>NC_139217.1:348980037-350443787 GCF_055691185.1 Crinia signifera
ACCAGTCCATATACCAACCCATATCCCAATTTCTGGACAGTATCATCCAACCCCTCATTATCCAACAACCCTCCCACATAAAGGATACTACCGATTTTCTGAACAGGCTGAACCAGCTATCTACTTTTCCTACAGGGGCTCTGCTGGTGACCATGGACGTCACCAGTTTGTATACCAGCATCCCCCAACAAGATGGTCTGTCGGTCATGCGAGAATTTCTCATGGAAAATAACATGAGTACCCTAGATCTGGACTTATACATGAAGCTCCTAGACCTGACTCTGACCAAGAACTATTTTCTTTTTAACGGCCAGTTCTTTCGTCAAAAATCCGGGTGTGCGATGGGGAGTTGTGTATCACCCTCATTCGCCAACATATACATGTTCAAACAGGAAAGAACCATGCTCCTGGATGACCCTGACACACAACAGCACATCGTCATGTTCACCAGGTACATAGACGACCTGTTTATGATCTGGACGGGAGGTGAGGAGGCCCTAGCAGTACTCATAGCCAACATCAATTCCCGGGAGTCACCCATTAAGCTAACGTACAGCTTCTCATATAAAGAAATTAATTATCTCGATGTTTTGGTTATGAACAACAATGGGCTATTAAGTACTGCAGTCTACTCTAAGCCCACGGATAGGAACACCCTCCTTAGGGCAAACAGTTTCCACCCAAGGGCGTTGAAGAGGGGACTACCCAAGTCCCAAATGGTACGGGCTGCCAGAATTACCAGTGACCCAGCGCTGCTACCTCAGGTTCTGGACAGATTTGTGGCCAAGTTTGAACAAAGAGGTTATGAGACAAAGACCCTCAAGCTGCAGAAACAAGAGGTACTGGCCATGGAGCGGGAAAGCCTTCTGAAGAGAGCACAAAATCCGAAACAACCCCAGCAAGAAATCCTGCCATTTGTGACCAGATTTAACACAGCCAGCGCTATCTTACCCAGGGCAACACGAGCACTGTGGCCTATTATTAAAACGGATAAGAATCTCCCTGGCTTCCAGAACAAGAGACCTATGCTATGCTATACCAAGGGCAAAAGCATAAAAGATACGCTGGTGCACAACGATGTCACAGGCTTCTTATCTGCGGGTAGCACCAGGAGTAACTTCCTAAGTAAGGCACCAGGATGTTACAGGTGCATCAAATGCACCACTTGTCAGCATATGGATATTGGTACCCACTTCACGCACCCTAATACCCAAGAGAGGTTCCCTATCAGACAGGTGCTAACTTGCACCTCAACCCACATTATATATGTGATCACTTGCCCGTGCAAGTTGACGTATGTGGGGAAAACTATCAGGACTATGAGGGAACGCATGGCTCTGCACCGCTCGGCCATCAGCCAAGCTCTAGCGGGCAAGGGGAACGATCAGCCCGTGGCGAAACATTTCGCACAGGAGAAACACAGACTATGTGACCTGAGACATATGGCAGTTGATCACATCCCGGATAGCCTAAGAAGAGGAGACAGAGGCGGTAAACTACTACGCCTAGAAACAAGATGGATTAACCGTTTAAAATCAGTGAAGCCATGGGGGCTGAATGACAGACTGCCTTTGAATGTTTTCCTATAAACAATGCTTTAAGTCACGTATAACCGTACAGATGAGGCCACGCTATCTCATAATAATAGGGCCAGTTTAATTGTGTGCTTTTCCTTCTCTCCGCTACCTCTTTCTATCCCTTTGATTTTCTTCTATTGTAAAGATATAATGTACTAGACAGGTCCTCATCAAGCCTCAGACACCTACACTGGTGTATGCACGCCCATACAGTGTGCTTTTCCTTCTCTTTGCTACTTCTTTCTATCCCTTTGATTTTCTTCCCTTGTATAGATATAATGTATAAGACAGGTCTTTATCAGGCCCAGATACCTACACTGGTGTGTGCACGCCCATATTGTGTGCTTTTCTTTCCCTCCGCTATCTCTTACTATCACTTTGATTTTCTTCCATTGTAATATATATTATGTATCAGACAGGTCCTTATCAGGCCTCATATATCCACTCTGGCGTAGGCACGCCCATATTGTGTGCTTTTCTTTCTCTCTGCTATTTCTCTCTATCCCTTTGATTTTCTTCCATTGTAAAGATATAATGTACCCAACAGGTTCTCATTAGGCCTTAAATACCTACATAGACGTATGCACGCTCATATTGTGTGCTTTTCTTTCTCTCCGCTACCTCTTACTATCCCTTTGATTTTCTTCCAGTGTAAAGATAAAGTGTATAAGACAGGCCTATATTAGGCCCTAGATACATCCCTTGGTGTAATACACGCCTATATAGTGTGCTTTTTCTTCTCTCCGCTTCTTCTTACTGTCCCTTTAATTTTTTCTGATTGCAACAGCATTATTTATGTATCTACAGGAGCTGGCACATTGCCAATACTATTTGCAGTGTCACCCTGCTGTCCCTGTTACTCTTCATAATGTTTGATATAGATATGTATTCTCCCTGAAAAGGACCACAGAGCCTGCCATACAAGCAGAATTTGGTTCACCCAAAACATTTCAGGCTCCTTCAGCCCATACTTGGCCCCCATAGCGTCCCCTTCCACATACCAACCAGATAGGTCGACACACACAGTGACGACCTTTAGTTTACTGAGCCAGCATCTATCTATACTTGGTAGTTCCAGTGTACCTGCTGAAACCGGCCAGTGGCTGATTTTAATATATCACGCGCTTCGCGCATGTCACAGTTTTAATCATCACTAGGAGATTTAATTGTGCTCGATTTTTTATATGTAATATTTCCACATATGCAATGTTTATTAGCAACTTTTATACACATGTTTTTGTAATGATTCGTTTTCACTTCTGTTATTATTTCAGGTTACGTGTAATGCTGGACCTCAAATGCCGCCCACCGGGTATTATCACAGCACCATGACAACCATTGTGCGTGCGTTCCATCCACCCCTCACTTCCGGCGCTGCTGGAGCCTGCGCTCCATAGCGCGTCGTTCATGCGGTTCAGTGACCCCTTCCTGTGAGCCAGTTCCGGCGACACGACCCGTTGATGGAGCAGGCCCGGCCCAGCATACCACGCAGCCTCCTAATCACTCACCCTTATTTAAGGTAAGCACGTTTTGATGTCATTTGTTCACACACACCTTGACAAAGGGGCGCAGCCCCGAAACGTTGGTTGTTCCACAGTTTAATACAGTTTCTAAAAAGACCCACGAGTGCCAGTCTTTTTCTTCATCTCTGCTATCCACCGAGACGGGCACCGGGGCAGTTGCCCATGAGGACGGAGTGCCGGACCGTACCACAAGTATATATATATTATATATATATACATATATATACACACACACACACACACACACATACATACATACATACATATATACACACACACACACACACACACACACACACACACACACACACAATGCCAGGAGAGCTCCACATGAAAATCCACAGAACCATACCATACAGGGCAGGGAGGACAGAGAGATAAAGGGAGATAGAGACAGGTGAAGAGGGGACAGGGAGACAGAGGTGGGGGGGGGGGGGGGGGGGGCACCAGAAATGTTTTTGGCATGGGGGAGCATGACTACTATCAGAAGCCTGGCGCTGGAATTTTGAAAGGGTCAGGATGCTGAAGCCAGTATACAGACAGCTGGCTTCCTGATCAAGGAGTATGCTGGGCACGCACGCGGACATCCATAAACAGGGGGTTAGGTTTAGGTACTAGTGGGGGGACTGGATTAATGCACTAGTGGGGAGGGTTAAGTGGTAGAGAGCTGTGTACCTAACGGAGCCCATCGGGATTCTCCATATCGGGATGCCAGGGTTGATCTTTTGCCCGACCCCAGATAGCAGTTTTTACCAATGTTATTTTTTTTTTTTTGCAATTATGACCAAATACACATTTTGTTGGAAGCGGCTTTCCAGTACCAAATTCTGGCTTTGTGTCATCTCGTAATGCAGGCTGCGGTAAATCAAGGAGTTGTGTTTAACCAGTTCCTCTAGTGTGAAGCAGTGGGTGCTGCACACAACATACCAGGTTTTATTGGTTATTGGTTTATTCATGGTTGCACCCAATCTTATTAATAGAAGACATTTGTATAAACATTGAAAGATTTTGCTATCAATTTTAATGCACAAGACTCAAAATGCATAAACCTTTGTTTAATTGCAACCATGATACACAATGGTATGTACGCCTTACTGGCACCTTTTGTTTTCGACACAGTTTTTAGTTCTTCCATTTCCAGAAGCAGGAAGATATCAGTGAAAATGGGAGAATTGAATCAAATTAAGAATTTAATCAAATTAATTCTGGGTAATTTTTTTTCTTTTAAAACAGCAAATCATTAAAAAAAAAAAAAAGGGCATGGTTTTCCCTAGTAAAGGATTGCCGCTTTAAAAAGCCCCAGAGATCAGGCAGCATCCCACACCTCAAACTCAGACCCCATTACATATATGCCCCCAGATAACTCTTATGAGAAGGGGGGTGGGAGCGACCACTGGAACAGATAACTGGCTTCCAATATTCAAAACAATTAGTGGAGGAATTTATAGGGATTTAAGGCAGGTGTATCCCATGTAATTCTGCTTAATGCAGGGAAACACTGTGCTTCAGAAAATTTGCTGTGCTTTTAGAAATGTGCATTGAGTGGAGATAGAACATCTTGTTTCTGGCAACACTAAAAGTTGCATAATTAGGTATATGCATCAAGAATGAGACACATTGTAAATGCAGCCACACAGCGCAGAACATTTTCTTTCATTAAGGGAGTTCACCTGAATAAATAGCTAATTTATCCTGAAGGATGTGATTAATGAGGACAATGGCATAAAGTATCGTCTCTCCGGGTGAGATTAGATATATATCGGCACGTTAATGTCAACAAGGCGCTTTTACCAGCCATGGTTATAGATTTAAAAATTGAAATCTACAATTGTATTTCAGCATATATTAATTAGCCTCTTCTTAACAAAAAGCACCAGACGGGTGGAGAATTGGACACGGCATTATTATTTTCACATTAATTTACTTTCAGATTTAGACACAGATATCAAAGTGTTGCATAGCTAACTTATACCGCTTTCAGACCACACTATGGACCCGGGATATTGCCGTGTCTTTTCGTCTCCAACCAGGGTCGCGGTGCGAAAGTGCCACTGAAAATTCCTGGGTTGAGCAACATTGCATTTCAACCCTGGTTTTGGCAGGGAAAAAGATAGGAGAGGGGGACAAAAATGGAGAGAAAGAGGAGGAACAGCAGGGGACAGAGAAAAAGGGGACTGGGAGAAAGCAAAAATACATTAAAGCGATGGAGTGGGGGGTGTTGAGGGAGTGAGATTATTTGAGGAGAGGACCATGGTGTGGTGACGAGGGTGAGGCGTTGGCGTAGTGATAGGGGAGAGATAACTGCAGGCGAGAGGATTAGTCAGGGTGAAAGTGATGGGGGCAAGAAGCGGTGAGTTGAGATGGTGACGGGGCGATAGGGTGCAGATCTCCTTTTCGTTACATCAGCGGGCCTCCATCTCCCCAGCTGTGTGCCACTCTTTCCCCCGTGTGATGGAATGCAACAGCAAAGTTAAGTTCATCCAGTACAAATAATCAGAATCAGCTTTATTGGCCAGGTATACTAGGAATTTGTTTTTGGTTTGCTGTGCAACAGCCAGGAGGTAACAAGTAAACAGTATACAATATAAAACAATATAAACAGGTTGGGGAACAAATGCAGTCATACAGAAAGATATTCCATGGGGACAACGTGTTAAATGTGCAGAGGATTATGACGTGACTGGACAGGGAGTTCAAGTGTCAGCAGGTGAACCGCTTGAGGGAAGAAACTTTTTAAATTTCTGGTGGGAATGGCCCTGTAGCTTCTGCCTGATGGCAGCAGGTTAAACAAGCCATGGCCGGGATGTAGTTGGTCCTTGACTATCTCCGCAGTTCTGACTACCTTTTCGAGTCTGCATTTGTCTCTCTCTGGCGGAGCCATACCAGACCTGTATCAAGGAGCACAGTACAGACTCCGCAATCGCAAAGTAGAAGAGGAGCACAAGCTTCTGTGGGATGTTGAACTTCCTCAGTTGCCTAAGGAAGAACAGCCTCTGCTGCACTTTTCTAACAATAGTATCAGTGTTGGGCCCTCATTTTAGGTCCTGGGAGAAAGGCTTGATCAATCTCCAAATTGTGTGGGGCCCCCCCTCAAAGGTTTTTGCTACTGTGCCCTATATAAAGTCCTCTGTCTGTGTCCATGGTCTCTTTCACTTTCTACAGTATTCTAAATTCCTTTACCGATATTGCCATTTTCACCATCACAATACGTAGATTTATTAATAAAATTATACTGAATAAGGGTTCAATAGCTATTTACATAAATCTTGAGAAAGTTCTGAAAGGGCACAAAAAGTGTATGTAGAGGAGAATGAGCTATTTACAGCATGTGAAGCTGGATGCACAACTGTTGGTGGTAATAAAAAAGGATTTTTTTTCCCCCAAGGATACATTTGGTGACTGTACTGTGGATGCAAACTGTATACATGAGGATTTTCTGCATTATATATATTTTTTATATTACCTTTCTAAATCATACTTAACGCACACTTCTTGTTGGCCCACAGTCTTACAAGAAGATCACCTACTAGTGATAGGTCATGACTCACTGCCGGCTCGGTTGGGATAGGCTGTGTTTACACCTTGAGGGTCCGTTCGCACGGGGCATTTCTGCACATGTGCTTACACGGGGTGCATGCAGCCACAGCGAACAGACTGTTCGCTGGGTGCACACACCCAAAACAGTGGGCGGCGGAAGATAGTCCCGCCAATGGGAACTCCCAGAGTTTCATGGGCATACCCATTGAAATCAGCCCGTGACGTGGGCCTACTTCCTGCCAAATGCCCATGCAGATCGAAGGCTACCTGAGAGTAACCTTATATGTGTGTAGGCCTTCCACATCATTCGATGGTTGCCGACCATCAAATGATGTGCGTGCTCCCCCACAGCCTGCAAATGGATGTTCATGTTAAACATCCATTCGCAGCCATGCAGGAGTACGCGGTATTCGCAGGGCGGTGTCTATTGGACTTGCAAAGCTGCAAATTCACAGCTTTGCGAGTCAACCAGAATAACCTCCATTGTATTTTGACAGGTCCCTTTTAAAAGACCTAGGTACTTGTTTCCTATCTGGGCGCCCGCTAAGTTAATTGCGCACCATGCTATTCTCCGTAGAGAAATCTGATCGCATCGCATCGTACACATACACGATATTGAACGATGCGATGCGATTCGATTTCCCATAGGAAACAATGTTAAATGGATCAATTTACCCAAATCAGCATAGGGAAGAATGGTAAATGGGCCAGAAACCCCCAAAAAACCCACAGAGCAGTGGAATGTCCCCCCAAAAGTAGTTGACGCCACCCCGCCATCAACGTGAACCCGAAGCGTGGCGAGCGCAGCGAGCCCGCGAGGGGCGGCGGTACGCGTCCTCCGACCTTTTCATGCCCTACTATCCACTAGGGCGTGGAGTGAGAATAGAATAGTGTGGCGAGCGCAGCGAGCCACCGAGCCCGAAGCGTGGCGAGCGCAGCGAGCCCCGCGAGGGGACGCGGATACCTTCACAGGTAAACGCGTCCCTTCGCGGGCTTCCCAGGTGTCCGCGTCACCATGGACACCTGGGAAGCCCGCGAGGGGACGCGTATAACTGTGAAGGTATCCGCGTCCGCTCGCCACGCTTCGGGCTCGGTGGCTCGCTGCGCTCGCCACACTATTCTATTCTCACTCCACGCCCTAGTGGATAGTAGGGCATGAAAAGGTCAGAGGACGCGTACCGCCGCCCCTCGCGGGCTCGCTGCGCTCGCCACGCTTCGGGTTCACGTTGATGGCGGGGTGGCGTCAACTACTTTTGGGGGGACATTTCAATGTTCAGGGGTGTTTTTGGCCCATTTACTATTGTTCCTATGATAATTTGGCTAAATTGAGCCATTTCACATTGTTTCCTATGGGAAATCGAATCGGATCGCATCGCATCGTTCAATATCGTGTATGTGTACGATGCGATGCGATCCGATTTCATTACGGTGCCGTACGTAGAAAACCTGGGCGCCCAGATAGGAAACAAGTACCAAGACCTATTTGGCAAGAAGGAGCCTGCACATTTAAATCTATGGCTGCATCTATACATTGCATTTTAGCAGGATACAGTCAAACAGCTGTTTAGCAGTACAGGGGGGGGGGGGGGGGGCACGTAGTATTGCCAATCACAACCACACCAAAGATGTGCAAAAAGATTATGGGTTGAATGTACTAATATTCACAGTCCATCTCCGCCGGCTACCGCATTCTTACTAACCACATATGCACTAACATATGTGATTATTAACGCAAGGGACAGCTCTTGTCCAACACCTGGGAGTCCCTCTGTGCATGCGCAAAGACACAGCCCAGCCACGGGGCATACAGGGAGGGATCTGTGACAGATCCCTCACACAGCTCTGCAGAGAGAAGCACATGGGCTTTTACAGGGTATAGCTTTTGCTGGCGATACCCTTAGCAGCGCTGCCCCGGCAAAAGGGGGTTAGAGAATACCAAAATGTGGTAAAAACATAGATAATGGGGTTTTCAACTGCATATTCGTGTTCCTTGATTACACCATCCCCTAATCTTCAAATACTGGGGTCTATTTCTGAAGTACAAAAAAAAAAAAAAAAGGAGTGGAGAAATTGCTCATGTCAACCAATCAGCTGCTATGTATAAACATATAAACATATAGGAGGCACTTGATAAATGTTACCATGGCAACTTCTTCACTGTTTGCACTGCTTTATAAAATGAGGACCCCACTCTCAGAAAAGTGGGAAACGGTCATCTGTCAGACCAGACTTAGGTCGACAGTCATTAGGTCGACTGTCCCCAAGGTCGACATGTGCCAAGGTCGACATGAGTTTTTCACTGTTTTTTGAGCCGACAGGCGGTATTTCATGCCCTAACATCCACTAGGGCGTGGTGGGAGAGTAAAATAGTGCCCGAAGCATAGCGAGCGAAGCGAGGGGCTGTGGTTCGACTCCCAACTGTGTCCATGTCGACATTCGGGTAAAAAAACGGTGAAAAACTCATGTCAACCTAATGACTGTCAAACTAAAACCATGTCGACCTTGGCCCATGTCGACCTTGAGCCATGTCGACCTAATGACTGTAGACCTAAGTCTGTTCTGACAGATGTACCGCTTCCCAGAAAAGTGATCTTTATTAAAGCTTACATTAAGGCCCATACACACTTTAATATAGGATGGATCCCTTTTTCCAATAGGTCCCTAACCTGGAATCTATGGTCCACTCCTGGTAATTGCCGCTGACTTTGCTGCCAAATGGTGGGGGGGGGGGGGGGGGGGTCTGACTCATTCAGACAGTTGGGGCTTGCTGTTAAAGTTCCTTCTATCAGTATCAAAGTAGCTAAAAGGGATTATGAAGAGTGCATAGCCACTGAAGGTAAAACTAACCCCAAGAAGTTTTTCAAATACATAAATAGTAAACGTATAATTAAGGACAACATAGGCCCACTAACTGATATCAATGGAAAAAGTTTTACGGAGGACAAGGGAAAAGCAGAACTGTTAAATGAGTTCTTCTCATCAGTGTTTACTAAGGGAGAGCAGACTGTGGAACGCACACATACCACAAATGGGATGAACAAGCCGAACCTCAATATTGATTTCTCTACTGAGGAAATATTGAGGCTCAGCAAAATCAAAACACATAAAATCACCTGGGCCAGATGGGATTCATCCTAGGGTACTAATGGAATTAAGGGAGGAATTAGCTTCCCCTCTACATTATATCTTTGATAATTCACTATCATCAGGAAAGGTACCAAAAGACTGGAGAATAGCAGAGGTAGTGCCATTATTCAAAAAAGGAGGATCCCGCTAATTACAGACCTGTTAGTTTAACATCAATAGTGGGTAAACTATTTGAAGGGTTTTTAAGAGATGGGATCCAGGAATATTTAGACCTTCATAGTTTACTCAGTAATATCCAGCATGGGTTCGTGAAAAATCGTTCATGCCAAACTAATCTACTTGGTTTCTATGAAGAGATTAGCAAAAACCTTGATAATGGAAACCCCGTAGATGTGATTTTCCTAGATTTTGCTAAAGCCTTCGACACAGTACCACACAAGAGGTTGATAAATAAAATGGAGGACATGGGATTAGGGGCAAATATCTGTAGATGGGTAGGGAACTGGCTGTGTAATAGAGAACAAAGAACAGTGCCGTATCAAATATGATACCAGTACTAAGTGGAGTGCCACAGGGTTCGGTTCTTGGGCCCATTTTGTTTAACATTTTTATTAACACTATTGGGATGGGGTTACTCAGCAATGTATCCATCTTTGCGGACGATACAAAACTGAGCAGAGTTATTAAATCATCAGAAGATGTCACCACGCTTCAAAATGATCTGGACAATCTAGATGAGTGGGCAAAAAAGTCTACATGTGGAAGATGAGGTTCAATGTGGACAAATGCAAGGTCATGCACCTCGGGAGACATAACCAGTGTGCTAGTTATAACCTAAGCGGGGATGAATTGGGTTATTCAGTACTCAAAAGGATCTAGGAGTCCAAATAGACAACAAACTGGGGTGTAGTGCTCAATGTAATATAGCAACAAAAAAGGCCAACAAAATTCTCGCATGTATTAAAAGGGGCATGGAAACTAGGGACTCAAAAGTAATTATGATTCTGTACAAATCATTGCTTAGACCGCACCTCGAATACACAGTGCAGTTCTGGGCCCCACACTATAAAAAGGACATCATAGAATTAGAAAAAAAATCCAAAGAAGAGCAACAAAACTTATTAGGGGAATGGAGAATTTAAGCTACGAGGAAAGATTAAACAATTTGGCACTATTTACACTAGAGAAAAGACATTTAAGGGGGGGATATGCTCAACATGTATAAATATATTAGGGGCCAATATAAGGAACTGTAAAACACCCTTTTTTCTACTAGAAAGGAATCTAGGACGCGAGGGCACGAGTTTAGATTAGAAGAAAAGATTTTGTTCATCTAGAAGAAAAAAAAAATCTTTACAGAGCAGTGAAACTTTGGAACTATCTTCCTGGAGAAGTGGTGTCGGCGGACACTATAAATACATTTAAAATAAGGTTGGATAAACATTTATTGGTTAAAAACATCCATGGGTACGAATAAGTAACATAATCGGTCTTAAAAATATCAGAACATACTATACAACAAGGGATAAGCTACTATAAACATAGGTTGAACTAGATGGACGCAAGCCTCACCTACTATGTAACTATATGTGTGCTCTGGCAGCCTCCCACTTAGCCGCACACTTTTTGGATGGTGTAGCTTAATGGTATGTTTCTATTTGCCTAGGAGGATGTGCTGCTCCGTTGGTGGTGTTCCCAATTGGAATAGGGGGTGTGAGGATTTACCTCAAAGTCATGGGGTTGTCTAGCGTTACCTGGATCGCTGTAATCTGGACTGCTGCTGCCCGACCTCTCCGGCAGTGGTAGGACATGCTGCTGTCCTGCTAGTGCTGGAATTCTGAGAAGCACCGTAAGAGTTTGCCGGGACTGCAGGCAGCGTTGGTGTTACATGCCGGTCGGCCACTTCAGGGTATCAGGTGGCGGGTGACGTGTTCCTGCAATACTTCCGGTTCTGACTCCTGTCACTAATGCACTGGACGGGAAGTACAGTGTACACATCCAACGCGTTGCGGCTTTTAAGCCTTTAAGGATGCGGGTGGTTTCATCTTTATAGGTCCATTTAGTATGCGCTGATCCGTCATTGGTTGATGTTCTGGTGGGCCCGGACTGTTTTCTCCGTAATGAATGGTGAGTGTGGAAGATTGACAGTTCATATGTGGGTTCAAATTGTCATTTTACCTGCAGCTTTTTCTTGTTAGTGTTTAATGCGTGTTTGAGGCAGCTTACGATTAATATAATTTCTTGGTTTATGCATTCATCAGGTTGATGGATTTTGGAATCACATTATTTGCGATCTCTGTTTGCACTGCATGAATTGTAATTTAGATGAGCTATACATGTGAGGAGGGAAACTGTTTCTCCATGTGTAGATAGCATATGAAAACTTGGTCAGATTGGTCAAAGAATTTGGAAGATACAGAATATAGATAAAAATAATGATAAAATGTGGTTCACAAAAGACATGGGTTCAGTGGGAGTTAAGGATATTGAGCGTCATTTTCAAGTAATGGAACTGATATTAAAGTCCACATTGTGTCCTTTGTGTTGTAGTGTTTGTAGCATGTAGATCCATTTCAATTCTTCCTCGTTTAGTTTCTTGTTGTAATCACCCCCTCACCAGTTTTGGGGGGCTTGTGTTATCGTTGTGAATTCCATGTGTGAGGGGTCTTGGCTATGCACCTCTTTAAAGTGTACTGACAAGCTGTATTGGTCAAACCCTCTTTTTATGTTTGTTATGTGTTCATAAATCCTTGCTTTCAAGGGTCTAATGGTCCTGCCCACATATTGCATTCCACAAGGGCATGTGATCAAATATACCACTCTCTTGGTGTTGCAACTCAGTTCCTGTTTAATGGTGTATTGTTTTCTTGTGCTGTGTGAGGTGACTTTGGTCTTTGTTTGTCTACTGTTACGATTGGTTGTTTTGCAGCCTGCACAGGATCCACAATGGTGGAATCCCGGAGATCTAGTTAGGCCATCTATTGTGGTTTGTTTGCTAGATGTCGGAAGGATGTGATGCCGCACCAGCCTTTTTTTGAGGTCTGGTGTCTTTTTGTAAACTACTTTTGGTTTCGGTGGTAGTATGCCTGAAAGAATGTTGTCTCTGAGTAGGATGTTCCAATGTTTGTTTACTATGAGCTTGATGTGCTGAGCATATTGGCTGTACTGTGTTATGAAGTAGATCTTTCTATCCTTTGATCTTTATTGTGTCATTAGGTCCGTGGGGTGACAGTAGGGTGTCTCCCCTACCTTGTAAAATGCTTCCTTAACTGTTATGATATTGTATTTCTTCTCCTCAAATTTCTTTATGAGGTCTTGACCTGGTTTGGGATAGTCCTTTGTTTGGGAACAATTGCATCTGATTGTTGTGAATTGGCTTAGTGGGATACTGTTGATCCAACTTGGATGATGGCTGCTAGTGGAGAGGATGTAACTGTTCATGTCTACATGTTTGTGAAATGTTTTGGTCTCAATGTTGTTCTCTATGAATATATCTAAATCTAGGAACTCTACTCTCTTGGCTATAATGTGTCGGGAATTTGAGGTTCCTGTCGTTTGAATTGATATGTGTTATGAAGTCCCATATAAACAGGAGTCCCATATAAACAGGATGTCATCTATGTACCTCTTCCACAGGACAAGGTTTGCTCTGAAGTCATGCCCCTGCCAGATGTTTTCGTCCTCCCACCTACTTATGAACAGGTTGGCATAGCTCAGAGCAAACCTTGTCCCCATTGCTTTACCTGTCTGCTGGAGGTAAAACTGGTTGTCAAACCATGTGTAGTTATGTTCCAATATGTATCTGATGGAACTGGTAATGAAATCTCGTTGTTCTTCAGGTATTGCGGAATCTGTTTCTAGGTTATGTTTTGTGCGCTCTATTCCTTGTGTGTGATTGATTACAGTGTATAGTGGCATCACGTCACTTGTGCATAACCACATTCCTGTTGACCAGTTGATGTCTTTCAATGTTTGTAGACTCTCTTAGGTATGACTTCTGATTGCGGACAGGTTTTTGTAGGAAATAGTCAATGTATCTGGATAAGTTTGAGGTGATTGAATCTATACCAGAAAATATGGGTCTCCCTGGTGGGTGCTGCATGCTTTTGTGGATCTTGGGGAGTTGGTAAAATACTGGGAATGATGGGTGAACTGGGTTCAAGTAATCATGTCCCTGTATGTTCAATATTCCTGAGATTAGGCCCTGTTTGAGGTGTTCTTGGGAGTTCTTTTTTGTACTGTAGGGTCACTCTTGAGTTGTGTGTGTCTCCAAGGAGTCGGTGTGATTCCTTGATGTATATTCCTTTGGCCTGGATGACTATACCCCCCCCCCCTTGTCTGCGGGTTTCACTACGATTTTTTCACTTTTGTCTTTCTCTAGTTGTTTGAGAGAGTCTCTCTCTTTTCTTGCAAGAATCTGTTGTTTGTGTTTTGAACTGTTGTCGATCTTTTCCATGTCTTTCAGTACAATGTGTTCAAAAGTATTAATTATGTGTCCTCTGGCTTGGATTGGGTAGAATGTTGATGGTTGTTTGAGTTGTGTGTGTTGAAAATGGTCATTGCTGATCTTGGGTACTACTGTATTCTGTCTTGTGCAAAATACTTTTTGAGTGTCAGTTTCCTTGTGAAAGCTTTAATGTCTAGGTATATCTCAAATTTGTTCAGAGTGCCTGTTGGTGCAAATTTGAGTCCTTTCATGGACTACAGTACTTTGAGCTCAAAATCACCTAGTGTGTATGGCTAGACGATGAGCGCTGATGCGTGCTTCCACATCATAGCCACCTGCCGTCATCCTGTTTTACCAGCTACGTGAATCACTTTCCACAGTCTCCTACTTTTTAAGTGGTATTGACAAATCTGAAAAAAATATTTGCTTAGTGTGTATGCACTGAACGATTTCTCAAACCAATAATCTTCATACGATCGCTCTGCATACACACTGTTCAAAAACGCCCAGTGTGTATGCACCTTTACTCACACTAACAACTATGACCACTCACTCATTATTTCAGCTGTGCCCTTTTCCAAATGGCAATGGCCTTTGTCTACCTTGTAAGTCCCATTTACCCCACTGTATGAGCACTGGTGCACCTTGTAAAATTTACTTAAATATTGATTGTAAATATATAATAACCATACTGACTCAATCTCTTTCTTTTCTGCCTCTTCATGAGTAAGATCTTCTTCCACACCATAGTCCAAGACAGACCCAACTCCAAATGCATGATTGCGCCTTATCAATGGTTTAATGGACTCCTGGTCTTCTCCAGCAACAAAGTGGCCATAGAAGGTCATCTTCATTATGGTTTCAAAGAGCGTCTGTCCAAGTACTTTTCTTGATAATTGGAGCAGCTTAGAGAAAATATAGAAGAGCGCAAAAAAAAAAAAAAAAAAAAAATAAGTTAGATTTTGTTTTCTCTAAATGCATTATTTCTTCTATTTAGATTTATTGCATAATTAAGTGTTCGATACTCTTGATTGATTACAGGTCTCCACACAGTATCACAAGTGCAATAATTAGCTTAGTGTTCCCTCTAAAGGTGCGTACAGATTTATCCGTCCGATCTATCTGGTGGGAACAAAAACCTGGAAATGTATGTAAGCATATGACAATCAAAAATTTCCACCCAAATGCAGGAAAACAGAAAAAAAGATATGCTTTGATTAGGGTGGCCAATCCCGGGATCGGGATCGGCGGGATCCCGGGATTTGGCCCCCAAAAAGCCGGGATTACAATCCCGGGATTGGAGTTTCCAATCCCGGGATTTCGGGATTAGACTGCGCATGCGCAGTCTAATGCCGGGCAGCGTCTGAGCTGGTGCTCAGCAGCTGCCCGGCTTCTCCCGTCCCGGGCAACGCGACTCTGCGCAGCGTGACAACGTCAGAGGTCACGCTGCGCAGGCCGCACAGGCTGTGCCGGGCACCAAA
This sequence comes from Crinia signifera, assembly GCF_055691185.1. Taxonomy (NCBI): domain Eukaryota; kingdom Metazoa; phylum Chordata; class Amphibia; order Anura; family Myobatrachidae; genus Crinia; species Crinia signifera. The sequence goes on from NC_139217.1 coordinate 348,995,690, forward strand.
AGACAAGTCCGCCCACCCGCACTGCTGCTGAGCGGACCAGGCAGAAGACCGCGGGCCAGCCCGCTCGCCTGCCCGCCAGATGACAAGTCGGGCTGCATCAACCCAGGTCGTCCCTCCCACCCTGGCTCCATCTCCCCGTCTCGACCACCCGCTCCACGCAACTGTAAGTAAACATGCGGGGCGGCCGAGGCAGGTTTTTTTGACTTCCAAACAGATATGAGCTGTACACACATGTAAGGAAGCTATTCAGCTGTGGCAGCTGTAGAGCCTTTAGCTGTTAGAATGACACATCCAGCTATCCACACATCCCCTGATAACCAGATTAGGGAAGCCAATCCCGGGATCGGGCATTTTTCAATCCCGAATTCCGGGATTGAAAAAATGCCCCGGGATTGGCATCCCTAGCTTTGATAAATGTATTATATCAGAATGATTTAAACAATTTGTCTGACTGATCACTGTCTGTTTTCAAGCATTTGGGAACAGTTTTTTGATTGTCATTTGCTACCAAACATTTCCAGGTTTTTGTTCCCACCAGATAGATCAGACAGAAAAATCTCTATGTGTGTATGCACCTTAAGCTTCTTTTGCAGGGTGCGAACCTGCCCATATTCAAAACCTCAAAATGCACCCTGCCCTTTTTGTGTGTGGCACTGTGCGCCCTTACGCTGCCTCCCACCGTGCTGACATGCCGCTGAAAACTTTTGTTGTGTGCCATCATGTGTAATGGGTATTGCGCCATAATAGGTCATTGTCATTACAACAGAATATGTAATGGGCATAGCAGAGTAGGAGAATGTTTAATGGGTGTAATCCTAGTGCGTTGGCAATTTTTTATATATATATTTTTTTGTTTCTAATTTAAACTTCTAATATAAAATGTGCCGTCCCGATTGAAAAAAGGGCCCTGCCTGGTGGTCAGCACCCTGCCCTAAAAAAAAAAAAAATCCTAGAGTGAACACTATTATCTCCACCTGTGGATCTTTTAAAATGTGTCAGTGAGTAATGAGTGCACCTGTGCACCTGCCGGATGACTTGGAAAACGTGAACTGTTAGGGGTACTTGAGGACCAAGGTTAGACGTCTGTAATGCGTCAATTTACTACCACTAAAGACACAGCTACAGATGAAGAAACACCAGAAAGCAACTTAAGTAAGAAAGGAGTATTACTGTTCTTTAAACAGATCACTTTTCTTGGCACATAAAGCAGCAGAGTGGTTTGATATGATAACAGAGTATCACACACATATATATATATATATATATATATATATGGATATTGCAGTCAATATCCATGCAATAGGCCAGATATGGCCATGGGTGATCCCTGATTTACTACCAGAAAAGTCATATAATGCCACCAGCTTCCAACTGTCCTAACAGGAAGATGATGTGGATACAACCCAGTCAAATGGTTTTCATTGTTGAAACTTAAGTATGCAGCCAATGATTTTGTTGCTTAGCTCTGTCGGTTTTGAAAACAGACAGCCAGAATCCCAGACTGTCAGAATGCTGACCGCAGGATCCAGACAGCAAAAATGCTGCCAATCTTTTCCAACTAAACAGGTCTATGTACTAAGCCTTTGAGAAAGATTCAATAGTGAACAGAGACAAAGTACCAATCAGCTCTTAACTGTCATGCAGGTGTGCTGATTGAAATCACCCTTATATAATGTTACCGTGGTACTTGTTTAACTGCAGAAGTTAAAAGTTTGCCAACATTTAACTACTTCCACCAACACTAATCAAGTTACAAGCAAAAGCAGCCATGTTTAACGACCTCTTTATTGACCATGATGTTGTGGCAACAGTGGCTCCAATAGATTGGTGGAAAATGTACATTGGTTCAGAAACTGTGGCTAGTAATGAAAATATGGTAGCAGTAGAGCAAATGCTAACAGCTGCAGCAACATCAGCTTCAGTAGAAAGCTGATTTTCCACATTTAGTTTAGTGGAGTCAAAATAGAAAAACCGCTATGGACTGACAAAATTCATACCTCCCAACATGGCCCTGTCCAAGAGGGACACAATGCTGTGCTTCTGGACTTCCCTCTTAATGTATGAGTGCTGTCACCTGTGTTGAACAGGTTCATTGAAAAGAAAGGTGTTTTAAACACAGATGAGGGTAATCATACATTAAGAGGGAAGTCCAGGAGCAGAGCATTCAGTCCCTCCTGGAGAGGGTCATGTTTGGAGGTATGCAAAACTTGTGTTTCTTTTTGAAGGCATTAAATATACCTAATGTGTAGGCTTAAGCCTCATATGCACTAGGCGATTTCCCCTACAACATATAACATTCCCCTAAAGCAGTGCAAAAGCTGGCGATTCCCTGCAGAAGCCTATGGGCTTCTTACCGCAGCGGTGTGTGAGGGATCCGTGCTCTGCACATGCGCAGATGGACTCCCAGATCTAAGACCCGGAAGTCCAGCGCGGCGCCGCATCGCAAGGGACAGCTTATCGCAAGAGCTGTCCCTTGCGTTAATAACCCTATATATTAGAGCATATGCGATCATTAAGAATGCGGTGGCCAGAGAAGGGGCCGAAACATCCCGCCCATTGACCCTTATTCAGATCTGATCGCAGTACAAATTTGTTCTCAAAATGGGCAAAACCATGTGCACTGCAGGTGGGGCAGATGTAACATATGAAGAGAGTTAGATGTGTGAGTTATTTTGTTTTTGTGCAGGGTAAACACTGGCTGCATTATTGATATAAGTTTCAACACACCCCACCCAAATGTAACTCTCTCCGCACGTTACATCTACTCCACCTGCAGTGCACATGGTTTTGCCCATTTTGAGAACAAATTTGTACTGAGATCAGATCTGAATAAGAGCCATAGTTCAGAAGGCCCCTTTCTTCACGATATCCTCGTATAGTGTCTATGGGGCTTTATTCATATATACAAATCACGCAAGGCAATTGCAAACTATTATAACTTATCATTACTGTTTCTTTACTTTTACAGTTTGTACTTTGTGTATAGTTTGCTGCGCCATGCCAAGATTCATTGGGACACTGCCAAGTCATTTAAATTATATATATTAAAGTAACAGTATTTTAGAAGAACTGGGTATTATTGTTTGTGCTTTGATATTTGTTTGCGTGATCATTTTTATCAAGCTCCAGATGAAAGGTTTTTTGTTTGTTTTTTTAAACATCATGATTTCTTTCACACCCTGCTGCCATGTCAAAGGCTGTATTGGAAAAATTTGTCTCCATCCAAATCTTAGTACATAGACCCACAGGCTATAAAGTGAGAGGTGGGAGCAGATTGGTTGATACTTTCTCTCTCCCCAATTTATCTGTTAACTAACATGGATAAATATTCCCCTGGTAGATAATAATAATAATAATAATAATAATAATAATATTATTTTATTTATAAGGCGCCACAAGTGTTTCGCAGCGCCGTACAAAGGAACAATACAGGGAGACAAAGCTTGGCATAACATTGAATAAATAACAAAAATACAGTACAAATAAAGAGCGCCACAGTTCAATACACATTACAGCTTAAATGTAAGTAGTGAGGACTCAATCAACATACAACTAGAGGCTTTGAGGCCAATGATGGAGATGAGTATGCAGACGAAGATGGTCACTGAGTGTTGGAGTAAAGGAGAGCTGTGAGTGAAATGTGAAGAGAAGTGGGCTTTGACAACAGGAGGGAAGAGGGCCCTACTCGGAGGAGCTTACAATCTAGTAATCACAATATTAGATATCACAAGGACCTCTTCTAAACGATTCAACATTAGTTCAAGTCAACTTTACACAACACAAAACCTACTGCATACCTCTAACATATAGTACTTCAAACACTGCCAAAAAGGTGTTGTATCCTCTGCAAAGAGAGGGCGTGACTTCTTGGGAATGCTGTGATCCCAAGCCACAACTACAGATTTTGTCACTGCCCAGTGCTCTGGGAGCCTCTTGCCATGCCCCCTCCCCCAACCCACTGCGGGACACTGTGGTCCATGGGTGGCACAATGCCCCTGAAAATAGGCACAGTTGGGAGGTATGCCTATTGCATCACAACAATGTTGAAGTTTTTTTTCATGATTTTGTTGTTGCACCCCAATGGAATCGTTGTTTAAACATTCATTTTCTAAAATGCAGAACTAGGTGGAGAAAAACTAGCTGACCATGAAAAAGTTGGTGAGGTGTGTGGGTACTGTACACTTCATCATCATCTCTTTGGGCAGGCATGTTGATCAGCTGGATTATACTTTGTGTGACCAGCTACTCAGCAATTAATGGACGCTACCAGTACAAATGAACCATAACCATACCATAACAAAGTGTTAATTCAACTATATCTCCACTTCCAGAGGAGAATTTTTTTAAAGTTTACAGCATTAGTCACACAAAAGAGCACAGACTGGGTTTTATTTACTGTGCAAACTATGTCACATGTGATCTCCAGTTTACTTTTTGAAAGCATATGGGAGGCTTACTGTACTAATCAGGTTTATAACCTTGAATTACTTACCATTACATGCATTTAGCAAGTCATGCATTGTTATTCCTATTTAGGTATGCTTATAGCAAAAATAGATATGGCGACACTTTTCTTCTCAGAATAAAGAGATCTTTTCAGATCACGCTTTTACTTTATAGTGATGGCCATTGGCCCTATATCTAGGGTGACCAACTCATCCCTTTAATCCGGGACACATATTAATTACACAGGTTCTGTGGCAGTTTAAAACCAGGTGAAATGGAGTCTTGAGGTGTGGCAGTTTAAAACCAGCCACAGAACCTGTGTAAATAATATGTGTCCCGGATTAAAGGGATGATTTTGTCACTCTACCTATATCAGTGGTAGCCAACCCTAGCCCTCGAGAGCTACCAACAGTTCACTTTTTCCAGACAGCTCACTTGTGATTCTGTGAGGAGACCTGCAAAACATGTACTGTTGGTAGCTCTCGAGGACTAGGGTTGGCTACCCCAGCCCTATATGGTCTTCCATCATAAATAACTAATCATTTGCAAGTTATGCACATGTGTAGATAGCACCAGCACTTACCATAAAGACATAAGGATCTATGACATAAGGATCTATGTCTGCAAGGGCAAGGGCCATGCTGCATTCTGCAACATGGCCCTTGCTAGTGGCACTTTAAGAGAGGAGGAGGCCCATGTGCAGCCTCCTTTCTTCGGGCACCCTAATCTCTGCCAGTCACAGCACCCCGCCACACAGTGCAATATAGCGGTCAGACTAATGCGCAGAACTTCGTAAAATTGGAATGGACATTTTAATCAGCGATCGCTGATTAAAATGACTCTGGAGGGGTGTGTATTAAAACATTAGGTGCAGTGTGTGCCCCCATGGGACTAAGGGGCACATGTGCACTGCGCGCATTGCACCCGCCACCCATTATAAAATACACCATCGCTCATCTGAAGAATGATGCAGAAGCACACGTCGTCAGTGACACACACACAGGACAATTTGAACATTTAGTCATTGCGATCAGCCAACTTGATCAAAAAGCATCTAGTGTGTACCCAACCCAATGATGGGATATGTGGTGTCATTTAGCATTTTTACCTGCTCATTCCGATCCACAAGCGCATCCACAGAGCAGAGCCAGAGCACCAGTATGCTCCGCAGCAGCTCCCACGTGGGCTTGCTCCTGTAGGCTTCCTGTGTGTTCTCAAAATTTATGGTGACAGAAGGACAAGACTTCAGTCCCTGGTGGTCGCTTCTTCCCACGCGATCCACCTCCGAGCCCGGCAGCCACTGTTTCACCTCTGGCGGCTCCTCCCGCGCCTGGCTCTCGGCAGCCCGTTTCACCTTGGTGGCCGCCGTAGTGGCTCTCCCCCGTGTGGCCAGCGCGGTGTGGCTCCTGGTGCTCAGGACCAGCCTGGCTGCTGTGGACATTTTGCTGCACGCCATCTATCTATGATGCCTGCTGCAGGGTCTGGTACACGTGAGAGCCGCGAACAGATGATACATAAGGGTGTGATGGGGAACTCCCCGGCATTACATTCCCGGAGCAGCCGGAGCGCCCTCCCCCCGACACACACCCCCGCTCCCTGATTGGCTGCGGCCGAGTTATGTAACACAAGTAGCGTCGATGTAATCTGCACACGCTGCTGCTGCTTCTGTTGTTGTAGATCATCTCATATCTCACACACGTCATGTAGCTGCGGGCGCGGGAGAGCATGTTATACAGCTGCAGCTGTAGCAGCCATGCTACCCTCCGCAACATATGTACTGTATATACACTGCTGCTGCACTTGGCGTTTTAGTTTGCTAATAGAACATCTTTTGAAATTACAATGCTTTTTGGGATTCACAGAAGTTCCTATAAAAGTATTCTTGTTGATCGCCCTGCAGTAGAAGCAGCAGATAACAGCGGATCCGGAGGCACCATAACAGTAAGGGAAAGTTAGCGTGCACTCTCTGTACCACCACTATACAAAACCCGGCTATTGCAACAAATAAAAAAAAGCTGTAAAGCTCCATACACACTGGCCGATTTCAGCCATAATCGATGAGAAGGCAGGGCAGGAGGCAGCTACAGAGCGCGGGGCAGATCACACAGTGGGGCATGGGCAGACATACAGAGCATCATATGGGGGCAAAGATGGACAGACAGGCACATGGGAGGGTGCACTGATGGCCAGAAGGGAGGGGGCATAGACTGACAGATATAAATACATTATATGGGGATGTAGACAGAGAGAAGGTGGCATAGATAGATGGATGGGAGGGGGCACATATGGACAGAGAAGTGCCTGGACCCTATAACTATGAGTGTGCAGCTGCCAGAGCCGTATTAACAATGGGCCTGATGGAGCTATAGCTCCAGGCCCACTCTCCAAATAGGCCCATTTTGTAGCTGAGGGTCAGGGCTTTCCAATGAGATCAGCCCCGTGTCGCTAGCCCCCCGGGAACCGGAGATACCGCCAGGCAAACCTGGAACGTTTTCCCCATAGGATAACATAGGACCCGCTAATTCCGACCTCCACCCGGTTCCAACGGCTGCCAGTTCCCCCTACAGCATCACAGAAACTCGAGGTTGATCTCAGTCGAACCCAAATCGCTGGGCCTTCAATCTGATACCTGGCCCATATGGGTTCATTGGTTCTAGAGATATTGCAGGTAAAACAATTTTTTTTTTTCATTTCTGAAATGTAATTTCATGGCTGTTCATGTTGTTTGAGGACAGATTTCTCTGGAACCAAACGGCCCAGTTTCACGGGACCAAAATAATTTGAAGGCTACATGTAAATGGGTCAGTTGGTTCCGAAGATATAGCTGGTTGTTTAAAGGGGGACAGGGGTGGTTTTCTCTCCCCCTCACACCAGAAAATGCAGGGACTAGGCTGGTGTAAAAGGGGCCAGTCCAAGAATGTCCCTGCATGATCCTGGGACCATATTCCCTGCATTTTCTGGTATGAAAGAGGTATTATTTAAAATAGCCGGGACATGCAGTGCTCTGAATACAGCCGGGCAGCCCCCTGCTCTCTGCCCGGCTGTTAATGGCTGTCATTTCTGCCCGGCAGCGACTGTCCCCCAGTTACCTCTTGGCAATGAGCATGTAATCCCACATGGCAACGAGCATGGAACCCCTGGCAATGAGCATGGAACCCCTGGCAATGAACATGTAGGTAAGCAACACTTATGTAGTATCATTTTTAAAAGGCATTATGGTGTTTGGCATAATACGTAATGGAGATTATGGTGTGAGGCTTAACATGTAATGGGCATTATGGTGTAAATTTTTAATGTGCGCCAATGCCCCTATATTGCATATTGTGCATTATTGCTCAATCTGTTTGTTATAGTGCAGGCATGTCCAAACTATGGCCCTCCAGCTGTGAAACTACAAGTCCCATCATACATTGCCACAGTTTTGCAATTAGGGAATGCTAAAACTATGTCAAGGCATGCTGGGACGTGTAGTTTCACAACAGATGTAGGGCCACTGTTTTGACATGCCTGGTATAATGTGTATTTTGGCTCAATCCATGCGGCAAAATGTGAATTTTTCCTTAATCTGTGTGGCATAACGTGAATTTTGACTCAATCTGTGTGCCATAGTGTGAATGTTTGCTAAATCTGTGTGAATTTTGTCTCATTCCATGTGGCATAATGTGTAAGAAGCAAGTACAGTATAAGGGGTTACTATTGTGTTGCATGATTTGTATAAGGGGTATATGGTGTGGTAAACTTAGGTTACCACATAAAAGGTGCTGACATACTGTCTACCAAGTTTCGGTTTTCAGTATTTTTTTATGACTGGAGTGCCGCCTCACCCCGCAAGTATCTTAGGACATCGGGGTCCTGCGGGTGCACCTTTGGAGTGCACCCGCCAATATATCTCCCGGCATTTTTCTTATGCCAGCCCCCTGCATTTTCCAGGTAAATATAATTAGTTGAAAGTATTTACACAAATAGAGACACACCCATGAGAACACTGGTCACGCCCCCACATTATTAGGTGCTGGCCGCAACCCCTATTATTGCGCATAATAGGTCCTTGATCATTTTCAGCTCCAGGCCCATTTAGACCTTAATCTGGCTCTGACAACAAGGGATAAACTATTATAAACATAGGTTGAACTAGATGGATGCAAGTCTTTATTCAGCCTCACCTACTATGTAACTATGGGGCAGATGTATTAAGCTTTAACAAGAGATAAATCCAAGGGTGAAAAGGAGAGATAAACGTCCATCCAATCAGCTGCTAACTGCCATGTTACAGGCTGTGTTTGAAAACAGTCAGTAAGGAGCTGATTGGCTAGATGTTTATCTCTCTCTATCACCCGTGCATTTATCTCTTGTTAAGGCTTAATACATCTGGCCCAATGTAACTTAGTAGTCCTGGAGTCCTGCTTGTTCTTGTGTATCTCTTATATAGATTAATAACTCATTTTCCCACTGGGTGATTTGGCCATGATCGAATTAAGGGAGTCCATAAACCATGCAGGATCTTGAAATATCGCTGGAGGGTGAATGCAATTCTTGAGTCAAGGGAGTGTCCTCACAATGTATGCGGTATTTGTAATCCACAGTATGCAGGTGGTGGTGTCCCATATGTTGGTATATTGCTGAGAAAGTTCCAAAGTTAAACCCAGGGATGAGATACGGAGATAAATTGTAGTAGGAAAAAAACAGTACAACCCTTAGAATCCGGACCTGGTTTTAAAAGTACAAGCGCCGCCTATGTGGGAGCAGCTCGTCACAACACCCCACTAGGCGCCTGTTCCATTCTTGAGCCCACCCAAGTGCTCAATTATACCCCCTTTTTTCTTTTAGGCTAAAAATTAACCCTACAATATCCGTGTGTGCATTTACATGTGGTAGGGAATATAGATGTAAGATATATAATATAGAATGTAAGCTCCACTGAGGCAGGGACTTATGTGAATATTCAAATACTCTATGTAAAGCGCTGCGGAATATGTATGCACTATATAAGAATCTGGTAATAAATAAATAATAAACAAATTTTAAGTAATGACTTGGAGACTTATTGGCGATGAAAAGGGTCAGGTTTACTAATTACTAGCTGAAGTATCGGCGATGGTTTAAATGTTAAATGTTCAAGTATTAAGTAATCAATGAGTTGGATTTAATTGTCCATTTCAAAAATAATTAGCAGCTTAGCAGCTCTTCCAACACACCCATGAGGTGGCTGCTCAATGTCGTTTTTGTTTTTGGGGTGTCGCCAGTAGCCCTAATCCCCAGCTTGTTCACGTCAATTCCCTCCAGTTTCAAAACAGAAAATTTAAATAGAGAAAAACACTGTAAACGTGTAACAACAATTGTTGGAACTGGAGGGATCAGTGACAAGTCTTATTAATAATTAGAAAAATACAAAAACTGTAAATTGAAAAAAAACACTGTAAAAGTGTAAAAACTTTTGAACTTTAGAACAGGAACTTACCGCTTTAGACCATGATCTTATGTTTGGTTGTTCTGCTTTGCTGGGGAGCCGTCAGTAAAGGTGGGAGAAATGAGCCGGGTTCAAGAGTCTCGTGCGGCACACAGGGCAGATGTTGTTAACCTGCAGCCATTCTGTCAGACAGGGAACATGGAAGGTGTGATGACAGTGTGATACAGCCATTTCTGTACCTACCCCAATGTCAGAGATGCAGATGGAGCAGTACTCTGGTTCCTCTCCGTCTGCAATGGTGCGCCTGCTGTAGGTGGGGAGATGGGACAGGACGAGCCGCATGATGCTGTCCAGCAGGAGGTGATCTACTCTGTCTGCAACTGCCTGATGGTCTCTTCCTCTTCATCCAGTTCTTCCTCTTCCCGATGTTGGTCCAGATCTTCTTGCTGACTGACTCCCACGGGATGGTCTGCGGCGTCCTGACCTCAGCCATGGCTCTCTGGTGTTCTGGCTGGGTCCATCTAAAATGATATTTCATATATTGCAGATATAACAAATAGCCATATGTGACATGTAAAGATCAGATATTGCTGGTGTACAATAAGATTTGCAGCAGTAACATGATTTATATATTATATTACTATACTACTGAAAAACAGAGCTGTAACAGTATGAGTGTATGGATGCAGGCCCCAATGCTTAGCGGTTCCTGGTCTGTAACTGACAGCATGGGAGGTGCCAGCCAGTAACACAGGGACACTGGCCAGCCACCACTGCTATAATCCCTCCCACTACAAAGGACAACTGCTAGAGAAGAGACATTGGTCTAAGATTTAATTTACTAAACATTTACTGACCTTCATTTCCAATCAGCTGGGATAACTCTCGACGGCTCATTGTAACCGGAGGCAGGAGGTGATTAAGTTAAAAAAAAAAAAGGGGGGGGGGGGAAAAAGAGAAAGAAAAAGCACAGATGTAATTGTGCGCTGAGCTCCACTCACTGATAACTCACTCAGAGAATCACTGGCAGCGATTAATAGCCTGCAAATTGATCTCACCTGAGAGGCCTTTTCTCCTGTGTCCACATCAGCTGCTGCCCAGGAAATGCCAGTGATATTGCTGTGCACTGAGGATTGCAATGTGGCATGCGGGCGGCAGTTGGTGGTGGCAGTTGGTTATGGCCATGCAGCACTCACATGTACAGTATACCCCCACATCATCCTCTGCTGCCAGCAATAAACTGGACAGAGCCACATTGTAGAAGGGGGTCCACGTACATCCCAAAGTTTAGTTAAAATGTCTCTTACATTACTACTTTCTTATATAAGAGAAATGTTAACTAAACATTTTCGATGTACTAACTGTCCACCCCCTGCTACAAACCTTTCTTCCTCCCAAGCCTCAATAAGTGTTTAGGTGAGCTGCCATTCTGAAATCTGTCATCACCTTAAGTCAACTGTTAAAATAAATTGGTTACAAACAGCGAAGGTGTTTTCCCATGCAACAAGTGCAAAATGTGCCAATATGTAGATGAAGATTATAGCACAGATTTTGGGACATAAAAAATCATGGGTTATTAAAAGCTGCATGACGTCTCACTACACACCTGATCTATATACTGTAAATGTGGAAAAAGATATATCGGAAAGACCAAGCGCCAACTTTCTGCAGCTTTCAGTCAGAAAAGTAAGTCAATACTTACCTGTCAGATGGCTGCTGATCACTGAATTGGGGGCAGACGCTGACGTCATGTTACATCACCTGCATCCCATGGGAATGTCAGTTCATGGGGACGCTGGGTGTTCGCCTGCTGCCTCCCCCGCCCATAGGCGAATCTAGAATTATGGTAATGGGTGGTCCCAGATCTAGACATAACAGCAGGGGGACCTTTGCGCGGCGTAGTCGCGCAGCAAAAGGGGGCGTGGCCTTATGGGAAGGAGGCACTTTTACACTTTAGACCATACACAGTATTGCCCATTACACATTTTAGCAAACTCTGTAATACCCATTACACATAAAGCCACACACCGTAATGCCAATTACACATAAGGCCACACACCATAATGCCCATTACACATTGTGCCACACATCATGATGCCCATTACATACTCTATAACAAACTGTAATGCCCATTACATATTTGCCACATAAGTGCTGCTTACCTACATGCTCATTGCTAGGGGATTCTTGCTTGATGGCACCATAGTACCCATTACACATGATGCCGCACACCATAGTACCCATTACACATGATGCCGCGCACCATAGTACCCATTACACATGATGCTGCACACATAATGTCCCTTACACATGATGCTGCACACATAATGCCGCTTACACATGATGCTGTACACCTTAATGCCCCTTACACATTAAGCCACACATTATGCGTAATGCCCCCACATACCGCCACTTGTAGCGTCCCTTAAGCGATGCCCCCAAAAGTGCCAATTACTGTAAATTTTTATATGAGCCTTCACTGCTGCTGCAGGGAGAGATGGAGAGCGGTGCAGCGGCTTCTATGGGGAGCAGAGCACGCTCCCACTCCCCTCCTGGTGTCCTGTTGTTGTGCGTGACGTCGGGGGAGCACGCCGGGCGCCGGCACCACATGATTAAAGGTGGGGCGGGCTGAGGTGAAAGCGGGGAGAAGAATTGGAGCGGAAGCTGCAGGGGTGACAGTCATTGACAGCTGGGCAGAGAGCAGGGGGCTGCCCAGCTGTATTCAGAGCACTGCAGGTCACGGCTGTTTGAAATAATACCCCTTTCACAACAGGAAATGCAGGGATTTACCTGGCAATATGGTTCCAGGATCATGCAGGACATTCCCAGGCTGAACATAAACAGTCATGAAATTACATTTAAGAAATGAAAAAACAAACGGTTTAACCTCAATATCCCTGGAACCAATTAACCTGTATGGATCCAGCCTGGTATCAGATTGAAGGCCCAGCGATTTGGGTTCAATTGAGATCAACCTCCAGCTTCAGTGATGCCGAAGGGGGAACTGGCAGCCGTTGAACTGGGTGGGGGTCGGAATTAGCGGGTCCCATGTTATCCTATAGGGAAAACGTTCCAGCTTTGCCTGGCAGTATCTCCGGTTCCCAGGGGGCTAGGGACACGGGGCTGGACTAATGGGTGGTCCTGTGCACCCCTGGACCACCCCCTAGATTCGCCTATGCCCCCGCCCTCCTCTGCCCATGCGAACGCCTTGGAGAGTGTGATACTTACCAAAGGCATTTGCACAGGGAGTCTGTACATGCACAGATCCCCGCATGCGTATTCACAGACCCCCACCTGAATCAGGCCCTATGTATCTGTAAGAAGGTGTATCTTTGACAATCTCTCTCTCTATATATATGTTTTTCTTATTACCATGCAATTACTATATATCCTCTAGTTTCTGAGACCTAGGAGTCTCTCTGTGCATGTATAGGGACTAGTTAGTGTTAGCGAGTGGATCACTGAAGAACAGATGGATAACTAATATTTTGCTGCTGTGACCTGTGACCTCATCTTAAACAGCCCAAAAAGGCAATATTAAAGTACATCAACAGGGAAAAGCAGGGCTGACCCGTTTTAAGTATAAAAGAGCACTGACCTGGGAATAACATTGTTGAAGTGCAGTGTAAATGGTGTCTGAAGCAGGGTCTGACCTGGAAAATTCCTGTGGTCAAAATACAGGGTTCGACCCGGGATGCTAGTGTAAAAGTGGTATTAGAGGAGTCTGGGTCTGCTGCCCACTTGTGAAAGGGTGGAATCTATAACACTGATCGCTCCTCCCCAGTGTTCCCTCTAAGCTGTGCGCACGTGCGCGCGCACACACCTTGAGGAGCATGCGCACAGACATTACAACTAAGCGCACAAAGCAGCAGTGGTCCCTTTTTGCAGTTCTGGACTCAATAATGTATATTTCACCCATTAACTACATTGTGTGCTGTGTTTTAAATGTTTAGATGTTTAGTATCATTTTGAAGTAAAGTTAACACAAATGCTGAATGTCGTTTTCTAGTTATATATAAGTGACGCACAAAATTTTTAATTTCATTCCAAAGTTGCACAGCCAAAATCTTTAGCCGCACACAGCCTTCGTAAAATTAGAGGGAACATTGCTCCTCCCCCAATGCTGACTTTTTCTTTGTGGTGAGCCATATTTTTTTTTTTGCGAATTTTTTCCCTAAAGGGGCTTTGCCATACTTGCCGACTTTGGTTTTCTCCTCTCCGGGAGAAGCCAGGGGGCGGGGCAGGGCAGGCGTCATTAAGTCCCGCCCACATAGCAGTCAAACAACGCAATTCACTGCATTTTAGCCCTGCTGCGGACCCGTAATAGCATCAGCTGACTGCTCATCTGCAAAACAAAATTCACCCATGGTTCTCCATCAATGCCTGACTTATCGCATCAACGTTGGAGCTATCAATAATCAACACTATATTCTTAAGCCAGGTGCACTCATTACTGACTGACACATTTTAAAAAATCCACAGGTGGAACTAATTATTTCACTTATTCTGTGAGGAGACCTGCAAAACATGCACTGTGTTGGGTCCCGAGGACCTACTTTGAGAACCTGTGCCTTAAGCGAACAGATGGAAAAGTTGCCTATACCTACCCATTAGAGTTTAGATATCATTTATCAAGTACATTCTATAAAATGATAGAAGCTCATTGGAAGCTATAAGCATCTTTGAAGGCTTTATACATTAACCATACCTCCCTACTGGTTTTTGGGGATGTTCCTGCATCCCACCCGGCGCCGACATTGTCCAGCGGTGGGGGGGGGGGGAGCGGGCAGTTGGGAGGCCCTCTCTCATCTGGTGAATCTATTCTCGCAGCAGAGAGGCTGGGGGCTGGCCAGCAGCTTACAGCGCCGCTGGTCAGGCCTCCACAGCGGCGAAAACAGACATGGCCATGCGGGGATGATGTAATTTGCAGGCCATGCCCCCTTGTCGAGAAGCCACACTCCTAATTTTGGGCACACGCAGCTGCCCCATTTTCCTCATCCAAAAAGTTGGGAGGTATCCATTACGAATATTACTTTGCTTAGCAAAAAATAACCTTGACACCTCTATAGTAATACCAAACAGCTGTTACAGCGACTCTTCCATTTATTTTAATTTTTTTTTTATTAATTATAAAAGAATATTTACTAAAGAAGACTTTTTTAAGTGGGAACACTTTACATAATTTCAAGGGTTATGGTCAACAATGCCTAGGTTGACACCTAAAAATGGTCAACATATAGGGTTACCACCTTTTGGTTGAGAGATTACTGGACAGTGGCCCGTCCCTTGATCCACCCACATCCCACCCATTGACCTGCCTCCAGTCCTGTCCCTTGACACGCCTTATATTTTTTTAACCTTTGCTCCAATTCTATTCTTGATTTTGCACATCGTAATACCACTTACACGTTATGCCACTCACAGTAAATGCCTATTACAAATTATGCAACAAACTGCGATGCCCATTACATGTTATGCCACACACTGATGCCCATTACACATTTTTTCACACACCGCGATGCCAATTACACATTTTGCCACACACTGCAATGCCCATTACACGTCTTGCCACACACCATGATGCCATTTCCACATTTTGACACACTGCAATGCCCATTAACCCACACACCGTGATGCCTATTACCAGGGCTGGATTAAAAATGGGCCTGATGGAGCTGTAGTTCCAGGCCCACTTTCCAAATAGGTCCATTTTTTAGTTGAGGGCCAGGGCTATCCAATGAGACCGGCCCCAATCACTAGCCCCCCAGGAACCGAAGATACTGCATGGCAAAGCTGGAACGTTTCCCCCTAGGATAACATGGGACCCGCTAATTCCGACCCTCACCCGGTTCCAACGGCTGCCAGTTCCCCCTCCGGCTCGATGTTCATCTCAGTTGAACCCAAATCGCTGGGCCTTCAATCTGATACCAGGCTGGTCCATATCGGTTAATTGGTTCCAGAGATATTGTGGGTAAACCAGTTTTTAATTTCTGAAATGTAATTTCTGGCTGTTCATGTTGTTTGAGGGCAGATTTCTCTGGAGCCAAATGGTTTCACAGGACCGAAATCATTCAAAGCCACTCAAAAGTTCTTCAATATGATACTGGTCTCATGTAAATGGATCAGTTGGATCCGAAGATATAGCCAATTGATTAAAAGGGGGAGGGAGGGGTGGTTTTCTTTCCCCCTCACACCAGAAAATGCAGGGACTAGGCTGCTGTCAATGGCTGTCACTTCTGCCCGGCGGCTGCTACATGGGATTAAATGTTCATTGCCAAGGGGCAATGAACATGTATTCCCCCTTGGCAATGAGCATGTAAACCCACATGGCAATGAGCATGGAACCCCTGGCAATGAGCTTTTACGATCTACCTCTAGTGGATCGGTGTAAATGTGCAGTTAATATATTCTGTTTGCAGTTTGTATGTTTTCCCCTGGATCGGGGTTTTGCTGATCCAGCTCCCTGGGTTTCATGCATATCCTGCTTCTTGAGTGTGGCTGCATGCAAGGCTATATAGTTAGGTTCTCAACATGCAGACGCTGCCGGTTATAGTTCCCAGTGCAGTTCTGTTTGTCTTGGTTCCTGCTCCAGAGCGTGCCCGGTCCCAGCCCTTGTATCCAGCGTCCTGTGCCCAGCCTTGCTTGTGCTACAGGGTCTGTGTTCCTGGTCCTTCCTGCCTATTCCTGTGCTGCAGTCCCCTGAGTTCCTTCTGCTGTGATAGCATCATCCCAGATAAGTCAGGGGTTCTGCCTGCAGCTTTTCTTTTATTGAAATTGTACTGTACCATCTCTGCATTGTTGCAGCAGCTCGCACTGGGGGTCTGGTTTGCCCTCTAGGGGTCATTCCTTCCCTGCGCGAAGTAGTCAAGGGGTTTGTTGTGTATATACCACCCACGCATTGGTAGGCTGGGTGTGTACGCCATCTCACCCCACCTTGCCGTGTGTCCCACTTCCTGCGGGCCACCTTGTCCCACTCAAGACCAAGCGGCACCATCTGGGGCTGGACCTAATTCAGCCCTACAAACGTGGCTGTTATTGGTGAAGCCTTAGCCTGCAGTAGGCCAGCAGAACTGTGAAATCATGGCAACTGGGTCCACACACCTAGTCCTACCTTACATGAGCATGTAGGTAAGCAGCACTTATGTAGAATAATTTTTAATAGTCATTATGGTGTTTGGCATAATACGTAATGGACATTACGGTGTGTGGCTTAACATGTAATGGGCATTATGGTGTAAATTTTTATGAAGCATATTGTGGATTTTTGCTCAATCCATTTGGTATAGTGTGTATTTTGGCTCAATCCATGTAGCAAAATGTGAATTTTGCCTTAATCCATGTGCCATAGTGTGAATTTTGTCTCATTCCATGTGGCATAATGTGTAAGAGGCAAGTACAGTATAAGGGGGTTACTACTGTGTTGCATGTTTTGTATAAGGGGTATATGGTGTGGTAAACTTAGGTGACCACATAAAAGGTGCTGAAATATTGTCTACCAAGTTTTGTCTTTCAGTATTTTTTTATGACTGGAGTGCTGCGTCAACCCGCAAGCATCTTAGGACATTGGCGTTCTGCGGGTGCACCTTTGAAGGGCACCCTGTAAGTATATGTACAGCTTCTATTTTCCCTCTTTTCTGTGCCATTTTTCCGATGCCAGCCCCCTGCCTTTTTCAGACATACAGATGGAGCTAGCCTCCCTCCCGCTGGCGATCCGCTCCATCTGACTGAGACGCGCGTGCGTCTCACACGCACGCACGTCTCAGTTTCCAGGCAGCGGTAACCCTGTCCATCTCCGCTCCAGGGAGACGGACAGGGTTAGGTGGGAAAGCTGGGAGGTGCCGTCGGAAGGGGACACGCGCGTCCCTTTTCGCAGAACAGATGGAGGCGATGGCAGATGGCGAATCTTCCGCCATCCCCTGCAAGAGCGAGGCCTGCTCCATCTGTATATAATTAGTTGAAAGTATTTACACAAATAGCGACACACCCATGAGCAGACCACCCAACCAGAACACTGGTCACGCCTACCACATTATAATGTGCTGGCCACTACCCCTATTATTGCGCATAATAGGCCATTGATAATTTTCAGCTCCAGGCCCATTTTGACCTTAATCTGGCACTGGCAGCTGCTATAGGGCCTGATAGATTAGGGGGAGTCCCAAAAGCAATCTCACTACACCCTCTCAAAAAATATTGTTATTTTTAATGATTGCTGCAGCACAGGGTTTGGGGCCCAGCAGCAGTTAGTAATACTAATGAGTTGATGGTGAATTGAAAAGGAAGAGATAAGGTGGGGACAGAGAATGGTAGGTTGCGGGGGGCACAATGAGGGGTGAATTGGGCACATAAACAGCTAATGGGGGCACAGAAACAGCTAATGGTGGCACAAGGAAGGCTAAGGGGGCTCTGGGGAGTAGGGTTATCTGTCAGGTGGGGGTTAGGCTACCCATCACTGAGAACAACCAACCCCCACCCCCAGAATGAGGGGACACACCCTGGTGCCCCATCATGTACAGCAACATCAACCCATGCACTACTGACCACTGTGCATTTTGCAGCTCTGGCACTAGGGATGAGCCAAGACCTCCTCAAAGCAGTATCATCACAAGCTTCTCCTCAAGCAGCAGCTGCAGTCCAACTCCACCCACTTGCTATCAGGGCCCAGGTTGCGCTACCGGAAGATCCCCCATCCTCCCTGCACAGCAACGAGCAACAGTGCTTGCTGGGCGAGGGGGCGGAGTTACACGAGTCAGCCTGTTGGAGAGACCCGGCGGAACGCTGCAGTAAGGCCAGGCAGACAGACGGAAAAAAAAGACAGGGGAGGGGCGGCACGCACAATAGCCGGCCCTGCTGCTGGCTGCTGTGACGAGATCGAGAAGGCAGGGCAGGAGGTAGCCACAAAGTGCGGAGCAGAGCACCAGGGTGAGGTGCATGCTCAGTACGCGGGTAAGGCTGTTTGGTCCGTGCGCAGTGCACACAGGAGACAGCCGACTCAGCCTCCAAGTGCTGAGCGGCTGCAGCACTGTAAGCGGACAAAGGACACACGCAGGAGAGACATGGCGCTGCAGAAAGGCACGCAGATACGGGCAGGGGCGGGGCACACAGTAGACGGCCTGGCCGTGGGGATACACTATGCACACATAAAAGCTATACAGCTTACAGACGGGCCGTGGCTGGGCTCTGGGGCCCTTCAGATCGCCGGGGCCCGTCACACATGTCCCTCTTGACCCCCCCTGTCGCCGGGCCTGGGCGGGGGTCAATAAATGTGGTCTTTTTAATGGTAAGTATTGGAAAAGAATGTGGGGTGCGTCCAATGTTAGTGAAGGCAGTGAGTGTTACATTATAATTCATGGATTGGGAACCTTGTCCCTATTTAGCCTTGCACTCAAGATTAATATATGTAAGCGACTTGGTGTGGGCAGCGTCCCGTCCGCTACCTGTCTCTTTTCAGCGCAGTGTGATACAGTCAGGGTGCTACATGCATGTATTAACTGAGATCAATTGAACAATTTCATGTGTAGGTACAGATTTAATATACAATCTGTCTCCTCACTATTTGTTGTAGCAGGGTAGGAATGCTGTGTTTGGTGTATTCACAGGATTTAAATGAACAGTATCTCATATACTGTAGGTTTTCCCTAGTGCTGCAGATTTAGTACTACCATTGGTGACAGTGTGTATGGTTGCCAAGTGCTAGCCAGCAGAGCCTTCGGCTTGCCAGGTCCCAGACCGTGTTATTAATCTGTTGGCACATGCATATCACACTCTGCACTTTCTGCAAATCTTACAGGGGTAACATCCCACAATAAGTGTGGATGTCCCCCTAATATCAGGCTTTAATATTACCACGCATAATAGCGTGTGCTGTTCTATGTATTTAACCGGCAGAACGCTTTGATTATTTAAAGGACGCACCACATTGCTACATTCAATTTACACTATGCAAGTTATAAAAAGTACACATAGACCCAATTATCCCCCTGCTCACGTGAAACGCTGACGCGCGTTTCGCAATGAGCTTTTTCAAGGCAAACCGGGCTGGCGCCCGGAAGCCACTTCTATACCATCACCCCATCAATATTCATAAGGGTGGGGGGGGTGTTCCCTCTTCCTATTGGTCTGAATACTGTGGATTGCGGCATTACTCGTGTGAGAGTGTGTTGATACAGTTCCAGTCTGTCATTGGATTCTATTCTCCATTAGAACTTGTTCCAAAATGTAGCTACATTGATTATTATCATATAGTTATCCCGGATAATTTGACTATGTACGCCAGCGTAGAGATCGAATCGCATGAGATTTTATTGCACTGGATTCAAGTCCTGTTTTCAGTGAAGGTTGGTTGTTGCCATATGTATACAATCTAGGTGGGGTTGCAGAAGCCACTCAGGCTTCCTATGTAGGCAGTCCAAGAACCTAGTGAGCCGGGAGGCCAGTGGGGACTATGAGGCCAGTGTGCAAAGCCTCAGGAGGCGCAGAGGAACATAAACCTGTGTTCATATGAAGTTGTAGAAGCCATAGGCCAGGCTGAGAAGCTATACCTGTGCAAGACAAAGGATTGTGAGACTCTGCATGCAAACTACTGTGGCTGTTCATTACAGAGAGGGGCCAATAAGGTAGGTAGCATTCTGCACATACTGTACCATAGTTACCTACCCTCCTGCATTCTGCAGGCGACTCCCTGAAATAGTAGCATTCTCCCTGTGTCCCTGACGATTCTAGATTCTAGAATCGTCCTAATTTCACCTAACGCATATTATACAGCTGTTAAATTTTTAGGGATCTATAGATCCAAATATAATCATCAGTGCCATCCCCTGCATTGGCTATAAGGCACAATGATCGCTATGGCTACATTAATTTTATCCACTTCAGTGGTATGCCCGGTAAGGGATCTTCCGGAAAATGTAAACCAATAAGGAGGTGTGCACCAGTGGTGCCTCCAGCTGTGCACACCTTTAGGGGCACTCTCCCTGTTGCTCACCTCAAGTCAGTTTCCACCCTGGAGATTGTATGCCGGATTGTCGGGGCTGCTCGGGATTACCTCCCCTAGCAGAGTCTATCACCTGGTCACTCCTGCGAATGGTGATTGGAGCAATGGTAAGGGAGCCTCGGCTATCCGATCACCAGGGTGTAGAGTCAGGACTGGCCGGAGACGGGGAGTGATAGGGGGGGTGCCCCTTGAGGTGGTATGCCAGTGGTGCCCCGAACCTCCCCAGCTGAAGCCAGCAGCAGCCTTAGAGGAGCAGGGGCTGCTGCAGAAGGCAGTGGCTGCAGCGGCTGCCCTTCAGTGATGAGTATTTCTGGGGCAGGACAAACCCTCACACGTATCATTGGCTTTTCTTCAAGTAAAGTAGATCTTAATGATTGCTTTGGGGGCTCATCTAGTACATTTGGATATAAGTAATTTTATGATGTAGCAGTACATGTCCGCGCTTTTAGATGTCACCTTCACAATCTCCCTGAGATGCTCTTTCAAATGTAGGCAGGCATGTTTCTGCATAGTCACTGTGTTAGCTTTCTGTTTTTCATTTATTGCTGGTTGCTGACAGCAAAAACTCATGTTTTATTGACTGACCCTGAAAAAGCTTTATGTTGACCCCAATATTATGCCTAAACACTGCACAATTAACCTCTCTAACATGCTAAATACCCACATTGTTACAATATATATAACATCCTTTTTAAGGACAGCACTCACCAATCTTCTTGATAGAAAAAAGGTGGTCTACATTTTGGTCATATTTATGACCATTGTCATGAGAGCAAGCAACAACACAAACAAAGCTCAATGAGAGCTTTGGAGCTTTGTTTGTGATGTTTTGTGTGTGTGTGTGTGTGTGTGTGTGTGTGTGTGTGTGTGCGTGTGGGTGCAAGTTCTTCAAATGGCATACAGTATTTTCATGAATCTTTGGTTCACAATATAATAAAACATCACTTGAGTTTTGAGTGACCACGGTAGGTAATGCAGCATGAGCTTGTATCCTTTCTCTGGAGCTTCCCACTTAATTAACTATTGAAGTAACTAATTCTAAATGAATTAACTGATGCAAAAGGTGTTTTATTCAACACAATTTAATTACTTCAGCATTCAGGTGACTGCAGTAGTACATTAAGGGAAATTCTCAGAACTGGAGCATATTGAATCCTAAAGGGAGTATGTTGAAATGATCTGCAGTGCCTAATAAAGTAAATTCATCAATTACATAAAAAGGTGGTGCTTAGTACTAGAATCATTTTGCAATGTTAATGTATATGTTTACTTATAAAATGAAATATGTAGATGCTGGTGCTAAACTGGACATGTAAGTAAATTTGTACAACTGCAACATATACCAATAACAAAAAGAAATGAACGTCTACAAATTTTAAAAGGGGGTGTACAAAAATAGCCCGTATAAAATAAAGGCCCATACAAACTGGGCGACTTTGAGCTGAAAGCCGCTCAAAACAGTATGTTTCAGCTGCTTTCAGCTCAAAGCCACCCAGTGTGTATGCCCCAGCGATGAGGGCATACACACTATTTTGAGGCTCAACTAATTTTGTTAGTCCTAACTTTCTCCTCAAAATTACTGCTAGTAGTACTACAGCTATCAGCTGTTACAGTTCCAGCAGTCCTGGTTGTAGCTGTACACTAGTTCCATCTCTGTAAACAGTTCGGTACTCTTTACCTAGAAGGGCGCCCATCGCGGGCATCGCATGCACTAAAAAATCGCATGCGATGCGACCGACGCGATGACCGCGATTTCCCATAGGGAACAATGTTAAATGTCCTAATTGACCCGATTTTCCTGTTCAATGTCCCAATTGACCCGATTTTGCATAGGGAACAATGTTAAATGGCCCACAGAGGCCAAATAGGCACCCTGAAGTGTGAAATGGCCCCCCCAATTGTTAACGCCACCCCACGATCAACGTCAACCCGAAGCGTGGCGAGCGGCGGCGGTACGCGTCCTACGACCTTTTCATACCCCCACTATCCACGTCGGCGCGGAGTTGAGAATAGAAAGTGTGGCGAGCGCAGCGAGCCACCGAGCCCGAAGCGTGGCGAGCGCAGCGGACACCTTCACAGGTATACGCGTCCCCTCGCGGGCTTCACAGCTGTCCGCGTCCCCTCGCGGGGCTCGCTGCACTCGCCACGCTTCGGGCTCGGTGGCTCGCTGCGCTCGCCACACTTTCTATTCTTAACTCCACGCCGACGTGGATAGTGGGGGTATGAAAAGGTCGTAGGACGCGGGCTCGCTGCACTCGCCACGCTTCGGGTTGACGTTGATCGTGGGGTGGCGTTAACAATTGGGGGGGCCATTTTACACTTCAGGGTGCCTATTTGGCCTCTGTGGGCCATTTAACATTGTTTCCTATGGAAAATCGGGTCAATTGGGACATTTAACATTGTTCCCTATGGGAAATCGCGGTCATCGTGTCGGTCGCATCGCATGCGATTTTTTGGTCGCATGCGATGCGACCGACGCAATTTTTTTTCTCCTAACGATGCCCACGATCAAAATCATGGCCGGTTTCAGCCTGGTTCCAGCATCATCTGGCATCAAGCGTAGTTGTTCCCACCTCAGCATGCAGCATTGCTGGTCCGAGTCCAACATCAAGCTTAATTGGTATCAACCTGGTCTCCAGCATCCACCAGTCCCAGTCTGGTCTTCAGTGCTTACTGGTCACAGTGAGGTTATCTTGTCACTGGTCCCAGTCCAGTTTTTGTATCACTAGTTGTAGTCCAGTCTTCAGATTTACAGCCTGGTTTACCTATTGCTTTGCAACCCCCACAGTGTCCTCCAGCAAACCAGCATAATGTATGTACCTAGATATCACTGCAGCTTCATCTATAGCCCAGTGGCTATTCTAACAGGTCCAGTTAGTATGGATCAAGACAATCCTCTAACTCTCCACATCCATCCCTAGAATACCTTTTGTACCGTCTTCGTACCTTCTTCGCTTTGGCTCCTGGCTAAAAATAATTAAGTAGTATGTATTGCCTGGTGATCACTTGTGGTACCCCACACTACGGAAACATTTTCCATATATGGGAGGGCACTAGCTTGTGAAAATGACCTCAGCACAGGAGTAAAAACCGTCAGCAGTGAACTGTTTGTAGTTGATATGACATGTCCTTGGTGCTGAAATACAATATGTGAGAATTTATAATGGACATTACACAGCAGCAACTACTAAAGGGGAAGAAGATACAGTACATTTTCCTTATGGAAATGGATATCAGAAATGGGCAGTGAATCAGAATGGCATAGCCAAACAGCTCTGACCCTTCAATACATAGACTCCACAACTCTGAAGTAAGTATGAGAATCAGGGCTATGTAATCATAGAGAAATTGGGAAATTAAGTCTTTTCTCTATCTGAAGTTGATCGAATAGGCCATTTGGGAAAATTAAGTACTTGTATAGGCAGAGGCATTTTAAGAGAGGAGGAGGACCATGTGCAGCCTCCTCTGTCTGGGCTCCCTCCTCTCTGCCGGCATCAACGCTGTGCTGTAGGAGTCTGAGCACTAGCCACACCTTCAGTTATTGTCCATCTACCCTCAATTTGCATTCCCGTATATATGTGGAATAATCCAATTAAACATCAATGTTTTCTTTACGCTCCAGCCTCACCTCTGTTACTAACTCAGGCCAGACTCAACCCTCAGGCATGACACTTGTGTTATTTTTTTGTTATCTTCTAGTAAGTCTGCTTCATTCCGTTTGATCATTCTCCAGTTCTGTTATTCCTCAATATCATCTAGTAAGTCTGGTCCAGTCCATCTGGTCATTATCTGCTTCTGTTATTCCTCAATATCTTCTAGCAAGTCCGGTCCAGTCCATCAAGTCATTCTCCGGTTCTTTTATTCCTCGTTATCTTATAGCATGTCCAGTCCAGTCTGTCTGGTCATTCTCTGGTTCTGTTATTCTTCGTTATCTCCTAGCAAGTCCAATCCATTTAGTCTGTTCATTGTTTTATCCTGTTATTCTTCAGTGTCTTCTAGCAAATCCAGTCCGTCTTGACATTCTTCAGTTCTCTTTATTCTAGCAAGTTCGGTCCAGTTCGTCGGGTTATTATCTAGTTATATATTTTGCTTATTTCCAGGAATGTGCTCCTATACAACCACTTATTTCAGTTTATCTTTGCAGAGAGTCTGTGTTAAATGACCCAGACAAGGGGCTGCAACCTGCACATCAGGTGTAGCCAATCTCATATCTCCTTGCAGGGACTCCTTGTGAAAACCTTCAGGTGTTTTATGACTCGGCACACCTGTACTGGGTCAACAGTCTACCACAAACATTGTTCCCTCTTCCAGTTCATGGGCAAATATTATATATGAACAACCATCTTCCTAATCCCAAATTCAAAGTCTGTTCAAGCCCGAACAGTCACAAGAAACCCGAATCAATACTTTCAGTGGCTACTACTATAGCTACAATTTATAAAATACATTCTTTAAAATTGTAGGTAGAAGCTGACTTGGGGATTTCTCCACTTTTTAGATGCTTTGATACATCTGTCCTTAATCTGTGCCTCTACTTGAACGTGACCAATTGTATATCATAGAATAATTCTTGGTGATATTTATCTGTACACAACACATATTTATAGCTATCATAAGCCTTTGTAAAATCCCTGGTATGTCCTGTTGTCACACCAGCTATCTTCTCATAAATTTCATCATGTGATTTAATGGTTGAGGAAACAAGCCGCATTCTGACACATTTTACCCAAGATTTCTATCAAAGAATGGATAATCCCTCATAACTTTATGTATGTAGCAAAGTGATCTCATGGTTTAACATCCTTTCGTCTTTATGGGAAGGAATATACAGTGTAGAATATATGAGCTGGCTTAAACTGACCATTGGCAAAGTAGTTTTCACATGTAAAGCCAAACTAGGGGCCTTATTCAGATCGGATCGGTACGGCCCGCGTGCGGCCGTACCGCCGATGTTTTTGTTCTGCACATGCGCAGAGGTCATTCTGCGCATGTGCAGCCCCCTTCGCCGCAGACGGATTTCGTCCGCCGCAAAGGGGGCGTATAGGGGCGTGAGGGGCTTCAGCCCCTCATTTCCCTATGTGTACGCCCCGCGTTTCATGGGCGTTCCCATGCAAACGCGGGGCGTGTGCATGGTAATGAGGGCATGACGCCCTCATTACCATGACATGGGGGCGGAAAGCTGACGTCGCCGGATGTCAGCTTTCAGCCCCCTTTCAAGCTCCCACACGGACGATTGTCCGTGTGGTCTGAGCTTGCGGGAGCTGCCGCGGCGTGCGGGCCTGCCTTCGATGGTCGTCGACCATCGAAGGCAGGGGGCAGCTCCCACCATGGTGGAGGCGTAGCCTCCACCATTTTTGTGCGGATCGCCAGCCGTCCGTGTATGGACGGCCGTGGCGATCCGTCGGGTGGGCGGCCCTTGGTTTGTGCGGTCGGAGCCCCGTGTGCGGCTCTGACCGCACCAACCAGAATAAGGGCCTATATGATATTGAGCACTGATATAAAAAATTACTCCAAACTGCAGCTGATCCAGAAAGGGCTTACCAAACCCTTTATAGTATATAACAAGGGAAAAAAAAAGTAAAAACAGCGCTGCTTGGAATAATAGAATCATACAAATTTATTTAAAACATAAACAACATTGGCCAATATAAATTATAAACAGACAATGCATTAAAATATAGCATTCTATTTTTTCTCCTTCCCTTCTTCCTTCCTCTTTATTTGTTTGTGTCTTCATTTCTTTGTACTGTGTTATAAATGGTTATGTTACTGTTGGAATTTTTCCTCATATGTTTTGATACCAATGATACCTTGCGGGATCGACAGCTTATTATTTATTTCCCTTTTTTAATATATTTTTGACATCCTATGTTGACTTCATAAAAACTACTCGACACGTATTTTCTATACACATGATAATGTTTATTCATTATTGAATTTTTACTAAATGTGTATACCATTGCTCCAGCTTTTGTTTCCAATTAACGTATTCCTTCTCTAGGTTGTTGGTGTGTCATATATTATCCCCAGAGAGCCTATGCATATATATATATATATATATATATATATATATATACACAAATGTCGATGGCGGCACTCGGTCAACAACAAAATTCACACTTAACAGTATGTGAATTTTGTTGTTGACCGAGTGCCGCCATGGTTTTTTGTGTGCTGTGTAGTTGGCCCCAACATGGGAGTGATGGGCGTGCACCGGTATTGAATGCCTTAAGGAGTGCCTCTCCAAGTTGTATATTATATATACATATATAATGCCGCATAATTCTGTCGTATATATATTCCGCCGACCTATTGTTACTAGTGATTGAACAGGTTGGGACAGAACTAGTGAGTGTACGAGCTGACATTGAACAATTTAAAAGTACTCAGCTGAAGAAGCTCACGAGCGATAAATCTGAGCCGTGGCTCGATAAAATCAAATCTCAAATAGAGACATATCAACAGGAATTGTTACAATTTAAAAGAAAAAATTAGAAACGGTTAATACCGACTATAAGACAAACACCGTGTACAGGTGGTTGGTAGGAAGTAGCGATAGACCACAGGCTAGGAGACCACCACGCTATCGTAGACAACGTGGAAATTTTTCTAACCCCTCCACGAGATCTTCCTCTGAGGGTGAATTCACTGATTCTAGTGATAGTAGAAAAAATAGAGGCTCTTTTTTAGACCTAGGCCCCAACCGGAGACAACGAGGCGGCAAAAACGCCTCCGCAGCCAGGGGGTGGAAACTCAAGAGGCGCGAGAACACGAGCCCAGATTTAATATTTAATTTATCAAATTACAAACTAACAGAGGACGAAAAAAGTGTACTTGCCCTTGGTCTTTCATTCACACCAACCACCACACACAACCAATTCAATTGGGTAGTCGACAACTACCGACTTGGGAGAAAATTAAGACTCAGAGAGTTTTTTTCTGAGACTATTGAGGTGAAGGATAAAAACGCAACAAAGAAAATCCATAAACCAAGTACATTCGACCCACATTCAGCTAATCCCAATATCACCACATTTATAAGGATGACTGAGTACGAAATAGCACAGACCAGTACCACAAAACCTAAATATCGCAACTTGTCCCATACACAGAGTGGCCTTGAACAAACTAAAGAATAACACCGAAATAGTAATTCGCCCCGCGGATAAAGGCGGGGCAATTGTAGTCCATAATTGGCAGGACTACAATAAGGAAATAGTTTGCCAGCTCTCAGACATACCGTAAATTGGGGGCAGATCCCACTCTATCATTAAAAACATCGATTGATTCCTACATCAATATGGGATTGACGACAGGTTGGCTAGATAAAAAAACAGCCAACTCTTTGAAGGTAGAATATCCGGTGGTGCCGATAATCTATGTCCTTCCAAAGATACATAAACCGCTGGACAGCCCCCCTGGTCGACCGATTATATCGGCCAGGGGTTCGCTGTTACAGCCATTGGCCATATATGTAGACGGGTTTTTACAACCTTTAGTGCAGCGCACCCTGAGCTATATCAGGGATACTACTGATTTTTTGATGAAAATAAAGCAATTAACACTACCAGAAACAGAGATTTGGTTGGCAACGTTAGATGTACAATCATTGTACACAGTCATCCCTCACGGAGAGGGGATGCAGGCTATCAAAGACCAGTTGATTTCAAACCACCATCAACAACCGCCAATTGAGTTCATCGTGACCTTGGTGGAATTTGTACTCACCAGGAATTACTTCATGTACGGTGCTGAATACTTCTTGCAAGTAAACGGCACCGCCATGGGGTCTAACCTGGCACCGGCGTATGCCAACCTGTATATAACTGCATATGAGGAAAAATACATCACTACTGTATATGATGCCAATTTACTCTGTTACTGTCGATTTATCAATGACATATTTTTGGTCTGGTCGGGAACAAGAAGGTCTTTTGAGATGATGGTAGAGATCCTGAACAAATTGCCAGAACCGATTCGTTTTACCCACACCATAGACCAACAAACGGTTACATTCCTGGATGTTCTGAGCTCTAAGGAATCGAATATTTTGGGCTATACCATGTACAGGAAAGAAACCGACAGGAACAATCTATTACAGGCTAACAGCCAACACCCTGTACAGTTGAAGGAGAGTTTGCCCATCTCACAATTCCTAAGGGTTCTGAGGAACAACCCAAATGAAGAGAAAGCCACAGAACAACTAAATGACATGAAAACAAGATTCATTAAACGTGGCTATACATCCAGAACTATTGAACGGTGTCTTCAAAAAGCTAGGACGAGACATCAAACACCACTAGTAAAAACATCAATGAAGACAGACCCAAGAATGGTACACGTCAATACATTTGATCACACAGCACAGACAGCAAAAACAATCTATGGAAAGTACTGGCCAGTTGTGACAAGCGACCCCACACTAAAACTCCAACGATGTCCACCACCAATGATGGCCTACCGCCGAAACCCAAATTTACAGCAGATCCTGATGCGACCAACTGCACGACCTACAGCAAAAGGAACACAGTGGTTACGGTCTTGCAAACCAGGCTGCGTGAAATGCAAGAGATGTACAACTTGCAACGCTATGATAACTGGGGAGACGGTGGTGCACCCACACAGTGGAAAAAGAATCAAAATACGTCATCGTTTGACATGCACAACAGCGTATGTAGTGTATGTCCTAATCTGCCCCTGTGGTTTTTACTATACAGGTATGACCACAAGACCATTCCGGGAACGAATGGCAAACCACAGGTGCACAATCAGAGCCGCACTGGAAACAGGAAAAACAGATAAACCAGTGTCAAAACATTGTTTAGAATATGGCCACCAAATAGCGTCCATTAAATCAATGCTGATTGACCACATACCCCCATTCAACCGTGGGGGGGACCGTACGAGGGCTCTACGCCAGCGTGAAGCATAGTGGATTTTTACTCTGGACACTGTGGCCCCACATGGCCTAAACGAAAATAATCCACTAAATTGTTTCTTATAAACGGGACCCTTTGTTGAACTATGACTGAGGATACACGAAGGCAATTGGTTCTCTTATAATTATTTTTCCATCATCTTTCATGTTGGGTACTTAAGTTGTAATTGTATCAGAAAATAATTATATAATCTTTTTTGACCTAAGGATAGACTAATCAATGTAATTAGAGTCCAGGATCACCAATTTTGGTGATCTATTGGCTCTATAGATATCCACTAGCAGTGCAGCTATTGCGTCCAGAGAAGAAATGGAGATGCAATGGACTGCCTTCTACAAATAGGGGACATAGATATGTCCTATCTTTGATTTATTATGTTTAATTTTTTTTGTTTAGCTTTTTGCATTTGTAAAGTGTATTTTCATGTAAATGCTCCTCTAATAGCAATCTGACTGGGCTAGTATCACCTTTAGGATAAAGCACATAATAGACCACAGGGGGTTAATAGGCTGGAACGCACAGCCAGTATAACCAGACCTGGCAGAATACATTGGCAGATGAGTACATGTAATTAAGTACCAGTGATCTCACTAAATTAAGTATATGACTGGAGAGTGGTAATCATAAATCCACTAAAAGTGTACACATCTGATAGCCCAGCAAACTGTAGGCAGAAAACTATCCCTGAGCTGTGGAACGCACAGCCATATTGGTTTCCCTAGCCACAGAATACAAACAAAAAACGTAGCCCATAAACGTTAACTACAGCGCTTACAGACGCCTCTATAAAGAGAATAGAGAGCGTTATTATGAGTATTCACAGTATAAGGCAAAACTGGTCCCACAATAATGTATAACAAGCGCGATAATGATGCTGGAACGCATCGGCGCTTAGCTGGAACGCACGGCCATCTTGGTTTTCCCAGACAGACGATCGGGAGCCAATAGGAGGCCGTTTCTATCAACATGTGACATAGGGAGGTTGAGCCTTACAGGCAGCCGTACCAGGTTAATACAGGTGTACAGAATTACCCTGTCAGACTGTGCTATAAAGAGGAGCATTGCAGCCGAGCTCATTGTACTTGAAATCCTTGAACTGTGCAGTTGTGAGTATTTGGAGCTGTCTTGAAAAAGGCCCTCTAGTGGCCGAAACGTCGACCTACAGGATCTGAGGATCCTTGAAGTAAGATCTTTATATTGTAACAAGCAAGTACGAAATTAAAAGAATTTATGTTTTTACTGGTGAGTCTCATCGTGGATTAATCATCCCATACACAGAATATATATATATATAAATAAATATAAATAAAGGCACCGCCGGCCGCAGCTACGTGGGTCACACTGGAGTGCCAAACCTGCTTTACCTGTGTATATATATATATATATATATATATATGTATATTAGATGAAGATCCAGCTGGAAGTCCAGGCAGTTCCGGCAGGCGGGGATCGGGAGAGCGGCGGGAAGGAGGACACCCTATTTAAGGTAAGAAATACTGTACCCTTTTGTCTCACCTATACACTTTGAAAAAGGAGCGCAAGCTCTGAAATGTCAGTTTGTGTACTTCAATACACCTTTTTTCAAGACCTCTGAGTGCCGCTGTTTTACTACGTCGATTACTCTTTTCCTATTGAGGGCACCGGGGCAGTTGCCTACTATTGGAGAGTGCCAGGCCGCAACCCACGCTACAGAAAGAACCAACCAGGTTCACAGGAGCCGGGGCACCCCGCCATTCTTTCATTCGTGTATTCTCTGCCAAGTAAGGTGATGTCCTCCACCTAGGACACTGCACGTGTACCTCAGCAGAGCTGGTGTGATATTTGTCCACAGTACTTCAAGTGCACTTACAACACGTGTATAGAGCCATTATGAACACCAAAGCAGATGCAATCAGAGGTGCAACAGCACCAGATGAATCCATCACGCCAGGTTACCGCGGTATTACAGTGGACACTGGTGAATTTTACAGTTTCTCTGAAGTAGAAACAGGGAGAGTCCTGTTCAAGCAGAGTTTATCAAGCATGGAGGATAAACCCAGCCTGGAAGCTTTGTATAAGGAATGGTATCGACTACGCAAAAGGGAAGTGGATTTCCTACTCCATGGGGTCTCTTTGTCCGACTACCATCGGGACAAGATGATCCCCAGGGGGTTCAGGATTCGCAATGTGCCAACGATAGGCCGCCACAACCCGGAATTCTGCCGGAAATGGCTAGGGGTGCTCAACAAGTGCAGCCATGACCTGATGCTGCTGATTGTGGAGGTGTCTGGACGGGAATTAAAGGTCACAAAATACAACCTATCAAAATTTGAACAGGATTACAAAGATCTATTCATTCAGGACAACAGCCAGGATTGGCTAATTAAACTCCAAAATCAGGTAGACAGCTACCAGAAAGTTTAAAAAGAACAAATTTTTTCCTGTAAAAGAGGATTATGAAAACAACGTGGTCTATAGATGGCTGGCTGGTGGCAATGACCAAAGCAACACTCAAGGTCGCCCACAAAGGTTTAAATCCGATAGAAGAACCCGGAGTGCCACCCCGAGAAAAACACAGGAGTCGTCGAACAGCGACAGCGACTTCCAGGTGGACGCGGAAGCACCCCTAAGTAGCATCCATTTAGGACCCGCAGAGGGCACTACCAAGAAAGGAGGGACCAAAAGGGGAGAAGGCAGACCACCCGTAGGGCCCGCCAACACACGCAGATCAATAAAAGCCAGAACCGTGCAGAATCAATAGTATACAACCTTTCATCAAAGACCTTCAGCAATGAGGAGTTGAGAGTTATGGAACATG
The DNA here is from genome assembly GCF_055691185.1 of Crinia signifera. Classification (NCBI taxonomy): domain Eukaryota; kingdom Metazoa; phylum Chordata; class Amphibia; order Anura; family Myobatrachidae; genus Crinia; species Crinia signifera. The sequence goes on from NC_139217.1 coordinate 349,028,272, forward strand.
GGCTATCTTTTGTTTATACCACAGAATTTGAAGAGCTGACCTGGAAAACAGAGTTATACAGATTTGGCAGAGCTATGAGGCGAAACGAGTACTTTCAAAATCAACCGCAAGTAACAACTATAGAACCACACCGGGACTTTGTAGTCAAACACAGCAGTTCAACCTTTGACCCCCCATCACAAAATGCGTAAATTGCATCATATCTAAGGCTAGTAGACGACTCAGTACATCATTATATCCAAGCACCCCATCCCACACATAGAAACCTCACTGGAGGGGAACTACTTGCGCTAAAACAACTTGGCAGCTACAAGGATGTCGTCTTTCGTACAGCCGATAAAGGGGGCGGGGTGGTCGTGCAAAATTTGACAGACTACACGCAGGAAATTAATTGGCAACTAAGTGATGAAACGGTCTATGAAAGTCTGAAGGGAGACCCTACCATTGGGTGCAAAGCTGAACTGGATGGGATACTACAGACTGCAAATGACCAAGGATTAATATCCAATAAAATCAAAACGATCCTGACTCAAGAACACCCGGTGGTACCGGTACTGTATACGGTACCTAAAATACATAAAAGCCTCACCTGCCCTCCAGGCCGCCCTATAATTAGTGCCCGAAATTCCATTTACGAACCAGTCTCCAGATTCCTCGACAGTATAGTACAACCACTCATACTAAGGCAAAAGAATTACATGAAGGATACCACCTCATTCCTTAATATCCTGACCAATCACAGAAATGTTCCGGATGATACTCTGCTGGTGACCATGGATGTCACCAGCTTATATACATGCATCCCTCAGGAACAAGGACTTGACACCATGAGAAATTTCCTCATTGAGAACAACATGACCTCCCTCGATCTCTCCCTCTTCATGCAACTCATGAAATTGACACTAAGCAAAAACTATTTTCTTTTCAATGGTAAGTTTCACCGCCAAGTATCAGGGTGTGCGATGGGGAGCTGTGTCTCTCCTTAGTTTGCCAACATCTTTATATTTGAAGCGAAGAACTAACTATTTCATGAAAATCCATTGGCCTCTCAGAAGACCCTACTCCTAACAAGATACATAGACGATTTGTTTATGCTATGGGTGGGGGAGGTCCAAGAATTGGAAAACTTAATAGAAAACATCAACAGTAAATCGTCCCCCATAAAACTTACCATGCAATGGTCAAAAGTGTCAGTAAACTATTTGGATGTAAAAGTGTTCATTGAATATTGGAAGACAACCCTATCTACAAAACCCACAGACAATAACACTGTTTTAAAGGCCAACAGCTTCCATCCAATTGCGCTCAAAAAAGCACTGCCGAAGTCTCAAATGCTGAGGGCAGCTAGGATAGTGAGTGAGTCAGAACTCCTTCCAGACATTCTAGACAAATTTGTGATCAAGTTTGCACAGAGAGGATACAACGAATCTCTACTAAAACAGCAAAAAATGGAAATACTAGAGTTGAACAGAGAGACCCTACTGGTTCCTAACAATGCAGAAAAGAAAAGGGAGGAAATAATACCCCTGGTAACCAAGCTTAACACCAGCAGCACAGTACTTCCCAGAGCAACAAGGGCATTATGGCCCATAATTAAGACTGACAAAAACCTACATGGGCTCAATAAAAAAAGACCAATGCTGTGCTACACAAAAGGACGGAGCATTAAAGATGTGATCGTCCACAGTGATATTACTGGTTTCTCTGATCCTCAACCCAAAATACATTTTTTGTCTAAACCACCAGGCTGTTTCAAGTGCCTCAAATGCACAACTTGTGAAAATATGACAACAGGAGGAGCATACATACATCAATTGACAAAAAAATCTCACCCCATAAAACATATTCTTTCCTGCAGGTCGACACACATAGTTTATGTGATACAATTTCCCTGCCACAAAATATATGTGGGAAAAACGGTGAGAACAATGAGGGAGAGGATGGCCATGCACCGGTCTGCCATAAAGGCAGCCCTTGAGGGCAAGGACAATGAGCAACCGGTGGCAAAACACTTTGCAATGACCAAACATAGACTAAGTGCTCTCAGACACATGGCCATAGACCATGTCCCAGAAGCATTGAGAGGAGGAAACAGAGGAGGCCAGTTGTTAAGATTGGAAACAAAATGGATATTTCGCCTAAATGCTACAAAACCCAATGGCCTTAATGAAAGGCTACCACTGGGGACATTATTGTGAACGTTTTTGGACTGAGTGTGTTGTCAATTGTTCAGGAGAAAGTCTAGATAGCAGCTAATATATAAATACCCATGTGAAACCACGTAGAGCAACAGCAGATGTTATATAGTTAATTGATACTGAGCCCATTGTCTATACCACAGGGTGATGTCTATCCCTTATGCTTTAAAATTGCATCTTGATTGGTATGGTAGCCATAAAGCAAATATGTCACACGTAATAGTATAAAACAGAGCACAAGTTAGTATCTATTTAGATACATTAGAAAATTGTGAGAGATATAAACATCAATCACAAATTAAAAATAAATTACAAAATCTGTGTAGATAGATATACACACCCTATGTCTGCTTTTTAACAATAGCAATAGATTTAAATAGCACCCAGCACTTTTTTTAGTGCACGTCCAGCACTTCTTTAGCGATCATCAGCCAATTTCAGCACAGAGTCACTTACGTTTCATTAGCTTTGTTGCACATGTTTTTATGAGTCACTAGTTTTATGACAGGCTGATGTTAGAACTGCAATATTTAAACACTAATGTATATGTATCAATTTTTGTGCACAATGTCAGTGTCCCTCACTTCCTGCTTATCCCAAGGTCCCCGGCCTGACTGAAACGCATACTAAGTAATGTTGGGGAGATCACCATGGTGACCTAAAGCTTGCGGTCCAAGCAAGCTAGAACGATTGTTCCCTGTCACGTCATTTCCGGCCACGGCTGACTACCGGGTCCAGGCAGTTCCGGCAGGTGGGGATCGGGAGAGCGGCGGGAAGGATGACACTCTATTTAACCCCTTCCCGACATTTGACGTATATATACGTCATGGCCGGGATGTACTTCCCGATACATGACGTATATATACGTCATGACTTCAAAGTGCCACTGCGTCTCGAGACGCAGTGACAGAGGGACGATGTCTGCTGTCCCTGACAGCAGACATGTCCCTGCATGCCCAGGGGGGGCTGCGATGCCGCCCCCCCGTCGGCGATCGCTATGATTGGCTGTTCAGTGTGAACAGCCATTCACAGCGTTTTCCTGTGTTACTGGCGAATCAGACGCTCGGTAACACAGGTGTCAATCACCGCCGGGCGTCAGGGGGCATGAGGGGGTCATCGGTGACGACGACACCTCACCCCACCTGCCCCCAAGGCTGTGATTGGTCCGTGGGACCCACGGACCAATCACAGCCAAGGTGCGTGATTTAAACTAACGGTGACTGCGCTGCAGACGCCATTCCGGTCTGGAATTGCGTGCAGAGCGGTCACCGTGCCAATCTGTCGTGATACATACCTGATCCTTGCCTGAAACTTACCTGATCACCGCTGATCACCGCTGGTAGCGTGCTGCCAGCAGCTGGATACTTCCTGGATCTTGTGACTTCTGTGTGTGCTGCTGCAGCAGTGTCATAGAGTCACAGATCGTGAGAGATAGGGACAGATAGTGACAGAGAGTGATAGAGAGTGATAGAGAGTGATAGAGAGTGAGAGATAGAGAGAGATAGAGAGAGATAGTGACAGAGAGTGACAGAGAGTGATAGAGAGTGCTATATTTTGTGTCTGCTACCCCCCCTTTTGTGCTGATCAGTATATCTGTGCTGATCAGCAACTTTTTGGGGGTGCAGGTTTTTTTTTTTTTATATATACCTGTCAGTTGCTGCCAGTTGCACTGTCAGTTGCACCAAAGGTTGTGCACCTGCTGCCCCTCACTGGTAATCAGTGTCGCATCACTGATCACCTTTTTTTTATTTTTGAGGGTGCTGTGGGGTCTTTTTTTAATTTTTTTTTTTACACACACTGTGATTTTGTGGGTGTCCTGTGGCCACTGTGCGCTGATCAGTGACGTACATCACTGATCAGCTTTTTCGGCACAGGGTTGATCTATTTTTTTTTTTTTTTATCAAATTCCTGTTGCCTTTGAGCGCTGTTCAGTGACGGACGTTACTGACCAACATCTGTGCTCAATTTTTGGCGCAGGACCTTTTTTTTTTTTTTTTAACCCCTTCAATTTTTTTTTTTTTTATTGGGATCAAATTCCTGTATAAAGTATTTTTTTTTTCTGCACTACATACACACTACACACTACATGTTGAAATAAAGTTTGTACCCCCCCTACACTATACACCAGAAACACAAAAATAAAAATGGCATCCCAAATGTCATCCCAAATGTCATCCCAAATGTCAACCCAGTCATCCAGAAGAATGTATTCAGCGGAGGAGGCATATGCCATGCTTGCCTCTGACTCTGACTCTGACACAGCCAGTGATGCAAGCGGGGAATTTGAAGGATTCGCCTTAAGCTCCTCTTCCTCCTCTGCTGATGAGGGACCCCTCAAAGACGCCCCCGTAGAGCAGCTGAGACCCCCCCCCAAATGATTGATCCCGTATGGACCCCACCACCAGACAATTTTGAGCCCCAGGTTCCTGAGTTTTTGGCCATCCCAGGAATCCAATTTGATTCAGCAGGTCTCAGAGAAATTGACTTTTTAAAATTATTTTTCTCTGATGATTTTATAAATTTAATGGTGGACCAAACTAATTTATATGCCCAGCAGTTTATTGCTCAAAACCCCACGTCATCATTTGCTAGGTGGACCCCTGTAGATGCAGTAGAGATGATGACGTTTTGGGGTCTGGTGTTACATATGGGCATAGTAAAAAAGCCAGAAATTAGGCAATATTGGAGTACAGATGTTCTGTACAGCACCCCATTTTACCGTATGGCCATGACTCGGGCTCGTTTTGAGATACTGTAATCCTTAAATTTTTACATTACACCGATAATACACTGTGCCCACCCAGAGATGATCCCACCTTTGACCGGCTATTCAAAGTCAGGCCGGTCATTGATCACTTCAGTGCCAAATTTGAAGAGATGTACATCCCAGATAAATTCATTTGCATAGACGAGTCCCTTATACATTTTAAAGGAAGGGTTAAATTCCGCCAGTCCCTTCCCAGTAAGAGGGCAAGGTATGGCATAAAAATGTATAAGCTGTGTGAAAGCACCTCAGGGTACACCCACAGGTTTAGGGTATATGAAGGGAAGGATTCAAGAATTGAACCGCCAGAATGCCCCCCCTCCCTCGTAGGTGTTAGTGGAAAAATTGTCTGGGATTTAGTGCACCCCTTCCTGGATAAAGGTTATCACCTCTATGTGGATAACTTTTACACTAGCATCCCCCTGTTTAAGGCCCTTGGTTCAAGAGGTACAGCAGCTTGCGGTACTGTGCGTAAGAACCAAAGAGGCCTCCCAAAAACGCACATTGCCCAAGTAATGAGAAGGGGTGAAAGCAGGGGAATATGCACCGAAAATATGTTGTTGGTCAAATATAAGGACAAGAGGGATGTCCTTATACTGACAACAATTCATGGAGACAGTACCACCTCCATCCCTGTACGAGGTACCAGTACCCACACCTCAAAACCTAATTGTATCCTAGATTACAATAGGTACATGGGCGGAGTGGATCTTTCAGATCAGGTACTGAAGCCGTACAGTGCCCTGCGGAAAACAAAAATCTGGTACAAGAAGCTGGCCGTGTATATCATCCAGATGGCACTGTATAACGCTTACGTACTATTCCGTTCTACCAGCCAGAGGGGGACATTTATGCACTTTCAAGAGGAAGTCATAAAGGGCCTAATATTTGGGAACCAGCAGGCAGAGGGCCCCAGTACTTCTAGTACTGGCCCCCGTATTGTACCAGGGCAGCATTTTCCTAACGAAATCCCCTCCACTGCAAGAAAGGGCAGGACACAAAAAAGGTGCAAAGTTTGCTATAAAAAGGGAATAAGAAAGGAAACTATTTTCCACTGTGAAACTTGCCCCGACAAACCCGGCCTATGTATAAAGGAGTGTTTTAAAATATACCACACATCTATGGATTATTAGGTTCATCATTTCACCGTGCTTCGGGGGTCTTGCTAATGCCACATAGCACCCACCATTCATTCCACCAGAATCTGAGCTGCAAAATCCAAAAATCACTCCTTCCCTTCTGAGTCCTGCCATGCACCCAACTGGTATTTTTTGGTCACATATGAGGCATTGCCATACTCGGGAGAAATTGGGGCACAGATTTTGGGGTGCTTTTTCTCCTTCATACCTTCTGAAAATGAAAAATTTTGAGCCAGAACTGCATTTTTGTGTAAAAAAATGTAATTTTTCATTTTCACTGCCCAGTTGTATCAAAATTGGTGAAACCCCTGGGGGTTTGAAATGTACACTATACCCCTAGATGAATTCCCTGAGGGGTGTAGTTTGCAAAATGGGGTCACTTGTGGGGGGGGTTCCACTGTATTGGTGCTTTGGGGGTCTTGCTAATGCGACATAGCACCCACCAACATTCCACCAGAATCTGTGCTGCAAAATCCAAATATCACTCCTTCCCTTCTGAGTCCTGCCACTTTTTGGTCACACATGAGGCATTGCCGTACTCGGGAGAAATTGGGGCACAGATTTTGGGGTGCTTTTTCTCCTTCATACCTTCTGAAAATGAAAAATTTTGAGCCAGAACTGCATTTTTGTGTAAAAAAATGTAATTTTTCATTTTCACTGCCCAGTTGTATCAAAATTGGTGAAACCCCTGGAGGTTTGAAATGTACACTATACCCCTAGATGAATTCCCTGAGGGGTGTAGTTTGCAAAATGGGGTCACTTGTGGGGGGGTTCCACTGTATTGGTGCTTTGGGGGTCTTGCTAATGCGACATAGCACCCACCAACATTCCACCAGAATCTGTGCTGCAAAATCCAAATATCACTCCTTCCCTTCTGAGTCCTGCCACTTTTTGGTCACACATGAGGCATTGCCGTACTCGGGAGAAATTGGGGCACAGATTTTGGGGTGCTTTTTCTCCTTCATACCTTATGAAAATGAAAAATTTTGAGCCAGAACTGCATTTTTGTGTAAAAAAATGTAATTTTTCATTTTCACTGCCCAGTTGTATCAAAATTGGTGAAACCCCTGGGGGTTTGAAATGTACACTATACCCCTAGATGAATTCCCTGAGGGGTGTAGTTTGCAAAATGGGGTCACTTGTGGGGGGGTTCCACTGTATTGGTGCTTTGGGGGTCTTGCTAATGCGACATAGCACCCACCAACATTCCACCAGAATCTGTGCTGCAAAATCCAAAAATCACTCCTTTCCTTCTGAGTCCTGCCATGCACCCAAATGGTATTTTTTGGTCACATGTGAGACATTGCCGTACTCGGGAGAAATTGGGGCACAGATTTTGGGGTGCTTTTTCTCCTTCATTCCTTGTGAAAATGAAAAATTTTGAGCCAGAACTGCATTTTTGTGTAAAAAATGTAATTTTTCATTTGCACAGCCCAGTTGTATCAAAATTGGTGAAACCCCTGGGGGTTTGAAATGTACACTATACCCCTAGATGAATTCCCTGAGGGGTGTAGTTTGCAAAATGGGGTCACTTGTGGGGGGGTTCCACTGTATTGGTGCTTGGGGGGTCTTGCTAATGCGACATAGCACCCACCAACATTCCACCAGAATCTGAGCTGCAAAATCCAAAAATCACTCCTTCCCTTCTGAGTCCTGCCATGCACCCAACTGGTATTTTTTGGTCACATATGAGGCATTGCGGTACTCGGGAGAAATTGGGGCACAGATTTTGGGGTGCTTTTTCTCCTTCATTCCTTGTGAAAATGAAAAATTTTGAGCCAGAACTGCATTTTTGTGTAAAAAATGTAATTTTTCATTTTCACTGCCCAGTTGTACCACAATTGGTGAAACCCCTGGGGGTTTGAAATGTACACTATACCCCTAGATGAATTCCCTGAGGGGTGTAGTTTGCAAAATGGGGTCACTTGTGGGGGGGGTTCCTAACTTTTAGCATCTTATGGTGCCTAGAAACCTACATGGTGCCTAAAAAATAATCTCATAAAAAGGAAGCTCCAAAATCAAGTAGGTGCTCCTTCTATTATGAAGCCTGTGGTTTGGTCAACGTGCACACTAGGGCCACATATAGGATATTTATGAAAACAAAAGAATTGGGGGAATCAATTTTTAGTCACATTTCTCTAGTAAAATCTACTGTGTTCCTTAGAAAAATGTATTAAAATTGCAAATCTGCAAAAAAAATGAAATTTTGAAATTTCACCTACACTTTGTTTTAATTCCTGTGAAACACCTAAAGGGTTAATAAACTTCCAAAATGCTGTTTTGAATACTGTGAGGGGTGCAGTTTTTGAAATGGCATCATTTATGGGGGTGTCTCACATACAAGTCCCTCAAAGTCACATCAGAACTGAACTGGTCCCTAAAAAAATCAGTGTTTGAAATTTTCTTGAAAATTTGAGAATTTGCTATTCATATTTTAAGCCTCCTAGTGTCCAAAAAAATCAAAAGGATGTTGAAATAATGATGGAAACATAAAGTAGACATATGGTCTATGTTAGTTATTAACTATTTTGAGTGGTATGATTATTTGTCTCACAAGCAGAAAATTTAACATTTTGCAAATTGCTAAATTTTCCATTTTTTTACGACATTTTGGTATTTTTCACAAAAAAACACAGACTGTATCGACCCAAATTTACCACTAATTTGAAGTACAATGTGTCACGAGAAAACAATCTCAAAATCACTGGGATAAGTAAAAGCAAAAAAAAGTTATCCCCACTTAAGTGATACATGTCAGATTTGAAAAAAAGGGCTCTGTCAGGAAGGCAAAAACTGGCTGTGTCAGGAAGGGGTTAAGGTAAGAAACACTGTACCCTGTTGTCTCACCTATACACTTTGAAAAAGGAGCGCGAGCTCCGTAATGTCAGTTTGTGTACTTCAATACACCTTTTTTCAAGACCTCTGAGTGCCGCTGTTACTACGTTGATTACCCTTTTCCTATTGAGGGCACCGGGGCAGTTGCCTACCATTGGAGAGTGCCAGGCCGCAACCCATGGTGAAAATCCATTTACTGGGGTGGCATCCACAACACCGGAATGTCCAAAATATAGAAAATATTGGGAAGCACTTGCCAGATTTGAAATTGCACTTAAAATCACTGTGTGTTTATTTGCAAGCAGACATCAATTAGTAACAGGCATATACTCCATGTTTCCATCCTCTTGGAACCATCGACAGGAGTTACACTTCTTTGCAGCTCTAAGCATGGTAGAACACAGCACAGACCAAGCAGCGCCACCTACAGCAAAGGTACTGCTGCTGGTCTAATGCTACTTATATTCCTTAATACTTGTAAAATGGTGCCAAAACACAGTGGTGGACGCACTTCCGTGTGCCACCCTCTGACCAATGAATATGGTCTATAACCATCAGGTCCTGATGAAGCTGGTGGCGACACGCGCGTTGACCAGACACACTTAGTGTGAAATATCCCCATGTCTCTTTCCCCCATGAAATGTATTTTGATTGATGTATAGGGCTTTACAGTATCCACTCACAGAGGGCGCATCTGATAGTGATAGGAACCGTTGGGTCAGAACCTGACCACGGTCTCCCAAGACTCAGATGTGATTACAGCACGCCAGTGCAAATACAGCACCCGGCCGGTGCGTCCCTCTGTTAGGCGCAGTGTCAGTGACGGAGCGCGATGCGGGTCTGCGAGTTGGAGAATCACAGCCCCACCATTGACTGTGATTTCCCCGCAGACACCGACGCACTACCAGCACAGCCGGGAACAGTAGCATACGTACAAGCCACTTTCCCTGCGGAGAGGAACTACACAAATGGCGGAGAACACTAACAGCTGATTTGTGTTCCCAATATCAGATCTAACGGGTACACTTTAGATGTGAAACACGGCATGTGTACTACCAGCCGGCCCCGTAGTCTGTGATTATTTAAGACTGTGCTACACACTGCGCAATATCTGTGCAGATACTAGGCGGAACCCCATTCTCTGATGTTTAAAAGGACCTAACAGACATATTTACTTCGCTGTCCTAATTTATCTGCACAGTTATATGGAGCAATCTATGTTATAAAATAATATTAAACAAAAGTAACTTATTTAAGTGAAAATTGTAACAGATCTGTTCATTTTATGAGTGGGTACACACTAAGATTTAAAGCAACACGCACCTAATCTAGCAATTACACTGGGAACAGGACATTGGGGTTCAATTTGAGAGGATCTATATACCCTATTTTAAAAACACTTTGTTTCTTCCTCTTTGCCTTTTTGGCAATTGTTTTTATATGTCGCAAATCTTAAAATAAACAATTAAAGGTTACATTTTATTCATTTTTCTTGTCCTAACAGTGTGTCACGCACATAACAGTCTTTCTTCTCTTCCCTTGTTATTGCTCAAATTACTGTTGAAGTGACAGCACACCCCACATAATAAAGTCTATGAATACTGATTGAAAACAAGGGGTTACCTTATAAATACTGCCAGTGCGATTGTTCACCCCCCCTCTTTTAGTTACATTGAATGCAATGTGTTGCTTTCTTATTTTTTATTTTTAAAAGATTCTTCTGAAATAAACTATGACAGTACAAGTATTTCAGTTTGTTTTATGGCTACTAAACTATGCTTCTCTTGATGAAGAAGTTTCTAGTGTAACAAAGTTAAGTGATGCATGCACAGCTTTTAATAGAGAACCTACATCAATTATAGAGTATCTGATTTGCTTACTAATTTCCTTCTGACAGTGTTTTTAAATATGCTAAATGGCCCTACATGAAGAACGTGCAATAAAAAAATGTTCACAAAGAAAGTGCTGTCAGTTTCAATTAATCAAGTACAGAAACTCACTGGTAAATAATCACAAAGTGAGTTATGGATTATTTGTTCAACAGATTTTCCTTTCATTATTTGTAGTTTTAATCAAGAACTATTGCCTTATTTAAATTCAAATGTTATCAGTATATAGCTTCCTGCCTTTTACCTGCCATTAATAATAGTTATCAAAGGCAATAGAAGATGTCTTAGATTACATTTTCAGGCACACTAATATAAATTCTGATCAAAAGCCTGGATATCTGGTTATCCTTTGAAAAAGATCCATATTTAAATATAATTCTGGTGTAGGATGCCCACACCACACAACCTGTACCCATATATAATTATGCTAACCCATGTGGAGTCCAGCCCATTTTTTCTGGTGATTTGCGTATGTGCAATAATAATATAATCATTTTGTTTATATAGAGTCCAGTAGGACTCAAAGTTTCTTTACAGACAAAAAAAAAAAAAAAACACATTATACAAATGATTTTGTATTGCAGCAAATAGAAAACAACACAGGAAATAACAAAACCTAGAGAGCACAATAAGCATAATAAAGGATTGGTTCAGTCATTTTGGGTAATAAATTCTGCAAGCTATGTATTTCACCAATAAAATGTAGCAAATAAGGCAGCCATCTTGGGCACGCTAAGTAAAATTGCCCTGGGTAGAATGGGTCACATCTAGAGTAGAATACACAAAATTTGGTGGCTATAAGCATCATAACACTTTTAGTATGTTCCTATCCCAACAGTCAGGCCCATGTATTTTACACATCCATGAGCATACCAGGCGAGGCAGCCATGGTGGGTGCACTACAAAGGTTACACTGTGGGAGATAAGCCATTCCTATATGGGAAACTGACATGTGTACAAACTCAGCCTTAAGGCACACCAACAGCCCAAAACCCTTTGATATCAATGCTTGAGCACAGGTGACTCAATTAGTACCTCAGCCATAGATATGTCCCTGGAAATAAGTTGCGGATGCCATGGGGCAGATTTTTTAAGCTTGGAGAAGAGATAAACTGGAGATAAAGCGGAGAAAAGGTAAAAGGAGATAAAGCACCAGCCAATCAACTCCCAACTGTCTTTTTCAAACACAGCTGATTGGCTGGTGCTTTATCTCCTTTTACCTTTTCTCCGCTTTATCTCCAGTTTATCTCTTCTCCAAGCTTAATAAATCTGCCCCCATGTTCTTAGAGCACTGCACAGGCAGAGTCTATTCAATTACAAAGAAGGAGAGGGCCCACACAGCCTGCACAAAATCCCTCTCCTCTTAAAAATGCTTCTGTATGCACTTACATACAAACAATGGTAATTCTACTTTATAACTTATGTCAGTTGCTTACTAACAAATTTATTTTACAAACACTCATTCATAACAAGCAATAAGATAACATGTGAGGAATGACAAAAAATCTGAAAAAAATATTTATTTAACATTTAAGATAAAAGATTATTATATTAAAGTAATTCTGCTTTCAGGATTTTTTATTTTATTTTCGCATGTAGCAAAAGGCATTGAAGGGTACATGTATGACGCAGTGAAATATTGGTGAAGTTTTTATGTACACTTTTATAGAATGTACTTGATAATTGTGGAATGATGGCCCAATAGTAGGGATTCTGATGGTCAGTTTATACTGACCACTGGTACTTTGACAGGGGGGCGAGCGCAAAGAAGCCCCATGCAGGACCCCCACGAGGGAGAATATCCCCTGTCAGTTGGGATCTCGAGAGCCCTGCTCATGAGAGCTGGTAATCTAAAGTGATGACCAGTAAATGTTCAGCAAGCTACACTATTATTAGTGTAGGGACCCTCACAAAGATATTTCACCAGTGTTGATTGACTTTCTCAGTGGGTGTGTTTTCCAGAATGAGATTAAATATGTACAGAATACGCTTTACGAATTTAGCAAATCCCTGTATATAAGAACCGTAATCTCTAAGTGGACACTTACCCACAATTGTATCTGCATACTACATTGTCCTCTGTTTCTGGTGTTATTGTTTTTTCTCTCCTGGAGAACTAATATTCTCCACAAACAGGGTTTAACACATTAGAATGAGACAAAGAAGAATAGGTCAGTATTAATAAGCAAGGAATGATTTTTAAGAAGGCAAATGTTTCGTTTGAACTGACCTATCTTTAATTCCCTATATTTGCATATAAAGGTTTATTTAATACATCATGGTCATTTCATTCCATAATGGTAAAGGCTCACCTTAAATAAAGATCCTATATTCACCAAAAGGTTGCTTTCCCCAGATAGTTGGGACACGGGCTGTATTCCCAATAAGATACTCTGAAGCCAGACAGTTCCAATTCATAAAAAGTTTTTAATTCCAATAAAACAGTCTATACATCCATGAATAAAAAGCCACAATACCAAGTGATATCCCTCCGTTCTCTAGAACGCATGCCACTTCACTCAGCTGGACAAGAGGTAAGTTGCTGGTTTCAAGATGTACCCACCAGGAGAGAAACAACGTTAATGTGGGGGTACACACCAGGGCGATATGGCCCAAAACTAGTCAATTTAGATACAATCTCGACTGATTGTATGTAAATTGGCCATGTTTTGGGCCATTTCAGTGTCCTTTTGATGCGATCCTGATCCGATGCACGGCCCGTGGGTTGGTCGGTCTTTTCTGAGATCCTACCTGCTGCAGGTAGGATTTCAGAACCGACCATTGCAATGGGTGGGGGTCGTGATTGGATCGCGATCACATCAGCCGCATTTTTGCGGCGTGTCGGCGGCGCCGTCAGCTTGTGAGCGGATCGTACGTTCCTGTGACGACCCGCTCACGAGCACCATCGTCTTGGTGTGTACCGGGCATATCACTGGCATTATAGACAGCGCACAAGTGTACACTATTGATCGATTGTATATTTGTGGTTGGGGGTTATGAAGTTCAGATTAGTTGTACCATGCCAAGATGTCCGCACAGTATAGTTATAGCCATAAAGGCCCAAAAACCTGCATATATTCACCAACAAACTAATCGCACAGATAGATGCAATCTGGGGCTAAGTACGCTTACCCAGCAAAGAACGTATGCGACACCAGTGGTTAGTTTAAATGTTGTGGTCCAATGCATTAACAATATATATGAAAAGGGTAAAATAACATAAGACAGCTCCAAACAATACATACATTTACGCAATCGCTCCTGGATCCAGGCCTCAGTCGTCTAGCAAGAGGACCTCCGAGAAAGATGACTGAAACCTGGGCCCGGAGGTTATGGTATGTTAGATCTACAATGTATAGGTCTACAGTCATATGGTCAACCACTAATGGTCAACAGTCAAAAGGTCAACAGGGTCAAAAGGATCGACAGGGTCCAAAAGTCGACAGTGAAAAGGTCGACAGAGTGGAAAGGTCGACAGTCAAAAGGTTGGCAGGGTCCAAAGGTTGGCAGGGTCCAAAGGTCGACCGTGAAAAGGTCAACATGGTCAAAATATATCTATATATATCTATATATATCTATATATATATATATATATATATATATAGATATATATATAGTATGAATGTGAACTTGTGAATTCTTTGTGAAAAAAATACACATGATAATGATTAAAGATCAAAGAATCATATTCATCTTTGGTACTCTTATATACAGATATCATACATAACACATACTATATAAAATAAACATAATACTTTAACATATGGGTTGGAGCACTGTACATGTTATTTGTGAATATATGTCTGTAGAAAAAATAAATACAAATATTGTGTAAAAAAAAACATACACACTGTGTAATGAGCATATTGTGTGCTGTAGGCAATCACATACTTATCATTCCATTAGAATGCTTTCTGCAACAAACATTGCAATATACTAAACTAAATGACTACAGGAATTCAATGCACCTGTTAGTAGTGGGGAAAAACAGTCCTTCTGGTGCTGCGTATATCATTAGTAATCTATGTGACCCTTAAGCTATTTAGAAAAATTGTCACTACTTTTAAAGCTTGGGGCACAGTTTTGCGAATTGAACCCGCCACAGGCCCTTGAATACATATGTTTCTTATGCTGCTGATAGTCACGACCACAACACTCCCCTTGTTCATTGTTCTGTAGTAATGACATAGCAATTGTTTTACTCATCCCACTACATTGTGGGCCTGGTTCAGACCTGCTCGCTTGGCTGCATGTTTTTTTGCAGCCCAGGGAGCAGTACAATTCCCTGTGCAGAGATGCAAACTGATGTGTATGGGTACACATACATTCGCATGTGGCTGCACAGTGGAGAAATAATTTGATGGTTACTTACCAATGAATGATTTCTTCTCCTATGCCTGTTGCTCACTGTGCTGCGTGACCCAGGAGTCATGCGGCAGCTGCATGGATCGACACAAATTCGGGCAGGTGCCGATGTCATCCGCCTGCCCCGAGCAGGCATGGGAATGCCTGTGTTCGCTGGGACATGCCCAGTGATTCTATGGGCGCGCCCACCATTTTTTTGGCCACACCCATGAAACACTGGGGGTCCAACCAGGGTCACCCCCTGCCTGTCACTCAGGCTGCGAGTCCCTTGGCAATGAGAAACTTAGCCGAAGGCGCTTGCAGCCTGGGCCTGCATTTGCGCATTGGCAACAATGCACATGCGCAGACCCAAAACATCAGTGGAGGGGTTGAATTCAGACCTGTGCGGACAGTTCTGAATCGGCTACTGTGTCCCACCATACGGGTAACAGTTCACGTGTATGGTACTTTATCCCTGGCCAATCAGCTTTATCCCTGGCTGTTCTTTTTTCAGAATCACTTTATCACTTTATTGGCCATGTATACTCTCGTATACTAGGAATTTTTTGTGGATACAGTGCAGCTTCAAGCATGGTACAAGAGGGATAACAGGGATACAAGGACATACTGTACATACATTGCATCAGTTGTGCACACAAATGACAATTCACATGTTATGATTTGCAAGGCTAGACAGAGCAGTTAGGTGTTTAGATTAGTAGTATCTTACAGTACATTGTTCAATAGCTGAATAGCTATCGGGAAGAAGCTTTTTGCGGTTCTAGATGACTTGGCAGGAATGGGCCTGAAGCATATACCTGATGTGAGAAGATCAAACAAGTTATGGCCAGGGTGGAGTTTGTCCACAACGATGTTCCCAGCTCGCTTCTTGATCCTACTTACATATGGAGCCAGGCTCTTCTTTGCAGTGGATGGAGATGGTGACGCCATCCGTCATCCCCCGCCACCCGAGATGCGCGTGCGTCCCCTTCCGACGGCTTCCCCCCGGGTCCCTGCCGGCTTGTCGGCGGTCACCTGGGGTCCCCACCGCCTCCCCGCACCCCCCCCTAACCCTGTCTGTCTCCCTGACGCGTGTCTCAGTCAGATGGCGAGCCGGGCTGCTGGTGGATCGACAGCGGTGACGTTCTGGTGATTCCCCAGCAAAGAAGAGCCCGGCCCCATCTGTAAGTATTGTTCCCTTACAGGGGGAGGTCCATCCCAATAATCTTCTCTACTGTCCTCACCACTCTTTGCAGGCTTCGTTTGTCAGATTCATTGGCCCCTCCATATCAGATTGTAATAGAGGAGCATAGAATGGACTCCACGATAGCAGTGTAAAAGAGCTGCAGAAGCTCCTGCGGAATATTGAATTTTTTCAGTTGCCTCAGAAAGAACAGCCACTGTTGGGCCTTTTTGACAATGGAAGTTATGTTGGGCTCCCATCTGAGGTTGCAAGAGATTTTTGTCCCAAGGAATTTGAAGGTCTCTACCCATGATACCACTCTGTTGGAAATTACTAGTGGGACCTTGACATTTGGTTTTCTCCTGAAGTCTATCATCTCAACTGATTTGATGGGGTTTAGGTCCAGGTTGTTTCTGCGGCACCACTGTGAAAGTCTGTCCACTTCCCGTCTGTATGCAGACTCATCTGCCTCCTTTATTAGGCCAATGATGGTGGTGGTGTCATCAGCAAATTTTATGATTTTTACTGACCCTCCTGTAGGTGCCTGGATGACCCAGGTGTTCCAGGATATAATGCAGCCCTAGGCTAACTGCATCCTCAATGCTTCTGTTTGTTCGGTAGGCAAACTGCAGGGGGTCGAGATGGGTGTTTGTCACCTCCCTCAGATGGTTCAATACCAGTCTTTCGAATGCCTTCATGACCACTGATGTTAGTGCATCTGGCCTGTAGTCATTTAGATCCTTAAACCCAGTTGGTCATAGCCGGCCCTAACCTGTTTGATGCCCTCGCCAAGATTTTGGGCGGTGCCCCTTAGCACCGCCACTAGTACCCCTCTCCCAGCATAGCAGCCATCAACAAGCAGCACAGTTCACAACAGCCGTAAGCAACACTCACCACTCTCACCCATAGCAATCTTCATTTTGGTACCCTATGCCAGCAAGAGCATAGGGACAGTGCACACCAGTCATAAGCCAAAAAGGGACATGTCCTTGCTAGGTAGGCATGTGGCCCCACAATAGTACTCCCAATTCAAATTACCCACGCAACATTTTTGACATTCTATCAAATGATAGTGTTTCCTATTAATTTAGGTCACATGTTAGAATATGCACACACACGCACACAGCTTTTTTCACCAAATACGTGCACATTTAAAAATACACACTCCTTTCCCCTCTATCACTTAAAAAATATGCATGCACATAAACACAGATGCCTACTGTCACATTTATTATGGATCATCCCACACCACACCTGCAGACAGCGACACCCCAGGCAGGGAAGAGGAACTGCATGGGTTTTCAAAGATAGCGGGTGCTAGAAGGAAGACTACATCTACCCCTTTATCACCTAAACTAAGGAAGAAAACAAAACTTTTCAAGTGATGACAAATACAATTATTTCGGTAGTGAATCATAAACACCGGCTCTATGCACAAGATCTATTTGCTGTTATTTCATTAGTCGGCTTCACATTTGGAAATGATAGCTACTACTTTAAATAATGTTATGCGAGTAGAATTATTGATATAAAGCCCATCTTTATTATAATTGTTTATATTAGCCACTACTTCCCTAATCACCAAACAGCCATCTATCCAAATGCTGTGATTGTATTCAGCTCATTGTTCAGTATGCAAAGTAAAATATTAATATTAAATAAATGGAAATTTACATCTGTTCTTTCTATAACATAAATATTAGTCTCTGTAATATGGCTTATATGGATCAGTTGTCTCATCTGTTGTGCAATAAACAGGATAATTATCATTCACGCTAGAATGATTGCTTTGTTTTTTTCATTTACATTAGCATCACATGTATAAAGAATTGTGGCATACTTTCTGTAGTTGAGGCTTCAATTTGGAAATGTTTTGTATGAATTGATTTTCTATTTGTATGTGAAAGTGTATAAGAAAATGGGACACCGTGAAAAAGTTTCACTTTGAGTTTGTTTGTGTACAGTATTGGAACATTTGCAAAGCTGTAACAGGTACAATTGGTTAGTTATTTTATGGCATGTATACCTGTCACCTAGACGTAATGGTCATTGCAGACCTTCTGATATACAGGGATTGTGCTAGGTTCCTAAAGGGAATTCTGTACACAAGGGCATAACTACCATAGGTGCAAGGGGTGCAGCTGCTATGGGGCCCAGAGATGAAGGGGGCCCATCTTTGCTGTCTAAGTAATATATTTTGCATACATTTCTCACCATCAGTTGCTAAATAGGGGGCCCTTACAAACTTTTGCTATGGGGCCCACGAATATCTAGGTATGCCTCTGTCTGTACATATTTAATCTCATTCTGGAAAACACGCCCACTGAGGAAGTCAATCAACAATGGTGAAATATCTTTGTTTCTACACTAATAATAGTGTAACTTGCTGAACATTTACTTCTCATCACTTAGATTACCAGCTCTCATGAGCAGGGCTCTCTTTTCTCATGTGATTTTCCTCACTTAGGACGAGATGTACTAAGCCTTAAAAAGTGATAAAATGGAGAGTGATGAACCACCAACCAATCAGCTCCAACCTGTCATTTTGGTGGTTTATAAATCTCCATTTTATCACTATTCAAGCTGAGAACATATAGGACCAGGTGTATCAAGCTTCACAAAGTGATACAGTGGAGAGTAATAAATAACCAGCCAATCAGCTCTTACCTGTTCTTTTTCAAACCCAGCTGGTAACATGACAGGTTATGAGCTGATTGGATGGCTGGTTTATCAATCTCCATTTTATCACTTTCTGAAGCTTTTAGCCCTCAAACCACTGCCATGGGTTCTGATGCTTTGCTGCTTTTTTAGGTACTGTGACAACTGTCCATGTCATACAATATTTTGTAATGAAAGTGACTTTTTTCTTGTTCTGTCCACATTGTCTCTGATTATGTCCTCTGTAAGATGCTGGGGACCCCTTGTATTGCCATATAAATAAAGTATGATGATGACGCTGATAATAATAATAATATCCACTAACATTTAAATATTAGCTAAGCTTTCTTTAAAATACAATTATTGTCATTTATATGCATAATTAGTAGAGATGTGCAGGCTCTGATTTAAGGTGCCCATACACGTTACAATTATTGTATACAATATCGCATCTCAACGCATATCGGTTTTGCGATGAGATCAGATGAGATGAGATCTAGTACAAAAAGTATGTGCTGCACATACTTTTTGTACTAGATCTCATCTCATCTTATCGCAAAACCGAGATGCGATGAGATGCAATATTGTATACAATATTGTATACAATAATTGTAACGTGTATGGGCACCTCTCTGATTTACTCTGATTTCAAAGCAGGATCTTATTGGCTATCAACTGTCAACAACTGCCATGTGATTTGGGATAGCCAATAAGATCCTGCTTTGAAATCAGAGTAAATCAGAATCTCTAATTATTAGATCAGCTGTCTTGGTAGATAATAATGACGATTATGTTGACCTTAATTGTAATTGGCAAAAAAATCTTTTATCCTTAACCCTTTAAGTGCCAACATTTCTGGGCCATAGTCAAGGAATATTCAATTCAATTACACCCCCCCCCCCTAAAAAAAAAATTACTGTGAGTGAGGCTGAGTGAAACCTTGGCATTCATAGGGTTTAAGAGCTGCCTCAGGTTTCCTGATCATAGTTTTTCTAGTGTGTTCTCTTTACCCTGGCCTGGGTCAGGTGGAGGGGCTCGGTGCCTACTACCCCCTTACCTGTTGCAGAGAGCCAGGCACAGGGAGAGGGAAGATAGGCTTCTGCTGCAGCAGCTTCTCTCCCCAGCCCAGCACATGCTGCTCAGTGCAGCAGAAGCCTGTCCTCTCCCTCCCTGAGCACCCCCCCCCCAGCACCCTTCCAGCCCACCTGCCAGTTGGTTTAGGACACCTGCGTCTCTGCAAAGTTTTTATTTACAGGGTTGTGGCCATGCCCCATCCCCCTTATTTCAGGGATTGGCAGAACTGTTGGTGCCCCTGTTAGTAGCATTGTCACATTGAAGAATATGTTAGTGTCCTTATGTACCTTATTTATCATTAAAGTGCACTCCTGTACACAACACATTCCAAAGTCTTATACAGTGTTAAAACAAATGCCACCTATACTAGTCTGACTAGTATGACTGCATTGTATAATCAGCCCAATTCTCTTTCTGAATCAATTAGGTTAGCACAATGGGAGGAGAGTGGTAGCCATACCTTGACCTAAGTGCTATTAATAATGCTTATCAATAATGAGTTATACTGTAGAAGTATTTTTTTATGTATACAGAGCAGAGTTGCTGACGTCCATGCTGCCCACTTCGGGAGGGAGCAACAAGGTTGGTACAGCACACAGAGGTGCAGAGGGAAGTGGGGCATGGCTCAATATAGGGGGTAGTCAGGGCATGATGCCCCTTGTGATGTCCCCTTAAAACTTAGCTGATGGCTCTCTCAGCCAATAATCAGCCATCGAATGATTCAGTGTGACTTTTGAAAACTCATGCTCTCCCACCGCTGCCACATCATGTTCCCAACCAGTGCCACTCCTCAGTGCCTGCTTCTCTCCCTACAGCAGCAGGATGGCTCTGCTGGCACCCTTGCATTGCCAAAGCAGCCATCCACAGCACTGGTGACTCAACCACCCCCCTGCACTGCTAAAACCATAATTTTCCTTGAACTGATGACACTGCCGCCACCCTTGAACTGAGTACACCACCAGCTTACCTGTACTGCCGACACATCGACTCTCTTGCACTGTCAACAACCGCTCCGTGGAAAACAACATCAACCCTGATCTATCGACACCTTTATGTCAGTTATTATACTATGGATGTATCCAACTCACACTGTATCCAACCTGCATTGTATCCAACAAACACCTTATAGTGCACTGTATCCAGCCTGCTCTATATCCCGAACTATATCCAACCTGCACTTTATCCAACACATGCTATATCCTGCACTGTATCCAACCAGCTCTTTATGTGACACGCAATGTATCCAACCCAGACTGTATCCACTGGACACTATCCAACCTGAGCTTTAACCAACCCACACTTTGTCCCACACTGTATCCAACAGACAATGTATCCAATCTGCACTCTATATGACGTACACTATATCCCACACTGTAGGGGTTATTCTGGTTGACTCACTTGGATGTGAATTCGCACCCTCGCCCTGCTAATGGTGGTACACCTGCCCCTCTTCACACACCGGGTTTGTGCACTCATCATGCGAATTGCTGTTTTACAAAAACATCCATTCCTAGGCCAGGGGGAACCTCCCACATCTTTTGATGGTGTGCATGCATATCAAAGGTGACTCTCAGGTCACTCAGATATGTGTGTACATTAGGGAAGAAATGGGTGCGCAGCTGATATATGGTTGTTCAGAGCAACCTTACATATGCGTGCACCTTCCACATCTTTCGATGGTCGCCGACCATCGAAGCATGTGGGAGGGTCCCAGTGGCATGCAAATGGATGTTTATGTAAAACATCCATTCGCAGCCAGTGCGAATGTACGCACCTTGCGAATGGTGGGCCGGCTTACCACCATTAGCAAGGCAGGATCTGGGTCACTCTCAAGGATGCGAATTCACATCTGAGTGAATAAACCAGAATACCCCCTATATGTTTACATCCCTACACACACTGTATATGCACACCCCCCCACACACACACTGTATATGCACACACCCCCACACAGACACTGTATATGCACACACCCCCCACACAGACACTGTATATGCACACAACTCTCATTCTCTCCCCCACACACATGTCTCAATGTCATAGACTTCATGTCTCACCATGCTGTGTCAGTGGTGTCAGGCTCCGACTCCCTGAACAGCAGTTGCACATGTGAGTACTGGTGACCATCACAAAGGAGTAACCGGGTCTCCTGGGGAGCAGCAGGCTGTGGCGTGCAGGAGTTGAAGCCACAGCCACTGCTGACATTTACATCTCCAGCGGTTACTCCCTGAATCAGGCATCCGCTTGCCCGAATCACGCTCCACGGCTGTTGTAGTCCTGGAAGGTTCCGTTTTGTGGTAGCACTACAAGGCGGCCACAGCATACAGTCTAATGAGTGATAACTCATTAGTACTGCCATGGCACTAATAGCAGCTTCATCGCAGCGGGTGGCGGTACACTACAGCGGATGCACTGCTGTCCCTACAGGCTACTGCTGCTCCGTGTTTTTTTTGTGTCAACAGTGATAATGCCTCTCCCCTGGATCCACCACTGGGGAGAAGGGGGGGCACCAATTCCCTTTCTGGAAAACAGCCCCAAAATGTCTAGTTACGGCACTGGTGTCAGACATCACCACCAATGATAATCGAAGTTCCACATGTAAAAATACTATAAACAATAACATACACCTTAAAAAAATTATCTGATAATACATTTTTCTGCCCTTTATTAACATCATAATACCATTGGGATCCTCCAGGGTGGATCCCCCCCAAAAAAATGATGGGGGTGGGGGGCACAACAACAGTGGAAGGGGTGGTGGGATAAGCATCTTGATCTTGCTCCTGGGAAAGTGGGCATGGCCTCACAACAATGGCATTACCTAGCAACAAGGGTCATGGCTTCAAAGGAAATACTGTATTCATATGTCGGAGAGGAAGGGCGAAGGGTGACAGTAGAGAGAGGGTGATGCGGGGGAGAAGCAGAGGGTCAGTGGGTGACTGAGAAATAGTAGTAAATAGGCAGTGGGTGACAGTGAGAGTCAGTGGGTGAAAACAGGAAATAGATAACAGGGGAAGAAAGAGGGTCATGCCAGGTGGAGGCAGCAGTGGGTAAGGAGATAGAACAGTGAGATGCAGTGGGTACCTAAGATCACGTTAGAAGAAGGAGGGAATAAAGGGGGCAAATTAGGTCTAAATTGTTTACTAAGACATGAAGGGAGAGTATCATTGTGAAAATAGGCAGAAACATGGGGAATGCTGAACAGAGAGGAGAAGGAGGAAGAAAGAAAGAAAGGGAGAGCAGGAGAGAGGGAGAATGCTGGGGAGGGAGAGAGAGGGGGAAAGAGGGAGAGGGGGTGGTTAATAAAGAGAGGGGAGGTAAACAAAGAGAGGGAGGGTGAAGTTTTGACAGTCGGGATCCCGACGTCGGGTAAATGACTGTCAGGATCCCGACTGTCGGGACCGCATCCGGCACCCAACACAAGGACAGGCACCATTAATAGCATAGCTTGTAGCTATATTAAACATAAGTGCCTCAGAAGATTATGCATATGGAACTTAAATATGATAGGCTTGCCTCAAGAGGTGAGTTTTCAGGGATCACTTGAAAGTTTGTAGGCTAGTGGAGAGTCTTATTGTGCGTGGAAGGGCATTTCATAGGGTGGTAGCAGCTCAATGAAAGTCCTGTACTAGTGAATGGGAGCTGGTGATCCGTGCAGAAGAGAGATGCAGATCTTGTGCAGAGCAGAGTGGTCGAGATGGGAGATATTTTGCAATAAGTAAAGAGATATAAGCTGGTGCAGTATGGTTAATAGCTTTATATGCTAGCAGAAGGGTTTTATATTGAATATGATAAAACACAGATTGAATTTGAGGAACAATGGGCAGTTCGGAGTCGAGGATGACCCCTAGGCAACGAGCTTGTGGAGTAGGGTATTGTCGAGTTGTCAACAGCGATGGAGAGGTCAAGATGGTTATTGTTCTTAGCCGGTGGGAATATAAGTAATTCCGTTTTGGAAATATTAAGTTTGAGGTGGCAAGAAGATATCGAAGATGAGATGGCAGAGAGGCATTCAGAGACTAGGCCCAAAAGCACTGGCGACAACTCTGTGTATATATATAATGCACCCCAACCTGGGAAGTGGGTGCTGTTTGCACCCAATTTGCAGGACTGGTGAGTGTGTTGGTACTTCTGTATCTCTCTCTCTCTCTCTCTCTCTCTCTATTATATATATATAGTACATGGCGTGCGGATACAAAAAATACTGCTTAAATACAAAGGCAAGGCCCTGATGATGGAAAGGAGCCTTGTTCCATTTTAAACCAAGAGTCTTATTCAGCCCATTAGAGGCCATGGTCCCCAAAAGAAAAATCCATTTACTTTCTCGTTGTAGTAATGCCTAATTTCTATTGCCTTCCCTCAAAGATTTGAGTATATGGTCGATAATAATAGACCGTATGTCACTCACTGAATCCAGATTGAATGGCTTGGTTAATGGCTGTCCTATGCAGGGCCATGCGTTCTTTAAATTGACGCTGGGTCTTCCCCACATAGGACAGCACACAAGGACAGGTCAACAAGTAAGCGACATAGGTGGAACTGCAAGTAAGAGGATACTTAATGAATACCTGGTAGGTATCCTGACAAAATTCTTAACTGAATGAATCATTGACCTGCTTCAGCATATTTAACTCAAAGTGATTCATTGCTACGAGTGCCGCATGCCGTTTACTATGAATTCCTATGTGGGCACCGGGCGGAGTAACATTGTAAAGTGGAGTGCCGGACCTTTAGCATATTATATATATATATCTATATATATATATATATATATCTATATATATATAGATATATACAGTATATATCTATATATATATCAACAAAGAAAGGGGGGTTAACCTCCGAAGTGCGCTGGAGGGAGGTGGAGGGATAGTATTACTGAATAAAAGTGATTATGTTTCTGAAGTCATGAGACAACTCACTGATACTTCTTGTTATAAATTGCTCACCTATGATCCCACCTATGTATACAAGAAGGAAGTGGATGCTGTCATTTCACTGGGTCTACAGAATCGCTGGTTGGATGAGCCTACATCGGAATTCCTTACTCAGTCCCATCCTAGGACCCCGATGTTTTATGTATTACCTAAAATACATAAGACTCTTGTTAGGCCTCCGGGGAGACCCATAATCTCCTCTTGTGGTTCTCTCCTACAGCCGCTATCACAATACATTGATTTCTGGCTACAACCTGTAGTTCAGAACATGGATTATTTTTTGAAGGATACCTCTGACTTCATTTTGAAGTTGGAGGCACTTGGCACGCTACCCACTTCTAGTCTGTTGGTTACTCTCGACATTACGAGCTTGTATACAAACATAGAACATGAGGATGGAATGGACTCGGTCAGGACGCTGGTTGCCTCCAGCCCTTTCTACTCAGGACCACCAGTTGATTTTTTGTTACTGCTCATGGATATTGTTTTGAAAAAGAATTATTTTTTGTTTCAGAATTCGTTTTCAGTATCTTCAGGAAGAATACAGACAAGAACTCTCTGCTAGCGGCCGATTCCTTTTACCCTTTACCTCTCAAAAGAGGTCTACCCCTGTCGCAATTGCTAAGGGTAGTGCGAATTACTTCCGACCCCACAACTCTTCCGGATGCCTTGGAAGAAATGGGCAAGCAATTCGTTTCAAGAGGGTATGCGCCAACTGAAATTAAGGAGGCTGTGGCCCACTGTTTACAACTCTCACGCAAACAAACATTTGAGACCAAACACAAGGATCCTATGACAGAGAGACTTGTTTTTTCTTCCACCTACTCCATTGCATCTGCCCACATTCGCAAAGTTGTTTTGAAACATTGGCATATAGTGCAGACAGACGAAGTGGTGGGACCATTATGCAAAACACCTCCCCTGTTTTGTTTTAAAAGGAGCAACAACTTGAGAGACATATTGGCAAGCTCAGATATTGGACCCATTAAGAACCAACATTGGTTGAAAGCTAAAGATGGGGTAACTAAATGCCACAATTGTGTTAACTGCCAATTTCTCTGTACAGGAAGCAGATTCACCAATCCGGTGGATGGTGTCACATACACCATATGTCATCATTTAAATTGTGACAGCCGTTATGTCATCTACATTATCCTATGCTCCTGTAATAAGTTATACGTCGGTAAGACGATACGACTCCTTAAAGAACGTATTGCGGGACATCGCTCTTCAATAAAAAAAGCTTATTCCACCATTGATTGCAACACGCCACCAGTGGCCAAACATTTTGCCACGGTCAAACATACCATGCAAGACTTTCATTTTATGCCGATTGATCACATCCCTCCTCTGAGAAGGGGAGGAGACCGTAACAGGTTACTTTTACAACGTGAATGCCAGTGGATTAATCGTCTTAAAAGCATTACCCCCCTAGGACTTAATGAATACCAGTCATTACATTGTTTCATTTGAATGCCATTTTAGGGTACTCGTGGTGTCCTGTACTTTATATATTGAATATTCTAAATATTTTTTGTTGCTATTGTACTTTCCCCTTTTTTACTGTATTCTCTATGCCCTCCTCTCCTCTTTTCTTTTTCTTTATTTGTCCTTTTATTATTGTTATATACGATTTTTCGTGTATTGGTGATTTTTTTCCTTTTTGATATCATTTTTTCCTCCCCCCTCCCCTTTTTTGATCACATTTTTACCACACATATTTTTATGACTTTCTTTCAGGTAACTCTATTATGCGCATAACTTATTCTTTCACATGATTCTTAACAGCCTATATATTTTTTCAATATTTTTTCAGCATTTTTCAGCAATTTTAAATTTTTTATAGTCTCTTTCTTTTTTTCCGTAGAGATCTGGCTGTTTACTAATACTCCCTGCACCGCCCACTCCATGCCGATACAAACTCGCCTGGACCGCAAGTCCGATTGCCTAGGCAACCAGTGATACATTAAATTCCTGTGCGACTACTATGGTGGCCAGTCAGCGTGTATTTCTATGTGAACCACGGCATAAGCCGGATGTTGTCCGGCGTTGCCATGACCACGATGCCAGTGACGTACTTCCGCCCCATTCAGATAAGCGCCGGCTCAGGATTTTCAGCTACTGTGACAACGCCAGACAACGGACGCGGCTCAGGTGACGTCATCGGCGGGAAAACGGCGTGGACAGGTGAGGCTGCTTCATGTGATTGTGTGTTTGTGCAGGTATATATAGAGCATCCTGGGGGTCAGTGGTCTATGCCCGTGAGGAAGGTGCATCACATATGTACCGAAACAGCTGTCGGTATGACCGCATTCAGGGATGCTGCGATGGCTTCTTTTTCTGACTGAATCTTTTTGCTAAGTATTCCATCTCATCCCTGCATTGATGTTTTGACTTTTTTGTCATGTCTGTCACATTTGCACTTTATATGCCATTAAAAAACCTTTTTTGATACTTTTTCAAAAAAACTACTGGATGTTGCTGGCTTCTTAATACTGCATATATATATATATATATATATATATATATATATATATCAACAAAGAAAGGGGGGTTAACCTCCGAAGTACGCTTCTCCAAATTCAGCAGCTGCTCCTCCGATATGGTTCTCCTGTTAGTGAGAGCCAAGGGTGTACAAAAATGCAAATACAGGGGGTTATTGGAGTGCGCTAATCAGGGTACCAACTATCCAATTTCAACATTCAGTCCATTCCATATATTGGAACGTGTAAGCAGTCTTGCTTGGGTTCTATGTATTTTATCCTGTTTTCATTGTGAATTCATAACCATTGCCTGTTATTAAAGGGGAGCTTGTCTTTTTCAGCTCCTTATCATAGGACTGATTTGGAATCATCCCATGGAACTTTTAGTTCCTAATTTAATGGACAGTAATTTTATTTTCAATTTCTTTTGTGTGTTTGTATTTATATAGAGAAAGGACCAGAATTTTATTGAGCTAGAGTTTTGCCTTACAACATACTGCCCTAATGTGTAATCTCCTATTCAACTCATCCACAAAATGCACTTTCAATTTATATATAGACACTCATTGGACAGTCCACAAACTTGCTCCTGGGGAAACTGCAAAGCTCTTAACCTGGAGAAACGCGTTGAGCTGAGCCACAGTGTTACTTTGACACAATCTGCCACAAAGGACCTCTACAAAGGACTGCACCACAACAGTATCTGGATGATATTTGGACCTTTCCTAGACTACTGTACTTCAACCTGCTTTAAAATCAACATCCTTGGTGGCTATAGGCCTGTTACTGCATCCAGGTATTATCCATCTTACATTGGAATAATGAAATAACAACTGCTCATAATATTGAGGACTCTTATGGCCACTTGGTAAATTATTGCTGCTTATTATTGGAGATGTCATAGTCCAGTCAAATCTAGATAGGGCTTTCCTTAAAATTTGTGGCATTTTTTTATGCACTATTATTGTTATTTTTATAATCTTTATTTCCATTATAGAAATCCGGAAGGGCCGTCACTCTGGACTGAAGTGAGCTGAAATGCGTAGCTTGCCCCGGTGCCAGCTTGCAGAGGGCAGCAACAATGAACTACCCACAGAATACAGTGAAGAAATGAATGGGCACTCAAGGACTCACAAATGCTGGCTATTATTTCCATTATATATATTTTTTGAAATACAGAATATTTTGGTACTCTTTACCTAGAAGGGCGCCCACGAATTTGATCGTGGGCATCGTTAGGAAAAAAAAAACACGTCGGCCGCATCGCATGCGACCAAAAAATCGCATGCGATGCGACCGACGCGATGACCGCGATTTCCCATAGGGAACAATGTACAATGTCCCAATTGACCCGATTTTCCATAGGAAACAATGTTAAATGGCCCACAGAGGCCAAAAAGGGACCAAGAAGTGTGAAATGGCCCCCACAATTGTTAACGCCACCCCACGATCAATGTCAACCCGAAGCGTGGCGAGCGCAGCGAGCCCGCGAGGGGTGACGGTACGCGTCCTACGACCTTTTCATACCCCCACTATCCACGTCGGTGTGGAGTTGAGAATAGAAAGAGTGGCGAGCGCAGCGAGCCACCGCGCCCGAAGCGAGGGGACGCGGACAGCTGTGAAGCCCGCGAGGGGACGCGTATACCTGTGAAGGGACATTGAACAGGAAAATCGGGTCAATTGGGACATTTAACATTGTTCCCTATGGGAAATCGCGGTCATCGCGTCGGTCGAATCGCATGCGATTTTTTAGTACATGCGATGCCCGCGATGGCCGCCCTTCTAGGTAAAGATTACCAATATTTTTTATATATTTAGGCCACTTGGTAAATTATTGCTGCTTATTATTGGAGATGTCATAGTCCAGTCAAATCTAGATAGAGCTTTCCTTAAAATTTGTGGCATTTTTTTTATGCACTATTATTGTTATTTTTATATTCTTTATTTCCATTATATATATAAATCGGGTCAATTGGGACATTTAACATTGCTCCCTATGGGAAATCGCGGTCATCGCGTCGGTCGCATCGCATGCGATTTTTTAGTACATGCGATGCCCGCGATGGCCGTGATGGGCGCCCTTCTAGGTAAAGAGTACCAATATTTTTTATATATTTAGGCCACTTGGTAAATTATTGCTGCTTATTATTGGAGATGTCATAGTCCAGTCAAATCTAGATAGAGCTTTCCTTAAAATTATATTTAGAATACAATAAATTGTCATTTTTATAAGAAACTGTCACACCCCTTTATTTTTTGCATTCAAGGAATATTAATATATCTCTGATATGCAATATTTCATTGTTTCAGCCAGCACTAGTTCATGTATTATTTCTTGTTGACACCCATTGCCCAATAAGGTCTGACGATCTTCTTACTAGCTGGTGCATTTCCCTATTGCTTTTGTATAAGCCAATTGAACATTTATATCGCCACCTTCTGGAGTATTTATAAAAGAGACATTTTTATGACTAGCGCATCATTTGAATAATCTGTACATTTTAACTGTAGTTGATCATTATTTTTTTAAGTCTTTCCAGATTTTACAAATTGAAATTTTTTTTTTATTCTTCAGGGTCTACATTTTCTAATGTTCCCATGAGAATTACATCACAGCTCTTATTTTTCTGTTACACTTCTTTAACATATAGTTCAACTGTGTGCATTTATAGCATTTATGTAATTGCTTTTCCAATTACCAAATCTTTCTCCTGAGGACTTTAATATATTATATCTCTAAAACACTCCTGAGGCACTGGTTTACAAAAGATTTGTATTTTATTGTTTATATATTAAGCTGTTTTTCCATGTCTCGGTTAAATATAGCCATACTGATTTCACATTAGTGCTAAACATTCTGTTTTGTTCGCTTGTATATAGTCTTGTTCCTCCATACAGAGTATACATAAATGCAGCATTAACCTTTCGTTTGCAGCCTCATCCTGTTTAATGAAAGTACCCAACTATAACAATTAAATTGTTCAGTATTCTCTCGTTCAACATGAACCTAATGCAAATTTCATTTGTCTTCTGTGTATTTATTATTAAATAACAACCCTTCCCTGCTCTTTCCAGACTGTGAGTTGTATTTTGCATATCATTAAAATGCATACATCTTCAGCAAACACAAATTGTAACGTCTGTTTATAAATACTTTTTCTCATTGAGTCATTTGCAACGTGAACTACATACAAACCATATTTGCACCATGAATTTGGACCTGGATGGTCCAGACGGGTATGGGTCATAGGTCAATATGGCTAAGGTCGATAGGGTCAAAAGGTTGACACAATTATTAGGTTGGCAATGGGAAGGTCAACAGTCAAACGGTCGACATGCGTTTTTCATGTTTTTTTGTCCCAAATTTTGACGTAAGTCCTATTGAATCCCATTTTTAGTGCATGAGCAGTTTAAATTCAAGCACATTATTCCAGAACATGGGAATATCATCAACTTTGCTTCAGTCCCTTGACAAAGTCTAAGGCAAGATTTAATCACTATATTTTATTTTATACATACATGATAGCAGGACTGTGACAGTTTGGAAGGTGTCTAACATTTTGTATGCTGTGAATTCATGGAATCTTGCATTACCTGTTTTCAAAACAACCACATAAGCAAATTTTTCCTGAGGCTCCAATCTGTTTGAGAACATGGACATATGATATTAAATATAAATGTACTCACCTGCCATTCTAAGATAAGTAACTTTTTTATTTATGGTCCTCATGAAGTTGGATTTAAATATAAAATGTATTTAATAAAAAATAACCCATAATTATTAATCAGAGTCTAGTCTGCCAGGTATCAACCTTATACACATTCATAGTACAGAGAATGCAAAACAACATTAACAATATCAATATACTATACCTTAATAAAACACCCTTACTTACTTTTTAGGATTACCGTACATCAATAGGGCCTGCCCTCATGGCGGCAAATACTGCGATTCACAGGTCAATGAGGAAGACACTGGGCTAAGTGATGCAATTTGAAGCCATTTAGCTTTACAGCTGTTGTTTACTCCACATGCTGTCTGCTTTATTATGAAAGGGGAAACAGGAGTCAGGAGATCTGACCACTCTTTTGGGGATGCAGGGGACTGTCTAAAAAATCACGAGTCTTCCGCAACTTCCAGTAGAGTAGGTAAGTATTTAGTGAAATTATTGAGCTAACTAATGAGCAAGACCCCAACCTCTATACCTGCCCAAATCAAAGAATAAATATATACCTGTTACAAATTATACCCTCAGGGTACTAAGCAAAATACAGAAGGAATTGTCATATTCATATTCAGGCACATATTCGTATATTTGAAATGACTAAGGTAGAAGTACGTTAGTATTTTGCCTTTTTACGTCTGATACTACTAGTTGTATTCTTATCCCTGTAGATAGTTATACAAATAAATACACCATCGAAAGAATACGACTTGTATTTTATATTCACTCCTATGTTAATTTGAAATTTACCAACAATTCGTGTTTATAAATACATACATATACTAGGTGTAAACCAGTACAAATCGTAATAATATACAACTGAAAAATACTCCATGATTTCCAGGTGTATTTCACATTTTCAATATTTTCACATGTGAAATGACTCAGATATTAGCCCACAGCTACTCCAATGAACAAATGTTTGCCTTATTAAAGCCCATTGAACACACAAACACACTTCTCTGCTTGTTACAAACAAAGAGGGCTGTGGGTTACCTGATGTCCTGACATATGTATTGAAGAAGATGCTCGGGTCATGAAACAGAACATCAGCAGCAGCTTGTACAGGTTCCTTCGGAAGTTGCTTCAGCATTGGCGAACTTCACCATGTGTGGCTTCTTGCCACTGAAAGTTCACCGCCATGCTCCTCACCAGAGTGTGTCTGCTCCTCCCTCACTTCCTCCCCCACCTGACTACTCTCACTATCAGACGCAGACATTGCACGCACAAGAACAAACAACACACTGAAAAATAAAAGACAAACAAACAAAGAACATCCTCCTCTCTTTACCTCTCTCTCTCGCTCACACACACACACACACACAAACACATACAAACCTCACTCACAAATAAAGACTTAAGACAAAATAAAATTACAACACAAACCACAAAACAACTTTCAAACAAATAAACCACTCAACAGCCACTAGCTAACTCAGCAAACTCCAACCTCTCCTGCACTCTCCACACCACACCTATCTAACCCACAAGGAGGTAGGGAGCGTGTAAGGGTTATATGGCTGGGAGAACACTCCCAAATTTATACTTTTGGCCAATAACTTTCTGTTAAGCAAAACTTACTTGCGTATTCTTCAAAATACATACTTATAAAAGACACACATAGAAGGCATAAAAACAGCAAAAATACACACGGAAACCAAAATATGAATACGAATATGCAAACAAAAATACAACTCCATATGACCAAATACGCCATTGAAAATACAAATTGTAAAAAAAAGACAGGTTAGTAAATTTGGGACATATATACGACTACCGAATACAAATGCACTATCGATGCCAGTCAAGGGCAGATCCAGGAGACAATGACAGGGGGGCACCATGATAGGGGATGGGTGGAGGCGGGGAGGTGTTAGTGGTGCCAGTGTGCATGCTCAGAGAGTGGAGAGAGAGGAGTAGAGCAGAGAGAGGGCAGGAATGGGATTAAAATTAGCCCTGGCATTTAACGTTCACAGTTCAAAAGTGAAGAATGTAGTGTGCTCAGGAAAAGGGGGTGTGGACACTCAAAAGGGGGCATTTCCTTGAGAATAGTGTACTGCACCATACAGTATACCACTTGTGCACATTATGCAAAATGGAATAGTAGACCCCATTATACTTGCCCCTTACACATGATGCCAAACGTAAGGAGCCAAAATTCACACAATGCCACATACAGTATATTAAGCTGAAATTCACATAATGCCACATGGATTGAGCCAAAATGAACATAATGATACATGGGTTAAGCCAAAATGTGCTCCAGGGTAGGAGCCTTCTAATACCAACTACAGGTGTAGCCAGGCTGATCATTGCCCTGATGTGTACGCAGATGCATCACAGCAAGCTGCAGAGTTCTCCATGCTGGGTCTATTCGCAGTTGGCATTCCCTCCATACAAGTCTATGGCATCAGGGTATGTGTGCACACAAGTGCCATGGATGTGGGCCCACTAGTCATGCCATCCACACTCTACATCTGTATATGAAACTTGTTGCCAGTTTAACCACTGTTGGTAACCAGATCTACAATAGTAGTTAACATGAGGAAGTATCAGTGTTGACAAGCATGTTGACATTACGACCATGTTGGTATGCTCATGTCGACATGACAAATATTGTAAAAATATACCTGAACCGGTACACCATATCATATTTGAGTTGAACTATATTTTAATAATATATTTTTTAATAAACTAATGCATTCATACTTCTAAACCAGCTGCCCCCTTGCAGATTTTTAAAAGGGGAGGGCGAGGTTATGATGGTGTGACTCAATGCAAATTGTATAATTGTCCCACTTTTGCAGACTGCTACAGGGGTTGTTGGTGGCTGCAGGTGGTGGTAGTGGGGCATGTGGGCAGTGGAGGCCATCTCTGGGAGACTTAAGGTGCATACACATTGTACAATTTTTTTGACCAATTTCGTTTATTTCAGCCATTCTGCACAAAATTTATCAAAATATCTTTCAGTGTGACTGCAACGAAAGACAAATGATGATGCGCATACCCGTCAGTTGTTCATCAAGATTGTTCGTCAACTGTGCATGCAGCATAATTTGGATATCTTTCAAAAAGAGCCTATAAACTGCAGCTAGATCTTTCATCTTTTGTCTGTCCTCAATATCTTTCGTCAACATCTTTCGTCCAGGACACTGGGTTCAAGGAAAATGTCTTTTAACAAAATTGTTAAAAAAAAATTGTACAATGTATATGCACCTTTACAGTATCCACTTTTCTGAGTGCCACACGATATTTGTGAGCTTCCACGTAATTTTAGGAGAGTAGGGGCCAGATTCTCTAAGCTTCAAAAGTGATAAAACAGAGAGTGATAAACAGCCAGCCAATCAGCTCCAGTCTGACATTTTTCAAACACAGTCTGTGACATGGCAGGTAGGAGCTGATTGGCTGGCTGTTTATCACTCTCCATTTTATCACTTTTGAAGCTTAGAGAATCTGGCCCTCTGTTGTTATGTACTGTATTCAGTACAATGCATCAGTAAAACTGTGAAAAAATATCTAAAGATGATATGTATAAAGTGTTCAAAACAGTAAAGTGGACAAGTAAAGAAATTGCCCATAGCAACCAATCAGCTTCTACCTATATTTCTATAAAATGTAATAGATAAATGCTGCCTCAAAGCTGATTGGTTGGTATAGACAAATTCTCCACTCTTTAGAAGGCACAACACCTCACTATAAAACATATTAACAGGGTTTCCTAGCAAGTTTTACAAGCAATAACAGGCGAATCTCACAACATAGTAGTCAGTAGTTGGGAGGTGCAAGTGAAGGTTTGCATGCAACCCTGAGGCCACCTGTTGTCCATCACATGCCTACCATTGCTCTCCTTTCCTGAAAGAGCGCAGTCCAATGCTTCCTCATCAAATTCTCCAGAAGTAAAGGAGTAAAAAGTGATTTCAGAGCCTGTCACTTGCAGAGTGATCCTTGCCAAAATAGGAAATATGCGGGCAGGAATGCAGCTAGAGAGAGATAGGAGGCATAGCTATTCCAGCTGCCTTTCCGAGCAGAGGCAAAGTACTGAGATAGGTACTGACTAAAGAGTCAAAGCCAAGTGAGTACATTACTGGGACACTGACAGCAAATGTGAATTGCTGTTAATCCCTTAGGATGAGATGTCATTCTTATGATGGCCATACACTTGTCCAATTTGGCCACTTTCCACCTGATTCCAATGGTTTGGGCTGAGATATTGGGTGAAAAGTGGCCAAATTGTAGGTGTTTGACATCTGATCTGAGCTGATGCGTGGTCCCGTGTGCATTGGATCAGAGTCGGATGTCGGACCTGCTGCACAAAGGACCTATCGGATCGGACAGCTTCTGGCAGCAGTGAATAGGCATCACATGTGATATATCACATACAATCCTGCCGCCCGGGAAGCTCCCGGGTGGTTCAAGGGAAATCTTATCCATCTTCTCCCTCTGAGAAGTCGAATAAGTGTATGGGAGCCTTATTAGGGAAAGCTGATTTTTAACAGAAAAAGCTGGACATTTAACAGTGAGAGCTTAACAAATAAGCTGAATGTCTTACATAGAAAGCTGCATGTCTTATTGAGAAACTTGCCAGTCTCTTCAAAAGAGATACCAATCTAATAGTAATTACCACTAATTACTAAAAGAGCAGCCAGCATCACAGAGGGACTTGCAATTGCCAGAGAGGAAGCTGGAAAATGAGCTGGGATGACGCAGGAGAGAGGAACATGAGATGTGCATTTTATTACACAGCTTTCCCTTACACTACATACTGAATTATATATTATATTGTGTATTCAGCATGGATAAAATATGAAATATACCTGAGCTTTATTGTAATATTCATGACTTTGTCTGTAAATATTTCTTCTGATTAGTGTCCTAGTGACAGAGTATAACAGGAATTGTCTGAATGAATCTGTGCAGATGTACTATCAGACGTGTCTTAGAAAAGTGGTGATTATTGCTAGACGGTAGCTGGGATTTGGCTAAACAGGCGCCTGCAGATGGTTTGTCTTATGTGAAAGCCATGGAATTAAAGTCGGCATGTCACTGAAATGTTTGATTACTCAGATGCGTAATTGTTTAGTTTGAAGCCATACTCAGATGGATAATTCATATCTGCCATAGGTTTGGGGCACGTTCCAAATGGGACCATATCAATATTGCCTTAACACAAAAATGCACTATGCGATTCACACGCAAATTGGGCTCTTTTCCCGCGATTGCAGTGATCTGATGCAGACAAAGAACCCAAATTGCAGGTTAAGGGCAGGAGGTCCTTTGCAATGGGATCATATACAATATATTGCATGCAAAAGGACTGCATGCGATATATCGCATGTGATGCTGCCACCCGGGAAGGTGGGGGCATTGCGTGTTTCTTGTCTGAGCAGAGAACTTGCCATAATGTATAGGGACCTTTACTTATTTACCATGTTGTATTATTGGCTTAACATAAATAGTTTAAAATAACTCAATTTAATAAAAAAAATTAAATATGTTGGCAGGATAGCTGGAGTATCTGCACATCCCTATAGATTGTAAGCTTGAGAGCAGGGCCCTCCTACCATAATTTCCCAGAGAACTATACAGTAGATAATATTACAGATCCATACATGCAAATAAGATTTTTTTTGCAATGCATTGCACAAATCTGCCTGAGGGATGACTTGTGAGTGTTACAGTATGTTGAAATTATAAATATTGACTTACAAGAGAGAATATATTTAATATTTTATATTTAATATTGTACAGTATTGAAGTTAAAATAAACATACTCCCCCTTTGTAGAAATTCCCATTATTTTAATGTATTTTTCATCCCTTCTTTTGTTTTACATTTCATTCTTCTTGTAGTATCTTTAATTACATTATC
This sequence comes from Crinia signifera, assembly GCF_055691185.1. Classification (NCBI taxonomy): domain Eukaryota; kingdom Metazoa; phylum Chordata; class Amphibia; order Anura; family Myobatrachidae; genus Crinia; species Crinia signifera. Next base: position 349,065,369 of record NC_139217.1, read on the forward strand.
TATAATAACAATTCTTTACCCCTATTCATTAAGGGGTCTAATCATCGTGATAATATTAGTGGCAGTATAACTTTAGGTTTGAACCCAACACATTTACTGTATCGAAGTGTACTGTAGCTGTGGTATCTTGTGTTTACTTTATAGTTAATATTTTGCAGAGCCGGTTGAAGCCTTCGGGGGGCCCAGGGCACTTTTTCATGTGATGTGTGTATATATATATATATATATATATATATATATATATATATATATATATACATTATATATATATATATATATATATATATATATATATATATACTGTATATATATATATATATATATATACATACCACATGAAAAGCCTGTGTTTGTCCCTCTGTATCTTACTCTGTAGGAGCCCTGAGCGGCTCAGTGCTGCCTCTGATTAAAAACCCTCCCATGACAAGGCAGCTGCTATCCTTCATGGGCCTGAGAAGCATATGATGAGCTCCACCAAGCAGAGCTCAGCAAAAGCCTCTCAGCCTCTGACCTCTTAGTCAGCTTCCAGTAATGCATTGCACACTTGTGCAGTGTGCCTTGACTCCTGATGCTCAGCACCATTAATCATTGTCACATCCTCCTTTGAAAAAAAACATGCCAACCACAGGGCCCCCTAGATCGAGGGGGGCCCAGGGACACTGACCCCCTGTGCCCCCACTATAATCTGGCCCTGATATTTTGGTAAATGTTTTGATTAATGTCAAGTTCAAATTTTTGGGATGGATTGTGAGTACATTTTAAGTTCATAAACCACCAAGGACTGCCAGGAAGTTATTATTATAATTTTATTTATAAGGCGCCACAAGTGTTTTGCAGCGCCGTACAAAGGAACAGTACAGGTAGACAAAACTTATCATTACAGTAAGTAAATAACAAAAACAGAGTACAGGTAAAATGAATGCCACAATTCAATACTCATTAGAGCTTAAATGTAAGTAGTGATCAACATACTACTAAGGGCTGGTGGTCAAAGATGGAGATGAGTATGTGGATGAAGTTGGCCACTGAGTGTTTGAGTATGGGAGAGCTCAGCTGTGAGTGAAATGTGAAAAGAAGAGGGCTCTGACAACAGGAGGGAAGGGGGCCCTGCTCTGAGGAGCTTAAAAAAGTTGAATGGAAATTTGGACACAATCATGATTGTAAGCAGGTCTTTCTGATGTATGGCCACCTTTAATTTGCTAAAAGTGCACAAATAACAGACTTGCCTTGTACTTATGTAGCCAGCTACTCACAGTTAGATTATGATATAACAATAAAAACATAGAAAAACAAGAAAAAATATAGGTAATTTAATTTGTAACTTGGAAAGACTGCAGCTGCAGTATTGAAAAGAACAAACGGAATGATATCATTACACCAGCTTTGAAATGTCTCTCTGTTTAATTAGAAAACCGATATTAAGAGTTTATAGCTAGTGTATAAAACAATCAAGAGATAAAGTGAAGCAGTCACCTATAGCAACAAATTAGCTTTTGTCATTTTTCTTGAAAAACCCTGTAAAATGTCAGTTAGAACCGGATCAGTTTATATAGGCATCTCCTACACTTTATATCTCTCCAAGGGCGGGATTCTCTAAAATCCGCAGCCCTCTTCGCCGGTCACCGCATTTCTAATGACCGCATATTCTCTAAAATATGCGGTCATTAACGCAAGGGACAGCTCTTGCGGTAAGAGCTGTCCCTTGCGATGCAGCGCCGTTGCTGGACTTCCGGGTCTATGACCCGGGAGTCCGTCTGCGCATGCGCAGACTGACGCGCCGGCCGCAGGGCATGCTGGGAGGGATCCGTGACGGATCCCTCACACACCGCTGCAGTAAGAAGCCCATAGGCTTCTGCAGGGAACCGCCAGCTTTTGCTGGCGATTCCCTTCGCAGCGGTGACACTGCGGAGGGAGGTTAGAGAATACAGAAATGCGGTAAAAACCCAGATAACGGGGTTTTTACCGCATTTCTGTAATAGAGAATCTCGCCCCAAGACTTGACGCATTTCTCCCTATATTCTTACAAGATTTAGGTCCAAAATATATTTGATCAATGTTGATGTTAAACATTCAAGGCTAGACTCTTAGGGATGTCTGTGGGTGGTTCATTAAGTAAGGTAACAACATGTTTCATGTGTGCAATGTTCTCTATTTCATTTAATTTCCCACCAGGCCAAAGCAGGTAGACCGTTACTACCCCCCATGGTAACTAGACTGCGCTTCACTTCAGTCATACTGTCATATAGTGAGTTAACAGGGTTGAAGCTGCACTATTTGGCTGGTACGTCAGATTCAGGAGACTCCGCTGCCTGCAGAATGCAGAATCAGGGTTCACCATTGGGCCCCATCTCATAGTGCAAAAGCAGGTGCACCCACACTTTCTACAGCACAGGCCTGCATGCCACCTAACGCAGAAGAGTCTGAGCACTAGAGCACTCTACTGTCCTGCATGAACTGCCAGAAAAATGGCACGGGAGCCATTTTTCCAGCGATTTCGGAAGTACTACTACATTCATTGTGGGACTCTGGAGGATAAGTATTATAGAATGGGTGCAGTTTGTGTCACCCTGGGACCAGAGGCGTAGCTAGGGTGGAGCCGGCGGAGCACCAGCTCCGGGCGCAGACATGTCACCTGGCGCCGGAGCTCTGCAGCCGGCTCCCCTGCCCTGCTCGCCCGATCCCCATTGTGCCTGTGTAATACCCCTGTGACGGGGCATCACGGCAGGGGACTTTGGTGGGGGGCGGAACAAGGAGCCCACATTGGCCGTGTAGAGAAGTGCATAGTACCTGGAGAGGAAGAGGGAGCCCGGGGTCGGGGGTCAGCGCGACGAGGAGGAGAGTCAACAGTGAAGCTGCGTGGCGAGGGGCAGGAGGAGAAAGAGCAGCAGCGTGGCCAGCAGCGCGTGGGAGCAGAGAGAGGGACGGAGCAGAGATTGACAGCTCCAGTCCCCGGCACCCGACAGCAGCGCCCGATACCTGGAAGCTGCATCACCGCACCAGTCCACGGCACCTGGCTGCCGGGTATTGGGCGCTGCTGTCGGGTGCCAGGGACTGGAGCTGTCAATCTCCGCTCCGTCCCTCTCTCTGCTCCCACGCGCTGCTGGCCACGCTGCTGCTCTTCCTCCTCCTGCCCCTCGCCACGGAGCTTCACTCTTCTCCTCGTCACGCTGACCCCCTACCCCGGGCTTCCTCTTCCTCTCCAGGGACCAGGAAAAAGTAAAGTGTACAGTATGTAACTTTATTTGTTATTATCTGTCTTTTTTCCAGGCTTTTTAACCTCCTTGGAGGAAATGCATTATTCCACACGCGGAGATCTGTAGGGAGATGACAAATTGTTGTCAGTTGCCAGACGGTGACATATTAAGATGTTAGTAAACAGATACTATAATATGACTTTGATGGATAAAGTCATTAGTGTCAGCAATAATGACAGCTGTTCTCCTCTCCACGGCCACGGCCAATGTGGGCTCCTTGTTCCGCAAGTCCTGGTGGCCGCAAGTCCTGGTGGCCACAGGAGAGACGGAGAGCCCAGGCCTTGCACCCAGCCTATGTACCCAGCACCTGGCCGCAGTATCCAGTGTCGCCTTGGCACAGCACTCAGCGCGCCTAGCAACAGCCAGAGCGGCAGGGAGCCAGCACCTACCTGGCCACAGCAACTGACCCCACATCAGGCAGCGCCCAGTGATGGCCCCCAGCATCCGGTGGCACAGAATAGGAAGGTCTGGAACCAGACCACACCAGACACCAGCCCAGGGCACGTGAGTTGGCCAGTGTGGCCTTATCTCCAAGGGTACCCAGAGGAACAGGCAGGACTAATCCCTGACACCCATCTGTGCCATTGCTAGCAGAGGGGGGATTTTCACCCTCATTTTTTATCGCATTATTTATTGAGCAGCTTTATTCAATTTTTTTAGCGCAGTGTTAACCCCGTGCAAGTCTGTGGGGACAGTTAAAACCCGGCGAGCGCTCTCACTGCGCATGCGCCGGTTTGGGATGCCGGAGGCAGGGGTGTGGCGCCATGACGATGGGGGGGAGGGGGGGGGGGCGAAACATGCCCTTGCTCCGGGCACCGTGGAGCCAAGCTACACCACTGCCTGGGACTCAGGGGCCAGTATGCAACGCACACATTGTACCCATTATAAATACGCCACTGCCTATCAATAAGATTGAACATTTGGCACCTACAAAACCACTGTATATGTATTCACCATCAGCTTGACATTAATATGCTCAGGTTTAGAAAGTTTGTTAATACCTGATTTACCCAAACTTTGCCAATTTTTTATTTTCGAGTGGTTAATACAGCAAAGTGGTCAGTAAAATATGTATCTGAATTATGTTCTACAGTTGATAGGGATTCTAAGTAGAAATACCAGAAGGAAAAATGGAACTATAGTGCACCCTGGTGGACATAGGCAAGATCATTTCTAAGCAGGGATGTCACTGCACTTACATTCATTTATGGCAGTGTTTCTTAAGGGCATATTCATCACAAGCATCCATGTAACAATTATCATGTGCAGGAACAGAGCTTGGGGTATGGGTCGGGGTTGACAAACATTAGTTTTAAAGTGGGGACAGTGGTCGAAGTGGGGCGGTATACGGGGGTATGGCATACCCCCACTTTAATCTGAAGATAAAAAAAAAAAGTTTTTTTCCCCCCTCAGGATGCTCTCTGATCACTCAGCAGCACATATTGTGCTTTTGTAATACCCCTGTACAACGGGGCAGTCTGGCAGGGGACGTTGATGGACAGGGGGGTGTCCGAAGGTGCGCACTATATTCACTCTTTACTTTTCCATACCCCCACTTCAAAATTTCCATACCCCCACTTCAAAATTTCCACTTCGACCACTGAGTGGGGATATACATGTGGCTGACTACAGGAACCAACTATGTTATCGCACTATGTTATCGCATGCAGGGACAGAGCTTGAAATATTATATTGCAGCATTATCAGGGTATAAGGGTATTTTTCATGGACCCTGTCACCAACACAACTGCTGTGATCGGTGCTCTGGGAGTGCTACCAGCCTTTGGATCCTCTTTTGCTGCATCACCCCTGCTGCCGTAAAGTGGTGGAGTCAGGATTCGCAGTGAGCATCGGCATTTTTCAAAGATTTTGTTTTGTAAATTCAGCCAGATCACATTTCCCATTATAATGAAAACTGCTTTTAATACATCGAGGGGATTCAAAAATAATGTGAAAACGGGGTGAAAATATCTGTTTTCACATTATTATAGTAAAAAAAAAAAGTTAATAAATATTCCCTTAATTTCACTTTGCATGGTTAAAGATGATAAAACATATCATGTTGGTGGTACTTGAAACTGAACTTAGAAACCCTGAAATTAGTAGGGCAACAAATGAACGTCGGAAATAGCTCTACCAATCTTGATGTCTTTTACTGAAACACTTCAAAGCAATCCATACTGATTATATATATATATATATATATATATATATATATATATATATATACACATTGTACCTAACGACCTTCCACCAGAAAAGACTCTGACATAGCTGTAGGGTAAAGCAGTCTATTTATTTCAACACCAAAGGAAACATGTCTTTTCCACAGCAAACTTACCAGGTACAGGTCCATACATAGCATATACTGTACACAATCAAAGAGTCCCTGTCACTAACCCAATGGACCACCACCCTCTATCACTTGCTTGCTTCAGGAGCCCTGAGCCCTTCCACTTTAAGAAACTGTGTGGCAGATTTATTAAGCTCGGTAAAGAGATGAAGTGTCTGGTGTTTTACAGCGGCCAATCAGCTCCTACCTGTGAAGTTACAGACTTGGTTTGAAAAATGACAGGTAGGAGCTGATTGGCCAGTAATAAAAACCAGACACTTTATCACTTCACTGAGCTTAATAAATCTACCCCTTTAACCCCTTCATGACAGAGCCAGTTTGTGCCTTCATGACAGAGCCCTTTTTTTCAAATCTGACATGTCTCACTTAAGTGGGGATAACTTTTTTTTGCTTTTACTTATCCCAGTGATTTTGAGATTGTTTTCTCGTGACACATTGTACTTCAAGTTAGTGGTAAATTTTGGTCGATACAGTTTGTGTTTTTTTGTGAAAAATACCAAAATGTCGTGAAAAAATGGAAAATTTAGCAATTTGCAAAATGTCACATTTTCTGCTTGTGAGACAAATAAACATACCACTCAAAATAGTTAATAACTAACAAAGACCATATCTACTTTTTGTTGCAATCATTATTTCAACCTCCTTTTCATTTTTTTGGACACTAGGAGGCTTCAAATATGAATAGCAAATTCTCAAATTTTTCAAGAAAATTTCAAACACTGATTTTTTTAGGGACCAGGTCAGTTATGATGTGACTTTGAGTGACTTGTATGTGAGACACCCCCATAAATGATGCCATTTCAAAAACTGCACCCCTCACAGTATTGAAAACAGCATTTTGGAAGTTTGTTAACCCTTTAGGTGTTTCACAGGAATTAAAACAAAGTGTAGGTGAAATTTCAAAATTTCATTTTTTTTGCAGATTTGCAATTTTAATACATTTTTCTAAGGAACACAGTAGATTTTACTAGAGAAATGTGACTAAAAATTGATTCCCCCAATTCTTTGGTTTTCATAAATATCCTATATGTGGCCCTAGTGTGCACGGTGACCAAACCACCGGCTTCATAATAGAAGGAGCACCTACTTGATTTTGGAGCCTCCTTTTTATGAGATTATTTTTTAGGCACCATGTAGGTTTCTAGGCACCATAAGATGCTAAAAGTTAGGAACCCCCCCACAAGTGACCCCATTTTGCAAACTACACCCTTCAGGGAATTCATCTAGGGGTATAGTGTACATTTCAAACCCCCAGGGGTTTCACCAATTGTGGTACAACTGGGCAGTGAAAATGAAAAAAATTAATTTTTCATTTTCACAGCTCAGTTGTATCAAAATTGGTGAAACCCCTGGGGGTTTGAAATGTACACTATACCCCTTGATGAATTCCCTGAAGGGTGTAGTTTGCAAAATGGGGTCACTTGTGGGGGGGTTCCACTGTATGGGTGCTTCGGGGGTCATTCAACCAGAATCTGTGCTGCAAAATCCAAATATCACTCCTTCCCTTCTGAGTCCTGCCATGCACCCAACTGGTATTTTTTGGTCACATGTGAGGCATTGCCGTACTCGGGAGAAATTGGGGCACAGATTTTGGGGTGCTTTGTCTCCTTCATTCCTTGTGAAAATAAAAAATTTTGAGCCAGAACTGCATTTTTCTGTAAAAAAATGTAATTTTTTGTCTTGATAAAGGGTTACCAGCCCGAAACGTTGACTCACACAGCCTTGTGTTTATTGTCTGCTTTATTGCAAGTCTGCCGCCGTGCAGCATTAGAAATCTTGGAGTGACCTCGTACTTTTTGTATATATATATATATATATATATATACACACACACACACATATATATATATATATATATATGTGTGTGTATATATATATATATATATATATACATATATATACACACACACATATATATATATATATATATATATATATGTGTGTGTATATATATATATATACATATATATATATATATTCAGTACTAATATTTAATTTTACTATATTTTACTATTTGTGCAGCTTGATGCTGCTGCTGCTGCTGCGGGGGGAGGGGGGAGGAGGGCAGCGCTGCTGCGCTGAGCTGCCTGCTGCCGGGGGAGCCGGGGGAGCTGCTGCTGCTGCCGGGTGAGTGCCCGGCGGGTGCGAGGGGGGGGCTGCACATCGGTGGTGATCGGTGCTGTACTTGACAGCACTGATCACCACCGATCCCTGTGTTACCGAGCGGCTTAGCCGCCGGTAACACAGGAAACGCTGTGAATGGCTGTTCAGATTTGAACAGCCAATCACAGCGATCGCCGACCGGGGGAGGCATCCCTGCCCCCCCCGGGCGGCGAGGGGGGATGTCTGCTGTCGGGGACAGCAGACATCGTCCCTCTGTCACTGCGTCTCTAGACGCAGTGACAGTTTGAAGTCATGACGTATATATACGTCATGTGTCGGGAAGTACTTCCCGACCATGACGTATATATACGTCAAATGTCGTGAAGGGGTTAACACATGTGTGCCTGATTACTGGAAACTCTCCAGTATTTCTCTTATGCTGGCCACACATCAGACCAACTTTTCTCCAACCATCCAACTAGTTGCTTGGACGGAATAAAAATCTGGTACTGGATGTGTGTGATAAAAATTTGCATTTAGAAAAAAAAATGAAATATTTTTTTTTTTTAAAGAACACATTTAAAACGTTTGCGATAAAATAGTATTTTATTTTAATAGTACCAATAAATTACATTGGCTGATAAAAAAAAGTCATGCAAAAAGGAAGGGCGAGTCGAATAATTATATAAAAAATACACTTTCAAACAATGTCGACCGTTTGACTGTTGTATTCCCATTGTTGACCTAATGCTTGTGTCGACCTTCAGATCCTGTCGACACGTCGACCCAGTTTATATGTCGTCCTAAGCCCTGTCAACTTTAGTGGTTGACCTTAAGTATGTTGTCCTTCATACAGTCGACCCTATGAACAATACACGTACAGTGTAATGTAAGTAAATTAATATTATAGAAAAAATTAAATGACAAATATAGTTCTTGGGTTTTTGCACTACAAGTCTCAGCAGGTAGCACCTCATATGTCCAGGGTGTGCAGTTTAGGGCCCCTCCCCCTATGTTTTTGCACAAAAATAAGTACATGATATCACATAGTGGCAAATGTGCTGCAGGGAGACTTTGTCACTTTTATACTTGACGTTTAGATTGTTATTTAGAATTGTTGTTATTAATATAGGGATAAAGAGCCTATATTTGAGAGAGATAGTGGATGCTATGTTATATACAATATACTATTATTTAGTATACACTATGCCATGGTGAGTCCGGCAGTAGATAAATGGAACACAATGATATTTTCTGATTCCTTTACAAGCCACTTCCCTGCAAAAGGTGTAAATGGAATTGCTTCTACAGCTTCCATATCTAACTATCCTCCTGTTAAATGCTCTCAAGGAACACGGGCTGCATTACATTCTCACCAATTGTTCAGGTGTTAAGCAGTGATTCTGCTTGACAGTACCTGGTTACAGCTCCGTGAGAGTGATTGCCTAGTTTCATGCCTGGGGTGATTATTGAACACACAGCTTGAAAAACAGTGCTGTTTTCTGCTTTGGATTCTTAAAGATGCAGCATTTTGTAAAATAAACTCAATGGGGGAAGTTTGCTAAGATGGGTGTTCTATTTCACATAGGGTGTAAATGTAATAGGGTGCAACTTTTTTAGACATGCGATTTCTGGTGATTTTTCGTCACAAAAATATGTGATTTTTTAGACATGGGAGTGTGCTGGTTCCCCAAAAACCGGTCCTGGTTCCAAAAATATGGGGTACAAAAAAACCTGGGGATCCCCCATATTTTGGAACCAGCACCAGGCTCCAACGGCCAGTGGTGTCATGCCACAGCCGAAGGACACTTTATGCAAGGTCCCTAGCCCGAACCATGATCACCCTGGCTGGTCAGCCCTGGACAGGGTACCTGGGGGAGTGTGGACCGGAGCAATATGATCGCTTGCAATATATTGCTAGCAATATATTGCTCAGCAATCATATTGCTCAGTGTTTTCCGTTTTCATCAGCGGCCAGAGATGGTCGCTGATGAAAATATCACACTACCAGGAGAAAAGGCAGGGGAAGCATACTTGCCTACCTAACCCTCTCCATGCGGGAGAAAATGCTCTGCTCCTGGACTTTCCTGGTAATGTATGATTGCCATCACCTGTGGTGAAACACCTTTACCTAGCTTCCCACAGGTGATGGCAATCATACATTACCAGGGAAGTCCAGGAACAGAGCATTTTCTCCCGCATGGAGAGGGTCAGGTAGACAAGTATGAGGGGAAGTCACTGGTCGGAGGAGCATGCGCCTCCGACCAGCGACCATTAGGGGACTGAAAACGGCAGCGTGCACCCGACGATTTATCGCCGGTGCACACTCCAATTGCTGGTAATATGGTCGCTCAGCGACCATATTGCCATCGATTTTATGCCTGTGTGTACACACCTTTAAGCATTGCTTACTGATTACAGCACTTGTGTGAGACATGCTCAGCTCTCACTGATTAAGACACCTGTGAGACTCTAGTCACTTAGCTCCCTATAAAAGGCAGTCTCTGGCAGACAGTCTGCTCCAGCATTCCCATTGCTTGTCTGATATCCTGTGTATGATTATGGCTTTTCTCCTAACCATTCTTCTGCTTGATCCTTCTTTACTTTACCTGTGATATCCTGTGTATGACCCGATTAGTATTTGGACTCTCCCTCATCTGCTTTCTTAGTACCTGTTCTATATGGGATATCCTGTGTATGACCCAGCTAGTATTTGGACTCTTCCTTTCCCTGTTCCTTTGGTACCTCCTTCTGATCTGTGATATCCTGTGTATGACCCAGCTAGTACCCGCTCATGCCTGCTCCTTCAGGACCTGCTCCTGTCTGCAAGTTCCTGACTTGGCTACTTTGACTGTGAGTATTCCACAGGCGAAAACCACCAGTACAGTTAGACTCCACACCCCTGAGTCAGGTCAAGCCAATACCCGGTCAGATATTCACCATCCTGAGCCTGAGACCATGACAGAATACACTGGTCCAAAGAGAGGAAATGGATCCCCTCATTGGACCATCTCCTATGAAGCAGCTAGTTGCCAGGGTTAACAAGCAAGAACTAGATCATGCCCTGAACATCCAGTACTTGCAAACACTGATGCTCCATCACAACCAGCACACGTGACTCCTGACCATTCTCCTGATTGATTGTTCTGTACTTTACCTTTGTATGACCCACCTAGTATTTGGACTCTTTCTCACCTGCTCCATTGGTACCTGCTTCTGATCTGTGATACCCCATGTATGACCCAGCTAGCATATGGACCTGCTCATGCCTGCTCCTTTGGTATCTGTTCCTGACTTGGCTAGTCTGACTATGAGTATTTTAGGGCCTACTCTGCCTGATTCCCAGAGTTTATCAGCACCATGTGGGAAACCTGACCAGGAGACTGTGACCAGCGTGCTGTGTGCAGATAAGCCTAAATCCTGCTTGGAGGGGTCACTGGTGAAGACCACCGGTACCGTTAGTAAATGCAAAGTATATGCTTGGTAATGTAATCATTTGCAAAGTAGAGACTAAGGCAACATGTTAAAGTCTCGTTATGGATTTGAATCCACAACAAGATGTGATTTTAAAACTTTTTTTTATGGAGGTGGTGTTGATTAATGCTACACCATTGGTCCCACTGTAATGGTAATAACACCCCTAGATCCTGCCAATTGCACAAATGTATCAGCAACTTAACTAGCAAAACTAGACTTAAAATTACGCTCACCAAAACTCATCTTGTCATTTTATTAATAAAAGCATTTGTAACACCATTCTATCAAAATTTATTATTTTTTTCTTTACAATCCACAGAAATAGAAAAAAAATTGGGCCCATGTTGTAGTTATTATTATTGATATTATTGTTATTATGTGTGCATATAGGGTAATGATACAGTAGATTAGCATCACTGTCCAAGGACAAACACACGATTTTCAGTAGTTGGTTTCCAAAGACTGGTGGAGCTAAGCCTAAGCTTGCTGTGCACTCCAGAGAGGGGGCATGACCTCAACAATGTCGCCACAGCAACCATGTTTGCCGTCACTGTGGGGGCATTGCCAGTGCTCTGTGAAATGCTGGCATGCCCTTTGTCCTTCTCAGTGTCAGAACTTGTGAGTGGTTGGCCCAGGTTCAAAAATATAATTTGGGTCCTCCTATTCCACTCCAACCAAAATGTACAATATGCTATACAGCAGTGGATGGCAGCAGTTGGCCCTGGTGAAGTAGACCTTCTGCACCAGTGGTAGTTATGCCTCTTCTCACTCTGTCTTGTTGTGAATAGATGTTGTGATGGTGTGTTCATTAGATATTACCATAGACAAGGAGGACAAATGCACATGATTGGACAACCTACGATTTGCAGGGCTTAAAAGGGTGGTGCCCAATGCCTGAGGTATAGAGCTTAAATTGTGGCCCACAGCAGCAGCTCCTCTACCCAAAATGTTTCAATTGGTCTATCGGGGTGGGGAGTTTCTGGGTATTTAGAGGGTGGTGTTGGTGGTGGTGGGGGAGGGGGGGGGGGGTAACATACCCCCTGCTACCTCTCCTTAAATCCATCTCTTCTTTAGCATACAAAGGCTGGCCAACTTTATTTCTTTATTTTGCGTTATGCTAGGTAGTACCCCCTTCTCAAATTTAAATTTGCCTTCCCCTCCTATATCACAATATTGTTTTGCCATAGCGCAAAATTGCAACTTTTAGCTGGATATACTCCTGTATGTACAGTATATGAGCACATATTGTAGGTGATATTACTTATTTTAATAATGCCATGTATTATATTCCTGATGTGCTGAAGAATATTGCTTCAGGGAAAAATGTGCTTATCAGAAAACTTTTCAAGCAGAGCCTGCACTTCAAGCAGTGTTGGTTCTATTTCAGTGTGATAAAAATAAAACACGCACATTCAGTGCCATAACAAGAAATAAGGGAGTAAAGAAATTGCTGTTTCCTGTGTTTTAATTATAAAATGATATTCTCTTGTATATCTTTGCGTCAGGCATTTTTGTCTGTAATACTTTGATAGTAATATAATTGACGGATATGTTACTGCTACATCCCGACAATTGTTACTATCAGTGTTGTCCTAGTTATGTCAACTCTTGGCATCTTGTGAGATGACTAATCTGATAACTGCAGGCACCCACTATAAACCTTTCCCTCAATGTTTGCACTCATTCACCATAACCCATCTCCTGTAAGGATTACACTTGACACCTTTGTAAAATTTATGCTGAGAATTCTTTTTGAGGGTAGATTTACTTATGATAAAAATGTTTCCAGGGGTCATTCAGACCCTTCTGTTCCTGTGTACTGTACCTACTACATTATTATAAACATATATTCTATGGATTCTTAGTCCAGTACTGTCACTAAGGGTATTCGGGGGTTGTGGACCTCACCTTCCAAGAGGTAACATCAAAATGCTGGCTCGTCCTCCTCAGTGCCAGGTGCTGCATTGCTACATTATGTGCAGCACCTGGCTACTGTCACTGTGAGAATCCAGCAGTGCAGCCACACAAGACTCCTGGGGCAGTCTATCACCTCTGGGCATGTTGGACACTCGCCCTGGAGGGATGAAACAGTGGCAAGCATGATGTGCCATGCCTGTCAAGTGGTTACAATTTGAAAGCTTGATGGAATTTCTCAAAAACTTTTAGCTAAAATTGAATTGAACATGTGTTGCCCATATTGACCATGTTTGAGCCACTGCACACCCGATTAGAGCCAATTCACATTTGATTAAGCCAATTTCATCCATTAATCATCTAGTGGTGGGGCACCCTTCATTGCCTTACTGCACAGAAGGAGCAGCTCTGGAGGCAACATAGCCATTCTCACCGTCTCCCCTAGAGGAGACAGGTAACTTGCACCCTTTAACCTGCTGCCGTATTAATATTCCTTGACTCACTAAAGATTCATTCAACAGAATCCAGTATACAATCATGCAGACATAAGCGATCATACTGTCAGTTAAAGTTTGACTGTGTATTAACAAGTCCCATTAAAGATCCACCTACCTAAGCTAGTACAATAGTGATTTTTTGAAAGTATGAGCAGTTATTGTATGGTTATATATATTATTTGATATAGATACAAAGGGTTGCTATATAGAAACTTTTATATGTGTGTGTGTATTTTGATGTGTATAAAAATTATTTTTAGTTAATAAAATTATGTTTATTTAAGATAAAAGTGCAATTCTTCTGAACCATAACTCATCTGTTTTCATTTTTTGATTAGCGCAGTGTTGATTTAAATAAATTACAGTTCTTATACAAACTCAATCTATGAGTGCTTGACTCACTTCCACAAGTGGGTTTAAACATTCAGCTATATTTTATCATTAACAATTAAATAAATGTTGTTATTTTTTGTAGCACTATAAGCGCCAGAATACAATAGTAAAACCAGTAACTGATATATCCCTGCAATGTAAATGTGAATCATGGAGCCATTACACCAACAGCAAGCTCATGTCATGGCACCCCTCCCTCCATATATTGTACATTGTACCCAACAGGTAAAAAAGAAACATGGACCACTACAGGAAAAACACACACATATTGACCTATATTTAATGATTGCTTCCACAGAAAAAAACATAGATTGATTCATTGCCCTCAAAACCAGAAACAAATTCTACCAGACCCCTTCAGAAGACTGACAGTGAGTCCAGACCAAGCCAGTGGGTTGCATCTTGGCCCCATGCCCTACATCCCCATAGCTCTCAGAACCTCATCACCACCTTCAGCTCTCATCACCTTCCTCAGCCCCTCAACACTGTCTTCAGTCACTCATTGCCTTACTTAGTCCCTTATCACTTTCAGGAGCCACAACCCCATCAACATCTTCAGCCATAGCCTCATTACTATCCTCAGCCCCTTCACCTTCCTCAGCCACAGCCCTATCCACTTCCTCTTCCACAGCCACCATTACGATCCTCAGCCACAGACTCCATCACCTTATTCTACCACAGCCTAAATCACCTTATTCAACCACAGTCTCCATTACTACCCGTAGTCACTTCACCTAAGCCACAGCAACTTTCTTCTCCATAGCCACTGTCACTAACCTCAACCACAGAACTATCATGTTCCTCAGCCACAGCCTCCATCACCTTATTCAACCACAGCCTACATCATAATACTCAGCCACATCACTTTCCTCAGCCCCATTACGATCACCTTTCTCTGCCACAGCCCTCATCCACTTCTACAGATACAGCCACCATCTCCATTCTCTGCCACAGACAAATCACATTCCCCAACCACAGCCTCCACCACCTTATTCAAACAAAGCCTCCATCACCATCCATTCACTGCATGTTCCAGGTCCCTGTAGACCATCTGAGAGCACTATCTATATACTTCTGTAAGTTGTGTGTGTTTTATACACACACACCCTATGTGTTTACTTTTTTTTTTTTGAAGGACGCAGTATTTGCTTGAGATCAGGTTAAGATGCATGTGCAATCCATTTTTAAGATAAGTCAGACTCAAAATCAGGCTGAAAAAGGCTGATAAAAAACATTTAACGTTATGCTGATGGTGAAACTGTCTTTCATCCAGTGTAATTGATGCTCCCTTGTCATCACCATATCCAAGGTTATGCAAAGTTCATTGCCTAGACAGTCTATGGACTTTGGATACAGTACATTTATTATATTTATATATCAATTTCTATTTTTTCTTTTTCATGAAACGGAGATTAACCACCTCTGAACTACTTTACAATTTGTTGCAGAAATGTACAGATATGAGATCTTGTATCCAGAATACAGGATAATTGTCTGCCACACCCAAAATATATTTACATTTAAACATTCGTATCATATAGGTAAAAGTAACATATGAGATCAGTTTAAGAAATAGTGTTGATTAAAAAAAAAAAGATTATGTTCCCAATAGGTAATCTAAACCATAAAATAAACATAAAACATATATACTGTAGCATAGTAAAAAATGGGTTATGACACTTTAGTGCATACAAATAGACGTATAGTTAATTCCTTCTAATCCAAATAAAGGTCCAGAATTATGAAGTGGCATCATTATACGATGATATAAGGTTTATCTTAATAACAGAGTCTTTCTCATTAATTACTTAATGCTTCCAAGGCTAACATTTAATTCATAGCCAAAATAAAATAAAGTGCATATAATGTAACAAAAAAATAATAATCAAAAATGGCATTGATCACCATGCAGATCTAAAGAAAAATCAGCAGGTAATGTCCTCATGTAGATAACCATCATACAATGGTCACAGCTTGTGGAAAGCCATCCAAAACTGGTTTGGGTTATCCTTTTGCTAAGTCAGGATTCCTTTACTCATAAATCAGGATCCTGCCCTTTCATTTCTTTTTGGATATGAATGAAATGTAAATCTTAGAACCAGTGAGTATTGAGCAAGAAACATCCTACCAAGTCCCAGAACCAGCTGAGTGCTCAGAGCATCCTAAGGACACCTGTGTTGCTTTGTGGTGACCTGTTTATAGAGTTCCATTCCAACCTCCTCATAAGCCAAATACAGGTGCCACTGAGATAACGATGGTTATAGTCCTTGTGCCCTGGGTAGTGGTACCACTCATACATAGAGCAAGATTAAGAGGGGGGAGTTGGGGTCAGTGCCCCCTGATCCCCTGTATTAGAGTGCCTTCTGCAGCAGTACAGTGGAGACTGGTGAGTATCTGCTGCTTGAGAAGAGGGAGATGGCATACAGCTTCTGGCATTGCAACCCTCCCTCCTCAGCCTTCAGTCTTTGTGGGGTCTTCTCCTTTCCACTCCTCATCAACTCCTGTTTCCAGCAGCGCTGTTTAGGGGCTGTGGCATGGAGCAGAGATGAATGGGGTGGTAAGAAGAGGGGGAGGGGTGTGTGGGTGAGGTGTGAGGGACCATCTATATTGGGTGCCCTGGGCCCCCAAGGGCTTAATCTGGGATTCAAACAGCCTAGTAACAGCCTAGTTATTGTTCATGTTACACGTGACCCTATGTAGGCAAATAGGTCATTCATACGTCCATAGCATTGCAGAGTATTTATGGAATCACGTTTGTTAAATGGGAAGCAGTTGATGAGTGATAGCAGTACTGCATGTTACCAATACAGTGTCATAACTTAAACAATGTACAGTAAATAAAATGTAAATCAACTATATCATCATCATCATCATCATGTTATTGTCATCTTCTAAAGGGGAGAGCTTTATATCAGCCGCACTAATTATAGACATACAGTACAACATTCTTTTAACGTTACACAGTATGAGTACATGTAACTTACAAAAACAGAGCATTTTACAGTCTTAATATTTCAGATTGAATTAATATTAATTAAATAAAACAACAAGAATTTAATAATATGATGAAAATATAACAATAAGCAGCCAGCAATGAAAACTAATGGGTAAAACTCCTGGCGTGCATAGAGCTTCACAGTATGGCCGTTTGTTACCACCAGGCAGCAGAAAAATAACTTCAGCCTTGAAAACCATTTGCAAGATTTGCTTCATGTGGAAACCATTTACCCACAAGAATTAACATCAGCAATTCTTCCAGGCAGCAACCGCGCCAGACTTTTATTAGTATTATATGAAAAGGAGAGTGTTTTCAAAGCAATAACTGTTATAATTCCATCCAATAAAGATTTAATACAATTAATTTTACAAAGAACGTTGCATATTTATTGAGTAGTATATTTTCCTGAAATGGTTTTGTTGTACCAACTTAATGCTATTTTCTGCTTTTCTGGGATGCATGGTGTATCTTTTTATTAGGATTCCAACATTTGGATTTACATAGATTTTTAATGGAATGCTTTTGTAATCTTTTCAAGCGATTTTCGATAAAAATAACATCCGTCATGGATTTTATAAACTGTAATAAAACCAGCTTTATTTTCCTTAGGCTAATCCTTTTTATATTTGTGTTTGGGATTTAACAGTTGGGTTGAGAATTTGATTTGAATGTTTTTTTTTGTTGTTGTTTCCATTGTGTTGTGTTTACCCAGTAGTTTAGCCTCCAGAAAATTATAAGCTACAGAAAGCAAGTAACAAAGCAACAGAATAAACTGAACTATCAATGAAAATATCTGATTTGTAAATGGTATTCTTATGGCTTCTGGCCCTGCCGGTTAAATTCTTTATAGATGTAAATGTTTCAGTCATGCCGCAGACTTTACTTTTCCACTCCCTAGTATACATTCTAATATATGACAGGCAATAATAATATGTCCACATTGTAAACAATAAAAGTACTAGTTTCCTATTGAGCTGTAAAACAAAATACTGGGTATATTTTGGAAAATTAGGATGTATGAGAGCTATATAGATCACATTTGTGGATTATGCTATAATGCAGTAGTTCCCAATTTTTTTTTAATCATGGCTCCTTAGAGTATCAAAATGCTTTTCTTGGCACCCCTAGGCCAGTTTTTTTATTGAGTTTTATATATATATATATATATATATACAAATTGGGTGGGGATCCGGCTCTCCCTGTGAAGAAATCAGCTGCGCTGGGTGCCCGCTCCTGGTATCAATAATACAAGCAAGGGGGGATGGGAGCAGCACTCCACGCGACTTGGAAAAAATACTCTTCAGACAACTGCGTGCAGACAACGTTTCATTGATCTTTAATGATCAATTTCCTCAGGTCCTGAGGAAATTGATCATTAACGATCAATGAAACGTTGTCTGCACGCAGTTGTCTGAAGAGTATTTTTTCCAAGTCGCGTGGAGTGCTGCTCCCATCCCCCCTTGCTTATATATATATATATATATATAGCAGAGAGATCCGCACTCCAAATCAGGACAACATCAGTGGGCTGCTCCACTTAAAGTACCACTAGTGTACCAGAATATAGTTCCGGGGGCTGATCCATAGAAATCAACCAAGCGTGCACACTCCAAAATTCCAGCAGTGACAATTTATTGTATTTCATACATCACCATTGTGATAGGTCAAGCAGTCGACGTTTCGGACCAGTAATAGTCCTTTTTCAAGACGGCATCTGGGACAGCCAAACAACGCCACAGCAATGCAAAAGACAATGTGATAGTGTGCCTGGGGCGCCCCTTATATTAGTCATGTTGCTATACCAGTCATCTGTGTCAATCAATTACCTTATAATACGGGGGCTCATATAGCTCAATCCCATACTAACCTCTCCATGCAGTCACCTGTCTTCATAGCAGCGTGTAACCCGGAAGTGATGTCGGTGCGTTCCACCAGACTGTCACTTCCGGTGTTTGCGTTTCACAGCCTCACAACAGCGCTTGTCAGGCTAAATCCTATGCAGGATTATAGCCTATGATGCGCTGCTGCTTCAATACAATAAATCAATACACACAAAACGCCTCTAATGCATACTATTAGACTGAAAAGGGCTGCTATATATATATATATATATATATATATATAATTATGGAAATTGTGTTTATAGGTCATCCTTGGGTTCAGTTATGTAGTTTAGGACAGGACTCTCTTCTTTCTGTCCACACATTTTCTGATTGGAAGCAACAAGCACTGGCACATTAGCCAGTGCCTGTAAGGGGTCCAGAATGAAAAGAAGGCCAGTTGGTGTTCTGAAGATCATTTAACATAAGAGACATGTACACTGTAATGAAAAAAAAAGCAAAAAAGTACAACAATGAAGATTAAAAGAACATAATATAATATTTTAATATTATGTATCTCACCACGGCTCATGGAGCAAAAGATTAAAGGCCACTTTATTTCTCACCAACACTTAAAATAAAATAAAACACAATAAATTGAGCACCCCACAGCACTGTCCATGTTTCTCCTAAAATAAACAATATAATAATTCAAATAATTTCCTGTTGTCTTTCCCATTTCTGTCATATGCCGAGTAAGCTGTAGCTGAGCAGTTAGGAGTCCCCCTGTCACTCACTTCTCTTAGCAGAGCAGCAGTGAATAGATACTGTGCACATGCTCTTCTCCTGGCCTAGTTACTTGTGGGAGGGAATTACCACCTATCCCCCCCCCCCTGTGCTCAGCACAGCACATAGTCCATGATTTAAGGTATCAGTCTGCATAATGAACCTTCTCCAGATGACTGGAGCTGATAGTACTGGGTGGCTGAAAAGTGTTCTATAGGGTCTCTTAAAATCCTAATCACAGTCGTCTTTATGATGTTAAGTCAGCAGAGTTTGGCAAGGGTACCACAATGGAGCATGCGTTTTAAATGCACATGCTTTTTATGGGTGGGTTGATGCCATTCAATCTAAGTTCCACCAAAATAGTGCCCCATCCATGTTGTCATGAGCCAATTGTATCAGTTGTTGTCGTTTTGCCAGAATTTGGCATGTACAGTATTCCAGAACAGAAATGTCATGTTTCTTGAATGTCCCCTACCAACTTCTAAGACCAGAGCAAGTGGCCCTTATACTATTCATCCATACAAAAACTTGACGGAAAGAACAAAGTGGAGTCAGGTAGCACTTCCCAATATAAAATAAACAGCTTCTGCAGATACATCTACCAGTCTCCCTTCTCCAAGATAATGTACACATCCAAAAAAATGTTTAAGGGTTTCATTGAATAATTTACACTGTCCAATGGTATGGGGATAGCATAGAGCGCTAGTATGGGATGTACACCAAACCTGTCCCTATCTCTTCCTGAAAATGGGTTTCTTGGTCAATTAACACCTCCTGTGAAAACCTTACATGGCTAAAAATATCCATGAATGCCTGGAAAACATTTTTTGCCATCTGGATGATAGTGCCAAAAGGCTCCAGATAACTAAAGTCAAATAGTGGGTAGGATCCTTTTACCAGTTTTGCTTGTCTTACTCAATGAACCAATATAAACCATGGAAACAGCTCTTTTGGTTACTTTAAAATTATGAATTCAAGCGAACAACCCCCCCCCCCCTTATTGTTAAGATTATCTATCACTAGGTGAATACCTTAGTGCACAGGTTCTCAAACTCGGTCAACAACAGTTGATGTTTTCCAGGTCTCAACACAGAATCAAGTGAAAGTAGTTCCATCTGTGGATATTTTAAAATGTGTCAGTGAGTAATGAATGTACCTGTACACATGCAAGCTGACCTGGAAAACGTGAGCTGTGTGGGGTCCTGAGGGCCGAGTTTGTGAACCACTGCTTTAGTGTATGTCCCGTTAACCTATTTAAAGATTTAAGATTACACAGTAAACCCTTTGTCTTCAAAATGTGATATTTGCCAGCTGATTTTAGTAGAAATCAACCTTACTATGCACAAGCCATTTCATTAACTTTTGACTACGGCCAAGCTTGGGGAGGGTGAGGGGAATATATGAAAGTGGAATTACTCTAAATTGAACTCTCAATAGGTTCTTCAAATATCATCTCCTCTCTTGTTGCTCTACTGTTGACATTACAACAACTGAATACATAATATCATCAATGGCTATTGTGGGACAATAAAACAAATATAAGAATGATTGGGTTAGTACCACTTGTTATTCAAGCTAGTATTGTTCTGCAGACAATAATTCCAGCGGTGATCCCATATGCTTTTCTAGAATAATTGCAATATAGGGATTGGCCCGAGCCAGTAATGTCAGGAGACATTTTCTAATCGAGATGTGACCACACCATTTTTTTTAAAACATCATAAAAATACTATATGTGTATCAGAGAGTGGCAGTAACCTGAACAGGAAGGGAAGAGGGGGACAGGAGCCCCTCAGCCAAGGGTAGATCATGAGGAGAGTATGATCGCTAACCTCCCCTGTTGGCAGTGGAGACTTCTGCTCTCACTGGACAAGAGAGAGGCTGCGTCTGGTTTACAAGTATGAAGGGGTGGTGATTGGGGAATATGGACTTTGGGCCTAGGCCTACGTAATTAATATCCAATCCCCCCTCTCGGCACCACTGAATACATTATATTAGCACAAACTTATTCTATAACCCTTTGAGTACCAACGTTGAAGCTTAGTCAAATATTGCACCCAAAAAATGGACAGTCACTGTGAGCGGCGCTGGCATTTTTAACACATATTTCAAGGATCTCTCACAGCAACGTTGGCACTCAAAGGGTTTAATAAAAAGGTTTGCTTGACAATTTTAACACATATTTTTCAAATTCCCTTGGAACTCAAAGGGTTAAACTATAAAGAGTACCACCAATGCTTCCATTGACTGTACACAATCCTGAGCCCATTGTAGTTTCCTGTATACATTATGGACCGTATTCAGGTCGCACGGGGGAGCGATCTTTAGTGACTGCTCATGTGCATGCGCTGGGTGGTCCCATGGAAATTCAGCAATGACGAGGGTACAGGGGGCGGGCAGCGGACGTCACCCCATGTCAGCTGCCCATCCTCTTCCCATACAGGGAGCACGCAAACCTAAGACACCAGAGAGTGTCTTAGATCTGCGTGCACTTTAGAAATCATTCGATGGTCGGCAAGGAGGGGGCGGCATTCGTTCAAGTGGCGGGCGGCGTGTAAACCACATGCAAAGCTTTGCTTGTGAACCTGAATAACCTCCTATACAGTATACAGTATAACATTTGTAATTATTTTTAAATAGTTGCCAATGAGTAGGGGATAAGTATAAGCAATGAGGTACATTTGGGGATGAGCAGAAAATGCAATTAATCTGGTGGTTTTTGTAGAACACAAACCCTTTTCATGATGGTCAAATGAACGAAATAGAGTCTAGTCCCCGGTGACCAGAACATTTAACAAATAATTGTAAATATTCATTTGGATTTGTGAATGTAATAAGTATCATTTGCAGAACTATGACACAATGTAAAACACCACACTTCTTCTTATATGTCAAAATGCTTTTTAACCTATTTAACCCACAGTGAGAATAAAAATCTGGAATCAGTTGCATAACTTTGCATAATATTCGCACTCATTCTAGCAGGCATTTCTCTCGGGAACGTCTTACAGTACTGCCCTTTTTTTTTAATCTCACGCATTATTCAAATCTTCTGGAAGTGAATTTTTATTTAGAAACCATCCTACAGTGATTATGTGAGCACCTCACTGCTATCTGTTTTTTTCTCTCTTTTAATGACATTTAAGCTAGATTCATCATCTGCAGAAACATGAACACAGAGTTAGAATTATGACATAGCAAAGTAATATCTTTTTAGTACTTCCAAGAGCTTAACTGAAATAATTGGACTTGAAATTGCTTGCACAGAAATGACAAAGATTTGTGTCACAAACCTAAACCCCTCGCTATCACTGCAGCACAAAGGACAACGATTTTACTAAGCAAGGATATAGTATGATAATAAACTAATTCAATGACAGAGAGAAATCTGAATGTAAACCATAAAAGGGAGTTAGAATTGGGAGGATTTCATTGACTACCATATATAAGCAATTAAAAGGATGCCAATTAGCACAGATAGATAAAAAAAAAGAAAGAAACATACCAGAAAAGTAATATTATATATCTCACCACTGCTCCTTCATAAAGCATAAGCCAATAATTGCCGAAAGATACCGTAATATCTTTCTCCAAGGCTTAGTAAATAAACACATATGTACTAAGCATAGGAGAATCTAGAATTACGGTAATGGGTGGTCCCAGATCCAAACATAACAGGAGGGGGACCTTTGCGCGGCGTAGCCGTGTGGCAAAAGGGGGCGTGACCTTATGGGAAGGAGGCGTGGCATCACAAAAAGGGGTGTGGTATTACACTTTAGACCATACACAGTAATGCCCCCTATACATTTTAGCAAACTCCGTAATACCCATTACACATAAAGCCACACACCGTAATGCCAATTACACATAAGGCCACACACCATAATACCCATTACACATTGTGCCACACATCATGATGCCCATTACATACTATATAACAAACCGTAATGCCCATTACATTTTTCCCAATTAAGTGCTGCTTACCTATGTGCTCATTGCTAGGGGGTTCTTGCTTGATGGCACCATAGTACCCATTACACATGATGCCGCACACCATAGTACCCATTACACATGATGCTGCACACCATAGTACCCATTACACATGATACTGCACACCATAGTACCCATTACACATGATGCTGCACACATAATGTCCCTTACACATGATTCTGCACACATAATGTCCCTTACACATGATGCTGCACACATAATGCCCCTTACACATGATGCTGCACACCGAAATGCCCCTTACACATTAAGCCACACATTATGCGTAATGCCCCCACATACCGCCACTTGTAGCGTTCCTTTAGCAATGCCCCCAAAAGTACCACTTACTGTAAATTATTATATGAGCCTTCGCTGCTGCTGAAGGGAGAGATGGAGAGCGGTGCAGCTGCTTCTATGGGGAGAGGAGCAGAGCGCAGAGCACACTCCCACTCCCATCCTGGTATCCCCTCTAGCCGAGTGGACATTTGAAATATTGTGCACGCTGTTGTTGTGCGTGACATCGGGGGAGCACGCCGGGCGCTGGCACCACATGATTAAAGGGGGGCGGGCTGAGGTGAAAGCGGGGAGAAGAATTGGAGCGGAAGCTGCAGGGGTGACAGTCATTGACAGCTGGGTAGAGAGCAGGGGGCTGCCCGGCTGTATTCAGAGCACTGCAGGTCACGGCTGTTTGAAATAATATCCCTTTCACAACAGAAAATGCAGGGATTTACCCGGGAATATGGTCCCAGGATCATGCAGGGACATTCCCAGGCTGACCCCTTATACACCAGCCTAGTCCCTGCATTTTCTGGTGTGAGGGGGAGAGACAACCACTCCCCTCTCCCTACCCCCCTTTAACCAACCAGCTATATCTTCAGAACCAACTGACCCATTTACATGAGACCAGTATCATATTGAAGAACTTTTGAGTTGACTTCGAATGATTTTGGTCCCGTGAAACTGGGCTGTTTGGTTCCAGAGAAATCTGCCCTAAAAGAACATAAACAGTCATGAAATTACATTTAAGAAATGAAAAAAAAAAGGTTTAACCTCAATATCCCTAGAACCAATTAACCCATATGGATCCAGCGTGGTATCAGATTGAAGGCCCTGCGATTTGGGTTCGACTGAGATCAACCTCGAGCTTCAGTGATGCGGAAGGGGGAACTGGCAGCCGTTGAACTGGGTGGGGGTCGGAATTAGCGGGTCCCATGTTATCCTATAGGGAAAACGTTCCAGCTTTGCCTGGCAGTATCTCCGGTTCCCAGGGGGCTAGAGATATGGGACTGGGCTCATTGGAAAGCCCCATCCCTCAGCTACAAAATGAGCACCCCCGGATCACCCCCTAGATTTGCCTATGGTACTAAGCCTTAGAGAGAGATAAATTGGATGGAGACCAATACCAGCAAATCAGCACCTCACTGCCATTTTACAGTAGTAACAAATCCAGAGACTAGCCAGTGAACTGCCAGTGAGTCAGTTAGGAATGGCAGTTGGTGGCAGTGGGTGCAGCTCCTCTATTTGAATTTTGAACTGTGCTGCAGCTCCTCCTCTGGAGCAGCCACTGGCATTTGGTCATTATTCCTTTTTCTGATGTAATTCTATAAAGATAATAAAAGAGGCTGTACTGTTGTTACTAAGAATTTGGGTACTAGGGTTACTCAGGAATTGAACAAACACAGGCAGGGCCAGTGCTAGCCCTGTCACTCACCCGCTCCGACGGGCGGACCACCCGGAGGGGGACCACCCACGGATTACCGCACTCCAGAGGGAAGGGGGGGGGGTTGCGGGCACTACCCAGAAATTGTGTCTCTGCAACACCAGCGGGGAGGGGGGGGATGTTGAGCGGGTACCTGCCGCAGATGGTGTAGCTGGGGGGGCTTATGGGGGGGTGGGTGCGGGCAGGTGAAGATTGCCGCTGACGACCAGCACAGGGGGCAGCGGGTTTAACCCTGATCCAGGCAGGGGATGGGGGGCGGGGGATGGGGGGAATACGGCTTACTGACTCACCTGCTGGGATGAATTCCATCCTGGGACCTGGTAGCCTGCTGCAGCTTTCTTCCTGCTCTGCTTGGCGGCTCAGTACTGCCCTCCAGTGGCCGGTGCCCTAGGCAAATGCCTAAAGCTGCATAGTAGTGGTGCTGGCCCTGAGCACAGGACATGTTTCAATGATTGACACATTGGTGACAGTAAAGTTCTTTCACTAGTTGTTACTCACAGTTAGAGTTGTATAATGTTTTGATTGCATTATATGGAACTAACTGAATAATAATAATAATAATAATAATAATAATAATAATAATTATTATCATCTTTTTTAAAGTACCACATTGCTCAACAGCACTGATCAGTAGGGAAAAACAGGAAATACATATATAACAAAACACCTGCTGATATTAAAACAAAGGGTGAAGATTGTAATGCTGATGAGAAAGCATACATTCTACTTGTTAGAGGTCAAAACTGAAATAATATGACCATGTGATGTACAAAGTAAAGATTCTGACAATTGAGAGTCTGCAATAGTATGGGTAACATAGTAGGGTGATCACTATTGTGAAATCAAGAAATGGGTATTCATTTGAGTTACCTGTACTCAAGTATAGCTATTCTTATAATTTGGACTATTAGGAGTTTATTTACTAAAATGGGATTTCTATTGAAGATGGGACGTTGCCCCTATTTATTTAGCACCTTCTAGAAGATAATATATAGGATCTTACTGGTTGCTATGGGCAACATCACATCTTCAATAGAACTCCCATTTTAGTAAATTTACCCCCAGCAGTCAAGGTTTATGAATAATGAGCCCAGATGTTTATAATGAATGTGATTGAGTCACCTGTACTAAAGCATGGCTATTCTTAACATTTGAACTCTTAGGGGTTTATTTACTAAGATGGGAGTTCTAATGAAGATGGAATGCTGCCCATAGCAACCAATCAGATTCTACTTCTTATGTATTGAGCACCTTCTAGAAGGTAAAAGATAGAATCTGATCCGTTGCCCATAGCAACATCCCATCTTAAATAGAATTTCCTATCTTCATAAAAAAAAAACCTTAGTGTGCCTTGCAGGCTGAGGTTGGGAAACACTGGTTTATAGAGATGATTTAGAGGTGCTGTATGCATACAGTGAGGTGAAGGGAATGGAGATGTTGGGTTTGAATAAAGTCTAGGAGGGAGGTTTGTAAGTTAAGATGATGAGTTTAGTGCATTACATTTGTTTACTGCAAATGTTATAGAACTGCACTAGGTTTATTTTAGACTTTCATTTATTTTATATTTGGAACAGTTTTGAGCATTGGGGGAGTAATGTATTTTTGGAAACCATCTTTAGAAAAATGCAACGCTGTAAATTTGCCCGACCATCCCAAGTTACTAATACTGTTTTCACATTGCAAACCCTGCTCTGACAATATTTCAAAACATTTCCGAAATGGGTCTGAGCAAGCTAAACCCCTTTCACATGGCATGGTGGACCCGGTTTAATACTGGGTTATTACTGGGTTGGTGCTTTCCACACTGAACCTGGTTCACCCATAGAAAACAGTGTAATGTCATTTGTAATGGACTTTTATTGCTCACATATTGGTATTATAGCCAAAAATAACAATATGTTGATATTTATGTAATGTACCATTTTCAAATGTTTTTATATATTAAAGAATCCTTTACAGTGCCAGTGATTTGCCTGGCAATGTCTGCCTTAACTGTATGTTCTGTACTGTAGAAATATACCAGCAATGCTTCTCCACTACTTCAAATGTTATTTCTCTTATTTACTGGTTTAGGATAGTGTCATTAGGTAGGGAGACAGCCTTACACTTTCTTTGGCACAGTAATGTGTTCACAATACCGGGTCTGAGTCTTTCACACTGCAAAATGAATCGCCTTTAAACCATGTAGGATCCTTCTTTTTAAATGGTTTCAAATACATGGGGTTTTTTAACTGTTATTTTGACTATTGAGCTATCACACTGCACTTAGAACTGAGTTGACACGTTGACTAAAGAGTTTTAGTGTGCACTGACCAACAAGAGCTCCTCATCTTTCATTGTTGGGGATGATTGTAAAAAGTAGATATGCCATACTGTTTTATGTGGTTATGAATAAATGATTTCATATTTATTTGATTTAATGGTAAATCTACACTGGGTGTAGGGTGTGCCGTGGACCCACACCACACACCCTGCACCGATGTTTAATTACTAACCTTTCCAGAATCCTTTCTTTGCAATGCAACAGAAATCACCTGGAAAATAGAACGGTGACCATTCTCTTGGTGATTTGTGCAATGCACAATAGAGTTTAGTCACCAGGAACATGGTGGGAGCCTTGTTACCAGATACCGGCCCAAGTCCCTGGACTCTGTCACAATGAACATGACCTCTTCCTCTTGTATACCAACCTTGCTTCTATTAGATTTTTTTAAGCAGTAATTCTCTTTGCATCATACAGCACTCAGGCATTATATACCTCTCTGGGAGGTAAACTATTGTACACTGTATTACACCTACACAGAACAACAGTAAAAAGATGGCTTACCCAAATTTAAAAATCTGTTCTGTTTCAAAACTGAAGTAAGAACTTTCTTCATTCTTCTTTATAATGCATAATAGAACTAATAAATAACCAGTTACATCTGGCATACTACACAGAAATTTGTATTCCAATTTATCTGGTCCTCTCCTCTCACTGTCTTTCCTGCATTCCGCTGTGATGTAAGTGGGAATAATGGAAGAACAGAAGGTGAAAAGCTAACAGATACTAACAGAAAGTGTAGCGTGATAAGTTATATTTATTTTTTTCCTTTTATCACAGAGTGCAATAATTTGAAGATTTTTAACAAGTAAAAGTAATGGAAAAAATCGCAAATGACAAAGGACATGAAGTTAAAATGTATTCAGATATATATTATTCAGTAGCATCATTATTAGAGATTCTTCATAAGCATTCCACTGTGTGCTACACATTCTGAATAATGTGCTTTGTTATGTTAAATATTAAATGACATCCTATTTTTCAAAATAACTGATAATAGGTTTTTGTGTCATTTTCTAATAGAACAATTTGCACCTATATTTTCAACTGTGGGTCACTTAAGTAATGTGTAATTGGTTTTGCGAATAAGTTGGAGTAATGAGTAGAATTGTCATTGACATTTTATTGCTAGCTTGTTTGGTAGTTCTGTATATTAATTATATATTTTTGTTTTTCCTTGTAACAATATGAAAAATCTATCAAGTTTTGAGGCAGCCTCAATTTAAGTGAAAATATAAAAAATGTATGATAACATGTTCAAATGATGGGTTAGAATAACCTGCTTGTATACAGTATATTGTATCTATCATTCATTCTGAAGCATGGCTTACAGACAGCCTCCCCATCCACTTCATATACTTTGACAATGGTAAAGCAAGCAGCAACCTGTTCGTGAACAGAATCTGAACAGAGAGAATGTTGCTATACTGTCGAAGTCGAATTTGCATCTCAACCACATTCAAATACATTATATTTCATTTAATGCATTATTATACAAAGTAGCCATATTAAACCATATACTGTATACTCTCTATATATATTTATGGGATGAGACCATATTCTACCATCATGGGTGAGATTTAATAGGATGAGATATTCAGAAAGCGAGAGATTTGGGAAGAAATCTCCAGTTATTTTTAAAGCGGCAATCATTTACACTTGGAGATTTCTTACCAAATCTCTCACTTTTTGAGTCTCTCATCCTATTAAATCTCACCCCTTGTTTGATGTTATGACGATCGTCATTCAACTGTCAGTAATTTGGTGGCTGTGAATAACTTATTGTTCAAGTTATGAGAAAATCGAGATTACAAGTGTACAGAAATGGCTGCTATTTAGCCCAAGGCAATATGACCATGTGCTCCAAGAGGCACTTAATTATGAACTGTCCAATGAGCCATCTGTGTTTTGTAAACAAACCACCCACTTCCTGTGGGGGAGGCCCTGCCCATTGGGAATAGCTCTGGCACATTCCATGGCAGACACACAGATACTTTCACAGATGAAAACAATGGGGGTGGAGTGGTGCGCTTTCAATAGCAGCTGGCACTGGGTAGTCAAGCCCAAGAAGTATATTTAAAGAAACAAAAGATGTGCCAGCGCTAGCTGCTTCCAAAAATATGACAAGACGGTGCTCAACAATTAATATTTAATTAATAGCATAAGTGATGTACATCTATCACATAATACATAAAAATAGAGCAATTGATAAAATATATCAGGGATGTTGTAATGAGATCTCCAATTCTTGGAGTATTTATAGATGATAAAGATAATTATAGTTTGTTACCATCCTTGGAAATCGTCTGGATAATGTCCAGTGGGGGTGACAGCAAATGTCCTTGATTGCCATATATTTTCAAGGGCTCAGGCCTCCCGATTGTTTGTTTTCCTCCTTACAGCTGGAATTAGGGATAATGCAGATAACCCAAATAGGCAAGTGTCCAGTTCATATAGGAGTCTTAACGTTGATGGGAGAAAGGACAGGTCACAAAAAGGATGGATAGGATGGATAACCCAGGCAATTGAAATAGCTCAATGCGTTTCCCCAGATGTTTGAGTCCGGCTTCTTCAGGATAATGATTCCAGGATTGTGTATTGTGTAGGATAGGAGCTATAGTAAAGCCGTGATTGTAGAATGATGCCAGTTATAGTATATGGAGATACTGTGGTTTTCATTGTGATGCAGTATAGCTATCTATATCAGAAGCTTGTAAGATTTACAGTAGATCAGCCTATTTGTAATGTCTTGGGTTTATGGTCGTATGTATAGCCTGACGTTCAGTATAGTGATTGCAGCTGAAATGTCATAATTCATTATAATGTGCTGAGATACTTTGTGTAAGTATAAGTTGGGCTCCTTTGTGTTGCCATGTGGCTAGCAGTAGTCTATTGCTGCATTGCTATGGTAAGGCTGGGGATTGTACAGTGGGAGGTCAGTATAAACGTGGGCCTGTTGGCGGTAGTAGCAGCCTTTTGTGTGTGCCATGCTGCATGGCTTCCCCTCTCCCACAACTCATTCAAACCTTGGATCATATACACACATGCTGAGATGGGATCCTCCGGCTGCCGACTCCCACATAATACTCAGAATGATTATGCATGTCTATATATATATATATCATGCTCTCTGAGGAAGCTGCCGAGCGTTATTAGGCAGAGAAATGCACTAGGGAAAGGACCTGGTACCAGTGTTCCTGTTTTTGGACGGCTACCCACCCACCACTAGCAATCTCCAAACAATGGAACTGGAAGTGAGTAATCAGCTTGGTACTGAGCTGGCGTATTGGTGAGAGGAGTGGCCCACTGTTCATTATTCAACATAAAACATTGCTGCTGTATGAAGGAGTGGTAAATATAACAACTCTAAAAACCCAGTTATTCCATGGAATTGACTATTTATGTACTACTAACCAATATGGATTCATTTATCCATGCTTCTGTGTCACTCTGTCACAATGCAGGTTCCTAATAATGTGTATCCATTCCTGTTTTTTCAAACAAATCCTTACACATAAGGTCCTGACATTTTGAATATTTCCTATAAGGAGTTTGAATATAAAACTGATGTGTAAATTGGAGTTATGTTCAATCGTGATAATTCAGTATAACTAACTGACCTCTCCTATTTCTGCAGACAGATATTTGTCAAAATATTGCAGAGAGAGGTACAGCTTAAGTATTATGCTGCAATATTTTGACAAATATCTGTCTGCAGAAATAGGAGAGGTCAGTTAGTTATATTGAATTATCACGATTGAACATAACTCCAATTTACACATCAGTTTTATATTCGAACTCCTTATAGGAAATATTCAAAATGTCAGGACCTTATGTGTAAGGATTTGTTTGAAAAAACAGGAATGGATACACATTATTAGGAACCTGCATTGTAACACTAAACTCTGATACATCAGTGTAACAATATAGGAGTTCGCAACATAAGCACAGACATCTCTTCCTAAAATTACAAGAGAAAGTGCTAAAATTAAAACATATAGGAAACTTACAGGGAAAACCTAGGTTGGGGAGCAGTGGTCATTGATATTTTAAAATTCTATATTTCTTTCTTTATTTCTTTCATATATTTTAATATTTCACCTTTTTAATGAATAATAATAAAAGTTAAATCTTAAAAACAGATGTTGTGACTGTCAGTGCACCTACATTATACTTACTTTTCTTGTTATAAATGTGTGCCTTTACTTAAGTAGTAGGTAGCACCTCCTCAAAATAATATATAAAAATTAAAGGAATTTCCCTATAAAATATTTACATTAGAGGAGATAGGATTGTCCCACGAATATAAGAGACTGGTGCGGGAATCATTTTTGTCTTTGTATAATGTCTCACCAGCCTGCTCTGTTTAAATCTCTGCATGCACCAACCAAGTTGAGTACCGGTCACCACTACCAAGTCAAGCACTACCATTGGGCAGCTTTAGATAGCTACCTAAGTACTTCATAAACTGTAATACGAGTTATATTATCTACATGTTAAGTTGTGAGTGCCAACTCTACTATATAGGACGTACCACCAGAAAGATCAAGGTTAGGTTCCTAGAACATAGACGAAATATCATGAAGCATGTTCTCACACATAGTGTGTCCCGACACTTCCATGAATACCACGGGGGAGACCCAAAGAGCCTCAGATTGGTAGGTCTGGAACATGTCAAGAGGACCCCACGAGGGGGAGACCGATATAAGACCTTGTGCAGACAGGAGGTGTATTGGATGTACAAGATGGACTCCATATATCCTGGAGGATTGAATAAAGCTGTGGAGCTCAATATTGTCATCTAAACATCTTGTACAAACAATATACCCCCAGCCCTATATACGTGTATATTCATGGGAATATACTATTATCTGTCCCCCCGCAATTTTATGTGATCATGGAACCAGCCACCCCATCCCAGGGCTTCATCCCTTTATTTTCCATTCCTACCTTCTCTCTATTCCTTTTTAGAAATATGAACCGGTATATATACATAAATATACATTCCTCATTTCTGTACTAAAAGTATTTCTAAAATGTCGTAAAAAATCATCTGTGACTATACCGAATGTCTGATAAGCACATTTAATGGAAGAAATTTTATATATATGCATTTTCTCCAACATACGTTATTATTATTGATATTTTGATATTTTTATTATTTTTAATATTATTGTCATTTCTGTATGTAGGTATATCTCTCTATGTATTTCCTGAGCAGTAACCTAAGGGACATATACCTAACTTAGGTTCCTGAATATAACCATACTATACTGTGATATACATATCAAAAATTGTGAATTTCTATATGTATAAACTGCACATGCGCTCTCCGAGCAATAAGTGATATATTCCTAATAAAGGGAACTAAAAAAATCTCCTTATTGTTTCCTCGAAATAAGGAGGAAATATAAACAAGCAACTCCGTGCACCTACTTGGGCAGGAAACTAGGAATACATCTATCCCGTTTTTTAGAATCCGGAAGCACCCTTTCCGCCATATTTGCTAAGGGCATAATTATTCAGGCTCCAAGCCTGAACACATAATACCGATGGAACGCATTAGCGTTCCACCTGACCCGGAAACTAGACATCCGGATATCCGGAAACGGGTCCCTGCTATACAAACCATTAATGTAACACTGTTATCTCTATACTACCGCCGTGGAACGCATGTGCGGTTCATCCAGACCCGGAAATGAGGTATCCGGATATCCGGAAACGGGTCCACAGTGTATAAATAAATAAATTGCAATTTCTACCTTTTAAAACGCTCGTTTTGTAATTTTAAGGTCATTTTCTGTAATAGTTTTGTCTCCTATTCATTATGAGTATTATATATACCATATTTGCACATGGGATTAGTTCTCATCAATTAAACATGCAACAGGTGGCAATTATTGCCCTCATTAGAGAAGGTATAAAAACACCATCTCAGGATACCAGCAGCATCACCTTGATAAAGCTTCTTTAAGCGAAACGCGTCGGTGAAAGGGGTTCAAGACACCCACTACTCAATCTACAACCACCATTCATCCCAGAGACCGGACCAGCCTCCTCAAAACCTTTCCCACCAGCCTATGTCCGGGGACCTTACCATCATATACCAGGTAGAGCACCTCCAATACATCTGATGCTCCCTGGTTCCCAACCACCATATTCCAGGTAGAGCACCTCCAAAACATCTGATGCTCCCTGGCTCCCAGCGACTACATTCCAGGTAGAGCACCTTCCCTACAGCGGACGCTCCCCGGCTTTCTACACATTCCAGGTAGAGCACCTATACAACAGCAAGGAGCTCCCTGGATTGGAGACCAATATTCTCCTAAAGGCTTACAAATCGGGAAACTCCATAGAGGCATTCTAGGAACGGACTCGGGACTGTGCAATATACTGTGGGTGACTATACCTCTCATACATCACGCATTGTGGTATCCATGTTTTATAGGATATGCTATCCTTAATTTTTTAATTATATTTTAATGTGTATTAAATAAATTTCTACATATTATTACCTATACCTGTTGCATGTTTTAGTTTTAGCGCGGTCTCTACCCCCCCTTTTTTCACCTAAGTACAGGGATCTTGGAGGCAAAGCTGAGGCTGCTTAGTACTAAATTAAAGATGTCTCTGAAAGAGTTAAGTGCATGAAATGTGTGTCCGTCTTTGTCCATATATTTATTTGTATTTATGGTCATCCAGAAATGTAATCTCTACATTACACCATAGTGTAAAAAGTTTGTGTGGCCCTAAATTAATATATTTAATCTTGGACCAGGCAGGCTAGTTTAGTTAGTAAGAAATGGGATGTAAAGGAATGGTGCTAACTGTGGCTGGTTTGAGGATAGTCAGTCCTCTCAATACATTTGGAGTAAACTAGTAATGAACCAGCGCTGATGAAACTGGGAGGCTCATATCCCAGAGAAATGTGTTGAACTGAGCCCTATATCCTTGACACCTCAAAACTTCTGAGGATCGCAAATATGTGGCAACACTTACTGGAACAAAAGGACCAAGCTATTTCTCCTAACGACATCCTCCTTTACCAATCAATCCAGAGGCCCTCTTTGGCGGCTTGACTTGCAGCCACCTCCTACAGAAAGTGCTTGTGGACACTCTACTTTCACCTTGGGACTTCTATGGCCACCTGCTAACAAATTATGCTGCTTTTTATACTATTTGGAGATGCCCTATCCAGTCAAATTGAAGTGATTCCATAATATAGGAGTTATTGTTTAATGTGTCATTGGTTATTCTTATGACGTTTTATTGTCTTACTAATTGTTTATTAAATTGTTTTGAATGAAAGAAACCATCCTTAATATTATTAGAACATTTTCTTAATATATCTTCACAGTCAGCGCGGGTTCATTACTAGTTTAGTTAGCATGTTTATGGAGAGATCTGAAGCATGAACCACTATAGGCAGCATCTTTGTAAAAGACAAATAGACATTTGCTTATTACATTTTATACAGCATCTTAAAAATATATACTGTATGTACCAAGAAATTACACTTCCTATCACAATTAATAATATTCTAACAAATTTTTAATAAAATGTACTTGATGCTGATGGTTACTGGCCCTTAGTCTAGTTCAGCCGCAATGGCAAATTCCTTCTCAAATGGACAAAACCATGTGCGCTGCAGGGGGGGGTGGGGGGGACAGATGTAACATGTGCAGAGAGAATTACATTTGGGTGGGGTTTTACTTCAAAGTGAGATCTATATTGCAGTGTAAAAATAAAGCAGTCAGTATTTTCCCTGCACAGAAACAAAATAACTCGCCCAAATCTAACTCTCTCTGCACATGTTACATATGCCCCCTGCAGTGCAGCATGGTTTTGTCCATTTGAGAAGTAATTTGCCTTTGCGAGTGAACCAGAATAAGGGCCACTATGTGCAAACCGTCCATAGGTCTACTTTTTTACTGCTTGATACATCTTCCAAATTAGTTATTCTCCCTTTAGAATTTGCATTATATGATTTCCATTATATTGTATTTCCATTATCTTGTACAGCATTCACCTATAGAAGACACTATACTAACTGAGCAATAAATATTTTATATATCTTCTTAGTGATGCACTGTATGCTCATCATCTAATAAAATAGTTTTGTCCTGCAGAACTTTTTGTCTATTTTTTTTGTATACTATAAGAAACAATAACTCAAACTTTAGTCTACTGTATTCGAGTTGTGCATGCTAACACCTTATGAATCCTTTTCTAGTTGTATATAGTAAATTGAGTGCAGAAAGTCTTCTTCCCTTCCCTTAATTACCTTAAATGAGTATTTAAGAGTATGACTGAGGTTGTTACCAAACTAGCAGAATGATTAAT
The DNA here is from genome assembly GCF_055691185.1 of Crinia signifera. Lineage (NCBI taxonomy): Eukaryota > Metazoa > Chordata > Amphibia > Anura > Myobatrachidae > Crinia > Crinia signifera. The sequence goes on from NC_139217.1 coordinate 349,101,340, forward strand.
AGAAAGGAAAAGTCTGCCATAGATAAAAAATACTGTAGCTGCTCAGGATTCTGTACAAGATTTGAGAGGGGAGGAAAGAATGTAGGTGTTGCCAAAATGAGAAAGAAAGAAAGCCACAGACCAACAAGATGAAAATTGAAAGCAAGATGACCACACAAAGGGAAAAGCGGTAATCTAAGATACATCCATCAGATTTATGGAGATTCCAAGAAAATTTTACAACAATCAAGAGTTGTTCAATGTCCGTTGTACAGTGTGAGTAACCTGCCTGTCACAATCCAGACTGTCTGTCCCATTATCTTATGCTGTCACTCTCCTAAATATATCAGATAATTTTGCAAATAATAATAAAACAACAAGTTACCTGAGATCAGGTAACTGCTGCTCTATTCCAGTCCAGTTCTCCAGCACAAGACTCCAGTATTCTACTAGCAACAGGACATCCAAATCTTTTCCTGGCACATACTCATTGTCAATACAACATTTGCTGTATCATGTGTTCTAGTTCTAGTCAGCTGTATCCATAGTTTGGCTCCATAGCTCAGTCAGTGCCATCAGCTTCTGTGCATTTTTGAGTACTAGCCAGTCCTGCTTAGCACTATCTGTAATCTCCTAAATGTTGTTGAATGATGCAAGTTCAGTCCAGTCCTGCTAAACACCATTTTGGACTCCTATATAAATTTATCCAGTGCTAGACTGTCCTGCCGAGCACTGTAAACAGTCTCCTGTGTATTGCTCTATGCTCTAAGTTTCAGTCAGTCCTGATTAATACTATTCACAAACTCCTGTGTTAACATATGTTTTCTTCCATTGCTAATCAGTGCAGCTGAGTGCTATCCACAGGCTCCTAAATATTTATTGTATGCTTCTAAGTATCAAACAGTACCTGTGTGTATTTGAGAATCAATCAGTCCAGCCAGCGCTATTCATAGTCATCTGAGGACTCCTGAGTGTACAAACAGCAAGTCTGTTCTTCTGGGCTTATCACAAACATCAGTAATACCAGAGATACTTATAGAGCTGGCCTGCCTTCAAAGCGCACTTTAACATCTGCCAATTCACCAAACTTTTCAATCTCCAGTGGAGGGATTAAAAGTACCAGAGCTTCAAAGTGCTCTTTACTGGTGATCACTGGTCAAAGACTCCTGGCTCGATCTTGGTACTTTCAGAATTGCTCCATCCTGTTGACTACACAACCTGCTGCTAAGAAGCATCATTGTGTTATCTACTTCTAATTATCAAGATCACAGTTACCATAGAGACTATGTATAATAAGCTATGCTAAGCACTCAAGCAGTTTCCTGTATTAATCATATTCACCAGCCCCAGTGATAAAAACCATGAGGAGAAAAGTCCAAGTTCCATCACAGCTCCTCCAGCCATATATCAAACTCAGACCCTACTCAAAATACAGACAAGTCACAGACACTACCTAACAATACAACATAGCTGCAGGTATTTTCCTATGAGACTTGTCTTACTGTATATTATTCTACACTGCTGGGACTATTGTATCCTTACCAAGCCCTATACATCATGCAGGGGTCATCACCCCTTTATTTCTTCTAAGTAAATGAAAATTTACATTTTCACCTACTTTTGCATAAATTAAGTTTCAGGGTCATTCATTAACAGGGTAATGCAGTAATTACTGATATCCCCTGAATAACCCTCTAAGCATATCAAATCAATCAGTACAATCTACTGGTGTATCCTAGTATCATCAGTCGGATGTATGTTTAGATTTAAAGGACAGTTGATGCTATCAGAGTTGCACAGGACATGGTGGTTCACACATACCAGGCATCTCATGCTGCATTGCATATTGAGGCTAGATTTAAGAGGACACATCTGAATGCTCAACTTCTCCACTGGTCCACTTCTCCACTCTTTTCACTGCTTGATACATCAACCCCTAAACCAGGAAACAAAACCGGGAACTTAAAGCACTTGAACCTGGAATTTCAGGTGGTGTATCAGGGAATCACAATCAAAAACAGGCACCACAGCAACCATATGACAAACACGATCACTTGGAGAGGTAGAATATAAGGACAGAGCTTAAATACCGGACACAGCAATACCAAACAACCTGCAATGCATGCCACAGTGACTAAAATATTACTGTACACATGGAAAGCAAGTGACTGACAATTACAACAAGGTGGAATCCTAAGACTATGGACTTCAAATGAGGTTGGGAAAGGGATAGTTCAGGAAAAAACATCTTAAAAGGTGCAGCCTCTCATTTCTGTATGCCCTCCTCTTCTGTTTCAATCTTTTTTACTCATCCTTTCCATCCTTATCTATCTTTTTGCTTTCCTTTTCTCCTTAATCAGTTTTACTTGTAACATCAATATCCTTATCTTTTTATAATTTACTGTAGCTTTGCAAACCTTTTTGAAATATACTGTATGGGAGTGTTTGTAAGCTGTATAAGGTTTATCCGAAATTTGATACCTTTTGGTTTTTCTTTTAAATCACACATCAAATAAAAATTCTATAAAAATAACTTGAATGAGGAGGCGTTCGAAAAATACAAAGAATCAAACAAAACTTGTAAAGGGGTAATCAAAGCAGCTAAAAGATTATATGAAGAGCGCATAGCCACTGAAAGCAAAACCAACCCAAAGAGGTTTTTAAATACATAGATAGTAAACGTTTAATTAAGGAAAACATAGGCCCATTAAATGATATTAGTGGAAAAAGTGTTACTGAGGACAAGGGAAAAGCAAAACTGTTAAATGAATTCTTCTCATAAGTATTTACTAAGGGAGAGCAGACTGTGGAACGAACACTTACCACAAATGGGACAAATAAGCCAGATCTCATTGTGGACTTCAAGCCGAAGGAAATAATACTGAGGCTAAGCAAACTCAAAACAAATAAATCACCAGGGCCAGATGGGATTCATCCAAGGGTATTAATGGAATAAAGGGATGAACTAGCTACCCCCCTACAATATATCTTTAGCAAGTCACTATCGTCAGGTATAGTACCAAAAGATTGGAAAATATTCAAAAAAGGAAAAAAGGAAGATCCCGCTAATTACAGACCCGTTAGTTTAACATCAATTGTGGGTAAACTATTTAAAGGATTTTTAAGGGATGGTATCCAGGAATATTTAGACCATCACCGTCTACTCAGTACTAACCAACATGGGTTCGTGAAAAATCGTTCATGCCAAACTAATCTACTAGGGTTCTATGAAGAGGTTAGAAAAAACCTTGATAATGGAAATGCTATAGATGTGATTTTCCTAGATTTCGCTAAAGCATTTGATGCTGTCCCACACAAGAGATTGATTAATAAAATGGAGAACCTAGGATTGGGTGAAAATATCTGCAGATGGGTAGGGAATTGGCTATGTAATAGAGAACAAAGAGTGGTGGTGAATAGTGCCGTATCAGATACGATACCGGTACTAAGTGGAGTGCCCCAGGGTTCGGTTTTGGGGCCCATTCTGTTTAACATTTTCATTAACGATATTGGGATAGGGTTACTCAGCAATGTATCCATCTTTGCGGATGATACAAAACTTAGCAAAGTCTTCAAATCATCAGAAGATGTCACCATGCTTCAAAATGATCTCGCAATTCTAGACGAGTGGGCAAAAAAATGGAAGATGAGGTTCAATGTAGATAAATGTAAGGTTATGCACCTTGGGAGACACAACCAGTGCGCAACTTACAACCTTAGCAGAGAGAAAGCTGGGTAATTCCATACTTGAAAAGGATCTAGGAGTCCAAATAGACAGCAAACTGGGATGTAGTGCCCATTGTAATGTAGCTACAAAAAAGGCCAACAAAATTCTGGCATGTATTAAGAGGGGAATGGAATGTAGGGACTCAAGGGTAATTATGCCACTGTATAAAGCATTGGTGAGACCTCACCTCGAGTACGGAGTGCAGTTCTGGGCCCCGCACTACAAAAAGGACATCATAGAATTAGAAAAAATCCAAAGGCGAGCAACAAAGCTTATTAGGGGAATGGAGAATTTAAGCTACAAGGAGAGATTAAGCAATTTGGGACTTTTTACATTGGAAAAGAGACGTTTAAGGGGGGACATGCTCAACATGTACAAGTATATCAAGGGCCAATATAGGGAACTGTCACACACTCTCTTTTCTACTAGAAGGGAATCTAGGACATGAGGGCATGAGTATAGATTAGAAGAAAAAAGATTTCATTCAGCTAGTAGAAAGAATTTCTTTACGGTCACAACAGTCAAACTGTGGAACTCTCTTCCCGTTGAGGTGGTGGCGGCTGGCTCATTAAATGCATTCAAGGCTAAGTTGGACAAAAATTTACTGGATAAAAACGTCCATGGGTACAAATAAGAAATATAATCTGTCTGTAAAATATCAGAACCTACCAAATCGGCAATGGATACCAAATCAGTAATGGATAATCTATACCAGGTTGAACTAGATGGACGCAAGTCTTTTTTCAGCCTTAACTACTATGTAACTATGTAACAAAATATCATGGACCTGCAGTTTGGTGAATATGCAGTCTGGTAAATTCCCATGCGTTTTTGTGTCGCAGTTTTATAAGATATTGTAACTGTTCAAATTGGATTAAGACCTATAATATATTAAGTTGCCCTTAATAACAAAAAACTCCAAAAATATATATGATACACAGTATTATTGAATATACATGACTACTGTGCAAACATATACTATCTATGATATCTATAAATTATATAAAATTATATTAAAAACACACAGAAATTCACACACACACACATTAATACCCTTAAGTATAAGTAATATCATTTTGTGTTTTAATGTACTAGGGGCAAAATGTAATAGGGTGTGAGAATCAGAAAGTGAGAGATTTAGGGAGAGTTTTTCCATTATTTTTTTAAAGCGGCAATTAATTACATGGCAAAATCAACATGGTTTTGCAGTGTAATTGATGGCTGCTTTAAAATAAATGCGAAATCTCCCCCAAAATCTCTCAATTTCTGATTCTCACACCCTATTACATTTGGCCCCATATGTTTTTTAGAACTTGCTAATCATTCTTTGTATAAAATATAAAAATTATAATTTTCCTTCTTTTGCAAGTGCCCTGTGATTTTACTGTAGTCACATACATGATTTAATAGGAACATTGTCAGATCTATTTTGCACTGTATATAAAACACAAATAAAATATGTTTTGTGTGCTATTGCTTCCGGGTGCCATTGTACTGTTTTAGCCCCTCCAAGCTGAAGATGAATAAGGTCATGTGGGTCAGCTTTTTGCTGTAGGTACTATATTTATTGACAAAGCTGTAGGCTCTCCTATTATTATACATGGAAGTGTGCATCATTGTAGACTCAAGAACCTCTCTACTACAAAATATATATATAATTTGAGTCTTAACATTCTTTTTTGTTATATTGCATGAAGGGTTTTGAAACATTTCTATACAGAAATATTTTGAATTAAGAAAATAAGTAATTTTTTTTTACAATTTCTTATAGTTCAAATTATTGCCTAAAACCATACTCCCCTAATGGTCAGATGAACTTTCCAAATATCACATTTGCTCCGTACAAATATCCAGTACATATACTGCCTCTTCCAGCAGTATATCATACAGTAGGGTACAGTTTCTCGTTAAACTCTGCATTTTTTTTAAAGTTTTGGTAGATCATTTTACCATAGTACACATTATGATTATGTAGCATCTACATTTATAACTGCATCTCTTTTATTTATTTATTTTTTTAAATCACTATCACTATACAGTCGCTATAAAAATATTTGTGGTATTTTATATTCCTACATCATAGAAACAAATCGATACACATGGGAAATATTTCCTTAGAAAATGAATACCAAATAAAAATAAACTATCCCTGGTGCAATAAGTTGTCTTAATAAGTCACATAAATAATTGATTTGAGCTACATATGTATAATGCTGACCTTTATTTCAAAACAATTTCACTTGTCTCCGAGAGTTCCCTCAGTGATTTTTGTATATCAACCAAATATTAATTATGAAGATCAAGGTACAATGTAATTCATGTAAGACATCACCAAGGAGTGCAAATTAGGGAAAGAACTGTATTTGAGATGTTTTTAAAACTTTTATTTCCTTGGGTCAAGTTTATTATGAAAAATACTGAGCATAGTTGTAAATTCAGCATGAATTGCATAAGCAAAATCTATCTCTAATGGACAAACCATGTGCACTGCAGGTGGGGCAAATGTAACATGTGCAGAGAGAGTTAAGCTGCCCACACACGGATAGATATCAGATCCCAAAATATATCTACGCAATTTCCTTTAAAATTCAGAGCACCCCTCATCATGGCCACACCAGAACAATTGAGTAAACGATCAGAGGGTTTTCTCAATCATTCAGTGTGGCCATGATCAGGGGTGTTTGGGATCCACCCCTCCGCATCCGCACCACTGGCAGACAGAGTGAGAGGCCGCTGGCTGGCCAGAGTTTTCAAATGAATAGGGCAGCAACTGATTGGCTTAGAGATGAATGAATAGGGTGGCCACAGCCAATCTGCGGCATCTCTATTCACTTGAAATCTTCTGCTTGCCACGAGCCAGCCTCTCTCTCTCTGTCTGCCAGTGGCAGAGGTGTAGCGGTGGGTGCAGAGGTGCAGTGGTGGATGGAGGTGCAGTGGCAGGTAGGTGCAATGGGGTGCGGGGAGGGGTGGGGAGATGGCAGTACCATGACATCGCCGTGTCGTTCATCATTCCTACATATGGAATGATGTGGCCATGATCCTGCACGATGGGTCATTCATTTTTCCATCTGCTGAAGGGATCAGAAGGCTCTATGAATGACCCACTGGTACTCGCATCAGATCCTCATCAAGCCCAGACATGATAAGTTTTCAAATGATTGGTCATTTTGGCTGAATCGTTTAAAAATCTTGTGTGGGCAGCTTTGAATGGGATGAGTTCAAACTGAAATCTAAACTGCAATGTAAAAATAAAGCAGACAGTATTTGCCATGCACTGAAACAAAATAACTTACCTAATTCTAACTCTCTCTGCATATTACATTTGCCCCATCTGCAGAGAACAGGGTTTTGCCCATTATGGAAAAAAAAAATTAACCTTGTAAGTGATTGCCCCTTAAAAAAGTCTGAGTTCGGCCGTCATCCCTCACTGCCGCTGAATTTGGGTGGCACTACATTCTGCCTCATAAGTCACTTAAACTTCCTTATACAGTAAATGTTTTATTTATAATTTTTTGAATTCCACATACATAGGGCCTTATTCTAGTTCACTCTTAGAGGCAAATTCCTTCACAGATGGACAAAACCATGTGCACTGCAGGGGGCAGGTGTAACAGGTGCAGATAGAATTAGATTTGGGTGAGTTATTTTTTTTCGGTGCAGGGGTACTAACTGACTGCTTTATTTCTACACTGCAATATAGATCTCACTTTGAAGAAAAACCCCACCCAAATCTAATTCTGTCTGCACATGTTACATCTGCCCCACCTGCAGTGCACATGGTTTTGTCCATTTGAGAAGGAATTTGCCTCTAAGAGTGAACTAGAATAAGGCCCTTAGAGTCTCCTATACTTTTTTTTCCAAACCTAGACATATTCTTAGTAATATAAGGAATATCTGTTTGAATAGATGCTAGCAATACTGTATGTAGAAAGAGGTGGTCCAGATGGATCTCCAGGCCCACCCCCTCTCACAAACTGCTCATCACTTTTTGCACATATATTTATGTAAACAGATAAAGCCATACAACAAAAAACCCCATACCTACAAGATAAAATCTACAAAGAATTCTTAGCATTACTTCTAGAATGTTATATAAGGACATATATATAGGATCCCAGTGAGAGCGTGGCACTCCAAAATGAATATGATGTCGGTGGGTAGCAATTAAGCACTTTTTAATAATGCAACGTTTCGATGCTACGCAGGCATCGTCATCAGGCTATAAAACAAACATGTAAAAAGACATACCTTATATACAGAAGCACCCGGTGTAACAGCACGCGCCAGGCCCGGAGACACACAAATCTGGCGCTGACCTGTGACGTCAGCGGCAGCCGCCAAGATGACGTTCAGATCACTGATAGGTCGTGCACCCATCACCATAACTAAAAGAGACAACAATAATAAGACACGGACAAACATCAACTGCAGGATCAATAAACAGATGCAAGAGTGAAGCACATACGAGTGCAAATCAAAAACATACTTATACTAAAGTACACGAAGGTGTAATCAACATGCAAAAGTGGACTCAAAGTAAAGTAGATATACCGGTGTACTCGTTGAGGCCATGTGGGGCAACTGTGCCCAATCGGATGATCCACTGTGCCTCACATCTGAGCAGGGCAGCACCCCGATCGCCCCCCCCCCCCGCAGAGTGTGCGGCACATGGTCGATCATCCTATATCTAATGGATGAAACACTGTGCTTCAGATTAGCAAAGTGGCGCGCGACCGGTTGGTCGCTGGTACCCACAGACAGCGCCTTTTTGATCGCCGATCTGTGGGCCGCCATACGCTCCTTAAAGGTGCGTTCTGTCTTGCCAATGTACGACAATCCGCAAGGGCAAATAATCTGATACACTGTGAATTGGCTGTTACATGACAGTGTATGGCGGATATGAAGCTTCTGTCCAGACCTAGGGTGACAAAAAATGGAGCCAGGTACAAGGTATTGGCATGTGGCACAGGGACAGCGGACACAGCCCATATGGCGTTTAGTACGGGCCATTTTGATAGGGGCAGCATCAGACTTTACAAGAATATCTTTACGATTCCTAGATCTTTTATAGCTGTTCAGTAGTCTGGATTTATGGATGCCAATATCAGGGTCTGTCTGGACTAAAGGCCAGTGTGTGCTGGCAATCTTTTTAATTTCTGGACTGAGAAGATTGTAAGTCGTAACCCACGGGATAACTTCAGAGGTGTCATTGCTATTGGGGTCAGGGGTAAGAAGTTTATCACGATCCAGCGACATGACTGTCTCTTTAGTCGCCAGAAGTTCAGTCAGGGGATAACCCCTCTGGCTGAATCGCTCAATCATATCGTCCATCTGTTCACCAGCAGTAATAGGGTCAGACACAATGCGTCTAACCCGCAGCATCTGGGAGTATGGAAGACTCCTAATAGATGCCCGGGGATGGCAACTAGAATAAAGTAAGGCATTGTTCCTGTCTGTGGGCTTGGTATATACACAGGTGCCTAATTGGCCATTTTCAATGGTAATGAGTACATCTAGGAAATGTATTTTGGATTGGTCGTGGGTATAAGTGAATTTGATAGGATGAGAGGTGGCATTATGGGCATCATATATACACCCATACTGTATGTTATTGATTTACATCTTCACACATTAGCAATGTTATTGCAAAAGCTTACTAAGTTATAGACACATTACAGTTTGCTTAGTATAAACTCAGTGCAAGCAGGGCTGGATTAAGGGATTTGAGATAGGGGCGGCCATCCCAGGGTCCCCACAAATTAAGAAACCCCACTCAGAGGCCATGCTGATGGGAGTTCCCTGCTGCGACAGGCTTCAGCTTAACATACTATTGGACAGCTGAGATGCTCAGCTGCCCTGTTCAACTACACGACAGCTCAGCTGTCAGTCAGTGCAGAGGGGAGCCGGAAGCACAGGCATCTCTCCCCTCTGCACTGACTGACATCTGTACCCCAACAGTGCAAGTTTTGAGGTTATCTCGGTTTAGGAAGAAGTGACTTTGTATGAAGCGGCTGTGCTGAAATATGTAAATGCTGCAGGAGGCCAACTGCTGGCTACTGCGATATGCTGCATCCAAAGTCATCAGTCATCTGGGTAACCTTCAGGTTAGAGAAAAATACATTGTTTCCCTCCAGCACACGGAATTGGCATTAGGAACCAGTCTTGAACACTCCTTGATAATATAATTCAGAGATATTGGTTACATATATTTGTACAAATGTATGATCAAGCCCCCAAGCCATTGTCAAGGTTTCTCTGCATATTGGGGTCCCTGGTGCTATATATAGGTGTGGGATGGGACACCCCAAGAAAATTAACATAAGCCAGAAAGCAAAAAAAAAAATTGCTCTTGCAATGGAGCTCTGCGGCACACCTGTTGTTAATTGGCGCACACCTGTTGTTAATTGACTCGATACCAGGAGCCCTGCCTACTTCTGCTAAAGGATTCTGCCTGGTACCACTCAGCCTGCACTGCAGCAAGTGTGATGATGCTGCATTAGGTCTGGGACTGGAGTTTATGCCCCTGATCTAATGCAAATAAGCCATTTTTTTTGGTCAGTGTACAGATTGCAGCATCAGTAGAATCAGACAGAGACATCCAACTGCATGCAAAGGTGCACTATCATCTACATCGGTTCTACTATCAAACTATTGAGAGATTCTGTGGTTCCCTAGAATGTCCATCGGATGCTTCCAGTGGCAGTTGAACTGCATAAACAAATGCAGTTGCTTGCACAGACAGATCCAAACTGACTGCATTTCACTCGCTTTTGTCCCGATATCTCCCTCAAACACTACCTGAATGGGAATTACACACTGTAACTGGCATCAGTAATATAAGTTTGTTCTTGAACAGTGCGACTTTGATGTTCACATTGGCCGAACAGCCACCCCTGAATCAGGCCCTAAATCTGGTATAACCTCATCTCTAAACAGAGAGACGTTACATTGTGATTTTTTTATATAACATTTAAATATTTGGATACTTTATGCAATTGAATCTATTCATTTATTACTTTTTGTTTTATGGTTATACATTATTTATTCTAAGCAAATAAATTATACATACATTATTACAAAATATTGAAAAATTAAAATGTGAAAACAAATAGCTTTGGGACTGGGGAAAAGTTTTAAAAACATGATTATGCTTTATTAAAACTTTTAGCTGTGCATTAGTTTATGTCTTTTCAATTTGGTATTTGCATTTTCTTTAGCCACATTGAATTAGACTTCTTGTTTCATACTTGCTGCCACAGCGATTAATAAAATGATGAATTATTTAACATCAATATTACTCTGCTGGCCTTTTTCTCAACATTTTAAACTCAAAATAAAACACATTTATATGCTGCAGTGCTATATGTATGGATATATTTCGCAGCATACTGTACATGGGCCCTAATTTCAGAATCGCTAGTTAGAAAAAATGCCTGTAATCAAAAGTCGCTGCCCAGACAGAATGAATAAAAATGGCCCTTGCAAAATTGCAAATGCATATCAAACAGGATATGCGCCAGTCTATTGCTTCCACTAATCTGCTAAAGAACCAAGGTGAAAGTGGTCATCGATAATGTCAGATGCCCACCCGAAAAAAAAACTGGGCATGCCTGTGTTTTCACAAACACACTCAAAAAATGCCATGTTTCCATTCCTAAACACTGTCTTCCTGTCAATCAAACTTCCTTGCTTGAAGTCTTGAGAACTCACTGAATTGAAACTTGGATGTTGTAATTTAGAAGGTTTTATATATTGCTTGTGCATAAATGAAGAAAGTGTGAAGAAACAGTAAAAAGATTGGCATGACCCAGGACCCGGTGTTTGTTTTTTTAAGAAGACCAGGACTACGTTGGAACGAAGAGGACAGATCTTCGCCAGAGGACCTTGGTGAGTTGGATTTCCTTTCACAGGTACCCCTATGGATTTCTTCGGATCCTGGAACCCCCGGACTCTGCAGCCCTGGAGCCCTGGACCCCGGACCAACCCTGGACCCAGGAACCAAAGCCCTGGACCATGGAGCCCCGGACCGTGGAGCCCCGGACCCAGGGACCTGCCTACGGGCTCAAGATAGGTAAGTATCAGTATGAAAGGGTTTTGGATGTATTAAAGTTTTATTTTTCATGTGTCAGTGTGTGTTTGTTTTACTATTTTTAATACAGTGGAACTACAAGTGCCAGAGGGCCCTTTAATGCCCTGCATGCTGGGACTTGTGGTTCTCCAAGTCCCAGCTTGCGGGGAGGCTTGCTGGGACTCATAGTTCCACAGTATTAAACAATAGTTTATTCTTTTTTTTTAACAAGTTCATCAGCCTGGAGACCACAGCCCAAGGTCACAGCACCAGGCTTCAGCCTGGTCAGGTAAGTCCTGGAGGGGGGGACCCCTTTATTAGGGGGGTCCCCACTCCCCCAGGACCCCTGGCCATGCTGACTGGTCAGTAGGGATGAATACTTTGGCCTTGGGGACTTGTATAAAAAGGCTTCCCCCCCCCGGCTGTGGCATTACCCTGCTGGCTGGATGGGCCAGGGGTTGGTTCTTAAAATACAGGGGACCCCTAGTCATTTTGTCCCCCATATTTTGTGAACCGGCCCTGGAGCATGGGGCTAGTTTTAAAAAATCGGGGAACCCCTATTTGCAGGGTTTCCGAATTTTTTAATACCAGCCCCGGCTCTTTCAGCCTTGTGCTGGTTACGGCTGTGGGGGGGGGGGGGGATCTTATTTATTTATTTATTTCTCTAATTTTTTAACACTTAATTTTCATGTTGTATTTGGCAGAAGCCTGCATGGATCAGTCAGATCTATGCAGGCTTCTGCCAAATACGACATGAAAATTAAGTGTATTTTCCTGCCGTATTTGGCCGGCCATTCGCGGCCGTTTTATGCCAATTAGCGGCCGTATTTTCAATACAGCCACTTAGTAAATCAGGAATTTACCATTCTTTTGAATGGTGATTTCTGTCGTATTCTATCGATGGTGTATTCATTTGTATTTGTAAATACAAATATGAATGTCCCATCAATACGAAAATTCGTATTTTTGGCATAGTAATTGTCAAAAATACGAATACGCCAAAAAATTTGTATTTTCCTTTGAAAATACCAGGTTTTTTTCACGAATTCACCTTAGTAATTTCCCCCATAGTGTTTATATGCATACATACTTACATACATACATACATACATACATACATACAGTAGTGTGGCGATCACAGCATAGCTCCACATGAGGGTAATGTAGAAAATACAGTCCAGGATATAGAATAGCAGCTGCAGGGCTTGTGAGATCCAACCTGGGATTTCCTAGGTTGTATTGGGAATTTTATTTTACAGAGAGGATTCCCGCACCAGATTAAGTAAATTTCTTTTGGACTGTCCTTACTCCAGTATCTTTTCTATCTGGGATTAGTATCCTCTTGTTTAATATTTATAGAGGTGCTACCCTTTACTTTGAACAAAATCCACAACCACACAAGAAAATAAAGTATTATTCGGTGCACTAGACGTCCTTTATAATAAATATAAAATATAACTTTTAATGAATTCTAAATAAAATAGGTGAAATATTAAAACAATTACGACGATGTGAAAAAAAGGGGTTTGAATGAGTGTATTAAAACAAAATAGGACCACTGTCTCTTTATATTCTTTGTTTGCAGGAATATGATGTCCCTGTGTGTTATTGTATATTTCTATCAATGACAATAAAATTTAATATGCTATCACTCTGTGTATCTTCAGTATTCTTTTGTGGTAATAATTTGATACAGAGAGATTGTGTTTTCTGGTTTACTTTGTTGCCACTGAGTGTTAAGAAAATGCAACATTTATATCTCTTCACTTAGAAGCTTCATTGTTTCTCATCTGATTAGTTATCAGCCTGTAAAATTGTACAATCTTACTATTCCATACACACCATGCAATTTCTGTATTTATTATAAAAAAATCTGTAGACAATGCTACTTTAATACAATTTAGGCTCTGATGTGTATTTTAATCAAAGATTATTTTCAAGTATAACAGTTTCACTGGACTAAATGCCAGCTGTATCAAGGTAAACCTTGATACAGCTGGCGTTTAGTCTAGTGAAACGCGTTGGTGCCTTCTCCTGATTACTGATCATCCTTACTGGACCTACCAGCTCATTGTTCTGACCACTTGGACCCCATAAATACAAGATGTCTTTTGGCTAAATCCTCCTGGGACAATTGGATATCGTCTGCTGTGAGGTGGATGGTGGGCTAGAGACAACAAGCCACTCTCTCAGACAGCTTCCAGGACATCACACTGTGAAGTTGAAGGTGGGTTACAGTCATCCATTAGCCACTCCCTCAGACAGTGCCCAGGACTATTGTCGTGTGGACTCCATCCAAGATTGGGACTATTGCCAAACCTGGACAGTGCAGGTTACTATTGGTTCACAACCATTCATTATTCACAGAATCAGGAGATTTTTGCTGCTAATAACATTAGGTGTTTTAATGTTAATTAAGTTTTATTAAAATTATTTTTTAAACCGCAATTGATTCAACCACTCTATCATTTGAGCGCTGCTATCATTGTCTTTCTTTTTTAAACTTGGAACAACACTTTTTAGTAAAACCACAGACTGAAGTACATCTTTCATGCTTCAAGTCATCACCCATTGTGTTTGAAAGATGTGTTACCCATGTTCCACTTCCTAGTGACTGACCATCAATTCTGATGTCAAACTAGCTGAGACACAGTTAATAGAACAGATTCCTCACCAGTAGTCACACTCTTTTTTTGGTCACAATGCCCCAAGGAGTTCCAAGTCTTGGCTGACCAGCTTGGATCTAGTTGCATTCTAGTAGTGGGACGCAACATTGTATTTTTCTTCTATTGCAGGATTGTTGACCACAGAACAGGAAGATACTGTAGTGGAAGTCCTGCACAGTTTCCCCCCTATTTTCTCATAATACTCCATGTTGAGTTCTAGGGTTGGTAATGTTTTTTGAGACTAAATTTACTAAGAATCGTGATTGGGTTTATTTGGGCAATATACTAAAAGCAAACCTGGGAGTGTTCTGTAAAATTGAACTTCCAAACATGTGCAAACATACAAATATACTCAGATACACTGTCACCCAAATCCAGAAGTACTTTCCATAGGAAACTACAGTACACACAAATTCACAGACATTTGTGTTCACAAACATGACCAGGAATTAAGAAAACTGGGGCTAAAAAAGTTGAAATTAGGAATGAACCGCAATAGGCTAAGCATATTATGCAGGTACTGGAGAAGCTGCACAGGCTAAATATTTTAGTGGGCATTTAAACCTGAACATTTTGGGGGATGGTGATGTCATACAGATGTTCTGACTCAATAATAACAACATGTTCCATATGTATGGTCAAGTCAAACTGGACCTGGACCGCAAGGCAGCACGCTGTTCTGTTTCTGGCCTGCATAAGCTTCACAGGGGCAGTTTTATTAAGCTCAGTGAAGTGATAAAGTGTCTGGTTTTTATCACTGCCCAATCAGCTCCTAACTGTGAAAAATTACAGGTACGAGCTGATTGGCCGGTGATAAAAAAACAGACACTTTATCACTTCACCGAGCTTAATTTTCACTTTGTCATTGGTATCACAATTTACCTTTTCCTGGCACCTCAGCCACATTTTAGCAAAATGAAATTCGGCTAACAAAAACGAAGTTCTGACAAATCAGGTGCATTATATTTTTTTTGAGGTACTGAACTGGGTCATACAGTTTATGGTGTGCCATTAGCACTATATCCATCGTGTTTTGTCGCAATCAGGGGTGCCAAGGGGGTTGGTTTGCTAATTACCAGGGACCAGGTCTGATAGAGGGGCCCAGTGGGGACCCTGGTCCTTCCCCCATTACCAAAAAGCAGGAGTGGCAGCAGGCCTTTTCCTCAACCCAGCTCATGCTGCTGTATGCTGGGATGAATTGGTGCCAGGGAGGTGTACTATTTTTTTCTGCATTTATTTCTAAGGATGCATGGCCATACCTACTGTGATTAACCACACCCCCATAGAAATACCTGGGCCCAGCCAGGCTATCTACTGCCCTGGTCACAATATCAATTAGAACACAAATCAATAAATTCAACAGACATTGATCGCAGGACTTCTGATAGACACACCGGTAACATTTTCTGTATTTAAATGTTGTACACAACATAACATCACCGCTATCAACAAGGACAGGTTTTTCTTGGATAGAAACATTCTGGCCTTAAGCTGATTACACACCTAAAGTTTTACCTGTCCAATCTGTCTGATGGAAACAAAAATCTGTAAATGTAATTGAGCAAATGACATTGAACCATTTGCTCCCAAATGCTAGCAAATTGACAAGACAACTGTTCTTATAAATGTATTAAATCAAACAGATTTAACTAATGTGTCTGAGCGACCATTGTCCTTTTTCCAATATTTGGGACCAAATGGTTGTCATTTACTCAATTACATTGCCAGATTTTTGTTTCCACCTGATAGATTGGAAAGATAAATCTTTAGGTGTGTACCCAGCATTAGGATCCCCTCTCTGGCTGGTTTGCTCCTCACTGAAGTCTGCCAATCTGCAGCTGAAATCAACAGTACAGAACCAAATAGAAGTTTATGATTACACTTTTTTGTGTGAAGTTCATGAGGCAAGGAAGTGCCATCTATGCTCAGAGCCGGGAAATCTTTCTGTCAATATTTTAAACAGATATAAAAACCTAACCATTTCCAAACCAGGAGCAATAACAAGGTGAAGTAATGGTCTTCTGCCATATTACATGACGATACTAACTAGCACACAGCCTCTACAGTTGTCTACATTAATAACTTGGCCCTTCTCAGAAATAAGACAGCAGCAGGCATGGATGTCAAAAACTAATCATTGTATTTCCTGAATAAATACAACTGCTATCATCATGAAAACCCATAGCGGCACATTTCATATTTGTTCTGCAATACATTGAAAACCTTTTCCTGTATTTGATTCTTTTTGAACCTGTGAGATAATTATTCTTCTTATAACAACTTTGCATTGAAATAAAAAGCAGCTCTCAATCAGAACACTGTGAGGAAACAAATAAGCAAACAGTTGCAAACATGAACCATAACGCAAAGCAAATGAGAAACATACAGTTCTCTCATGTAAATTGCTATTCAGAGTATTAAGCACCTGGTGTTTGATTAAATTCAGATCATGATTGTTAATCCGGTAGAGCACTCTCAAGGTGACTTCAATAATTCACAGTCAGTATGGCACAACGATGCTACTGGATGTTGTGATAATCGTCGTGTGCATGCAGCTAATTAGATTCTAATCTTTAGGGATGATCAAGGCTAACGAGCTGCAAAAAGTCTTAGTTGTTTTTTTTTCCGATTGCTATCAGCCTTTCTGGTTATAAAGCTTGTGATGCACACTGTAACAGTTCTTTCTAAATTGGCATATTTGTTATTTTTATTAAAAAATATAGGTCACATATAATATCAATCCTCATATATATGTTTAATATGTATAAATAGCATGCAAAATATTCAGGGGCTCATATGCTGGTGATGTGCACATATTTTTTATGAAAATAAAAACTGATGGCCAAAGCACCAATACATACTAATGCAACTGTAATTACTATATTCTAGGCTATGGAACTGCTTACGATAGCAAGAGAAGCTGCCATACAGCAATGAAATGAGATGCCCAGCCGCTGTATCGCAACTTACAGCCCTAACACAAAAAAAGGTGGAACTTCAACTGCTCAAGTAGTTCTATGGCCATACAAACTTGATGTGGCAGTAGCGATGCAGGTGCCATGTTTCTCTGAGTACACAAATGCAGCTGACAGCATAAACACTTGCTGTCAATCACTGCAAGGAAATCCTCATTGCAAGCAGACTTGCAAAGGTAACTTAACACATGTGCAGTGCGATCACGGTGCATTACAGGTTGAGTATCCCGTATCCAAAATGCTCGGGACCAGGAGAATTTTGGATAACGGATTATTCCGTATTTCGGAATATTTTAATATTTCAATGATGTATTTTGAAGTATCTTGCATGTATGCTGTATAAACACATAAAATACACACAAATATATTTTATTACCACATAAAATACACACAAATATATTTTATTTGTTCAAAAAACAAGGTTTCAAAACATGAAACAAAATTTGTGTACTATCTCAGATATTGAATTTGAATGCCAAGCAATCATTTTCTTGCACATATATAGTGCCAGTTACATATCATGTCACCAGTAGTGCTGTTACAAATGTCCCCAGTGAGTTTTTAGCAAAAAAATATTTTTTTTTCACTTTCTGGAATGTATGGTTTTCGGAATAATTCGGATAACGGATACTCGGATACGGGATACTCAACCTGTATCAGTATGCAGATAATTATTAAATTGCAAAAATCTGCTGTGGATTTCCACTAGGCATGTGAAGCATGTGCCTATGGGTGACACTTCCAGAGACAGCATAACAGGGCAATAAAATTAAGTGATTCTTTTTTTTTTTGTTATTACAACTTATTTTTTATTATTTTATTTTGCAACTGACAGGAGCATTACAATTGACAGCAGATTGTGGTTCCGTAGTGGTGGGGTGAGATTGAGGGTTTGGCAGTATAAAGGCATCTGGATTGGCCCCAAAACTAAGTGGATAATGATTGGGGGAGCAGCAAATAATGTGCGTAGAGGCGGCCTGACTCCAAAATCTACAGAAGCAATAAATGGTATAGAATAAGACCCCTATTTAGCGCTTTGCTGCCCTTAATTTGTACTAACTCGTGGTCATCACCCAACAACCAGACAAGATACAATATAATACAAAGTTGAGATTTCCAAACTGTATGAGGCGCAAAAAGATCCTGATGATGTTCGGACTGACAAGCTTTTCAACAAGTTTCTCCGTGTGTGTGAATCCCCTCCGTGTATATTTTTGAAAACATAAACCAGAGAAACCAGCAATTAGTTTAAGTTCAGACACATGAACAAATTTCACAGGTGGAGCGAACAGAAAGAACTGAGGGTGAGCGTACCCCTACTCACTCTCAGTACAGTGCCACTCACAGAGTGAGTAGGGGTACGCTCACCCTCAGTTCTTTCTGTTCGCTCCACCTGTGAAATTTGTCCATGTGTCTGAACTTAAACTAATTGCTGGTTTCTCTGGTTTATGTTTTCAAAAATATACACGGAGGGGATTCACACACACGGAGAAACTTGTTGAAAAGCTTGTGACTCCAAAATCTGCCCGTGGAGAAAATATCACCATGGTGTACAACTCTGAATCAGGCCATATATATTTATACTGAGATGTGTCCAGCTCTGTTACAGTAGCTGATCTATGTCAGGAGAAACAAAAACATACAGTTGTGTCTTAATATTATTAGTAAATGCTAAAATCACATAACCCAATTTGTACAGGTTAAAACTGAAATGTATCTTACTGTACATATAAGATAGAATAGTATCTGGACAGTGCTATAAATAAAAACTTACTTACATTTATCATATTACATACAATTAAATATAGACACAAATAAAACATACAAGTTTCTCATTAAAATCTGAATATTCTTTTATGCTTTTATTATTTATATCAGTTTTTATAGAATGTTACTAGACTTTATATATATATTTTTTTCTTTTTCTTTCTTTTTGTGATCTTTATATTGCGGTCTTGCTGAATAAAGGAGCACTACACCCAAAGTATATGCTTTATCACATTATCTCTCTCGCACACACATTGGGCCTCATTCAGACCTGCTCGCTAAGCTGCATATATTCGGAGTCTAGCAAGCAGTTTAACACATACTTACCTACCCGCAAGGAATGGCCGGGAGGGTGGCGAAAATCTGGTCCCCTTCCTGGACTTCCGGAAAGGTTGGGCAAGCCTCCCGCATTTAGCAGGGCCCACCTGCATCAGCCCCCGCACTCCCTCCCTCTGAAGAGCCATGAATTATGGCATTTACAGGAATGGGATGTGGCTTAATGTCAGTAAGCTCCGCCCCCCAGAAAAAGCTGCAGAGTCTCCACTCCAGGCTTCTCCGGGAGAGGGGACACACAAAGTAGGTAAGTATGGGTTTAACGCCGCCTCGGTGAACGCACGACCCCGCCCCCACCGCCCAGATCCCCCCATTACGCTGTGTGTGTGCTTGATTTTTTTTCTCTGTTCGCAGCCAAAAAGTTGCCAACGGTCTACTGCGAATTGGGGGCGGGCGCTAATGTCATGTGACCGAGCAAGCAGGGGCACACCGGTGCCGCGGAGCCCGCCCAGCATTTCGATGGGCGCGCTCACCATTTTTACATTCATTTGACTTTATATAATTTAGCTGCAAAACTAGTAAGATAATCAAGATTCAGTCAATCAATCAATCAATCAGAAGAGGACAGTGATCATCATCATTATCAGTGCATATTTGCCACATGGGTCAAGCACCTAGAAGATACCTACAAGTTATCCATCTGTGTACAGGTCTTCCACAGTTGACATGAAATTGCCCTTACCAGAGGCGTACCTAGATACTCCTAGGCCCCATAGCAAAATTTTGTAAGGGCCCCCTATTTAGTAACTGATGGTGATAAATGTATGTAAAATATATTACTTACACAGCAACAGATGGGCGCCCTTCAGCTCTGGGCCCCATAGCAGCTGCACACTTTGCACCTATGGTAGTTACGCCCTTGGCCCTTACTATGCTTCCATCTTTATAATTTCAGGGGGCTTTCCCAAACTCCCAAAAGTGTGGGAGTCTCCTTAAGGCTGCCCAGAGGTTTGATGATGTGACTTGTATTATGTACTTCATTGTGGCTACACCTTTTCTGTATAATACTGTTAATGTTGGCGTTGAGTGGTAGGATGTGGAGCCATGATGATAAAGATGACATGGTTCCTTGACCCAATGTGTTTAATATATCTCTACAAGTATGACAAACAGAATAAAAATATATTCTAAATGTCAAAAATCGAGTATACAGATTTTGTTATATATACATACAGTAATATTTGTTAGAAAAAAGGTAATGTAAGCTGGGAGTGGACAACATTCAGTGGAGTATGTATTTATGATTAAGCTCTGCTGTACTTCTGTTAATGACTAGTTACTTGTTTATCACTTTCATGTTGCTTCATTGAAATTTTGCTTACACGGAGAGCACTGAAAACAAACTAATTACAGAAGTTAATTGAGGTGAAATGTATTAACTGAGCAAAATAATTATATGCTCTTACAAATGTCCCTACTTCAAGTATAAAACATTGACATGAGGGGTTTATTTACTAAGATAGAACTCCTATTTCAGATAGAAAGTTACTATTGGCAACCAATCGGAATCCACTTCTTATTTAATTAGCACCTTCTAAAAGATAATAGATAGAGGGCGGGATTCCCTAATCTGCATTTTGATATGCAGCAAAACCCGCACTGCGGGTTTTCGCTGCGGGGGGTATCGTCAGCAAAAGCTGGTGATACCCCATAGAAGCCTATGGGCTTCTTAACGCACCCACGCCACCCCGAACGGAACGCCGGCTCTTCGCGCAGACCCCCCACAGGGCTGTGCTGCCCGGATCTGTGACCTCCTCCTCCCTGCACTGAAAATCCGCTTCCGGGTGCAGGGAGGAGGAGGAGAGCCCACCCACCCGCAGCAGCACAGTGTAAGCTGGGTAAGGGAGGGAGGGGGAGCTGCCGGTACCCGCTGGCTTACCGCAAAATACAGCTCTTGACGCAAGAGCTGTCCTTTTCCATAATTATCGCATATATTAGCGCATATGCGATAATTATGTCAGCGGTACCCGGCAATGTGCGGCGGACGCGGGGCGCAGATGTTAGAGCATCCCACCCAGAATCTGATTGGTTGCCCATAGCAACATCCCATCTGAACAGAACTCCCATCTTAGTAAATAAACCCAATAAGAGCAGTTCATCCTGGATCCAATTTTTCCCTTTTTGCATGAAATTGGGAATGGTGTTATTTTTGCTGGTGTGATCTATGACAATACGAGTAATATGAGTAATACATGGAATGATAATGATAAAATTAGCACAATTACGAAATGTAACAAAAAAGTATCAAAATGAAAATGCATGAAGAGTGCGTATATAAATTAACAAACCAAAAACATTTTTATAACTGAAAGAATTATTCACAATTGCCATTTGTGTTCATAGATATGTTTTCGTAAATGATCTTATAGGAGAATTAACCCCCTTCTCAGCGGGGCCCATACCTCAAGTATACAGTAAGATTGCAAAAGACCTCTGCAGTGAGAGGTGCAATAAAAGGGCAAAAAAACCCTCCTACCTCTCCTCCGCTGCCACGAAGAACAGTTAGGGACCATTGTAAGCTACTGGGCTGCATTGTGAAGTGACACTACTTCTTAAAATATACAGTATAAAAGAATGGGACTGGTTAGGGAAGCACACATCTAATCTTCCATCCACCCAACCTACAAAGATGTGGGAACCATAGTAAGCATTTAAATTGACACAGAAAAAGTGCAGATTTTCATCAAATGCTATACATAGAATCTTGCTTTTTTTCTATTTTGGAAACTTGGATTTTTGGCAAATCAAGAACCACAATGTATTTATTTAATACTTATAAGTTGAAAAAAAAAGATCATATTTCCTCTCGGTTAATTTCTTGGGATCTCAATAAAACTCTTAAAATTTGTAGTAATTTGGGTTAAAAAAAGTAATCTTCATAAATAGTATAGCATTTGTGTAGGTACTGCAAAACACATAGTAATATTACTGTTGGAAGGTGACAAGTGCAAATATAAAAAAAAATTGTCCTCAGTACAAGAGTAAGAAGCCCAGAAACCCCTCACTAATGATCGGTTGGTTAATAACAAATAGAATTGTTTCCACTAAAAAAGGCAACAGCTATGCCAGTGGTTCCCAAACTTTGTGCCTAGGCACCCTGGGGTGCCTCAGGACACTTGTAGGGGTGCCTTGGGTTGGTGGACCAAGATCAATTCATAATATTTATGGTCAATGTACCAGGCAAAACCAGTGCTTGTGGCTGCCAATCATAATATATGTGGACAAACAGAAGCAAATCTTGTCCCTCACCAGATAACTGTGACATATAAACACAATGCACTTCATTTAATATTTTTTTTCTGAATTTCTCGATAAGAAGCATTTGGCCTAGGGGTGCCTTGAACATATTTTGATGCTCTAGGGTGCCGTGATTCAAGAAAGTTTGGACCACTGAGCTATGCGTTTATAAAAAGATCTGTATGATTTCAATTATCATTGAGCAGGAAATTACTGATAGCTAGTATGAGCCCTATCATGAATTAACAGCATACCCACTAAATTACAGTAGTGGATACTTTGTATGAATTGCAGTACTGTTGACAATTGTAATGTGAGTAATTGTACAGATCACTTTATACCATTGCATTGAGAAATGAGCCTTTTGTTTGTGTGATAAATGGCAATACAACTTAATTATTGTATCATGGTCCATTGGTATAAGCATTTTGACTATGTACAAATATTACTAGCATTGCCAAAACCTCTACAATCTTCGAGCCCCAAAATTGACATATTTCAAATTAAAACACATAATAATCGTATTCGATATTAGTTTTTGATTTCAAAACCTTGATGCTGTACCGAATATAGACATTTATTTTCACTTAGTTTTCTTTGTACAAAATTATTCCCACATTTCTTTCTTTGAGCATTATTATTTTCATCCTCTTCAATTTTTTATATTTTGCTGGGATAAGCTACATAATTTTTCTGGGAAATAATTTAGATATTATACATTAATATTAAAATGTTCACTGGTCCAATAGCAAGAGGGAACTTTCTTTTATTTTTCTGTGGCTTTAGATTTTGACAGTAACATATAACTTGATCAGGCTAATTGTCATACAACCTGCATTGATAACCTACAGTATGAAACTATTAAGGTGGAGATATATGTTGTTCTAAACAAATTGATTGGTAGCAAATCGGCTCTGAGAAAAATGTATAACATAAATATGTAATCCATGAATTACACACATTTGCAATAAAATAGCTTGTAACTGACAAATTGATCCCTAGTGCACCTTTATGTTTATGGTATAATTTCCAGTTTTAGAATTGTAAAATGTAGCTCACCACTGACTAGTGATTAAGGGTGTGTGCAAAAGCATAAATTAAGGAACACTGACCAATTAGTAGAGATGTGCAGGCTCTGATTTATTCTGATTTCAAAGCAGGATCTTATTGGCTATCAACAGTCAACAACTGTCATGTGATTTGGGATAGCCAATAAGATCCTGCTTTGAAATCAGGGTAAATCAGAACCTGCACATCTCTACCAAATAGATAATAAAGATAGAGTTACAGGATCTGATTATGTCAGAAAAACGTGTTTCCCATTTATTAGATAGTAAAGGTACAGATGAGTGCTAGCTCATCCTAACAACTTATCATGACAAACGCTGGTCATTTGCTATGACTAGTATGCCCATGGACATGTGGGTGCGCTATTCACACACCTTCGAAATGCACCTTATGATTGCATGGATGCATGCATTATGTACCAAGTTGCAATTATGATGCTGCCATACATGTGACCTGTTGTGGGTTGAATCACCGGAGACACATCTTTATTTGCTGGTGGTCTCAGTCATCATCACCATCAACACCATCATTTATCTTTATACAAGTCTTTCAGCTATAAAGATTTTGCTAATGGTCACTGAAAAACATGTAGGTTTACACAAGGCTTTCTCTAGGTACTTCATTTACCTCCTAAATGAGTGTGGAGTTTAATTACGGCTGTAATCCAATATTAAGACAGAAATGTCAAAAGTGGTGATTCTATCCATGCACATTGCCAATGAGTAGCATTTTGGTCGGGATTCATTACCATTTTTACTGTTTGTTATTTTTCAATTTTGTGGATTTATTTTTTCTGAAGAAGGACTGGAAAAATCTCCTTTTGCCACCAAATTTCCCTTTGGAAGAAGGTAAGGCCTGTTGCTACTGTATTAGCCTGTGTTGGTTGATTGCAGAGAAACACTTGGTTTTGCTATAAGAGTCACATGTGGTAAAAGTTGACAAGTGTGAGGACTTTTTATAGACTGCATGCATGTGAGGAATTCTAATTCAAATTGACTTTATTTAGAGCAAAGTGTTGATTGTAGTATGTAAAGCGGGCAAATATATAAAGAGTATCATTATAATCAGCCATCTAGTTGGCTAGTTGGAATGAAAATGTGCCTATACATTGGAACAAATGACAATTGCGCAGTTTGCTCCTAAATTCTTTAAATTAGATGGAAAGGTCATTCAGACAAGCTGATAAACCAAATGGTCAATGGTATTCATCTGTTTTCTGCTAATTGGGAGCAAATAGCCAATTTGATGTGCTTCTACACATTGAAAGTATAATTCCTTCTGGCCAACTAGCTAGATGGTCAGAATCCTAATCTTTAAAAGCATGGCCAGCTTGAAACTATAGTGTGCAGTTGTCAATGGTGCCGGTGCACCAAAATTTGTTATCTGTTGTTGATATTCTGGATCCTCATGGGCTCCCAGCTTACAAAAGATTTTGAAAGATTTTCAAATTCCCTTTTATGGGGGATCGAATTGATGTAATTTTTTTTGTTGTTGTCAGGAACAGGGATAAAGGAGAAACCAGAACCCTTACAGCAGAGGGAGAAAGCTGATATGCACCTTCTATGGGCCTGATCCAGACATGTACACAAATGCACTTGCAGATACAAGTATGCATGCATCGGCTGTATGAAAATATGATAATGTTGCAGCTGCTGGGAGGTGTATAGACACTCCCATAATTGGTATCTCTGATCTTTAACTTGCATATAAAGATGTAACCATTAAATACACATTGGGCAAACATCAACCTTCTCAGTAATCTTATGGTCATGCATCATTGCTGCTCAAAGTAAAGAATTGCCATGATCATCTTTGCTTAAGCACGTGCATATGCATTGTGGCAGGCTGGAATATTCCCAACCACCACCCATAAGAATGAATGTCTCATTTATGGGTACTCTAGTCTGTACCTCCATGCCGCAATGCGTACACATTGCATATTGGATGAGCATAGCTAGAACTGTAAAACGCTGGACTCAATCCACTCCTCCATAATGAGGAACTTCCAAAACCCTACAGTGGTTCTGATGTCTTATTCCAGCAGCACTCCTCCATCCTTAACTCACTACCTACATCTTTGCACACCAGCTACACTGTACACATACTCCTTGGGTTCTTTACTATCGGACTCCTTGGTTGTGTTTCTTATGATGGCCTAGACCAGTTATGTGACTGCCTCAATGCAAATCAGTTAGTTTCCGCTCACCCAGAAATGTACCTTTTCACCCCATTTATCAGTTAATGTCTTGAGAGTTGTAGTGCTATTTGTTACTTGTCTACTGTATTGTATTGTACTGTACATTTTTACTCTGTCCTGTCTTGTTTTGCCCTTGTACGGTGCTGCGAACCACTTGTGGTGCTCTACAAATAAATTAGAATATTAATATTATTTGTATTATTAAGTTTCTATTCACATGCTGTGAAAAACCCCAGAATCAGACCCTATATTTGTAAAGGTCCTTTTGAAGGTTCAAGAACATTTTCCGATTTTGCATATTTCTTTGCACTAAGCACATAATATACACATCTTAGATAATTTTTAATAAAATTATTGATGGTAAGTATTTCATTAGTTGACATTTTAATAAATTGATATTTTGCAAAAATGTTAAAAAAAATACCCACAGAGAAGAATAAGTTATTACTTTACTATTCCTCTTTTCACATACATTAACAGTGCTTCCTGCAGTAATTGTTTATAGTTAAACCACAGGTGAATACAAATTTAAATTCTAAAGCAAACCTGCATTGTTTCAACTTGTTTAATGCATAAATCATTGATTTGGGCATGGAAACGAGTTCAGCTGAACAGCACTGGGAGATTCATTAATCTCTATATACAAATATAACACAATAATAGACATGTAAAATTCTCAATGAACTATATGATGTGGCAGCCAATTATCTTGCAAGTAAATTGCAGATCAGAACAATTTCCATATTTTTAATCTAGCAAAAAACATAATTTGCCCTTTTTTTAATTTACATTTTTTTTTTTATTATTATAATTTATTTATAAATTACCACCATATGTCATCGATATGGTACAATAGATTAAAAACATATATTTTGTAGTTAAAAGGTAAAAGTGCGCCTCCACAAGTTAGGAAAACAATTGAAAAAATATATATTTCTTTTGTCTTTGACTCCTCTATGCTTAAAATGAATATCCTCTGTTATGGCTCCTGCTGATTGTCTGATGGAACATGAACTGAACAGTGTGCTTATTATTAAAGCACCCTTGCTTTTTGTACTACAGCCCTGTATGTCACTGAGCTGCATTGGACTCTAACCAGCCTGAATGTTAAGCAGTGTAAAGACCTCTGTAATGTACTGTATATGCAGTACTTGCTTAATAAGACATGCACAAGTTATGACAACATCTATGGCTGGAATACATGGGCTAGTGGTTATGGTGACGCTTTACCTTGCCAGTTTTGAATCTTGCTAAGACAAAATTGCATTTGCAAATCAGGATTCAGTATTGAATCCCGGCGGTCGGGATCCCGGCGTTTAGAATCCCGACGCCGGAATCCCGACAGCCGAAATGCCGACAAGGGGGGGGACGTGGATCGCCCCCCCCTTGCGGGCTCGCTGCGCTCGCCACGCAGCGGGCCCGGTGCCTCGCTACGCTCGGCACACTAATTTATTCTCCCTCCAGGGGTGTCGTGGACACCCACGGAGGGAGAAAGTGTCGGCATTTCGGCGGTCGGGATTCCGGCGACGGGATTCTGAACGCCGGGATCCCGACCGCCGGGATTGTAACTGCATCCCGCAAATCATTATTCTTTTATCCTCAATACATTATAAAATGGTTTGTAACTTTAGTTTTACAATCTGGCATAATTACCTTTGGTGTTTAAAGATGTACCCTCAGCAAAGTGAGTTCAATTCATGTTCAAAAGGGTTCAGGTACTCTGCTGAACTCTCTCCATAGTTAGGCACATCACACCAAACTTTAATTTATATACTACAGTATGCCACCAAGCTGCATTGGCCTCTAAATCAACTTTGACCTGATAGTATACCTTACCGCAGCAATGACGCAAACTGCCAAACATACTGTAACTGGTAAAAATACGCACTCAGCATTTCACAAAGTGAGTTCACTTCATGTTCAAAACTATTTGGCTACTCTGCTGAAATTTCTCCATAGTTACACACCTCACCCCGGATTAAAACAAGTATAGAAGAACAGATTCTACTGAGATATCCAGAAGAAATAACTTAAAACTAATACAGTATATATACACAGTATATATATATATATATATATATATATATATATATATATATATATATATATATATATATATATATAGAAGCAGAGTACTCAGGAGTTGGTGAAAAAAAAGCCAAACTGGGTTTATTGGTGCATGTAGGCAACATTTCGCCCCTTTCTCAAGCCAGAAACAACAAGGTCTTGGATGTACATGGATATGGGTACCAGGGACAGAGCACCTGCAACAGATTATCATTTGTCCATCTTTACCTATAGAACAATTACTTGTACTTCCCCTACATTGCCATTTCCTTCCCTACTCTGTTCTACAGTATGCGGGTTATTCAGACCGGATCGCTTCTCTGCTAATTTGCATAGCTTTGCAATCAGATATCACTGCCCCACCAGAGTGAAATCCAACCCTGTGTAAGGCTGAGAAAGGCTTGCAAAAATATCTCAGATTGGTGAATAGCTGCAAATCCATTTGCAACTCACTCACCATCAAATGTTTTTTCGAGTGTGTGCAGTCTGTGCGTAACCTAGAACCTACTCAGCTAGTGTGATAGAATCAGGCGGATCTGGTCTGCAGCTGATGTCAAACGCCTTCCTTGAAATCGTCTGGGCTCGTCTGTGTTTTCCCTGACACTAACAGAAAACGCAGACTTCCTGTCAATCAACTTGTGATTGGCTAGCGATCAAAAAGATGCTGGATTTTTTTGTAGAATGGCTTTACGCATGCATGCTACGATCCATACACATGTGCAGTCGTTTCACAATTGGCCGGCCTGCTCATTGATCAGGTCTGAATAAACCTCTGTCTCTCTATTTGCTAGGAAAAGTTTTATTGTTCCTCAGTGAGAAAAACAAAATAGCAATCTAGCAAATATGATACCTTTTAATGGCTAACAAAAATAAATGTTGTTAAAATGCAAGCTTTCGAGACTTCTTAGGTCTCTTCCTCAGGCATGGTATAACAAGGTGTGTGAAGAACCACATATATATACACAGCAGAGTAGGAACAAGATGTGATAGATGGACATTCTTAAGATCAAAACAAAACAAAATAACAGAATGAGCTTGTAAATTGAGTCCTTAATTGGTTTGTAGATAAGTAGTGTGAAAGTTTTATTGTCTCTAAGTTGATGACAGACCAGAGTTAGAGCTCCGATGCCCTCACTCTCTCTGGGCCAGATTCCTCAGATGTTGTAGTGGGCCATAAATCCCTCGGATAGATTCAGTCCTGTGTTAAGGGTGTCAAACGTTGTCATTAATTTGTATTCCCAGACCCTCCTGTCTCTTTGTGATTTGAAATTTCCTTTTAGTATAATCACTTTTATATGATCCTGATTGTGTCCTGGGCTGCAGAAATGTTTGGCCACAGGAAAGTGTGTCTTTTTTTCCTTTATTGTGTGTTCTGTTATTTTGTTTTGTTTTGATCTTAAGAATGTCCATCTATCACATCTTGTTCCTACTCTGCTGTGTATATATATGTGGTTCTTCACACACCTTGTTATACCATGCCTGAGGAAGAGACCTAAGAAGTCTCGAAAGCTTGCATTTTAACAACATTTATTTTTGTTAGCCATTAAAAGGTATCATATTTGCTAGATTGCTATTTTGTTTTTCTCACTGAGGAACAATAAAACTTTTCTTATCAACTGGCTAACACGGTACCAAACTTTTTTCTATTTGCTAGGAGACATGATTAGCGAAATGCAATGATGCTTAATATAAACACAGGTACATACCATTTTTGGAGTTCATTTGCTGAACGAATAAATATGTATTTTACCCTAAAAATGTTTCCGATTTATTTATAAGCAGATTTAAAATGACAATATAACGGTTTATTTGCACATATCCCTACAGCATTTGGGTTGGTTATTTCAAGAAATATAAAACAAGTACTGTACTTCCATTTTTTCCGTCACACTTGTAAAATGTATAGACCAGTTTACCCTGTTTGAGATTCTCTTTCGAATCCTGCCCTGGATCATAATGTAATGTGACTGATCTTCCCTTCAGACACGCATTTCTATTAACCTGAGAGCTCTCAAAAAGGTCACTCACATAGAGTGTTATTTAAATGTAAATTATTTGGTATTCTAAAATACATTTATATTCGGTCGCCAAGAGACAACGTTCAGCGTTAACAATTCCATGAAGTCAACTTTTTGAATAAAACAATGCTGTATGTACCAGAATTACAGACATTAGATGGCAAAGTTTGCTAATAACTTTTAAGGTTTTATAATAGCGTGACTAGCAATATGGTCATATATGATTTGTGAAAGTCAGAATGAATTTAGGAAATTTAGTTCACCTTTATGATGGGCCTGGAATTATATCAAATCGAATGACTCTATGGTAAAAGAGAGTAATAGGAAAAGTTACTAAGCAGCTAATTTCCATACAGTACATTGGAAGCTATCTGTCCATCCACAGTATATGCATATTAGTTTGACTTCATGGGCCTGATTCAGACTTGTTGGCAAGGCTGCAATGTTTGCAGAATGACAAAACAATGCAGCACTGCAGGTGGGGCAGATCTAACAGATGCAGATAGAGTTAGATTTGTGGGAGTTGTTTTATTTATGTGCAGGGTTAATACTGTCTTCTTTAGTCTTACTCTGCAATTTAGATTTCAGTTTGAACACACCTCACC
Source organism: Crinia signifera (assembly GCF_055691185.1). Lineage (NCBI taxonomy): Eukaryota > Metazoa > Chordata > Amphibia > Anura > Myobatrachidae > Crinia > Crinia signifera. Next base: position 349,132,047 of record NC_139217.1, read on the forward strand.
CAAAATCTAACTCTCTCTGCACTGTTACATTTGCCCCACCTGCAGTGCAGCATGGTTTTGTCCATCTGCAAAAATTGCAGCCTTGATAACCGGTCTCAATCAGGCCCCATGAATCCACTGGTTTTTGTGTTTGAAGTGCAGTAAGTCTATCTGAAACAGACATTCCAGCTGCAGAATGAGCACAGTTAAACAGGCACACAAATTGAGCATTGAACCCCAAGAAGCACCCATGACAATTCCATCAGACATAGCCATTTTGTGTCTTAATACTCATCGCCTATAATTACATTCTTGATATTATTCACCATTTACATGATTTTGACACAGCAGCAACTAATGCACAGTTTGGTGCATGCACGCATTATATTTGACATATTTAAATGCATTTGTAGTTGATTTAAAATTGGAAGATCCCTCAGCAAGTGGACTAATGCTGGCCACACATCAGACCAACGTTCCTCCAACCATCCAACTAGTTGGTTGGTTGGACTGAAAATCTGGTACTTTATGGGGGCAAATGCATATAAGCAATTTGCTCACAAGCTCAGGAGAATGGACAAAAACATTCAGTGAAATTGTTTAAATCAAATAGGCCCAACTACAGTACATTGTCTGAGTGACAGTTGTTGTCCATTTTTCGATTTGGGAAAGAAATGACTTAATTACTTATTACATTTGCTCCTATCCAGTACCGGGATTTTAATCGTTCCAACCAACAAGTTGGATGGTTGGAGGAAAGTTGGTCTGGTGTGTAGCCAGCATTTGAAAGGTCAGAGATGAGCTGCTATGATACCTGTGTTTCCATGTTTCTCTCATTTCTGTGAGGCAGTCATCAGATGGAGAAATTCAGATTTAGAGTGAGATGTACTAAGCCCTAAAAAGTGATGAAACGGAGAGTGATAAACCACAAACCAATGAGCTTCTACCTGTCCTTTTTCATACTTAGCCTGTAACATGGAAGTTAGGAGCCCATTGGCTGGTGGTTTATCACTCTCTATTTATAACTTTTTAAGCTTAGTACATCTGGCCCTTAGTGAAGTTGGGAGCCATGGCTATCAGCTGTCCATAAGAGTTTTTCAGTGTGCGTACTCCAGTGTGTAGATGATGGATTTCAGGTGTGCAGCTTAGGTAGTCTTCAGAGGCAGGTTCTGACTGAGTGGAGATGGGCAGTAGGACATTGTCCCTTCCCTCCAGGTAGGCTGTAAGGCAGAACTACATCCTATAAGGCAGCTGGTGTTTTTTTGCTTGTAGGATAGCATCCCCCAAGGGTAACAACTGTCAGGAGAAAGGCACAGGCTCCCTGACAGTCTTTGCATGATCTGTAGACTCAGTAAGGTATAATTGCATTATATCATGAGACCAGACGCCAGCTGCAAATCATCCCAATTTAATAAAGACTGATGATAAATTGTGTAGACCAGTTGCAAAAACAGTACAAATGCTCTATTTCATTGCAGCACCAGTTCTCTACTAGTGACAGCAATATATGTCCATAGACTAATAAAGCCCTGCACTATCCTGGTCAGATAGTGTAGGTAGCACAGCCATAGCCAGATGATACAAAGCATTTACTAATAAAGTACAGACTGCAGCTCTCTAATGCTGCCCATACACGCCCCGATACGGGTGTGCTTTCCGTGCTTAATTAGCACGGATCACATTGCATCGCATTGCCTGTGCACACATTGTGCATGCAATGCGATGAAAACTAAGTACAAAAAGTATGTGCAAGCACATACTTTTTGTACTGTGCGATGAGGTGCCGCGGGAGCGCGCACCTCAAAGCACACATCGGGACAGCCCGCATCGCAGCGTGTATGGGCTGCTTGAGTGCTCTTGAGTCAACATGTGTATGTGTGTGTGTGTGGCTATTACATTTCATGAAAATTAAAATCTTCTTTAATAAAAAAATTCCCAATTAAGAAGTTACTGTACAGTCCTGTAAATCTCTTGCATTCTAGTGAGTTTTCTTTTCAGGGAGAAAGAAAAAAAAGAAGGTAAGAGAAAAAAGCTGGACAGTAAGAAGATAAAGAAAAAAAAAACAAAGGGTGAGAAAGAAGAAAAAGAAAGAGAAAATATAAATGTAAATGGATAGACAAGGGAAAGGATATATATATATATATATATATATATATATATATATATATATATATATATATATTAAAATTCATGTCAAATGTCTATCAGTTCATTTGGGCTAATCTCAAGAACTGCTGGATGGATTTTGATGCAGTTTTCACCATTTCGTAGAGCGTTTAGGTGTATGAAACATTAGCTTATTGCAGAGCTATGCAATGACAATTTTAGTTATAGAATAATGGAAATTCTCTGCACTGCACATAATGACTAAGAGTGCTCTCATAGAAGTATTCAGACTTCAGTAATCATCATAGCTAATCCATCTCCCCTTAATGTTCCTCCTTCACCTGCTTACATGAGTCTCGGTAATGAAGAAAAGTCTCCCATGAGCACCTCTGCCTCCTGCATCCACATGTGTGCCTCTAAAGCCACACCCCATGAGTTCTTCTGATCTACCCCAAGCATGCTTCTGAGCCCCAAGTGTTCCCCTGGGCTCCCTCTCCAGATTTAGCACTACATGTATTGCACACCTAAAATGCTTCTTTACTAGTATCATTCAGATGGATTTAAAAAAAAATTGTTGCAAAAGAATATTATCTATTTATTAACAGTTTCTTATATAGCGCGCACATATTCCGCAGCGCTTTATAGAAAATATTTTCAATATTCAAATCAGTCCCTGCCCCAGTGGAGTTTACAATCTATATTCCCTACCACATGTACACGCACACACAGACATTCTAGGGTTAATTTGTTGGGAGCCAATTAACCTACCAGAGGAAACCCACACAAGTACGTGGAAAATATACAAACTCTGCACAGTTAGGGCCATGGTGGGAATCGAACCCATAACCCATGAGATTTATCAAGATAATAAAATATAGGTATATATACTTCATTTAATCATCTCTAAGGATATTGAGTTGTATATATTTTTTTCTCTTCTGGTTGTTATTGAACAACATTTAGGATTGTTGGGTTCTTAATTAGCTATATAAATGTTGGCTAAATGCATCTATTAGAATGTCAGATATTCATTTATTTTTACTTTACATGGCTAGCTAAATATACTGTAGATCAATTGTTATAGCAGTCTTCATTTTTATGAGGGCAATTTTCAATAAATGTGATAATAAATTAGTATTATTTGAAAAAGTGTGTATTTATTCATTTTCCAATACATGAAATATCTTTTTGAAATGTTTGTTGATTAAATATTCTAATTGGATTATGCACACACTATTGAATAGTTTTAATGAGCCTTTAAAGTTAGTGCTTAAAATAATTAGTATATGTCCATAAATCCAACAATTAAATGCAACAGTACGTCTGGCATGCAATCACAATAAACACATTGTCTCATTTTATGGCCGAGAAAGTAATCTGTAAAAAGGAAAATGGGAAGAATTTTAATTATCACATATCAGCAGCATTGTTATCCAAACTTTTTGTCTTGCCAGTGCTGTGAATATTTTGAACAAGTTGGAAGCATTTGAACGATTTACTGATTCTGACTGGTTAGGACGATAAAATCTTCATATTATCAACTGTGTACACACTATGAGCCTGATTCACACCTGGTTGCAGTTTTCCCCTGCAAGTTGGGTCATGACCAGCAACGTACCCACAAAAAAATTTGATGGCACATCGCTATAGTGGAATCACTTTGTTGCACAGCAATGTGCTTGGACATGACCAGCAGCCCATTATGAAGCCGGGTACAGGCCGACTATGTTTTGGGTCTCAGTGGCTGCGTGTGACAACACAAAGCCACCATGGCCCTCCCCTGGAATGGCCCGGACATGCCTGCCTTTTCTGGGTCACTCCCAGAAAAAGCTGTGTCCCACCCCTTCAATGCTGCATAATCGCGCCCCCCCCCCCCCCATCATGTCATCGTGGCTCCCCTTCAGAATGTAAACTGCTATCGCAAGGCAATCACAATTTAATTGTGTATGCACTATGGCATGTGCACATGCGAAGATGTCTGAAATTGCGATCTGCCTGAAATTGCGATCTGCAATTTTGGGACATCTGTGCACTGGTCTGAATTAGGCCCTATGTTACCAACAATCCGAACTCCTGTACATGGCAAGCTACATTCTCTGTCATCTCTACATAAATGACAATGAAAGTAGTCACAAGCAAGGGCCATGTTGTTGAATGACAAACTCAGACCTGTCACTCGCCCTCAACTGCACCACCCTGAAAGCTCACCTTAACCCCAGACCTGGAACCTAGAAAAATAACTCAGCAAACCATAAATGGGAGCCATGAATCCACATCTGAATCCTCAGCACTGGAACTCATAACCAGCCCCAGATACAGGACACCCAGAACCAGGAACCCTACCCATATAGCATGTAAACTGATGACATCTTCATATAGCTGTCAGGACGTGTAGAGCAAATGATAATTTTAGAGTCCGCAGGGGCAAATATTATTTGCAGAGACTAGAAACTGCAGGATGGTGCTGAGTGCAAGGAGATTCCAAGCGATAAACAGGAGCAGATCAGAATGCCAATGAATCCAACCATTTTCCTCCATAAGGAACACATTCTGGTTAAACACCAGCGCTGTATTAAAAAGGGTGCTGTCAGAACTATAGACTGAATTGGTTATGTAAGCAATGCTTAGGAAAAGTTTTAAGACTGAGATATCTAATTTGGCAGTGTTCATACATCCAATGATTAAAGTAGGATATTTTCAGTGGGGTGAGGAAAATTGAACAAAATAAACTTGACGTGTATTCGCGGCCCCTCGCCACGCTTCGGGCTCATTTTAAGAGGACGCTCGCCACGCTTCAGGCTTTATACAATCAACTCCACGCCGATGTGGATAGTGGGGGTATGAACAGGTCGGGAGTTTGCGTACCGCGTCCCCTCGCGGGGCACACTGCACTCGCCAGGCTTCACGCTGATGTGGATAGTGGGGGTGTGTTAAATCGCAATCGAATCATATGCAAATCATATGCAAATTTTATGCAACTATCATGTGCGTTTTGCATACAATTTACATACGATCTGCTGGGAAGTGCCACCGTGAAACTAAACAAGTACCATAAAATCTATTTAACATAAAAATGGAATCAGGATATCTCTTACCCAGACTAAGAAGTGGAGCCACAGGTGGAAATAATACAGAGTACCTCTGGAGTTTGCATGCACCCTGCTAGGCTCCAAGTCCTGGACCAAAGGGTAAGTCCTGCAGTCATTCTGACGCGTTTCAAGCTTCTAGGCTCTTCCTCAAGGCTGCTAACAGGGTACTGTTATTGTCAAGAAAACAAATTGTGGAATTGAAATACTTTACTAAAGACCATACAATATACAATACACAAGGTAAAAGTGATAGTACATATATATAGTAGCAATAACAGCTGCAGCTGTCTAAATTAATAGCTGCAGCTGTTGGCATAGTCAGTCCCACTGACCATTCATACTGTACATTGCCCAGCATAATGGAAAACTATCATAAACATAGAAGCACTAATAATGATAGAGGCGCATAGTGCCCCAGACTTACAACAATGTTTGCGGTCAGTACTGTAGGTCATCTCATCTACTTTAAACTATTTGCTATGTCACGGACTAACACAGCATAATACTAGCCCACCATTTTTATAGATATTGTTTTTTAAGTGCTCAACCAATTTACTTTAAAATATATAATTTATGAATGTGGCTAAACATTTAAGATTCTCAGTTATCTTTTTTTTTTAAATGCAAGTTCTAAGTATTTGTTTCAATCTCAGATGTTGAGGTCATAGGAAATGAGTCTTCCTGACCGCTTTTCCATCCAGGTATGTGCATAAGTTCTATAAACCCTTTAGACCACTATTGATATCAGCTACACATTTCTTAATGATGCTTCTGACAGTGATAATTCCAAGCTGTAATCATTTAGCTCTGTTACTGCAGCTTATCTAAGCCTAGTGGTAGGCACTTTGGCATTATTTAATTAATAGTCTTAACTGCAGGGAACAGCTGTATTTTGTGGTCCAACAGTTTTGTAAAAGAAAACTCAACTATTTTATTTAAAAGCGGTTTTGTTTGCTCTGAGTCTTGTCCTCTAATTATGTTTTCAGCTGTTTTACCTACAATATTTGAATCATTTTTTCTGTGATTAAATATATGTATTTTTTATATACAGTTTCTTATAAAGCGTTTCCACTTTCACACCAGAAAATGTAAGGACCCACCCAGGAATATGGCCCAGGGATCATGCCAGGTCAGTCCCGGGTTGGCCCCTTTCACACCAGAAATGTCCCTGCATTTTCTGGTGTGTGAAGGGGGTGGGAAAGGGCAGGGAGGAGGCTGTCAGGAGGTGGGGAGGAGGCGTGCAGGCAGTGGGCAGGCGGCTTGATGGTGGCGGGATGGCGGAGAGTACTCACCCCGGTTGCTGGTCCTTGTTGCTGGGGATACACACAGGCGGCATTCATGGGTGACAGGTCAGACGGTGGGCACAGAAGACGCAGCTCTCCAGCTGCAGTGAGCATATATGCGGCCTGTCCTGTCATCTGCGCCTGCTGCCTGTGTGGATCCATGTCTGACAGCACGCACCGAGGACCGGCAACCCGGGTAAGTACCTTACCCCTTTCACACCGGCCAGGACCCCGGGTGGAACTCGGGAACAACCCTGCTCCATAGCAGGGTTGAAATCCTGGGGAATCCAAATTTGTGCTAATTTGGAGATAAGAACTGAGTAAATCTGGTTAAAACTGAACCGGCACCTCTGTAAAATAAAGCAAAAAGAAAAATGCAATTACTACTCATACGCCATCTAGTTAAATGAACAATTAAACCAAATAAAACATGAAGTCCAATAAAACATGCCTTAACACCATTAGCACCAATAAACACTGTTTAAAGAAATGTGCTCAAATGCTTTACTACATCCTAACGTGAAGACTATAAATGCATACTGTATGTGACATTTGATATGTACTAAAATTATTATACACTCCTGCGTCAGACTGGTACACATACAACACTCTAATACTAAAAGGGAAAAAAGGCTTTCTGAAAATAGCTTGAGATTCAAACTGTGGTCACTCATTATCATAACATGGCATATTTTTCATCGTAAGATGACAGTTTGCAATATCACTTGCGATGGAACCGAAAATAAAAAGGGCTGACTCCTGACAGTGTGTGACACAGAAGTATTGAAGGAGTCACTGAGCCATAATTAAATGTTTCTGCAACCCATAATTGAAACCCATAAGTCAAACTCGTTCTATCTTATCTCAGAAGCACAAAGAATGCTCATCAACACATTCAGGATTTGACATCTGTTGTTAATGCATATAACAACATTATCATCCTCCGCTTTCAACATGCATCAGTGGTGTTTAATATTTTCTGAATGTTTGAACTGAAGGGCTACATTTACTAAATGGTGGATTGTAAATCGTGCTGGGTTTGTGGCAGTTTGGTAGCAATTTTGCAATGTGCTAACATTATGGACAAAGCCGCATAACTGCAGATAAAGGACCCTTTACCGTAGAACAGAATAGACCTGAATATCAAAGCACATCAATGTTTTAGACCATAGAAAGAATATAATAAAAAAAACTTATGAAGAGGTGGTTTTGAAAATTGCATACAGATGGAGCCACCAACATCTATCCGGCCTATGATGTTTGTCCAACCAACTTGCAACAGCATGCCTAGTCGCACAGCAGCACAATAAGTCGCACATCATGTATGCAATACCCTGCTATACAATGTATTGTGTGTGACGATGAAGCACACTAGAGTGAATTTGTTTACAGTGGTGGATAATTCCCAGCAGCCTTAGCAGCTGCACAAAAAGCCAGTAGCATGTGACATGACCAGTGTCAGAAGGAGAGCGAGCAGATGGCCAGTGCAGTCTGTGAGGAGACGTCCAGGGAGAAAGAGAGCGGCAGACAGTGGGAGCATGAAGGATGCTTACACTTACTGGGGGTATGCAGAAATGGCTCATCAGTTTCGGGGATTCCCTCTCGAGTTCTTGCTGTCATCTGTTGGACTGTAAATGATAAAAGAAGAGGTGTGGTGAGTCCAGCAAATACATACATACCAGCCTAAAAAAAGAGGTGTTCTCATATTTACCTACACAGCTGTATACAGTTTAAAGACATTTTACCTCAGAAAAGGACATTCAACTTCAGAGAGCTAAAGTCCTCTATATTTCTACACAGCTGCAGACAAAAGAGACCTTTTGGGGGAAATTTACTAAAGAAAATTTGTAAAAAATAGGTGTATTTGTATCCAGAAATACACTTATTTTTGACATTTACTATCCCGAATATACGGCAATTCGTATTCGTATTGATAGCACATCAATACGAATCTGAATTGCCGTATTTTCGGGATAGTAAATGTCAAAAATAAGTGTATTTCTGGATACAAATACACCTATTTTTTTTTTACAAATTTGCTTTAGTAAATTTCCCCCTTTACCTCAGAAAGGCTATAATATACTCTTCTCTCACCCAGATGTATATATTGAAAGATATATTCTCACAGGAAGGATAAAACAAGCTAACAACCTAGTGCAGGATTAACAAAGATTACCTCAGATGATAACTGTACGACAGGCAGACATTTATTTGATTCCTCATTAGAAGGAGAAAACAAGTAATTTTCCCTGACTAATATTATTTGATGGAGAAATAGTGACTGTAATAAGCAATAAGGTGTAAATACTTTATACAGTGACTCCAATCTACAAAACAAAAATAGACGCTTTGGTTATAGTGACTTCTACTGTACCCATGGCTATTTTTCAGCAGGCTCCAGCAGGAACTGAGGCCCTTATTCTAGTTCACTCTTTCTGACAAAATCTTTCTTAGATGGACAAAACCATGTGCACTGCGGGTGGGGCAGGTGTTACTTGTGCAGAGATAATTAGATTTGGGTGGGGTTTTACTTCAAAGTGAGATCTATATTGCAGTGTAAAAATACAGCAGCCAGTATTTACCCTGCACAGAAACAAAATGACTCACCCAAATCTAATTCTCTCTGCACATTTTAAATCTGCCCCCCCTGCAGTGCACATGGTTTTGTCCATCTAAGAAAGATTTTGTCAGAAAGAGTGAACTAGAATAAGGGCCTAAGTTCCTGCTGGAGCCTGCTGAAAAATAGCCCTGAATAAAGAGAGAGACTACTGTAAGTAAAAGTTTACACCTGCAGCAGGTATATTATTGCACAATAATACATAAGTATTGTAGCATATAATAGTGATAATATTGATATTTTGATGTAATGTAAAAATGGTAACAGTATATCTATAATTTTTTTTACAGGGGCGTGGCCATGCCCCCTCCCTTTGACCACACCACTTATTTTACCTGTTGATGTCCCTGCACACACAAACAATCACACTTAAAAAAAAAAAGGAAAAAGAAACCAAAACATAGAGAAAACAGACTACAGTATATGGAAAAGATGCCCCAAACAGACAAATAAAGAACAAGGAACAATAAATTATAAAGTTATTGCTTGATGTGAGATCTTTCTCTTTATATTTACCTATAACTTTCTCCTTCTCCGCATAAACTGTTCACTGTGTAACTGTAATGCCATTACACATTATACCACACGCCAAAAACTCATTACAGATTATACCACACCCCATAATGCCCACTACACATTATACCACACACTGTAATGTCCATTACATATTATACCACACTGTTGGCTGTGGTGGGCTGCTGTGGCTTTCTCCAGGTGGCTGCTTGGCATTGCGGATGAGCAGTTACCACCCTCTTTCACAATTACAGAGCTTTCTGTCTTAACTGCCAGCACCCCCTGAATGACTCCATAAATATAGTAATTTCTGTCTTGACAGAGTGCAGCCAGCCAACTAGTGACAAGCTGCTTGTCCTCCTCCTCCTGAGATGATATTTTGGCATGGATAACTTGCTGGGCTCTGTTCCCCCTACCGAACATACAGTATTGCTCTTCTGGGATGTGCTCCTGAAGAAGATCCTGTAGTGGCTCTGACCTCTCACTGGCTCCTCTGAAGGGTCAGTTCTGTCAATGTCCCATTCCTCTCCCAAGATTTGACCGGAAGTAAATATGTAACAAACTCCTCTCCCCTTTCCTGTACTCTCATGTGTAGTCTTCATCTGCCTTCTGAGTCTATTCAACTCCTTCTCTGAATAGCTGTAGTAGCAGGCTGTCAGACAGAAGTTGGGCACAGGCAGGAAGTGGATCAATCATCAGCATAGCCAGGGCAACTTGCTGGGGACAGCTATCTGGGTGCACCACTTGCAATGCACTGTAGTGCGTGGATGGTTGTAGCCTGAAAACTATAAACCATGGAGGAAGTTGCACTTACAATGGGCGGAGGACAGGAGCAAGTTTGCAGGAATATGTGCCTGCGTTGCGGTTTTCATGGTACTAACCACCACTTTTAGCAGCCAATCTGCTGTTGGTCAGACCGCAAATGGGCCAGGATCACGGCTGTCGGAAGGGATCGGCAACTGTGTATCACGGCTGGAAGATCTTGAGGACCCACCTCAGGTTCAGATTCAGGCGAGACTGGGGCGGGACGCCCTTGGAACTTGGCAGGTTGGATGTACGACCTCTGCATATATTTTGGGCAGTGGGTTTTGACGAATACTCCAAAGCGAGGGCGCGGAGTCTAACTGCCCAGCGGTCTTCTCCAGGGACCCCCGCAAGGAAGTTTGGGTTTCGCTGCGTCTGGACAGCAGGTCGCGGCCCCTCACTTGGAGCACCCACGGGTGCCCTAGATGGAGCGGACAGGATGAGCCGCTCAGGTTAGGGATCGGGACAGGAGTAGGAAGGTTGTAGGGAGTACCGGGATGTTTGAGGCAAAAGCTGAGATGTGGATGACGTAAACCAGAGACTGCTGACGGAGAAACTGACGACTTGACCGGATGACTTCTGTAACTGAAAACGGCACACTTGGCTTTAGAAGAATAAACGAGAACTGAAAAGTACCAGACTTGGTTTAAACGTAAACTGACAACTTTGTCCAAAAGGCGGGGCTTGAAACTGAAGACTGCCGACACGGCTACAGGAGATGATGACGGAACTGGAATATCAGGAAAGCAGGGAGGAACGGGTTAACACACAGGAGCAGGAACAGGATCAGAGCTGGGACAGGAGAGCTGGATCTGGCAGGAGAGCAGGATCAGCAGAACCACACACAACCAGTGGAGCTGCAGAGAGATGCTGACAGCTGACGAGTTGTTCCAGCAATGAGGCTAAGAGCCTCCTGGAACTTATACCTCAGCCCAGCAAGGTCCGGCCCCCTAGTGGGGAAGGAAGGTATCAAATAGAAGCACTGAGTGCCGATCACGTGACCTGCCCAACATGGCGGCGCCCAGTCCCGGGAGCCGGCGTCTGTGCTGCTGCCGGACCCGCCAATAGACTGGGGAGCCTCCGGACTACCCGGCGCCTGCATCCAGCCAGCCCCGCACCATCACGGCGCCAGGACCGGTGAACGCGGAGTGGTGAGTAGCCGGTGCCGGGCCTGGCGCCGCGTCGGGCTGTGACACTGTGATCCTGGATTGCATACCCCCCTATTTCTGAGCTGCTCATCTTCCTACCCTCCTGCATATCATCACCTTCAACAAATTAATAATCTATAGATAGCAAACCATCTCCTCTAGCACCCAACTGTGCTGTCTTGGCTTGACTCTACCCTCTCCTTCAAACTACATATTAAGTAAATATAAGAGTCCTGTCATTTCCATACCCAAAATATTTCTGGAATCAGACCATTTCTCACACTGGAGCATATAAGACCCTCATCCACTCATTGGTCATCTCCAATTTGGACTACTGTAATCTTCTTTAACCTGGCCTTCCAGATGCCCAACTTTCTTTCCACTCCAATCTGTTATTATGCTGCTGCCTGACTAAGCTTTCTCCTCAAATGTATATAAATCAATTCAAGCTTCATATACTCATTTACAAAGCACTCACCCAATTCTCTTACATTTACATCTCTGGCCTAATCTTTTGCAGTCTCGACCCAATCACTTCAATCCAGGGGGAGGGGATATGGACTGCATACCTTAGCTACTAATAATAAGATGTGCTACCTAGCTGTGACCAAGTATTACAACATAGAAACAAGACAGCAGGTGCACCATCTAACCATTACAATTATAATACATGTCATAATTATACATAATATACAAGATTTTGGCATAAAAAGTCAAGGTAAACTTATCAGGTAGGTCGTTAACATTTTAGAGGTGAGCCTTCATTGTGCAGGGCACCCCCAAATTACCCTATCCAAACCACCACTGGGCACTACGCAAATAAAGGATAACAAAGGTCAGATTGTTAATAAGTACTGATCAGGTTTATTTTACATTTTAACAGCACTTTATTAAGATGATTGCAACTTTAGATTAATATTGTTGTTAATGGTACACACTTCATTTGGGTAAATTAAGAAACAGTATACTCACTTTCTGTGATGTTGTTCCAGACTTTAGTCAAATATATGACTGGAACACTTATATATTTCTTTAAATGAGGGAAAACTCTTTATATTATCTGATTTCTCAATAATATCCAAATATCCATTGACCTAGGATTTCTTCTATTGATGTTGAATTTAAGTCTACACTTATTTAGCTCATGGTTTGATCCTTTTCTTGAACAAAGACACCACTTCAACTCTTTGAAAACCCTTTCTTCCGATTGAAATAACAAAGAGCCTTTGAAGGTAAGAAAAATACAGGCATTGCTATAAAAGATGTCAGCTCCTTATAACCTGCCCAATTGACCACAGCCAACATTAACTAATTACATAATGGGGATAGAGATTTTAAACAATTCTTGGAAATTTTCAGGGACCAATTTCGCTGAGGCAAAAAAAATGGAAAGTATTAATACTTATTTTTCAATATAATACAAGAAATATATTGCTGTTGATATGGCTTATATAAAATGAATCGTTAATATGTTTTGAATGTTGTGTTACATGGCCACTTATAAAAACAAATTCCATTTATCGAAATTTATTCAGAAGTTAAAATTATCCACAATTGCCATTTTGAAAATGCTTTGTCAATTCAATCTATTAAAAATTAAACTGATGATTTTATTTTACTCTGTTGATATTTTCCTATTCACTTTAATAGGCAACAGAGTATATTTCAATTGTGTACACAACATTTTACAATGTATACAACAATAAAATTTCAGGTAACTCCGAACATTGTTTACATGCTGGGCACATTTGATTGGCTGAGTGGGTAATGACGCTCATTTTGAATCATGGAGCCCTAGAGTATCAGATTGTTTTCACGGTAGCTCTATGACAAAGGTTTCTTATTAAAAAATTTACAGAAAAATATATAAATTTAAGTTAATTGTGCTTATACAGTATGTCATCTTTAGATAAATTATATGGTAAGGAACAGGATTCACTTCTGTTTGTAGATATATGTTATGATTGTAGGCCACAAGCACTGGTTTCAACTATTACTGTATATTGACCTTAAATAATTTTAATTGGTCCTAGACTACCAAACCACAGCACCCTGCAAGTATCCCATGGCACCCCTGGATACAATATCACACATTTTTGTAACCACTGACATACTATATTACTGTGGAACTGCTTCAACATGTCCGTTTTCACAGTTTGCTGGTACTTGTAGTTCACAAAAGGCCATAATTCATAAGAAGTATATTAGCATATATCTGAATGTGATATATTAGAAATCTTTTATGCTTTTAAAATGTTTGAAATTGGTGATATTATTAGTGATTTTCATGGCTTTTTTAAAAGCCCTTTACAACATGACCACTTCTCTGTGATAAAACAAACAGTTAACTTGACACCCCTGTGGATGCTCCTTATTTATCCCAAAAGCCTGTATTCAATTATCTGCAGCAATGAACCAGCCTGGGGCTATTCACTCGTCCTCGATGCCAACAGAAGCAGAGTCCACAATAACTAGCCCTATCAGCCCCAATATTTTTTTCTGAGAAAACACATATGTAGGTGTGGGAACCTATACCAGCAAAATTTGACAACATTTTTTATTGTGCAAAAATGTATTAGGGACAATTGTATATCCCCCAAAATATTATTAACTCTTTGTAATTCAGATCCCTAGGCTATAGAAGAAATTAGTACCTGCAAGCTCACATCAAGGTGTCACCCAGTGTGACATCTTGGATTCCTTGTGCACACACAGGGGTTTGTGGACTAATGCATGTAAAGCTATGCTGTCTGGGGAATTGTTTGGGGGCATTACTGTATGTCGAGCCCATGTTATCATCATGCTAGGGGCATGGGTACTTGTGTACATGCGATGGCATGCGATGCGATTTTACCGTGTTTTAATGCATTTTTGTTAAACATTGCATGCGATTTTACAAATCATTCACAGGCTTGCACAGGGCGGAATTTCACTCTGTCTGGGTGGTGGCTATCTGGTCTTACAGCTCTGCAAAATCACCCATCAGTGATCATGTTTGAATAACCCCTATATCTGTAAATAAATAAAAAATATAGTAGACAGAAAATACAGCTCAACTGTCAACGCCAACCCGAAGCGTGGCGAGCGCAGCGAGCCTGCGAGGGGCGGCGGTACGCATCCTACGACCTTTTCATACCCCCACTATCCACGTCGGTGTGGAGTTGAGAATAGAAAGTGTGGCGAGCGCAGCGAGGGGACGCGGATACCTTCACAGGTATATGTGTCCCCTCGCGGGCTTCACAGGTATCCGCGTCCCCTCGTGGGGCTTGCTGCGCTCGGCACGCTTCGAGCTCGGTGGCTCGCTGCGCTCGCCACACTTTCTATTCTCAACTCCACGCCGACGTGGATAGTGGGGGTATGAAAAGGTCGTAGGACGCGTACCGCCACCCCTTATGGGGTCGCTGCGCTAGCCACGCTTCGGGTTGGCGTTGATAGTGGGGGTGGTACAGTGTGAAAAATGACATTTGGGGTGCATTTTACATGATTTCAACTCATGTCCATAATTTCAGTGAAAAATGACATCGCATCGCATCAGATCGCATGCGTTCTCATGCGATCGCATGCGATGCAATGCGATTTTTACGTATACGATGCCCATCGTGAGAAGCCGTGATTGTACACAATACCGGGGCATGCCTATGCCTCTGTTAGCAATGTGCCCTGTACACAAGGCACATTGCTCGATGACACCATCAAAAGAGATGACACGGAAGAGCAGCTCTGATACTGTATTTTTATGTCACCCCCTTGGATGGGGTCACAAGTTGCATGTGGTCTTATAAATAAGAACACTACATCCAAACTATATGTCTGAACCAATTGAAAAGTTTTCCAAGGTAAACAGTTAATGTAATTGAAAACTTGAACATTCAGATGAAATGAAAGACCAGAACTGAAGAAAAAGTCTATGAGGTCGATCCTATTAATTGCGAAGGGAGTGAGGTGCTGTTGCCATGGCATTTAAATGCTGGCAATGGTACCCAATGCCTCGCCCTTTGCAGGCTGCTTTCAGCAAATTCGTTGAAAATTGCTCGCTACCCTTTGGGGCAGTAAAGTGCGACCGTTGCTGCGATGATTCACAATTTGAACTGTATTTTCTGTCTACTATATTTTTTATTTATTTACAAATATAGGGGTTATTCAGACATGATCACTGATGGGTGATTTTGCAGAGCCGTAAGACCAGATAGCCACCACCCAGACAGAGTGAAATTCCTCCCCTGTGCAAGCCTGTGAATGATTTGTAAAAATCTTGCTGATCGGTGGCCAGCTGCATATCCATACACACTCACTCACCATCGAATGATTTCTCCAGTATGTGCATAACCCTGACCCTTCCACAAATCTGCGACAGAAAACAGGCTGATCGAAGCCAGAGCTGACGTCACACGTCCTCCCTGAAAACACCTGGGCACAC
Organism: Crinia signifera; assembly: GCF_055691185.1. Lineage (NCBI taxonomy): Eukaryota > Metazoa > Chordata > Amphibia > Anura > Myobatrachidae > Crinia > Crinia signifera. Next base: position 349,148,003 of record NC_139217.1, read on the forward strand.
CTGAGTTTTTCCAGACACTGCCAGAAAACAGCTTTCTGTCAATTAACTTGCAAATGGATTGGGAATCGAACAATCATTTAATTTTGTTGCAGTTTGGCCTGCGCACTATGATCTGTATGCATGTGCAGTCATTCAATAAAAGGTCACTGTACGAATTCGCACAGCAGCACACATTGTTGTGTTCACCTATCCCGCAATACGTACACATCTCGGGAACAACTTGCTGGGTCCAGCTGACAATACATTGAAAACATGCAGTATGTGACAATTTGCACACTGGATAAGGAAGCCAACATATGTATTTTCTAAGAACTGATATGCATAGTACGCAATATTGTAAAGAAACATTTAAAAAGTAAATGTACAGAGAAATACAGTATGATGATTCGCATTTTCTAGGATACTTTGTATTTATTTTTGGTTTAAGGCATGAGTTCTGGTTCTAAAGGCCCCCATTTACTGCGGCCACTTTTCCCCTTAAAGAAGTTTTCGTCAATCTCCCTTTGAGCCACCTTGAGCCATATTGCATGCGATCCCAGGAAAGCCTGCTCTGCTGTACAAGCAAACCAAGAGATTGCATGTGCCGCCAATGCAAGATATGTGAGATATGCACGGGACCACGCATCGTATCACACCTGCTGTCATTCACCTGTAAGTTGCGCTCTTTTCCTGCAATTGATGGCTGCAATTGCAGGAAAAGACCCCATATTGCAGGCAAATTGCATAAGACATGGACAATTGTGAAATACTAATGGAGGTCACAGGATCCTATATGGCGCAGTGCATCCCTGGTGTTACAGTTCCCAAAGTGTCACCAACATTTTACAACTATACAGAAAACACAAAAAGATTTGGAACTTTTAAACAGTGAGGCGCAAAGTATACTCAATGACTCTTTTGGAACTTCTTCCTTGGTGATGATTCTGTGATGGTGGTAATTTTTGATCTTAGTGTCCGTTTTTCCGTCAAGGTAAGTGTCCGTGAGCAGAAAAATAAAATAAAGATAAATTTCAGCGTGTGTGTGATTATTCAATATAAGTCTATGTACTAAGACATTTAGGTGCTCTTCAATGAAGTGGAAATTTATTATACGTACCGAACTCACGTTAAACAAGTTGGTACGAAGCTCATAAAGGTATCTTTCCACGTACTGGTGATTCCTATGATATATTCCTTCTTTAGTGTGGAGGGTGGTTTTCTAATGTGCTAAAAAAAAAAGAAAAATACAACACATGTGTAGATTTGTATGGTGCAGGGAATAATTTTGATCTGTGGGGGGCCAAAAATGTATGGCGTACCTCACTCACCAAAGTTGTGCATAAGTTAAATATATCAAGGTATATTTGGATTGTGGGCATACCCTTACTCACTGAGTTTTTTTGAAGTTTACACTCAAAACGGTTTATTTTACGATATTCCTTTGTTTTCATACGATTTGTTGGGATTTCACCATTCAGACGTTTCTCAAAGAAAGGATCAATATACCATATATCAGGAATTTTGTAACCAATTTAGTATAGGGGGTAGAGGTTTTATTATACCAGATAGTGGTACACCTCACCCTTAATATTAGTGTTCTATGGTAGACAATTGATGGGCGTACCCCAACTCACACTTGTGTGTTCAATGGACCACTTATCAAGGTTTCTTTAAAGGAGTGGGGTTCTGAAACTTTTCTCTGACAGGGTTCACCCATCCAATTCACACTGGACAAGGAAGCCAACATTGTTGGGAATCTGGATTTATGGTTCAGTCTGCTTTGGTTTTGTGTTCAGCAGTTGACTCACTGGTGGCCTCCAGTGGTAGCTATGTGCCACATCGGCTCAGTATCCTGGCAGCTAATTATTCACTAGGCTGTGAGGTAATCAGCTCGTTAAGCACTAGCCTGGGAGATTCCTGAATCTTCAGGTGTAATTAATCACCTGAGCCCTTTATAGGGCAGGCTCACCTGCAGTACTTTGCCAGTGATAGCTTCAGTTCCTGTCAGCTTCTAGCTTCCTGTTAACCTATGTTTAGTTCCTGCTTCCTGGGGAGAGAACTCTCTGTCAGCTCTCAGCTTCGCTACCTGGTTCCCTGTTCCGTCTGCTGTTTGGATCTCAGGATTTATCCTCTGCAGCTCATTGCTCACTGTAGCATCAGCCTGTATACCCGGACCCCGGAGCTTTCTGGTTCCTGCTGTTCTCCTTTGGAAATTCCAGTGCTCTCCTGGTTTCCTGCTTCCAAGTCTGCTTGGTGTATCATCCAGTCCTGGGCCAGAGCCTGCGCCTGATCCACTTCCCTCTTCTCCCTGTGGGTCACGTAAGTGCTCCTTTGGAGCCCGGTGGTTCTATCTTTTATTATTCATTTGCCCGCCGTGGCTGTTCCCCGCTGTGGGTCCGTCGTTATTCCTTTGTGTCATTTTTCCAGCTGTTCCTCCTGTTTTGTTATTGTCTGTTGCCCTAGCTTCCATCAGGCAGGGGTGTTTCCCTTTCCATCTGCAACCGGTTTGGGGAATCACTTGTCTTGTTGTGCCCCTGTTCCGAGATTCCCTATTGTATCTCTTGTGTCTGCGACTGGGTCGCAACTCCCGTCCTTGGCCTGGTGCCGGTAGTCAGGGGTCTTTTTCCAGCTAGGTCCTTTAGCCAGATCATCCTTTTGAGCTACCCCCTGGCGATTGCTCACCCCTTGTCATTACCTAACACCTGGCTGCATCGGGGTCAGAGCCGGCCTAACTGGCTCTGTCGAACGCGGCGGCTACAGGCGAAGCCTAGCACTTGCAGGGGTATTCCATCTGCCCGGGGGACTCAACAGAGTCAGTGTAGGTTTCGCTGTGGCCGTTCTAAACAGCGGTCCCAGCTGCGGGCTCACGCCTGACCTTTTTCCTCCTGCCAGCTGTCGTATCACCCAGAGCCCAGGCGAAAACCTTAACAAACATATGTATTTTCTAGGAACTGATATGCATAGTAAGCAATATTGTAAAGAAACATTTAAAAAGTAAATGTACAGAGAAATACAGTATGAGGATTCTCATTTTCTAGGATACTTTTTATTTTTGGTTTAAGGCATGAGTTCTGGTTCTAAAGGCCCCCATTTACTGCGGCCACTTTTCCCCTTGAAGAAGTTTTCGTCAATCTCCCTTTGAGCCACCTTGAGCCATATTGCATGCGATCCCAGGAAAACCTGCTCTGCTGCACAAGCAAACCAAGAGATTGCATGTGCCGCCAATGTGAGATATGTGAGATATGCACGGGACCACGCATCGCATCGCACCTGCTGTCATTCACCTGTAAGTTGCGCTCTTTTCCTGCATTTGATGGCTGCAATTGCCGGAAAAGACCCCATATTGCAGGCAAATTGCATAAGATATGGACAATTGTGAAATACTGTATACAGGACCTCAAGTACAGCTTGGCCAAGTCCACCTGAAAATTGAAGCAGTAATTTAACACTGGGCTTAGAAAATTATATTCAATCAGGGCCATATTTGCCATTAAATTGACTAGGCTGAAGACTAGGGACCCCACAGGGACTGGGGACCTGTCAACATTTTTTACATTTTTAAAAAGAACAAATGGCAGCCAAAATGCAGGACAATTCTGGATTTCAAAAGAGAAAAGGAAGGACGATATTGATGGCATAAGCTTTGATTCCCGAATGTCTGCCTGTGAATCTGACACAGTGATAGACAATGAGGGGATCCAAAATACCTCTAGTGGCTTAAATAGTGGTAGTTTTACCGCTGTTAAAAAAACTACTGGTTTTAATAACTGCTGGTATACAGTAGATGATGATGATAATTGTTTTGACCATAACAGCATTCATTTCTTGTAGTAAGGATTTTCTTAATCAGAAATTGACCCCATAGTATTAGAAAAAATGTAAAACTGCTTTGTATTAAAATAGAGAAAAAATTGGGGGTCAGTTACCTAGGTAACTGTAGGGGCGCCTGTATGGGTGGCTCTCGCTAGCAGCTGTCAAAAAAAGGGGGTGTCAATCCCTATAGAAAAAGCAAGAAAAGAATGGTAGACTGCGCTCATTGATGACAGAATGAGGAATATAAAAATATTTTAATTATACAAATAGCATGCTATAATAAACATAAAAAACAAGGTACACAGTAATAAGGTACACAGTATAAAAAAGGGGGGGGAAGGGGGAATGACAGGGATGTTGAAAATAGCTGCGTCCACTTGTTAAAGTGATATCACCTGATATTGAGTCCACAGTCCAATGGATAACCGTTTAAATTGAGGAGCAGATGGAAAAACTGGCCGTGGCGGTACTCAAATGTGGTTATTCTTCTTCCAATTATAATAGGGGGTAGCGATCCTCCCAATTTGGATAGGAAATAGTAGTTGAGTGTCCGCTGTAGAACCCTGGGTGGGTATTAGATAGGCGGCTTGCCTTCAAGAGGTGAGTGCCTCACTCCAGGTTGGTGTGGCCGGTGATGGTATACAAGTAGAAATCTCCAAACGGTTTTCAGTGGAAATAGGTGGCAGTGGAGGGCAGCGTTTTGTGGTGCCAACGCGTTTCACTGCACAGAGCAGCTTGAAAAAGCTGCTCTGTGCAGTGAAACGCGTTGGCCCAGGCTCCTAACTGCCCACCACAAAACGCTGCCCTCCACTGCCACCTATTTCCACTGAAAACCATTTGGAGATTTCTACTTGTATACCATCACCGGCCACACCAACCTGGAGTGAGGCACTCACCTCTTGAAGGCAAGCCGCCTATCTAATACCCACCCAGGGTTCTACAGCGGACACTCAACTACTATTTCCTATCCAAATTGGGAGGATCGCTACCCCCTATTATAATTGGAAGAAGAATAACCACATTTGAGTACCGCCACGGCCAGTTTTTCCATCTGCTCCTCAATTTAAACGGTTATCCATTGGACTGTGGACTCAATATCAGGTGATATCACTTTAACAAGTGGACGCAGCTATTTTCAACATCCCTGTCATTCCCCCTTCCCCCCCTTTTTTTATACTGTGTACCTTATTACTGTGTACCTTGTTTTTTATGTTTATTATAGCATGCTATTTGTATAATTAAAATATTTTTATATTCCTCATTCTGTCATCAATGAGCGCAGTCTACCATTCTTTTCTTGCTTTTTGTATTAAAATATACTGTATATATACAGTACATACAGTATATTGTATTTCCTTCTGTTGTTTCTTTGAGATAATGGCATATAGAAAAGGCTACATTGTATTGTACATTTTAAGTGGATCTTTACTAGGAATCTCACGCATTGAATAGAACATGTCTATACTAACATACAACATAGGAAAATTGCTGTGCCCACTGAATTATAAACAATCTGAGGTACTAAGCATACAGTAAGTGCTAAATTGCCAAGACTATGACATTATCAAAAGGTAATACCATGAAAAACTAATACCTTGAAAATCTAAATTATTTATGTCCTTTCTTCTAACGCTTAAATACTTTCAAACAATCATGTCAGAATATTGTATGCCTCTGTACTTTTTCTGCTTCTTTTATTCTTTAGAAACAATTTTTGAGCGCAGAAAACGTACAGGTTGAATATAACACTGTATCATCCATTGTGGTTTGGTAACAAAGCAATTCCTTTGTTTATTTTTAATAATCTGTTTTGTCTCTGATTAGTCTATTTCCCAAGCATTAATACAACATCATGAAAATAAAATTCAGAAGAAATAACCTAGTATTATAAGTAATTCAATTTATGAGTTTAAAAATAAGTTCTTTGGTTAAAGCAAATTATGGTGGAGAATTAAAATAAATAACATCTTTATTCCACTATTCTTCACACACTCATCCAAATGACTACAGCTACAGTAAAGAAATATAATATAATAATGGAATCTAATAATATGCAAACAGATTAGTATGCAAGAAAGTTGGGAAATATGCAGCAAACATGAATTAATATCTAAAACCTAAAATGTCTATTTAATGCAACAAGAAACTGACACACATCACTACCCAGATAGCTATACCCTGCATACAGGTAGCAGTCAATTTACCGCATACTTGCCTATTTTTGAAAACTAGTTTCAGCAGATTTTTAGCTGCTAGAACAGGGGTGGCCAACCGGACAGAGGTAAAGAGCCGAAAAATATCGGTAGTCAAGCTAAAGAGCCGACATCATGCGCGCGCCGAAGGCGCATGCGCCAAAAAAGGGGCGTAGTCTATTTTGACCCCATGGGTGGGTGTGATACAAATATGCCTCCAATAGTGCAGTGCCATATATTTATATGCCCCCAATAGTGCCAGATACACATATGCCCCCACACGGTGCCGGGTATGCCCCTACGGTGCCAGAAAGCTGGTATGCCCCCACAGAGTCAAAAAGCTGGTATGCCCCCACAGTGCCACAAACTGCAATGCCCCCACAGTGCCACAAACTGCTATGCCCCCACAGTGCCACAAACTGCTATGCCCCCACAGTGCCACAAACTGCTATGTCCCCACAGTGCCACAAACTGCTATGTCCCCACAGTGCCACAAACTGCTATGTCCCCACAGTGCCACAAACTGCTATGTCCCCACAGTGCAAATTTCCCAGAAGCAGCACTCACCGTTGTTGCTGCTGCTGCCAGGCGGGGAGAGGACAGTCTGGTGTCCCCCTGCAGTCCTGTCATGTCACCGAAGAGAGCAGCACAGCACACCGCACGTCTCCTTCCCCCTCACTTCCTTGTGACTGGGCCATCCACCAATCAATGCTCGCTGGCCGGCTCCTGATTGGCTGCTGGCCCGTGAGCTCTTATTGGCGGACGGCCCAGTCACAAGGATGCACAGTAAGGGGTAGGAGAGATGCGCGATGCGCACTCTCCTCCCCTCAGAAGGAGAAGGGATTCAGGGAACCGGCAGCAGGGGGGACTGGGACAGATGGTGGGCGGCGGGCAGCAGTGGGAGCAGGAGCCACACTTTACAAGGGGGAGAGCCGCATGAGACTCAAGAGCCACAGGTTGGCCACCACTGTGCTAGAAAAATGCACCGTGCCACCGAGAGGGTGTGTCATGCTCCACCCAGAGGGTGTGTCTAACTTCACCTATGGGGTAACTATTGCCATTAGGAGGTGTGTCCTACAGTGGCAGAAGAAAACTCTGACACAGAATGAGGCGAAATTCACATTCTGACACAGGGAATGAGCCGAAACTCACATTCTGACACAGGGAATGAGCCCAAAATTCACATTCTGACACAGGGGATGAGCCAAAATTCACATTCTGACACAGGGAATGAGCCCAAAATTCGCATTCTGATACACAGGGAATGTGTTCGAAATTCACATTCTGACGCAGGGAATGAGCCGAAATTCACATTCTGACACAGGAAATGTGTCCGAAATTCACATTCTGACACAAGGAATGAGCCCAAAATTCACATTCTGATACACAGGGAATGTGTCTGAAATTCATATTCTGACACAGGGAATGAGCCTGAAATTCACATTCTGACACAGGGAATGAGCCTGAAATTCACATTCTGACACACAGAATACGCAAACATTCACATTCTGACACAGGGAATTGGCCCAAAATTCACATTCTGATACATAGGGAATGAGACGAAATTCACATTTTGACACACAGAATGAGTAAAAAAAAAATCACATTCTGACACTCAGAATGAGCCGAAATTAACGTTCTGACACAGGGAATGAGCCAAAATTCACATTGTGACACAGGAAATGTGCCCGAAATTAACTTTCTGGCACAGGGAATAAGCAGAAATTCACGTTCTGACACAGGGAATTCTGTTATGCGGAGGTGTCTTCACAAGTGTAAGTTCATCCCAGTTTCTGCCTGCGATGGGGAGCACAAAACTCCATAACAGGCAGCATCTGGGATGAAATTACAATTGTAAATACCCCCCTCCCCCATCCCTCTGCATAAAAGCATATACAACAAAAAAACCCTGTGGACTGTATATAAACTAGAGATGTGCACCGGACACTTTTCGGGTTTTGGGTTTTGGGTTCTGATTACCTTGAGGTTTTGGGTTCTAATGGGTTTTGGCAAAACACCTCCTAAGTGTTTTGTGTTTGGATTTTTGGGGGTTTTGGGTTCTGATTTTTTAGTTAAAAAAGCATAAAAACAGCTAAAATCGCAGAATTTGTTTTTGTTTTTTTTTGCTCCTATGCTATATTAACCTCAATAACATTCATTTACACTAATTTCCAGTGTTTTCTGAACACCTCTCACCTCACAATATTTTATTTAGGGCAAAAGTTTGCACTGAGGTAGCTGGATAACTATGCTAAGCCACACAAGTGTGCGGCACAAACACGTGGCTCATGTAAGAGTGGCACTGCAGCGGCAGACAGGATGGCAGTTTAAAAAAATAGGCCCATAAAAGATCCCTATCTGGCTTGATCATGCACTGTTTACCATGTGCAGCCAAGGAGCGGTGGGCATTTTGTGCAGCACAGAGTTTGTCTGCAAGAGTGTAACTGTTTTGATCACTTTAACATCCAACAAGACCCCTATCTGGCTTGATTGTGTGATTATGATTAATTAATGTAATCTGATTGTTTAATTTTGTAATTATTATTCATTTATTACCAGTCGTCTCTTAAATCATTGATAATGGGTGTAGGGGAGGGGGCTAATCAATTTTAAGGTGGCAGATGGAAGATCTAATGTAATGTGTAAACCATCACTAGCATTGGTTGCAGCAGTGGCAGCAACTGATGGACCCGGCTGTGCAGATAAGGAATGCTGACAGCGATGATGTCACAGGGAGAGCCAGCGAACTGTTGCTCCATGCAGCGCTGGAAAACTTCGCTGTCCGTGGTGATGCCATAGGGCATGCGTAACCATCACTAGCATTGGTTGCAGCAGTGGCAGTAACTGATGGACCCGGCTGTGCAGATAAGGATGCTGACAGCGATGATGTCACAGGGAGAGCCAGCGAACTGTTGCTCCATGCAGCGCTGGAAAACTTCGCTGCCCGTGGTGATGCCATAGGGCATGCGTAACCATCACTAGCATTGGTTGCAGCAGTGGCAGTAACTGATGGACCCAGCTGTGCAGATAAGGAATGCTGACAGTGATGATATCACAGGGAGAGCCAGCGAACTGTTGCTCCATGCAGCGCTGGAAAACTTTGCTGCCCGTGGTGATGCCATAGGGCATGCGTAGGAAGACAAGGAAGAGGCTCTGTCCAGAGGGATCTGCCAAAACCCACACTTGGCATTCAGGGTGCTAAAGACCGTTGCACCTGGCATGTCAGCGATCACCTGCTCGATGGTGCAGAGTGTGTATCTGTTTTGGTCAGTTTAATATTTCATAAGACCCCTATCTGTCTTGATTGTGATTATGATTATTTATAATTAATTAATTTCATCTGATTTTTAATTTGGTGATTAGTAATTATTCATTTATTATTTATTATTACCATTCGTCTCGTCAATCATTGCCTAATGGGTGGAGGGGAGGGGGCTAATCAATGACTAGGTGGCAGCTGGAAGAGTTCTATCTGGCTGCGACTTCTGTAACTCTATTGATCGCTAGGGTGGATTCAGGTGATCTGGCTCGCTAGGCGGGTGTTCCCTTTGCTCACTGCTTCACATGCGTCCCTCGTGAAGCTGCGCGCTCTGTCGAGGAGGATGTCCTCTGCCGGTAGAGAAGTACTGATCTTCTCCCAAGGTGTTACGACTCATAGCTGCACTCCCCTGCTACAACCTCAAAACAAGCACCAAGACCCCTATCTGGCTTGATTGTGCACTGTTTACACAGTGCAGCCGAGGAACAGTGGGCGATTGGTGCAGCAATCAGTGGAATGCAAACAGTTATATGCATTTCAAAGACAAGTCCCTCAAACGAATTACTCTCAGCAGTGGGCACCAGACCAGACAGGTGAAAAAAAGTTTAGCCGCCCAAAAAGAAGTGTAATTGTAGCCGCCCCCAAAGAAGTGTAATTGCAGCCGCCCAAAAAGAAGTGTAATTGCAGCCGCCCCCAAAGAAGTTTAATTGCAGCCGCCCACAAAGAAGTTTAATTGCAGCCGCCCACCAAAAAGTTTAGCCGCCCAAAAAGAAGTGTAATTGCAGCCGCCCCCAAAGAAGTGTAATTGCAGCCGCCCCCAAAGAAGTTTAATTGCAGCTGCCCAAAAAGAAGTGTAATTGCAGCCGCCCACAAAGAAGTTTAATTGCAGCCGCCCAAAAAGAAGTGTAATTGCAGCCGCCCCAAAGAAGTTTAATTGCAGCCGCCCAAAAAGAAGTGTAATTGCAGCCGCCCACAAAGAAGTGTAATTGCAGCCGCCCACAAAAAAGTTTAGCCGCCCAAAAAGAAGTGTAATTGCAGCCGCCCCCAAAGAAGTGTAATTGCAGCCGCCCAAAAAGAAGTGTAATTGCAGCCGCCCACAAAGAAGTGTAATTGCAGCCGCCCCCAAAGAAGTGTAATTGCAGCCGCCCTCAAAGAAGTTTAATTGCAGCTGCCCAAAAAGAAGTGTAATTGCAGCCGCCCACAAAGAAGTGTAATTGCAGCCGCCCACAAAGAAGTGTAATTGCAGCCGCCCAAAAAGAAGTGTAATTGCAGCCGCCCCCAAAGAAGTTTAATTGCAGCCGCCCAAAAAGAAGTGTAATTGCAGCCGCCCACAAAGAAGTGTAATTGCAGCAGCCCACAAAAAAGTTTAGCCGCCCAAAAAGAAGTGTAATTGCAGCCGCCCCCAAAGAAGTGTAATTGCAACCGCCCAAAAAGAAGTGTAATTGCAGCCGCCCACAAAGAAGTGTAATTGCAACCGCCCAAAAAGAAGTGTAATTGCAGCCGCCCACAAAGAAGTGTAATTGCAGCCGCCCCCAAAGAAGTTTAATTGCCTCTCAGCAGTGGGCACCAGACCAGACAGGTAGATGAGGCAGTACTAGTTGTGTGTGTATCTGTTTTGGTCAGTTTAATATTTAACAAGACCCCTATCTGGCTTGATTCTGATTCTAATTGGAAGGGTGAATTGTTTAAAATATAGCGCACTCTCAAGACATGCAGCAGTTGGTGAACTGTGTTTTTGTCATAACACCAGGAGTGATACAGAAGAAAAGTGGTTTGTTCACCAAACAGCGCTACCCTGAGATATTCCCATAAATTTCACCAATATGTGGTAAATATTAATACATAACTTAATTGTAGGTAGATAATGAATCCAAATTGCCAGCCAGAGATTCACTCTGAAATAAAGCAAGAAAGTACCCTTTTGTCCCCCAATAATTGGGACTCACATTGAGGGCACATAAAGACACATCATAGTGTAATATGGTACAAACAATTGAATTTTTAATGTGTAGATAAACTCACAAGAGTAGATGGTTAAAAAGCATATAAGCATGGAATCCTAGGCAAGTGCTGCTAACCAGGTCCTCAAGTTTTTTGTTCCAGGAAATGCAGGGTCCAACACCGGAAATCGGGTCCCACAGGGTCCTGGGAGTAGAGGGTGCCGATCAGCTTGCACAAGGATCCACATCAATAAACACCAAGCACTTGATGTACTTGATGCATTTCGGACCTGAATAGGTCCTTCTTCTGAAGAATTTTTTTCTGTTTTTTTTTCTGAAATTTTTGCAGACTTTTTTGAGTCGGTGTCAGCCTAACTCTCTTTAATTTCCTATTGGGCGGGGAGAGAGGAGGAGGAGGACTTTCCTCGTCATCTGAAGCTGCACCACTAGTCATGAAGTTAGGCCATGGCCTTAGCCATTCCTTGCCACTCCGTGTCGTAAATGGCCTATTGCCAAGTTTAAGTTTCTCTTCCAACGATTTACATTTCATATTTTTATTCCTTTTACGGAAGTTTGGTTTCGATTGTACATGCCCTCTGCTTTCACACTGGGCATCGGCCGTGGCAGACGACGTTGTGGCAGATCGGCCGTGGCAGACGACTAGTGGCAGCAGCTTTAGAACTATGAGGAAGTGCATCTTTATCTTTCTTTTGTTTGTTAACCTCCATATTTTGGATCTCCATTATTATTGTGGAGTTATGTCACAGAACAGCACCACTGGAGTGCAATTAATATATGTCAGTGAGTATGCACCAGCAGGCAGTTATACAGATACAGCAGTATTAGGCAGTGAGCCCCAGACCAGACGGTAGATACAGCAGTATTAGGCAGTGAGCCACAGACCACACAGGTACGGCAGTATTAGGCAGAGAGCCGCAGACCACAAAGGTAAATATACGGCAGTATTTTAATTATTAGGCAGTGAGCCCCAGACCAGACGGTAGATATGGCAGTATTAGGCAGTGAGCCACAGACCACACAGGTACGGCAGTATTAGGCAGTGAGCCCCAGACCAGACGGTAGATACGGCAGTATTAGGCAGTGAGCCCCAGACCACACAGGAAGATATACGGCAGTATTTTATTTATTAGGCAGTGAGCCCCAGACCAGACGGTAGATACGGCAGTATAGGCAGTGAGCCCCAGACCACAAAGGTAGAGATATACGGCAGTATTTAATTATTTATTAGGCAGTGAGCCCCAGACCACAAAGGTAGAGATATATGGCAGTATTTAATTATTTATTAGGCAGTGAGCCCCAGACCACAAAGGTAGAGATATACGGCAGTATTTAATTATTTATTAGGCAGTGAGCCCCAGACCACAAAGGTAGAGATATATGGCAGTATTTAATTATTTATTAGGCAGTGAGCCCCAGACCACAAAGGTAGAGATATACGGCAGTATTTAATTACTTATTAGGCAGTGAGCCCCAGACCACAAAGGTAGAGATATACGGCAGTATTTAATTATTTATTAGGCAGTGAGCCCCAGACCACAAAGGTAGAGATATACGGCAGTATTTAATTATTTATTAGGCAGTGAGCCCCAGACCACACAGGTAGATATACGGCAGTATTTAATTATTTATTAGGCAGTGAGCCCCAGACCAGATGGTAGATACGGCAGTATAGGCAGTGAGCCCCAGACCACAAAGGTAGAGCTATACGGCAGTATTTAATTATTTATTAGGCAGTGAGCCCCAGACCACACAGGCCCCAGATATACGGCAGTATTTATTAGTCAGTGAGCCCCAGACCAGACGGTAGATACGGCAGTATAGGCAGTGATCCCCAGACCACAAAGGTAGAGATATACTGCAGTATTTAATTATTTATTAGGCAGTGAGCCCCAGACCACAAAGGTAGAGATATACGGCAGTATTTAATTATTTATTAGGCAGTGAGCCGCAGACCACAAAGGTAGAGATATATGGCAGTATTTAAAGATTTATCAGGCAGTGAGCCCCAGACCACAAAGGTAGAGATATACAGCAGTATTTAATTATTTATTAGGCAGTGAGCCCCAGACCACACAGGTAGATATACGGCAGTATTTTATTTATTAGGCAGTGAGCCCCAGACCAGACGGTAGATACGGCAGTATAGGCAGTGAGCCCCAGACCACAAAGGTAGAGATATATGGCTGTATTTAATTATTTATTAGGCAGTGAGCCCCAGACCACACAGTTAGATATACGGCAGTATTTATTAGGCAATGAGCCCCAGACCAGACGGTACATACGGCAGTATACGCAGTGAGCCCCAGACCACAAAGGTAGAGATATACGGCAGTATTTACTATTTAATTATTTATCAGGCAGTGAGCCCCAGACCACAAAGGTAGAGATATACGGCAGTATTTAATTATTTATTAGGCAGTGAGCCCCAGACCACACAGGTAGATAATGATATACGGCAGTATTTTATTAGGCAGTGAGCCCCAGACCAGACGGTAGATACGGCAGTATTAGGCAGTGAGCCCCAGACCACACAGGTAACTAGATATACGGCAGTATTATTTATTAGGCAGTGAGCCCCAGACCACAGACCACCAGACTGGCAGATTCAGTGCAGGCAGCACCAGTGGACTATATATATTTATTTAATATAATTAATTAATTATTAATATATATAATAAATGGCACAGCACAGCACCAGAGGTATGCCCCAGCACAGAGGAGACAGTAGTACTACAGGCAGGTACACAGTTAGACTGTTCTCCTAAGCAGAGGAGAACAGAGTACACAGCAGCACTGAGGGAGACAGCCCCAGCAAATAAAATAATTAATTACAGCACAGCAGCACACCAGAGGTAGACCGCACAGAGGAGACAGTAGTACTACAAGTACACAGTTAGACTACACAGCAGCACTGAGAGACAGCACCAGCGATTGCAAAAGCTCAAGGTCAACCTCAAGTTTAAGCCCCAGCAGCAGCACCAACACACCCTCTCCCAACCCACTACTTGACTGGAGTGAAGATGGCGGGCGCGGCAGCCGCTTATAAAGCCTCGCGAAATCCGACGCCGGGAGATGACGTTCTAATCTCGCGGACGGACCGAGTCAGACGGGAAGCTCCGAGCGCTGCTCGGAATCGGGCTCGGAATGATGACGTCCGTGGGGGCTCGGATCTCTGAAATCCGAGCCCGCACATCTCTATTAAGAACAGACAGACTTGGAGGTAAGAGTGCCCTGCTGCAAGCTTACAATCTATACGGACATAGGAGGGAAACACAAGGACAGGCACCAGTAATAGCATAGCAGTCCCACCAAGTTACAAGTCCACAAGAAAAGCTATATAATACATAAGTGCCTCAGAGGGTTATGCGTGTGGTACTTAAATATGATGAATTAGCCACCAATCCATTTTTAGATCATGTTCCCCTGAAATTTTAGTTTTTCACACGTTTTTTTGACCATGCCTTTTGGCTAACCAAAAAATGGTGAAAAGGTATGGATAAAAAATTACTAAAAATTACTAAAAATGCCGAAAAAACAGGACTGATTGACCACCTCCCATATTGTGTTTAACATAGTCTTATATTCTTAATTTAAATACAGTGTTCACTATGGGCCTGTTCTAGTTCACTCTTTCTGACAAATTCCTTCTTAGATAGACAAAACCATGTGCACTGCAGGGGGGCGGATGTAAAATGTGCAGAGAGAATTATATTTGGGTGAGTTATTTTGTTTCTGTGCAGGGTAAATACTGGCTGCTTTATTTTTACACTGCAATATATATCTCACTTTGAAGTAAAACCCCACCCAAATCTAATTCTCTCTGCACAAGTAACATCTGCCCCACCTGCAGTGCACATGGTTTTGTCGATCTAAGAAGGATTTTGACAGAGAGTGAACTAGAATAAGGCCCTATATCCCTGTAGCTCATACAATAGTCAAAAAGACAGTTTTCTCTGATCAATGTGGTATCAGATGAATCTAATCTGTATTAAATAAATAGAACATTTTCTCCTGAAAAGGTAGAGTAATGATCCAAGCCTGCAATACCGTTTTCTGCACTGCAGCACTATTAAAAGTACATTTTTAGATCTTGTAATGATTTATTGACCAGCTGGGAGAATGCTAAAGTCCACAATGGTTAAAGAGGGAGGTACTGTAGTTGACCACATTGATGAGAGCATATTCCAGGCCTGGTCAACCTGTGGCTCTCCAGATGTTGTGAAACTACAAATCCCATCATGCCTTTCCACAGTTTTGCTATAAGGTAGTGTTAAAACTGTGGCAAGGCATGCTGGGATTTGTAGTTTCACAACATCTGGAGAGCCACAGGTTGGTCAGGCCTGGCAAAAATCCCTAACCCAGTGGTTCCCAAACTTTGGAATTACAGCGTGCAGCATTGCTAACACAAGAAAGTGTTGAAAATTGCAACCTTTAAAAACCTGTAAGTTAATTACTACACATAAACTAATATAGTTCATTTTGGAGCAGGAAAGTAAACAGCGGGTCTGTCATGTTCTGCCAGTGCCAGTTCAAAACCCATTTTATGGAAGCACTGCAATTTTGCAGCTGAAAATAATCTTCAGTGAATTGAAATTTGGCCACAGCCTACAGGAAGGGCAAGGTTTTTTTTTAGAATTCATATCAATAAGGCAGCCAAAAGATGTCCCCCTTCCTGGTGCCACATAGTAAAGGACATGTTTTCCACAAAGGACAGAGAAATCAATTTCAGAGCATTTAGCCCATGCTTATGCTGTAGTATGTGTCATCATGTAAGTGGGCCACAATAAAGGATTATCATTGAACTCGTGGGAGACTTCCAAATTGTATTGGGCACAACTAATAAGGTTACAATTAGTTAAACAAAAGATTATCAAGAGATGTGTATCGTATGCGTATGAAATATTCTGCATGATAATAATGTAATATATTTTAATTTGATTTATGTAACATCAGTTTCAGTGTCAATCTACATATACATATATACATTATATGTGTGTGTTTGGGGGGAGGGGTATGTGTGTGGTGTATGTGTAGTGGGGGTGTCTCTGTTTGCTGTGTGTTTGGGGGTCTGTGCAGGGCCGGTGTAAGGCTTCTCATCACCCTAGGCAAAACTTCAACCTACTGCCACCCCCCACCCCCCATAATGCCACCAATAACCATATTCCAACATCAATGCATACTTGCCTAACATTCTGGAATGGCAGGGAGCCTCCCAAAATTGAGTGGTCTTCCCAGCCCCTCAGGTAGGTGGGAAAGACCCCTGCTTTCTCTGGAGGCCCCCAGCACCCTCCCCTTTGCCACCCACAACAGAGTACAGGAAGAGAAGTCTTGCTAGGCAGACTTGGTGGTGCCCCCCTAGATCCTGTAGCCCTAGGCAGCTGCCTAGTGGTAGAGCCGGCCCTGGGTCTGTGTAGTGTGTGTGTGTGTGTGTGTGTGTGTGTGCGTGTGTGTGTATGTGCATTTGCTTGATCCTCATCTTAAATATTCATCGGACAGTGTGCCACCTCCCCTGACTGAGGAAATTCCCCAGATCAACCAAGATCCCATAAGCATAACACAGAGTTAAATAAAATAATCATTGTGTAAAATAAGGGAAAGGATTAGGAATGTTTGGGTAAAATCTCCAGGAAGGCAGATTTAATTACATTTTAAATACAAGTAATAGTGTTTCATATTCTAAGATAGTTGCATATACTTTTATCAACTTATCTTCTATAATTTCATACTCCTCTAGTACAAATCATGTTATGTTAGTTACTAATTGATAGCCTTTACTCTGTATAAAATTTCAGATGCTATTAATGTACTCTGTTTACTTAACCTGTATGATTCTCTCATATAAAATTAATTAGAGAAATGCATTTCTTTATATGAGTGTCCTTCATCACCTGTTTTGTGGTACTTGTCTCTTTTATGATTACAGGATTAAGTCAATCTAATCCCTTGCTTTTGATTCAAACGCGCACTCCGATGTAAAGCACCATCCTTTCCTTGTGATAAATCCTTGCTGCTTTATGTTTAGTAAGCTAGTTACCCTGTTCCAATGTTCAGAACATTCTTATGGTCTTATGATATTTAAGATTTGTTTTTCTGAAGTCATGCAACTTAATGATGCAAAAAAGTCCGGGTTCACCGATGACAGACGAACGTGGACATTTTTTTAAAGCTTCCATATTTAACAATGCATGGTTTTGCCTTGTAAATGATTGCTGCTTTAAAAAAAAGTTTGGCGGCATCCCGCACCTCTGTTCAACTCTGCCAAAATTACACTTCCCATATTCAGATCCGTCTGTAGGAAGAAAAAGAAGAAGGAGAAGTAGAAGAAGTAGTTGTTGGTGTGTGGATACAGGTAAATAAGAAAGTCCCAAACAGCAGATATACACATTGAATACAAAAGTGTATCAGCGCAGGCTGTAAAAAATATTAATAGAACGGTATCTTTTACAATAAATTGTATTTAGATTTTAATTCATTAGCTATAGGTAAAATTATGGAATTCCATATGAAAATAAGAAATGTAAAATATTATGAGCGTTCAATGATCCAATAATTAGTATTCATCACTGTACATATGATCAGTTATATGGGGCATATTACCAAACGGACATCAAAAGTCAATGGTCTCCAGTTTAAGCAGCAGATGAACACCAGGTGGCCAATAGGTCCCAAAGAGCATAGTCCATAGATGAAATAGGATACTCTGATGGGGTAGATGGTATACCTGGACGACTTAGACAAGTCTGACACTGCCTCGGATTGTCCTCCGGATATGATGTTTAAATGGAGATAAATATTGGTATTGTCCGTATTCCCAGGATCGCCCACAGTGATGGTGGAAATGAATGTCCAAACTATTAAAATCTCAACGCGTTTCCCTGGGATTGGTCTCCCAGCTTCCTCAGGAGCAGAACATTGGATTATTGAATGGTCATAATATTTAAAATTTCTTATTTTCATGTAATTCCATAATTTTAACTACAGCTAATGAATTAAAATTAAAATCAAATTTATTGTAAAATATACCGTTCTATTAATATTTTTTACAGCCTGCGCTGGTACACTATTCTGTTTTACATTGCTTCCATTTATTTGGGAACTGACAACCCCAGTACCAGCTGCAGTTAGTAGCGCACTTATCAATTTTGCTTTTTCTCATACACATCAAATAACTACTAAGGATGTAGAATAGAGCCCATCTTATGTACTTAAGGTAGGCAGACGGAAAGTACAGATGTAGCCACGCTCATCTATTCCTGATCACCAGCGCACGTTGTCATTGGGTACACCTAATTCGCCCCTTTGGCTCGGAATCGCCATGCTGCGTTCTCTCAGCTCAGTGCGTTCTATGAGCTATGGGAGCAAATTAGACACACGCATAGTAAAGGGATCACACCAGTCACCACAGCAGTCACATAAAGCAATTTGCGCGGGATAGTTGAGCACGGCCACATCTGTATATTGCAATCACTGAACAGGTCACAGAAAGCTGATAAATTAAACAATGTAGGTCAGAGTAGTGTTCCAGATAGCATACGTGAGGAAAGCACAAGGTTGCTAGGGGCAATAACCTTGAGCTTGCAGGAAAGCACAGTGAAAACTTGCTGTAAACATGATCTAAATCAAAGACAGAGAGGCGGACATGATAGTGATCTGGCCCAGAAGGGCTTGTGAACCAGGTTTACTTTAAATAAGGAAGTACAGGTGCTGGTCCCAGCTGCTGCGATACCAGTTTATTATACAAAAAGGCATAAGAGTACAGGCTACCCTCATGTTACAAGAAAGCCTAATAGAGACCATCAACCTAGGTCAGGGGTGGCCAGACTTTAATGACTGGGGATCTACTTTTTGTTTACTTATTTATTGGCGATCTACTGGCATCAACTGCAGGATTGCTGCCATTAGTGGTGGCCACTGCGTATCATGGATTATACTTTTAGAAGGGTGGTGGATACTCATTTTTGTTCTATAAATAAAACTGCTGAACACAACATGTAGCTGTTAATATGACTGTGAATATGGACACTAGTTGCAACTAATTGCAAACACAAAATACTCAATGGACTACTGGAGCTGGGCTTCTGAGACCCTAGAAGTCATCACAGTTTTGCTTTTGTTAAGTTGGTTGTGATCTACTGGTGGATGCTCCATGAGCTACCAGTAGATCGCAATCTACCTTTTGTCCAGGTCTGACCTAGGTGCTCTGGTTTATTTCTTTCTCCTCCTTCCAGACTTCTCAATAAAAAACATAGACTGAAGCTGGAGTGATTCCATGTCCAAGCTTACCACTTGTGACAGAGACAATGGGACATGTATTAAACCTGGGGAAGAGATAAACTGGAGATAAAGTAGAAGGAGATAAAGCACCAGCCAATCAACTCCCAACTGGCATATTTCAAACACAGCTGATTGGCTAGTGCTTTATCTTCTTCTACTTTATCTCCACTTTATCTCTTCTCCAAGCTTAATACATCTGCCAGTGAATGGTAAATAGACTAGAAATATCAGGCACTGTAGACCAGGGGTAGAATGCAATAGAAGGGTAAAAAGCCCTACAATCCAAGACAAAGATGCTAGGATCTCTTCTGGAACCATACAGTATCTGGGAGCTGAGTAGTGGCTGGGCACTGAAAGTGTTGAGGCTGTGCTGGATATTCAAAAGACTGTACAGAAGGTATTTTTGAATAGGGCCCCTCATATGGCCCTGTTAATAGCAACCTTGGATGACCCTGAGTGAGTAGGAACCTTGGTACAGGACCCAGGTGCTGCACAGATCTTGAACAATGGAAGATTGTAACTGCTGGAATACACAAGAACAAGTAGAGCACCCAGACAGAAGGCTGGCGAAGCAGGCAGAAAGGGGGGATAATTGCTGGAATTTGGTCTGAGTAGAGGGCATGACTGAAATACATACATTTGCATAACTTAGCTCAACTCCTTCACCATTATGGCATTTTGCTATGAAGGGACCAGGGCTAAATGAGGGCACAGCCCTGTCCTGACCCCTAAGTACTCTTTGGGCTTCTTCTTGAGTTGCAGTGGTATGCAGTGATATCAGTGGCAGCATGAAAAACACTCAGGGGTTGCTGGTTGTTGTAGTATACCTAGTGCAAGATTCACCTACTGTAGTTGATATGCTTTTACTATGTGTTGTAGTGGGATGCTTATAAACTTAAATGGACTGTGTACTTCTGAAACCCTTTTGGGTTTTGCATGCTCCAGTGCTTGAGGACACATCCATGCACCAAAGAGGCTAATGGAGGAGGATGTGTGGCAAAGCAGCACATGCAGAGTAGTCATTTCACAGGGCCGGTCTAGGACCTCTTGGCACCCTAGGCAAAACTTCAACCTACTGCCCCCAAACCCCACACTGCCACTAGTTTGCCTTTCCAGCCCCTCAAATGAATGTGTGAAGGCTGAACCTTAGAAGTTCCAGAGCCACCACCTGCATTATGTACAACAAGGATGTCTTCCTCATAGACATCCTTCATTTGTGATAGTTAGACTCTGTGTTAGAGCCGGCCCTGTGCCTTTAGCAGGAAAGACCTACTGTAAAAGCCACGGTGGGTCCTAGTGCCTGCTGGCCCAGTTAAACAAAGTACTGCTGATCTCCTTAATAATTCCAAAATTCCATATACAGTATCAGTATATTTTAGAAAAAGTGGATCAGCTAATATGATATGATTTCCAATAGCTGTCAGTAAGAGAGCACATATCTAGGTTAATGAAGCTCCAATAAAATGTATGATGTATTCAAATGTGTACTCAGGGGCAAACGCAGGATTTTCAGAAGGGGGTTTCCAGAGAGGGGTGGAGCAAAGCACGGAGACGGACATTTAGGTGACCTAGTATATGCCGGGTCAGTTAAAGTATTATAGATAAACCAAATGTATATAAATAATAATAATAATAAATATATATATATATATATAAACAGCAGTGTAGACCCCTGGGCATAGCAATGTATTGGGGCCCCTACCGATCCTCCAGCGGTAGGGGTGGGGGAAGCTTTGATGTCCCGTGGGTGGTAGGGGGTATTATATCAACCGCTCAGCATGTAGGGCCTGGATCAGTAATTTCCACTAATTACCCCTTTACTGCACAGATGGTGGGAGATGAGGTGGGAGAAGGGGACATTGGGCTGAAAGAAGGGGCCCTGATACATAACTTCCAGGGTGGTAGAGGATGTTTAATATGCAGAGACGGGGTGTATAGTGGAGTGGGCTTATTATTCATAATTTTCTGGTGAGAGGACAACTTACTTGACTGCAGATATCTCCAGTTCCTGTAAATAGATTTCTTAGGAAATTAATGGAATTAAAAACTAGAGAATCCCACCTACCAAATGGTACTGGGGACTAGGGGATCAGAGTTCAGGAGGCAAAGCAATCTGCCAACGAGTATATAAAACGACATACCAGGTGTGTGGAGCTGGAGCAGTAACCAGCTGCTGGAAGGCTGATATCTCTGGTTCTGGGAACAATAGAGACAAGCTACTAGTGTCCATCAAAGGGGGAGAGTCCCAGCTTTTGGAATATACCCTCAGAAAAACTCTAAGTCAGAAAGAAACTAAAATATCTGACTGGGAAGAGCAATTAACAGGCTTGGATGGGGACCACTACTTTGAAGTCAGATATCTCCGGTTCCCCAGGGCCGATTTTTAAAATTCTTGTACCCATGGAAAGAGGGGAGCCTCAGCTTTCAGAATAGGGTCCTTAGATTCCTAGGGGGGTTTCTGGGTACTCAGAAACCCCCCCTGCGTGCGCTACTGGTACTCTAGAACTATTTGAGAGGGTAAGAAAGTACTATTCCAAGAGGGATGTCTTCATTAGCTAGCCATTTTGTCTTAGACTTTCTAAGTCTGCAATATCTGTTGCTATCGAAACATTTTTACATCAGATTTTTTGAAGGATGCAAAAGTGCTTGCTACAAAAAATCCGGCACTATCATTTTCTGAACAAGCTTATAAAATGAAATGAATTTCTTATTGCCACTGTAGAAACTACTATAAAATAAAATGCGGATAAAAAAAGAAACTCAGTGGTAACTCTTCCAATTTAGAGAACTGGGGTATATTACATATTCCCAGTAGGACTGTAATGTGTACGTTCAAATGTGTGCTCTATATTTCTTAGGTGGAGAAGATGAAAAATGTTTTACAATTATTTTAAAGGATCCAATAACAGACACAAGAGGAAATAAAGAAACATAGAGAGATTGAAATGGCACATTAGAGCATTGAAACCTATGTGCTTTATGTGAAAGGTTAAAAATGCCTTATCTCTTGCTATCATGTACTGTATATAGCTGTCTGCTCTTAAAAATCATAGTGACTCATGTTAACCTTTATAGACCTTACAGACAAGACACGACCTAGTTGTTCGCCTTTCTTACTTTTTTATGTATAACATTGGCAGAGAAAGCAATCTTATTTTTGGCTGCCCCAGATCTGATGTCTGGTCTATATATACTCCATTTTACAGATACTGTAGTATGTTTTCAGCTGAAATCACAATTTACTTCATGCTTTACTGAAGGCACATATAGTTTTTTTTTAAATTAAACTTGGAACTTGGTATCAGGAACTTAATCAACTTGGCAACATACAAGAAACTCATGGCACATTGTATAGTAAATAAGCCTATATTTTGGCACTGGGTAGTGTCCAAAAACTTCCTTTATAGGGTGGAACTGGAAATTAGTGCCAAAGGTGATATCACATATTAGCACCACTGGCCTTTTCAAGTTTAAGCAGAGCACTGTGGCTGCCTATAACTGCTGGGAGTAGAGCGATGGTGAACTGGAGATCACCTTCTTTCAGCGGACCTGTTAAAGAACCCATAGACTGTCGCTGGTGCAAACCATTCTCAAGCCACATATTGCTGGTCCATGCTGATCGCAAGTTCTTCCACAGCTGAAATCTCAATTTGTATTTTCCTGCTTGCCATAACTTCTCACGTCCCAACACCATCTTGGATTGAATTTAGTGCGCATGCGCAGCCGGCAGCAGGTGCCGCTGATCGAAGTAATCACTCGGCTGTTACAGTTAAATGCAGTCCATCTACTGCCATGTAACCACGCTATTGAGAAAGGTTACATTCCGATTCAGTTTCAGTTTCAATATGCTTTGCAGTCTCATGGTCTGCAGAGGTTTAAGCTACTGCGACACACCACAATCCTCCACATTTTAAATAATTATTATTATTATCGATTATTTATATGGTGCCACAAGGGTTCCACAGCGCCAAACAATAAATAGATAAACAACACAAACAAGAAAATTGTGATTTACGGTACAAATGCAAATCAGGACAAGTACATAGTAAATAAAAGACAGTGGCAGCAGCAGACACTGACACAATTATAAAAGTGGCAGAGATATATTGTTAGAAAAGCACATGAGAAGAAAGGGCCCTGCTCATGAGAACTTACATTTTAAAGGGAAGGGGCAGATAGACTGGGGCAGGGATAGAAGTGAGAAAAAACAGAAGGTTAGGACGAGAAATGGTTAGATTTAATAAAGACGTGGGTCTTGAGAGTCCCTTTAAAGTTGGCAGTTGACAAGTGATAGGGAGGAATAGAGAATTCCAGATGTACGGAGTACAACGGTCAAAATCCTGGATGCGAGAATGGGAGGAAGTAACCAGTTGGCAGGAGAGGTGACATGCAATGGAGGAGGGAAGAGGGCGGGTGGCAGTGTAAAAAGAGAAAAGGTCAGATATGTAGGTGGGAGAGGAATTTGTGAGGAGCTTGAATTGTATTCTGAATGGAAAGCGGAACCAGTGTAGGATATAGTAACAACATCCCCCAGATAGCACCCCCTGTCCCTTTTACAGATGTCACAAGGGACATAGGTGGACACCCACCTTAGCTTAAAATTTGCAGCATTGGCTGCTCTGTGAAAGCTTGTGTGGTAGATAGGGGGGGCGGCTGGGCCACTACTCTGGATAGGGCCATATCTTCGGAAAAAAAAAGGCACTAGTTTACAGGTGGCCTCGCTGATGTGTAGGCCTACAGGGAATCTTCCCTATAGGATCTATGGCCAATCCATATGTGATGTATTCCATTTAGTGGGGCAGTACGGATGGTGTAATGGTTAGCATTACTGCCTCACAGCACGGAGGTCATGGGTTCGATTCCCACCATGGCTCTAACTGTGTGGAGTTTGTATATTCTCCCCGTACATGTGAGGGTTTCCTCCGAGTACTCCGGTTTCCTCCCACAATCCAAAAATATACTGGTAGGCTAATTGGCTCCTAACAAAATTAACCCTAGAATGTCTGTGTGCATGTATATGTGTGGTAGGGAATATAGATTGTAAGCTCCATTGGGGCAGGGACTGATGTGAATGTTCAATATTCTCTCTGTAAAGCACTGCGGAATCTGTATGCGCTATATAAGAAACTGTTAATAAATAAATAGTATCACTATAATAATAAAGAATGTGCCATTGGTATCTAAAAAAACTAGCTGGACAACAAGGTCCCGTGGAGTCAGGTGGAAAGGCTTTTGCTTGTTCCTGTTTGGCCAATACCTCTCAACTGTCCTGAGGTGGGACACGGGAAAGTCCCCCCGTTATTTTTTTCCATCCCCTGCATCCTGCCTATCCTCGCTAGTGCCTAACCCTAACCCTGCTACCCTTTAGCCTAACCCTAACCCTCCTTTCTAAAGCTGGGTACACACTGGCCAACTTTTTAAACAATGTGCACAAAAACAACCAGTCATAATGACAATTTTGGGCATAGCTGTGGCAGCCAAGGTGCAAGGCCAAGGAAACTGGGCATTACGGTGCAGTTTTTGGCCTGGTCGCTCCCAGAAAACAGGGGAGACACGCCGGTGTTTCAGTGGGGGTTATTCTGGTTCGTACGTTATTAACGTACGCCGGGGGATCTGTTTTCTTTTCTGCAATGCGCAGGCGCGTCGACTTCACAACGGTCACGGACGGGTCTTTCCGTGCGAAAAAACCTGTCCGCAAGAGTACGGTCATTGTGGGCGGCTTAGGGGCGTGTTGAGGGGAGCGGCCGAAATAATAAAGGGAAACTGGGCGTAAACATGGGCATACACGGGGGTGTGTACAAAAAATGTACGGTGCTACTACCGCTCGATCGGCGAAAGCACCATGCATTTCGGACACAAAACAGGCAGCCGCCACCGACACCTCCAGACCACCCCTACAGATACCGCATGAGAGCGGACGCCTGGGTCTGCTAATTAACGCTGATTACTGGTCAAATACATACACCTGAATGTAATAAGCAATGCTGCAGCCTATTAAGTCACAACCATTATTTCACTACCTGCAAGCCACACACAGCCCACAAACACATTGGAAGCTTATCTTTCTACACTTCTCTACATGTAAAGGTTGGTTTCATTTTAGCTAAGATTAGTTTTAAGACCTGCTTATATATGCCAAGGTAGTTATTTTGTAATCATTTACACACATTCAGTAAGTGTTTTCATATACTTTAAACAGCAGCACACTCAATCTACACAAGTCGACATGTGTCAACCTTTTCACTCTTATACAAACATAGTTTTTTAAATTATGATAAAAATACATAAACCACATCTAACAGCTACAAGGATGTTTCAGCAATGTTTTAAGGCCATGGCCACTATTTAGTTAAAATGTATTTTTATTAGGGTGTTCATTAAGGTAGACAATTGAGGTAATAGAAAACAATAATTGAATAACAATTAGAATAATTAATTTAATTGGCTTAATCATAGTTGAAAGGCTAGATTAGCAGGGCCATATATGTGAAGGGTATGCCAGCGTGCACGGACGTACGCTCACTCTCACGATCGGTGACATAAGCTGAGTTTTCCATTGAAAACAGGCGAGACCCGTCCGTGCAAGGTGGCGAACGCTCAGATAGCCGTAAGATGCCGGAGTGAAAACGGACGAGACCCGTCCGTATACGGTGGCGTACGCTCTGTTGTACGCCAGTTGTCGGTGCCTAGAGGAGATCCATCCGTGTACGGTGGCGTACGCTCAAGTGTACGGCACTCCCCTTTGTCGGTGTTTGTGACCTTCCGTATGCGGATGTTTTGTGGGTGGACTTTCGCTCAACGTCCGCGTACAGGATACGGAACGTACGTACGTTTGGCCGGTCGAACCAGAATAAGGTCCAGTGTCTCTGAAAAATGCTGAATGCCTTTGACTGTTAATCAGGCAGAGATATTCACTGTTCTGCGGTGTGATCCAGGGTCCATCCTGCGCACTCAAATATGAGCCCTGTACATGCACAGAACACCACCATTGGGCATAATGCGGGTTGAAAACCTATAAATTAGCCCCTATATTGCATATTGCATGTTAGGAGATAAAAAAGGAGAATCTATTTTTTTTTCTTCCAACATTACCCCAGATTTGCTTTGAGAATTTAGGGACTTATTCCTGTTTCTTTTTTAAGGCTTTGGAACTGCTAATCTCAGCAAGTGAGGCTGTCCCCTAGAAAAGACGATAGATGCCTACCGGAGCCATTGTAATGGAAACCAATTTGCAACTGAATAAGGAATAATGGGGCAGATGTATTAAGCCTGGTGCAGAGATAAAGTGGAAATAAAGAGGAAGGAGATAACGCACCAGCCAATCGGCTGTGTTTGAAATTGACAGTTAGGAGTTGATTGGCTGGTGCGTTATATCCTTCCACTTTTTCTCCACTTTATCTCTTCACGAGGCTTAATACATCTGCCCCACTGACTGCTTGGGATTCCCTATGGTCACATAGACTAGCCACGGCACTAGAGACACTGGCGCCATGTTTCATTTGGGCACAAAAATGCTGCATTTTTACTCCCAGTTACTTTCCTCAAATGGTCCCTACCTGTCAAAAACACTTTGCTAAAAATCTCAGTGCAAGTGCGATCACAAAGCACATTTGATCACTTGCAAATACATCTGCAACTGCGTATAAACATTTAGGGGGGGGGGGGGTATTCAATGTCAGGCCCCTGTCCCGTTCTCGTTTTGCTCGCCTGGAGCTCGGCAGTCGGGATTCAATGTCCGAGAAGGGGGCGTGGCCGCGAGTTGATGACGAAAATAGACGAGCTCCGGCCAGGGAGATGGCTGTGGGTGCACGACAAAGATTGAATACCCCCCTAAGTAAGCCTTTAGGTCCCAATGTTACATTGATAATCACATTTCTAAATGACCTGTTTTCTGGATTCCAAAGGAAGAGTTAAAAGTCTAAAAACCATTTAGTGGAAAAATGATTCATCCATAAATAATTTATTTAATTTTAGTGTAGGATGATACTGGGGGATATCTCTCAGCGTAACAGATAGATCCCCTAGGGGAAAATTGGATAGTCAGCTGATAATGCAGATAGCCCAACAGTATGACTGGAAAACAACAATTTCATATTGGCAACAAAACTGACATAGTTTAATCATACATTTTTCTGGTGGCTACAGATTTGTATTCATGGATAGTAAAGTATAATAAAAACATAGCTTTCCCTGGAACCTGCATGACTATCACTGCTTGTCTTTCTACCGAGGTAGACAGATCCAAGTGGTAAAACAGTTTCTCTGGCAACAATGCATTTTTTATGAAAAGCAGTGTAAATAGCTAGCTGCAGAGTGCAAGAGCATTCACGGTGCATAATTTATTTCTCCCCAGAGGGTGTAATACATTATATGTCTCTTCACTGTCTGCTTTTCACAGGTTTACTGCTTATGGGATCCTAGACTAGTAATTTTCCCCATACTATTGTACAGTATATAAGCTTACATTATTAAAGGTTGAATTTACTTGTCAGTGGGCTTTTTATATTAAATCTTAACATATTTACCCTTGTGAGTAGCGTGTGAAAAAAGTTGACACAAAGGTTAACAACATTAAGGGATTCAATAATTTAATACAACAACCAGCAACCTATTAAGATTTTTGGAGACTTCAAGGCAAGTGGTTTGTGGAGCACCTTGCTAGTGCTGTACGTGCTACTACGGTGGTACATGTGGAGCAATGACAAGCTGCAAACTATCTGCTATGCAGTCAACAGTTTGTTATGGCGGGGGAAAACCATTTTTAATTTTTGAGAGTCTTGCGTCGGGTAATTTATATTTGTGTGCTCAGACCCTACTGCTCCTGGCAGAGGGGACGGGGCCCAGCTGAGGAGGCTGCACACAGGCCTCCTCCTCTCTTAAGACACCCCTGAGCTGGCTTAAACTACACGATTTCATGCAAAGCAGCGGACCAGAACAATAGCTTGAAAGAATATTCGGCTTCATTTATGTTTCATGCAACTGGGGCAGATGCACATGTGTCGCAATCTCACTGTGTACATTCAAAGGTTACTTTCTGTAATTCTGCACAAAGTGAGATCATTAACGCAGAGTGATTTTCAAGAAGAGATCATTTGGGGAAGGTGGTGGCAAAAACGCAGGCATGTCAAAGCCACTTTTATGGTGTGTATCTGCTTTCACCTCCGATCAAGTAGAGAAACATGGCACCAGTGTCGCTTATCCTGTGTCCAGTAAGCTTAGCCATAGACTCACTCGGAGAGATAATATTCCTATTTATTGCATCAGGGCTGTATACTGTATGTGTATGCAGTTGCTCAGACTTTGTGATGGCTCCGGCGGGTGTCTATATTTTATTCTGGGCATCAGCTTTATTTGTGATGATTAGCAATTTCATAGCCTGACAAATATCAGCTGCTAGTAAAAGAAGTGTCTGGCGCTGTAGTCTCAGTATCGGAGATGTCTATTAAGGGTTTAGAAATTCAAAAATCATATAAATAAATGTATATACAATATATGTATATATACATACAAATATGTAATAGAAATATATATGAGCCCAATGCAACTGTAATGATTAGGGTTACTCAGCCCCACAACATAGAAAATCACCAAACAGAAGCAAAAAACTGAGTAAAGGGTTCGCCAATGTGTCAAAATTTGGTTACTATTTATTACAAAGTGACCAAATGGGCTGTCTATCAGCCATGTCACATTAATCTGTATGAAAGACAAACAGGAATACACACCATAAATAATATATACACTGTAAGAACCTGCGTGTGGTCTCTATTCCTTTAGAAGCCATCTGAGTGCGGCCTTGTGATCCATGTGGATATGCTGACCTGGGTTCAGGTCCAAGCAGAGGAAGGCACTGGGTGCAAGTACTTGATTTAAGCATTGGAGTGCCGGCTATCTTCTCTATGTTCGTTATATGGAACACTGTAAGTTATGAACCAAGTGTATCTTTGTTAGGCCGCCATATGTTTGCTTTAAACTTGGTTAGTATAAATGGGATGTGTCTGTTAAGTTATGCATCCAGTTAGCCCTGTTAATATGCAGATGATACTTTGTGCTTAGTAATCACACTTGAGGGATTAGTAGTGTAATATTTGTATTAAGATTTAAAATCCTATCTGACCAGACAATTAAAAGTACCTTACAGGGTTAAATGGCCCTTATTGGACGCCACCTACTCTGTGTCTCTCAGCTACTGGTGCCTTAAACCTTGGTTATTGCAGCTTTCTCCAGAGTCATATCAGAAGAATTGCTGGGTCCACTGTAAAGTAAGGGATATTCTTGGATGCATATAGGAGAGTCCAATGTGTCTCTATTAATCAGCCTCTAACAAGTTTCCCCACCTGCTGTTAGGATCAGCGAAGTCCTCAGAGAGTGAAATATGTATCAAGGAGACATACTTAGGTCTTACATATACTGTATAATATGTTCCAATATGCTCCAATCGCCGGGCGGTTGTGTCTAGATCCACTTCAATACTTGTACAAGGATGTGACGTTTTTATTTTATCTCTAATTTCCCTAGGATTGGGTTATTGCATTTTATTGCAGCTGCATTGTTCGTTAATGTCATAAGCTGGTTTCACGCATCCTCTCATAAAACCAATGGGCAATCCTGCATTTTCGTAGGCATGCCTAGCTTTTATTCAGTCACGCCTGCGTTTTTCATGGCACTCCCATTAAACGGCCGAATATCACCCCCAGATGATCACTTCCTGTCAATCACCTTGCAAATAGGTAGCGAAGGAATAAAGTAGTAGAACTTCACTGCTGTGTGAATTCTAAATCTGAATCAGGCACTTGCTCATCAAGCAGCTTTCAGCACGCTTCCATGAGCTAGCATTTGACTGCTAAAAGCAGAACAGTGTCATCAATGGGAAAAGAGTTCTCGCCCACCTGGACACTCACATTGGACTTTGCAACAGCTGTAAGGTTCTAGAATATCTTCTGGCATCATGCTCAGTTAGATCAACCTTTGTGCAGACAATTTAAATTCATCTCACAATGCAAAATGTTATTTTAGCACTAATGTTTTTATCATGGTATTATGTAATTAGAGTAAAACATTAATTTGCAGGTTCTGTAATTTCCAGCAGGCTGCTTAAATTAGCGGTACACATTATACAATTCATTAATCTATTCCTATGGAGGAATTCGGAAAGTGTGTTTTCTAGAGATCAGTGAAGCTGTGAATTTCTGCCTCTGCTTTGCTATTCTGCAAAGTGGACACTTTCCTTGTATATGTAACTGAGCTGAAGGCTCAAAGTGGCCTAATCATGTGGGCTTATGTAATAATAATTGTTAGTTGAAAACCTAATTTTTATTAAAAATAAATAAAAAATTACAATTCTTCGCATTATCAAAGTGCTGTCCAGAATGTATTGTATTCAGTCACTGTATTGTTACATCTTGTGCAATGTATTAAAAGTACTATATTTTTGTAGACGAGCACTCGAACTGGAGCGGTATAACCCATTATGCACTGCAGTAGATGATGTATAGAGGCTGTACTATCAGAAACTAACATTACATGCAATGGTATGCGAACTGATCATAGATGACCCTAAGTCGACAGTCATAAGGTCGACCACTATTGGTCGACAGTCAAAAGGACGACAGGGTCTAAAGGTCGACAATCAAAATGTCGACAGGGTCCAACGGTCAACAGATAAAAGGACAACAGGGGCCAAAGGTCAACAGTGAAAAGGTCAAAAGGGTTTAAAGGTTTACAGATAAAAGGTCAACAGGGTCAAAAGGTCGACAGTCAAAAGGTTGACATGGATAAAAGGTCAACATACATTTTTTTTTACAAAGTTTTGAGCCGACATGTGCCGACAGGCAGTATTTCATGCCCTACCATCCACTACAGCTTGGAGGGAGAATATAATAGTACAGTATGCAGAGCACAGTGAGGCACCAAGCCCAAAGCATGGCGAGCTTGGTGAGCCATGCAAGGGGACGCGGTAAACTTAGACAGTATCCATGTCCACCTATGTCGACATATACACCAAAAACATGAAAACGCATTATGACCTTTTCCATGTCAACCTTTTCTACGTCAACCTTTTGCTCATGTTCACCTTTTGGCTGTCAACCTTTTGACCCTGGTGACCTTTTCACTGTCAACCTTTGGACCCTGTCAACCTTTAGACTGTTGACCATATGACTGTAGACCTACATTGGACATTGTAGATCTAATATACCATAACCACATGCAACATAGTGATACATTGTATCAGCCATTGCTTAGCTCAGCAGAGAAAACTCCTGTGGGCTCTGTGATTTGGCACATCAGGAGCAACATGCTGGGAAAATGCCCAGTGTGTATGGACAGCGATGATTGCTATCATCGCTGATTGGAAAGCCGCTCAGTGCATATACACTAAGCGGCTTTCCCCCTGCCTGTCGCCGCCAGCGTGGAGAGGTAATACAAGCAGATGAGCGGCTTTCCCGGCGATGATGTGGGAGCATGCAGCAGCGCTCACCACTCATTGCCGGGCCATACACACTGTGCGGCTTTGAGCTGAAAGTCGCTCAAACATGCTGTTTTGAATGGCTTTCAGCTCAAAGTTGCCCAGTGTGTATGGGCCTTTACACGAACACACAGACCAGTTAGTAGGGAGCATCTAGGAGACTTGTGAGTTAAGATACTTGCTCTAATACACACAAACACATACACGCACACACACATACACAGGGTAGAGAAATTCAACACACTGGCTGCCATAGTAAATCCCCATGCCGCTTTCTCTTACTTTAACTACGCATGGCAACTTCATCTTTCCTATACCCCTTATTCCTGATTATGACACCCTCTGAGAAGCTTCCCTTCCTTATATAACATTATCATTGACTGTTATTTCCTGCAAAAAAAGAAAGGGAATTTAAACAGTATAATTGATAGGTATTATTCACCAATCCGTAGGTGACAATTCCAGGCATTAAACACAGAGTTTGAGATAAAACTGTATGAAGATTATAACGATTAATCTAAAGGTCTTTCCCGCTTTCATTTTGTACCTGTGGCACATTTGTTACAATGTAGGGAGTCTTAAGATGCAGCTTCCGTGACCTCAATCCAAATAGTCTGATACAGTATGCACAGTTCTTTGTTAATTATTCTGTTAATAGCACCACCCTGACGGAAAAAATAGTTTACAAGCCTTCTTTAGGAATTAGCTTTTCCAAGAAGATTTTGGCTTTCCTTTCAGGTCTAATTTATTTAGATCTTCCATCTTACCCATCTAACAGCCAAAATGTTTGTACTGTGTCATAGTTACTTGCTGTCCTTATTGAGAATTTCAATTACTTGATTAATCAAGACAAATTCCTCCTTTAGACAGATATGTCTCACAATTTTAGGAATATATTACAATGTCTAACAAATATGAAGCAGCAAAAAACCCATATGACTCTTTAATATCTTATAAGTCGCCATTGGTATTAATAGACTACTGCTGACCTATAACCATTTTGATATTGCCTTCTTGGACTTCCAATAATACCCCGTTCTCACTGCAGCCAAATTCCCGGGTCTAGAATGTAGACCCGGGAATTTTCCTTTTAACACAGGATTTTTGACAGTGTGAACGGGTCGCATACCCGGATCTCAGACACAGGTAAAACCCTTCTTTTTACCCGTGTCTGAGATCCGGGTATGCAGACACGGGTCGACCCGTTCACACTGCCGAAAAACCCATGTTAAAAGGCAAATTCCCGGGTAGAACTTCTTCACCCGGGAATTTGCCTTGCAGTGAGAATGGGGGTCCAGCGCGACAGTCCCCGGCATTTCAATGCCGGGGAAAAGCCATGTATTTCTCACACGCAGTGATAACAGGTTATAACTGTTGTAACTCTTATACCTGGCCGGAACCACAATCTCGATCCCGGTTTCCACCCGGGTTTGGCACTTTCATATAAAACCAGGGCCGGCCATTACACAGAAGGTGACCCTTCTTATAACCTGGGTTGACTTGCCAGGTTGGTTGACCTGGGTTATAAGCTTTGGTACTTTCACACTACACCTCGACCTGGGTCGACACGCCACCAACATGGCAATAATCCGGTCCAAGGTGCAGTGTGAAAGGGGTGTTAAAGGGCTATCTTTGAGCTATCATTTGCACCAGGCTTGCTTCCCTTAATGACTGATGCTTTGACCCCTCCATTAATACATTAATATATTTAACACACCTCTTCGTTGTCTCCCATAGAGTACCTCAAAAATGTTAAACCCAGTAGAGGCTTGGTGTACCCTACAACCTGCAAACATAATTCGGGGCAAGAGTGAACAGCATTTCCTTTTCTACCTGTCCATTCCGATCATATTCTTCATGGTAATTTTAACCCCTTATCTGAGTATTCTTTTTGAATTACTGTTGTCTACATCTGCCAGAATAAATTGATGTCTCCAAGATTACTACTTTGGTGGACCAACAAGTTCCAAAACAACACTCTCAAAAGGAATCTTAAATAGGTATAATAACAAAGGGCACAGTAAGAAGATCTACAATAGGTTTTCTGACATTACCAACAATTTTGATTTTTTAAATTACTCTCACATGGATAAATATGCCAATAAAATCTTTGCAAGGGCCTCTTGTGTATTTTGTACTAGCAGGAATATGTACCTAGAATCAGCAATTACCCGCTTCTGTTGGAAGTTATAAACTTGATACAAACTCATTTTTAAAACAAATTTAATTTCCAGCAGGTGGTTATGCCTTCTCTACACCATCACTATAGTTACAGCTTTAACCACATTTGCTGATGACCTATTTAAAGTCCAGTAGAATAAACTCTAGTTCCTGCTAAAATACATAAGTTATTAATGTTCAATAGCTCATAGGGGATACTGCTCTGATATCATATACAGTCTTCATCTCTTGTACTGGGTTACAGCAATTCATCCATTGTCTCTCCCACTAATGACAGCGTAGTGCTTCAATCTCCAATGCCACTTGTCACTTCATTTTCCGCATGGTATTTTGTGTGTTGTTTGTTCCATTTTCCAAGTTAGTGTAATATCCCAGCTGGGCAGTTCCTTTTATTACCCTGGAAGGAAGAAAACAAGAGATGTGCCAGCGCTAGCTGTTTTCAGTGATTGAGACAAGACGGTTCTCAACAATTGATATTTAATTAATAACAAGGGTGATGTACATCTATCACATAATAAAAAATACACATAAAAAGATGACTATAAAAGAAAGAGCAATCAATGGATTATATCAGGGATGTTGTGATATTGAGATCTCCAATTCTTGGAGTATTCGAATTATGGGTAAATGATGTAAATGATGAATATTACATCCTTGGAAATCTTCTGGATATTATAAGTCCAGTGGTGGTGACAGCAAATGTCCTGGGGTGCCCTATGTTTTCAAGGGCTCAGGCCTCCCGATTTGGCGTGCTTGGTATCCTCCTATACGCTGGAATTAGGGATAATGCAGGTATCCCAAATATGCAAATGTACAGTAAATTCGGAGTTTGAAACGTCGGTGGGAGAGAGGACAGGTCACAATAAGGATGGGTGATACAAGACAATTGGGTCAGCTCAACGCGTTTACACGGATATTAGCGTCTGGCTTCTTCAGGAGCAAGCCTTTTATTACCCTGGAAGGAGTCTGTCTCAGCATCTGTATAACCATATATTTCTCTTTCCTTTCTCAAACCTTTTTCACCATATAATCATGGTGGATTTCCTCAAAGAGTAGAACAAAGAATGATTGTGGGTGCACCCACCCATGGACCCCTTCTCCAATGCCAATAAAAAGATCTATTGCTAACAACTCTATAAAGATCAGAGATCTTTGGCATTACAAGTGTCTCACTTTCAAAGTGTCAATCATTACTTTTCTTCTGGCCACCATAACTTGGATAGAACCAAAAGATCGTGCTTTTTCAATTCCAGCATTTCATCTAAATCAATACAGATATATTTGCTTGTTGCCCAGCAAATAAAGTGGTAACAATTCTTGAGAGCCATTTAGCATGTTTCGCAGTCATTCATCAATACAATTTTCTGCAGAATTGGCTGCAATACATTTTCTTGACAGCTCCTTTATTTAACTGGCAACCAACTTGTTTTTGCCTTGTAAATGATCGCCGCTTTAAAAACACATGCATTCTAGCACAAAGCCCTACACTTTTGGATCTTGCAGCCTACTACATTTAGCCATTAATTTCTTGAATAATTTGCTAATCTTATAAAGCTAGTTAGAACCCATCTTGAGCATTCTCAATTACTTTGTATTATATTGATATCAGATATAGCATTAGGAATGCTGAGAATAATCTATGGAAATCTGTGAACTCTAGGAGAAGCATGAATAAACATTATTCTGTTCTGGCACCGAAGCCACAAAATAAAAAAAGAAGGGAATGCCAATTGAGGATAATTTAAATAAGTATTGCAAACATAGACATTTGAAATGATTTTCATGTTGAGTTTTCCCTGTGGTTCTAGCTGAACATGTACATTTCTCTGAGATCTTTTGGGAAAACACAGCACATTGAATTAATTCAATGCTAAGTAGTAGGCACTGCATCAACATTCTAAGCACAGCTTAAAAGGAGAAATATGCAAAACAGCTATACAACCTGATTTACAAACACCATCTCTCAGGAAGGCCTTTGATAACCAGGTGAAGCAAATATATTTTTTACTTAGTTTTTAAGAGTGTGGCTGAGAATGTGTGTGCGTGTGCCAGTGATTTTTAATTATTTTGATCTCGTAGCATCAACATCTCCATTCAGAATCTGTTACCTACTGTAGCTCAATGTGCCTGAAATAATGAAACAGCTGTATTTGTGCTCTCTGATTAAGTAGATGTACATTTAACTTTTTTTTTTTTGCTGTACAAGCAGCTTGATGTGAACATAATGCTCTAGAGCAGGCATGTCCAACATTGGCCCTCCATCTGTTGTGAAACTACACATCCCAGCATGCTTTGCCACAGTTTTGCTATTAGAGAATGCTAAAACTATTGCAAAGCATGCTGGGATGTGTAGTTTCAAAACATCTGGAGGGCCAACATTGGACATGCCTGCTCTAGAGCAATGTGACTGCAAATGTGTTATAGTCTTGTGTCACTAGGTTAATCTGCATACTACTACCCTAAGTTTCTACTTGCAGTCATGATGGGGCTTGACACTGAGACAGGTGTGGGGTTCTCTGGTGACATATATATCATTGTTATTTTGTATAATTGGATGATTTTTATTCTTACACACCATCGTTGCATTTTATATTGCTAGTTATGTAAATGTTTTTACCAATGCCCCTGCAATTTATTATAAGAAAGTTTATCAACTGCTGTCATGGAAAAAAATCGCCAAGAGATCCCACAAATTTATACAACTACTCTACGGTATCTTTTGTTTGACTTCCATAACTCCCCCTTCTGCTCTTTCTCATGGACTATAAATCTTCTATTCCTAACTTGTTACTGATTATGTTGTGCATTTTATACCGTACCTTTTTTACTACATTGGCCTCCTATTGGACGTGTAGATTTATCCACCTACACTGATTGCCAATCCAGGAGATGCACTTGCCAGTATATGTGATGTTATTTATTAGTGAATTTGTTTGGTACTGGTGGTAGTTAGTCCACATTTGGTACAGTTTTGCCTTGTTTATTTAACCAGGTGCTGAATATTTTCAAATGTCTAGGTACTTTCCAACATTCAATATACTGATCTGGGCTGCAGAGTATTCCTCCGCATGTGCTGAATGTTTTTAAATGTCTAGGTAATTCATATCACCTGCTATTACCAGTATTGAACTAGCTGTTTTGCATACTGCAATTTTCTATCTAGGTGAATGTGCAAATATTTTTGTAAGATTTGAAAGCGAGTTAGAATTGATTAGTGTCTGGGATGGTATGTAACCTCGTACCATTTGCTTAACTTAGTTTTATTGCTTGTGGGATAGGGTCACTGGTGGGATCTCAAATAATGAACTTACAAACAGCTTATAGGGGTCTACTTATTAGAGGATAGAAGGGTGACTATAGCCTTGGCTGACTATTGAAAGCTGACTACTGATATTTTGTCAAATTTTTAAGTAGGGAGATAACAATTACATAACTTCAGCCTGGACTTAGCCTGGACTTAAACTGGACAGAAACTGAAGGAAACTGACAACAAACTTGGTATCTTGGAATGTCATGGGCGGTATTATTTAAACATAACTGCAGCATTATACCGGCGATAACCCGAAGTGAAACAGAAGGACAGAAAACAACAGCAACTCAGACTGCTTTGAGTGAGCTCACTTCATATTCACAACATACTACTCCTGGCTGCTTAATCTGGCAATTCAGCCAAAATATCAGCAGTCTTACATCTGCTAAAACCTTGAATATCACTTTTAATGCTTGTATTTGCACTGTCAGTTTTGAAAATGCACTGCTGTACCTCTAATGACTTTACCTCTTCTGCTCTTCCACTGATAGTAGGTGTCCCCCAACATTTTATTCTTGGTCCTCTTCTTCTCTACATGTCCTCTCTGGGTGAGCTCATTTGCTCACTCGACTTGATGCTGATAATACTGAAATCTACTTCTCCTTTCCTGATCTCTCTCCCTCTGTCCTCACTCATATCTCCAACTGGGATGCAGTTGAAATCCCGGCGGTCGGAATCCCGGCAGTCGGAATCCCAGCGGTCGAAATCCCGACCACCGAAATCCCGGCACTTTTTCCCTCTGTGGGTATCCACGACACCCATAGAAGGAGAATAAATTAGTGTGCCAAGCATACCTAGAACTTACAAACAGCTTATAGGGGTCTACTTATTAGAGGATAGAAGGGTGACTATAGCCTTGGCTGACTATTGAAAGCTGACTACTGATATTTTGTCAAATTTTTAAGTAGGGAGATAACAATTACATAACTTCAGCCTGGACTTAGCCTGGACTTAAACTGGACAGAAACTGAAGGAAACTGACAACAAACTTGGTATCTTGGAATGTCATGGGCGGTATTATTTAAACATAACTGCAGCATTATACCGGCGATAACCCGAAGTGAAACAGAAGGACAGAAAACAACAGCAACTCAGACTGCTTTGAGTGAGCTCACTTCATATTCACAACATACTACTCCTGGCTGCTTAATCTGGCAATTCAGCCAAAATATCAGCAGTCTTACATCTGCTAAAACCTTGAATATCACTTTTAATGCTTGTATTTGCACTGTCAGTTTTGAAAATGCACTGCTGTACCTCTAATGACTTTACCTCTTCTGCTCTTCCACTGATAGTAGGTGTCCCCCAACATTTTATTCTTGGTCCTCTTCTTCTCTACATGTCCTTTCTGGGTGAGCTCATTTGCTCACTCGACTTGATGCTGATAATACTGAAATCTACTTCTCCTTTCCCTATCTCTCTCCCTCTGTCCTCACTCATATCTCCAACTGGGATGCAGTTGAAATCCCGGCGGTCGGAATCCTGGCAGTCGGAATCCCAGCGGTCGAAATCCCGACCACCGAAATCCCGGCACTTTTTCCCTCTGTGGGTATCCACGACACCCAACATGAAATGATTTTCATGTTGAGTTTTCCCTGTGGTTCTAGCTGAACATGTACATTTCTCTGAGATCTTTTGGGAAAACACAGCACATTGAATTAATTCAATGCTAAGTAGTAGGCACTGCATCAATATTCTAAGCACAGCTTAAAAGGAGAAATATGCAAAACAGCTATACAACCTGATTTACAAACACCATCTCTCAGGAAGGCCTTTGATAACCAGGTGAAGCAAATATATTTTTTACTTAGGTTTTAAGAGTGTGGCTGAGAATGTGTGTGCGTGTGCCAGTGATTTTTAATTATTTTGATCTCGTAGCATCAACATCTCCATTCAGAATCTGTTACCTACTGTAGCTCAATGTGCCTGAAATACTGAAACAGCTGTATTTGTGCTCTCTGATTAAGTAGATGTACATTTAACTTTTTTTTTTGCTGTACAAGCTGCTTGATGTGAACATAATGCTCTAGAGCAGGCATGTCCAACGTTGGCCCTCCATCTGTTGTGAAACTACACATCCCAGCATGCTTTGCCACAGTTTTGCTATTAGAGAATGCTAAAACTATTGCAAAGCATGCTGGGATGTGTAGTTTCAAAACATCTGGAGGGCCAACGTTGGACATGCCTGCTCTAGAGCAATGTGACTGCAAATGTGTTATAGTCTTGTGTCACTAGGTTAATCTGCATACTACTACCCTAAGTTACTACTTGCAGTCATGATGGGGCTAGACACTGAGACAGGTGTGGGGTTCTCTGGTGACATATATATCATTGTTATTTTGTATAATTGGATGATTTTTATTCTTACACACCATTGTTGCATTTTATATTGCTAGTTATGTAAATGTTTTTACCAATGCCCCTGCAATTTATTATAAGAAAGTTTATCAACTGCTGTCATGGAAAAAAATCGCCAAGAGATCCCACAAATTTATACAACTACTCTACGGTATCTTTTGTTTGACTTCCATAACTCCCCCTTCTGCTCTTTCTCATGGACTATAAATCTTCTATTCCTAACTTGTTACTGATTATGTTGTGCATTTTATACCGTACCTTTTTTACTACATTGGCCTCCTATTGGACGTGTAGATTTATCCACCTACACTGATTGCCAATCCAGGAGATGCACTTGCCAGTATATGTGATGTTATTTATTAGTGAATTTGTTTGGTACTGGTGGTAGTTAGTCCACATTTGGTACAGTTTTGCCTTGTTTATTTAACCAGGTGCTGAATATTTTCAAATGTCTAGGTACTTTCCAACATTCAATATACTGATCTGGGCTGCAGAGTATTCCTCCGCATGTGCTGAATGTTTTTAAATGTCTAGGTAATTCATATCACCTGCTATTACCAGTATTGAACTAGCTGTTTTGCATACTGCAATTTTCTATCTAGGTGAATGTGCAAATATTTTTGTAAGATTTGAAAGCGAGTTAGAATTGATTAGTGTCTGGGATGGTATGTAACCTCGTACCATTTGCTTAACTTAGTTTTATTGCTTGTGGGATAGGGTCACTGGTGGGATCTCAAATAATGAACTTACAAACAGCTTATAGGGGTCTACTTATTAGAGGATAGAAGGGTGACTATAGCCTTGGCTGACTATTGAAAGCTGACTACTGATATTTTGTCAAATTTTTAAGTAGGGAGATAACAATTACATAACTTCAGCCTGGACTTAGCCTGGACTTAAACTGGACAGAAACTTAAGGAAACTGACAACAAACTTGGTATCTTGGAATGTCATGGGCGGTATTATTTAAACATAACTGCAGCATTATACCGGCGATAACCCGAAGTGAAACAGAAGGACAGAAAACAACAGCAACTCAGACTGCTTTGAGTGAGCTCACTTCATATTCACAACATACTACTCCTGGCTGCTTAATCTGGCAATTCAGCCAAAATATCAGCAGTCTTACATCTGCTAAAACCTTGAATATCACTTTTAATGCTTGTATTTGCACTGTCAGTTTTGGAAATGCACTGCTGTACCTCTAATGACTTTACCTCTTCTGCTCTTCCACTGATAGTAGGTGTCCCCCAACATTTTATTCTTGGTCCTCTTCTTCTCTACATGTCCTCTCTGGGTGAGCTCATTTGCTCACTCGACTTGATGCTGATAATACTGAAATCTACTTCTCCTTTCCTGATCTCTCTCCCTCTGTCCTCACTCATATCTCCAACTGGGATGCAGTTGAAATCCCGGCGGTCGGAATCCCGGCAGTCGGAATCCCAGCGGTCGAAATCCCGACCACCGAAATCCCGGCACTTTTTCCCTCTGTGGGTATCCACGACACCCATAGAAGGAGAATAAATTAGTGTGCCAAGCATACCTAGAGCCCGCAAGGGGGGGGGGGGTTGTTTGGGGGCGATTCACGCCCCCCCCCCCCTTGTCGGGATTTCAGCAGTTGCGATTCCGGCGTCAGGATATTGACTGCCGGGATTCTGACCTCCGGGTTTTCAAACCAATCCCCTCCAACTGTCTCTATGCTATCTACTCTTGGATGACCCATTGCTTTTTTAGACTTAAAATATCAAAGGCTAAGCTGACCTCTTCCCACCCTCCTGCATAAACCCTGACCATCTCTCATTCTACCCTTCTGTTTATGCTCACTTCTTCCCCTTCTGTGTTACCCCTGTCTGTCTAACCCTCCCCTTTAGAATGTAAGCTCCCATGTCTTTTATTGTAATTCGTTATCTGTTTTTCCTCATTTGTGAATTGTTAGGCGCTGCAGAACCTTTGTGGCGCCATATAAATAAATGATAATAGTAATAATAACATGTAACATAAGACAGAAGTATTTAACAGGCATAACATTAATATATAGATATGAATAGATGCAGTGCACCTTGTGTATGAGTGGTAAATGCACTTATAGATTTCAGTACAGTTGCCCCTCACTAAAGTATATTTGTACTTGCTGCAGTGTTGTAGGCTCTACTTATAGCACTAGAATGGAGATTCTCAAAGTCAAGAAGAGTAGTTGCAGCGAATGCACACCAGGAAAGATAGGGATTTTTTGTTATTATCTTAGGAGATTGCTCCAATCTAATATTCAAAATGTGGGGAATCCTATTAATCTTTAATAATGAATGGATTCAGGAGTTACACACTGTAGTAGCGAAATCAAAAAGAGGTTAAAATATCAAACATACAAATACATAACAAGTGCAAAGGAAATTGTAAGAGTAGGTGCTGAATAGACTTAAAATGTAGGTAGAAGGGTCTGGTAAATGTGGTGCTGATTCTAGACTTGGGGTGTTTGTTCCCAGGATGTGTTGCAAGAAATGTAATTTTTAAAAATGGAAATCTGTCTCAGATATCTACATGTCATTACCTATATTGGTTTGATTTGATATCTGGCAGATAGACAATGCAATCCTTGCAGGACCCTTATAAGCACTTGTTGGTACACTGGTGGTATAGATATATGTGGAGATTTAATCCATGTGGGATTCAGTTAACGTTATTATCACAGGAAGTGGCACATATTTTATATCTCTGATTATAAGGAGAGGAGGTACAGCTGAAATAAAGAATGACACCCTAAATGACACTCATACCACTCTATTGTGTCAGTGAATATATATATTTCACACAATTTTAATAGGACAGGGATTGTCTGAGTGAATTTCTAGGTGTGTGATAGTTTATGTGCTACAGTTTATTTTCCTATGTAGTTAAACTGAATGTATCAATTGAGTTGCAATTTTTGTATATTATGTATACAGCGTCCACTGTATACCTGGCATTTAGCCTGAGCACACCACAGGTAATAATATTGCACAGAAAGAATAGGGTGGCTGTGCTTATTGGAACTCTTGTGAGTTAATACTGACCCCAATGGTAGTGGGGGAATTACATGAGCCAGCTCGTCCTTGTCATATATAGACCGCTGGTCCTACATATACGGTACCAATACTATAAGTGCGGGTGCAAGCCGGCAGGGCTGTCCCCTTTCCCCCTTGATTTTCGCTGTAGCGATAGAACCCCTGGCCTGCTTGTTAAGAACTAAGCTACACTGTGAGGATGCGGGAAGAGACCTGAAATACAATCTAGTATCCCTCTATGCCGATGATCTATTGGTCGGCACGGCTGACCCAAATAGAGATCTCCCAATTGTGATCGAGCAACTCGGTCATTTTGGTGAACTCTCGGGGCTCACAGTTAACTGGAGTAAATCACACTTGATGGTGGTGGGAGAGGATACCTTGGGTGGCGGTGAGCTCGGTGTACCATTGGTAAAGACCACAGGTTTTAAATATTTGGGGGTTAGGGTGTCGGTAGAAACAGAGGATTATCTAAAAGATAATATAACTCCAGCGATACAGGAAGCAAGGGCTAAGTTTAAGTGCTGGGCCAAGCTTCCCTTGACAGTGCAGGGTCGGGTGAACTTAATTAAAATGGTAATCCTGCCCAAAATATTGTATTTGCTCCAACATTCCCCAATATATATTAAGGACGAACACTTCAGAAGTCTGGATAGTGTGGTGTCCTCATTTATCTGGGGCGGCAGGCGCCCGAGAGTTAAACTTGCCACCTTATGTAGAGATCGCGACAATGGGGGTATGGCTCTTCCAAGTTTCAGGAGATATTACTTTGCCGCCCAGCTACCCCATCTGAGGACATGGGTGAAACCGGACTAACAGCCTTGCGAACTAATTTGGCTCATAAGGTGTATAGATCCAAATGCTACCCCGATGCAGATCCTTTTAGCAGGGTCACTAAATAGATCCTATCCCCCCATAGTCTCCCAAGCTGTGAGAATTTGGAAAAGGGTATGCGTATTGGAGAACTCCCTGGGTCAGGATCCAGAATCATCGTTCCTTCTTCTTCCCATAGCCTCGGAGATCACTAGACAGCAAGGGGGGAGGCTATGGTCACAATATGGAATTAGTTC
Source organism: Crinia signifera (assembly GCF_055691185.1). NCBI lineage: Eukaryota > Metazoa > Chordata > Amphibia > Anura > Myobatrachidae > Crinia > Crinia signifera. The sequence goes on from NC_139217.1 coordinate 349,191,907, forward strand.
ATTGGATAAGCTATTCCAGGGTAATAATTTTAAATCCTTCGTCCAGCTCCAGGCAGAGTATGCCCTACCAAGGTCAATGTTCTTCAGATTTTTACAGCTGAGGAGTGCGATCTCCGAGTATGGTAGGGATAGGGAACAATGGCTAACAGAGACCCCTATTAAGGTTTTCTTGAAAAAACTTACGTTACTTAAAGGTGTCTCAAAACTATACAAATACTTAATGGATACCGCTCCCGATGAAGGGCTAATTCAGCTCATGCATAAGTGGGCAGTAGACATTCCCGAGATTAAAGAGAGTAACTGGCAGGCGGCCCTAGCAGTCCAAAAAAAGGCAACAAATTCCATACGGGTACAACAAGTTCAGTTCAATATTATACATCGAACATATTTGACCCCAGTACGAATAAGAAAGATGAAGGGATCTGGGGCTGATACTTGTCCAAAGTGTGGCGAGAATGGGGCAACATTTTGGCACCTAATGAGGACTTGTGATAAAGTAGACCAATTCTGGAAAAGGGTCTGCCAGGTACTCTCCGGGCTGGGAGCGGCACAGGCCAATCCTACTGATATTAATTTGATAATGGGGTTATGGGAGGAGGGCGCAATGACTAGTGACTTGAGTCTTCTCCTCCTGCATCTCACTGCAACCGCAAAAGTAGTTATAGCCCGCTATTGGATGGCAAAAAATGGGCCGCCTTTTAACGAATGGCTCAATCTGGTGAATACGACATTCGAACACGAGAAATTCCACTACGCCTCTACAGGGCGCAGTACAAAATTTTTTTCCATCTGGCAACCCTGGTATAGTTCTGTATTTTATCAATTCACAGGATAGACCCACGCAAATTGATCCTAGCGATCCTCTTATAGCTTAATTCTCTTATTTCTGGCCCTGCATGTGAAGGGTTCACCGCTCTTTTTTATTTAACCGCACTTGTCAACATATTACGTTTTGAATACCTCGACTGGACTCACGTAAATTAAATACATGTGCACATACTGTGTCCCAATTGGGCTCTAAATGGGTCTTAGACCTTGTTCACTTTGCACTTAAAACAATAACACAACCTTTTTTTTGTTTATAGTATACCCTGGTGGTCTAATAGGATATATAAAGCTGTGTCAGAATTCCAGGCATACTAGCACATTGCACTTTTCGCACTTATGCACTTTTCTTGTTTATACCCATAATATTGGTATATAAAAATTCTTTAGAAGTCACGTGTATATTTCGTGTTCCTTTTCCCCACCCAGCTACTGTTTATCACTATAACTTTCCAGTTTCTTTAAACACTAGTGTATTACTTTGCCTATAGCCAGAATTTTTAATCTTTGGTTCTTTAAGCCTAATAGATGGGCCAGTGAGTAATTCTTCAACATCTTATCTCTCAGTGCTCAGTTTTCAAAAATTTCAATAGTCGTCTGACACCAGGTGCCACTCCCAGTATATGTATATGTCCTCTCGTACTTGCTGTTGTCGTGTATCTTTTTTTTGTAACTATCATCCCAGATTTTTTCGCCTCTGTATAATGACTGCCGTGTATTGTATTTTGTATCATCTCGTCTATTTTTTTATAATTTATATGTTTGTTGTAAAATGAAAAATAAAGACTCAATTAAAAAAAAAAAGTGCGGGTGCAAGCACAAGTTTAGTCTATTATCAGTTATTACTACATTTAATAGCACCCATTTAGCCCTCTATCTAACACTACAAACATTGGGACATGTGTTTCGCATACAGAGCTTCTTCAAGCCAACCAACAGACTGTCTCTCCGTTGGCTTATTTATTTAAATGGCCCGCCAATTGGTATTTATTTGTGATCACGTGGTTCGCTATGAACCAATGCTTAATAGCTTGTCCGGCAATTGCTGCGGTTTATTTCCGCCCTTACTATGGCGTCCCCCATGATGACGTCATCGCGCTAGTCACATGATCGGCGTGCCGCGTCATACGCCGTGTCACATGGTCCGTCTGGACCAATCCTACGGCTCTGTGTATTAAATCCGGAAGTATCATCTTGAGTGTACTAGCCCTGTTTCGAGCATACATGATAACACCTGGATTTTTCATTGCCCTAAAGTCCGTTTTGTACAGTATCAGATCACCAAGATTGAGTGGTGGGGCTAATCGAGGGTTGTTCTTTTGATGTGTGCCCTATTAAGCCTATAGAATTATATGCCCAATACAGGGCTACAATCCATGGGATGACACGCTCAGATTGAATATCTCGTAGTATTAGCTATACATAGCACAGGGTCCCCCCCGTAGATAAAGCATAACTCAGATGAGAGCCAGTGATAACGTATTGGTCACACAGTCCCGAGGCTTAATATGGCACACATCAAAAGAACAACCCTTGATTAGCCCCACCGCTCAATCTTGGCGATCTGATACTGTATAAAATGGACTTTAGGGCAATGAAAAATCCAGGTGTTATCATGTATGCTCGAGACAGGGCTAGTACACTCAAGATGATACTTCCGGATTTAATACACAAAGCCATAGGACTGGTCCAGATGGACCATGTGACACGGCGTATTATGCGGCATGCCGATCACGTGACTATCGCGATGACGTCATCATGGGGAATGCCATAGTAAGGGCGGAAATAAACCGCAGCAATTGCCGGACAAGCTATTAAGCATTGGTTCATAGCGAACCATGTGATCACAACATAAATACCGATTGGCGGGCCATTTAAATAAATAAGCCAACTGAGAGACAGTCTGTTGGTTGGTTTGAAGAAGCTCTGTATGCGAAACACGTGTCCCAATGTTTGTAGTGTTAGATAGAGGGCTAAATGGGTGCTATTAAATGTAGTAATAACTGATAATAGACTAGACTTGTGCTTGCACCCGCACTTATAGTATTGGTACCGTATATGTAGGACCAAGGGTCTAGATATGACAAGGACCAGCTGGCTCATGTAATTTCCCCCCCTACCATTAGGGGTCATTATTAACTCACAAGAGTTCCAATAAACACAGCCACCCTATTCTTTCTGTGCAATAGTATTACCTGTGGTGGACACTGTATACATAATATCCAAAAATTGCAACTCAATTGATACATTCAGTGTAACTACATAGGAAAATAAACTGTAGCACATAAACTATCACACACCTAGAAATTCACTCAGACAATCCCTGTCCTATTAAAATTGTGTGAAATATATATTCACTGACACAATAGAGTGGTATGAGTGTCATTTAGGGTGTCATTCTTTATTTCAGCTTTATAATCGGAGATATAAAATATGTGCCACTTCCTGTGATAATAACGTTAACTGAATCCCACATGGATTAAATCTCCACATATATCTATACCACCAGTGTACCAACAAGTGCTTATAAGAGTCCTGCAAGGATTGCATTGTCTATCTGCCAGATATCAAATCAAACCAATATAGGTAATGACATGTAGATATCTGAGACAGATTTCCATTTTTAAAAATTACATTTCTTGCAACACATCCTGGGAACAAACACCCCAAGTCTAGAATCAGCACCACATTTACCAGCCCCTACTACCTACATTTTAAGTCTATTCAGAACCTACTCTTCCAATTTTCTTTGCACTTGTTATGTATTTGTATGTTGTATGTTTGATATTTTAACCTCTTTTTGATTTCGCTACTACAGTGTGTAACTCCTGAATCCATTCATTATTAAAGATTAATAGGATTCCGCACTTTTCGAATATTAGATTGGAGCAAACTCCTAAGATAATAACAAAAAAATCATATCTTTCCTGGTGTGCATCCACTGCAACTACTCTTCTCTTTTCCTTTTTGACTACATAAACCTAGTTGATAGGATAGCACCCCCGCTAACTCGACAAAATATAGCGGAACCAACCCCATCATTTTGGGTTTATTCACTTGTGTGCAGATTTCAACCAACCTCTCTTCCCAGAGTCTCAAAGTCACAGGGCACACCAGGGAGGAAAGACATACACAGATGGCACTTAGGGATTTTGAAGCTGGTGGAACTCTGGAAGGTCCTATGGAACTCACCTGTCTACTATATTTATTTATTTACAGTTTCTTTTATAGTGCAGCAGATTCTGTTGTGCTTTAAAATTGTAGTGATAGAACAAACTAGGTAACAACAGACAGACATGGAGGTAAAGGGCCCTGCTGAAAGCTTACAATCTATAGGGACATACAGTAGAACGGAAACACAGACAGGCTCCAGCAATAGCATAGCAGTCCCACCAAGTTGCAAGTCCAGAAGGGAAGCTATATAATACATAAGTGCCTCAGATTGTCAAGTTGTCAACAGTTATGGAAATATCAAGATGGTAACTGCACTTGGCTCGTGGCAATATATAATTCTGTTTTGGAAATGTTGAGTTTGAGGTGGCAAAAATACATCTAAGATAAGATGGCAGAAAGGCATTCAGAGACTTGGCCCAAAACTACTGGTGACAACTCTGGGGTTGATTTATAGAGTTGAGTATCATCCAAGTGATACTAAAATCTAAAAGAGCTGTTTAGTTTGCCAAGAGATGAGGCATAGATTGATAAAATTAGAGGACCTAAAACTGAGTCTTGTGGAACTCCAACTGACAGAGGTAATGAAGAGGAGGTGGAATCAGAGAAGCGGACACTGAAAAAGCGATCATATAGGTAAGATAAGAACAAGGAAAGGGCTGTATCATTAAGAAGTAGGGAGTGTAGTGTTTGTATGAGAAGAGTGTGATCAAAGGTGTCAAAAGCAGCGGAAAGATCTAGAATAATAAGTAGTGAGTAATGGCATTTAGATTTAGCAGTGACCAGATCATTCACCACTTTAGTCAGTGCTGTCTCTGTGGAGTGTTGGGATTGAAAGCCTGACTGAAGTGGGTCTAACAGGGTGTGAGAGTTAAGAATGTGTCTGAGGCGAGAGTAGGAAAGACTCTTGTGTAGCTTGGAGAGGCATGGGAGCTGAGAGATAGGACGATAGTTGGAGAGAGAGTTAGGATCAGAATTGTGTTTTTTTCAGAGTGGGAGTAATCACTGCATGTTTGAACAGAGAAGAAAAGGTACCAGTAGCAAGAGAGAGATTGCAGATTTTAGTTAAGGTTGGGATAAGCACAGGAGATATAGTTTTCATGACTTGTGCAGGTATAGGAATAAGAGGAGAGTTAGTGTCTTTAAAATTTTAGAACATACTGTACAGCAGGGGATAATGTATTATAACAACCTAGGTTGAACTAGATGGACGCAAGTCTTTTTTCAGCCTTACCTACTATGTAACTATGAAGTGGAGTAGGAGGATAAGAAGAGTGTGGATACTTCCTTTTCATTTGTGGGATCAAATGAGAAAGTTCCAGAGGGTTCAGGTGGGGAATTGAGTAGGTTAGTGGCTGCGGAAGAGCATATGGATGACATCAGTGCAAGAGTGCTACTTCTCTAATGTCCCCCTGTGCCTTCTATCGCATGATATAACATGAGCATCATACACATTAACATCTAACCTACACTGAGAAACATGAAGGGTTATACAAACATAACAAGCAAATATCAACAATTCAAATATGTTCCAGTCCACATTCCTGTAATAAAACAATTGCAGAATTTCAGACTTTATACAGCATTGTTTTAATTGATACAGTCACACTAAAGCATTCTCTATCAGCTTTCTGAGAAAGTGGTTTTAGCAGCAATGTTGAATTTACTGTAGTCCCTTTGGTGTAAAAGCCAACTGCAAGTATCTTCACTAATTCTTTATTTTGCACCTGATTCTTTTACACATTACTTTGCTTCTTTTCCTAAGAAATAAACATATGTCATTCTTGTAACATATGATGCCATATAGGGGCTGATTCTGGTTCACTCTCTATGAACCGAATTCGCCCCCCTGCCCCGATGGTCGGGGTTTGCGCATGTGCATTTATATTTCTGTGCATGTGCAAACCCGACTGTGAATGGCCGTGGTGAATTACTCAATGGCCGGCCATTCACAGGGGGGTGGTCATGGACAGTGGTGGCACTGGGCCATGTGAACTGGGGGGCACGTATTCAGCAGGGCAATGTTACAGGGACAGAGTCAATCAGAATGACCCCCATAGTTATATTTCACACTTATGAATTCTACATCCACAGGTCCAAACACAGTTTCATTTTCTGCACCTTCCAGCTTCTCAAAATGCATGTTGATCCTGCCACTGCACTAGTGATGTGCGGTGGTGGCTCTGTCCAGAAAGGCACAACCACTCGCCACAACTGCCACCCCCCAGCCCTCCAGCAGTTGGATTGGACAGCAGCTGGATCTGCTGTCCAATCACAGCAGCCCCTGTCAATGAAGCACTCATAGAAGTGCCGCAATTACCTTTTTATTTAATGGTCTTTTTTAGTCTACGAGTTTGCAGAGACCCCAGCCCTGCCCCAAAGCACTATGGGCCTTATTTTGGTTCATTCTTTCTGACAAAATCCTTCTTAGATGGACAAAACCATGTGCACTGCAGGGGGGGCAGATGTAACATGTGCAGAGAGAATTAGATTTGGGTGAGTAATTTTGTTTCTGTGCAGGGAAAATACTGACTGCTTTATTTTTACACTGCAATATAGATCTCACTTTGAAGTAAAACCCCACCCAAATCTAATTCTCTCTGCACAAGTAACATCTGCCCCACCCGCAGTGCACATGGTTTTGCCCATCTAAGAAGGATTTTGTCAGAAAGAATGAACCAAAATAAGGCCCTATATCCCCTTATTCCTTTATACTTCTGACACTGATTATGTCATAGGTATATTATTTGTATTATTTTAAACAAAATGACAGGGGAAGCACTGCCTCGCCTGCCTCCCCTGACAGCACCTTCCTGCACTATAAGGGTCAGCATTCACTCAGACTTATATGGCTTTATGCAACTTTGCTGATCTTTATATTGCCTTTTTCCACACAAATATCTGGACATTTGGCAGCCAGCTTTATATATGGGGATGGCTTGGCTTATATTCCATTTGCTCTAACCTTGTGGTTAGAGCAATGTCTGTACTGGATCCAAAACTATCTAGCTTGGTGCTCTACATTGGGAGATGATATCCTTTTTTGTGCTTCCAATTATTTTGGGCCTTCTATGGATATGTTTACACGCTCCCAGTCTTGATTGATGTCAACCCCATATCCTATCTAACCCCATATCCACTGCACTCCTCTGCAGTGGTTTATGCAAAGTGAATCATTTCTGAGTCTCTGTGGGTCTAATTTTAGCATGGATCATTGATGTGAGAATTCGCAGTAGACTGCAAGGAGAAGCTGCCGCCCAGACAGAAAGACAAAACAGCGAGAGAATAGCAAAAGGATTTCTAATTGGAATCCATTTCCAAACCATATACAATTCCCAAACCTAACGTTTAATTATAAATTCATTTAAAATTGTTTTAGGACATAACTGGACAGACACACATAAAACATACACATGCTCTAGATACTCTGCTTTTGAGTTCTATATTGATTGTGGACTGGTTTATATTAAGGTAAGAGTTCACCTATTTAGGGATAATTCTCTATAATCGCTGCCAATCTCACACAATTGGGGTGCCACAATCTATAGGGAGTGGACCGCGAATATTTTTTAATTTTCCTTACATTACACCATAATATGATAAATGGTTATCAGGTCATTCTGGTGTGATAAGCCAGGGAATATACCTGAGAGAGTGCCAGTTAGTACAGTCAATTGTAAGTGCAAAGATATAAGGTAGAGAAAAAAGAGGAAATTTGTGTTAGTACACCCCTGCAGTTTGTTTGTTGCAACGGTGACTGCTGCTGATTGCTCTATCCGGCCTGGCTCAACCAGACCTTACAATTGAGCGGGTCTATCCGAGCTACAGTTGCAGATTCGGGTTTGAAAAAAGTTAGGGTGTTCAGACTCTCAGTGTTAGAGTGGGTGACTCCCTGGTTAGCAAAAGCCCTTGCAGGGAAATCTACCCCAATCAGTGAGATTTCAACCCAGAAAGTGTGTAGCTTTGAAGAAAAAGTTAGTTGCCATATAAGGTGTCTGTACACGCTGCTTTCTCCCACATGCTTTTCAGTATTGGTGGGCGATGAACGGTGTACTCTACCTTTCTGTGCGACTTGAAAATTATAGGTTAAATAGATATATTTAGGTAAAGAAATGGAGCAACAGGCTGAAAAAAAGATATTGCTATACAAATGCACTATGTCAGTAAATATACGGTTTGGGGAGTAATCACAGTTAAGTAGGAATATCAAATTTCTACCCTCTTAAATTCTTATGATATGCACCGCAATAATTTCTGTACAATAGCTGTTAATACTCTCTCTCTGGACAATATTACCATATAATAATTTTTACATAAAGATGGAATTATTGTTGAAGGTTGTACAGAAAAAGGTCTCTCTGAATAGAATACGTGGGTGCTATCAATCAGTACATCACCAATTGTGTGATATCAATTTCACCAGTAACTGTTTGATGCACAGCCTATAATTCCAAATAGCCAGAGATTAATCACAAATTCTGATATATAGGATCTGTCCTTCACCGAAAAAGATGCTGGAAAAATATCTTAGAGTCACCTGGGTCTTTTCAAATATATTTATCACAGTGGTTCTCTGACGTATATATACGTCATGTGTCGGGAAGTACATCCCGGCCATGACGTATATATACGTCATGTCGGGAAGGGGTTAAAGCTACACACTTTCTGGGTTGAAATCTCACTGATTGGGGTAGATTTCCCTGCAAGGGCTTTTGCTAACCAGGGAGTCACCCACTCTAACACTGAGAGTCTGAACACCCTAACTTTTTTCAAACCCGAATCTGCAACTGTAGCTCAGATAGACCCGCTCAATTGTAAGGTCTGGTTGAGCCAGGCCGGATAGAGCAATCAGCAGCGGTCACCGTTGCAACAAACAAACTGCAGGGGTGTACTAACACCAATTTCCTCTTTTTTCTCTACCTTATATCTTTGCACTTACAATTGACTGTACTAACTGGCACTCTCTCAGGTATATTCCCTGGCTTATCACACCAGAATGACCTGATAACCATTTATTATATTATGGTGTAATGTAAGGAAAATTAAAAAAATATTTGCCGTCCACTCCATATAGATTGTGGCACCCCAATTGTGTGAGATTGGCAGCGATTATAGAGAATTCTCCCTAAATAGGTGAACTCTTAACTTAATATAAACCAGTCCACAATCAATATAGAACTCAAAAGCAGAGTATCTAGAGCATGTGTATGTTTTATGTGTGTCTGTCCAGTTATGTCCTAAAACAATTTTAAATTAATTTATAATTAAACGTTAAGTTTTAATTCTAAGCGTGCCCCCCAAAAAAGAGAGTACTTTTTTCTTCCCTTCGATTATACCATTTTTTACTCTCCGGGGTGCACCTCCACAGACGTAATTTTGCAGTAGCATCTGATATAACAAAATAGTGGATTTTTATATAATATACATATTCTGTATTCAAAATATACGTGGTACTAGTGCACAGGTTATCTGTCCCAGCTGTCCCTTTCCCCATGTTCAAACAATTCCCAAACCATCAAAGAGTTTTTGCCTTCTTTGCAATTGTGAGTACAGTAGGTCTGAGGCTTGCACTAATCTGCGATTGAGACAGGCTGGAACTGGTCATTATTCACATCAGAGACCCTCCTCAAAAATGCCTGGGCACCCCTACATTTTTTTAGAAAGAAAATGGCAGTTTTTCACCCCCAAATGCTGGCCACCACCAAAGCCCGATACAGCATCTCCAGCGACAGTATCCCCACTACCGCTGCCAATGCCCAATTGTGAGAGCTTTGATCTATCCCCTAAGTATGTAAAATACAGGGAATATATTATATAGAAGCATTGCTGAAATGAACTGCTTCTATATATACATTGTATTTATATTCAGATGGTGTGATAGACCAAAGTAAATGGCCCCCCTAATCTGTGAGAGATGGCTGCATGTAGGATTCAGTAAACACTTTCCAGATACTGCAGCTCCCTCTGGAACCCATTCCTTCTGCCCCAACACACAGGGGTGTGGTATGGGACTCCGACAGTCGGGATCCCGACAGTCATTATCCCGACGTTGGGATCCCGACTGCCCGGAGTCAGACAGCATGGCGAGTGCATAAAAGCCCCTTGCGGGCTCGCTACGCTCGCCACGCTGCGGGCACGGTGGCACGCTACGCGAGCCACCTATTCTATTCTCCCTCTATGGGGGTCGTGGACCCCCACGAGGGAAAATAGCGGGTGGCCGTCGGTCACCCGGCTGCCGGCGTTTTGACAGTCGGGATGCCGACGTCGGGTAAATGACTGTCGGGATCCCGACTGTCGGGAACCCGTCCGGCACCCACACACAGACCTCAGATCACAGCATACCCCCATCAATCATTATATACTGCATGGCTGAATGATCCTGGAAATGCTGCTGAGCTGAGGTTGTACAGATAAGGGACAGGGTAGGGGCTGACCTTGTCCTGTTTAGAGCACTTTATGCAGGGAGATATCACGGACAGAGACAGACTGTACTACTGATCAGTCTGAATGGAGCTGAGGTGATAATGAGATGCTGGGCAGCAGAACACAGACTTGCCCACCTGAAATGCGTTGCTTGCTGGAGGCTGGCTCACAGAAGGGGGGGGGGAGCCAGTGAAGGTAGAGAGGAGGAGCAGGTAGGGGCAGAGTGAATCTTAGTGGCCGGGACTCGGGAGAGCTCTCCTACCTCTGCACAAATGCTGCTGGCTCACTCCTGTCTGTCTGATCCAGCGGTGACTTCAGTGTTGTGGGAGGGATTGATGCAGATTCCTGGACTCTGACTTCGGCACATAATGGCAGCACATGGTATGTTGTATTATGTATGGGAGGTGATCTCCTTAACCCACCCCTGCCTGCAACCATGACAGTGGATACAGGCTGTCAGTGTGTGATAGCCTGATCCTCTGTCCTATCACATCTGGCACAGTGACAGGGGTGTGCCTTGTATATGGGCTGAAGGCACGTCCCTGTCACTGATGCAGATGTCTAGGTGCTGCTTCCCCATTGTTTTTCAATGGGCTTAGCAGCCTCTTTTTCTGCCCATAAGTAGCCCCGCCCCCCGCTGCAGTTTGCAATTGTCAGCTGGAGGCACAGCTTCCGCAGCCTCACACCCTCACAACAGTGTCCCGCCTAATACTTTATAGAAAAAAAAATACAAATAAGACATTTATTACATAGTATATGTGGAATAAATATCTTTGTATTTTTGTTACTCAATTATGATAATAATAATAATGTCACACGTAGCCGCGACGGAGCGCGGCGGGTACAGTACTCACCCGTCCGCGCCCGCCGCCGGCTAGCGTGTGCAGGTCTCGGTCTGCGGTGTGCGGGTAGCAGCAGCTCCAGGTGGGGATGGCAGCAGGGGAGCGTCGGGTAGCGGCGTCCTTGCAGATAGCGGCATCGCCATCTTGGTTAAGGGCAGGAGACAGATTGGCCCAGAGTGGAGGTTCCCTCCTCATCCTGCGCTGACAGCCAATGGCAGCCGCCCCCTGGGGATATAGGGGATCTGCCTAGGCTGATCAGTGTCAGTGCAATGAGTCTTTGGAGTCATTCACAACTCCTAGCTGATTCCCGGATCCTGGCTCTTTCTCTCCTGACTCTGGTGCCTTGCTCCCTGCATCTTTCTACAAGGAAGTTTTCTCCTGACACCAATGCTGCAAGTCCTACCTAGTGCTTGTTCCTGCTTGTGTCCCAGAATTACCCTGCTCAGCTTTCCGCTGTCCTCCTTCATTCAACTCATTCATTCCATCATCTTTCAGTCATCCGGATTCATTTCTTCTATCATCAAATCAACCTCTTTCCGGATCTTCCTCTATGTACTCTGGCTCATCAAGTATACGTTTCCCGATTTACCTGCCCCTTATTAGTATTGTGCTGGACTCTATTTAAGTTATCCAACTGTCACTTAAAGAAGTATTTGAGTGAAGTTTATCATTTATGAAATCCGTTATTAAACCGGCACGTTTCAATCCTACTCCTCCTGGTCCGTCTCCAGTTCCTGTGCACCACACAAACTCCATCCAGCCCTTTAGCCGTGACAAATAATTAAGTGATGCACTGCCTTCCCTGCCTCCCCTGACTGCACGTCCCTGCCTTCTATATGTAGTGCTACAGTGCAGCAGATGTGGCTTTTTTGTATACCAAGTTTTGTTGTGATTGATATACAGACTCATTCATACACAGATATGGACGTTGATCCCTGAAAAGCTGGCCAATCACTTTCAGACTGTGTAAACAGTTTGTCACCTCCTCCCAAGCTTCTTTTCTATGCTTCTATGTGCCACGGAGCTGCATTGCACTGATACTGACCTTGTATTGTTCCTTTCTCTAGCAAAGAAATAAACTGGCATACAAAACTTTCATGGTTAAAAAAGACACAAGCTCAGCATTTCACATGCTCATGTAATTTATGTTCTATAATGTTCTGGTACTCTACTGAACTGTCTTCATAGCTAGACACCTCACCCCAAACTTTCATTCTTATGCTGTGTCACCGAGTTGCTTTGGAGAGTGTAGGCTAGTGGTTAAGACAATGCATTACACAGCCATATCCCAGAGGGGGATGCAGTTAAGATCCCGGTGGTCGGGATCCCGGCGTTCAGAATCCCGACGCCGGAATCCCGACCGCCGAAATGCCGACACTTTTTCCCTCCTGGGGTGTCCACGACACCCCTGGAGGGAGAATAAATTAGTGTGCCGAGCGTAGCGAGGCACCGGGCCCGCTGCGTGGCGAGCGCAGCGAGCCCGCAAGGGGGGGGGGGGCGATCCACGTCCCCCCCTTGTCGGCATTTCGGCTGTCGGGATTCCGGCGTCGGGATTCTGAACGCCGGGATCCCGACCTCCGGGATTCAATACTGAATCCCCCAGAGGATGTGCCTTGGAGAAAGAATGCTTGCTCCACCCCTTGGCCAGTTTTCTGGTAGGAGAATAGCTGCAATGTGGGCTTTTTATAAAATATCTTGTGTTACAAAGGGCACAAGAAGAGATGAGGGAATGTACCAAAAATACACAGAGAAGATTGGGGGGATTGCTAGTATGAAATGGAGGGAAAGTGTTAAAATGGATTAAGAAGCAATAAAGGAGATTGCATTGCACTAGGTGTAAGGCTGGGTGAGATATTACCGGCAGACAAGAGAAGGAACAGAGCAAGCAACAGAAAGTACCAGGATGTTTTGTGGGTGTGAGGAAACAAAACTGATCATATGGTGAGGCAGGTGCATGTGAAGTTATCAGACTCACTGTAAGACTGTAATTATTATATTTTATTAGGTGTAGTGATTAATGTACTTTTTAGTCCGTCTGTACCCTCTTATTCTCCGTAGATATTTCTAACCACCAAATCAGTGTGTATTTCCAGAACCATAGCATTAGACTGTAGAGCAGAGGCTGTTACCCAAATATGGTCAGACAGGAAATGTCCACAGGGGGTGATCAGCACACAATGTAATCAGCTGGTGTTTGTTCCTTGTATTTACACTCCTTTGTGCCTTTCTGGACTCTAGTAGACTCTTTGGAACCGGACCCAGCAGGGGGGCAGCAGCAGATGGACAGCTGTAGATTACCTGGGGGGATATACCTGACTCCTTGTATTGACATTCCTTTGCATATCTCTGGTCACTAGCAGACTCACTGGAACCGGACCCAGCAGGGGAGGCAGCAGCAGATGGACAGCTGTAGCTGGGAGGGGGGATATACCTGACTCTTGAATCTACCAATCCGGACCAAGTGCAACCCCACTGATAGCTCAAGCGCCGTGGGAATTTAGAAGGTTTTAAAATAACTGGTACACATGCCAGCTCCTCATGTTAGTCGCAATCCTGGCTAAGGGGTCATACCCTCCACTGGATCTTGTGGAACATGTCGTTTGCCCGGGGTGGGCATCCTACTACGCTACTGTGTGGACTTATACAGATTTCTGCTATCACTGCTGTGTGGAGAGTGATAGTTTTGTGATTTGGAACCGTGATGCTAAAAAGGACTTGAACTGCTACCTGGATGTTTCTATGCTACATTTTGCCTCTTGTTCCTGTCTTTATCTACTTGTGTGTGCTGTGATAAAAAATAAACCGTATTTTGGTTTGATCTGCTATGTGTCTGAGTGATTGAGGAACCGGTAACCTCACAGTGCAGATAAAAGGTTTAATAATAAGTGATGGATAAATGTTATGCTGGCGTAAGAAAAGAGTTTTGAGAAAGATGTAGTAAAAAGTGAGACAGAAGGTAAATTGAGTAACATGGAAGGATCTGATGGGTGGCTGGAGAGGTGCCGAAAGGGAGGGGGGAGTACTAATTTCCTGGTCCCAGGTTTGAGTGGGGAGCCCTGGTTCTCCCTCCATGACCTGAGAGGAGCTGCAGCAGCTCTTCTCCTCAATCCAACACATGCTACTATGTGCTGGGGTGCAGTGTGGCCAGGGAGGACTATGTTTTCTGTATATTATTTTATGGGTACTTGGCCACGCTTCCCATGATTAGGCCACGCCTCCAGAGAAATACCTGGGCCCAGCCAGGCTAACTACTGCTCTGGATGGCTGTACATTGCCAAGGGTAGATACAGTAATGAGAGATTGTAGAGAAACAATCCAAATAAATCTTTTTTTTTTTCAAAATATGTTTTATTGATCCTCATAAGTCATAACTGATACATTTATTTATTAACAGTTTCTTATATAGCGCATACATATTATGCAGCGCTTTACAGAGAATATTTGAACATTCACATCAGTCTCTGCCCCAGTGGAGCTTACAATCTATAGTCCCTACCACATGTACATGCACACGCAGACATTCTAGGGTTAACTTTTTGTCAGAAGCCAATTAACCTACCAGTATATTTTTGGATTGTGGGAGGAAACCGGAGTACCCGGAGGAAACCCACGCAAGCACAGGGAGAATATCCAAACTCTGCACAGTTAGGGCAATGGTGGGAAACAAACCCATGACCTCAGCGCTGTGAGGCAGTAATGCTAACCATTACACCGCCCATGCTAGTATAAAGGTACCAAGTGAGGAACAATCCGCCATTTTCGAATTTTCCAAAACATATATAAACAGAGGAACATAATATGGTAACTCTAGTAGTAATTCAATGTTGGACATAATATTGGTGTAGGAATATATATGGTGTGTGTGAAGCCAGTGGTATCACCAATCATTGAAGAGGGGGGTTAACAAAAACAATCAACAATAACAGATATAATCATAAAAAAAAAAAAAAAAATAACATCAACAGTCCGCTCCTAAATCCAAGCCAACAACCCATCCTTGGACAGATCCAGCCCTCCAGCAAGAAAGAAGAAGGAGAGAGGGAAGGGGATATGTGAAAGAGGAAGAGAGCAGGTAAGAGAATAGCATAGACCTAGAAGTTAGACAAGTATAGGGGTTCTGTTCTGAAGAAGCTGAAGATTATAACATGAGGTGGACTGGAAGCAGGTCTGGATGGCCTCCTTGGCCCTGGAAGGCAATATATTTGTCCCACACTTGGAACAGGACCGAAGTCATGGATTCTTTATGAAGAGATGCCTCCAGCCAGTCCATGTTAAATAGGAAAAGTAATCGAGAGGTTGCCATCTCCAAAGAGGGGGCAGTGTCATGTATCCACTGCTGTAAAACAGCCTTCCTACCCACAGCTGATAAGAGTACAAGAAGTTTTTGATCATGTTTGGGGACAGCAGTTTGGTCTGCAACATATCCAAATAAAGCCTAGGAGACACTACAGTGAAATGTCAATTTCATTGAGGAGGCAGCAAAATTATGTAAGGTGCTCCAGAAGGTTTGTTAGTGGTATAGGTCTGCCCCATGTGAGTGACATTTTGGGCCAAATGAGTCTGTTTATTTGTGCTACTACAGTATCTGTTTTAAGGGTTTATTTTATAAATATAAAAAGGCCATTGTTATGTTTGAAGACACAGTTATGTTTTATTCATTTTAAAATATTGCTTTAATTATTTGTTTTTGATGCCTGGAGCATCTCAATGACATGTTATTTATGCATCTGTCAGTGAACAATAATTATTTGTTTGATTTTGCTTAATATATATAGTTTAATATGTGGGAAATATTGAAATGTCATTCATTTCACTGTACTGAAATGTAATTTTTAATTTGTACAACGTAGCCTTTTATTACAAAACTGTAGAGGCTACAGGTGGCATTTATCTATCTGTCTGTCTGTCGGTCTGTCTGTCTGTCGATCTATCTATCTATATTATTTGTATATACTGAAGAGAAATTACATCATAAAGCAAGTACTTATATAAAAAGCTTAGGAAAATAAATTGCAATGGAACTGAAGCTGATCAGGTCTCCTATTCCCCATCCCTATGGAAAACTGTTAAGCTCATCTTGTTAGAATAGAAATAACAGTACAATGTATTGGTTTTTAACCAATTGCTATAGAGTAATGATACAAATGTTTTCTTCGGCTTAATTATTGCAAGCTCTTGGGGCAGTTTAACAATTCCTCTTGCTGCATTGATTTTAGCTATATATGGGGGATTGCACAGTAGCTCACAGCTCCAAAAATGACTGTACCAATTCATTATTTCCATTAAGTAACTCAGTATGTTTCCAGACACTGATTCAAAATATAATAAATAAATACATAAATATAATAAAAAAATGTCCATGTGCTAGAGTCCTATATTCTTAACAAGGATTTGCTAGCTAAGATTAGATGCAATTAATCAAATGTATTTATTGTGCACACTATTTTAATGAGTGTGGTCCATAGTTAAGCTCAATCACATATCATACTGAAGGACAAATGTGTTCAACCCCCCAAGGCTTGTGTATTCCATAGCAGGGCATCACACCCAAGAGTGGTATATCTTTCTTATAGAATGTTCCTGTTATGAAATTCAGTTATATGGGGGTTGATGTAGGCTGAGACAGAAAAAGAATAGGAGTAAAAAATAGTCCTGTTCATGTTCTTTGAACACCTCATCATTACGCCAGTCATCTTTGGTGAGGATTGATGTCAGGTAATTTTGACACTTTTTAACATTTTTAAAATTTATATGTATGCCTGTCAGTGAGGATAGGATATGTACTGATGTCAATGCGACAACTACTGTATATGTGCTTCTGTCAGTGAGGCAGTAATGTGCTGCTGTCAGTAAGTCAATGATATGTGCTGCTATCAGTGAGGCAGTGATGTGCTGCTGTCAGTAAGGTAAGGATGTGCTGCTGTCAGTGAGGCAGTGATGGGCTGCTGTCAGTGAGGCAGTGATGGGCTGCTGTCAGTGAGGCAGTGATGTGCTGCTGTCAGTGAGGCAGTTATGTGCTGCTGTCAGTGAGGCAGTGATGTGCTGCTGTCAGTGAGGCAGTGATGTGCTGCTGTCAGTGAGGCAGTGATGTGCTGCTGTCAGTGAGGCAGTGATGTGCTGCTGTCAGTAAGGCAATGATGTGCTGCTGTCAGTGAGGTAGTTATGTGCTCCTGGCAGTGAGACTGTGATGTGTTGTCAATGACGACACCTGCCCAGTGCTTTGTACATGCCATCACTGACAATATTATCAGATTGAGTTGCATGTACAGATGACAGGGAGGGTCATTAATGATCCACAGGAGCGCACATCCTAAACAATAGTTAGCATGCACAGTGGCCATGTTCACAATTGTATCAGTATCATGCATAGTGTTAGTGACACCCAGTGTGTACCCAGCTTTAGTGTTATGGACTACACTCTCAAGGTGCATTACATTAGACAATATTATAAATGATATAAACAACAACGACCACTGTCAATAATATATTTGTGCATAGCTTTTAGTGTGTAAGAATTATGAGCCTGATTCAGAATTCATTAGTAATCAGCAAATTCAAGCAATTATCAAATGACTGTGCATTCATCGGATCATGTTGCGCATACGTGAGGGTGAGTAGTGACAGAAATTGAACACAGTGTTGTTGATGCAGAGTGAATAATCTATGATACAGTACTAGGTTTCTATTATAGCAAATTTATTACAAATAAATTAAAAACAATACATCAATAAAAATATCACAATGTATATTTCATATGAGAATTCTCAAGAAACACAATGGGAGGAATCTAAAAGTGTGAGTGAATTCCAGCTAGATTCAAATGCGTTGGTGAGAGTCAATTGCTTTCCCAGGAACACCATAGAATGTATAGTTACCAGAAATGGTGGATGTCCTTGATTGAATAAGGGCTTATACAAGGTCCCGGTGATTGCCCAGTTGTGGATGCCAATAATGATACTCCAATTTGGAATGGGGCAGTTTTGTGGTATAACTATACCCAACTTGAGTCCTGCAGTGTGGAGTCAACAATGAGGTCCAAAGTGATGGCAGAAAACTGGTCCGGATAAGGTCTGGTATAGTAGCTCCAAAGTTGGAGAAAGGTGTGGAATGGGATTTCTCTCCAAAGATGAGCTGGAATACTGGTGCTGTTTTATCAACGCGTTTCGGCGTGTTCACACGCCTTCATCAGGAGCTGGAGTGATGCAGAGTGACTGACAGGGAGCTGGTGTGTGGGGGTGGAAACCTGCTGTTTTGTTGGGGTGTCAAATTTCAAGGTTGCCCAAGCATTTTAAGGGAGAGTTTGTAACGTCAGTGCTGGCCTCAATTAACGTGTCTCAGTTGCAGATTTGTGGAACGGTCAGACTTATGGGGCCCATACACTCACTGTTATTTGGGTCAATTTCCTAATCCCCTGAACATCACGTTTTGGGATTGGGTATATTAAACATGCTTAAAGATCCCTTTTCCCTGATCATGGCAGGAATCAGTGAATCAGGACTTTTTTTTGCAAAATATCCCCGATCCCAGACAGATCGCGGGTCATCGATGCCCTACCTGCAATCTGCGCATCCAGTAACATGTGCAGTGACAGTTAGAGTTGCATGGGATTTGTTGCCAGCATTTACCCTACACATAAACAAAAAAGCTCACCCAAATCTAACTTTCTCTGCACATGTTACATCTGCCCCACCTGCAGTGCAACATGGTTTTGTCCATTAGATAAAAAAAATCAGCTTTGCGATCAGGTCTGAATAGCCCCCTTACCGAGTCAACAAGAATCAGATACTTAGATCTCTATGAAGAAAACATGCAGTTTATCAATAACTGCAATATAATATATAAATAATGTATATATTTCTATATTAAATTTGCTACATTTGTGTCCTTATAAACTGTAGTTTACCATTGTTACAATTTATTATTTTTATTTTGATACTATCTACAAATCTTCTTTCACATTTTCATGCATATGGACTATATTTGAAATGATTTATGTATGGAAGGTTACTTACCATGTTCTTAAAGAGGGCTTTTATAGGTAACCTTTACATTTGCTTTGGCAGAACACCTTTTCCCTCTGAACACAGTTATTAGCATCCATCTGGTAGATATACTATAGAGTATGTGCACTGTGTATAGCAAGATATCTTTATTTTAATAGGCTTGTATACATATTTAACTTGACTGGCACGGCATACAGTATATAAGCTTCATGGTACAACCAAGTTATGTAATGGTCTCATTAACAGCATCATATTTTAAAAAAACTAATGTGACTGCCACAGTACAATGATTTTCATTTCAGTAAAACAAATATGGAATGTATCTGACAAGGTAGAATTATTGTAAGAGATTGGCAGGTTGAAAATATTAACACCCTGGTTCTGCAAAACTGTATTATTGACTGATAAAGGTATTATCTGGTATTTCTCTAATGTGACCTACACACACAGTACATGAATAAAACCTCTTCAAATTTAGAAACAATACAGCAGAGAAAAATACTTGCAAACACTTTATTTATTAAAAACTATTTATGGTGATTAGAGAAAACTGTACAATATATATGATATAAACAGAATTGTTCATCAGATTCAAAGGTCACATTGTCATTTATTACTGTTAATTGCCATGCCTGAGCCATGCCTCTTAAACCGATTATACAATATTTACAAATTCCATCAAGAATAACAGGCTGGAAAAGCTCTGTACACATAGATAGACAGTAAAGACCATTAGGAATCCCATTTTGGTAATTTTACTGGCATATAAAACTTAATAGAGCCACTGGGTATATGTTAAAAGGTTGGGAGAGCATAATTTAGCTCTGCAAATGCTTAATTGAACAAGTATAGTTTTGTAATGCTCTGACCAGGAGCCCATGTTCAGGATATGACCAGACTTTCTCTTTCTGTCAGCACAAGAGGCCCATACACACTGGTCAATTTTGAGCTGAAAGTCGATAACCTTTGGTGTTTTGAGCTACTTTCAGCTCAAAATCACCCAGTGTATATAACCGGGTGATGAGCGCTGATGAGCGCTGATGCGGGCTCCCACATCATTGCCGACCACCACCATTGGCAGTAGCACACGCAGAAGGGGGTTCCGAGCACCCAGAAACCCACCTGATGGACCAAAATGTGTTGTTTTTTTAAACTGATCAAGGGTCGCGAGCATAACTCCACTCATTTCCAATTTAGGCTCCGCCTACTCACTGCATTTTACCGTGATTAGCAGGGCTGTAGGGACTAGGGCAGGGACAAATTTAAGTAACCGGTCACCCATAGGCACAACATTGTGCCCCCCTGGTACCTGCAGAGCCCCCGCACCCCCTCTCCCATGATTCGTGCCCCCCCCCAAGACCCCCCCTGCTGTGTTTTGCGCCCCCAACCACGCAACCCCCCTCCAGTGATTAGCGGACCTCCCTCCTGTGACTCGTAGACCCCCCGTGATCCATCCCTCCCATGATTCACGGATCCCTCGTGACCCCCCTCCCACATTTTGCGGACCTGCGCGAGAAGGGGGGATGCCATGCCACCCCCACCAGGTGCCTAGTGGGAAATCCGGCCTTGGACTAGGGAGGGCAGAATTGGTGAGAAACTGTGGGGAGACACAGGCAATAAGAAGCAGCAGGAGTGGGAGGCGCCTGACTGCATAGATCTCTAATCTCAGCAGAAGCAAAAAACATCAGGTTGTCTGCTCCTAATGTATTTGTAATTTGTATTTTCACTATCAATTCATTGTCCCTTGTTTATATGGTTGCCATGATTTTTATGTATATATGATCACTATGGTAATCAATGGGGCATCTTCATGCCTGCTATATATGTCGTATGGAATGATACACGATGCCCTGGCATCATTACACCACATGGTGCATTGCCACGGGACCAGCATCCTTCTGCGGAGTTGTGCTCAAGAGTAAATGGTACATTGGAAACTATGGAAAGCGCCCATCTATAGTAACTGCTGCTTGCAGGGGCGGATCAAGGAGAAAATTACAGGGAGGGGGCACCATGATAGGAGAGGGTATGGGAGGGGGAAGGGGTGTGTTAGTGGTGCCAGTGTATATGCTCAGAGAGCAGAGAGAGAGATAGAGGAGGAGTGCAGAGAGAGGGCAGGAATGGGATTAAAAGTAGGCACTGGCATTTAAAGTACACAGACCCACTTTGGCATTGAAAGTGAAGGAGGTAGTTCTGTGCGCGCACCCTCCAAATAAGGGGGTGTTGCCACTCAAAAGGGGCTGGTCCTTGAGTGTAGTGTACCACAACATATAGCACTTCTACACATTATGCAACAAAATAGTAGAGCCCATTATTCTCGCCCCTTACACATGATGCCAATCGAAATGAGTCAAAATTCACATAATGCTACACGGATTAATCCAAAGTTCATAATATGCTTAATAAACAGGGACATAAAAATTTACACCGTAATGCCCATTACATGTTAAGCAACACACTATAATGTCCATTACGTATTATGCCAAACACCGTAATGCCTATTAAAATGATGTTACATAAGTGCTGCTTACCTACATGCTCATTGCCAGGGGTTCTATGCTCATTTCCAGGGGTTACATGCTTGTTGCCATGTGGAATTACATGCTCTTTGCCAAGAAGGAATCCATGCTTGCGGAAACTGGGGGACAGCCACCGCAGGGCAAAGTGACAGCCATTGACAGCCGGGCAGAGAGCGGGTGGCTGCCCAGCTGTATTCAGAGTACTGCAAGTCCCGGCTACTTGAAATAATACACCTTTCACACCAGAAAATGCAGAGTCTTTCCCAGGTTGGCCCCTTTCCCACCAGCCTAGTCACTGCATTTTTTGGTGCCAGGGTGGAGAGAACCCCCCCTTTAAAAGGCTATATTGTTTAACCGGCTATATATTCAGAACAATTGACCCATTTACACGAGACCAGTATCATATTAAAGAACTTTCAAGTGTGCTTCGAATGATACTGGTTCCATGAAACTGGGCCATTTGGTACAGAGAAATCTGCCCTCAGAGAACATGAACAGCCATTTCATAAATAAAAAAATCAGTTTAAATGCAATAGATCTGGAACCAGCTGACCCATATGGACCATGGTATCATAATGAAGGTTTGGCGATTTGGGTTTGAATGAGATCAACCACGAGCTTCTTTGATGGGTGGGTGGGAGGGGGGGGGCAGCAAGTGTCGGAACCGGATGAGGGTTGGAATTAGCAGGTCCCATGTTATCCTATTGGGGAAATGTTCTAGGTTTGCATAGCTATGTCAGAAATGACAGGGGGGGCACGTGCCCGGGTGCCCCCCCTGAATCCGCTACTGGCTGCTTGTAGTATATGTAACAGCAGATGACACACTGGCGCAATGGTGGCTGATTTCCTGTCTACAGTAGCTGGGGGTCTAGCTGGGAATAGCAGGAAGTGCTTCCAATGGGAAGTCATGGACACTGCTGTGCAGCCCATGATGGTGGTGGACTTTACTGATGGGGCTGCAGCACTGCAGCCCATAGGTAATATCTGCCACTGCATTGGAGCATTAGGTACAGTAGCTAACCCAGGAACAGATAACACTAAGTGGAAGCCAGGAGATAGGTTACTGCCGAAGTTGTTCTTGCAAAGATTAATGGTTAGGGATAGGTTTTAATAGGGCTGAGAAGCTACTGAAGTTGTTTAGATCTTTGGTACAGGATTGGGATGAATAGGCCAGATGTATGAAGCAATGAAAAAATAGGAGAAGTGAGTTACCCATGGCAACGGATCAGCACTGAAGTAACATATATTATTTGCATACTAGCAGCTGATTGTATACTTGCATACAAGCAGCTGATTGGTTGCCATGAGCAACTTCTCCACTGGCTCACTTCACCTCCCTTATCACTGCTTTGTGCATTTGCCCAAATAGGATCAAATAAGAAATATAATTTGTCTGTAAAATACCAGAACCTACCAAATCAGCAATGGATATCTATACCAGGTTGAACTAGTTGGACGCAAGTCTTTTTTCAGCCTTACCTACTATGTAACTATGTAACTGACTGAAGCCAAGATAGCGGCACCCAATTCTTGAGAGCAGTAGCCGCAAATGAACACAAACAATTCCTACATAACTGCAGCATAATGATGGGTATATCTTGGGGCCAGATGTATCAAGCTTCAAAAAAGTGATAAAGTGGAGAGTGATAAACTACCAGCCAATCCTAATTAAAAATGTTTCAGTCTCAACCTGTATCATGACAGGTATGATCTGATTGGCTGGTTGTTTATCACTCTCCACTTTATCACTTTTTGAAGATTGATACATCTGGCCCTAAGTGACAGAATGTACAGTAATGCCAGGAAGACAACAGTGCTAGGTAGGATAACAGGTACCGTCAGACCAACATTTGACACTGGAATACTACACCAGATAATCCCAAAATAAGGTCTGGACACCAAGCATGCATTGATTGAAATATGTCCTTTAGAATCCGCAGACATTATCGGAAATCTCAGAGTGGAAACACAATGCTGTGAGTCTAACACATTGGGGTCTAAAGTCGTGGTGCCTATTCCAGCAGTGTCAAGTCATGGCCATTGTTTGTCCCTCCTGGCCACAAAAGGCATCTCCAGGGACAATGTTTTCTGAAAAATTGGTGTTGTCATCGTGCTGCCATCTTGGACATGATCATTTGACTGGCCTGCCCAATCAGATTCCTTCAACATGATTCAACTGTTTTGCTCAGCCTTCGGTGCCCAGAAAACCCAGACTTGCAATGTGAACATTTCCATAAATACATCTCACCCTTGAGAACAGTTCCCTGGCTCCTGGATCTGTTTCCTCCTGCAGCTGTTCCAGTTTACCATTCAGCAATTAGGGTTAAATATACTAAGCATAACATTTGGTGTGTTTATGCAATTTTCCATAAATTGAGCAATCTGGAGATTTACTACTGTAGATGTAAGTGTCATGGAATATTGCATGAAAAACTTGGCAACATTAGATATTTGCATTTTATAAGGTAAATAAAAGTAAATAAAGGTAAATTCAATAAAAAAGCCACCATGGTTGGACAAAAAAGTAAGGTCAGCTATCAACAATAAAACAAGAGCATTTAAATTCTATAAAAATAACTTGAATGAGGAGGCGTTCGCAAAATACAAAGGGGGAAATTTACTAAAGGAAATTTGTAAAAAATAGGTGTATTTGTATGCAGAAATACACTTATTTTTGATATTTACTATCCCGAAAATACAGCAATTCGTATTCGTATTGATAGCACATCAATACGAATACGAATTGCCATATTTTCCGGATAAAAAATATCAAAAATAAGTGTATTTCTGGATACAAATACACCTATTTTTTTACAAATTTCCTTTAGTAAATTTCCCCCAAAGAATCAAACAAAACTTGTAAAGGTGTAATCAAAGCAGCTAAAAGATTATATAAAGAGCGCATAGCCACTGAAAGCAAAACCAACCCAAAGAAGTTTTTTAAATACATAAATAGTTAACATTTAATTAAGCACAATTGGAATAAAAGTACTGGGTGCGCACAAGTGGATAGGGTGCAGCTTAAGAAGAATGTGCAATAAAGTGACATCCAGTACACTTTAAAACAACAATGGACAGAAAAAACAGAAGCACACACTCAATAAAGCGCTCCCAATCCACACCAAGTGTATATATAGGAAAAGAAATAAATGGATTACTGTCCCTTTAAGAATTTCTCAATTGATATATTCTTTTCCATATAGAGGATCTGTGAATGAAATCTCAGCTTTATGCAGCCCATTCAGCATACATATTGCCAAGGAGAGATAACACTAATTTAGTGTAGATGGTTAGATCCCTTAGATAGTGATTAATAATACTCTGTGCACTCACAATCTCTCTCTTGGAATTATCGCATTCAATAATTATCCACTGGCCAGCAGCTTCAAATCCTCATATCAGAATGATGGTACATAGAGGGATTGAAAAGAAGCAGCGATAGTGCAGAGGATTAAAACAGCAAAATATTTTAATACAAGTTGCACTCACACATATATGACGAAAACAAAAGCACACATGATATCCCCAATGGCAGAGCAGGAACCCGATGTGTACAGCCTCACTCCTGGATGCTGGTGTAGTACTTCACTGACCCTCCGGAAAGGTCTGACTCAGACCTTTCCGGAGGGTCAGTGAAGTACTACACCAGCATCCAGGAGTGAGGCTGTACACATCGGGTTCCTGCTCTGCCATTGGGGATATCATGTGTGCTTTTGTTTTCGTCATATATGTGTGAGTGCAACTTGTATTAAAATATTTTGCTGTTTTAATCCTCTGCACTATCGCTGCTTCTTTTCAATCCCTCTATGTACCATCATTCTGATATGAGGATTTGATGCTGCTGGCCAGTGGATTATTATTGAATGCGATAATTCCAAGAGAGAGATTGTGAGTGCACAGAGTATTATTAATCACTATCTAAGGGATCTAACCATCTACACTAAATTAGTGTTATCTCTCCTTGGCAATATGTATGCTGAATGGGCTGCATAAAGCTGAGATTTCATTCACAGATCCTCTATATGGAAAAGAATATATCAATTGAGAAATTCTTAAAGGGACAGTAATCCATTTATTTCTTTTCCTATATATACACTTGGTGTGGATTGGGAGCGCTTTATTGAACATTTAATTAAGGAAAACATAGGCCCATTAACTGATATTAGTGGAAAAAAGTGTTACTGAGGACAAGGGAAAAGCAAAACTGTTAAATGAGTTCTTCTCATCAGTATTTACAAAGGGAGAGCAGACTGTGGAACGAACATTTACCACAAACGGGACAAATAAGCCAGATCTCATTGTGGATTTCATGCCGAAGGAAATAATAGTGAGGCTAAGCAAACGCAAAACAAATAAATCACCAGGGCCAGATGGGATTCATCTGAGGGTATTAATGGAATTAAGGGATGAACTAGCTACCCCCCTACATTATATCTTTAGCAAGTCACTATCGTCAGGTATAGTACCAAAAGATTGGCGAATAGCAGAGGTAGTGCCAATATTTAAAAAAGGAAAAAAGGAAGATCCCGCTAATTACAGACCCGTTAGTTTAACATCAATTGTGGGTAAACTATTTGAAGGATTTTTAAGGGATGGTATCCAGGAATATTTAGACCATCACCGTCTACTCAGTACTAACCAACATGGGTTCGTGAAAAATCGTTCATGCCAAACTAATCTACTAGGGTTCTATGAAGAGGTTAGCAAAAACCTTGATAATGGAAATGCTATAGATGTGATTTTCCTAGATTTCGCTAAAGCATTTGATACTGTCTCACACAAGAGATTGATTAATAAAATGGAGAACCTAGGATTGGGTTATCTATGTAATAGAAAACAAAGAGTTGTTGTGAATAGTGCCGTATCAGATACGATACCGGTACTAAGTGGAGTGCCCCAGGGTTCGGTTTTGGGGCCCATTCTGTTTAACATTTTTATTAACGATATTGGGATAGGGTTACTCAGCAATGTATCCATCTTTGCGGACGATACAAAACTTAGCAAAGTCATCAAATCATCAGAAGATGTCACCATGCTTCAAAATGATCTTGCAATTCTAGATGAGTGGGCAAAAAAATGGAAGATGAGGTTCAATGTAGATAAATGTAAGGTTATGCACCTTGGGAGACACAACCAGTGTGCAAGTTACAACCTTAGCGGAGAGGAACTGGGTAATTCCATACTTGAAAAGGATCTAGGAGTCCAAATAGACAGCAAACTGGGATGTAGTGCCCATTGTAATGTAGCTACAAAAAAGGGCAATAAAATTCTGGCATGTATTAAGAGGGGAATGGAAACTAGGGACTCAAGGGTAATTATGCCACTGTATTAAGCACTGATGAGACCTCACCTCAAATACGGAGTGCAGTTCTGGGCCCCACACTATAAAAAGGACATCATAGAATTAGAAAAAATCAACAAAGCTTATTAGGGGAATGGAGAATTTAAGCTACGAGGAGAGATTAAGCAATTGGGGACTATTTTCATTGGAAAAGAGACGGTTAAGGGGGGACATGCTCAACATGTACAAATATATCAAGGGCCAATATAAGGAACTGTCACACACCCTCTTTTCTACTAGAAAGGAATTTAGGACGAGAGGGCATGAGTATAGATTAGAAGAAAAAAAGATTTCAATCAGCTAGTAGAAAGAATTTCTTTACGGTCAGAACAGTCAAACTCTGGAACTCTCTTCCCGGAGAGGTGGTAACGGCTGGCTCAATAAATGCGTTCAAGGCAAAGTTGGACAAACATTTATTGGATAAAAACATCCATGGGTACAAATAAGAAATATAATCTGTCTGTAAAATATCAGAATTTACCAAATCAGCAATGGATACCAAATCAGTAATGGATAATCTATGCTAGGTTGAACTAGATGGACGCAAGTCTTTTTTCAGCCTTACCTACTATGTAACTATGTAACTATGTAAGATCACTGAAGCAACCATTGATTACTTTTAATACACACCAATATTGTACATCCCAATCCCAGATTATCGAACCATTGTTCAATAAAAAACCCTGAAAAGTTAAACCATAATAGTAAAAAACATGAACTACAAATTACGTTATGGGCTAGCCTGTGAATATCTCTCCAATACATCTGTGTCTTTTATTATTATTATTATTATTATTATTATTATTATTATACTTTATGTGCCATTGGGCGCTTTTGTATAAAACTGATTAGGGGTACTATTTTTGCACATTAGGAGACATTCATAACTACTTTAAAAAAAAATGTTTTGCTTTCATATTGTTTGTATATATCAAGAAGTAAACTTATTAAAACCTCTAATAATCAAAAGTAGTGATGTTGCCCATACCAACAATCAGATTTTGTCTATTATTTTCTAGGGTGAAATAGATAGTCCGAATCTGATGATTGATTTTTAAAGGCAACATTACCCCTTTTCATTGTTAGAAGCCTTAGTAAATTTACCCCTAACTATTGAATATTGGGCACCGCTCCGTATGAATGGCCCAGTGACTGTATGTTGCTGATGACAAGTTTTTAGGGCACTACTGTGTGTTGAATGTGTATAAGGAGCACTACTGTGTGTCGTCATGTGTATAAAAGGCACTACTGTGTGTTGTAATGTAAATAAGGGGTGCTACTATGTGGTGCAATGTGAATAAGACTATTCTACTGTGTGGTGTAATTTGAATTAGGGGTACTATTGTATGGCCACACCCATTCTTTGTAAAACCACACTCCTTTTGTAGCATGCACCTTTGGCACACACTGTCCCTTTATAAAGAGTGAGAAGTAGGGCACACACTAATAAAACGCTAGCACTGACCCTGGCTCCACCTAGTGGGAGAGGTAGCAGGTGGTGGGGGAAATGAGTACCACCATCTCTCCAGGATCACTGTAAGCCTTGGTTTTTTAAGTGAAGCTTAGAGATATTGGTATCCATGTGCATCTTATTTGACAGTAGAAGACTTTTTTAAACTATAGAATCTTTATGTAAATAAGTGTATGAATACACAAATGATAGAATTTGTAAATATATGTTAATGTATGTTTTAATATTTATTTCTATTTAATAAGAAATGGATTCATGATTAAAAGTTATTAATTTGAAGAGTTTGTCAGTGCTGCCCTTTTCTTTGATTATTTAAATGACTGTGCCAATTTCTTGCTGAGGATGATATGATGACAGTTCAGGAATAATTTGTCAATGACTGAACTCAAAGGGGAATCTCCGGCTTTGTCTTGCTCTATCCACAATATTTATTCCATCAGCATCAATTTTTATTTAATTTTGCAGTATAAGATACATATTATTAATGATATTGAAGTTTGTGTTCAATCAGTAGCATACACTTATACAGAGTTCAGAAAAGCTATCATGCTCTGTAAATTATCCCCTGCAAAATAAGTTACAGATAATTCTATATAAAAAAGTGAACTCTTTAAACAAAATAGAAGAATACGGCTCTGTTTCAGGCTTTTCTATTAACCAGAATAAATCCCAGGGCCTATACTTAGGACCCGAGTGCCGTCCCCATTGGGCTGTGGGGTGTCATATTAGATGGGCTTCAAGTGCAATAAAATATCTGGGAATCTACATTCCAAAACGACTACATGACTTATATACTGTAAATTAAACATCACCGAAATGCTGAAAACAGCCATTGATGAAATGGACAAGTGGAAACACCTTATGCTATCTAAAAATGATTACATTTCCAAAGCTTTTATTCCCACTACATATGTTGCCCCTCCAACTTACTATCGCAGATGAAAAAACTATCAATACAGCATTTCTTAAATTCATATGGCAGAATAAGTCTATTAAAACTTCAACAGCCCGTATCCAATGGGGAAATGAAACGCCCGAATTTACAATCAGGCTTGTATTTATAGGTACATAAGAGACTGGATTCATAATACAGCAAAACATACTGACACATACTTAGACCAATCTTTTCTACCTCATCAACATTTACTGTCATTTTTACATAATCACAAGCAAGACATTTCGGAAACAATCTCCCAAAATCCTTTATTAATGACATCATGGACAATATGCATCATTCCATAAACAAACCTAAACAGTCATCATACACTATTTTTACCGCTCCTGTCCAACCCGGAGTTTCAAAATGGGGAAGCTTCCCAAACGTTTTTAGCTTGGGGAGCGAAAGGGATATTGCACGTAAAAGCCCTAGTGAACGACTCAGCAAAAGCCCCATTAAAGGTCCAAATCCTAGAGGAAAAATACACGCTTCCTCAATCACAGGCTTTGGCACTATACAAAGCTCAACACCATGCAAGCTCAGTTCTGAGAAACCTCTCACCACAAGACCGAACCAATTGCCTAGATACTCTTCTATTCTGCCCCACCTCTGGCAGAAGGGCCATATCGACTTATTATCAGATATTACATACCCCTATAGATCTTGCAACCACACGCACAGGCATGTCTACAAGGACACAGGTCTTTCTCCAATATACATTGAAACATATACTGCGATCCTTTCAATATGCATGGAGGACATTGCCCTCCTCTATTTATAGAGAAATGCTATATAATATTTATCATAAAGTATATCTCTCCCCACATAGATGTTTTGTCATGAGTATCTCAGATACGGACTCGTGTCCAAAATGTAGTAGTTCGGGTGCTACGTTTAAGCATTCAATGTGGGATTGCCCACTTATAGCTCACTTTTGGAAACAAGTACAAGGGTTTTCAATGACCTATCTATTAAACCACCTTCTGCTGACAGCAGAATGGGCACTTTTGGGAATTTTTTCCCCCTAACGTCCCAATTTACCAGATAGTAAGAAAATGATGCTTATCATCTCAGTGGCCCGTAAATATATCCTCCACCAATGGATCCAATTGGAGCCCCCCACAGTTCAGTGATTTAGGATGAAACTTTTCCACCTATTCCACATTGAGTGGGTGGAAGTCTCTCTCCAGAAGGAAGAACGCACAGAACAATTCTTTCAGATTTGGGAGGGCTTTATTGAAAAATGTGTTGTACACACCAGCGGACACTAGATGGCTCCCGATGGAGCCATTCCAGTGCTGCTCCATTTGGGAGTGCACAACTGCCGACACTGATATTACTGTTATGGTGTGCTGTCATTCTGTTATGGTGTGCTGTCATTCTGTTATGGTGTGCTGTCATTCTGAGCAGAATGTAATGAATGAAAGTTGACAAAGATATAGAATAACATATCTTATTAATACAGTGTTCTCATACATTTTAAACGTTACGGTTCTGCAATATAAATGAACTGTAATTAGGGGTGTGCACCGGGAAGTTTTTGTGTTTCGTATTTTGGGTCTGGATCTGTTCCAAAAACACCACCTTTGCTCCTACTCTATTATTAACCTCAATAACATTAATTTCTACTCATTTCCAGTCTATCCTGAACCCCTCACACCTCACAATGTTGTTTTAAGGCCAAAAGGTTGCACCAAGGTAGCTGGATAACTATGCTAAGAGACACAAGTAGATGGCACAAACACATGGCCCATCAAGGAGTGACACTGCAGTGGCAGAAATGATAGCAGTTTAAAAAACTAAGCCCCAAAGAGCACATAATGCCAAAAAAAGAGGTGCAAGATGGAATTGTCCTTGGGCCCTCCCACCCACCCTGATGTTGTGTAAATAGGTCATGCACACTGTCTTTAACAAACCAATCATTTCAGCGGCAGGGTAAGCTACACGACAGTGGCTGAAATGATTGGTTTGTTTGGGCCCCTTGTACAAACCAGCTCTACAGAGGCAAGATGTCTTCCTCATCGCGGCTGCACTAAAAACACTTTCAGAGTACACACGGGAGGGGGAGAACTCAGGTAAAATAGAGCCAGTTTTCATAGGGGCTTCCAAATTGCCTCTTTTTCCTACCAGTGCAGGTATGAACATGACATGCCTACTTGGATGGTGTCACCAATGTAATTCTCCACCATTTTTTTTAATTGTGACAGCATCGTATGGCAGGTCCTTCAGTGCAGACCAGATGTCCATACGCTCTCCTGTCTGCACTGCCTCTTCGCCAGCAGGTCGGTTAGGAAATTTGAGATGTTTCCTCACAGCCACAGGTGTGGGAGAAAATGAAGCTGTTGCCATGTAATGCAGAACAAACAATTGGAAAATAGAAGATCCCAAGGCACAATCTTAAAGTCCCTGCTGCCTCAGTGTAGATGGAGGGTCACTGGAGGGTCCTTCTTGGAAAGAAACTACGGTCTATGAACGACACTGATGGCGCTTGACTCCAATGTTTTGTTTTAAGCATACGTTTGAAGTCTACAGATGCAGAAAAAAGAAGATATGATATATATCAGATTACATCCAAATTTAATTGAACCAGTTTTTAGATATGGGATATCTCAGAGCGTACCGAACTCTCAAAATTAATCGCACGGGGGCTCACGATTAATTTTGTGAGTTCGGTACGCAGATATTTGCTAAGAACAGCACCTGAGTTGAAATGTAAAAAGTTTTTTTTTCCCACATGTGCAAGAAGGAGATAAAATGTTGGAAGATAGCATAAAGAGCTTCTGTTAAGAGGAAGTAGGGTTGAAATTCAAAGACAGGAGTGTGAGCAATGGTGTAACTACAGAGGATTCAGGGGGTGCAGCTGCTATGGGGCCCAGGCCTTTGGGGGGGCACGAATGCCCAGCAGGCAGTCCCTTGCACCCTTTTGTTTGTTTTTCCATACACTGTAGTGCAGGCAAAGGCTACGCTGCTGCCCCGTGTCTCCCTTCATTGTGGGACCTGGAGCATAGATCGGTGGCTGCCTGAGCCACTTGCAGGAGACAGGAGCCCCTGTGCACAGGACACCTAGGGCACAGGAGATTGGCTGCTGTCTGAGCCCCATGCAGGAAACACTGCACACAGACAGTGACACCCAGCGCACCAGAGATAAGCAGCTGCCTGTGCGTCTTGCAAGAGACTAGGCGCAAAGGAGGAGCAGGGGCTACATGTGTACAAAAAAGTACCACTACTGGATTCAGTGAATGGTGAGACCCTTTCAAGCCCCTACTATCCATCCTCTCTGCCTCCCCCTAATCCACCTCCCCTCTCATTCCCCTCCTCACCTCCCTCCCTCCCCACTCGACACCTGGCACGCTGGAGCTGCTTGCAGGAGCCCCTGCACACAGGAGACCTGGCACACCCCTCTCTCTCCTTTTTCTCCCCCGACACTGTCTCTTTCCCTTTTTGCTCTCTTCCATCCCCTATTCTCTCTCCTTTTATTACCACTGCTC
Organism: Crinia signifera; assembly: GCF_055691185.1. Classification (NCBI taxonomy): domain Eukaryota; kingdom Metazoa; phylum Chordata; class Amphibia; order Anura; family Myobatrachidae; genus Crinia; species Crinia signifera. The sequence continues at coordinate 349,224,927 of NC_139217.1, forward strand.
TCTTTCCCCTGCTGTCTCTCCTCTCTCTCTCTCTCTCTCTCTCTCTCTCTCTCTCTTTCCCCTGCCCTTCTCTTTCTCTCAACTTTCTCTTACTCCCCCTCCGTCACCCTCTTTGTTTATGTCTCTATTTGCATGTCTCTCTCTTTCTCTTCTCTCTCCTCCCCTCTTCTCTTCCCTCACTCCCCCTCTCTCTCTTTCCTTCCGCTCACTCTCTGATAGTCTCTCGTTCTCTTTATCTACCTGAAACCTTCTCTCTCACTCCCTGTGTCTCTCTCTTTCTCTCCATGATGACATCTCCCACTCTCCGTCTCTCTCTCTCTTGACAATAGATGGGGGGGCGGGGGCTTACAAAAGTTTGCTATGGGGCCCACACAGTTGTAGTTACATTCCTGAGTGTGAGTTGTCATAAACTGCAGGTATAAAAGGGTAGGATAGGGTGATTTACACAGCACAGCGTATGGGAAGAGGGAATCCGTTCTCCATTCTGAATCTCACAGATAAGCCCAAGCTGTGAGTAAGAAATAATGATATGCCTATACCACAATGATAACAATGAATCTGGGCAGACATGTGAATTTTGGCTGGTAGAAGAGTCTTATAAGAAAATGACATGAAACTCAAGATGTGTTTCATGAGCAGAAATTCAGTGTAAAGACCTGCTAATTGCATCTCCTAATTGAGAAGGAAGGGCTGGTAAATACACATCAATAAACAACAAGACACTTACATGCATTACAGAAAACAGACTGAGAAACTGTATAATAATATGGAGCAACAGACAACTACTAAAAGACTGATTAAACAATGGCTGGGGGATTATTTAGTGCAGGTGTTGTGTTTGGTACTGAAAGATGTGCTTTGAAAGATTGTACCACACTTAAAGATAATGATCAAATGGGGACAGTGCTGCAAAAACCTTTTCATGCTATCAGACATCAGATAGGAGCCATTGAACACAGACCCAATACTTCTGGACAATTATCAAGACTATGTAGATTATTGCTGATATGGGATATGCTGAAACACATGCCTACGACTTGAATTGCATGCAAACAAATGAAGCTAGTACAAAACCTAGGGCCTATTTCATGTTGGCTCGTACCATGTGAGGGGATGTGTTTGCTAACAAGAGAAATAATTTGATGGTCAACGACCATCAAATGATTTCTCCTGTCTTGGGAAATAAAAGTCAGTCTGAACTAACTTTTATTTCCTCTGCAAATCGCCTAAGAGGGGCAGGCACTGGTATTTTTTGACTTCAGCCACCCACCCCAGCTGGCATGGGCCCACCTGACTACCCATGGGAATACCTAGCATTTTCATGGGGATGCCCATAAAATATGGAGCGTTCCCATGGGCTATCCCTGTTCCCACTGCTATCTGCCCTCCCTCCCCCCAATGAATGGCCCAGCAAGTGTGTAACTCATCGAAGCCATTCCTTGCCAGGGTCTGCACATGAAATATGCACTTGTGCATTCGCAGTCCCCCCAATTTTGGAACAGGTCTGTATTCGTCCCCTTCTGAATGATTGTGAATCAGGGCCATTGTGTGCAAATCACAACATTGATGGTGCCAAGATGCTGCTTTCAAACATTGAATTAACTGTCAAACCATGAATTAGTTAAAGCTACATTTCACCAAAATCAAATCAGAACCTGATTAATTGTACAGAGAACTTTTAGGTGGAAAACGTGGAATGGCAAAGTCAATATCCTTAATCAAATTGTAATGTTGTAGAAGGACCCAAAGGGGTTTATTTGCTGAAATGGTAGTTCTATTGAAGATGGGATGTTGCTATAGGCTACCAATCAGATTCTATCTGTTATCTTCTAAAAGGTGCTCAATAAATAAGAAGTAAATTTAGAGTGGTTGCAACATCCCATCTTCGATAAACCTGGAAGAGTGCAATTCATGGGAGAAAACCCACCAACATAACAGTTGAAGTTTTTTGTACGGCATATTGGGATATAATTCCTCCAAGCTAATCAACAAATACCAGAAATGTTTAGTTATACCAGATACTGAAAGCAAAGTTTCCACAGTTTTGCCATTCAGAGATACAGTATGTTATATTGGATAATTTTTCTCAATTAAAAAATGAGCACGTATACTTTATGTTTGTCTCATTTGTTTGATTGGGCTTTCTTTATCTAATTTGAGGACATAGCCTTCACACAGTAACATAATTGCTAACAGACTTTGAAGATTCATGGAGTTGCCTGTAATAGGCGGCGGGGCTGTTTCAGGTCATTTTTTTTTAAGGGATCTGACTTAATTTGACTAGATCGCTTAGAAAATGCCCCTACATCGCTCGCATTGTAGGGGCCAAGTGATTAAGGTCCAGCATGCTGGATAAATATAGTTAGATCGCTGGTCAGTGTTCTCACTGGAGAACACTGGCCCAGACAGATCGCTCAGCACACATCACTGACACCATATAGCACTGTGTGCTGGGCAATCTTACTGAGCTATTGAGCATCACTAAGATCACTCAGCAAAATATCTATGTGTGTAGGTCCATTAACAGAGTAGGAACAATGATCTTTGTGGTCCAATTAGAACTAGAAAATAGGGAGTAACTCTATATGCTTAACATAAATTAGATAAAGGAGATCTTCCTTGTGTCTAATTGGGATTCGCCTTAGACAATGGAAAGATATATACATTTTTCTATGATGATAGCCTCTTGATTCCGAGTCTCGTGTGTGATGCCGGATACTCCTTAGAAGAATTAAGATATGAAGGACATACTGTATTTAAGAACTTTTACATATAAATTGAGTATTCACTCTTGTGCTAGTCATTCTTTAGAATTGCATGCTGTTTTGTTATTATCCATTATATGCACCAATAAACTGTATTTCTATATTTTAATATCAAACTGAGTCTCACAGTATACAGTTTTTACTGAGTGAGATAAAATCAGTGGCAAATGTTTACATTTGGAATAACAATACATATGGCCCTAATTTATCCACATGTAGGAATGTTTTTGCATTGTAGATTATTGTTTTTCCATCATTTGCTTTTTTAAAAACTGTTGGAAAAAATAAAAAAACTAGAGAACGTGGTTATGGCAGCTATGATGATGATGTTGATGAAATATTTTTATACTTAATAAGTGTCTACTTGCTAATATACATTTTTTTCTCCTAACATCTGTTAGCAATGTGCTTCCCCAGCTGCAATTCTTAAGCTGGCCATACATCGTAACGATTTCAGGCCCAAATGCACAATTTCGACGGGTCATGCGATGCATTGTGTTGGTTTTTATTGTGCATATTCCAGGGTGTTTAAGTACGAAGCAGGTTGTGAGGTCGATCTTCACATCATGTGTGCTGCACGTAAGATCTGAAGATGCTGCTAATGACCAATATGCTGCATAAGATCTATTGTGTGTCTGGGAAGCTGCCAGGGAAATCGTAACACTATCCGGATCGCAAGCTGGTCGTCCTGACGTATGGCCAGCTTTACACTGTCACAGTGCCCCTCCACCCAATTCAGTTTCAGTTTGTTACCTTCGTTTTCATTTTGCTTACCCCCATTTCCAGTACCATCTCATATCACAGTATGAAACTAATCTCCATCCAGTCCCAATTACCCTTGTTACATGAAGGACCCATTCCCACCATTCTAAAGTGAAACTATAGTTGCATTTGTGCAAGTATGAGAAAAACATCTAAATAAAACTTTGGAAAAGTTTACTACTTTTAGTTGTATTGTTATGTTTTTGACAGTCTATTTTCAATTTACCTTTTGCTGTTCAGAATTATAAAGTGTCAAGAAAATCCTGTAGTCTGACTTTAGCAAAACATCTTTAAGTTAAGACTATAGGGGGAGAAGAAGAGCCCCCTTTTCTTTCCTGTTTTTGGTTTACTTTAAAATAATTATAAGAATCCATTTTTAATGGTGTCTGAATAAAGTTTGGCATTGCTACTTTTAGTATTTCTGCCATATTGAACCTCAATGTAGAAGAGTGAACTGTTTATTCCCGTGAGATGCTTACTCAGCACCAAAGCAAAGAAATATTGAAAGAGTTGGCTGTACCTCTGAGCACATAACTATTAGGACTGTATGACACATCAGCAGCAATGGTGCCAAGAATACCTCTATTTTTCCTATTAAACAAAACTAACACAATCTTAATCTCTTGGGAGACACCAGCAGCTAAAAGCACTATTTTTTGTTTACAAAGCATATCCTTTTGATTTAAGAGTCAAATTATGTCAGCTTATAGGACTTTGTGTGAATGAGCTTTCCTTTAATGAAAGCTTTTTTTTCGAGCAATTATATCCCAGAAGGACAACAACCCGAGAAAACACTGCGGCCTTCGTATGAAGTTACTTTCGATCAATGATTTGTGAATCAATGTTTCTGGGGCTATCATTTAGCAGTTTGACATTATGAAATATTGACCGTGTCTGCAATGTTGCAACCTTGTATACTAATGTGCTGCACGAAAAACTAAAATACATGTATCAAAAAAGTAGAATTCTATTGTTACCATAAAACACAGACATTAGGTCTCTAAAATAAATTGCCATGTAACAATTCCCGTTACGTGAAAACTGATAACAGGAGCATTATTGTAACGCTGCTTCAAGTAGACAAAGCACAAGTGTACAATAAAATGTGAGATTTTGCTGTCTCAAGAACTGTATCGAATTCTACACACCTTTCCTGCCATCTCTATCCCTGTTGATGTATTTATTGCTTGTAATAGATGGTTTTGAAAAGATGAAATTAAATTGAAAAACAATATTAAAATTGAGGCGATTTGACACTAATGGTTCCTCTTCCTGTTTTTTTTCTTTAGCAATCGTTTGCTAATTATTTCTCATGCTGTCTGGTGTTGTAGCATGTCTAACATTTCTATAAATAGCATAAGGGAATCGTGCTTTTACTTGGATTTAATGAGAGTTGCTGTTAAGGGACAGGTATGTTATTGCAAGCTGACAACTAACCTCTGTATGTTTTGGAAAGACTGGCTGGGAAGTAGTTCAATTTCTAGTTTAAGATTATGCTTCAGGAACTGTTTTTAGTGTTGACAGATATGGCCCTGAAAAAAAATTCAATTGCACTGTCTCTAGAATGTTCGACGCACCTCACCTCCAGATGCTGCAAAATGTCAACTGTAAATAGCAATCCAACCATGAGTTTTACAACATGGATTTGAAAGCTTCTTCTGTAGGAACATTTCAAAGCAGGTGTATGTTCTGTGTTTCTGTTACCATGAGAACAATACAGATAAAAGATTTTTTATTTTGTGTGTTTCAGCGGTAGGTGGGTTTTTTAATTGTGTTTTGCTTGCTACAGCAACAATGTCATTTATTGAATCTAGAGGCGGTGTGACATCTTCAGTGACATATTTTTGTATAGTGTTCATTACAATAAAAATCAAATAAAGCATTTTCTATTACTTTTATTGGTTTCTATGTGTTTAGTCGTGACATTCATACATCACATTTGTTCATTGAGACCAAAAGAATAACTTTAGTCCATATTTGTCTTCACTATACCCTACTGAATGTCACAAATGCTTTATTCATCAAATCCAATTGTTACTTAATCATGCAAATCAGTCATGCTCTGTAGTATGGTATATGAAATGACTTTAACCATTAACGAACTGTGGCATTTATTACAAATTAATCGGAGGCTTTTGCCTTCACTTGGAACTATTGCTACTGTTACTTATTTTGACTGAACCAAACAAATAAACAGCCATAAAAGTACAAGAGCTACCTTGGGAAATTTGAACTAGGGCTATCCATCCAAGCAGCCCAAACTGGCATGTTCTTTATGCCGCTGGGTACATTGATGTGTGTCAGTTTTTCACGATAACCTAGCAAATACCTTTAACTTTACTATGGGAATTTACTGTGTGTCTCATAAAATCACAAACAGATAATGTTCATTTATGATTAGTTGCTGTTTTACATAAGTGTATTTGTCTTACCTTTGGAATAGCTGATTGTATTTTATAGATTAAGCATTTATGCAAAGTAACATGAATAAGCAAGAGGAAAAGTGGTGGAAAGTAAAATTTAAGTGTTTAAATCATGGGTCTTCAAACTGTGGCCCTCCAGATGTTGTGAAACTACATGTTCCAAGATGCATTGCTACATTTTTTCCTATAAGAGCATGCCAAAACTGTCAGGGCATGCTGGGACATGTAGTTCCACAACATCTGGAGGGCCGCAGTTTGAAGACCCATGGTTTAAATATTAGTTCCATGCAATGTCAAAATATACATCACTGCAATGTTTGATTTTCCTGTGCAACTCTATAATACAATAAGGAATGGTTGTGATGTGTACTCCATGACTAGTTGGTTGAGTAGTGCATTCTAACTTCATATTCCAATTGCTTAGAGTACTCCATGTTTTGGCGGCACTACATGCATGTTTCCTGGAACTGAATATCCAATTAACAATAACACATTTTTGTATACAGAGCTTTAAAAGTTGATATAACTAATTTAACATAACAGGGTCTTTAAAGGATTATTTTTTCCCCAGTAGGATGAATTCTAAGACAGTGGTCCTTATTCAGATCTGATAACAGTACAAATTTGTTCTCAAGATGGGCAAAACCAAGTGCACTGCAGGTATGGCAGATGTAACATGTGCAGAGAGATTTAAATTTGGGTGGGGTGTGTTCAAACTGAAATCTAATTTGCAGTGTAAAAATAATGTAGCCAGTATTTACCCTTCACAGAAACAAAATAACTCACACGAATTGAACTCTCTCTATACATGTTACATCTGCCCCACCTATGGTTTTGCCCATTTTGAGAACAAATTTGTACTGCGATCAGATCTGAATAAGGGCCAGTGTCCAATAGGTACTTTGGGATTGTATTTTGTATTTATGTAGTCATTTCAGCCTACAGTTTCAATATTCCTGGAGGTTGGGGTGTTTATAGTGCATCTTGAGGATACTAATAATAAATGAAAGCTCAGATATTAGGTTATTTAGAGAGAGAAAAAAAACATGAAATTGTGTGTTGTATGGTATAACACAATTGCAATACTGTATTTCATCCATTTTTATATACTTTGGATTGCGAATGGACTTCAAATGATAAATTAGCACACACTGGAAGAGCAAAGTATGTTCAGATAAGATCTAAACCCATTCACTATTTGTACATGGCACTCTTCATTAAAATAGTCAGACATTTGTGTGAATTTATAAATATTTCACCATAAAGACATACTAGAAGAAGACTGACCCTGCTAGTTGCATAGAAGACTTGAAGCAGACTTCCCATAGAAGGCTTAAAAAGGGATCTACAGTACTGTATGCTGAAGTGGTCTTTTGAAGTACTGGTATTTACTTTGTGTTGTTACAGGAAGTATTAACCCTTTGAGTGCCAGTGAATTTGTCAAAATGGATTCATCATAATAACCTGTAATATTTACCTTATATAGGAATATACTTCATTTATAAGGTAAATATTACAGTAATATTAATCTTTTATTACAAAACATCTGTATTTGAATTTATATAACAAATGTCAGCGACGCTGGCATTTGTAGTGGATATTCTGCACATCTATCACAGAAATGTTGGCACTCAAAGAGTTATGTATCTATCTTGCATTCAGGTCCTGGTGCATATCTATGTCCATGAGCAGGTGCGATCAAGCTAAACTAGCGAAATGTATGTCAGGTCAGCGAACAACGTGAGATGTGGCGCACAACAGGTTCCAGAGTGTAGCATGATTCTCAGCACTCATGCCAATACATCATGCTGGGTGAATGGTCGTGCTGAACAAACTGCGTGCAACATGGCAACTGACTACAGGCAGACCCACACCGCATCAGTCTGAGAGATTGGAGAAAGCCAGACGAGACATCGGTCATCCTTAGGTGCTCCAAGCAGGAGAGGGTATCGTTACCAGGGTCTCGTACCACTACTTTCTTAAACTTAACTGACTGGCATGCTTCTTTTGCAATCTCTATGTTGGGGACATATGTGAGCTAATTGGATAGAGGCAGTATAGCAAACAGACAGCTTCACAGTGCAGATGGACAATGACCCGAAGCATGCTGCAAATGCAACCAAAGAGTTTTTGTAAGTTTTTAAGGCAAATAAGTGGAATCTTCTGCAATGGCCATCTGATTGAGCATGCATTTCACGTGATGAAGACAAAACTGAAGGGAAAATGCCCTAAGAACAAGCAGAAACTGAAGGCCTGGCAGAGCATCACCAGGGGTGAAACCCAGCACCTGGTGATGTCTATGCGTTCCAGACTTCAGGATGTAATTGAGTGCAAAGGATTTGTAACAAAGTATAACAAAGTGAAAGATTAATTTATGATTGTTTAGATTGTCCTATTACTTTGGTACCTTAAAAAGTGGGAGAAACATATAGAAACCATTGCAATTCCTACATGTTCACCTAATTTCGATGTAAATACCCTCAAATTAAAGCTAAAAGTCTGTAGTTAAAGCACATATTGTTTGGTTCATTTCAAATCTATTGTGGTGGTATATAGAGACCAAAATATGAGAATTGTGTCGATGTCCCAATATTTATACCTGACTATATATGAGGATCACATAGGAGTACCAAGTTGACAGATTACTGCCTTCTCCCTTATTCTGTAACTGTCTCCATTTGCAGCATGGTGACTTTTAGCTTTTTATGTGCTACCCTGTCTCTATTTGCAAGCAGAGCTCCATGTGTATCATTATATTTCTGAGGACGGGTGACCACTAGCAGTAAATAAACAGAGGAGTCCTGCAATGCAGTAGCAACAGGGCACCTGTCTTACTGAAATGATACATGCACCATTCCTCTCTTTTCTCTTTAATTCATATCAGACACCAGCTTCCCCACCCCCTCATTCTGCGTCCAATAACTCCTGGTATGATGCAAGAACAGCAGGCGCAGATAGGAGCAAAGTGGGTCTGATAAAAAATGTTTTATTACTGGTTATTGTCCCACTGTCATCTGCTTCATCAATTATATCCTGTAGTTTTTTCCTGAATGTAGTCAACAGTATCCTGTATCACCAGAGCTCCTCCCTTATCTGCTGGGTGGAATACTATTGAATCAGTAATGGATAATGTTCTCAAAGCCAGTTGTTCTGCTTTACTCAGGTTATATCATCATGTTACATCCTCATAAATGTTCTGATTGACACATTAGAGGATTGGGGGTCAAATATCGCTCTTGGTTGTAATTTTTGTAGTTATTGCAGTGAAGGTTCGATGTTACATGTTTCCATCTTTGTTTTTCTAAAATAATCTTTAAAGCAAAAGCTGTCAATATGATTGGAAAGGTTTGCACAAACGAAAGTCCATTGGACATTACCCATACCTCTATTTGTGATAATACATGTGTGGTTAGGTTAAATACTATATTCTGTACTCTCTGTGGTCTTCTTCCACCTTTTTTTACCTTTGGCATTGAACTCCGTCTGTTGTAGTTTCCCCTCCTCTGCCTACATTTCGCCTGTGTTGTCATGCCTAAAGGGCAGCTATTAGATTTTGACTGTTGGCTTGATTCAGATCTGTCAGAGTCACTAGCTAAAATAGTAAATTATTTTAATAGATTTATTTATTGTCAGTTATTTATATAGAGCAAACATATTCTACAGCACTTTACAGAGAATATTCGAAGAAACACATCGGTCCCTGTCCCAGTGAAGCTTACAATCTTAATTCCCTATCATGTTCACACACACACACACATTCATTATAGGGTTAATTTTGTGGGAGCCAATTAACCTATCAGTATACAGCAATTATCATATTGTGCCACATCATCAATGGAAAAATGGTTTTCTATACGGTACATTTTTACCACCTGCTGTGCATTTGCTGTGCATTTGATAACCACATTGTTATCATAGTCAGCATCAACTTTACTTTTTTTTTCTTTCTTAAACTTGAGTAAATCCTGCTTGTATACCTATATCTGGGCAGACCATTTCCCATACCATGCTATTGTATAGTGGACCATTCCAGCAGGTGAGAGTCCATTGTTTACACCCATTTTTTTCACATTGTATTGTTTTTAACCAATTAAAAACATATTTCACCATTTTGGAAGTATATCTCTCTGGTTCTTCTATGTGGAACGACTTGGAGACGATTGAAGTATCCATTGGAGTCATATCACTCCCTCAGACCTAAAGTGTGAATAGTCCACCATTGATTTATTGGACCACAGCACGGGGTACGGTTTTCACCATATTAAATCTAGGAGTGGTAGAAACTGCCTTTGAAGATATCACACTATATGTGGTTTCTTTCTCCTTTTTATGTCACATGAGTATACATCAGAGACATCTGGGACGGAGTGGAGTTTGGACACATGAATATAGGGAGCACGTGAAACCACTGTCGGTATTTTTTCTGTACTTATATATTGTGAGGTGAGTTAAGTTTAAGGAGACCCAGATGGGTGGATTCCCAGAAAAGTACTTCAACAAATAACTTTATTATAAAATATGAATTTATTATACTTAGCTAAAGTTATTGGTTCAGCAGATGTCCAATAGAACAATGACATCAGAAATCTCTGGAGTCCCCATTTCTGCATTTAAAGGCTAATTTATTTTTAGATCTTCCTGACACTTCTGCAGCAAGAGTTTTTTTTCCTAGGCAAATAAGATATCTAACGCTGATATAACTAGGCTTCTGTGGGTTGCAGAACTCCTTACTAAGTTTTTTCATAGTTCCAAAGTCCAAATTTTAGTATAATATAAATGGTAAAAAAAAAATAGTAGGGGGCCCTGGTGCCTCAATTTTGAATTTTGGAAAAAACATCTAAATACAGTACAATGTATAAAATGGATTATAAAGATTAAATAGATTTAAGACACCAGGTGAAAAATATTGTCCCAGAATTAAGAAGCAAGGGCACTGTTGGTTTCATATAGCCAGACAAAGGCTATATAATGTGAACTGAAACAGAATTGAATTGTCAGTAAACAAACTGACGTACAGTATGTAATGATTAATCTCTATTTGGTGCAAAAACAGACTGAGAACTGACTCAAATCAGACAGTGAATCATGTGCCATCATATATCATGTGCCATCTCATACTGTATGTGTCTATTTTATTCTTAACAAGGTTCTTTTATTTTATTGATTTTTCTATTATAAGTAACATCTAATCCATAGGACATTTGTTTATAATAGCCACCCATCGTCTATAGAAGGTAGGGTCATGCCTACCATTAGTTGGACTGATTGTAATCCATAATTCTTGGAGTATTTCTATGGCTCTGTTGTAAACACTCAATAAAATATAGTGACAATAAAAATTATTTTCCTTTTTGTGCAGTGTCGATAAAAATATATAAATAAATATATATATATATATACACTAGTAAGCCCGCTCGAATAAATGCTTTGAAAGCCAGTCTGCTACCTTGTGATTGCCTCTGAGTTTGTGCATTTGTGTGCGTGAGAGAGAGAGAGATGCAGTTTTACTCGCCGCCATCAGATGGCAGTGTTTTGGAGACACACAATCAGACACTAGACATATATATGTAGATGATATATATATATATATACATATGCAAAATACAGACAAACTCCATAGAGAAAAAATCAGACCAGTACAGTATGTCCAAACAGACAGTTGTATCATGCAATGTAAATAACTTTTATATACTGGGTATATATATATATATATATATATATATATATATATACTGGGTATATATATATATATATATATATATACTGGATATATATATATATATATATATATATATACTGGGTATATATATATATATATTTATATATACTGGGTATATATATATATATACTGGGTATATATATATATATATATATACTGGGTATATATATACTGGGTATATATATATACTGGGTATATATATATACTGGGTATATATATATATACTGGGTATATATATATATATACTGGGTATATATATATATATATATATATATATATATATATATATATATAGAAAGCAGGGATTAGAGAGCGCTTGAGCCACCAGCTCAGACTTCCACCAATAGCAGTTAAATACAATACAATTAGTAATCGTAAAACCAGAGTGTTTTTTATTAAAAAAATTTTTTCAAGTATCACATCTGGAGATGGTATTTCTTTTGGAAACGTATAGTCAACAACCCAACGCGTTTCGTCTTTACAAAGACTTCATCAGGGGTTTAACTGTAGGTGGTAAAGATAATAACAATTGAATATTTATGCATGTTTTATACAAAAACACAGATTTAATACAATCATAGCAAACAATTGATTTAAAATTTGGACATATTAGTCTTTAAAACAGTCGGACAATTAGTCCATAAAATAAAATAAAGTAAAAATAGGAGAGACGGAGGATGAGCATAAAAAAGATGAGATGAGCATAAACATAAACAAGTGTGATGAAAGAACAGTTCTTTTATATAACAAAAAAAAAAGGAGCTTTTACGCAGAGATCCAGACTTTGAAATACACACGTGTGGAGGAAAATGACACGTACCAATATTCATAATTATAACGCTTGTACCGGCGTGTAATTTCTTCAGTACTTCATAAGTCCTAATATTCCCCTCAATGGGGTATCTAAAGGGGAACCACAGGATGGAATCACATGATAGAAATTGCACATTTAACATTCCCAAATGTCATGTGTTCATATTTACAGTATTGTGAAAAAATTATAATAATGATATCACATACCGAAGGAAACGTAAGCAATGGAGCGTAATTTCTTCCAAAAAAGGGAGGGCTGGAATAACTTTCCCCTCACAAGTGGGATACTTTTTGTATCTAAAGAAAAGTGGTTTGATGAAAAATAGCCCATAACGCAATGGATAAAAATGGAAAAATCTATATCATTTGGGATTGATTAACGTACCAAAATGTACCTATGTAGGGCTTAAAAGTGCAAAGTATCCATCAATTTCTTCAACCGATCAATTAGGGCATGGGCAAATGTTTAACTGATACCTTGGTCCAATTTAAAACGACTGTCCAATACAGTTTATCCAGTCCAACCAAGCGATTTTACATGTCTGAAATGCGTAACAATCTATCATTAATATATTAGAAGCAAAATCCAAAGGTCCCTAGATAAAATACCAGGGGGATTACATACCTACTGTCCGCTGGTTTAAGTGAACATGAGACAGAGTGGAGTGGAGAGTCAATCACAGTTCAAATTCTGTGAATAATACAAATATAGTCTGATTACAACAATTTCATTTAAAAGGCTCAATATCAGACCCATGAGGTGTTAATTCTGATATTACGGGCAAAAAGACTTTTTAGGATATCCTAAAAAGTCTTTTTGCCCGTAATATCAGAATTAACACCTCATGGGTCTGATATTGAGCCTTTTAAATGAAATTGTTGTAATCAGACTATATTTGTATTATTCACAGAATTAGAACTGTGATTGACTCTCCACTCCACACTGTCTCATGTTCACTTAAACCAACGGACAGTAGGTATGTAATCCCCCTGGTATTTTATCTAGGGACCTTTGGATTTTGCTTCTAATATATTATTGATAGATTGTTACGCATTTTAGACATGTAAAATCGCTTGGTTGGACTGGATAAACTGTATTGGACAGTCGTTTTAAATTGGACCAAGGTATCAGTTAAACATTTGCCCGTGCCCTAATTGATCGGTTAAAGAAATTGATGGATACTTTGCACTTTTAAGCCCTACATAGGTACATTTTGGTACGTTAATCAATCCCAAATGATATAGATTTTTCCATTTTTATCCATTGCGTTATGGGCTATTTTTCATCAAACCACTTTTCTTTAGATACAAAAAGTATCCCACTTGTGAGGGGAAAGTTATTCCAGCCCTCCCTTTTTTGGAAGAAATTACGCTCCATTGCTTACGTTTCCTTCGGTATGTGATATCATTATTATAATTTTTTCACAATACTGTAAATATGAACACATGACATTTGGGAATGTTAAATGTGCAATTTCTATCATGTGATTCCATCCTGTGGTTCCCCTTTAGATACCCCATTGAGGGGAATATTAGGACTTATGGAGTACTGAAGAAATTACACACCGGTACAAGCGTTATAATTATGAATATTGGTACGTGTCATTTTCCTCCACACGTGTGTATTTCAAAGTCTGGATCTCTGCGTAAAAGCTCCTTTTTTTTTTGTTATATAAAAGAACTGTTCTTTCATCACGCTTGTTTATGTTTATGCTCATCTCATCTTTTTTATGCTCATCCTCTGTCTCTCCTATTTTTACTTTATTTTATTTTATGGACTAATTGTCCGACTGTTTTAAAGACTAATATGTCCAAATTTTAAATCAATTGTTTGCTATGATTGTATTAAATCTGTGTTTTTGTATAAAACATGCATAAATATTCAATTGTTATTATCTTTACCACCTACAGTTAAACCCCTGATGAAGTCTTTGTAAAGACGAAACACGTTGGGTTGTTGACTATACGTTTCCAAAAGAAATACCATCTCCAGATGTGATACTTGAAAATTTTTTTTTAATAAAAAACACTCTGGTTTTACGATTACTAATTGTATTGTATTTAACTGCTATTGGTGGAAGTCTGAGATGGTGGCTCAAGCGCTCTCTAATCCCTGCTTTCTCTATTTCTATTACTGCCTCCCACTAACAGGGGGGGTTTAGAGTAGCTGCTCACACCACAAGGGCGCACTTGGGGTCATTCTTTGATATATATATATATATATATATATAATGACTCCAATAGACCGGCACACTCACTGCTCCCACGCTGTTGTATACTTTGCTGGGTGCCCGCACTAAAGCGATTAACACAAACACTGATAGGTGGTGCAGCACTCCCCGCAATTCATGACAGTAAACGGGTTTTGGTAAGCAACGTTTCAATGCCTTTTATTAGGCATGCCTGATGAAAATGCCTAATAAAAGGCATTGAAACGTTGCTTACCAAAACCTGTTTACTGTCATGAATTGCAGGGAGTGCTGCACCACCTATCAGTGTTTGTATATATGTATATATATATATATATATATATATATATATACTGTATATACATACAAACTTACATACAAGATTCTGAAGATGCGGGAATCACAACTTTTTTTGAATGTAGCAATAAAAAGACAGAAGCTGTCCAAATATTGTATCAACGTTTCAAATGTACTGCAACTTTTCAGGATATTGATGCCAAACCTTGGCTAGTATCTATCTATCTATCTATCTATCTATCTATTATATATACATTATATATATAAAATAGTACAGCTTAAATGCTTTAATGGTTAGCATTACCTCCATGCAGCACCGGGGCTGAGGGTTTTATTTCCACTATGGCCCTAACTGTATACAGTTATCCCATTACTTGTTTGGGTTTCGAATGGATGTCACAGTTTTCTCCTGCTCTCCAAATATATACTGTTAGGTTAATTGGCTTTTGAAAAATATTAAATTTAGTGTGTATTTTGTGTGTGTGAGATATATATATATATATATATATATATATATATATATATATAGAGAGAGAGAGAGAGAGAGAGAGAGAGACCTTTTACCGTTTCTTTTGCTATGTGTTCTATTTTTTATTACAATCATTTTTCAACCAAAGGAGTCTCTAAGGCAAGAACACCTCTGTTGGGTCTACTTTAAGTCAGTTACAATTACATCTTGATTTGATCTAACAGCATTTCTTTGCAGCAGAAACCCAAAGGGTATTTGTTTTGCAGACTCTGGTCTGTGACAAAGACTTTGCCTGTGGTATCATAATGGCAATACTGTGCTACCTACAGTATATATAAACCAATAAAAAAACCTATGGCTTAACAGATTACTCTTTCCATGGCGCAATTATTGAATTGTTTTACATTTCCCATTTTTTACAGAAACAAAGCATATTGTTCTTGCTCTGACAGTGGATACAATGTAAATTGCATAATTACTTGTCAGTGCATACAGGTAAACAGTTATTTTTTGATAGTTGTTTATTATGTATTATTTATATTTTGTAGAATATACATGGATGACTATAAGGTTATGGTGGGGAGACACATAACCTTGCAATGTTTATTAATTGCTTTATAATGGAACCAGAAGTCTGAAGAAAGTTGTTACAAATGTTATACTCTAGGTTACTATTTCTATTTAGAGCAATAGCCTGATGATAAATACAGAATAAAATGAGTTATGTAGCACTGGGGCATCTGGTCTGATAAATTATATATAGCCCTCCAACAATAAAATTAAGAGTCAGCCTCCAAAACTGGATACATTTAGAATCATTAGCAAAGTAATTTCAAGCCACTTAATGACAGATTTGTGTAAAAAGAGTACTCAATTTGCTTTACATTCATTCAAGAAAATGATGACATAACTACTGCAAATTACTGTACATTTACCGGTAATATATACTGTAGAAAGTGCAGTTTAATATATATAACAGGATGCAGTCAGGATCCTGGCAGATACCATAGGATCCTGATGGTCATAATTCCAACAGATTACAAAGGTAAGTACTGGCCTGGTGGGGATAAGGGTTAAGGTGTGGGAGGGGGAGGTTCAGGAGAGATTGTGGGAAGGGTGGGTTAGGGGTAGGATTAGTGGTAGTGTAAAAATGCTTAGCGGGATCTGCCAGTGTTATGATCACCAGGATCCTGCTGTCGGTATTCTGGCTGTGGTAATCCTAACAGCTGGGATTTTGTACCCAGCTGCTTACAGGGATCTGTCAGGATTATGATCATCAGGATCCCGCTGTCGGTATTCTGGCTGTGGGGATCCCAACAGCTGGGATTTTGTACCCAGCTGTTTACCGGGATCTGTCAGGATTATGATCATCAGGATCCCGCTGTGGGTATTCTGGCTGTGAGGATCCCAACGGCTGGGATTTTGTACCCAGCTGCTTACCGGGATCTGTCAGGATTATGATCACCAGGATCCTGCTGACGGTATTCTGGCTTTGGGGATCCCAATGGCTGGGATTTTGTAACCAGCTCAATATGACATTCATGAATGACAAAGACACTATGTAATACAATTGGTAAACTGACCTACATAAATTCTCAGTCATCTCTATCTATAGCACACGATACAGTATATATTTACTAGAGGTTGTTTTTGACTATTTTTGTATAATATAATACATTTTTGGGCTGTTTTGCAAAACAGGGATTTACTAAAGGCAAAACCACCCAAAAATCAAATGAAAAATTGAATCATGGTCATCCATCGGAAAAAACATTGACATTTTCTCATAAGCAGTTAATAATGCATCATGTACATATGTCAAGTCTAATAGCTATGCCACTCGCAGGGCCTTTTCTAGACAATTTAGCTCCCAGGGCAAATAAATAAAAATGCACCCCCCCCCCCCAAAATACATAACATGAAATACAAGAAATCGCGCGCGCCGAAATAGGGTGTGTGGTTTATTTTAAAAGGGGGTGTGGCTTAAAATAAGGGCGTGGTCTAGCAGCAAAACAATTACCTTACATCTCACTTTTGCAACCTGCATGTCCAGACATTGGTTACCGCAGGAATTGTCATTGTCCTCCTGCACTTAGGTTGGTGGGCTAAAGACCACACAGTGACATAAAAATATAAAGCCCCACACCGTTACCTAGTATGCCTCACAGATCAAGGCCAAACAATGACAGGCTACTTAAATCATACACTTTTTTTATCCGTGATGCCAATTACACATTACATATTACGCCGCACACCATGATGGCAAGTACACAATACTCCCCACAACGTATTGCCTATTACACATTATGCCCAATGCGCCGCTGCCGCACAACTGATGCCGTTTACTAATATGCCCCCACAGTGCTATACATATATGCCCCCACAGTGCCACACATATGTCCCCACAGTGCCACACAAATATGCCCCACAGTGCCAGCTATGCCCCCACAGTGCCACACATATATGCCCCCACAGTGACAGCTATGCCCCCACAGTGCCACACATATATGCCCCCACAGTGAGAGCTATGCCCCCACAGTGCCACCCATATATGCCCCCACAGTGACAGCTTTGCCCCCACAGTGCCACAGATATGCCCCCACATTGCCAGATATGCACCCACAGTGCCAGATATGCCCCCACAGTGCCACACATATGCCCCTACAGTGCCAAATATGCCCCCACGGTGCCACATATATGCCCCCACAGTGCCACACATATGCCCCCACAGTGCCAAATATGCTCCACAGTGCCACACATATGCCCCCACAATGCCAAATATGCCCCCACAGTGCCACATATATGCCCCCACAGTGCCACATATATGCCCCCACAGTGCCACATATATGCCCCCACAGTGCCACATATATGCCCCCACAGTGCCACACATCTGCCCCCCTCAGTGCCAGACCTATATGCCCCCACAGTGCCAGAGGATAATATCCCAGCAGCAGCACAACTCACCGTTGCTGCTGCTGGGGAGAGCAGAGTCTGTGTCTCCGAGTCCCGTTGCCGCCGCTGCTTCTGTTTCCCAGGGGAGGAGAGGGGAGCGCATAGCGCATCTCTCCTTCCCCTTCACTGTGACTGGGTTGTCAGACAATCATATCTCGCGGGCTGGCTCCTTATTGGCTGCCGGCCCGCAAGCTGATTTGCTAACAGCCCAGTGACACAGTGAGGGGAAGGAGAGACTTATGCGCTCCTCTCTCCCCTCCAAGAAGAGAGATCATCTTTTTGGGGCGGCGGACGGGGCGTGCGGGGGGGAAGCTGGCGGGCGCCCTGGCTGCTAAACAGAGGCGGACAAGCCGTGCGGCGCCCCGGGCGGACAAGCCGTGCGGCGCCCCGGGCGGCTGCACGGCTTGTCCGCCTCTAGAAACGGCCCTGGCCACTCGCAGCACTTACCCAGAGCGATTGACAGTCAGACACAATTTGTTTGCATTGTTGGGGGAGTGGTGGCAAAAAAAAAGGAACTTTGCAGCCATTTCTGCAAGGTTGTCGCTAGCTGAGCCTTACATTTTTGGTCCCATTTGTGGGGGTTGAAATGATGGAGCAAAAATGTAATTGTTCTGTCAATGCCATGCAAAACAATTGAATATTGCACATTGGCTACAATTTCAACCAACAGATATAATAACACTTTGTAATGTAATTTGTATCTTGCAAGCCTAAATAGCATGAAGCTAAAGTTCAATAAAATGTGTGAAAATTTCCAACTGCCCCACTTACTTTAAATAAGTGATATTTGCATTGCTGACAGCAGAAGGCTTAATTAGACTGCTACAGTAATTAATAAGAACATTTGTACAATCACCATACCTTACCAAACCCTCTCACTCTCCTGCTTTCTTAAACAGTCAAGGTTGTGTATCTTTGCACTCATGCATTACATCTGGATGGTTTTACCAGGATCACCTTTAATTCCCCAATTCCAATCTGCATGCAGTTTACTTGAGCAGTGGCAGCCATCCTTTGAAGGACCAATGCATTGTAGGATTTGTAGGTTATCTACTACTGTTGTTTAGAATTCTGAGTAGTACAAAATAAACTACAAAACCCATGCCAGTGGCAGTGCCCGAATCTCCCCCTACCTCTCTTGCCTGCAGGAACAATTTATGCTGGCCACACATCAGACCAACTTTCCTCCAACCATCCAACTAGTTGCTTGGATGGAATAAAAATATGGTACTGGATGGGAGCAAAGGACAATCAGAAATGTGCTCACAAACCCAGGAAAATGGACAAAAGCATTCAGTCAAATTGTTTAAATCAAACAGGTTCAACTACAGTGCCGTATCTGAGAAACAGTTTTTGTCCTTTTTTACGGATTTTGGGAGCAAATTTCTGAAGTAAATATTACACTTGCTCCCATCCAGTACCATATTTTTATTCCATCCAAGCAACTAGTTGGATGGTTGGAGGAAAGTTGGTCTGATGTGTGGCCAGCATAAGTGTGGAGTGGTGGGCTGAGGCTATGTTCTTTTATTTTTTGAGGGGGGGGGGGGGGTGGTATTCTTCCTTATTGATCCACCACTGCTCCCTGCTATTATTGTGCATGAGACGCACTTGTGTCTGCACCCCCTCATTGTGCAGGAGATGCACATGCTACCAAACCCCTAACCCTGTCGGCAGGGTTGCTGTACCTTGCCGCAATAATTATTCAGATGCAGAAGCGTATCAGAAGTTTCTGTGTCTCAGACAGATGGAGCGCCTCTCTGCCGGCACCCGCATGATCCCTTCTCCACCAGAGAGGGGATCATGCGGGCGCTGTGTAAGAGACGCTCACTAGGCTTGACAGGGATGCCAGGAACAGAGATGCAGTTCTCGGCAACAGTATGGTGAGTAGCTGCCTCACGGGGACACTACGCTGACTACGCAGGGTTGCTGCAAAGTCACTACGCTGACTACGCTAGGCAGCCATTGGGCTACACTAATAATGTGACTTCAAACATAGCGTAAGCTGCCGCCGTGAAACTACTCAAGTACCAAAATAAATATTAGGAAAATGTACTCCCATACAGATATACCCATGATTTTGTAGCTGTAGTCATCCAGGTATCTTAATGGCAGGTTAAGGCTGAGTAGCTTTGGATGTTTATGGCACTACAGTGCTGAATAGCCATGGGTTTATATGGCATTACAGAATACAATGTACACGTAATGCCCAGGTAATGTACTGTATGTACTGTACCGAGGCCTGAAGCAGCCAGATCCAGCCCTAACCATTTTGATGTCCTAGGCAAAACTTTGGCTGGTGCCCCTCCAGTTTGTATAAAAATGTTGCCAAAAAAACAAAAGCTCAGCTTGTAGAGCTAGGTGTCAGGGGGACATCTTGGATGGGGCCTGGTCTTCAGCAAGGGAAATGCTGGGAGGGCTGTAATATTGCCAGATTAAGGTCTAAATAGGCCTGGAGCTAAAAAATATTAAGGGCCTATTATGCGCAATAATAGGGGTTGTGGCCACCACAAATGTGAGGGCGTGACCAGTGTTCTGGTTGGGTGGTCTGTTCATGGGTGTGTCTCTATTTGTGTAAATACTTTCAACTAATTATACAGGTTCATTACCGATTTTCCGGCATCGTCGGTTCCAGTGCCATGCCGAATTATCAATTTTGTCAGATTAAAGGAGGATCTGTTGATATATCTATGTTTTTACTAATTTTGCACCTTAAGTACATTTCTAAAGCAATAAATAGTAAAATATATGCTACAATATAATATTACAGTACTTAATGAATAAGCACAGTAGTGTATGCAAACTGTTTATTACAGCTGTACCCATTGACATTTGTTTATGCTGTGTGTTCCGCCCATGTGTGGTACTTGCTGTCATAAGCGCCGATTTATGTTTTTGCTGGTGGGTGCTCAAGCCAAAAGTATAGGGGAATGGTTTCAAGGGGAAGGGGCGTGGCCACAAAATAATACCAGTATGCAGCACAGTTGTCTCCATTATTCAAATTATGGCTACAGTGTTTCCCTTTTTACACATAACTTGTGGACCTGCAGCTGTTTCTCTATGATAACCGTACGTACCCCCATGCACAGGAATGCCGGGAAGATACTTCTGTCAGCTCTGTTAATGGCACTGGGCAGCATCTTTTATGCGGAACCACCGGGTCACTAAAGAGTGGACGGAATACACTCTTCCCGGCATAGTGTTTGCCAGGCGGCAGGGCTGGCGATGCGGGTGCTGCAGCTGCAAATTAGCAAGTTAATATGGCGGCCCAGCAGCGCGACTTGGGCCCATGGGTGCTCATCAATTTCCGTGGGTGCTCGGGCCCTTGAGCACCCACAGAATCGGCACCTATGCTTGCTGTGACCTTGGACACTATAACAGCCCCACCGATGCTTCTTGTGTCACCTGCAGTGTCGTGCGGAAGCAGTACCCACTGACACTTGCACCTAAAGAAAATTGTCTGGCTTAAAAGAGGTTCCGGACCAATGTGTGTGCGTGCTGGAAAAGGCAGGGGGCTGGCATAGGAAAAATGCAAACAGTTTAGTATAGCATGGAAATGGCAAAGAGGTTGGCATATGCAAGGGCCTGGCACAGAAAATAGGAAAATAGAAGATACTTACCTTCCAGTGGTGGCTGCAGAGTTTGGGCTTCAGTGCCAACCATGTATCGCCAGCACTGAGAGCAATCGGATGTGCGCGTCTCATCATAGACTTCGTCAGAGCCCTCTGACGAAGTCTATGACAAAACGCGTAGGGCCATAGCATAGCGTCTTCACTTGGAGTAAGGTGCTCAGAAGCAGAGTGTAACCATCTCCAACTTTTTAGGTGTGTTAATACCCTACTCATATGAATTTGACTGCCTTTAATTATACCGCTGCCTATGGTATGTTACCGTATCCCTGTGGTTGTGTTGTCTGTTCCAAATAAATCTTGACATTTTAACAGATATAAGCACTATGCAGTGCATGTTTCAACACACAAATATATACATACACGCACACACAATATCTTCCCTGGCACTCTGGTAGTGCTGGTGCAGTTTAATGAATATATACAAATTCCGACACTCACAGGATGCAAGGCGATATATTGCCGGGTGCCCTCCAAAGGTGCACCCACTGGATGCTGATGTCCTAATTGATGTCCTGATGATACTTGCGAGGTGAGGCGGCATTCCAGTCGTAAAAAAAATACTGAAAGCCAAAACTTGGTAAAAAACATTTCAGCACCTTTTACGTGGTCACCTAAATTTACCACACCATACTGTATACCCCTTATACCAATCATGCAACACAATAGTAATCCGCTTATACTGTACTTGCCTCTTACACATTATGCATTATGCAACATTGAATGAGCCAAAACTCACACCGACTGAGCCAAAATTCACACTATGGCACACGGATTGAGTCAAAATTCACATTATGCCACACAGATTAAGGCAAAATTAACATTTTGCCACATGGATTGAGCCAAAATACACACTATACCAAACGGATTGAGCCAAAATTCACAATATGCTTTACAAAAAGGGACAAGACGCATATTAAAAATGTACACCATAATGCCTTTTACATGTTAAGCCCCACACCATAATTTCCGTTATGTATTATGCCAAACACCATAATGCCTATTAAAAATGATGCTACATACAGTAAGTGCTGCTTACCTACGTGCTCATTGCCAGGGGTTCCATGCTCATTGCCAAGGGATCCATGGTCGTTGCCATGTGGGATTCCATGATCATTGCCAAGGGGGAATAAATGCCCTCGGGGTAACTTAGGGACAGCTGCCGCCGGGCAAAAGTGACAGCCAATGACAGCTGGGCAGAGAGTGGGGGGCTGCCCAGCTGTATTCAAAGCACTGCAGGTCCCAGCTATTTGAAATAATACCCCTTTCACACCAGAAAATGCAGGGACTTACCTGGGAATATGGTCCCAGGATCATGCAGAGACATTCCCTGGCTGGCCTTTTTTACACCAGCCTAGTTCCTGCATTTTCTGGTGTGAAGGGGAGAGAAAGCCACCCCCCCCCCTATCCCCCCCTTTAAACCAGCTGTATTATTTAACCAGCTATATCTTCGGAACCAACTGACCCATTTACATGAGATTTAATTACTTTTAAGTGGGCTTTGAATGATTTTGGTCCCATGAAACTGGACCAGTTGCTTCCAGAGAAATCTGCCCTCAAAGAACATGAACAGTTATGAAATTACATTTCAGAAAAAAACAAAACGGTTTATCCACAAAATGGAAGCAATTAAATCGGGTATCAGATTGAAGGCCCAGTGATTTGGGTTCAAATGGTTGTGACATGTGAGTGAGTTGGCCTTGATGAAGGCTGTTTCTGAACAAATCTGCCTTTGTGCCATAACTTACAGATAGCTTTGATCTACGCCACTGTAGTACTGTAAATATATCTCACTTGGAAGGTAAGATCTCTTTTTAGAATGTATGATTTTAGTGTAAAAGCAAGTGTTAAATATGTCAAACTTGTCAAATTTGTACCCCTAGGGGTAAGTTAGAAAAGCTCAAACATAGCATAGGGAATGAAGAAAGCACAAATGAGCATCAGCAATGTAATCATTTCAAGCCAACCAGAAGAGCTTTTTAGTGCCTATGACATCATCTGTATGTATTTGTACCTAACCTTAACCACCCATAACATATCCAGATAGTCAAGAAGCATTGTCAGTGCCGTAGGACATGGATAACATAGCTATAATTTCACTTGACGCTATGGCAGGCAAGCAGTTGAACACATAGTTGTATAAAAAGTGTTTTATAAAGGAAAGTAAGGTTCAAGTGCAATTGTATAGATCACAGTGGGGCTTTAAAGCAGAGGTCATAAAATAAAAATACATAGTACTGGGAAGATGCTGGTGATTAGATGTCTGAGGAGACCCCTGCCTTTGAGAATTTAGACATGGCCAACAGCAGAAGAATTTTTAAATATATTAAATAAAGTGGTAAAAGGATTAATGTACAGTAGTGTTTTAAATAGTTTTTTTTGTATATATTGGTATAATAGAACCCCATGTTAGTGTCAATGTGAAGCTAGGACCAACACTAAGATATGTGGGGGGCGGGCTTGTGTTGTTATCATTACAGGACCAACCATATAGGACAGGACATAAGGTTAGAGCACTATTGCTCTATAAATGGGTTAGGTATAAAATACCAGCTGCTGAGATTGAAGGTTTCTAGGTATTTCACTCTACCCATAACCATTTCCACCCACAGCGTAAGTTCTCAGATGCTTGATCCAGAAATAATTCTCAGATGACCACTGAGACCCAGAAGAAAACCTGAAGCTGCTTCAGCTGCTGGGAGCAGGTTGGAGACTGCTAGATAGCCAGGAGTTGTGTGTCGGCAGTTCATCATATAGGCATATTATACATGTAGAAACGATGAATCTTGGGATGCTCACTGTACACGGGCTGAGCATGCCGACAGTTCAACCATGTCGACATTCTCATGTCAACATAACAATCGCCTATTCGTACTCAACCCTGATTTAGCTGCTGATTATTATTTATTTTAATGTCATTTTTTTTATAATGTTAATACTCAGTGGGGTCAATTTAGTAAGATGGGCATTCTATTCCAGATGGGATGTGGCTATTTGTCAACCAATCAGATATTATTATCTTATAGAAGGGGCTAAATAAATAAGTAGATGCTGATTGGTTGCCCATAGCATCATCCCATTTTAAATAGAACTCACATCTTAGCAAATTGACACCAGTGTATTTTCAATGCATTTTATGGTAGTGTCCCTTACTGTATGTACATACAGTACTAGCTATGATGAAAGGCTCTAAGAAAATCTAAACACAGTATACATTGCCAAAT
This sequence comes from Crinia signifera, assembly GCF_055691185.1. Classification (NCBI taxonomy): domain Eukaryota; kingdom Metazoa; phylum Chordata; class Amphibia; order Anura; family Myobatrachidae; genus Crinia; species Crinia signifera. The sequence continues at coordinate 349,250,166 of NC_139217.1, forward strand.
AGGGTTGAAGATTTCTGTTTACTTCTTTAACAGGGATTCTAAATCAATGCCAGAGTGTACGTTCTTTAACATTTATAGTACTTTCAATATTAAGCAAATGTTGTCTTCCTATAAAGAAGTTTAAACCTGGGGGATTTAAAAAAATAATAATTTATGGCTATTATACACAAAAAATGCTGTGTAACCACTTTATAAATTAAGAAACCTTCACACACTTAACATAGTAATAACCACATTAAAATTGTTACCACGTTGTATCTTAATCCTACTGTATGCGGAATCTTATCCACTGAACATCAATTTGACAAAATAATACAGCACATTGGAGGCTGACAAATCTTCTGAAAAATAACACCTTTATTACAAAGAAGAGTACAATGCATACCAAATTAAAGGTTGCACATACATAAAGGTATCTTCACAAGAGTCTGCACATTCTCAGAATACCAATTAAATGCTGAATAGCTGCATGGATGATATTTCTATGGTTTCATCTTTGTATTCAATGGTAATTCAATAGCCTCATTGCAGCAATGTAATAAAATGTAATACAATCCCTTTCAATGGATGCCAGTGTATTGTACATGCAGAATGCTATGGTCAAGACCCAAAGAAATATGAAAATACATAGAACAAATTATAACAATATATGAACTTTTTTCTTATTATATAGTTACTTTAGGTAAATTCAATTATTGTCACAGTTATTATCAGGAATTTTAGCACTTCCACTTTCTGTCACTAGAAACTAGAACATGTTCTTGAACTTGCCCTTAGCCTATATGACCAATACTACATTGCAAGAATCAACATTGGTTCTTGTTTTAAATATAAATAGGCACCTGAACAAGTATTTTATTTTTGGATTATTTTCTCCTATGGTTGACATGCTTAACTCTTGGCCACCTGTTGTATTTACTGGGCTCGTTTATGACATTTCACTGTGGGACCTATTTATGAATAATGGCTTCCTAGATTATCTATTAATGTTAATACTTTGCAATGTAATAACATGGGGAGTCTTTAAAAGATTGAGGAACCACATGTAGAAGTCCAAGTGTCAGCACCAGGGTGTTCTGTGTTTCCGGCTGTGACCTAGGTGGACCAGTGGAGGGAGCTGGAACAGGAAACGGGGTTGTTTGATGTATGATGAGGACATACACTGGTATACCAGGGAATAGCTGGACCAGAGGGTTGGTGAAGACCAGGGACAGGAGCATGGAGTCTAACTTGCCAGTGGTTTTCACCAGGGAGCCCCGCAAAGAGCTTTGGACTTAGCTGTGCCTGCCATGGTCCTCTGACTGGTACAAAGGATACTGGTAGTCTTGAAAAAGACAATAGTTCTGGGAAGGTCAGTCTAGAAACTGAGGGTGTTAATGGTTAACAGCCCAGAAGCCTGAGATGGTTGTTAACAGCCTGGGAGCCGGAGGTAAATATTGATGGCCTGGGAGCCAGTGATGAGTGTCGACTCCTGGGAGCCATTAGGAGTTGTCAACAGCCTGGGGGCCATTAGGAGATGTCAGCGGCCTGGGAGCGGTTAGGAGTTGTGGATGGCCTGGGAGCCATTAGTAATTGTTGACGATCTGGGAGCCGTTGACAGCCAGGATGCAGATGATATAGTGTCTGCACAGTAGCAGTAGGTTGGCCTCGGTGCCAACAGTAGCTGCCGACAGTCAGGACATTGATGGTGTTAGTCACTGACGTCATGCAGTAGCAAGTAGTTGACCTGGGAGCCAATGCATGGAGACTGGCCTGGGAGCCAATAAAGGGTAGCTAGCCAGAAGCCAGTGGTGACCTCTGCTGGTGAGGTCTGGATGCAACTCAACCGCTGAGATGGAATAAGCAGGAGTTACTGGTAAGTGAGAGGTTAACTAGCAGCAAGGCTGTAGCAGCAGCAGGATTCAGGTGGTGGTAACACTGGAGCACAGGATAGCCTGGAGACTAGCACACAGGGACAGACCAGAACAGTTGTTCAAGGCAAGGAGGAAGTGCCAGAGGCCTGACCTATATTCCCCCCTGCCTGTAAGTTATAGGCTGCAGGTTGCAGCATCAATCAGGTGTTATGGTGGCACCCATGCAGTGTGGGCCCAGCGTGTAATCAGCATGGGATTCCGCACAAGGCCCAAAGGGACACAGGGGACATTGCACAATGGTCCATGGCCGAAGGAGACATAGGTGGCAGGCCTGCACCACAGAGTGGACCAGAGCGAAGGTAACGGGCGCAGATTTTTTAGAATATGCAATTATTTTTATAAAAACATCCAAAATCGCACATTTACTGAATATCACCCATGTAGTAGTGTGTGATTTGCTATATAAATCACACTTTATGCAGTGTCCAAAATCACATCCATATGTTTTCTCATTGAAAACATCAAAATCGCAAATGTAATTAAAGATAAAAAGAAAAATAGATCTGCTTCTGTCTGGCAAGGGAATTAGGCAGAATCATGCACAGATTAATTAGATCTGTGCATGGTTATGTCCAAAAAAGTGTATAAAAGAGTAAAACATTTTTTTTTAAATGGTGTGATGTCCCCTCTTCCCTTCCCCCTGAGCATAACCAGCCCAGGGCTCTTTGAGCTGGTCCTGGTTATCAAAAAGAATAGGGGTTGTCCCGCCGGGTCTCCCTGTCCCCGATGTGGCGGTCCGGCAGGTGGACTCTGTGCTGTCTGCCTAACCATTTCCTCTGCTCTCTTCTGGCCGGCTGTGTACTGCGGGCACCCGGTGTGTATCCACAATGCTGTCTGCCAAGCGATGCCATTTTCTTGAAACTGCCAATAAGATTTCTTCAAATTCCTTCTCCACCAATCAGCACAGTGTGGGAGGTTTAAAACGGGTCTCCAGACCACAGGCAGATGCCAGTGCTTCCTTTGTTATTCCCTAGGGAGGTCCTACGAGTCCTGAGCTCCTATACAGTCAGCTGTATATATTTTTTCTAGTCTTCTTCAAGCCCAGTCCAGTATCCTGGTAAAGTCTACAAGATCCAGCTTTCTTCTTCAAGTCCGGTCCAGCATCCTGGTTAAGTCTTCCGGATACAGTTTCTTCTTCAGCTTCAGTCAAGTGTCCTGTTTAAGAATTCTGGATCCAGCTTCTTCTTCGAGTCTGGTGCAGTATCCTGGTTTAGACTTCCGGATTTAGTCTTCCGGATGAAGCTTTCTTCTTCAAGTCCGTTCCAGTCTCCTGGTTAAGTTTTATAGAAACATAGAATTTTGACCATCCACATGGTCTATCTAGTCTGCCCCTTTTTTAACATGTTACCTCAAACCATATTTGATCCTTATTTCTTTGTAAGGATCAAATAAGGTTTGAGGTAACATGTTTAAAAAAGGGGCAGACTAGATGGGCTGTGTGGTTCTTATCTTCTGTCAAATTCTATGTTTCTATAAGACTTAACCAGGAGACTAAAGTCCTCCAGATCCAGTTTTTAAGTCAGGTCTTGTGTTCTGGTTAGTTCTTTGGGTTCCAGTCTCCTAGTGCAAATTCTGTCTCGTACCTGTCCAGAATTGCTGCCTCACTTATGCGCAGGACTTATATTCATCCAGCCACTTTTCAAGCCCCATCTCCTGATGCATGTATCAACTTCCAGACCCCCAATTATTATTCACAAGAAATGCAGATCATGACCTGGGTCCTTTTGAAACCAGCACTGGATTCAAACAGCCAGCAGTGTATGCCACAGATGGGGAACACTCTTTCTACAAGATCCCCCAGCCATCACATTAACACCCTGGTTGGGGTCCCTAGGGGAGCATGCAGGGCATCAAAGGGCTTGCTGGGACTTGTAGTCCCAGAGCAGTACAGCTTTAATAACATACATGCATACACACATTCACACACACAAACATACATACTCACCATGTCACATGCTTCCTCTTCAGGGCGTTCCTCTTGTCCAGTAGTACTCCAGGGGTTTAAAAAACAAAAAACGAGTATACAAACCCCTCAATTTAATAGCCGCATCTGTGTATAGTCAGATGCCGCTCTTCTCCAATATTGAGGGCAATCCCAGTGATGTCAGTCACTGGGACTCCCCTTAACCAATCAGGGCTGTTGTTAGCCCTGATTGGATGTAGGTGAATATATATGTATATATATGTAGATATACCTACATACATATAAGAGAGCGCCACACAATTGGATGAATATTTATAAATTTTATAAATATTCATCCAATTGTGTGGCACTCTCTTATATGTATGTAGGCAGGGCTATTTTTCAGCAGGCTCCAGCAGGAACTGAGGCCCTTATTCTAGTTCACTCTTTCTGACAAAATCCTTCTTAGATAGACAAAGACCATGTGCACTGCAGGGGGAAGATTTAAAATGTGCAGAGAGAATTAGATTTGGGTGAGTCATTTTGTTTCTGTGCAGGGTAAATACTGGCTGCTTTATTTTTACACTGCAATATAGATTTCATTTTGAAGTAAAACCCCACCCAAATCTAATTATCTCTGCACAAGTAATACCTGCCTCACCTGCAGTGCACATGGTTTTGTCCATCTAAGAAGGATTTTGTCAGAAAGAATGAACTAGAATAAGGGCCTCAGTTCCCGCTGGAGCCTGCTGAAAAATAGCCCTGTATGTAGGTATATCAACATATATATATATATATATATATATATATATATATATTCACCTTGTTCAGCTTAGCAAAATTTCCAGAATGCTAGTGGGAGCAGAAACCTAGATTCATTATTAAGATTACCGTTAGAGTCCAGTTAGAGTCCAGTGTTAATTATATCAAGTAATTTTATTCTTAGCTATTTAAATTGGTAAATTATCAGTTAAACTTGCGCCCGATTATTTATTTATTTTCTTTCTGATTGGATGTAACTGCTGGAAATGTCAGGGGCTTGGCCTAGTGACACTGGCTTGGCCTAGTGAAGGGGTGTAGCCTACAAATTGCAATATTCATGCTAGGCCCTGCCTCATTTTCGCCACTGTGGGGGCATGGCCAGCACTATGTGAGCTGCTGGCCATGCCAAAGTTGGCATAATATTAACTATGTGTTTAGAAATCTAGGCTCAGAAGTGTAAGGTTGTGTTGCATGCTATGTCTGACTTACTGGAGTTCTCTCATAAATCTTATACAAATCTTCAATACACAATCGTATTTCCTTCAGGTGGTCATATTTATTATTGCAAATATTTACAACACATAATTGTTCATTAGTAAATTTAGTTTTTTTGCCTTGTAGTCAAGAGTTAGTCAGCGGATCTCAGGTTTCATTTTAGTCTAATTTTATTCATGAAATCAAGTGTAGTTAACAATCACCTTTATTCAAAATTTCCACAACAAAATGACGCAGAGGGATTGAGGATTATCTTTTAAAGAGATTACTCTTATTGCTGCCAGCTAGTGTCTCTCAGCTGTTCCTGCAATATATTTGTTTCTTGTTAAATTGTAATATATTTTCTATCACTGCATTAACTGCCAATAGTAAATCTGTTATTGACACACAATGATCAATAGATCTGTGAGTGTGCTAAATAATACACTCAGGAATGTTCAATTCAAGTACTGTATTACCCAATCGATAGCCATGCAGCAGCAATATTTCAAAATGTTTCTATATGTCTCTATCTCATATACAGTAAATTACTAAGAAGATTTTTTTCTTGCAGTTCTACATTGTAAATCTGCCCCAACCTGGCTTCTTCTTCTTCTACTTTGTTTATGCCAAGCTGTCCAACAGCCCTGCTGACATCTGGGGTTTTGCTGCTCTTTGCAGCTGTTGTGTATTTTAATTTTATGGAGTTACTTTCTGGGTATTTACTCTGTTTGAAATGAGCATTTATGGCGACTGAACTCCAGCTAAACAGACCAGTGTTGTGACAGTTTTTCTTCCAAAAAAAAAAAGTTTTTCTAGGACATGCTTATGTCAATATGCTTGTTTTGATTATAATAATGTTGCTTTATAGTATTTACCATCATCACTTTTCAGACAGACATATTTTTACATTGTTCGGGGCATTTCACTTGCTATCAAATAAGACAATATTAATGTTTAGGCAGAAATATCTATTTACTGGTTACAGATAAATGATGATTTTTATATATACTGTAAATATATATATATATATATATTTTAGAACAATAACGGGCGGCACTTGGAGATGCAAAACAGCAGAGACTTTAAAAATCATTAAAACTGCACATTCACCATGTCACTGGCTGCTGTTTTGAGTCTCCGAGTGCTGCCTGTTATTGTTCAAAAATACCTGTTGGACGTGGATTCCATGGAAGGCACCTGTGCAAGTAAGAAAAAAGATGGGGTGTGCCAGCGCTGGCTGAATAATTAGAAAGACCAGACGGTATCTCAAAAATATATGACAAATTTAATTTACATATATAAAAACAATCAATCAATCAAGAAAAATAATAAAACCAAAAAATAGGATTATAAAAAGAGCACAGTTTTGCTGGTAATTATTGCGGAGCTCCACACTTGTGGAATAAAAGATAAAAGTTGGGTGATATTACCATCTGTAGGTAGAGGTGTATTCAGATTAGAACACCTGGAGGGTAGTGATGACAAAGTCCCATTGAAATAGACCTGGATGGAAATGCAGGTGGGGTTCTCCCTATTTGGCGTCTTCTCCTTGTAAAAGCTGGATGTTTAGGAACTGGCTGAAGTCCCAAATGAAAATTGTAATCCAATGTTAAGATGTTATTAGGAGATGATGGACGTCTGTGGGAGATGGGGCATCACTTTGTCAGATGGAAGATGAAAGATAAATCTAGCTCAACGCGTTTCCCCGGATGTTTGCTGTCCGGCTTCCTCAGGAGCAAGTGTGTGGAGTGAGCTCTGGGCTCAGTTTAAATAGCAGAGAGCTAATTGCTCATTCCATGCATCTGTGCGTCAGTGCTCAGGTTAAAAATGAAGCAATAACAAATACGTTTAAAATAAATCTAATGAGAACCGTCTGGATAAAATATAAAAATAAAAAGTAATATAGGAGGCAGTTTCTATAAGAAAAGGTAGTTAAATACCCATTAAACAATGATATAAAAAGGAGACACATAGTATTGAACTTTGACCTACAGGTCACATGATCGTTTGTCAATAGAGACAATATAAACAGAGACTCATCAATGAAATAAATGATGGTATATTGCAAATGGAGTATGGGGAGAGTACCTGGTGCTGGACGGGGTGTACTCGAGACCCTCACCCGCCGCCGATTGCCGGTATCGGCGATGCGGGGAGAGGGACCGCACGAACAACCCGTCCAGCGTCTGAAAGGTTGCTAGGAAACGGCGCGCGTGTGACGCGACAACGTAGCGCGTCACCCGCGTCGTATAGCAACCTGACCTGCGCCCCGCCCGCCGCCCAGCACGTAGGGGAAAGTACGTCAGCCAGATGGAATGAAGGCGTGAACGTATGCGGTTCACCCTGTTGCTAGGTGACGGGGAGGGACGCAAGCCGTGGTAGATGTGTATTACCACTTCAGAAAGAATCCACCACGAGGGATTATGCAGGACAAACCCTAGAGACTCCTAGATAAAAAGGAGTATAGTATAATCAGAAATTGGATATATAATTTCATCAACATGACAAGAGTTATATATTATAGAGCATTGATATTATATTAGGCAGACAATATATATACACAAAATGAGGACATGTGTTTATATATATCGAGAGAAAAAAACATAATTTTACATCAATCATAAATAAAACAATGTCTAATTTAACACAAAAAAATATATATGAATTATATTTTATCACATGTATATTTATTTCATTATACATTTATAAATTTATAAATTGGGGTAGAATGAATTTAGAAACATAGTATTATGAAGTGCTATATGTGGGATGTATTTCTGAAAGTATCAGATGTAAGTCTTTAATGGGCGAGTAAAGGGAGAAGGGGGGGGGGGAAAGGGGGGGAGGAGAATTATGGTAGAGGGAAACATGTCTAGATGACGGAGTTTAATTCAATTGTTTCGTTTAGACCATCAGGGTGTAGAGACTTGAATTTGAGAGTCCAGTACACCTCTCTCTTGCACAATAGATTATATCTGTCTCCTCCTCGTGATGTGGAGACAACATGTTCCAGACCTACTATTTTCAAACATGTGGGATCAGATGAATGTTTGATTTTATAATGCCGCGACACACTATGTAACATATAACCCTTTAGAATGTTTCTCCTATGTTCCATAAATCTGGTGCGTAGACTACGGGTCGTTCTACCAATATAGGGTAAATTGCAGCTACATTGTATAAGATAAATAATATATGTCGAGTCACAGTTCATAAAGCTTTTTGAAACTAGGGGGGGTTCTAAAGGTGAAATAATTATAGGTGTTTTATTTTTAGGGACGTGGTTGCACATAGTGCATTGGTTCTTTCCACATTTGAAAAAACCTTTGGGTTTGTCAGGCAACCATGATAGGTGGTTATCTGTTTTAGTGGTGGTGTCGGGTCCTTTCTTGGATAAATGACTGGGAGCTAATAAGGTTTTTAGTGTTTTGTTCTTTTTGTAAATCACTATAGGTTGTTGTGGGATGATGTCAGACAATATTTTGTCTTGTAACAGAACTCTATAATTCCGCCGTACTATGTTTTTTATATCCTTAGCACAGCTGTTAAATTTACTTATAAATGCTATATCTCTTTTGTCTTGTTTTTTATTTTTATTTGTAATATTTTTGGGTTCTAATAAGGTTTTCCTATCTATCTGTAGAGCTTGGGTATATGCATTTTGTATAAGATCTTCAGGATATTCTCTGTCACGGAAAGCTGTTAGTAAATTTTGTGCTTGACTTTTGAACTTTTCTGTGTCGGTACAATTGCGTCGTAAACGCATAAATTGTCCCTTGGGGATATTAGTTAGCCAAGGGCTATAATGCGCACTATTAAAATGAATATAGGAATTCGTACTGACAGGTTTGATATAATTGGAAGAAATGATTTTATCTTGATAAATCTCGAGGGTGACGTCCAGGAAGTCCACAGAGATCTTACTATAAGTATGGGTGAAGGTCAAATTATATGGGTTAGAATTAAGTGAATTAACAAAAAGTGAAGCAGAATGAAGGTCCCCATCCCAAATGATAATCAAATCATCGATGTAACGGCCATAGAAGACCAGGCCCGCCTCCCAGCCGCCACCCCACACATGGGTCCCCTCCACCTCACCCATGTATAGGTTTGCATAGCTGGGTGCGAACCTGGTCCCCATGGCCGTCCCCATCGTCTGTAAATAAAAATCACCGTGAAAAGTAAAATAATTGTGAGTGAGAATAAAAGTGATACTGTCCAGAATAAAATCCCTATGTTCCGATGATAATGACTCATCCTGTGAGAGTCTCCTCTGTATAACCTCACATCCCAATTGGTGGGGTATGTGAGTATACAGGGCGCTGACATCTAGTGTGAGGAAGGCATAATTATCCTTCCACACAATATGTTCTAATTTGGTAAGTAAATCGGTGGTATCTTTTATGTAGGATCTTAACATCGGAACATAGGGCTGAAGAAAAAAATCTACATAATGTGATAAATTAGAAGTGATAGAATTAATACCCGATACTATGGGACGCCCAGGGGGTGCAGATAAATTTTTGTGTATTTTGGGGAGAAAATAAAAGGTGGGTGTGATGGGGTGTGATGATAAAAGAAATCTGTGTTCCTCCCTGGAAGTCACTCCCGAGAGTAGAGCACCATCCAAGAGTGTTCCCAACTCTTTCAGAAAAACACTTGTGGGGTCTTTATCCAAAATCCTATAAAAGAAAGGATCATGTAATTGTCTATAGGATTCGGCCAAATAATATTGTTTGTTGAGGAGGACCACGCCCCCCCCTTTATCAGCTTCTTTTATGATGAGCTGGTCATCGTTTTGAAGTTCTCTAAGGGCATTTTTTTCTTTTTTAGTTAAATTGGATGGTCTGAATGTTTTTTTCTTTTCTTTTATGCAAAGTTCTTTAAAGTCTTCTAACGTTATTTTGTAAAATGACTCAATACTTGAGCTCTTGGCACTTATTGGAAAAAATTCTGATGGATTATGAAAAGGAGTTCTGAGTGATGTTTTATTATCGAATATCTGTTTGGGGAGATCTTGTGAGGTATGGTTTTGCTCCCATAATTCCTCTAAATTGGACAGAAGGAGTGCATCATTTTTGTCCAGAATAATTGGAAGAGAGTCATCATTTTGTGTTTTCAAAGATTTAGAGGCAAAATATCGTTTGCGACATAAAGTACGAACAAAACGATTTAATTCTACAAACAAATCAAAAATGTTGGGTTCACTGGTGGGACTATATTTTAAGCCCTTTTGTAGTACAGATATATGGCTCTCATCCAATTTCTTGTCCGACAAATTGAATACACAGGGTATAGCAGGTGTTTTTAATGGTAATGTGAGTTTCTTTTGGAGGCGTTTGCCTCCTCTATTTCCCCTGGACTTCCTTCTCTTTGCCGTTTTGGGGAATCTCTTGTATGTGGGGCATTTAAATCCCATCGGGATGTTTTCGGGCGTGCCCCCAAAAAAGTATCTCGGGTTTCCCTTCTAGTATGAACTGAATCTGAATAAATTCTCTTATTATTATGATGGGGTGTAGTATTTTGAGGTTTTTCTGTTTGTCCAAAATTGCGTTTTTTATAACTATTTTGTGAATAGTGAGGTGAACGGTCTCTTGTTTGTTCAAATCTACCTCTATTATTGTAAACAGGTTTGTATGGATTGTTGTCCTCTTTATTTGTATTCTCTCTATAATTGTCTACCCGTTTATTATAGGTTCTGACTTTGTCATTTTGATAATCAAAAAGGTCTCGTTTAAACTTTTTTTGTTTGGTAAAGACAAGATCTTTTTCAAATTTTAAGACTCTATCATTAATTAATTGGTCTTTTTCCATAAATTTCTCATCTGACTTGAATCTCTCTAATGTTTTTTTCAATTCTTCAATATCTTTCTCCAATTTGTTGACCTTAGTCATTCTATATTTGATTATTAGTTTCATTAGTGTAAATGAACAAGTGTCTAAAGCTTGGTCCCATTCAGATTGGAAAGGGGGATCATCATGAAAGATAGAATTTTTAAACATTCTAAGCCCTCTTGGAATCATTTTTTTGTCCAGATAATGTTCCAGATTAGTGGCATCAAGCCAATTTCTGGATTCGGCTTTAAGGAGATCCTCCATTTTATATAGATCTCTATACCAATCATTTTTCTCTGGTTGTGAAAAATTAGTATTACACTCTGACCATTGTGAAATATATGACTGCCTCCTATCTTTGCGGTCTTGGTAATTAGAGAAGCAGCTCATGATTGCAGCACCACTCTGACAGATTCAAAAATATGAATAACAAGAAAAGGGAGTGAGTGGTGCGCTATCAACAGCGGCTGGCACTGGGTTGTCAGACCCAAATACTAATTTTAGAAAAAAGATGGGGTGTGCCAGCGCTGGCTGAATAATTAGAAAGACCAGACGGTATCTCAAAAATATATGACAAATTTAATTTACATATATAAAAACAATCAATCAATCAAGAAAAATAATAAAACCAAAAAATAGGATTATAAAAAGAGCACAGTTTTGCTGGTAATTATTGCGGAGCTCCACACTTGTGGAATAAAAGATAAAAGTTGGGTGATATTACCATCTGTAGGTAGAGGTGTATTCAGATTAGAACACCTGGAGGGTAGTGATGACAAAGTCCCATTGAAATAGACCTGGATGGAAATGCAGGTGGGGTTCTCCCTATTTGGCGTCTTCTCCTTGTAAAAGCTGGATGTTTAGGAACTGGCTGAAGTCCCAAATGAAAATTGTAATCCAATGTTAAGATGTTATTAGGAGATGATGGACGTCTGTGGGAGATGGGGCATCACTTTGTCAGATGGAAGATGAAAGATAAATCTAGCTCAACGCGTTTCCCCGGATGTTTGCTGTCCGGCTTCCTCAGGAGCAAGTGTGTGGAGTGAGCTCTGGGCTCAGTTTAAATAGCAGAGAGCTAATTGCTCATTCCATGCATCTGTGCGTCAGTGCTCAGGTTAAAAATGAAGCAATAACAAATACGTTTAAAATAAATCTAATGAGAACCGTCTGGATAAAATATAAAAATAAAAAGTAATATAGGAGGCAGTTTCTATAAGAAAAGGTAGTTAAATACCCATTAAACAATGATATAAAAAGGAGACACATAGTATTGAACTTTGACCTACAGGTCACATGATCGTTTGTCAATAGAGACAATATAAACAGAGACTCATCAATGAAATAAATGATGGTATATTGCAAATGGAGTATGGGGAGAGTACCTGGTGCTGGACGGGGTGTACTCGAGACCCTCACCCGCCGCCGATTGCCGGTATCGGCGATGCGGGGAGAGGGACCGCACGAACAACCCGTCCAGCGTCTGAAAGGTTGCTAGGAAACGGCGCGCGTGTGACGCGACAACGTAGCGCGTCACCCGCGTCGTATAGCAACCTGACCTGCGCCCCGCCCGCCGCCCAGCACGTAGGGGAAAGTACGTCAGCCAGATGGAATGAAGGCGTGAACGTATGCGGTTCACCCTGTTGCTAGGTGACGGGGAGGGACGCAAGCCGTGGTAGATGTGTATTACCACTTCAGAAAGAATCCACCACGAGGGATTATGCAGGACAAACCCTAGAGACTCCTAGATAAAAAGGAGTATAGTATAATCAGAAATTGGATATATAATTTCATCAACATGACAAGAGTTATATATTATAGAGCATTGATATTATATTAGGCAGACAATATATATACACAAAATGAGGACATGTGTTTATATATATCGAGAGAAAAAAACATAATTTTACATCAATCATAAATAAAACAATGTCTAATTTAACACAAAAAAATATATATGAATTATATTTTATCACATGTATATTTATTTCATTATACATTTATAAATTTATAAATTGGGGTAGAATGAATTTAGAAACATAGTATTATGAAGTGCTATATGTGGGATGTATTTCTGAAAGTATCAGATGTAAGTCTTTAATGGGCGAGTAAAGGGAGAAGGGGGGGGGGGGAAAGGGGGGGAGGAGAATTATGGTAGAGGGAAACATGTCTAGATGACGGAGTTTAATTCAATTGTTTCGTTTAGACCATCAGGGTGTAGAGAATTGAATTTGAGAGTCCAGTACACCTCTCTCTTGCACAATAGATTATATCTGTCTCCTCCTCGTGATGTGGAGACAACATGTTCCAGACCTACTATTTTCAAACATGTGGGATCAGATGAATGTTTGATTTTATAATGCCGCGACACACTATGTAACATATAACCCTTTAGAATGTTTCTCCTATGTTCCATAAATCTGGTGCGTAGACTACGGGTCGTTCTACCAATATAGGGTAAATTGCAGCTACATTGTATAATATAAATAATATATGTCGAGTCACAGTTCATAAAGCTTTTTGAAACTAGGGGGGGTTCTAAAGGTGAAATAATTATAGGTGTTTTATTTTTAGGGACGTGGTTGCACATAGTGCATTGGTTCTTTCCACATTTGAAAAAACCTTTGGGTTTGTCAGGCAACCATGATAGGTGGTTATCTGTTTTAGTGGTGGTGTCGGGTCTTTTCTTGGATAAATGACTGGGAGCTAATAAGGTTTTTAGTGTTTTGTTTTTTTTTTAAATCACTATAGGTTGTTGTGGGATGATGTCAGACAATATTTTGTCTTGTAACAGAACTCTATAATTCCGCTGTACTATGTTTTTTATATCCTTAGCACAGCTGTTAAATTTACTTATAAATGCTATATCTCTTTTGTCTTGTTTTTTATTTTTATTTGTAATATTTTTGGGTTCTAATAAGGTTTTCCTATCTATCTGTAGAGCTTGGGTATATGCATTTTGTATAAGATCTTCAGGATATTCTCTGTCACGGAAAGCTGTTAGTAAATTTTGTGCTTGACTTTTGAACTTTTCTGTGTCGGTACAATTGCGTCGTAAACGCATAAATTGTCCCTTGGGGATATTAGTTAGCCAAGGGCTATAATGCGCACTATTAAAATGAATATAGGAATTCGTACTGACAGGTTTGATATAATTGGAAGAAATGATTTTATCTTGATAAATCTCGAGGGTGACGTCCAGGAAGTCCACAGAGATCTTACTATAAGTATGGGTGAAGGTCAAATTATATGGGTTAGAATTAAGTGAATTAACAAAAAGTGAAGCAGAATGAAGGTCCCCATCCCAAATGATAATCAAATCATCGATGTAACGGCCATAGAAGACCAGGCCCGCCTCCCAGCCGCCACCCCACACATGGGTCCCCTCCACCTCACCCATGTATAGGTTTGCATAGCTGGGTGCGAACCTGGTCCCCATGGCCGTCCCCATCGTCTGTAAATAAAAATCACCGTGAAAAGTAAAATAATTGTGAGTGAGAATAAAAGTGATACTGTCCAGAATAAAATCCCTATGTTCCGATGATAATGACTCATCCTGTGAGAGTCTCCTCTGTATAACCTCACATCCCAATTGGTGGGGTATGTGAGTATACAGGGCGCTGACATCTAGTGTGAGGAAGGCATAATTATCCTTCCACACAATATGTTCTAATTTGGTAAGTAAATCGGTGGTATCTTTTATGTAGGATCTTAACATCGGAACATAGGGCTGAAGAAAAAAATCTACATAATGTGATAAATTAGAAGTGATAGAATTAATACCCGATACTATGGGACGCCCAGGGGGTGCAGATAAATTTTTGTGTATTTTGGGGAGAAAATAAAAGGTGGGTGTGATGGGGTGTGATGGTAAAAGAAATCTGTGTTCCTCCCTGGAAGTCACTCCCGAGAGTAGAGCACCATCCAAGAGTGTTCCCAACTCTTTCAGAAAAACACTTGTGGGGTCTTTATCCAAAATCCTATAAAAGATAGGATCATGTAATTGTCTATAGGATTCGGCCAAATAATAAATTATAATTATGCCTTCCTCACACTAGATGTCAGCGCCCTGTATACTCACATACCCCACCAATTGGGATGTGAGGTTATACAGAGGAGACTCTCACAGGATGAGTCATTATCATCGGAACATAGGGATTTTATTCTGGACAGTATCACTTTTATTCTCACTCACAATTATTTTACTTTTCACGGTGATTTTTATTTACAGACGATGGGGACGGCCATGGGGACCAGGTTCGCACCCAGCTATGCAAACCTATACATGGGTGAGGTGGAGGGGACCCATGTGTGGGGTGGCGGCTGGGAGGCGGGCCTGGTCTTCTATGGCCGTTACATCGATGATTTGATTATCATTTGGGATGGGGACCTTCATTCTGCTTCACTTTTTGTTAATTTACTTAATTCTAACCCATATAATTTGACCTTCACCCATACTTATAGTAAGATCTCTGTGGACTTCCTGGACGTCACCCTCGAGATTTATCAAGATAAAATCATTTCTTCCAATTATATCAAACCTGTCAGTACGAATTCCTATATTCATTTTAATAGTGCGCATTATAGCCCTTGGCTAACTAATATCCCCAAGGGACAATTTATGCGTTTACGACGCAATTGTACCGACACAGAAAAGTTCAAAAGTCAAGCACAAAATTTACTAACAGCTTTCCGTGACAGAGAATATCCTGAAGATCTTATACAAAATGCATATACCCAAGCTCTACAGATAGATAGGAAAACCTTATTAGAACCCAAAAATATTACAAATAAAAATAAAAAACAAGACAAAAGAGATATAGCATTTATAAGTAAATTTAACAGCTGTGCTAAGGATATAAAAAACATAGTACGGCGGAATTATAGAGTTCTGTTACAAGACAAAATATTGTCTGACATCATCCCACAACAACCTATAGTGATTTACAAAAAGAACAAAACACTAAAAACCTTATTAGCTCCCAGTCATTTATCCAAGAAAAGACCCGACACCACCACTAAAACAGATAACCACCTATCATGGTTGCCTGACAAACCCAAAGGTTTTTTCAAATGTGGAAAGAACCAATGCACTATGTGCAACCACGTCCCTAAAAATAAAACACCTATAATTATTTCACCTTTAGAACCCCCCCTAGTTTCAAAAAGCTTTATGAACTGTGACTCGACATATATTATTTATCTTATACAATGTAGCTGCAATTTACCCTATATTGGTAGAACGACCCGTAGTCTACGCACCAGATTTATGGAACATAGGAGAAACATTCTAAAGGGTTATATGTTACATAGTGTGTCGCGGCATTATAAAATCAAACATTCATCTGATCCCACATGTTTGAAAATAGTAGGTCTGGAACATGTTGTCTCCACATCACGAGGAGGAGACAGATATAATCTATTGTGCAAGAGAGAGGTGTACTGGACTCTCAAATTCAATTCTCTACACCCTGATGGTCTAAACGAAACAATTGAATTAAACTCCGTCATCTAGACATGTTTCCCTCTACCATAATTCTCCTCCCCCCCTTTCCCCCCCCCCCCTTCTCCCTTTACTCGCCCATTAAAGACTTACATCTGATACTTTCAGAAATACATCCCACATATAGCACTTCATAATACTATGTTTCTAAATTCATTCTACCCCAATTTATAAATGTATAAATGTATAATGAAATAAATATACATGTGATAAAATATAATTCATATATATTTTTTTGTGTTAAATTAGACATTGTTTTATTTATGATTGATGTAAAATTATGTTTTTTTCTCTCGATATATATAAACACATGTCCTCATTTTGTGTATATATATTGTCTGCCTAATATAATATCAATGCTCTATAATATATAACTCTTGTCATGTTGATGAAATTATATATCCAATTTCTGATTATACTATACTCCTTTTTATCTAGGAGTCTCTAGGGTTTGTCCTGCATAATCCCTCGTGGTGGATTCTTTCTGAAGTGGTAATACACATCTACCACGGCTTGCGTCCCTCCCCGTCACCTAGCAACAGGGTGAACCGCATACGTTCACGCCTTCATTCCATCTGGCTGACGTACTTTCCCCTACGTGCTGGGCGGCGGGCGGGGCGCAGGTCAGGTTGCTATACGACGCGGGTGACGCGCTACGTTGTCGCGTCACACGCGCGCCGTTTCCTAGCAACCTTTCAGACGCTGGACGGGTTGTTCGTGCGGTCCCTCTCCCCGCATCGCCGATACCGGCAATCGGCGGCGGGTGAGGGTCTCGAGTACACCCCGTCCAGCACCAGGTACTCTCCCCATACTCCATTTGCAATATACCATCATTTATTTCATTGATGAGTCTCTGTTTATATTGTCTCTATTGACAAACGATCATGTGACCTGTAGGTCAAAGTTCAATACTATGTGTCTCCTTTTTATATCATTGTTTAATGGGTATTTAACTACCTTTTCTTATAGAAACTGCCTCCTATATTACTTTTTATTTTTATATTTTATCCAGACGGTTCTCATTAGATTTATTTTAAACGTATTTGTTATTGCTTCATTTTTAACCTGAGCACTGACGCACAGATGCATGGAATGAGCAATTAGCTCTCTGCTATTTAAACTGAGCCCAGAGCTCACTCCACACACTTGCTCCTGAGGAAGCCGGACAGCAAACATCCGGGGAAACGCGTTGAGCTAGATTTATCTTTCATCTTCCATCTGACAAAGTGATGCCCCATCTCCCACAGACGTCCATCATCTCCTAATAACATCTTAACATTGGATTACAATTTTCATTTGGGACTTCAGCCAGTTCCTAAACATCCAGCTTTTACAAGGAGAAGACGCCAAATAGGGAGAACCCCACCTGCATTTCCATCCAGGTCTATTTCAATGGGACTTTGTCATCACTACCCTCCAGGTGTTCTAATCTGAATACACCTCTACCTACAGATGGTAATATCACCCAACTTTTATCTTTTATTCCACAAGTGTGGAGCTCCGCAATAATTACCAGCAAAACTGTGCTCTTTTTATAATCCTATTTTTTGGTTTTATTATTTTTCTTGATTGATTGATTGTTTTTATATATGTAAATTAAATTTGTCATATATTTTTGAGATACCGTCTGGTCTTTCTAATTATTCAGCCAGCGCTGGCACACCCCATCTTTTTTCTAAAATTAGTATTTGGGTCTGACAACCCAGTGCCAGCCGCTGTTGATAGCGCACCACTCACTCCCTTTTCTTGTTATTCATATTTTTGAATCTGTCAGAGTGGTGCTGCAATCATGAGCTGCTTCTCTAATTACCAAGACCGCAAAGATAGGAGGCAGTCATATATTTCACAATGGTCAGAGTGTAATACTAATTTTTCACAACCAGAGAAAAATGATTGGTATAGAGATCTATATAAAATGGAGGATCTCCTTAAAGCCGAATCCAGAAATTGGCTTGATGCCACTAATCTGGAACATTATCTGGACAAAAAAATGATTCCAAGAGGGCTTAGAATGTTTAAAAATTCTATCTTTCATGATGATCCCCCTTTCCAATCTGAATGGGACCAAGCTTTAGACACTTGTTCATTTACACTAATGAAACTAATAATCAAATATAGAATGACTAAGGTCAACAAATTGGAGAAAGATATTGAAGAATTGAAAAAAACATTAGAGAGATTCAAGTCAGATGAGAAATTTATGGAAAAAGACCAATTAATTAATGATAGAGTCTTAAAATTTGAAAAAGATCTTGTCTTTACCAAACAAAAAAAGTTTAAACGAGACCTTTTTGATTATCAAAATGACAAAGTCAGAACCTATAATAAACGGGTAGACAATTATAGAGAGAATACAAATAAAGAGGACAACAATCCATACAAACCTGTTTACAATAATAGAGGTAGATTTGAACAAACAAGAGACCGTTCACCTCACTATTCACAAAATAGTTATAAAAAACGCAATTTTGGACAAACAGAAAAACCTCAAAATACTACACCCCATCATAATAATAAGAGAATTTATTCAGATTCAGTTCATACTAGAAGGGAAACCCGAGATACTTTTTTGGGGGCACGCCCGAAAACATCCCGATGGGATTTAAATGCCCCACATACAAGAGATTCCCCAAAACGGCAAAGAGAAGGAAGTCCAGGGGAAATAGAGGAGGCAAACGCCTCCAAAAGAAACTCACATTACCATTAAAAACACCTGCTATACCCTGTGTATTCAATTTGTCGGACAAGAAATTGGATGAGAGCCATATATCTGTACTACAAAAGGGCTTAAAATATAGTCCCACCAGTGAACCCAACATTTTTGATTTGTTTGTAGAATTAAATCGTTTTGTTCGTACTTTATGTCGCAAACGATATTTTGCCTCTAAATCTTTGAAAACACAAAATGATGACTCTCTTCCAATTATTCTGGACAAAAATGATGCACTCCTTCTGTCCAATTTAGAGGAATTATGGGAGCAAAACCATACCTCACAAGATCTCCCCAAACAGATATTCGATAATAAAACATCACTCAGAACTCCTTTTCATAATCCATCAGAATTTTTTCCAATAAGTGCCAAGAGCTCAAGTATTGAGTCATTTTACAAAATAACGTTAGAAGACTTTAAAGAACTTTGCATAAAAGAAAAGAAAAAAACATTCAGACCATCCAATTTAACTAAAAAAGAAAAAAATGCCCTTAGAGAACTTCAAAACGATGACCAGCTCATCATAAAAGAAGCTGATAAAGGGGGGGGCGTGGTCCTCCTCAACAAACAATATTATTTGGCCGAATCCTATAGACAATTACATGATCCTATCTTTTATAGGATTTTGGATAAAGACCCCACAAGTGTTTTTCTGAAAGAGTTGGGAACACTCTTGGATGGTGCTCTACTCTCGGGAGTGACTTCCAGGGAGGAACACAGATTTCTTTTACCATCACACCCCATCACACCCACCTTTTATTTTCTCCCCAAAATACACAAAAATTTATCTGCACCCCCTGGGCGTCCCATAGTATCGGGTATTAATTCTATCACTTCTAATTTATCACATTATGTAGATTTTTTTCTTCAGCCCTATGTTCCGATGTTAAGATCCTACATAAAAGATACCACCGATTTACTTACCAAATTAGAACATATTGTGTGGAAGGATAATTATGCCTTCCTCACACTAGATGTCAGCGCCCTGTATACTCACATACCCCACCAATTGGGATGTGAGGTTATACAGAGGAGACTCTCACAGGATGAGTCATTATCATCGGAACATAGGGATTTTATTCTGGACAGTATCACTTTTATTCTCACTCACAATTATTTTACTTTTCACGGTGATTTTTATTTACAGACGATGGGGACGGCCATGGGGACCAGGTTCGCACCCAGCTATGCAAACCTATACATGGGTGAGGTGGAGGGGACCCATGTGTGGGGTGGCGGCTGGGAGGCGGGCCTGGTCTTCTATGGCCGTTACATCGATGATTTGATTATCATTTGGGATGGGGACCTTCATTCTGCTTCACTTTTTGTTAATTCACTTAATTCTAACCCATATAATTTGACCTTCACCCATACTTATAGTAAGATCTCTGTGGACTTCCTGGACGTCACCCTCGAGATTTATCAAGATAAAATCATTTCTTCCAATTATATCAAACCTGTCAGTACGAATTCCTATATTCATTTTAATAGTGCGCATTATAGCCCTTGGCTAACTAATATCCCCAAGGGACAATTTATGCGTTTACGACGCAATTGTACCGACACAGAAAAGTTCAAAAGTCAAGCACAAAATTTACTAACAGCTTTCCGTGACAGAGAATATCCTGAAGATCTTATACAAAATGCATATACCCAAGCTCTACAGATAGATAGGAAAACCTTATTAGAACCCAAAAATATTACAAATAAAAATAAAAAACAAGACAAAAGAGATATAGCATTTATAAGTAAATTTAACAGCTGTGCTAAGGATATAAAAAACATAGTACGGCGGAATTATAGAGTTCTGTTACAAGACAAAATATTGTCTGACATCATCCCACAACAACCTATAGTGATTTACAAAAAGAACAAAACACTAAAAACCTTATTAGCTCCCAGTCATTTATCCAAGAAAAGACCCGACACCACCACTAAAACAGATAACCACCTATCATGGTTGCCTGACAAACCCAAAGGTTTTTTCAAATGTGGAAAGAACCAATGCACTATGTGCAACCACGTCCCTAAAAATAAAACACCTATAATTATTTCACCTTTAGAACCCCCCCTAGTTTCAAAAAGCTTTATGAACTGTGACTCGACATATATTATTTATCTTATACAATGTAGCTGCAATTTACCCTATATTGGTAGAACGACCCGTAGTCTACGCACCAGATTTATGGAACATAGGAGAAACATTCTAAAGGGTTATATGTTACATAGTGTGTCGCGGCATTATAAAATCAAACATTCATCTGATCCCACATGTTTGAAAATAGTAGGTCTGGAACATGTTGTCTCCACATCACGAGGAGGAGACAGATATAATCTATTGTGCAAGAGAGAGGTGTACTGGACTCTCAAATTCAATTCTCTACACCCTGATGGTCTAAACGAAACAATTGAATTAAACTCCGTCATCTAGACATGTTTCCCTCTACCATAATTCTCCTCCCCCCCTTTCCCCCCCCCCCTTCTCCCTTTACTCGCCCATTAAAGACTTACATCTGATACTTTCAGAAATACATCCCACATATAGCACTTCATAATACTATGTTTCTAAATTCATTCTACCCCAATTTATAAATTTATAAATGTATAATGAAATAAATATACATGTGATAAAATATAATTCATATATATTTTTTTGTGTTAAATTAGACATTGTTTTATTTATGATTGATGTAAAATTATGTTTTTTTCTCTCGATATATATAAACACATGTCCTCATTTTGTGTATATATATTGTCTGCCTAATATAATATCAATGCTCTATAATATATAACTCTTGTCATGTTGATGAAATTATATATCCAATTTCTGATTATACTATACTCCTTTTTATCTAGGAGTCTCTAGGGTTTGTCCTGCATAATCCCTCGTGGTGGATTCTTTCTGAAGTGGTAATACACATCTACCACGGCTTGCGTCCCTCCCCGTCACCTAGCAACAGGGTGAACCGCATACGTTCACGCCTTCATTCCATCTGGCTGACGTACTTTCCCCTACGTGCTGGGCGGCGGGCGGGGCGCAGGTCAGGTTGCTATACGACGCGGGTGACGCGCTACGTTGTCGCGTCACACGCGCGCCGTTTCCTAGCAACCTTTCAGACGCTGGACGGGTTGTTCGTGCGGTCCCTCTCCCCGCATCGCCGATACCGGCAATCGGCGGCGGGTGAGGGTCTCGAGTACACCCCGTCCAGCACCAGGTACTCTCCCCATACTCCATTTGCAATATACCATCATTTATTTCATTGATGAGTCTCTGTTTATATTGTCTCTATTGACAAACGATCATGTGACCTGTAGGTCAAAGTTCAATACTATGTGTCTCCTTTTTATATCATTGTTTAATGGGTATTTAACTACCTTTTCTTATAGAAACTGCCTCCTATATTACTTTTTATTTTTATATTTTATCCAGACGGTTCTCATTAGATTTATTTTAAACGTATTTGTTATTGCTTCATTTTTAACCTGAGCACTGACGCACAGATGCATGGAATGAGCAATTAGCTCTCTGCTATTTAAACTGAGCCCAGAGCTCACTCCACACACTTGCTCCTGAGGAAGCCGGACAGCAAACATCCGGGGAAACGCGTTGAGCTAGATTTATCTTTCATCTTCCATCTGACAAAGTGATGCCCCATCTCCCACAGACGTCCATCATCTCCTAATAACATCTTAACATTGGATTACAATTTTCATTTGGGACTTCAGCCAGTTCCTAAACATCCAGCTTTTACAAGGAGAAGACGCCAAATAGGGAGAACCCCACCTGCATTTCCATCCAGGTCTATTTCAATGGGACTTTGTCATCACTACCCTCCAGGTGTTCTAATCTGAATACACCTCTACCTACAGATGGTAATATCACCCAACTTTTATCTTTTATTCCACAAGTGTGGAGCTCCGCAATAATTACCAGCAAAACTGTGCTCTTTTTATAATCCTATTTTTTGGTTTTATTATTTTTCTTGATTGATTGATTGTTTTTATATATGTAAATTAAATTTGTCATATATTTTTGAGATACCGTCTGGTCTTTCTAATTATTCAGCCAGCGCTGGCACACCCCATCTTTTTTCTAAAATTAGTATTTGGGTCTGACAACCCAGTGCCAGCCGCTGTTGATAGCGCACCACTCACTCCCTTTTACCTGTGCAAGTAACCCCACCGGGGGGGGGGGGGGGGGGTGCCGGGGATTTCCAAAGTGTGTGTATATATATGTATAGGCACTCCTAAGGTACTCCTATATAGGCACTCCTATGATTTTCTATGTACAGTAAGAGCAATGAGTGTGAGTCAACGTTTCAGGTGCAATGCCAAGTATTATAACAGATTAAATATATGTTAAAACTTGATCAGCTTCCAGTCCCAGGATGGGGTTCAGATTCTTCAGCCCCGGAAAGGGGATCAACATCTCTAGCCTCAAGTAGAGGTTAATTGTACCCAGCCCAAGAGGGGGTTTGATGTATCCAGTTCCAGAAGGGGGTTCAGCATCCTCAGCCTCAAGAGGGGGTCCAGCATCATCAGCTCCAAGAGGGATTTCAGCACTCCAGCCCCAAGAGGGGGTTCAGTATCATCAGTCCCAGAAGAGGGTTTGTGGTTTCCAGCCCCAAGATGGATTTTCTAGTGTCCAGCCCCAGGAAGGGGTTAGTTCAAGTGTCCAGCCCCAGAAGGTGGTTATTCTAGGTGTGTGGCCCCAGAAGGGGGTGGATTCAGGTGCAAAGCTCCAGGATGGGCAATTTCAAGTATCCAGTTCCAGGAGGGGGTCCTATATACTAGGGACCCTGAAGGAGAGTACGATACTTATGCCCTGGCCTCCGGGCCTGAGGACACTACTGCCCAGGCATCTGGGTCTGATGACACTACTGCTCCTGCGTCTGGGTCTGAGGACACTACTACCCAGGCCTCTGGATCTGAGGGCACTCTTGCCCAGGCCTCCAGGTCTGAGGACATTCTTGGCCAGGCCTTCAGGTCTGAGAACACTCTTGCTCAGGCCTCTGGGTCTGAGGACATTCTTGCCCAGGCCTCTAGGTTTGAGGACACTTTTGTCCAAGCCTCTGGTTCTGAGGACACTCTTGCCCAGGCCTCTGAGTCTGAGGACACTCTTGCTCAGGCCTCTGAGTCTGAGGACACTCTTGTCCAGGCTTCTGGGTCAGAGGACACTCCTTCCCAGGCCTCTGAGGTTCCTAATGCCCTGGCCTTCGGGTCTGAGTTCCCAAGTGCCCTGTCCTTGGGGCCTGAGGTCTATAATGCCCTGACCTCTGGGTCTGAGGACACTCTTAACCAGGTCTCAAGGTCTGAGGACACTCTTGCCCAGGCCTCTGGGTCTGAGAATACTCTTGCCCAGGCCTCTGGGACAGAGGAGACCCTTGCCCTGACCTCTGGGTCTGAGGACAGTCTTAACCAGGCCTCTATGTCTGAGGATACTCTTGCCCAGGCCTTTGGGTCTGAGGATACCCTTGCCCAGGCCTCCAGTTCTGAGGACACTCTTTCCCAGGCCTCCGGGTCTGAGGACACTCTTTCCCAGGCCTCCGGGTCTGAGGACACTCTTGCCCAGGCCTCTGGGTCTGAGAATACTCTTGCCCAGGCCTCTGGGACTGAGGAGACCCTTGCCCTGACCTCTGGGTCTGAGGACAGTCTTAACCAGGCCTCTATGTCTGAGGATACTCTTGCCCAGGCCTTTGGGTCTGAGGATACCCTTGCCCAGGCCTCCAGTTCTGAGGACACTCTTTCCCAGGCCTCCGGGTCTGAGGACACTCTTTCCCAGGCCTCCGGGTCTGAGGACACTCTTGCCCAGGCCTCTGGGTCTGAGGATACTCTTGCCCAGGCCTCCAGGTCTGAGGACACTTTTGCCCAAACCTCCAGGTCTGAGGACACTACTGCCCAGGCCTCTGTGCCTGAGGTTCCTAATGCCCTGGCCTTCTGGCCTGAGGTTCCTAATGCCCTGGTCTTCAGGCCTGAAGTTCCTAATGCCCTGGCTTTCGGCCTGAGGTCCCTAATGCCCTGACCTCCACGTCTGAGGTCACTTCTGCCCTGGCCTTTGGACTGTGGTTGTTCTAGTCATTTCTGTGGAGCCTACCTTGCCAAAGGCATCCAAAGGGTCTGCCGTGCCCAAAACACTCTACGTTCTTGCCTTGCCTGAGGCTTATGTGGTTCCAGTTTTGCCTAAAAAGTCCACAATTCTTGACCAGCCGAAGCTTTCCAAAGCCCCAGTTCAATCTAACCATTTGAAGATTCAATCAAAGAATATTGGCCCTTTTATTTTTATGGGAATCTTGTCCATTATGAAGCCCTGATTATGATGCCACTCACTTTCTAGGAGGTCCTGTTCTGTCTGGTGCCTATTTTGTCAAATCGAAAGCATCACCTTCCTCAAGAAAATCAGAGCATTCATCTAAGAAGAAGAAGCATTGTCGTCGACCTTGAGCTCCCTTACAAAGGAGGTTCTAGCATAGGTATCTGGAGTCCACACTGAAGGTGAGGGTACTGTCATGGATCTGCTTATTCAAGCTTACCTGACTTGTTATTCTGCTGTTTTTCAGTCTAACT
This sequence comes from Crinia signifera, assembly GCF_055691185.1. Classification (NCBI taxonomy): domain Eukaryota; kingdom Metazoa; phylum Chordata; class Amphibia; order Anura; family Myobatrachidae; genus Crinia; species Crinia signifera. Next base: position 349,275,831 of record NC_139217.1, read on the forward strand.
CAGTTCTGTTTGCATTCATGCTGCCAATGAATCTATGCATTACTGGCTCGTTGATTTTGAGCTTGGGAATTGCCGCTGACTAGCTGGGGGGGGGGGCGGTGCATGCTCCAGAAGGGGTGCGGTGCTAGATTTCTGCTAATGAACACCAATGGGATCCAGGTGCGGGGAGATTATGGGGGACTGGGGGTCTCCCCTGGGGTCACGCGCTGGGGGGGCTCCCTGTAGAAGGTGGTCACAGCCTCCAGCCGGCTCTCCTCCCAGATATAACGGCTGCTGGGTAGCGGGACCCCCCCTCTGGAAGTCAACACGTCCCACCTGCGGCTGCATCTCCTCCTGCATCTCCTGCAGCTGGCTGCACAGCTCCCGACTAGTCTCTGCATGATCCACCGGCCTGAAGAGGTTCCTGCACACCATGGGGCCCAGCCTGGGGACCCCCTCAGCCTGCTGCACATTGCACATGTCCGCTCTGGCCAGCTCTCCCGTCCCCGCTCCTGACTCTCACATCCCCGCCACCTAGTACTGCGGCGGCCGTGACAGCTGCAGACAATCGCTGTCTTCTACACACATGGTAACAGTGTAGCATGGGGTAGGGGGGGCAGAAGGTAACAGTGTAGCATGGGGTAGGGGGCACAGACATACCTGTAATTGGAGCTGCAGGCTGGGACCTCTTCTTGGATTGTTACCGTACTTGGCTCTCCTCAGCGGCTCAGTACCGCCCTCCAGTAGCCGGCGCCCTAGGCAAATGCCTAAAGCTGCCTAGTGGTGGCACCGGCCCTGAGTAGTTGCAGAAGATCCAAATGAAAATCAGAGTACTGTAGGTCACAACGCTATCTGCATGCTCTCATCATTATTCTGGGATGTTCCTTCTACTTGCATATTCCCAAGTAACAAAGGTTCATCACTTATAGATGCTTTAAGTTGCTTACATAAGCAACAATGCATGCATGGTTTGCAAAAATCCTTACATATGGTACAGCCTTATTTGGTTATTTTGGTATGACTTGCACCTCTGAAACAGGTCCCCATGTCTACAGAACACCATTTTGAGGGCACAGCAGCCCTTCCACTAGCCAACATGAACTAGCATGATTTGGGGGCATTCCACTACATGAAGCCACTAAAATTAGTTACAAGCACTTGGGTAACTCCATGCAGGGCTAATTGCTTTTAGTAGCTTAGTGCAAAAAAAAAAAAAAAAAATATGTCACTCAGCTACTTTACCTTTCACACAGCTATTAAAAAGGTGCAAGCAATGTTTAGAGCCAGCATGAATTTAGCTGAAGGAAACAATTGCTTCATAGAAATATGTTATTTTGCCTGCACTTGTCACTCTAGCAATTAAACAGCTGCTGAAATACTGTTATGATACTATGTAAAGCTTGGCAGGAAGATTTTTTCCAGTTGGCTGCTGATAGAAACTTTGAAGAGCTTTTTTTCTTAGCTGCTTTTCTGCTCTGTAGAACACCTTATGTGACACCACCATTAGGGGCTGATTGTCAGTCGGGCAGAGTCTGTTTCTTATTTCCAATGCAGCAGCCCATGATCTTCATTCTGCATCCGCCTCTGTATCAGACCCTTAATATTAGATTTCAATTAAACTTTTTATTTTCTTTATCTTCAAACTTTTCATCTCAGAATTCTAACATGGACACCCAACTGCTATTTACATGGGAGACAGGTACCTTGGCTGCAACTTAGAATGCTGAGCATTAAGTGGGAGATTTAGCAAACTGTTATGTAAAGAGAGATAAAGTACCAGCCAATAAGTTCTGAACTTCTATGTTAAAAACTGCATTTGAAACATGACACAAGCTGATTGGTATTTTATTTCCCTACAAGGTTTGATATATGTCCCCCTAAGTACCAAATGGAATAAATTGTACAGTATATCAATGCCAGTCAGACATGCAGTAACATTTATAATGGTGGTAGTGAAATGCTTAGTTATGTAGTGATGATGGTTCCAACTTATTTTACTTCGGTTTTATTGTACAGTAAATGCTATACATTGGTATATTATAGATATATTATAGGCATTGGTAACTCTTTCAATTAGGGATGTGCACTGGCCACTTTTCACGTTTTGGGTTCTGATTACCTTCAGGTTTTGGGTTCTACTGGGTTTTGCCAAAACACCCCCTCAACGTTTTGGGTTTTGGGTTGTGATTTTTTTTTAAAAAAAGCATAAAAACTGCTAAAATCACAGATTTTTTTTTGCCGTTACGCGCTTATTAACCTCAATAACATTCATTTCCACTCATTTCCAGTCTATTCTGAACACCTGACACCACACAATATTGTTTTTAGGGCAAAAGTTTGCACCGAGGTAGCTGGATAACTATGCTAAGCCACACAAGTGGGCGGCACAAACACGTGGATCATCTAGGAGTGGCACTGCAATGGCAGACAGGATGGCAGTTTTAAAAACTAGGCCACACAAAGTACATAATGGTCAAAAAAAGAGGTGGAAGATTGAATTGTCTTTGGGCCCTCCCACCCACCCTTATGTTGCGGAAATAGGACATGCACACTTCAACAAACCAATCATCTCAGCGAAAGGGCTTACAAAACTGTGGCTGAAATGATTGGTTTATTTGGGCCCCACCCAAAAAAAGCAATTCATCACTGGAATCATATACTGTGATAGGTACTGGTAGTAGGCATTGGCAACAGCAGACTGTAATTATACTGCGAAAGGTAATGGTAGGCACTGGCAACAGCAGACTGGAATTTTTGTGGCACATAATATGGAGCTATAGCTTCATACATGCTAGATGAGTTTTTAAAAGATATCACTCGGAAGGGCCCTTCTGATTGAGATTGTTTTGGAAAACCGCTTAGTTGATATGCTCAATATCATTAATTATGCAAGCTCCCATTCTTCATTAACGCCCCCCTCCTCGTTGTCTGTGCATGCAACTTAGTCTAATTATATCATCAGCGACTGCATGCACGATGGCGGACCCAGTGACAATATCTAAAAAATTCTTTAAAGTGTGTCCAGTGTGGATGTGCTATATCATATCAGTTACAGTAACTACAGTATCGGCGGTGACGCTAATTTTCTAATATGGCTATGGCTACGAGATAACAGGCAGACTACAGTTCATTAGAGAAAAGAATAAAGTTTATAAAAGAGTTGATAGACTGCACTAGAGTCCTCTTATTGGGGTATTCTCTATATTACATAATAGAGGAGCACTAGTTACAGATGGATCCATGTACATTATTAGCACTGTGTCTACATGCCAATCACTGAGACAGGGATGCGCAACCATTTCACAGGCATGTGCACCTCAATTGCATCACAGCTGCATCTGTACTTTGAAACCACTGAGCAACACGTTACTTCATGTTAGTTATTTATTATGAATCACTCCATTAGAGTCTCAATGAACAGTGCTAGATCTCCTGCCTAGCACCTAAATACTATCTACATGCATCTATAGATGGACTCTTGCCATGTAGCTGTAAGCTGCTGCAGATCGACTGTACAGATACGGAGCACTCTCTCATGCTCTGTCAGGGACAGCTAGCCAGGGTGACCAGCCATGGCCAGCGCCACCACTAGGCAGCTCTAGGCATTTGCCTAGGGCGCCGGCCACTGGAGGGCAGCACTTGAGACGGAGCAATTGTACCCCCCACCCTGGAGCCAGGTGAGGTGAGCTGCAGCAGCGCCACACCCCTACCCCACCCCCACTGTAGAGCGGGTGAGCAGTTGCACCGATCACAAATACCCCGCGGCGCTATGCAGGAACTCTCCCGGGTGGTGCTTGACAGCGGGGGCTCAGGAAGCACTGCTCTGCTATGATGGTGCTATCGGACACACAGCGCATGGGGGCACTGAAATTGCACTGTCTCCTCACAAGCTTCTACCCTGCCATTTTGAATGTTGTGAAATCATACTAAACCCATTTTACACAATTAGATCCCCTCCACACAGTGTACACGTAACCTCACATATTTTGTCATTATTCACTTTCACATTGTCCTGTCCCTAGGCTAACATTGTGATGTAGGCCGATAAAAACATTTGCACTCTTGCAGAACCATTATCACATATACTGTACTGTGACATGTATAGACATGTATAGACATGTATCAATGCCTATTTCCCTATAGACTGTAAGCTTGTGTGCAGGGCCTTCCTACTTCTATGACTGTCTGTTATTAATCAGTTTTTTCTATTACTGTTGTTTAATTTGTGAAGAACATTTGAATATACTAATAGATAAGGATAATAAAGACTATTTTCACGCTTGCATTTTAACCTTTCTCACACACATTTTTTTGTCATGTTCGGGTTTCAGATCTAAAAGGTTAATGGTTTTGTAGTTTTATACAGTACAGTAGCCTTGTTTGATGATTTTAGATTGAAATCCCTTTTGAAGTAATCTATCATTGAATTTATTTTTTCAGATTTCAAATGTCTCTTTGAACAATTTATTTTAGTCTTTATGTATTCACCCCTAGGTATCCCTCTTGCAACATATGGAAAATAGTTACTTCCAAAATGAGGTCTACTGCAGCTTTTCTCTGCATATCTGTGGTTAATTTGCCATTCATGGTTTCCCTGAAGGTTATCTTAAGCCCCATACACACTATGCAATATTGTCCACAATATTGCTCAGAAAAGCCTAGTGTGTACGCTCCCTGTTGTTAAAAATGCACACTCCCTTGCATCATTACGACCCCTTCCCTTGCCCAAGCATGTCCAGATGTGGGAGGGCATTGTTAACAATGACCATGTTGCAGCTGAGGACTAAGTAAAGAACCCCTGATTTACAGTAAAATATTATAATTTATAGAATTGACTTTTTTGTCAAATATTTCCTATGGATATTGATAATAAACATTTTTAAAGTAACTTAAAGTAAAGTAATAGGATTAAGATAATTTAGCTCAAACCTTTGAGACTTTTTTAAAGAGGAGAAGGTCAAACTTTTAGATAAATAAATATTGCCACTGAGATTTATACAGTAACTTGAAAATTATCAAAAATATCTATTTCCTAAATATTATCTATTTTATGAGTAGCCTTCTGAATGCCTTCAATCTTTTTTTTTTATATATAAATGTCTTGCTTCCACATCATATGCTGCGGAATTTAGGGGGGCCTGTCGCCTTTTTTGTGTGGAGCTTGATCCAACAAATGATGATCAGTCAAAATATTTTCCTAGTTAATATTTGTTCCTTCTCCTTCAGAGAATTCTACTTCTGCTGAGCTGGAATCTGCAGTGTGATCCATGTTCTTTTTTATGTTAAGTTTGTTCGATTTATGCACATTTATATTTTATCCTTTCAATAAGTGATTTCTCATATTGAGCATTATATTCCTTATATTTATGTGTTCTGAAATTGGTAAATACATTAAAATTCTTTTTATTTGCCATTTTATTGATCTTGTTTGTATATCATTCAAGCCATTTGTATCATGTTTTATAACAATATTTACCAATTGCTTTAAAAAGTTGAATAATGCCGCATTACATTACCTTTTTCACTCATTCCTTATCTCCATTTTGCTAATAAAGTTTTTGTGATAATTTTCAAATTTATCCCAGCAGATACTTTTTCAGTTTCATCAAATCATCCATTTAGCCTTTGCTTTACCTCCTATCATATTAGTATTGCTCAAAATTAATTCATGTTCTTCATTCCATTTTTCTCATCTCTTACTTAATTTCTTACTAAGAGCAATGGTTATCATTATTCAGGGTCTGCTATTTTTGAAATACATAGCTATAATTGTTATGGCCTTATTGATATTTGATAACTGAATTACTATTGTTGTTTCATGAAAAATCTGTAGCCACAGGTTAACTAGCAGAACACACTTTAATTTACAGCATATTGTACATTCTCTGAGCTAATACAAGGAAATTATCTATTTAAAGAAACGGCCAAATGCATTAGAGAAAAATAAACTTGTACCTCACAATAGAGTTACTAATTGGCATATAAAGTATTAATCATATTCTAAATTACTTTTTTTTATCATTCTTTTATACTGCGCCACAAGGGATCTGCAGCACCCAATTACAAAGTTCATAAACAAAAAAAAACAAGAAACTGATGACTTACAGGACAGGGAATATAAACATATCTGCATCAGCAGAAGATACTGAAATAAGTATTAGGGTGGTGTAAAACTGAGGGATTTCTGCCATTGAAGGGTTTTGGAGATGTTAGGTAAAAAAGGAAGGGTCCGTGAGGGAAAAGGGGCAGATAGACAGAGGTGACACAGAAGGGGTAGACGTGAGCATAGAACAGTGTAACCCACTGTTCCATGCTCAAGTCTACCGCTTCTGGTAGAGCTGCCTGGGTTTAGTTAAAAAGTAGGTCTTGGAAGCCTTTTAAAGTTTGTAGAGAGGTGGATAGTCTAAAAGTGAGAGGAAGAGAATTCCAGAGTTTAAAGGGAGATAAGGGCCAGTGGTATAAATGGTAGAGGAGTGGGAGAGGGCTCTGCAAGCAAATGTGAGAAGCTTGAATTGGATTCTGAAAGAGAAAGGAGTCAGTGAAGGGCTTGTAACAAGGTGAAGGTGGATGTAGTACATTTAACGAGGGAGATAAGCCTGGCTGCAGCATTGAGGATAGATTGGAGAGATGTATTTGTCAGGGATGCACATAGGACAAGTTTGGTGTCTAGCATCTAGCATCCTGGAAATATTTTTTACATGAAAATGGCAGGCTGTATGTTGAATGTGTGGTTTGAAGGGGACTACTCTGTGACAGCACACTTGTGGACTAGAGGAGGTTGTTGTGCCATCAATAGATATTATATTTGTGGGAGGTGAGGTAGTATGGAGGGATGAGAAGATGATCAGCTCACATGTTGAGCACTGTGACATCTAAGATGAGACAGTGAATAGACAGTTGTAGATAAGAGCGAAGATAAGAGTGAAGAGAGAGCAGGTGAGAGGTCAGGGGAGGAAAGGTAGATTTGAGTAGCATAGAGATTATATATAAATCAAAAGATCTAATGAGCTCACCTAATGAGGATATATAAAGCAAGAACAGAAGAGCACCAAGAACAGAACCTTGGTGGACACCTACTGTTAGTGGAAGTGGGGTGAGGGGTAGACATGAGAGGAGACAGAGATGGAATGGTCAGATAGGTAGTAAGACAGCTAGGAGAGGGCAATGTCCTGCAGACCAAGGGATTGAAGAATTTGCAGAAGGAGAGGGTGTCATAAGCACAGAGATGACAAGGGGAGTATGAAAAGAGTAGTAGCATTTGGATTGAGCAGCAAAGATGTTATTGCAGACTTTAGTGAGGGCATTGTCAGTTGAGTGGAGAGGATGGAAGTCAGACTGTAATGGGTCATGCAGCGAGTGGTAGTTTGGAAGCAATAGGGAAGAATGAGATGGGTCAGTAGTTGGTGATGGACATAATATTTTCATCCAAAAGAAATACCTTTCTACTGGGAATACAAATACAAATACAATCTCCTAAATATAAGTGTATCAGGAGGCTGATCCGAGGTGACCCAAGAACGTGTTCATCCAGGTTTACCTCAAACAAAACATCACCACCTGGGGATGTGGACAATACCATCTGCTATTTCTCCACTGACAACCCATTTGGAAACTGCTGGCTACCTGGTCAATCATCTGTCGCTCTACATTTAAAGGAGATATACTGTATCCCAAATCACCATCAAAAAGCACCTTCAGTGGTAATATGCTCCATAACCTGTTTTTAATATAATCTATTGGTATTAATGGAATTCCATATGTAATTTTTATATGTATTTTGGATTAAACTTGATAATGAATTTTATACACTGAGTTTATCTATTCACTATTAACAGCTGGCGCTGGTACACTTGCTTTTCTCTTTTGGTATCACTCTGTATCGGGGCTGACAACCCCAGTACCAACCGCCAGTTAGAGGCGCACTCCTCCCTACTCCCTTTTCTTTTAAGAGTTGAATTGTATAGGGAGGTGGAGTGTTCAGAGTGAGAGAGAGAGATACAGTAGTAGGGGAGAGAAGTAAGTTGAACAGGCAGGATAGGGAGGTGTTGTAAATAGCCACAGCGTTATGCTTAGTGAAGGAAGCCTTAGGAGGTAGAAATGGAGAGGCAAATACAGATAAGTTAAAAGAGAACAGGTGGTGGTCAGAGAGGGGAAATGGAGAGTTGGTGAAATCAGAATATTACAATGGTGAATCAAGTGAGTTCCCATTCAGATAGGAGGTAAAGGAGGTCCACAAGGAGAGACAAAGTGATCATGTGAGGTTAAGGAGTTTACAGGCAGGGGATATTGATATGGATATGAGGGATATGAGTGAGCCACTAAGAAAAGTTTTCAAGGAATTTAAAGGTAGAGTCGGGGGAGCTGGTAAATGACAGCGGTACTGTTTACCTAAAACGGCGCCCACGATCTATATCGCGGGTATCTTGCCGCAAATCGCAGGCATCGCATGCATCTTATGTGTTTGTAATGTTAAATTACCTTCCAATCAACCAGATCAACCCAATGGACTCGATTTTACATAGGGAACAATGTTAAATTCCCTTCCAATCAACCAGATCAACCCAATGGACCCGATTTTACATAGGGAATAATGTTAAATTCCCTTCCAATCAACCAGATCAACCCAATGGACACGATTTTACATAGGGAAAAATGTTAAATAGCCCCCAGACCACAAATTGAATTGAATAACCACCCTGAAGTGTGAAATGCCCCCCCCCCATTGTTAACGTCACCCCGCGGTCAACGTCATCCCGAAGCGTGGCGAGCACAGCGAGCCCGCGAGGGGCGGCGGTACGCGTCCTCCGACCTTTTCATACCCCCACTATCCACGTCGGCGTGGAGTTGAGAATAGAAAGTGTGGCGAGCGCAGCGAGCCACCGAGCCCGAAGCGTGGCGAGCGGACGCAGATACCTGTGAAGCCCGCGGGGGGACGCGGATACCTGTAAACGTATCCGCGTCCCCCCGCGGGCTCGCTGCGCTCACCACGCTTCGGGCTCGGTGGCTCGCTGCGCTCGCCACACTTTCTATTCTTAACTCCTATGGCTAGGTGATGCAGTCAGTTAGAAATTTGAAGGTCATGGATGGAGACCAGATTGTTACAAACAGATATGGCATTCCAGAGGGCACAGAATAGTGGGTATGAGTTTGTAGGATAGATGAGAATGAGATTTGATTATCAGGGTTGCTGTAATGCTGAGGTGATATTTATTTGCAAGGCATGGATGCAGAGGGTAATGTTGCTGAGCTAAGAGGGAAACTGCAGGAGTTGGGTATGATACTGATAAAGGTAGTGTGAGGGGACAGAGAGAGGAGGGATAGGGAATGGCAGGCTGGTGTGGTTTATAGCCTGTGGTGGGAGTGAATTGAATGACAGAGAGGTAACAGAAGAAAAATAATGTGATCACAGGCCTTTGCAGCCCAAACTAGGAATGGCGAGTACAAGTGTGCTTCCCATGCCTAGGAATGGCAAAAACAGTGGAAATATGTGTTTTTGTGTGTGTGTATCTATATATATATATATATATATATATATATATATATATATATATATACACAGTATATATGCACTGCTCTGCCTGGGAGCTCCAGGGTAAATGTGGAAAACTTATCAAACCAGTATCTTGCCTTACCCATTGAGGCCTAAATCTAGCTCTGACAGGAACTTAAATTGGTTGCCTTGTGGTCCAAGAAGACAGTATTTTCGAATGATACAGAATGATCAGTAATTTCTATATTTACCATGTGATAGCTAAGGTTTCTGCCTCTATGTTACAAGACCATTATTGACTAGTTTGAAAAAAAAATGTGAACACTATTATTTGAGATTATTGGTCATAATGTCTTCCTGGCTTGATCATAGGGCCTGCCTTGGTTTACTCGCTGCTTTTTGGAATAGAGGTTGTAGCATTTCAATTGTTGGTTTTCTTGCATTAATGTTTTTCTAGCTTTTGCAAAGAAAAAATGTTTCTGTTGTAATCAAAGCTCTCTCTGGAGAAATGTATTCACAATGTTATCCAGTTATTCATTTGCATAACTAGCATGACATGTGAAAAAGGAGATATTTTAACAGAGGTTTAGTTGTTTAGTTTTCCAGTGTATATCTAAAATACCAGCCAACCGGCTCATCACTGTCTTTTTTCAAACACAGCCTGTAACATGTCAGTTAGGAGCTGCTTGGCTAGTACTTTATTTCCTTCCATTTTATTTCTCTCCAAGGCTTAGTACATAGACCCCTTGGTATTTTACTTGGAGGATGGTGGTTTATTAATTACATTTTTAGTTTGTTTATGTAGTGTCAAGACTGCTGAGCATTGAAGCTTGGATTTGTACATGGTGCTATCTGTTCATTGGCCTCAAAGCTATTTGAACTTCTACATTTCTTTATTTTACTCATCTGTAATTTTTACTAGCTGTTCTGTATTTACAGCTGAAATTGAACTCCAGCTGTAGTTCATTGCTTGTTATTCTCTACATCTCTTAGTCCTATATTAGGTTATGTGCCTTTCAAAACACCATGGACTGCTGGGTTCATGGTGGTCTGACTCTGAATCTAGCTTTTTATGAATAATCTAGTTTAGCTTACAGCATTCTGACCCTTGTTACATAGCCTTTGTGCGTCCTCAACTTATATCTTTGACACATGTCTAATTTCAGTTCTCTTCTGTTCTTGTGGGTCTGTCTACATTCCATAAAATAGTTTTATTTCCATAGAAGGATAAAACACAAATACAACAGAATACAAAATCGAAAACAGTACAGTGGAATGCCTTAAACAGTCGCCCCCATTTAAACAGAAGGCATTCTGGTTAATACAGGAACGGAGGATCTATGCTGCAATAACTGTTGACATGATTTCCAATTTAAATACAGGTTGAGTATCCCTTATCCAAACATCCATTATCCCAAATATTCAGAAAACCATACATTCCAGAAAGTGAAAAAAAAAAATTCTTGCAAAACACTTACTGGGGACATCTGTAACAGCACTACTGTGGACATGATGTGTAACTGGCACTACTGCGGACATGATGTGTAACTGGCACTATATATGTGCAAGAAAATAATTGCTTGGCATTCACATTCAGTGTCTGATATAGTACACAAACTTTGTTTCATGTTTTGAAACCTTATTTTATGCCGAAATAAAATATATTTGCATGTATTTCACGTGTTTGATGTGTTTATACAACATAAATGCCTCAAGATACATCATTGAAATATAAAAATATTCTGAAGTACGGAATAATCCAATATCCAAAATTCTTATGGTCCCGAGCATTTTGGATAAGGGATACTCAACCTGTATATACACAGCAGGATAAGCATTTATAATCAAGGCTGTTCTTCATTTAAAAGTTCTATCTCTGAAGAGTCATATATTTAACTAATATTACATTAACCCCTTCCCGACATTTGACGTATATATACGTCATGGCCGGGATGTACTTCCCGACACATGACGTATATATACGTCATGACTTCAAAGTGCCACTGCGTCTAGAGACGCAGTGACAGAGGGACGATGTCTGCTGTCCCTGACAGCAAACATGTCCCTGCATGCCCAGGGGGGGCGGCGATGCCGCCCCCCCGTCGGCGATTGCTGTGATTGGCTGTTCAATGTGAACAGCCATTCGCAGCGTTTTCCTGTGTTACCGGCGAATCAGACGCTCGGTAACACAGGTGTCAATCACCGCCGGGTGTGAGGAGGCATGAGGGGGTCATCAGTGACGACGACACCTCACCCCACCTGCCCCCAAGGCTGTGATTGGTCCGTCGGACCGACGGACCAATCACAGCCATGGCGCGCCATTTAAACTAATGGTGACTGCGCTGCAGACGCCATTCCGGTCTGGAATTGTGTGCAGAGCTGTCACCGGCCACTCTGTCCTGCTATACATACCTGAACCTTGCCTGATACTTACCTGATCACCGCTGATCACCGCTGGTAGTGTGCTGCCAGCAGCTGGATGCTTCCTGGATCTTGTGACTTCCTGTGTGCTGCTGCTGCAGTGTCATAGAGTCACAGATAGTGATAGATAGTCAGAGATAGTCAGAGATAGTGAGAGATAGTGACAGAGAGTGATAGAGAGTGATAGAGAGTGCTATATTTTGTGTCTGCTGCACCCCCTTTTGTGCTGATCACTATATCTGAGCTGATCAGCAACTTTTTGGGGGTGCAGAGGTTTTTTTTTTATATATATACCTGTCAGTTGCACCAAAGGTTGTGCTGCCTGTGCAACTGACTGCTGCCCCCCCCTGCTGCCCCCCTTTTGTGCTGATCAGTTTAAATTAATTAAGATCAGCAACTTTTTGGTGGTCCAGGTTTTTTTTTTATATATATACCTGTCAGTTGCACCAAAGGTTGTGCTGCGTGTGCAACTGACTGCTGCCCCCCCTGCTGCCCCCCTTTTGTGCTGATCAGTTTAAATTAATTAATCAGCAACTTTTTGGGGGTCCAGGTTTTTTTTTTATATATACCCTGTCAGGTTGCACCCACAGTTGTGTGCCTGCTGCCCCTCACTGCTAATCAGTGTTGCATCACTGCATCACTGATCTGCAGTTTTTTTGTTTTTTTTGGAGAGTGCAGTGGGGTTTTGTTTTTACACCCACGTTGCTTTTGTGGGTGTCCTGTGGCCGCTAAGCGCTGTTCAGTGACGGACGTTACTGACCAGCATCTGTGCTCAATTTTTGGCGCAGGACCTTTTTTTTTTTTTTTTAACCCCTTCAATTTTTTTTTTTTATTGGGATCAAATTCCTGTATAAAGTATTTTTTTTTCTGCACTACATACACACTACACACTACATGTGTTGAAATAAAGTTTGTACCCCCCCTACACTATACACGTGTTGAAACATTACACTTACAGAAACACAAAAATAAAAATGGCATCCCAAATGTCATCCCAAATGTCATCCCAGTCATCAAGAAGAATGTATTCAGCGGAGGAGGCATATGCCATTCTTGCCTCTGACTCTGACACAGCCAGTGATGCAAGCGGGGAATTTGAAGGATTCGTCTTAAGCTCCTCTTCCTCCTCTGGTGATGAGGGACCCCCTCAAAGACGCCCCCGTAGAGCAGCTGAGACCCCCCCCCAAATGATTGATCCCGTATGGACCCCACCACCAGACAATTTTGAGCCCCAGGTTCCTGAGTTTTTGGCCATCCTAGGAATCCAATTTGATTCAACAGGTCTCAGAGAAATTGACTTTTTCAAATTATTTTTCTCTGATGATTTTATAAATTTAATGGTGGACCAAAGTAATTTATATGCCCAGCAGTTTATTGCTCAAAACCCCACGTCATCATTTGCTAGGTGGACCCCTGTAGATGCAGTAGAGATGATGACGTTTTGGGGTCTGGTGTTACATATGGGCATAGTAAAAAAGCCAGAAATTAGGCAATATTGGAGTACAGATGTTCTGTACAGCACCCCATTTTACCGTATGGCCATGACTCGGACTCGTTTTGAGACAATCCTTAAATTTTTACATTACACCGATAATGCACAGTGCCCACCCAGAGATGATCCCACCTTTGACCGGCTATTCAAAGACAGGCCGGTCATTGATCATTTCAGTGCCAAATTTGCAGAGATGTACATCCCTGAAAAATTTATTTGTATCGACGAGTCCCTTATACATTTTAAAGGAAGGGTTAAATTCCGCCAGTACCTTCCCAATAAGAGGGCAAGGTATGGCATAAAAATGTATAAGCTGTGTGAAAGCACCTCAGGGTACACCCACAGGTTTAGGGTATATGAAGGGAAGGATTCAACAATTGAACCGGCAGAATGCCCCCCCTCCCTCGTAGGTGTTAGTGGAAAAATTGTCTGGGATTTAGTGCACCCCTTCCTGGATAAAGGTTATCACCTCTATGTGGATAACTTTTACGCTAGCATCCCCCTGTTTAAGGCCCTTGGTTCAAGAGGTACAGCAGCTTGCGGTACTGTGCGCAAGAACCAAAGAGGCCTCCCAAAAACGCACATTGCCCAAGTACTGAGAAGGGGTGAAAGCAGGGGAATATGCACCGAAAATATGTTGTTGGTCAAATATAAGGACAAGAGGGATGTCCTTATACTGACAACAATTCATGGAGACAGTACCACCTCCGTCCCTGTACGAGGTACCAGTATCCACACCTCAAAACCTAATTGTATCCTAGATTACAATAGGTACATGGGCGGAGTGGATCTTTCAGATCAGGTACTGAAGCCGTACAGTCCCCTGCGGAAAACAAAAAGCTGGTACAAGAAGCTGGCCGTGTATATCATCCAGATGGCACTGTATAACGCTTACGTGCTATTCCGTTCTACCGGCCAGAGGGGGACATTTATGCACTTTCAAGAGGAAGTCATAAAGGGCCTAATATTTGGGAACCAGCAGGCAGAGGGCCCCAGTACTTCTAGTACTGGCCCCCGTATTGTACCAGGGCAGCATTTTCCTAACGAAATCCCCTCCACTGCAAGAAAGGGCAGGACACAAAAAAGGTGCAAAGTTTGCTATAAAAAGGGAATAAGAAAGGATACTATTTTCCACTGTGAATCTTGCCCCGACAAACCCGGCCTATGTATAAAGGAGTGTTTTAAAATATACCACACATCTATGGATTATTAGGTTCATCATTTCACCGTGCTTCGGGGGTCTTGCTAATGCCACATAGCACCCACCATTCATTCCACCAGAATCTGAGCTGCAAAATCCAAAAATCACTCCTTCCCTTCTGAGTCCTGCCATTTTTTGGTCACACATGAGGCATTGCCGTACTCGGGAGAAATTGGGGCACAGATTTTGGGGTGCTTTGTCTCCTTCATTCCTTGTGAAAATGAAAAATTTTGAGCCAGAACTGCATTTTTGTGTAAAAAATTTAATTTTTCATTTTCACTGCCCAGTTGCACCACAATTGGTGAAACCCCTGGGGGTTTGAAATGTACACTATACCCCTAGATGAATTCCCTGAGGGGTGTAGTTTGCAAAATGGGGTCACTTGTGGGGGGGTTCCACTGTATTGGTGCTTCGGGGGTCTTGCTAATGCGACATAGCACCCACCAACATTCCACCAGAATCTGAGCTGCAAAATCCAAAAATCACTCCTTCCCTTCTGAGTCCTGCCATGCACCCAAATGGTATTTTTTGGTCACATGTGAGGCATTGCCGTACTCGGGAGAAATTGGGGCACAGATTTTGGGGTGCTTTGTCTCCTTCATTCCTTGGGAAAATGAAAAATTTTGAGCCAGAACTGTATTTTTGTGTAAAAAATTAAATTTTTCATTTTCACTGCCCAGTTGCACCACAATTGGTGAAACCCCTGGGGGAATAGATGAATTCCCTGAGGGGTGTAGTTTGCAAAATGGGGTCACTTGTGGGGGGGTTCCACTGTATTGGTGCTTCGGGGGTCTTGCTAATGCGACATAGCACCCACCAACATTCCACCAGAATCTGAGCTGCAAAATCCAAAAATCACTCCTTCCCTTCTGAGTCCTGCCATGCACCCAAATGGTATTTTTTGGTCACATGTGAGGCATTGCCGTACTCGGGAGAAATTGGGGCACAGATTTTGGGGTGCTTTGTCTCCTTCATTTCTTGGGAAAATGAAAAATTTTGAGCCAGAACTGCATTTTTGTGTAAAAAATTTAATTTTTCATTTTCACTGCCCAGTTGCACCACAATTGGGGAAACCCCTGGGGGTTTGAAATGTACACTATACCCCTAGATGAATTCCCTGAGGGGAGTAGTTTGCAAAATGGGGTCACTTGTGGGGGGGTTCCACTGTATTGGTGCTTCGGGGGTCTTGCTAATGCGACATAGCACCCACCAACATTCCACCAGAATCTGAGCTGCAAAATCCAAAAATCACTCCTTCTCTTCTGAGTCCTGCCATGCACCCAAATGGTATTTTTTGGTCACATGTGAGGCATTGCCGTACTCGGGAGAAATTGGGGCACAGATTTTGGGGTGGTTTGTCTCCTTTATTCCTTATGAAAATGAAAAATTTTGAGCCAGAACTGCATTTTTGTGTAAAAAATGTAATTTTTCATTTTCACTGCCCAGTTGTACCACAATTGGTGAAACCCCTGGGGGTTTGAAATGTACACTATACCCCTAGATGAATTCCCTGAGGGGTGTAGTTTGCAAAATGGGGTCACTTGTGGGGGGGGGGTTCCTAACTTTTAGCATCTTATGGTGCCTAGAAACCTACATGGTGCCTAAAAAATAATCTCATAAAAAGGAGGCTCCAAAATCAAGTAGGTGCTCCTTCTATTATGAAGCCTGTGGTTTGGTCAACGTGCACACTAGGGCCACATATAGGATATTTATGAAAACAAAAGAATTGGGGGAATCAATTTTTAGTCACATTTCTCTAGTAAAATCTACTGTGTTCCTTAGAAAAATGTATTAAAATTGAAAATCTGCAAAAAAAATGAAATTTTGAAATTTCACCTACACTTTGTTTTAATTCCTGTGAAACACCTAAAGGGTTAACAAACTTCCAAAATGCTGTTTTGAATACTGTGAGGGGTGCAGTTTTTGAAATGGCATCATTTATGGGGGTGTCTCACATACAAGTCCCTCAAAGTCACATCAGAACTGAACTGGTCCCTAAAAAAATCAGTGTTTGAAATTTTCTTGAAAATTTGAGAATTTGCTATTCATATTTTAAGCCTCCTAGTGTCCAAAAAATTTAAAAGGAAGTTGAAATAATGATGGAAACATAAAGTAGACATATGGTCTATGTTAGTTATTAACTATTTTGAGTGGTATGATTATTTGTCTCACAAGCAGAAAATTTAACATTTTGAAAATTGCTAAATTTTCCATTTTTTTTACGACATTTTGGTATTTTTCACAAAAAAACACAGACTGTATCGACCCAAATTTACCACTAATTTGAAGTACAATGTGTCACGAGAAAACAATCTCAAAATCACTGGGATAAGTAAAAGCAAAAAAAAGTTATCCCCACTTAAGTGATACATGTTAGATTTGAAAAAAAGGGCTCTGTCAGGAAGGCAAAAACTGGCTGCGTCAGGAAGGGGTTAATTACTACACATCTGTTTGTAGGATCTAATTTCAGTTTAGACCAATTTACCTGTTTTGTCAATCCACTAGATACTGTATAGCTTATTAATTGTGTATTGCATTTCTTTTTGCTGCTGGCCTATAAAAAATTCTACTAGTGTGACATACTTTTCATGTAATTATTTTATGGTATAACTATAGATTGATATTAATTAATTAAATTGTGTTTTTCTTTATAAACAAGTTGGTTTTTGATTTATTACTTCTGACTATTAGCTATTTTGAATATGTACCGCGATGGTGCGCCATACTGTTCTTGTTTTTCATTTGTTTGTGAGACAAAACAGAACTGGGTCTAGAATATTGTGATATCTCTTCTATTAAAAAAAAAAAAAGCAAACACAAATCATACGGATGGAGCGCGAGTCAACAAGCCTTTTCATATCACCAAATTACCTGATCTGGCGCAGGCTGGCGGACCAGCGCTTCATCTGACAGGGATGCGTAAGCGTCTTATCAGCACTGCCCTGCCTGTCTCTGCTTCAGGAAGATGGGTGGGGATCAGGGGATCTGATGGCAGCTGGGGGGGGGGGCTGCGGGAGAGCGGCTGAGGGCAGCGGATGATGGCAGAGGGCTCCGATGGAATGGAGCTGCTCCATCTGCAGTTTACTTTTAGGTCATTAAAAATAAATAAAAGCAATAATACAGTAAATACAATCGAAGCCATACAACCAATAAATTGTTGTGATGTAAGGCGATACATATAAATTCAATCCAAGATAACACAAGCAGTTAAGTATTCAAAACAAATCCTAAATATTATTGAATGTATATGTATTATTTAAACAGTTCTCTCCGCATAAATCTAGCATTTCATGGCACGTGTAGTTAGTGTTCTACAGGTAAAACCAAATATGCTATCTAGAGAATTTCCTAAACCTTAGCAAATAAATAGTGAGCTGCACTGTTCATAAACAGCTCCCTGTAGCACCTTAACTGGTCCCAGCATTGCTGTAATACAAGTAGAACACAAGAACATTATTCTACAAAACAGAATGCATTTGAGAAAATCTCATGAGCGAACTGAACTTGGTATTTTTATTTCTATTGTCGTGTACAGTGGCTTAATATGAAACATTTGTATAGTCTTATAAAACAATGTTAACAGTAGAAAACACATAAAAACAATTTATATTTGCTGTGGAACCTGCTTCTGTAAAATCCAACTTTTAATTTAAAAGTAATAAAAGGATTTTAGAAACCATTCTTTTGGTTTACGGAGTTACTTTCTCAAAGGTCTTTTTTATGATTGTTCTCAAGGAATTTGAACGAAGCCAAATAAACAATTTGTTTAATTAGTTTATTACTTAGTTGGTAAATATATGTTTATTAACTAAGAAATAAAGGTTAATGCATGTGATATAAATGTTTTTACACTACTTACAAAAGTCAACATGATTTCTGTGCAGAAACTGATAAAGGTACTTTATTATTTTTGCATTTCCTCAGAATCTCACATTAAAAAGCTGGAGCTAAAACATTCTGTGCAGGAGGAATACATTTTTATTAAACTGTAATCCAATGTTTGCATTATCAAAATGTACATACTGGTAAAGCATCATTTAATTTAGAAACCCTGAGTATAGAGACTGGAAGTGGCAGAATAGATTGGCAACTACTTGTGAGACTAAGGCCCTGATCACAGCATACCGAGCACCTGAGGCACTGCCCCGATGAATACCTTCCCCCACCATGCCGAATCCCCTCGGGATCATGCGAGGGGTTGTGTACAAGAACATATCCCCTTGCATGCCTCCGCTAGCAGGAGAAATCATTTGATGGTCGCTGACCATTGAATGATTTCTCCTACATTCGCAATTAGAAGTCAGTGAAAACTGACTTTTATTAACAAACGCAACAATGAAGACGGTGTGGGCGGTTGCTGTCCTTTGATGTCAGCCGGACACCCACGGCAGGCATCGGCCCACCTGGGTACCCAATGTTTTCATGGGGACACCCATAAAATTCTGGGCACTGCACTGGTCCATCACTGTCACCGTCCATGGCCCTCCCTCCCCGCAACAAACAGCCCAGTGAGTGTGTAAATCGCTGAAGCCATTCATTGCTGGGGTCTGCACATGCATAAGCTGTAATTGCGCATGTGCAGACCCTTGAGTGTGTTTACACACTTACTGGGCTGTTTGTTGCAGGGAGGGAGGGCCATGGGCGGTGGACCATTATCGGTGATGGCGGTGGACCATTGGAGCTTCCAATTCATCATGTTTCAAGTGATATAGAATCAAGGCCCAAGAGTCTTTCATGCATGGTTACTGGCAACTGAAGTATATCAGAACATGAAATTAGTGTTCATTCTAGCACCCTCCATCTTTGAAAACCCATGCAATTCCTGTTCCCTTCCTGGGCTGTCTCTGTCTGCTGTGGTGTTTCACTCACAAGCAGTGAAAACTGTGGAGAAATGGACTAGTGGAGAAGTTTCCATTAGCAACAGATCAGTTTTGAGGTTGCAATTGTCATGTGCATTCCATATAATTACAGGTAGAAGCTGATTGGTAAATGTGGCCACTTCTACTTTGGTAACATTTGTCCATTGGTCACAGTTTTCCTGCTTGATGCATCAAGCCCTTAGCTTTTAACATCCATTTCCTACAGGTTGTGGCAGACAGAAATCATGCGGGTTCAGGGAAGATTACACAGCAGCTTATTGTGTTATGTTATTAGACATGTTAAGGCCTTACATTTACATTAGTTGTATACAGAAGTTTAAAAAGTTGAGTTTATTGTAAAATAGATGTTAGAGGCTAAAATATTTGAGCAAACATGCTTGGGATAGACATAAGGAAATACTTATTAATGTATAAAAAATGCAAAGTATAAAAAAACACAAATACAAGGAACAAACACATTGAAGGATTAGTTAAAATGCTGATGTGGGGGTTTTATTGCACTATTTAGTTTATAATAGACCTCAAAACGAAAACAAGATATATTAGAATGAATTGTGAATGTGTGGATTTTAATATTTATTTGTACATGACTTGTTAAAAAGGTTTGAGACTCTGAAAAAGTATTGCAGAACAAATGGGCATCAAATCTAATGGCAGACTTGTTTGTACAATAATGGATATTTTCTAAAGCATCAATATGTAATAAAAGAGTTTATGTACATATTCTACTTGAACATCGAAAAATCATAAACCTAAAATTGTGAACATAAAACATTAAAACACATTTGAAGTATTTTTCTATTTTGATAGTACGCCGCTTAGTGAACCTTCTAACACCGCCTCCCACCGCCTTGCATATATCCTCGCCACACTGCAAATGGATGTTTTGCATAAACATCCATTCGCAGAGTAACGTGCAAGCCCGAAATAATGAATGACATTGAATGATTTCTACAGTGCTCGCAAATCTAAGTCAGTCTGAGCTGACTTAGACTTGAGGCCTCCTGGTCCGAAAACTGGGTTGAAATTGTCAAAGTTTGGGTTGAATGTCCTGTGGCATTTGCTGCCTGCCCCTGTTCGCATGGGAATGTCTACCATTTTTCTGGGCACACCCATCGCACATGCTGGATACAGATTCAACTAGAATCAGGCCCCATATATGCTATTATCCAAACATTTTATTTGTTTGTGTTTTGGTTATTGATGTAACCAAAATTATTCATGTAACTCACATTAATGAGAGATCAGTACCCTGACCACATCTTGCCATTGTTGGTTTTTTTTATGTTTTCACTTTATTTTGTATACATATTGGACATTCCCTGACCACAATTTAATACTTTTTGTCTATATTTTATGATTCACATTTTCTCCTCTTGTGTATCGGACCAAGAGCTCTGGTTTAATAAAAAAAAATAAAAAGTATACCTTATTGTTCTATCATTCTTGAGGAGTATGCCAAAAATGAGTTCTCTCCGCTTTCTTCTCCATACGAGTATGATACATATTTTCCTATTATATTAAGACAATGTAAATGTAATGACAAAATAAATATATAAAAATATACAAAACATTATTTGAGAGATCTTATCACCATTCAAATTCATAGATCCCAAAACACACAAATGTATTTCTGACTTCTATGCAATCATAAAACATTTTTGTAACCACATATATAAAAAAAATGTGCTGATGAAAATGGTCATAAATAACCTTAAAAATGTAAAGTTTGCAAAACTGTTCAAAAAGTGCTCAACTTCCAATTTAAAGAAAAAAAACTTTGACAATTTCACAAAATATAGACAGCTTGTTGTGCAAATAGTTTCTAAGTTTTAGCTGACATTTTAACAGTACGCCATTTGACCTTTCACTTAACTTTTGACCATTTTGCATATGCAGAGAACAAGCTCAGAAGGTCACAATCCACAAGGTGTATCATACATATTTATAATAGAGTAGATCTTGGATTGCTGACTGTTAAATGCCAGTATCCACTGTACTGGGCAGGCTGCACAGAATGAATCAAGCATAGTGAATTTAAAGAGATCTTAATGAAAATCTGCATCCACATCAAATTGCAGACCATTTAGGAAAAGTACTTATTTTATTTCTTTCTCACAGGTAACCGCATGGCAAACATAGTCAAAAATTTCACTTGAATATTTTAAAATCCTGAATACTTTGGAGTGGACGTAATGCATTCTTGAAACCTCAACTTATATTACATTCTGCATAAGTCATTTTCTTTTGTGCTTCAATGCTTCCAAGGTACAAATTTGTTGGTAAAAACCATATAGTCATCTCTACAAAACTGAAAAAGTAATTAGCTGTCACACTGTTTGAGGTTTCAGATAGATAGTAGATATTGTACTGATGAAAATGTTTTTTTCATGTAGCAAAGTTTTAAATAAAAGTTAAACAATGTAAAATGTCTAAGTGAACTTATCAAAGCATCGGCATTAATTAGAGCAATTTAGCAATATACTTTAAACTTTAATATGTAAAATTATACTTATATTGTGTCTTTAATTAAATCAGCACAGTATCACATTACATATTCTGTATACTATAGCTAAATCTACTCTCAGTTTTTTAGCTACTGTGTATAAAATACTACTGTACTGTATGTATAATATTATATATCCCAATCAAGTGACATTGTGGGTGCTAATTTTATCAGATAAAAGTGTTTTTTAATTAAGGATAATAAAATCTCAATATTGGCTCATTTTATAGATCTGTTCCAAATGGAGTCTTAGCCCCACTGTATGGCGATACCAACTCATGATCACAGGGAAACTCCTGAGTCCTGTACTACTATTTTAATCCAATTGCTACTTGCTGTTTTGCTTCATGGGCACAGCCATATTTGATCACAACACATCACCCATTCTGAAAAAACAATCACTGGCAACTCCAATAACAAGATTCGGTGCAGAGGGTGCCTTTTTTAAACCAGGAACTGCTAATGTCACATTGGTAGGGCAGCTCTCATTCTCTAGATGAAGTTCTGCTGGTCCTTATATGGATTATACATTTCCAGTTGCATCTGATTTTGCCTCCATCTTTGGCAGTATCAAGTACCTCTGGTCTAGTCCAGAGCATCTGCATCCTGTATCCACACTTTACATTGTCAGTTTTCAATATGTTGCCTCCCCAGGCACCAGTTTTGAGTCTCTTGTTGTTCATTTCAGCTCTGATTTCTGATTTCCGTGTAGCTCTGAGTTCCATGTAGCAGGCTGTGCACCTGGGCTTAGTCTTAAGTGTCCTATGACTTGTTCTAGTTCTCTGTTTGCTTCAGATTCCAGTCCTTAGTTCTCTGGTTTAGATTCTAGTTCTTAGTTTTGTGTCCCACATTTCCAGTACCCACAGAAGCCATGCCTCTCTTCTGGGTTAGACTCAAATGAGCAGAAGTTTAAACAAGGCCTACTAAGACAGCTAAGCCCAAGGATCCTGATCTGGATCTTTAAAATCTAGCATTCACTACCGGCTAAATGTAATAGTAGTTGTGCCTTGTCTTTTGTGCTGTCAGTCAGACCTGTAGATGTTGCTATGAAGTAAGCATACTGTAGGATTTTTAGATCTCTCACTTTCAAGTAAACTTCTAATACTGTTAATGTTAATCTTATGTTTATTTTGCAGCCTCTTAAGGTCTTTGCTCTCATCCTTAGCAGTGCAAGTTTGTCAAACCATGATGTCATGTGAAATTCCTTAACAGTGCTTATTTACTAACAATGCATATATATTTTGTACTGCATCACAGTAATAACCAGCAGATACTATATATTTAAAAATACCTAGTACTAGTTGAAAATTTTAAATAATCAGCTGGATATTCTGATGTGATGTTAATAAATGTACCCTAATATATCCATTGACTTGCATTTCAAATAAATACACATCGCAGATTTTATACAGCTGTTATCATTTAAGAGTAACATGTTCTGAAACATATCTTCTTCCAACAAAACTCCATATTTAAAAATCAGTAGTTGTCTGTATTATATTTGGAATAGAGACTAATAAAAGACATTACACTATTCATTTCTTCTATTATAAAGGCTCTATTCAATCATTTATTTTTGGGGTGTACTTATTTGCCCTTTTCAGGTACTGTAAAATGTTTCTAAATGTGCCTCTAAGTGTAGAATACATAAAAAACCCTACTTGTTTATGGGTTTCAACACTTTCCATTCCACAGTACCTTCTTATGTGAGCATGATGGCATATTTCATTATGAACACATTAACCCCTTCCTGACAGAGCTAGTTTTTGCGTTCCTGACAGAGCCATTTTTTTCAAATCTGACATGTCTCACTTAAGTGGGGATAACTTTTTTTTGCTTTTACTTATCCCAGTGATTTTGAGATTGTTTTTTCGTGACACATTGTACTTCAAATTAGTGGTAAATTTGGGTCGATACAGTCTGTGTTTTTTTGTGAAAAATACCAAAATGTCGTGAAAAAATGGAAAATTTAGCGATTTGCAAAATGTTAAATTTTCTGCTTGTGAGACAAATAATCATACCACTCAAAATAGTTAATAACTAACATAGACCATATGTCTACTTTATGTTGCAATCATTATTTCAACTTCCTTTTAATTTTTTTGGACACTAGGAGGCTTACAATATGAATAGCAAATTCTCAAATTTTCAAGAAAATTTCAAACACTGATTTTTTTAGGGACCAGTTCAGTTCTGATATGACTTTGAGGGACTTGTATGTGAGACACCCCCATAAATGATGCCATTTCAAAAACTGCACCCCTCACAGTATTCAAAACAGCATTTTGGAAGTTTGTTAACCCTTTAGGTGTTTCACAGGAATTAAAACAAAGTGTAGGTGAAATTTCAAAATTTCATTTTTTTTGCAGATTTGCAAATTTAATACATTTTTCTAAGGAACACAGTACATTTTACTAGAGAAATGTGACTAAAAATTGATTCCCCCAATTCTTTTGTTTTCAAAAATATCCTATATGTGGCCCTAGTGTGCACGTTGACCAAACCACAGGCTTCATAATAGAAGGAGCACCTACTTGATTTTGGAGCCTCCTTTTTATGAGATTATTTTTTAGGCACCATGTAGGTTTCTAGGCACCATAAGATGCTAAAATTTAGGAACCCCCCCACAAGTTACCCCATTTTGCAAACTACACCCCTCAGGGAATTCATCTAGGGGTATAGTGTACATTTCAAACCCCCAGGGGTTTCACCAATTGTGGTACAACTGGGCAGTGAAAATGAAAAATTACATTTTTTACACAAAAATGCAGTTCTGGCTCAAAATTTTTCATTTTCACAAGGTATGAAGGAGAAAAAGCACCCCAAAATCTGTGCCCCAATTTCTCCCGAGTACGGCAATGCCTCACATGTGAACAAAAAATACCAGTTGGGTGCATGGCAGGACTCAGAAGGGAAGGAGTGATTTTTGGATTTTGCAGCTCAGATTCTGGTGGAATTTTGATGGGTGCTATGTCGCATTAGCAAGACCCCCCAAGCACCAAGACAGTGGAACCCCCCCACAAGTGACCCCATTTTGCAAACTACACCCTCAGGGAATTCATCTAGGGGTATAGTGTACATTTCAAACCCCCAGGGGTTTCACCAATTTTGATACAAGTGGGCAGTGAACATGAAAAATTACATTTTTTTACACAAAAATGCAGTTCTGGCTCAAAATTTTTCATTTTCAGAAGGTATGAAGGAGAAAAAGCACCCCAAAATCTGTGCCCCAATTTCTCCCGAGTACGGCAATGCCTCACATGTGACCAAAAAATACCAGTTGGGTGCATGGCAGGACTCAGAAGGGAAGGAGTGATTTTTGGATTTTGCAGCTCAGATTCTGGTGGAATTTTGGTGGGTGCTATGTCGCATTAGCAAGACCCCCCAAGCACCAAGACAGTGGAACCCCCCCACAAGTGACCCCATTTTGCAAACTACACCCCTCAGGGAATTCATCTAGGGGTATAGTGTACATTTCAAACCCCCAGGGGTTTCACCAATTTTGATACAAGTGGGCAGTGAACATGAAAAATTACATTTTTTTACACAAAAATGCAGTTCTGGCTCAAAATTTTTCATTTTCAGAAGGTATGAAGGAGAAAAAGCACCCCAAAATCTGTGCCCCAATTTCTCCCGAGTACGGCAATGCCTCACATGTGAACAAAAAATACCAGTTGGGTGCATGGCAGGACTCAGAAGGGAAGGAGTGATTTTTGGATTTTGCAGCTCAGATTCTGGTGGAATTTTGGTGGGTGCTATGTCGCATTAGCAAGACCCCCCAAGCACCAAGACAGTGGAACCCCCCCACAAGTGACCCCATTTTGCAAACTACACCCCTCAGGGAATTCATCTAGGGGTATAGTGTACATTTCAAACCCCCAGGGGTTTCACCAATTTTGATACAAGTGGGCAGTGAACATGAAAAATTACATTTTTTTACACAAAAATGCAGTTCTGGCTCAAAATTTTTCATTTTCAGAAGGTATGAAGGAGAAAAAGCACCCCAAAATCTGTGCCCCAATTTCTCCCGAGTACGGCAATGCCTCACATGTGACCAAAAAATACCAGTTGGGTTCATGGCAGGACTCAGAAGGGAAGGAGTGATTTTTGGATTTTGCAGCTCAGATTCTGGTGGAATTTTGGTGGGTGCTATGTCGCATTAGCAAGACCCCCAAAGCACCAATACAGTGGAACCCCCCCACAAGTGACCCCATTTTGCAAACTACACGCCTCAGGGAATTCATCTAGGGGTATAGTGTACATTTCAAACCCCCAGGGGTTTCACCAATTTTGATACAAGTGGGCAGTGAACATGAAAAATTACATTTTTTTACACAAAAATGCAGTTCTGGCTCAAAATTTTTCATTTTCAGAAGGTATGAAGGAGAAAAAGCACCCCAAAATCTGTGCCCCAATTTCTCCAGAGTACGGCAATGCCTCACATGTGAACAAAAAATACCAGTTGGGTGCATGGCAGGACTCAGAAGGGAAGGAGTGATTTTTGGATTTTGCAGCACAGATTTTGGTGGAATGAATGGTGGGTGCTATGTTGCACCAATACAGTGGAACCCCCCCACAAGTCACCCCATTTTGCGAAGTACACCCCTCAGGGAATTCATCTAGGGGTATAGTGTACATTTCAAACCCCCAGGGGTTTCACCAATTTTGATACAAGTGGGCAGTGAAAATGAAAAATTACATTTTTTTACACAAAAATGCAGTTCTGGCTCAAAATTTTTCATTTTCAGAAGGAATGAAGGAGACAAAGCACCCCAAAATCTGTGCCCTAATTTCTCCCGAGTACGGCAATGCCTCATGTGTGACCAAAAAGTGGCAGGACTCAGAAGGGAAGGAGTGATATTTGGAGTTTGCAGCACAAATTCTGGTGGAATGATGGTGGGTGCTATGTCGCATTAGCAAGACCCCCAAAGCACCAATACAGTGGAACCCCCCCACAAGTGACCCCATTTTGCAAACTACACCCCTCAAGGAATTCATCTAGGGGTATAGTGTACATTTCAAACCCCCAGGGGTTTCACCAATTTTGATAAAACTGGGCAGTGAACATGAAAAATTACATTTTTTTACACAAAAATGCAGTTCTGGCTCAAAATTTTTCATTTTCAGAAGGAATGAAGGAGACAAAGCACCCCAAAATCTGTGCCCCAATATCTCCCAAGTACGGCAATGCCTCACATGTGACCAAAAAATACCAGTTGGGTGCATGGCAGGACTCAGAAGGGAAGGAGTGATTTTTGGATTTTGCGGCTCAGATTCTGGTGGAATGAATGGTGGGTGCTATGTGGCATTAGCAAGACCCCCGAAGCACGGTGAAATTATGAACCTAATATTCCATAGATGTGTGGTATATTTTAAAACACTCCTTTATACATAGGCCGGGTTTGTCGGGGCAAGTGTCACACTGGAAAATAGTTTGCTTTCTTATTCCCTTTTTATAGCAAACTTTGCACCTTTTTTGTGTCCTGCCCTTTTTTCCAGTGGAGGGGATTTCATCAGGAAAATGCTGCCCTGGTACAATACGGGGGCCAGTACTAGAAGTACTGGGGCCCTCTGCCTGCTGGTTCCCAAATATTAGGCCCTTTATGACTTCCTCTTGAAAGTGCATAAATGTCCCCCTCTGGCCGGTAGAACGGAATAGCACGTAAGCGTTATACAGTGCCATCTGGATGATATACACGGCCACCTTCTTGTACCAGATTTTTGTTTTCCGCAGGGCACTGTACGGCTTCAGTACCTGATCTGAAAGATCCACTCCGCCCATGTACCTATTGTAATCCAGGATACAATTAGGTTTGGAGGTGTGGGTACTGGTACCTCGTACAGGGACGGAGGTGGTACTGTCTTCGTGAATTGTTGTCAGTATAAGGACATCCCTCTTGTCCTTATATTTGACCAACAACATATTTTCGTTGCATATTCCCCTGCTTTCACCCCTTCTCATTACTTGGGCAATGTGCGTTTTTGGGAGGCCTCTTTGGTTCTTGCGCACAGTACCGCAAGCTGCTGTACCTCTTGAACCAAGGGCCTTAAACAGGGGGATGCTAGTGTAAAAGTTATCCACATAGAGGTGATAACCTTTATCCAGGAAGGGGTGCACTAAATCCCAGACAATTTTCCCACTAACACCTACGAGGGAGGGGGGGCATTCTGGCGGTTCAATTCTTGAATCCTTCCCTTCATAAACCCTAAACCTGTGGGTGTACCCTGAGGTGCTTTCACACAGTTTATACATTTTTATGCCATACCTTGCCCTCTTACTGGGAAGGTACTGGCGGAATTTAACCCTTCCTTTAAAATGTATAAGGGACTCGTCGATACAAATAAATTTTTCAGGGATGTACACCTCTTCAAATTTGGCACTGAAATGATCAATGACCGGCCTGACTTTGAATAGCCGGTCAAAGGTGGGATCATCTCTGGGTGGGCACTGTGCATTATCGGTGTAATGTATAAATTTAAGAATTGTCTCAAATCGAGTCCGGGTCATGGCCATACGGTAAAATGGAGTACTGTACAGAACATCTGTACTCCAATATTGCCTAATTTCTGGCTTTTTTACTATGCCCATATGAAACACCAGACCCCAAAACGTCATCATCTCTACTGCATCTACAGGGGTCCACCTAGCAAATGATGACGTGGGGTTTTGAGCAATAAACTGCTGGGCATATAAATTAGTTTGGTCCACCATTAAATTTATAAAATCATCAGAGAAAAATAATTTGAAAAAGTCAATTTCTCTGAGACCTGTGGAATCAAACTGGATTCCTGGCATGGCCAAAAACTCAGGAACCTGGGGCTCAAAATTGTCTGGTGGTGGGGTCCATACGAGATCAATTGTTGGGGGGGGGGTCTCAGCTGCTCTACGGGGGCGTCTTTGAGGGGGTCCCTCATCACCAGAGGAGGAAGAGGAGCTTAAGACGAATCCTTCAAATTCCCCGCTTGCATCACTGGCTGTGTCTGAGTCAGAGGCAAGCATGGCATATGCCTCCTCCACTGAATACATTCTCCTGGATGACTGGGAGGACATTTGGGAGGACATTTGGGAGGACATTTGGGATGCCATTTTTATTTTTGTGTTACTGGTAGTGAAATGTTTCAACACGTGTATAGTGTAGGGGGGGGTACAAACTTTATTTCAACCCGGGGGGTATGTAGTGTGTAGTGTGTATGTAGTGCAGAAAAAAAAAAAATACTTTATACCAATAATAAAAAAAAAAATGAAGGGGTTAAAAATAAAAAATTGAAGGGGTTAAAAAAAAAAAAAAAAAAAAAAAAAAAAGGTCCTGCGCCAAAAATTGAGCACAGATGTTGGTCAGTAACGTCTGTCACTGAACAGCGCTCAAAGGCAACAGGAATTTAATCAAAAAAAAAAAAAAATGGATCAACCCTGTGCCGAAAAAGCTGATCAGTGATGTACGTCACTGATCAGCGCACAGTGGCCACAGGACACCCACAAAATCACAGTGTGTGTAAAAAAAAAATTAAAAAAAGACCCCACAAAAAAAATAAAAAGGTGATCAGTGATGCGACACTGATTACCAGTGAGGTGCAGCAGGTGCACAACCTTTGGTGCAACTTTCAGTGCAACTGACAGGTATATATAAAAAAAAAAAAACCTCTGTACCCCCAAAAAAGTTGCTGATCACCTCAGATATAGTGATCAGCACAAAAGGCGGGGGCAGCAGACACAAAATTTAGCACTCTCTATCACTCTCTGTCACTATCTCTCTCTATCTCTCTATCTCTCACTATCTATCACTCTATGACACTGCAGCAGCAGCACTGACAGGTATATCTATATATAAAAAAAAACCTGCGCCCCAAAAAAGTTGCTGATCAGTTAATTTATACTGATCAGCACAAAAGGAGGGGGCAGCAGTCAGTTATATAAAAAATATATAGCACAATCTGTCACTATCTCTCTCTATCTCTCTCTCTCTCTATCTCTCTCTATCTCTCTA
The DNA here is from genome assembly GCF_055691185.1 of Crinia signifera. Lineage (NCBI taxonomy): Eukaryota > Metazoa > Chordata > Amphibia > Anura > Myobatrachidae > Crinia > Crinia signifera. The sequence continues at coordinate 349,305,785 of NC_139217.1, forward strand.
TAACTATCACACTGCAGCAGCACAAAATATAGCACTCTGTCACTAGGCCTCTCTATCTATCTCTCTCTCTCTATCTCTCTCTATCTCTCTATCTCTCTCTCTCTATCTATAACTATATCACACTGCAGCAGCACAAAATATAGCACTCTCTGACACTATCTCTCTCTCTATCTCTCTCTATCTCTCTCTATCTCTCTATCTCTCTCTATCTATCTCTCTATCTAGCTAATACACTGCAGCAGCACAATTTCACAGCACAGGAAGGCACAAGTAGCAACAGGATCCAGGAAGCATCCAGCACACTACAAGCACAGATCAAGCAGTGATCAAGCAGTGATGAAGCAGTGATCAGGTAAGTATGGAGCAAGGTTCTGGTCAGTATATGGCGGCAGGTGGGCACGGTGACCGCACTGCACGCTATTCCAGACCGGAATGGCGTCTGCAGTGCAGTCACCGTTAGTTTAAACCCCCCTCCATGGCTGTGATTGGTCCGTCGGTCCGACGGACCAATCACGGCCTTTGGGGGCGGGCGGGGTGAGGTGGGGTGACACCAGTGTCACCCTTACACCCCGCGGGGATTGGTGCTGTACTTTACAGCACCAATCACCTCTGATCCCGTGTCACCGGCGAACGTTATTCGCCGGTGACACAGGAAAACGCTGTGAATGGCTGTTCACACTGAACAGCCAATCACAGCGATCGCCGACGGGGGGGCGGCATCGCAGCCCCCCCTGGGCATGCACGGACATGTCTGCTGTCAGGGACAGCAGACATGTTGAAACTGTCACCGCGTCTATAGACGCGGTGACAGTTTAAATCCATGACGTACATTTACGCCATGTGTCGGGAAGTGCTTCCCGACCATGACGTAAATGTACGTCAAATGTCGGGAAGGGGTTAATGAGGAACTCATTCAGTGACGGTTGGTAATGCAGCTGTTGTTGTCATTAGCGGTTGAGTAAATATGTTGCTCCACTTTGTAACTAAGTTTTGAGACATCCACTTTCAAGCTCCATAGTCTGTGCAAATGCAATAGAGATAAAAGCTCTAACAATTATGTAACATCAGTGACACAATTGACATCTATGGTAACCTAGATTCTACTACAGCTTCTCTCCTCAGATCCAACTAATGGTGATCTCTGAGGCAGTGGATTTGGGATTGGAAATTCAGGAGCATTCTATTAACATAAAACAGACCATGAAGCAGCCCCTTCTTACATTCACAGTATCCCAAACTTTACCCTGAAATGCCCAGGGATCACAAACACCTTCTTACCTGTTAGAGAAGCCATACACAATAGCAATCTCCATTGGTGACTTGGATTCATTCATACACTGTGTTTTCAGGGCTAATGTACAGTACTGTGGCGAAAAAAAATGTACAGTACTGTGGCGAAAAAAAATGCACTATGGCAGAAACTTGGACGCTACGTCAATCTCTGAATTAGGCCCTAAATCATTTTCTAAACAAATATGCTAATATTTAGTCATACTCAATTTCACTCTTGCAAAAGTTCCATGTAATAAAACATATACCTTTAAAAATGGGGAGGACAGGGCAGCAGGATTTTATCTTTGCACAAGTTTGTGACAAAGCCACTGAGGAGGCAGGGCTTATTCTACAAGATTACAAAAAACAATGTGAAACCAGGGTATAGCTGGAACTTAAGAGCACCATTATTTGAGGTGGAAGCACCAAACAACAAGCCCCTACACTATAGAAATTATTATGAAGGCCAAACATGGTGATGAGTATCTTCATCGGAATGAGGGGAGCCCCTTCTTTCACACTATGTTGGCTGTTAGTGGTTATTGTTTGGTGATCATATGTGAACCTGGGGCAATGTCAGCATATACTTCACAATTACCAGAAGCACCAAGCAATGGGGTGAGGCACTAAAACTTCCAGATCCCTCTATCCTTGAACCTAATTAATCCTCTTCTGATCTTTGCTGGTGGTACTGCATTCAGCTACCACTTCATGGAGCTATCACTGGGAGGTCCAGGCATTGTGGCTTGTAGACCCTTTACCTCTTCTACATTTTAGTCCAACTTGCCTCATCTCTCCTCCACCCCCTACTCACTGCATCTTGACTTGCAGAGTAGCTGTGGGGCCCAGATTGATAGGGTCTAGTGTGATTCCCTTTCAACTCCAAAGCTGCTGCCATTGATTTGTGTTCCAGCAGTCAGAGTTACCACCTCCAACTGACATTGCTAATTTGTTCTGGTAAGAGCATTGTTGCATCACAAAGATTATTTTAATTGATACCCACCTATTATATAATGGCCAGTATGTGTTATTATCCCTGCATCTAGAAGTTCATACACTTTGTGTTACTGTATACTAGTATCCGAGCAGCAACCTAGATTTTGTTTATGTTCTTGTTATGATTATATGCTTTGCATTTTATTTTCAATGCTTCTCATTTTGGGGAGTATTCAATGATTTTTTTCTCCATGTGCAGCGAATCCTGTTTAGGATATGCTGCACATTTGCAGGGTTCCGGAGGGCTGCAGCATTCGCTGCCAGCCCTCCCTGTCACCCTATTCAATGCAGCAGGGGCTCACTGCCCCTGCTGGCGAATTTTAACCCCTGCGGCGAATGCCCCAGAATTTGTGGGGGAAGCCTTCCGGGGCACAGGCAGCAGAGGCTGCCCCCGGAAATGCTGGCACGAGACAGGGGTAGGGAGCCTCTCCTCTGGTGACGCATGTAACAAGCTGGGACCAGAGTGAAGAGAATAAATGAATATCTAATGAGCGGCTCCCGGACCCCTGCTGGTGAAAGTGTAAAAAACAAAGTTTTAAAAAAATAAAATAAAAATTAAATATATATTAATGTGCTTCAAGCACATGAATAAAAATAGCATGCCCCTTCACAGAAAAAAAAATCAGATTTTTTGACACAAAAAAATAAAAAAAAAACCTTTATTTTAAAAGATCACTTTCCAGTTCACCTTATAAAGATGTTGAAAGCAAAATTGTGAATCATGGCAAAAATCAGGGAGAAAACAATTCGCCACCATACACTCTTAGCGAATCCCAGTGTAAACCCCATTTAAATACACCAGCGAATTGCAGCGAGCATGAAACGGAGAACTGGGGGGCATTCACTGTTCGGTTTCGGCGAACAGTGAACATTGAATAGGGTGAATCATATTTTCAGTGAAAAAAATTCACCACAAGGAGTGAAAACAGCCCGATTCGCTGAAAAAAACGGTGAATCGGGAGCATTGAATACTGGCCTTTGAGTTATAATGCCTGCAGTTGTGTTTCTTTTTCCCTACTTGGGTATCCTCTTAATATACAGTACTTATCTTTGTTTTGCTTCAATCTGCAGGTTGTCTGTGTTTTTTTCTGAGTTTATATATGCTGTAGAAAGTGAGAGATCACAATTTCTATTAATTGCATGTATGAGACACTCTTAAATGTTTATGCTTTTAATGTGTTCAGAATTAACTCTACTAAATTTTAATTTTTTTAATTAATTAAATTAAATTCAAGAAACAGTTTACTTTTGTAGTGTGAGTGTAAAGGGGAAATAGTATTTTTATTCCTTTTTATTCTGTGAAGGGGAGGGATTTCACTCATAGCATATCATATTATTAACCTCTCATATTCCTGAATCATATGTACTATTATTCTACTCATTTAAAACTGTATTATAATTATTAACTTGTATACCTTTTAATAAGTAACCAACCAGTTATAAGATATGTCAATATTCATTTGGTATAGCCCTATCAAGAAACATTGCACGCAAAAAGTGTACAGTATTAGTATATTCGGTACTTATGAGTTATCTGGGCGCCCGATTTTTTGATTGTATGCCTTAAGTTAAGGCATACAATCAGATGCGATGCGATATCGCATCGCATCGCATGCGACCATCGGATGCGATGACCCGATTTTTCCATAGGAATCAATGTTAAAATGGACTGAGTCCATTTTAACATGGAATTCAATGGGAAAAAGGGGTCCTTTTCATACCCCTACTATCCAAGTGGGCATGGAGTTGGATATAAACCTGTGGCGAGCGTAGCGAGCCACCGAGCCCGAAGCGTGGCGAGCGGACGGTATTCTGTGTCCCCTCGCGGGGCTCGCTACGCTCGCCACGCTTCGGGCTCGGTGGCTCGCTACGCTCGCCACAGGTTTATGTCCAACTCCATGCCCACTTGGATAGTAGGGGTATGAAAAGGACCCCTTTTTCCCATTGAATTCCATGTTAAAATGGACTCAGTCCATTTTAACATTGATTCCTATGGAAAAATCGGGTCATCGCATCGCATCGCATCCGATGGTCGCATGCGATGCGATGCGATGTGCCCGATCCGACCCGATTTACAAATCGGGCGCCCAGATAACTCATAAGTACCGTATATTCAAATAAACAATTTACTTAGTAACATTCACATACAGGTTAAAACAGAATTAATAAAAACACAATGTACCATGGGAGAGAAAGAGAGCATTGTACAGTATAGAAAAAAAAAATAGAAAATACACAGCAATATAAAGGTTAGTATGGATGGGGGGTGGGTTCCTCTTTGTTTGAGCACATGCCTCGCTAGACTCCATTTTGAAACTCTCATAATTCAAATGTACAGAGGCCATTTTCATACAATCCCATATTCCAGAAAAAGACTGCATAATGTAGGAAATACTCCACAATCTCATTCCACACATTACAACTATCACATGCTAAACTTACCCAGATAACCACAAGTCCCAACATGGCACTGTTAAAAGCACATGGATATATTTAACAAAGCAAGGAACATGGCTCTGCAAACATGCTTCACTACAACAACAATTCCTACATAGACTGTATATATACATATATATATATATATATATATATATCTTACCCTCCACCAACAAATAAATACCACTCACATCATACTACAGATGTGTCCATGTTACAATACCATTTCCAATTCTATTCATACAATATACTGTACATGCTATAACTTTATCTAACTAACCATCACAGCTACCTGAACAGTAAAACCAACACACATTATCTACACTATGCCATTCTACACTATACCATATTGATATTTGGTGTTAGATTGGAGAAAGCACTTCCAGGCGATGTAGACTCCATACACAGATCCATGAATTTCTATGTGATTTGTTCCCAATTTTTCCTGTCTGGAATTCTGAGCAATACTGAACTGTGCAGCCCAAACTGCTACCCAGCAAAATTTGCTGTAGCGTTGTCTCTGAACAGGAAGCAATCATACCTTACTGGCTATGTTGACGCGTCTCAGAGAAATCAGAGCTATCTTTGAACACGCAAATAGACTAAACTACGTCTTTTGAAATACTTAATTAGCTTGCAACACTAGTTTGTGCCAGGTCAGCTTAATACCAGAGTTGCACTTATGATGTTCTGAAACCAGATATCTCTAAAATGGAATACATATCTTCAATGTAATAATAATCATTACTCTGTGACACTGAGCATGATAATTTGTATATACTTCTCTGAAAACGAATTAGCTTAACCCCTTCCCGACATATGACGTATATTTACGTCATATGTCGGTTGCGGGGGAATCAAGCCAGCTCACGGAGTGAGCTGGCTTGAAAGAGAGCAGGTAATGGCTGTATATTACAGCCAGGTCCCTGCTCTCACAGCCACGAGCGGCGAGTTCGCCGATCGTGGCCGTTTAACCCTTTAAGCACCGCGGGCAAAGCGCCCGCAGTGCTTAAATAGCTGATCGGAGGGGGGGCGCCCCCCTCCGGCGCCGATCGGGGCCCCCCGCAGCGAGATCGGAGGGTGCCGATCGGTTGCCATGGTAGCCAGGGGTCTAATGGAGACCCCTGTGCTGGCCGTGTATGCATACCTATTACATCCTGCCTCAGGCAGGATGTAATAGGAAGTGCATAAAATCACTACGTTCAGCCATAGAGCTCTATGGCTGAACCTAGTACAGGCGATCGCGCCCCCTAGTGGTCAAGTACACTAGGGGGCCTTGTAGTAAAAGTAAAAAAAAAAAAAAATAAAGTTTAAAAATAAAAAAAAATAAAAAAATATTAAAAGTTCAAATCACCCCCCTTTCCCCATTTCCCAAATAAAAATAAATAAAAAATAAAAAAAATAAACATATTTGGTATCGCCGCGTTCCTAAAAGTCCGATCTATTAAAATATAACATTAGTTATCCCGCACGGTTAAAGGCGTAAGCGGAAAATAATCCCCAACGCCAAAACTACGTTTTTTGGTCGCATCGCCTAGCCAAAAAAAAATAGCTAAAAGAGATCAGAAAGTCGCCCATATCCCATAATGGTATTAATTAAAAAGTACACTTCAGCCCGCAAAAAATGAGCCCTCACCCAGGTCCGTAGGTGGAAAAATAAAAAAGTTATAAGCCGCAGAACATGGCGACGCGACGCAAATTCGAAAAACCGTAACATATTCTATTTTTTTTTTTAGTCGTAAAACGTAACGAAAACTATAGAAGTTTGGTATCACCGGAATCGTAACGACCCATAGAATAAAGATAACCCATCATTTTAAACGAACTATGAACTCCAAAAAAACCGTAACCAGCGCAAAATTGTGGAATTGCGTTTTTTTTTCTTTTTACCCCACATTGAATTATTTCCTGATTACCCAGAATATTATACGGTATAGTAAATGGTACCATTAGAAAGTACAACTTGTCCCGCAAAAAAAAAGCCCTCATGTGTCTATATAGCCGGAAAATTAAAAAAGTTACGCTTATTTGAACGCAAGGAGGAAAAAAAAAAAAAAATACCATAAAAGGCAATGTCGGGAAGGGGTTAATTATCATTTCATTTTAAATCTAGAGGTGTGGCCATATTTACCATAAACCTCTGTTGAATTTTTCTATTCATTCTAGTATTACTGATCTGATCATATCTAATTTAACCCTGTCCCGAAATTTGACGTACATTTACGTCATGGCCGGGATGTACTTCCCGACACATGGCATAAATGTACGTCATGAGTTCAAACTGTCACCGCGTCTAGAGACGCGGTGACAGAGGGACGATGTCTGCTGTCCCTGACAGCAGACATCTTCCCTCATTGCCCAGGGGGGGCAGCGATGCCCCCACCCATCGGCGATTGCTGTGATTGGCTGTTCAATGTGAACAGCCAATTACAGCGTTTTCTGTGTACACAGGGATCGGTGGTGATTGGTGCTGTTAAGTACAGCACCAATCACCACCGGGTGTAAGGGTGTCACTGGGGGTCACCCCACCTCACCCCACCTGCCCCCAAAGGCTGTGATTGGTCCGTCGGACCGACGGACCAATCACAGCCATTACATCTCAAATGAAATAACGGAGACAGCCCTGCAGCCGCCATTCCGGTCAGGAACAGCGTGCAGAGCGGTCTCCGTGCCCATCTGTGCCTATACTGACCTGATCAGCGTTGGTGGCATCCGTGCTGCCAGCTCCTGCTGTGACTTCCTGGTGCTTGTGCTGTTGGTGCTGCTGCTGCTGCTGCAGCAGCGTCATTGTGTCAGAGATTTCAATTGTGTGATATAATTTTGTATCTGCTGCCCCCTGCTGCCCCCCTTTTGTACTGATCAGTATAAACTAACTGATCAGCACCTTTTTTGGGGTGCAGGTTTTTTTTTTTATATATACCCTGTCAGGTTGCACCCACAGTTGTGTGCCTGCTGCCCCTCACTGCTAATCAATGTTGCATCATTGATCAGCAGGTTTTTTTTTTTGAGGGTGTATTTTTTTTTTTAATTTTTTTACACCCACGGTGATTTTGTGGGTGTCCTGTGGCCGCAGAGCGCTGATCAGTGACGTACATCACTGATCAGCATTTTTGGCACAGGGTTGTTGTTTTTTTTTATCAAATTACTGTTGCCTTTGACTCATCAGCATTTTTTTTTATTTATTTTTTTTGGACGGTGCTGTGGAGTCTTTTTTTAAATTTTTTTTTACACCCACGGTGCTTTTGTGGGTGTCCTGTGCCCGCTGAGCGCTGATCAGTGACGTACATCACTGATCAGCATTTTTGATCTAATTTTTTTTTTTGGATCAAATTCCTGTTGTCTTTGACTCATCAGAAGTTTTTTAAATTTTTTTTTTGGAGGGTGGTGTGGAGTGTTTTTTTTATTTTTTTTTTACACCCACGGTGCTTTTGTGGGTGTCCTGTGCCCGCTGAGCGCTGATCAGTGACGGAGGTTACTGACCAACATCTGTGCTCAATTTATGGAGCAGGAGCTTTTTTTTTTTCTTTTAACTTACACGTGTTAAAGCACTACATACACACTGCATACCCCCCGTGTTGAAATAAAGTTTGTACCCCCCCCTACATTATACACGCCTACACAAAAATAATAAAAATGTCCCAATCATCGCAAAGACTGTTTTCAGCGGAGGAGGCATATGCCCTTATTGCCTCTGACAATGACACAGCCAGTAAAGAAAGCGATGAATTTGCATTCGTCTTAAGCTCCTCTTTCTCCTCTAGTGATGAGGGACCCCCTCAAAGACGCCCCCGTAGAGCAGCTGAGACCCCCCCCCAATGATTGATCTCGTATGGACCCCACCACCAGACAATTTTGAGCCCCAGGTTCCTGAGTTTTTGGCCAACCCAGGAATCCAATTTGATAGTACAGGCCTCAAAGAAATTGACTTTTTCAAAGTCTTTTTCTCTGATGATTTTATAAATTTAATGGTGGACCAAAGTAATTTATATGCCCAGCAGTTTATTGCCCAAAACCCCACGTCATCATTTGCTAGGTGGACCCCTGTAGATGCAGTAGAGATGATGACGTTTTGGGGTCTGGTGTTACATATGGGCATAGTTAAAAAGCCAGAAATTAGGCAATATTGGAGTACAGATGTTCTGTACAGAACCCCACTTCATCGTATGGCCATGACCCGGACTCGTTTTGAGACGATCCTTAAATTTTTGCATTACAACGATAATGCACAGTACCCACCCAGAGATGATCCCACCTTTGACCGGCTATTCAAAGTGAGGCCGGTCATTGATCATTTCAGCGCCAAATTTGCTGAGATGTACATCCCCCAAAAATTCATTTGTGTAGACGAGTCACTTATACATTTTAAAGGAAGTGTTAAATACCTCCAGTACCTTCCCAATAAGAGGGCAAGGTATGGCATAAAAATGTATAAGCTGTGCGAAAGTACCTCAGGGTACACCCACAGGTTTAGGGTATATGAAGGGAAGGACACAAGAATTGAACCGCCAGAATGCCCCCCCTCCTTCGTAGGTGTTAGTGGAAAGATTGTCTGGGATTTAGTGCACCCCTTCCTGGATAAGGGTTATCACCTCTATGTGGATAACTTTTACACCAGCATCCCCCTGTTTAAGGCCCTTGGTTCAAGAGGTACAGCAGCTTGCGGTACTGTGCGCAAGAACCAAAGAGGCCTCCCAAAAATGCACGTTGCCCAATTACTGAGAAAGGGTGAAAGCAGGGGAATATGCACCGAAAATATGTTGTTGGTCAAATATAAGGACAAGAGGGATGTCCTTATACTGACAACAATTCACGGAGACAGTACCACCCTGTACGAGGTACCAGTACCCACACCTCAAAACCTATTTGTATCCTTGATTACAATAAGTACATGGGCGGAGTGGATCTTTCAGATCAGGTACTGAAGCCATACAGTGCCCTGCGGAAAACAAAAATATGGTATAAGAAGCTGGCCGTGTATATCATCCAGATGGCACTGTATAACGCTTACGTACTATTCCGTTCTACCAGCCAGACGGGGACATTTATGCACTTTCAAGAGGAAGTCATAAAGGGCCTAATATTTGGGAACCAGCAGGCAGAGGGCCCCAGTACTTCTAGTACTGGCCCCAGTACTTCTAGTACTGGCCCCCGTATTGTATCAGGGCAGCATTTTCCTAACGAAATCCCCTCCACTGGAAAAAAGGGCAGGACACAAAAAAGGTGCAAAGTTTGCTATAAAAAGGGAATACGAAAGCAAACTATTTTCCACTGTGAAACTTGCCCCGACAAACCCGGCCTATGTATGAAGGAGTGCTTTAAAATATACCACACATCTATGGATTATTAGGTTCATCATTTCACCATGCTTCGGGGGTCTTGCTAATGCGACATAGCACCCACCATTCATTCCACCAGAATCTGTGCGGCAAAATCCAAATATCACTCCTTCCCTTCTGAGTCCTGCCATGCACCCAAATGGTATTTTTTGGTCACATATGAGGCATTGCCGTACTCGGGAGAAATTGGGGCACAGATTTTGGGGTGCTTTGTCTCCTTCATTCCTTGTGAAAATGAAAAATTTTGAGCCAGAACTGCATTTTTGTGTAAAAAAAATTAAAATTTTCATTTTTACAGCCCAGTTGTACCACAATTGGTGAAACCCCTGGGGGTTTGAAATGTACACTATACCCCTAGATGAATTCCCTGAGGGGTGTAGTTTTCAAAATGGGGTCACTTGTGGGGGGGTTCCACTGTATTGGTGCTTCGGGGGTCTTGCTAATGCGACATAGCACCCACCATTCATTCCACCAGAATCTGTGCGGCAAAATCCAAATATCACTCCTTCCCTTCTGAGTCCTGCCATGCACCCAAATGGTATTTTTTGGTCACATATGAGGCATTGCCGTACTCGGGAGAAATTGGGGCACAGATTTTGTGGTGCTTTGTCTCCTTCATTCCTTGTGAAAATGAAAAATTTTGAGCCAGAACTGCATTTTTGTGTAAAAAATTTAATTTTTCATTGTCACAGCCCAGTTGTACCAAAATTGGTGAAACCCCTGGGGGTTTGAAATGTACACTATACCCCTAGATGAATTCCCTGAGGGGTGTAGTTTGCAAAATAGGGTCAATTGTGGGGGGTTCCACTGTATTGGTGCTTCGGGGGTCTTGCTAATGCGACATAGCACCCACCATTCATTCCACCAGAATCTGTGCGGCAAAATCCAAATATCACTCCTTCCCTTCTGAGTCCTGCCATGCACCCAAATGGTATTTTTTGGTCACATATGAGGCATTGCCGTACTCGGGAGAAATTGGGGCACAGATTTTGTGGTGCTTTGTCTCCTTCATTCCTTGTGAAAATGAAAAATTTTGAGCCAGAACTGCATTTTTGTGTAAAAAATTTAATTTTTCATTGTCACAGCCCAGTTGTACCAAAATTGGTGAAACCCCTGGGGGTTTGAAATGTACACTATACCCCTAGATGAATTCCCTGAGGGGTGTAGTTTGCAAAATAGGGTCACTTGTGGGGGGGTTCCACTGTATTGGTGCTTCGGGGGTCTTGCTAATGCGACATAGCACCCACCATTCATTCCACCAGAATCTGTGCGGCAAAATCCAAATATCACTCCTTCCCTACTGAGTCCTGCCATGCACCCAAATGGTATTTTTTGGTCACATATGAGTCATTGACGTACTCGGGAGAAATTGGGGCACAGATTTTGGGGTGCTTTGTCTCCTTCATTCCTTGTGAAAATGAAAAATTTTGAGCCAGAACTGCATTTTTGTGTAAAAAATTTAATTTTTCATTTTCACAGCCCAGTTGTACCAAAATTGGTGAAACCCCTGGGGGTTTTAAATGTACACTATACCCCTAGATGAATTCCCTGAGGGGTGTAGTTTGCAAAATGGGGTCACTTGTGGGGGGGTTCCACTGTATTGGTGCTTCGGGGGTCTTGCTAATGCGACATAGCACCCACCATTCATTCCACCAGAATCTGTGCGGCAAAATCCAAATATCACTCCTTCCCTTCTGAGTCCTGCCATGCACCCAAATGGTATTTTTTGGTCACATATGAGGCATTGCCGTACTCGGGAGAAATTGGGGCACAGATTTTGGGGTGCTTTGTCTCCTTCATTCCTTGTGAAAATGAAAAAATTTGAACCAGAACTGCATTTTTGTGTAAAAAAATGTAATTTTTCATTTTCACAGCCCAGTTGTACCACAATTGGTGAAACCCCTGGGGGTTTGAAATGTACACTATACCCCTAGATGAATTTCCTGAGGGGTGTAGTTTGCAAAATGGGGTCACTTGTGGGGGGGTTCCACTGTATTGGTGCTTCGGGGGTCTTGCTAATGCGACATAGCACCCACCATTCATTCCACCAGAATCTGTGCGGCAAAATCCAAATATCACTCCTTCCCTTCTGAGTCCTGCCATGCACCCAAATGGTATTTTTTGGTCACATATGAGGCATTGCCGTACTCGGGAGAAATTGGGGCACAGATGTTGGGGTGCTTTGTCTCCTTCATTCCTTGTGAAAATGAAACATTTTGAGCCAGAACTGCATTTTTGTGTAAAAAAATGTAATTTTTCATTTTCACAGCCCAGTTGTACCAAAATTGGTGAAACCCCTGGGGGTTTGAAATGTACACTATACCCCTAGATGAATTCCCTGAGGGGTGTAGTTTGCAAAATGGGGTCACTTGTGGGGGGGTTCCACTGTATTGGTGCTTCGGGGGTCTTGCTAATGCGACATAGCACCCACCATTCATTCCACCAGAATGTGTGCTGCAAAATCCAAATATCACTCCTTCACTTCTGAGTCCTGCCATGCACCCAAATGGTATTTTTTGGTCACATATGAGGCATTGCCGTACTCGGGAGTAATTGGGGCACAGATTTTGGGGTGCTTTGTCTCCTTCATTCCTTGTGAAAATGAAAAATTTTGAGCCAGAACTGCATTTTTGTGTAAAAAATGTAATTTTTCATTTTCACAGCCCAGTTGTACCACAATTGGTGAAACCCCTGGGGGTTTGAAATGTACACTATACCCCTATATGAATTCCCTGAGGGGTGTAGTTTGCAAAATGGGGTCACTTGTGGGGGGGTTCCTAACTTTTAGCATCTTATGGTGCCTAGAAACCTACATGGTGCCTAAAAAATAATCTCATAAAAAGGAGGCTCCAAAATCAAGTAGGTGCTCCTTCTATTATGAAGCCTGTGGTTTGGTCAACGTGCACACTAGGGCCACATATAGGATATTTATGAAAACAAAAGAATTGGGGGAATCAATTTTTAGTCACATTTCTCTAGTAAAATCTACTGTGTTCCTTAGAAAAATGTATTCAAATTGAAAATCTGCAAAAAAAATGAAATTTTGAAATTTCACCTACACTTTGTTTTAATTCCTGTGAAACACCTAAAGGGTTAACAAACTTCCAAAATGCTGTTTTGAATACTGTGAGGGGTGCAGTTTTTGAAATGGCATCATTTATGGGGGTGTCTCACGTACAAGTCCCTCAAAGTCACATCAGAACTGAACTGGTCCCTAAAAAAATCAGTGTTTGAAATTTTCTTGAAAATTCGAGAATTTGCTATTCATATTTTAAGCCTCCTAGTGTCCAAAAAAATTAAAAGGAGGTTGAAATAATGATGGAAACATAAAGTATACATATGGTCTATGTTAGTTATGAACTATTTTGAGTGGTATGATTATTTGTCTCACAAGCAGAAAATGTAACATTTTGCAAATTGCAAAATTTTCAATTTTTTTACGACATTTTGGTATTTTTCACAAAAAAACACAGACTGTATCGACCAAAATTTACCACTAACTTGAAGTACAATGTGTCACGAGAAAACAATCTCAAAATCACTGGGATAAGTAAAAGCAAAAAAAAGTTATCCCCACTTAAGTGATACATGTCAGATTTGAAAAAAAGGGCTCTGTCAGGATGGCAAAAACAGGCTGTGTCGGTAAGGGGTTAATAACCAGTATTTTATTTTTTGTTTTGTTTATGACCTGAATTCATACAACAGACTTTTTTTGTGCTCCATGGTTAACCACTTGTCCATGTTTCTGGACAGTAGTATAATTATTGGGGGGGGGTGGGGGGGTTAGTGTGGTAGCCTTGCCATCCTTAGACCACAGTGGAGGTACTCCATTGCAGAATAGTAAATGTTGTATGTAACCAATTAACCTTATTGATCTTTGGATATCTTAAAGTCAAAACGATCACACTTATACTGTAGCTTTCTGCCAGCTGCTTTTGCTTCTATATCCCATTTTGGTTATCTTTCTTTTTCAAACAATGGGGCAGATGTATTAAGCCATAACAAGAGATACATTCAATGGTGATAAAGTGAGATATACGTCCAGCCAATCAGCTAATTACTGACTTTTTTCAAACACAGCCTGTAACATGGCAGTTAGCAGGTGATTGGCTGGACGTTTATCTCTCTTTTTCACCCTTGGATTTATCTCTTGTGAAGGCTTACATCTGCCCCAATATACCTATAACTGAATACATAGATATGGGAGCCTTTTGTTAAATCGTGCATTCATTTGGCTAGTGTCACTTCCCTCGAGGTTATCCACTTCTAAAAAATGTAATTACCTTGCATAATAACATGCAGCACCTAAAATTCCCATTGTGTTTTGGCAAACTGCCAAAGCTGTCTTTACAGTACATTCTGGTAATGTATAATGTGGTGATAAAATGGTGATAAAGTAAAAGGTGATAACGAATTAGCCAATCAGCACTTTACTATCACTTTTTCACCACTTTAGTACTTTACCAGGCTTAGTACATATTTCCCATTGGGGCAGATGTATTAAGCCTTAACAAGAGATAAATGCAAGGTTGATAAAGAGAGATAAATGTCCAGCCAATCAGCTCCTTACTGACTTTTTTCAAACACAGCCTGTAACATGGCAATTAGGATGTGATTGGCCGGACGTTTATCTCTCTTTATCAGCCTTGAATTTATCTCTTGTTAAGGCTTAATACATCTGCCCCATTATATTTTATGTTAGGGGCTAAAACAATATATACCAAAGCTCAAAAAGAATCATTCTCCATGGCCATCTGCACATAAAGTGAATTGCACACCCTACTCTGAGACATCAGAAGAAATCCTCTTTAACACCTCAATGTCAGCTACTGTAAATGCACTAGTTTCTCCATGTACAGTTTCTATTGTTATAGCAACAAACCGAGCAGACTGCATCCGGATTTCCTTTGGGGCCATCTCCAGACTGATTAATATTTCTGCTCTGAGAGATTTTGTTGGTGTGTTACAGGTTGTTGATTCTAATATTAAACATATTCTTACTGACTTTAATATTGCTTTATATTCTCTGGATGCTATCCCTGATAATAATAAACTTACTTAAAAAAATGACTTATATTACTGAAGTGTAAGTTAAAAGGATTTTCACCTCCTTTGAACTGGCCAAAACTCCTGGGCCAAACAGTCTTAATAGCTCTGATTCAAAATAAATAAGGATTTCAATTGGCTCTTTTTATATTTTAGATCAGGGGTGGGGAACCTCCAGCCCACGGGCTGTAAATAGCCCCTGTAGCCAGTCTGACTGGCCCGCCCACCCTCCTTATGGCTTGCCTGGGAGTGAAGGGAGGGGGAGCCCTCTTATTTAGCGGCAGCACTGGCAGCAGGAGACTGGGAGTATTATTCAGAGGTAGCCGCCAGAGCAGCATGGGACATGTGAAGCAGGGAAATTTGTAAGTGGTATATGGCCCCTGATAGATTTTTAACCATTACAAATGGCCCTTGCCAGAAAAAAGGTTCCTCACCCCTGTTTTAGATCATGGTGGTATTATATTTAGACTGCATCAGCTGGGCCATGCAGCTTCTTTTTTCAGATATTTGTATTTCTTTCATTCTATTTGATTAAACTCTCCTTGGGACATTCTCATTGCATTTCTTTTTTTTTTTTTAATTCTTTATTATTTTTCATTGTTTTCTCAAATCTTTCATACATCAATTTTTACATTTAGGCATATATTTTCATAGGAATTACAAGTATTTTGTTGTATATACATATTTTTCGAGTCTTCATATGGTAACATTTATACATGTACATATTTCAGTTATATTTTATATGCATACCTCTTTCCTTTTCATAATATCGAGTAATATCGTACAGCATACATATTTTCCATAAATAAATATCAGGAGATGCAATCATATTGGGTCGGAATTATTTCTGATTTTTGTTACTTTATTTGGGTATGGGGTTAAAGTGCCCTTTATTGGTTTCTCTTCCCTTACCACCTCTCCCCCTCTTCCTTTAATTATATCTTATATTCCTTACATTTACGTATATATAGCCCCCCCCTTTCCCTCCCCTCCTTTCCCCTATGTATAATATTGTATGTGTTTATATTTGTGAACTTTGTGTTCTTGTATTATATTACTGTGTACTATGTTTGTAGTTTTATTTAAACCCTTGTGTAATATATTATAAGTGCTTATGTTTTGTGTGTTTTATAAGTTTGTGTTCTAATAGTGTTTTTCTGTGTAATGTGTCTCTTGTCCTACATATCTTGTGTAAGTGAAAACCCCAGGCCATAATAAGGCACAATTAACTCCCCCCAACCTCTACCCCCTTTTATCTCCTTCCCATATTCTGCATCTCCTGTTATTTTCACATTTACTTTTGTTTTCTTCTTTTTTTTTTCACTTCCTCTTCTCATCTCTTCTACTCTTCATTTCTTCCTCTCCATTCTACTACCCTGATATATATGCCCATAAATTCCACATGATTCCATGCGGAAAACACACCTCTATATTCTACATATAACAAGACAAACATAAACGAAACAAACAAACAAAAACAAAAAAACAATGCAGACTTTTTCCCCGTACATTCATGTATGGCCTTACTCTTCAGATTAAAGTATTATTATTCATTCACCATTCTCCCTCCTTAATTATTTTCAATATTTGTTTTATATCTCTCCCGTTTAGCTCGTTTCTATCTTAGACCAATATTACAACTTTAATATTAATATATATATATATATATATTAATTCTCGGTCTATTATTTCGTTTATATTCTATTTTCACTTTCTATTGTAATAAATTCCATCTATCCCATTTCTTATGATAAGTAGTGATTGATCCTTTAGTTTTATATGTGAATTTCTCATGCCGCATAGTCTCATTCACCAGTGCTCTCCAATGGCTTATATTTGGTATCTCAATCGCTAACCATTTTCTTGCAATCAGAACTTTTGCCATTGTAGTAAGGCATAGTACATACTGATATATAATAACTGAGTGCGTCTCTCCGAGATCTAATCCAAACAAACAGATTTGTGGGGATATCATTTCTGGGAGAGTAGGTTCAGTTCTTACAATGTCCCTCCATACATATTCCCCAAATTTAAATATCTGTGGACAACTCCATATTGAATGCCAAAAATCCGCACCCTCTACTCCACATTTAGGACAGACTGTATTGGAACGTGAATGAGCCTTGTATAAAGATACTGGTGAATGGTATACTCTATGCATTACATATAAATATATTTGCTGATATCTTATACATGGGGTTGTCAGCCCCGTTGAGCCTAATATTTGTATCCACTGTCCCTCCGTTATATTCCCCAGGTTTTGTTCCCATTTATTTTTTAGGGGGACAAATATTTGCGGGTTTATATGACTGTTCAGCATGGCATATACTGTTGATATCTGCTTGCTTTTTCCAAGCTTATATACCAATATCTTTATAGGTGATCCACAGATATCCAAAGTTAATCCCCCAAATTGTGTAGTTATCCCATGTCTCAATTGTAAATATCTAAAAAACATTACATTTGGTACATTAAACTCTCTTCTAATTTGTTTAAATGTTTTAAACGTCCCGTCTTCATAAATCTGTTTTATTGTACTTATTCCAACTCCTCTCCAAATATTATCCCTAGATAGGGGAATTAATTCCTTAAATGTCGCATTGTACCATAATGATTGATCTTCATCAATTTTGTTCCAGTCACTTATATTGTGTACCCTCCTCCATACAAGCTTACTCTGTCTCATCAGTGGTGGCAACGCTGAAATTGAATTATCAGATAGCAGAAATTGTAAAGGTTCTATTGGTTGACCTCTATATATATAATAAAATTCTGAAAAAGTATCTCCGCCTTTTCCCTGCAGCCATTCTGATATATGTACTAGTTGTGTGGCCAAATAATATATCTGCATATTAGGGAGTCCAACCCCTCCCTCCTTTTTGGATTTTTTTAGGGCTTTTAACGCTATTCTTGATGTTCCATTCCCCCAAATAAATGAAGATATAATACTGTCTATTGTAGTGAACACTTTGTATATATACGGGTGAATGCTGCAACAGATATAAGTATTTGGGCTCTATTATCATTTTAATGAAATTGATACGTCCAATTACTGTTAGGGGTAGTTTTTTTCCATAGATGTGCTTTACGCTTAAATTCATCCGTTATAGGCACTATATTTTGTACCACATACTCTAATGGATTTGGAGTGACCCATACCCCTAAATACCTACATTTTAGAGTCCATTGTAAATGATATTGGGGATCTATAATTTGGGGGAGGACCCCAGATATTGGCATAATATTAGATTTGGACCAATTTATACATATCCCGGAGAACTTCCCAAAAGCATTAATTATTTGCAACATGGCTGGTACTGATCTAATTATTTCTTGCAGAAACAATAATATATCGTCTGCATATAATGCAATTATATCTGTAATATTACCGATTCTACAGCCTACCACTTCTGGCGAAATCCTCAGAAGACAAGCTAATGGTTCAATCGCCAGAGCGAATAATGCCGGTGATAAGGGGCAGCCCTGGCGTGTCCCTCTCCCCAGACAAAATGATTTGGTTATGTACCCGTTAACTGAAATTCGCGCTACAGGGGCAGAATATAGTAATTTAATCCATTTCATATATCGTGGGCCAAAAGAAAATTTTTCTAATACTCTCCAAAGATACCTCCACTCCACTGAGTCGAAAGCCTTGGCGGCATCTAACGACACCACCACGGCTTCCGACCCAGCTTTTTCTCCCATTTGCAAATGACAGAATAATCTTCGGAGATTACAGGTTGTATTTCTACCTGGCATAAAGCCAGTTTGGTCTCCATGTATAATAGATGTAATTACAGAATTGAGCCTAATAGCTAATATTTTGGCCAGAATTTTAACATCTGTGGTCAATAGAGAAATAGGCCTATATGAATCAGGCATGGTTGGATCCTTTCCAGGTTTAAGGATAACAACTATGACTGCTTCTGACATTGAGGATGGTAATACACCACTCTCCATTGATTTGTTGAATATTTCCAACAAATATGGAGCAAAATCATCTTTAAATTTTTTATAAAGTTCTATTGGTATACCATCGGATCCCGGGGCTTTTTTATTAGGAAAGGACTGGATAGCGACTTCAATTTCCTCCAGCGTAAGGGGAGAGTCTAAATAATCAATCGCCTCTTGCGATAATCCTGGTACTTGTATTGATTCAAAATATTCGTCTAATTGCTCATTCCTGTACATGATCCTTGAGGAGTATAAGGATTTATAATATGTAGAAAAGACCTCCGCAATATCTGAGCTTGAATACTTAATTTTTCCCTCTTCATCTTGTATCCTGGAGATAGTGGCACTATTTTTTTCATCTCTTGCTAGGAAAGCTAAATACCCCCCTCCCATATCTGATTGTGAATACATATTATGTTTTGCAAATAGTAATCTCCTCTTAGACTTATCTAATAAATGACTAGTCCATTCCTGTCTAGCTCCTTCCCACAGGTTGTAATCTGATGGGGATTTAGAAATCAAATATTTTGCCTCTAAATGGTTACACCTATGTTCCAACTGCTTCTCCCGTTTGTACCCATTTTTTTATATCAGTTACTTTCTTTATCAAAGAACCTCTTATAAAAGCTTTGAACGCATCATGTTTTACTGAATTTGAGGGACATGTATTGTTATTTGTCTGAAACTCCGACCACTCCCCAGTTAACTCTGTACCTTCACCCATCAATGTTATCCAGATTGGATTCAATTTCCAATATCTTTCCCCTTGTGGTATTAATGTATCAAGGACCATCAACAAAGGGGAGTGATCAGAGATTCCTCTAGACAAATACCCAATAGATGTTACCATCGGTAGTAAATCTGGGGAGATAAGTGCCATATCAATGCGCGAGAAAGTACTATGTGTAGTAGAGAAACAGGAGTACTGTGCCTTCCTTGGAAAGCGAAGTCTCCACGCATCAATTAGGCCTATCTCTGATACCAGATTAGAGAAAGAGGATGGAGATGACGTTGAGGGACTACTTTGTGGTATTACCCTCCATCTATCTAGAATCAAGTCCATTACATTATTGTAGTCCCCTATACATATCGTAGGGGTATCTGGTGATAGTGCCATAAATGTTACTACTTGTTTCAACACATCATTATTATATGGTGGTGGTACATATACCGCAAGAATATTCATTAAGATGGAATTTACGTGTGCTCTAATAAATACATAACGTCCATATTCATCTATCTGACTATGTTCCAATTGGAATCTAACTGATTTCTTAATTAATAATGAGACCCCTCTAGAATTCTGTGAAAAAGTGGAGTGATACATCCATCCTACCCACGTTTTTTTCAGAGCCAAAACTTTCCCTCCGGTTAAATGAGTTTCTGATAGACATATTATGTCTGCTTTATAAGATTTAACTTGTGATAGTACTAATGCTCTTTTAACCTTGTCGTTTAACCCTCGTGTATTCCACGCCAATATACGCGTACCTCCTACTTTATCCGTCATACCCAACACACATACAATATGTAATAAGAGGATTCTCCCATCTTATCTTTAAATAAAAATCAAGAAAGGGATTCATAACATTCTCCCCCTTTTTTTTTTACTACTGGGAGAGCCAGATAGGGAAGATATAATCTCCACTTAAATTTCAATATCTTAAACATACTTTGATTTATACATCCATTATTCTTTATGTAATAGCCATACATTATTTCTTCAGAAAAATAAAAATAAAAAAGGCAGAAAAACAAAAAACAAATAACATACACAAAAAGACCATGCGTATCCCCTGTGCCCTCCCTCCCCCACCCTGCATACCTATCAAAGAACATAGACATGCCTATACCTTACTTAGTTGCCCCCTTAAACTTAACCCTTATCTAAAGGAGGGAGTATCAGAAATCTATACAGAATCCCAATAGCTATTTCCTAGTACTAGTCTCCCACTTTTGCTCATGTCGCCCAAACTAGGATACCAGGATATTATTTCTTTCATAACACCCTAGTAGGTAGAACATAACATATACAATACATCATTAATTCCTTTATATTCTGTGTTTATACTCCTTTAAACACCCTGTTCCCATTTGAAGGATATAAAAAAAAAAAAATAGAGACAAGGAAAAGAAAAAAAAAAAAGAGAAAGAAAAACATGCATCAAACACTGTTTCCCTCAAAGAGGTTTTTTCTCGACCCAGATTTCAGCCTCATTAGATGTAGAGAAAAAAAGGGTAGTATCTTCATATATCACCCGTAAGCGTGCTGGAAAAACCATAGAATATTGTATATGTCTTTCACGCAATTTTTTCTTAACTTGTGCGAATTGTGCCCTTGATTTTTGTATATCTGTTGCAAAATCTGGAAAGGCTGCTACACTGCTGGTTTCGTACATCATGGGACCTTGCATCCGTGCTATTCGCAGAACTGAGTCTCTGTCCCTAAAATGTAAAAAACGGGCTATAAGAGTACGAGGTGGTGCCCCAGGTGGTGGTTCTTTATTTGGAAGTCGGTGTGCACGTTCCACCGTATAATGGGGACTGAATTTATCTCTGCCAAATAGCTTCACTAGCCATTCTTCTACAAATTTTTCTGGACATGTACCCTCTGCTCTTTCAGGTATGCCCACAAACCGGACATTATTCCTTCTTAATCGCCCTTCCATGTCAGACAGTTTAGATTTAACTGCTATCATTTGTGAAGTTAAGTCTGATACCGTAAGTTTTAACGGGTTTACAATGTCCTCCACATCCGATACACGTTGCTCCGTATTTTTAACTCTTTCAGTGAGTTTTTGCATGTCATGTCTAATCAGCGAAATCTCTGCCTGTACATGGCCTATCTTTTCTGTAACTCGGTGCTTAGATGTACCGATAGCCTGTAATATTTGCTGTGTTGAGTGTGTCACATCCTCAGTGCTTTTTTCACCTATTGTGGTATTAGGGGAGGGTGGTGGTATTTCTTGTAACTGTGGGGGAGCAGGGGACTGAGCATTTCTTGCATATCTCTCCAGCCGCTGTGCTGCAGCAGAGGTATTTCCAGTCTTCCCCATTATACTGAGCCAAAATATTTATCTGATAAACAAATCTGAAACAACAAGTCCGACTGTACACCAAAGGGACCTTGACTTTTATAATGTATGGCTCGCTTGCTTATTTTAATGTCAGATATGCCCCTTCCAACATAAGGGAACATCTCCTTATCACCAGAGAACAGTCCCAATGACCCCGTGCTCGTTCTCTGCCACAGAACGGGCCCAGAGGCTAATAGGGATCAAACAGTAATGTCTCTTCACGTCACCACTCTCCCCACACTCACCGACGCCGTCTTTCCAGGGCTCTTCCACTATTAAACGGTGACCCCCGCCTCTCCACTCTTTCCGGGATCCACCGGTATCCGGGTCCGACTCTGCCACAATACAGGCCCGGTCTCGGGTGGCCCCGCCGTCTCTATCCCGGGCGCTGATACCGCTCTCCATGCTCCCTGGGACTCAGCAACCCCAGGCAATCCCCTGGACCAAACGGTTCTCACCGACGCGGTCTCAGGCACCAGTCGCCCGCCCGGAACTCCAGCAGGGTTTCGCTTCAGACGCGTCTCTCACAGGCACAGCTAATCGAGCACCGATCCTCCTCCACGAGGCAGACCTGCACAGGCGCTTCCGGATCTCTCTGCATAGGGCTCACAGCGTTCCTCGCGCTCCCGGTCTCAGCTTCAGCTCTGGAGCACTACTCGGTCAGTTCAGCCGGATGATATGCATTTTATTTTTTATGCATCCTAGTTTGGGCAGCTCAGAATGGGGAAATAAACGGATCCTTAGTGGGAGCAGTGTTGGCGTGCTGCCTACACCATACTAAGCCAAGCCCCTCCCCTCATTGCGTTTCTAATATCTTTCTACAATCTTAAGTATATATTTGTATATCAATAATGTACCTGTGAATTGACACATGATATAATGATATTAATGTTATCTGTTATTTAATCAAATTAATGTCCATCTCTTATTTTCAGCGATTGTTTATAATTCTCTATTGCCAAATAATCTCTTATGTCTGTAAAGCTTTTCTCTTTACTACACTTTTGTATTTGTTATATTGCTGAAAACCTTTAATAAAAAGATTTACAAAAAATGGTATGCTGACAGCAATTTACTTATTTTTATTTCATATATGCATATATGCAGATTTTTAATTAAAACTTACATTTAACCCCTTACCGACGCAGCCTGTTTTTGCCTTCCTGACAGAGCCCTTTTTTTCAAATCTGACATGTATCACTTAAGTGGGGATAACTTTTTTTTGCTTTTACTTATCCCAGTGATTTTGAGATTGTTTTCTCGTGACACATTGTACTTCAAGTTAGTGGTAAATTTGGGTCGATACAGTCTGTGTTTTTTTGTGAAAAATACCAAAATGTCGTAAAAAAATGGAAAATTTTGCAATTTGCAAAATGTTAAATTTTCTGCTTGTGAGACAAATAATCATACCACTCAAAATAGTTAATAACTAACATAGACCATATGTATACTTTATGTTTCCATCATTATTTCAACCTCCTTTTAATTTTTTTGGACACTAGGAGGCTTAAAATATGAATAGCAAATTCTCAAATTTTCAAGAAAATTTCAAACACTGATTTTTTTAGGGACCAGTTCAGTTCTGATGTGACTTTGAGGGACTTGTATGTGAGACACCCCCATAAATGATGCCATTTCAAAAACTGCACCCCTCACAGTATTCAAAACAGCATTTTGGAAGTTTGTTAACCCTTTAGGTGTTTCACAGGAATTAAAACAAAGTGTAGGTGAAATTTCAAAATTTCATTTTTTTAGCAGATTTTCAATTTTAATACATTTTTCTAAGGAACACAGTAGATTTTACTAGAGAAATGTGACTAAAAATTGATTCCCCCAATTCTTTTGTTTCCATAAATATCCTATATGTGGCCCTAGTGTGCACGTTGACCAAACCACAGGCTTCATAATAGAAGGAGCACCTACTTGATTTTGGAGCCTCCTTTTTATGAGATTATTTTTTAGGCACCATGTAGGTTTCTAGGCACCATAAGATGCTAAAAGTTAGGAACCCCCCCACAAGTGACCCCATTTTGCAAACTACACCCCTCAGGGAATTCATCTAGGGCTATAGTGCACATTTCAAACCCCCAGGGGTTTCACCAATTTTGGTACAACTGGGCTGTGAAAATGAAAAATTACATTATTTTACACAAAAATGCAGTTCTGGCTCCAAATTTTTCATTTTCACAAGTAATGAAGGAGACAAAGCACCCCAATATCTGTGCCGCAATTTCTCCCGAGTACGGCAATGCCTCATATGTGACCAAAAAATACCATTTGGGTGCATGGCAGGACTCAGAAAGGAAGGAGTGATATTTGGATTTTGCAGCACAGATTCTGGTGGAATGAATGGTGGGTGCTATGTCGCATTAGCAAGACCCCCGAAGCACCAATACAGTGGAACCCCCCCACAAGTGACCCCATTTTGCAAACTACACCCCTCAGGGAATTCATCTAGGGGTATAGTGTACATTTCAAACCCCCAGGGGTTTCACCAATTGTGGTACAACTGGGCTGTGAAAATGAAAAATTACATTTTTTACACAAAAATGCAGTTCTGGCTCAAAATTTTTCATTTTCACAAGGAATGAAGGAGACAAAGCACCCCAAAATCTGTGCCCCAATTTCTCCCGAGTACGGCAATGCCTCATATGTGACCAAAAAATACCATTTGGGTGCATGGCAGGACTCAGAAGGGAAGGAGTGATATTTGGATTTTGCAGCACACATTCTGGTGGAATGAATGGTGGGTGCTATGTCGCATTAGCAAGACCCCCGAAGCACCAATACAGTGGAACCCCCCCACAAGTGACCCCATTTTGCAAACTACACCCCTCAGGGAATTCATCTAGGGGTATAGTGTACATTTCAAACCCCCAGGGGTTTCACCAATTGTGGTACAACTGGGCTGTGAAAATGAAAAATTTAATTTTTTACACAAAAATGCAGTTCTGGCTCAAAATTTTTCATTTTCACAAGGAATGAAGGAGACAAAGCACCCCAAAATCTGTGCCCCAATTTCTCCCGAGTACGGCAATGCCTCATATGTGACCAAAAAATACCATTTGTGTGCATGGCAGGACTCAGAAGGGAAGGAGTGATATTTGGATTTTGCAGCACACATTCTGGTGGAATGAATGGTGGGTGCTATGTCACATTAGCAAGACCCCCGAAGCACCAATACAGTGGAACCCCCCCACAAGTGACCCCATTTTGCAAACTACACCCCTCAGGGAATTCATCTAGGGGTATAGTGTACATTTAAAACCCCCAGGGGTTTCACCAATTTTGGTACAACTGGGCTGTGAAAATGAAAAATTAATTTTTTTTACACAAAAATGCAGTTCTGGCTCAAAATTTTTCATTTTCACAAGGAATGAAGGAGACAAAGCACCCCAAAATCTGTGCCCCAATTTCTCCCGAGTACGGCAATGCCTCATATGTGACCAATAAATGGCAGGACTCAGAAGGGAAAGAGTGATATTTGGATTTTGCAGCACAGATTCTGGTGGAATGAATGGTGGGTGCTAAGTCGCATTAGCAAGACCCCCGAAGCACCAATACAGTGGAACCCCCCCACAAGTGACCCCATTTTGCAAACTACACCCCTCAGGGAATTCATCTAGGGCTATAGTGCACATTTCAAACCCCCAGGGGTTTCACCAATTTTGGTACAACTGGGCTGTGAAAATGAAAAATTACATTATTTTACACAAAAATGCAGTTCTGGCTCCAAATTTTTCATTTTCACAAGTAATGAAGGAGACAAAGCACCCCAATATCTGTGCCGCAATTTCTCCCGAGTACGGCAATGCCTCATATGTGACCAAAAAATACCATTTGGGTGCATGGCAGGACTCAGAAAGGAAGGAGTGATATTTGGATTTTGCAGCACAGATTCTGGTGGAATGAATGGTGGGTGCTATGTCGCATTAGCAAGACCCCCGAAGCACCAATACAGTGGAACCCCCCCACAAGTGACCCCATTTTGCAAACTACACCCCTCAGGGAATTCATCTAGGGGTATAGTGTACATTTCAAACCCCCAGGGGTTTCACCAATTGTGGTACAACTGGGCTGTGAAAATGAAAAATTACATTTTTTACACAAAAATGCAGTTCTGGCTCAAAATTTTTCATTTTCACAAGGAATGAAGGAGACAAAGCACCCCAAAATCTGTGCCCCAATTTCTCCCGAGTACGGCAATGCCTCATATGTGACCACAAAATACCATTTGGGTGCATGGCAGGACTCAGAAGGGAAGGAGTGATATTTGGATTTTGCAGCACACATTCTGGTGGAATGAATGGTGGGTGCTATGTCGCATTAGCAAGACCCCCGAAGCACCAATACAGTGGAACCCCCCCCACAAGTGACCCCATTTTGCAAACTACACCCCTCAGGGAATTCATCTAGGGGTATAGTGTACATTTCAAACCCCCAGGGGTTTCACCAATTTTGGTACAACTGGGCTGTGAAAATGAAAAATTACATTTTTTTATACAAAAATAGCAGTTCTGGCTCAAAATTTTTCATTTTCACAAGGAATGAAGGAGACAAAGCACCCCAAAATCTGTGCCCCAATTTCTCCCGAGTACGGCAATGCCTCATATGTGACCAAAAAATACCATTTGGGTGCATGGCAGGACTCAGAAGGGAAGGAGTGATATTTGGATTTTGCAGCACACATTCTGGTGGAATGAATGGTGGGTGCTATGTCGCATTAGCAAGACCCCCGAAGCACCAATACAGTGGAACCCCCCCACAAGTGACCCCATTTTGCAAACTACACCCCTCAGGGAATTCATCTAGGGGTATAGTGTACATTTCAAACCCCCAGGGGTTTCACCAATTGTGGTACAACTGGGCTGTGAAAATGAAAAATTTAATTTTTTACACAAAAATGCAGTTCTGGCTCAAAATTTTTCATTTTCACAAGGAATGAAGGAGACAAAGCACCCCAAAATCTGTGCCCCAATTTCTCCCGAGTACGGCAATGCCTCATATGTGACCAAAAAATACCATTTGTGTGCATGGCAGGACTCAGAAGGGAAGGAGTGATATTTGGATTTTGCAGCACACATTCTGGTGGAATGAATGGTGGGTGCTATGTCACATTAGCAAGACCCCCGAAGCACCAATACAGTGGAACCCCCCCACAAGTGACCCCATTTTGCAAACTACACCCCTCAGGGAATTCATCTAGGGGTATAGTGTACATTTAAAACCCCCAGGGGTTTCACCAATTTTGGTACAACTGGGCTGTGAAAATGAAAAATTAATTTTTTTTACACAAAAATGCAGTTCTGGCTCAAAATTTTTCATTTTCACAAGGAATGAAGGAGACAAAGCACCCCAAAATCTGTGCCCCAATTTCTCCCGAGTACGGCAATGCCTCATATGTGACCAATAAATGGCAGGACTCAGAAGGGAAAGAGTGATATTTGGATTTTGCAGCACAGATTCTGGTGGAATGAATGGTGGGTGCTAAGTCGCATTAGCAAGACCCCCGAAGCACCAATACAGTGGAACCCCCCCACAAGTGACCCCATTTTGCAAACTACACCCCTCAGGGAATTCATCTAGGGCTATAGTGCACATTTCAAACCCCCAGGGGTTTCACCAATTTTGGTACAACTGGGCTGTGAAAATGAAAAATTACATTATTTTACACAAAAATGCAGTTCTGGCTCCAAATTTTTCATTTTCACAAGTAATGAAGGAGACAAAGCACCCCAATATCTGTGCCGCAATTTCTCCCGAGTACGGCAATGCCTCATATGTGACCAAAAAATACCATTTGGGTGCATGGCAGGACTCAGAAAGGAAGGAGTGATATTTGGATTTTGCAGCACAGATTCTGGTGGAATGAATGGTGGGTGCTATGTCGCATTAGCAAGACCCCCGAAGCACCAATACAGTGGAACCCCCCCACAAGTGACCCCATTTTGCAAACTACACCCCTCAGGGAATTCATCTAGGGGTATAGTGTACATTTCAAACCCCCAGGGGTTTCACCAATTGTGGTACAACTGGGCTGTGAAAATGAAAAATTACATTTTTTACACAAAAATGCAGTTCTGGCTCAAAATTTTTCATTTTCACAAGGAATGAAGGAGACAAAGCACCCCAAAATCTGTGCCCCAATTTCTCCCGAGTACGGCAATGCCTCATATGTGACCAAAAAATACCATTTGGGTGCATGGCAGGACTCAGAAGGGAAGAAGTGATATTTGGATTTTGCCGCACAGATTCTGGTGGAATGAATGGTGGGTGCTATGTCGCATTAGCAAGACCCCCGAAGCACCAATACAGTGGAACCCCCCCACAATTGACCCTATTTTGCAAACTACACCCCTCAGGGAATTCATCTAGGGGTATAGTGTACATTTCAAACCCCCAGGGGTTTCACCAATTTTGGTACAACTGGGCTGTGACAATGAAAAATTAAATTTTTTACACAAAAATGCAGTTCTGGCTCAAAATTTTTCATTTTCACAAGGAATGAAGGAGACAAAGCACCCCAAAATCTGTGCCCCAATTTCTCCCGAGTACGGCAATGCCTCATATGTGACCAATAAATGGCAGGACTCAGAAGGGAAAGAGTGATATTTGGATTTTGCAGCACAGATTCTGGTGGAATGAATGGTGGGTGCTAAGTCGCATTAGCAAGACCCCCGAAGCACCAATACAGTGGAACCCCCCCACAAGTGACCCCATTTTGCAAACTACACCCCTCAGGGAATTCATCTAGGGGTATAGTGTACATTTCAAACCCCCAGGGGTTTCACCAATTTTGGTACAACTGGGCTGTGAAAATGAAAAATTACATTTTTTACACAAAAATGCAGTTCTGGCTCAAAATTTTTCATTTTCACAAGGAATGAAGGAGACAAAGCACCACAAAATCTGTGCCCCAATTTCTCCCGAGTACGACAATGCCTCATATGTGACCAAAAAATACCATTTGGGTGCATGGCAGGACTCAGAAGGGAAGGAGTGATATTTGGATTTTGCAGCACACATTCTGGTGGAATGAATGGTGGGTGCTATGTCGCATTAGCAAGACCCCCGAAGCACGGTGAAATGATGAACCTAATAATCCATAGATGTGTGGTATATTTTAAAGCACTTCTTCATACATAGGCCGGGTTTGTCGGGGCAAGTTTCACAGTGGAAAATAGTTTGCTTTCGTATTCCTTTTTATAGCAAACTTTGCACCTTTTTTGTGTCCTGCCCTTTTTTCAAGTGGAGGGGATTTCGTTAGGAAAATGCTGCCCTGATACAATACGGGGGCCAGTACTAGAAGTACTGGGGCCCTCTGCCTGCTGGTTCCCAAATATTAGGCCCTTTATGACTTCCTCTTGAAAGTGCATAAATGTCCCCGTCTGGCTGGTAGAACGGAATAGTACGTAAGCGTTATACAGTGCCATCTGGATGATATACACGGCCAGCTTCTTATACCATATTTTTGTTTTCCGCAGGGCACTGTACGGCTTCAGTACCTGATCTGAAAGATCCACTCTGCCCATGTACTTATTGTAATCTAGGATACAAATAGGTTTTGAGGTGTGGGTACTGGTACCTCGTACAGGGACGGAGGTGGTACTGTCTCCGTGAATTGTTGTCAGTATAAGGACATCCCTCTTGTCCTTATATTTGACCAACAACATATTTTCGGTGCATATTCCCCTGCTTTCACCCTTTCTCAGTAATTGGGCAACGTGCGTTTTTGGGAGGCCTCTTTGGTTCTTGCGCACAGTACCGCAAGCTGCTGTACCTCTTGAACCAAGGGCCTTAAACAGGGGGATGCTGGTGTAAAAGTTATCCACATAGAGGTGATAACCCTTATCCAGGAAGGGTTGCACTAAATCCCAGACAATCTTTCCACTAACACCTACGAGGGAGGGGGGGCATTCTTGCGGTTCAATTCTTGTGTCCTTCCCTTCATATACCCTAAACCTGTGGGTGTACCCTGAGGTACTTTCGCACAGAATATACATTTTTATGCCATACCTTGCCCTCTTATTGGGAAGGTACTGGCGGAATTTAACCCTTCCTTTAAAATGTATAAGTGACTCGTCTACACAAATTAATTTTTGGGGGATGTACATCTCAGCAAATTTGGCGCTGAAATGATCAATGACCGGCCTGACTTTGAATAGCCGGTCAAAGGTGGGATCATCTCTGGGTGGGCACTGTGCATTATCGTTGTAATGCAAAAATTTAAGGATCGTCTCAAAACGAGTCCGGGTCATGGCCATACGATGAAGTGGGGTGCTGTACAGAACATCTGTACTCCAATATTGCCTAATTTCTGGCTTTTTAACTATGCCCATATGTAACACCAAACCCCAAAACGTCATCATCTCTACTGCATCTACAGGGGTCCACCTAGCAAATGATGACGTGGGGTTTTGGGCAATAAACTGCTGGGCATATAAATTACTTTGGTCCACCATTAAATTTATAAAATCATCAGAGAAAAAGACTTTGAAAAAGTCAATTTCTTTGAGGCCTGTAGTATCAAATTGGATTCCTGGGTTGTCCATACGAGATCAATCATTGGGGAGGGGGTCTCAGCTGCTCTACGGGGGCATCTTTGAGGGGGTCCCTCATCACTAGAGGAGGAAGAGGAGCTTAAGACGAATGCGAATTCATCGCTTTCTTCACTGGCTGTGTCAGTGTCAGAGGCAATAAGGGCATATGCCTCCTCCGCTGAAAACAGTCTTTGCGATGATTGGGACATTTTTATTATTTTTGTGTAGGCGTGTATAGTGTAGGGGGGGGTACAAACTTTATTTCAACACGGGGGGTATGTAGGGTGTATGTAGTGCTTTAACACGTGTAAGTTAAAAGAAAAAAAAAAAGCTCCTGCGCCAAAAATTGAGCACAGATGTTGGTCAGTAACGTCCGTCACTGATCAGCGCTCAGCGGGCACAGGACACCCACAAAAGCACCGTGGGTGTAAAAAAAATAAAAAAAAGACTCCACAGCACCCTCCAAAAAAAAAAAATTTTTAAAAAACTTCTGATGAGTCAAAGACAACAGGAATTTGATCCAAAAAAAAAAATTAGATAAGAAATGCTGATCAGTGATGTACGTCACTGATCAGCGCTCAGCGGGCACAGGACACCCACAAAAGCACCGTGGGTGTAAACATTTTTAAAAAAAAAGACTCCACAGCACCCTCCAAAAAAAAAAAAATTAAAAAAACTTCTGATGAGTCAAAGACAACAGGAATTTGATCCCAAAAAAAAAATTAGATCAAAAATGCTGATCAGTGATGTACGTCACTGATCAGCGCTCTGCGGCCACAGGACACCCACAAAATCACCGTGGGTGTAAAAAAAATTAAAAAAAAAACCCCACAGCACCCTCAAAAAAAACAACAACTGCTGATCAGTGATGCAACACTGATTAGCAGTGAGGGGCAGCAGGCACACAACTGTGGGTGCAACCTGACAGGGTATATATAAAAAAAAAACTGCACCCCCAAAAAAATGCTGATCAGTTAGTTTACACTGATCAGCACAAAAGGGGGGCAGCACGGGGCAGCAGATACAAAATTATATCACACAATTTAAATCTCTGACACAATGACGCTGCTGCAGCAGCAGCAGCAGCACCAGCAGCACAAGCACCAGGAAGTCACAGCAGGAGCTGGCAGCACGGATGCCACCAACGCTGATCAGGTCAGTATAGGCACAGATGGGCACGGAGACCGCTCTGCACGCTGTTCCTGACCGGAATGGCGGCTGCAGGGCTGTCTCCGTTATTTCATTTGAGGTGTAATGGCTGTGATTGGTCCGTCGGTCCGACGGACCAATCACAGCCTTTGGGGGCAGGTGGGGTGAGGTGGGGTGACCACCAGTGACACCCTTACACCCGGTGGTGATTGGTGCTGTACTTAACAGCACCAATCACCACCGATCCCTGTGTCACCGCCGAACGTTATTCGCCGGTACACAGAAAACGCTGTTTTGGCTGTTCACATTGAACAGCCAATCACAGCGTTCGCCGATGGGTGGGGGCATCGCTGCCCCCCCTGGGCAATAAGGGAAGATGTCTGCTGTCAGGGACAGCAGACATCGTCCCTCTGTCACCGCATCTATAGACGCGGTGACAGTTTAATGGCATGACGTACATTTATGCCATGTGTCGGGAAGTACATCCCGACCATGGCCCTTATTCTGGTTGGTGCGGCCGGAGCCGCACACGGTGCTCCGGCCGCACAAACCAATCCCCGCCCACGAGACGGATCGCCACGGCCGTCCGTACACGGACGGCTGGCGATCCGCATAAAAATGGTGGGGCGTACGCCTCCACCATGGTGGGAGCTGCCCCCTGCATTCGATGGTCGTCGACCATCGAAGGCAGGGCCGCACGCCACAGCAGCTCCCGCAAGCTGAGACCACACGGACAATCGTCCGTGTGATAGCTTGTATGGGGGCTGAGAGCTGACATCCGGCGACGTCAGCTTTCCGCCCCCATCAGTGGCGTCATACCCTGATTAGCATGCATACGCCCCGCGTTTGCATGGGAACGCCCATGAAACGCGGGGCGTATACATAGGGAAATGAGGGTATGAAGCCCCTCACGCCCCTATACGCCCCCTTTGCGGCGGACGAAATACGTCTGCGGCGAATGGGGCTGCACATGCGCAGATTGACCTCTGCGCATGTGCAGACTAAAAACATCGGCGGTACGGCCGCACGCGGGCCGTACCGTCCGATTCAGAATAAGGGCCCATGACGTAAATGTACGTCAAATGTCGGGAAGGGGTTAAAATGTTGCACTTTCTATTTGGAAAAGGAAGATTATCGGTGGAACAAGAATCATAATCACTTTTTGACTATTTTGATATACTGTATATTTTATTTGTTTTAATGAGTAAAAAGAGTAATGGTATTTTGAGAAAATACAAAGTCCTCTATAAAAAAACAAGGTATCAGAAATATCCAGAAATATCCTAAGCAAAATATTTAGAAAACCCTTAGCGGTGAAGGGGTTAAAGAATAATGATATAACATAATTTAAATTGCAAGTTTGTTTGTATATTAAATACAAACATCTGCTATATTACCATCTGAATTCCAATGGCAATATTATTTTCTACAGTAGACCAAATATAAATATACAGGTCGAGCCGTTGTCATCAGAGCGGCACCCAATGTGCCTACAGCAATTAGTCAGGTCCCACCATCTGCCAGAATGGGGTGAACACGCGCAAGATGCTTGTGTGCCCCATTCTTGACAATTGGAGGTGCTTGCGCATTCCCCGGCCCGCCATCCGCCAGCTTTAGTGAATGGCGAGCTGGCTGCAATGGCAACAGCGGCTCCATCTGTAATTTAAGTAATGTAAATAGATGGCCACAGATTTATATAATATATCAGTACTTGTTTCCGAGAATGGCGCCCACGATTTCCATCGTATGGGCTCCTAAAAATCTCATTGCATCGCATCCCCCTGGAATATTTCGGCATGCGATGCATGCATGCAATGTGATGCATGCATGTGATGCGATGCATGCATGCATGCGATGTGATTTGAGTTTTAATCATACAAGCACCCATGCCATGAGATGTGATGGGTGCTTACAATGAGATGTAATCCCCAGTATCCACACCATCCGAAAGCGTGGCGAGTGGCGGGGGTATGCGTCCTCCGACGTTTTCATACCCCCACTATCCATGTCGGCGTGGAGTTGATCCTAAATAGTGTGGCGAGCGCAGCAAGCCACCGAGCCCTAAGTGTAGCGAGCCCCGCGAGGGGACGCGGAATACGAGCCCGAAGCGTGATGAATGCAGCAAGCCCTGCGAGGGGACACGGATTACTTTACATGTATTCTGCGTCCACTCGCCACACTTTGGACTCGTATTTTGCGTCCGCTTGCCAAGGTTCGGGCTCGGTGGCTCGCTGCGCTCTCCACACTGTCTAAGATCAACTCCACGCCGACGTGGATAGTGGGGGTATGAAAAGGTCGGAGGACGCGTTTTTTTGTCATTTTAGCAATGTGATAAATGAATTATGGATTTAGATATGTTTGTAAAAAAATAATTCTAAAGGCAAGAAACAAGTTGAAAATTAATTATGCTCAGTATCCAATCAATAAAAATACAGACTAATAATAAATTCAATAATGTAATGGCCACTGGGCATGCAATAAAACACCCAGAAAACAACCTGCAGGAGAGCGTGATAAGGACTATAATATGGCTGATATTATTCCAGTGTTGATCAGAATTATATATCAGAGGATATATCATCTAATATGTAGTTAGCCTTAGATTTAAGTTTGTACTGTATACTATTGATGTTTGTATTGTGGCTTTGCTAGGTTGCACTGGGACCATTTTAAGCTTTGGGGTGATTAAAGAAGTGGAAACACAGGGCTCAAATGACTGTGGTCCACTGCCCTTTATTTAGTTGCAACTTTAGAGTCTTATGGGCTTGTTCTAAGTTGGATGCAAAGCGATAAAGAGCAAGTACATTTGCACCTAGGCAAAACCCTGTTGCACTGCAGAATTGGTAAGAAAAAGTTGGCATAAAGATTCAGATTTGAGAGAGACATGTCCAAACTCAAATAGAAATTAGAGTGTAAAAATAAAGTTATTCAGCATTTGTGGGCTACATGCAAAAGCATACAGCATTTATCCTGCATCCATCAAAAATTAAATTTAGGCCATCTCACTCAAATACATGCTGGCGTAATTGTGGTCATGTCGGACATTGTATCATATTTTCTGGTCCTGCCCTGCACTCACCCCCCTCTGGACAGCAGTTTTCACCCTTATATTAGATGCCCTAGGCTACCATGTACTCCCTCTAACTAAACTCGCACTCTTACATATTTATTGTGGTTCTCTCTATTCTAGTGATAGATATGTGAGGGGCCATATATTTATATCGACCTTCTTATTGATCGCACAACATTGGCGCACCTCCCAAGTCCCCGCTGTGGCAGCAATGGTACAAGCAATTCAATCCCACCATGAGTACGAAACTGCGGATTTGCTCTCCTGCTGTGGTCCACCCAATCATGCCCTATGCTTGTCTTTGTGGTGTACATATAGGTCCTTCTGTCCATTGGGATAGGCCCTTAGTAGTATTGCAGTCTTTTTGT
The DNA here is from genome assembly GCF_055691185.1 of Crinia signifera. Lineage (NCBI taxonomy): Eukaryota > Metazoa > Chordata > Amphibia > Anura > Myobatrachidae > Crinia > Crinia signifera. The sequence continues at coordinate 349,341,029 of NC_139217.1, forward strand.
ATCCCTCCTGAAGTAAGCATCTAGATAAATCTTGAGCCACCTTCGGTTATCACCCTACATTGAAATTGTTACTTTTTCCTTATGACTAGCATTTGCAAGTGAAGGACTGTTTGGATATATTTTTATATAATGTCCTTTTGCAATAGTATGTTTTACCTCTTTGTCTCATGATAATGTATTGTGATCCTATGATTATGTTCCCTTTCCCCATTGTCCCGCTGCCCCCCCCCCTTTTTTAACTTCAATATTTTATTGAGAAATATTTGAATTTTAGATAGAGGGTTACAGAATAAAGTAAAAAAAGGGGGGGGGAGATAAACAGGGGGGACAAGGGGGGATACATAGACTCTGTACATACATAAACAAAAAAACAAAAAGAAATATCGTCATACGGTACACAATAAAAAAAAAATTGTAAACCTAAACAGGCATAGCAAGTAAAATATCATCCATAATAGAAATGTAGGTTAAAACTATAGTGGCCAAATAAATCTTAAGGAATAATTATTTAAACATCACTAATGCAATAAACCCAAGCAGATCATAGAGTGGAGAATTAAGGGATCATGTAGAGTTTGTAGGGTCTTCTTGTATCTTGTTAAGACTGAATTGAAGGGGGACACATTGGGGTGATTTGGGAATGTGCGATGTACCTGCTCCAGCAGTAACATATTCATGCCAGAGCAACCAGCGAGCCATGGAAGAGGACATAGAGCCCGAGCAGGAAGAATATTGTGTTTCCATGGTGTAGGTAAAGTTAATTTACTGAATAACTTTTAACAGTAGAGGAGGGGTGGATTGTTTCCAGCACTGGGCCAGGGCTGTGCGGGCCGCAATAAATATATGGCCTAGAACATACCTTTTATTAGGTAGGACCGTGTCAGGGAAGACATTGAATAAGCCTATTAAGGGAGTGGGTTATATTGCTGTATCTAAGATCTGATTTGCTAAGTCCCTCCAAAACACAGTAAGGAGGGGGCAAGACCAGAATATGTGGTATATATGACCGATGCTACCACATTGTCTCCAACAAAACTTGGAGCACGTGGGCCAGAAGGAGTGTAGTCTGGCTGGGGTTAAGTATAATCTGTGTAGTAGTTTTATGTGCATCTCGGTATGATTCATACATTTTGACATAGTATAAGAGGAGAGAAAAATTTTGCTCCATTGAGCGTCCCAGAAGGTCATACCTAGGTCAACTTCCCACTTAGTCTGTGCATTCGATTTAGGGGGATTTTAAATGTCTAGCAATGTTTTATACCAAAATGTAACATCCCCTCTGGAGTCTGGTAGGTTAAGGCGAGAATAGATGTGTGAGTCCAAGTTACTAGGTGTACTAGTAGGAGTAGGAGCAGTATTCCACCAGTGGTAAATTTGAAAGTAATGTAGTATTTCAGAATTGGGGAGAGAGAATCTCTGCTGGAGGGCAGAGAAAGGGAGGGCACGCTGGCCTTCCAAAACATCACTGAGTTTAGAAATACCTAGTGTGGTCCATCTAGCAAGGTGTAGATTGGGTATTAGTTTGGATATTGATTTCAATGAAATTAGTAAGAGTTGAGATATGGGGTGGGGGAGTCTAGAGATCAAGGCATCCCAGGTTGTAATGGAGGCCCTAGTGGTTGGGAGAAGCGAGGAGAGGTCAGGTCGGAGTTGTTTAGGTAGTCTAAACAGATCATAAATTGGGGTCGGAACATATGGTATTTCAAGGTCCACCCACCGTGATTCTGATTGCGATTCGAAGAAAGTTTTTATCTGGGCCAGTTTACAGGCGTCATGGTATAGGGCCAAGTCTGGGAGGGTCAGTCCACCTTTGGCTCTAGGGAGGGTCATCCTAGAGCGGGCCAGTTTGGGGGGTCCACAGGATGAGATATATTTAAGCATAATTGAATTACATGCGGCAAGATCTTTTTTCGGGAGAATGTAGGGGATCATGCGGAAGAGATACATAAGTTTAGGAAGGAGAGACATTTTAAGGCAGCCATACGACCTATCCAAGAAATGTCAAACGCAAGCCAGGATTTGGAAAGGGTTACTAGTGAACTAAGAAGGGGTGTCAGGTTAACCTCGAAGACTTTCTTAGTGTCTGATGGGATGTTTATACCCAGGTAGCGTATAGACACTTTCTGCCAATTATAGGGAAATTTAGAAGACAGCGTTGGGTAAGAATCAGCTAAGTTAATGGGTAGGGCGTCTTTGTGGTGTTTAATCTATAGTATGAGGCTTTACTAAAACTGTTGAGCATGTTGTGTAGGTGGGGTAATGTACGTAAGGGGTCAGAAACAAATAGTAAAATATCATCCGCAAAGAGACTCAGCTTATGCGAAGAGGATCCGGATTGGAGTCCAGGGAAATCAGAGTTAGCACGAATTTTGAAGGCCAGAGGCTCGATAGATAGCACAAATATTAGTGGGGAGAGGGGGCAGCCCTGCCTCGTTCCATTGGAAATGGGAAACTGATCTGAAAGAAAGCCATTGCTGAACACCTGGGCCGTGGGGTTACTATATAATGTTAAAATAGACAACATAATCTGATTCCGAAACCCAAATTTAGAGAGGACAGCTTGCATATACTCCCAGTTTAGGCGGTCAAAGGCCTTCTCCACGCCTAAGGACAACAGCAGAAGGCCCCGATCATCCATGAGAGAGTCAATTAAGTTAAACACTCCACGTGTGTTGTCAGACGACTGTCTCCCTGGGACAAACCCTGTCTGGTCCGGGTGCACCAGCGTAGGCAGATAGTTTTTAATTCTGAGAACTATTAATTTTGCGAACAATTTAGTATCGCCGTTCAGCAGAGCTATCGGGCGATAATTCTGGCAGTGGGCCGGATCCTTTCCTGGTTTAGGTAGGGTTATTATTTGTGCTTCCAGCATTTCCTTTGGGAGGGAACCTACAGAGGTGATAGTATTGAAAGGATTAGTCAGATAGGGTGTGAGGGTTTCGCGGTAAGTGATGTAAAAATTATTGATGAACCCGTCGGGGCCCGGGGCTTTACTCCTAGGTAGGGATTTAACAGCAGCATCCACTTCAGACTGAGACCAGGGGGCATTAAGAACATCTAATTGATCATTAGTTAAGGAAGGCAAATTGACCCCTTCTAAAAAAGAAGTGATAGAGGTTTTGGAAGGTTGGGGGGTGTCTAGATCTAGAGAAAGGTTATATAGTTGAGAATAATATTTAGCAAACTGATTAGAAATATCCTTTGGGTTCAGAAGTTTCTCATTAGAGGAGGAATGTATGAGCTTAATCCTATTTTTAGCATGTTGCATTCTCAATTTACGTGCTAACATTTTCCCAGACTTATTCCCTGACAGATAGAATTTTGTACGGAGTCTGTTCAAGGCTAACTGAGTCCCCCCTTTTATTCTTTTCTGTACCCCTTTCAACTTATTTGTATTCTATAAAATGTTAATAAAAATCTAATTTTGAAAAAAAAAAAATACAATGTTGGATGCTCTATATACAGACTTTTTTTTCTTTCTTTGCTTCCAACTTAGAATCAACCCTAGTATATTAATAATCCAGATATTTTTTTCAGTCGTCTTGATTCCAGCAACTCTTCTTTTACATAAAGCAATGTAGAAACTCCATTGGTAAATACCATTTTGTGCAGAGGGTAAGTAAAATATTTTAGAATGTGTTTATCTATGTGTACATGAAATTGGAAAAAAATGCTAAATTTGATATAATATTCTTCTTTTAAATATAATTAAAATACATTCATTATATTTGTAAGAATGTTCTAATCTCCTAAAGGGCTTTGTTATATTATATTTCTATTAAGAAGCCGTGATTCACATTTACTTGTTCATTATACAGTAATAATATAAAATACAGTAGTTGTTGCATTAAGATGTTCTCATAAGAAATTGTATAAAACATATTATTTACATTTCTGAAATTGGCAGATGCTCCAAATGTCAGGAAATTAAATAATAACATTCCAAGTAACCCACTGGGTATATTATGTTTGTCATCATTTCTAAAACCACATACATGTTTTTAATTATAATTCTGCAGTTCTTCAAGTTCATGTCATACTTTACCTATGGTATAAGATTTGTTTAAAGTGTACATCCTTAATGTTTAGTTTGATCATTTCAAATCCATAAAATTTCAGATGCCTGTTTATATGACAAAGGCATACCATCGAGCATACTGTATGCACTGAAGCATGAACCTAGCACTTACAAATGAGCAACTAGTAATTTATTTTATATAGATTTTCTTCCCAGAAGTCGGAAAGAAAATGCATTTTGTATTTATAGTATTTGTACATTGTGCAATCTCCAGAAGGTGATAGGGTAGTCATGTAAGGACTGACTACATTATTATGAGCAAGAACATTTCTTCATGATGTATGGTAGTAATAAGTGCACCTACCGTGTAAAGGAGTTTTGCTAATTTCTTAGGTTTGATTCATAGTAAATAGGACAGCAGTTAAGAATTCAACTTTTTAGAAAAGCATAGAATATAATGTAACATATAGACATCCCTACTTCCATTTGACAGTGAAGCCACTGGACTCTCATTACTGTAATGTAGGTGACTGTAACTGTGTTATGGCCCATACACACTGGGCGACTTTGAGCTGAAAGCAGCTCAGTTTACTCGTCTGAGCTGCTTTCAGCTCGAAAGTTGCCCAATGTCGACGGGGCAGTGGTGAGCGATGATGCAAGCTCCCACATCATCACTGGCCCGGCCACTCATCTGCTGGTATTACCAGCAGATGAGCGGAATAGTGGATGGCTTTCAATAGCATCCTGCTTTGGAAAGCCATCCACCCCAGGGAAAATCGCTAAAAGTGGTGAAAAACTCTCAGTGTGTATGCAGTGCACTGAGCATTTTTCAACCCCGAGATTTTGCCCATCATCTATTAGCATATATACGCCCAGTTTGTGTGCACCTTTAGAAATAGGTTCAGATACAGGAGAATACTTCCTGCTTGCTGGAGTTATTAAGGATTGCAAGCTTGTGGCCAGGAGGAAAAACCTTATCATAAAAATAAAAAATGTGCCAGCCCTAAACTGTACATTACAATGACACTGTATGATGGACAAGTATAGGTAGTACAATAGATATTTATACCACAAATATAATAAAAATAAAACTATCCCTAGTTTTCAGCTCAGTAATAGGACACAACTCCAATGATCATCCTCTCCACTTTTTTTACTGGTAGATACATCAACCCCTTAGTTCTCTACTTACATTTAAAAAAATCCATGGCAATACATTTGATCAAATTTATAAATTGATCAAATAATAATGATTATACTACTAAACTTAATTTACCAATTACCAATTTGGTATAGATGTGCACTTTATACAGTGATTAAGCAGGCCATGCCATCCAAAAAGACAAAATTACTTTTAGTAAATAGAACACTGCTGGGTCTAAAGCACATAAACCAAGTGATCAATTATTCTGTAGATTAAAAAAAAATGATACAACTATTAAACAGCAAAAAACAAATGTACTATAAATAATTAATTAAAAAACCGCCCACATATTGAACAACAATTTACATATTAATTTCTTCCTAATGTAGCATATTCTTTTATTAGAAAATATGGCCTCACAGTGTTAATAGAAAAGTAAATTCAAAGTCTCAGTATATAATGTGTTAGGAAGTGGCGTTCACCATGTAATATACAATCAAATATAGACAAAATAATATTAAAGTACAGATTAAAATATACATTCACTATCTTTCTCTTTCAAAGTCACATGGAATATAATTTATTATTTCTTTCTGTGGTTCAAATACAAATATAAATTATATTTTGCAAATAGACAGTAGCAGCAGTATTAATAATTAATGTACACAATCACTTTCAAAAACATTTGCATATAGTACAAGGCATACTTTGGCATGGTTGCATAAGGATGAAACTGTGAAGTGATTTTTTGTACATGCGCAGTGGAAACAGATGTTTTACACATGCAAAAAATGATGCTATCATCAGGCTTAGGGGGGTATTCAAACACAGTCGTCCTCCCGCAGCCATCTCCTGACGGGGGAGATGGCTGCGGGGCCCTATTCAATGCTGTCTTCCCCGACAGCATTGAACAGGGTTTCACTGCAGAACCAGCCCGACATCACAAGCTGTCAGGCTCGTTCTGCCAAGAAAAGCCGGAAATAGGCGAGCTCCTGGCCGGAGCTCGTCTATTTCCGTCATCAACTCGCGGCCACGCCCCCTTCTCGCCGCTCGGCCGCCGGGACATTGAATCCCGACCGCCGAACTCCAGTCGAGCCAAGCGAGAACGGAACAGGGGCACGGCTGTCGAGCTTGCTCGACAGCGGTTCCCCTGACATTGAATACCCCCCTTAGTATCCCAACATTGGTGGTTATTCAGACCTAATGGCATAGTTGGGAGATTATCGATGATGTCACCTCCAGCCCTGATCAGCCTGTTTCCATTATACCCACTGAGTACTGTAGGTCTTGCACACACTGGAAAAATCATTTTATGTGAGGAACTTGCATATAGATTTTCTGTTAATCGTTGATCAGTGTAATTTTCACAAGTGCCGTTTTTAAGCACTAGATGTCTTCCTGAACAAAGCAATCTGCATGTGCATTGGAAGCATGATTAAAATTTATATACCATTATTGTTCTTCTAAATTTTCACCAGGGCTCCAAACAAGTTTACATCAGTTCTGAACGTATGTATCCCAACTGTTAAAAGCCCGACAGTCGGGATCCCGACTCACAGGGGCTTTTCTCCCTTGTGGGGGTCATGACCCCCATAGAGGGAAAATAGAACCTGTTGCAAGCACATCGAACCACTGAGACAGCAGCATGGCGAATGCTGCGAGCCCACAATGGGGCTTCGTATCGCTTGCTTTCCTGTCAGAGTCCTGACAGTCAGGATTCCAACATCAGTCTAATGACTGCCAGAATCCTGCTTGTTGGTAGTTCATACCAAACCCCATTACAATCCACTTTCCCCATTTATTTTATTGAAATAAAAAAAAGGACATATTGAGCATGTAAGATGCTCAATATAGGAGTTTATTAGTTTTTAAGCTACACCCCATGAACAAGCAATAAGCTGACGATTTATGCAATATTAAAGACAAACATCTAGCAGTATACCATATTTAAATTATGCTGTTGGTTTGCAAATAAATTGATTTTAATTATTACAGAATAAAATATAAACAAGAATGATCACAACAGAACAGAAGAACATAAAAAGTATATATAGTAATACAGAAAAATAAAAATAACAAATACAAAATAAGAATTGTATTAGATGGTAACAAAGAATAAAAACTACAAGTAATAATTCATAGCTACATTATTTCATACATTCTACATTATATGTACTGGAGCTGATAAAATAAAACATTTTTGGAAATGTAATAAAAATTTGGTTTCTATCAATTGTTTGTGTGATACAATGCATTTATATGTACCAATGTATCATTTTTATTTTATTGGGTCTAAGAGAAATTTTGTCCTTTATTGATTTATTATTTATTTATTTATCTACTTATTTATATATGGACATCCCCAATTGGAACATGTAAATGTTATTGTACACCTGTTTTTGATTACTAATTAAAAAGGGATATTTATCCAGATATGTTTTTTTTTTTTTTTTTAACATCTTTTTATTAAAGCATTCACAGATACAAACGGTATACAGTGTACAGGAATACAGAAAAGATTGATTGTTCAGTTCCGAGTACATGTACAAGTGTCTTGTTGTTACCTTTGTTCACATTACCCCTATTCCATAGCTTATACAAATAAAGAGTATAAAACATTGGAGTTATTCTTGGAGTTCTCTCTGCCGCTTATTATGCATTTGTTAGTGTAAAGCAATCATTAAGTTCGCCAAGAGGGTGAGCAGTCTGTTTAACAGCGTACAAATAACTAGAAGCTTGTCAACCTCCCCTCCTGCGCTAGTTTAGCAGCTTGACTGTACGTGATTTGAAACATCTGTATCAAAGGAATAGGTATACCTAGTATAGCAGTGTCTCTCTCCCACCCCCCCCCGCGGGGCCCCAACTACCCGATGAAGATCGGGGGATCGTTCGCCACGGTCCGCAGTAGATACCATGAGGTATCTTTCAGGCTTTTATGTATTTGTCGACGTACCTCCAGGGAGAGTTTATTAATATATTGTTCCCACATGGCAAAGAATTTCTGGGCCTTGGCTTCTTTGGTTAGAGTTGTTTCTACCCAGTCCATCCGGAATAGGTGAAATAGTTTATACTTAAATAAAGGGAGAAGGGGGGCATCTTTTTGTGTCCAGTCTTGTAGGATGGTTTTGCGTGCTGCTGCACTTATCGCTAGTAACAATCTACGACCTCCTTTGGTGGCTCTAAAGTCTAGGGGGACAATTCCGAAAATCGCCCATTCAGCTGTAAAGGGGACATGGCTTAGTAATTGGGTTTCTGCATATCCCTTCACTTGAAGCCAAAACCGCCTCACCAAGGGGCATGACCAAAAGCAATGGAATAGGTCCGCCTCCAAGGCTCCACATCTATAGCAGGCACTGGAGGGGAGGTGGCCCATCAAGAAGCTTCGGTGCGGAGATAGGTATGCCCTATGAAAAATATTTAAAAACATTTCAGTGTAAGAAGCGAAAGGCATCAATTTGCAAGATTTAGTCAAAGCCTTAAGAAGGTCCTCCGTATCAAGGTTAGGAAATTTGACTAGCCATTTTGCAAATCCCTGTTTATCTTTAGAATAGTCTAAGATTGGTCTGAAATGCTGGTAAAAGCATGATATGGCTTTCTTTTCCGTTGCCGGTCGTAAGAGCATGGTGTCTAATACATTGGACCAATCTTTTTCTGAGAAGCATCGCGTCACAGAGTCAACATAATGTTTTGCCTGGAGGAGGGCCATGGGGTGTGCCGACATAAAATTATATTTATCCAATAACTCTGAGTTAGTCAGAGGTCTACGCAAGGTTCTGTCCACCATCGCTCCAATAGTATTTACTCCGGCTGCCCTCCATATGTTAAATGGGTAAGAGGCGTGGCCTTCTTGAAACTCAGGGTTGTTTAGGAATGGTAAATGTATAGTTTTGTGTGAGTTAAGGTCCGCCTGGTGCCTCACCCAATGCCAGGTTTTTTTGGTGCTCCACAGCAGTGGGTTTTCTTTTATGTGCTGGGGGATCTCCTGGTCATGTAGGTGGAGTAGTGTTAGGAGACAACCTCCATCCCACAGCTCTCTCTCGAGGGTCGTACATGCATATAAATCCCGCCCAGCTATCCAGTCTGATAAGTATCGAAACATCGCGGCCTTGCCATATTGGCGTATATCTGGCAAACCTACCCCCCCGTTCCACTTTGGCTGCTGCAATCTTACCCGGCTTAACTTGGGTCTTCCTCCCCCCCATATGAATTGTCGTGCAGCTTTGTAGAATCTTTGGATGTCTTTGGGAGTTATTAATAGGGGGAGTGCCTGTATCAGGTACATTAGCCTAGGGAATGTTATCATTTTAATAAGGCTTATACGTCCTAGGTATGAGATGGGCAGGTGTTTCCACCCAAGAAGTTCTGCTTCGGTTTGTTGGAATATTGGGTTGTAGTTTAGCTTATAAAGATTAGATATGTTTTTGGGTATTACAGTTCCCAAGTACGTGAAGGAAGAGGTTGCCCATTTAAAGGGAGTATTTGCTATGAAGTCTCTTGGCAGCGGTTGAGGAGCTAATGACAGAGCCACTGATTTCTGTTCGTTTATAGCGAACCCTGAGATATCCCTAAAGGTGTGGAATAACCCTAGTATGTGATGGAGGGAGTCTATTGGGTTTGAGATGTAAAGTAGGACATCGTCTGCAAAAGCAGTCAGTTTTACCTTTTTTGCACCTATTGAAATTCCTTGAAATGATTGGTCAGCCTCTAACTGTTGTACAAGAGAGTCAATTGCTAGGTTAAAGAGTAAAGGCGATAGGGGGCAGCCCTGACGTGTTCCTCTGTGTAGCTCAATGGGATCAGTAAAGAGCCCATTAACTAATAGTCGTGTTGTTGGCGAGGTGTATAGATATTTAATAAAGTTAATGAAGGTCTCCCCTCCAATGTTTTGAAAAGATAGGGCCACAACACTGAGTCGAAAGCCTTTACTGTGTCCAAACTCAATAGAATATTTGTGTGAGATGTGGTTTGAGATGACGCTGCTACCGCGGCTAGAGCAGTTCTAATACCCCGCACGGAGTGTCTGTTACGTAAAAATCCCAATTGATTGGTAGAAAGAAGATTAGGGAGGATAAGCTGCAGTCTATCCGCGATTATTTTTGCCATCAGCTTTATGTCTGTATTAATAAGGCTTATGGGTCTGTATGACTCTATCAACTGTATATCTTTCTGTGGCTTTGGTATCAAAATAGTGGTGGTGTTGGTCAGATGAGGGAAGGGAGTGCCATTCGTAAGCAGCTCATTGTATAAGTCAAGCAGTGCGGGTGCTACTTGATGTTTTAACAGTTTATAGTATTCGTTAGTAAGGCCATCTGGGCCCGGCGATTTGCCTAATTTTGTGGAAGAAATTGCCCCTAGGACCTCATCCAGGGTAATGGGTGCAGTCAATGTATCACTTTGTGTTTGTGACAATTGGGGGAGATTAAGTGTGTTGAGGAAGGTGTCTACCTCCGTCAGATTGGGCGAATGGTCCGCATATAGGGTTCTAAAGTAGTTTTCAAATTCCTGTACAATACCTACAGGGTTGATAGTTAGGGCATTTGTGTGGGGATGACGAATCGCTGTTATATATGTCGATTTAAATTTGGGCTTGGACATGTTTGCTAGTAGCTTTCCTGTTTTGTTTCCCCATCTGAAAAACCTTTGTTTTGTGTAAAGTGTGTCTTTTTTTGCTTGTTCTAAGAGGTGTGTGTCCAGAAGTTGTTTGGCCTCAATATATTTGTCATGCGCATTCGGAGTGGGGCAATCTATATATGCCTGTAATGCTATGGTTAAGGAGTGTGATAACTCTCGATAGGTTTCGGTGACTAATTTTTTTTGGCGAGATGTGTATTCAATTATTTGGCCGCGTAGGACTGCTTTAGAAGCGCCCCAAAACGTTGTGGGTGTGTCCCAGGCCTCTAGGTTGTCGTCTTGGTAGTTCATCCATCCATTTAACAGGAAGCTTCTAAATTTGTCTGAATTGTAGAGGTATGAGGGGAAACGCCACTGTCTTGTTCCCTGAAATACCCGGGTTAGAGCTAGGGATAGCGTAACGGGGGCGTGATCCGAGACCAGAATTGGGTGTATATCAGCGTTTCTAACTCGAGGCACCAGGCGGTCCGCCACATAGATGTTATCTATTCGCGACCACGATTTGTGGGGGGCCGAGAAGAAGGAGTAGGTTTTGCCCGTTGCATTGAGGAGTCTCCAGATATCTGTAATCTGTAGGGTTGACTTGAGAGACTGATAGTGAGTCCACGTAGAGTGGTTAAATTGTTGTGGGGGTTGTCTGTCTAACTGTGGGTTTTCCACCGAGTTAAAATCCCCTCCCAGTATTATAGGGAAATTCGTCCGCTGACTCAGTATCCCTGTAAGTCTACTAATGAATTCCTGCGGGTTATCATTGGGGGCATATATATTGACTAGGGTAAACTTCTCGCCCCACAGGTCAACATCTAGGATGAGGTAACGACCTTCCGGGTCAGCGATAGTAGACAGAATAGCGTATTGTACTGTTTTATGGAATATGATGGCTACACCCCTAGTTTTCCTTCTATAGTTAGCAGTTATGCAACTCCCAATCCACGGGGCCCTCAAGGTCGCCCCCTCGCCCTCCTGCCAGTGTGTCTCCTGTAGATATGTAATGTCAGGTTTAAAGCGTTTCATATGTGTGGTGACCCTTTTCCTCTTAATCGTTGAGTTGAGCCCACTTACGTTCCAGGATAATATTTTTAAAGCTCGGCCCTGCAAGTCTCCAGCGTTCGTGGGGGTTGCGGTCGTTGGATTATCCAATGCCTGTCTGGTTCTGCGGTATTAAAGGGTTACAATATCTAATTTTTGCGCCGCCCTCCGTCCCAGCGAGCGGGGGCAATGCTTTTTTATCTGGTCGGGATCCCCCCAGGGGAGCGGACGGGGAGGGGGGGAGAGAGAAAGAGACCAAGGCCAAAACACAGAATGCAATTATATTAAGTATCTCGTGAAGCTTCCACCACTTTTTCTCCATTTTCCTTAACCATACATTTGTTGTGGCATGCATCCTTACATAGTGATGCATATCCACAAAGTGAATCTCAGAACAAACAATGAAATTTGAACAGTGAATAGTTAAATTTAAACTTTAACATAAACTTGACGGGAATTTCCCCATCCCAGAGAGGAGTTAAGTGACCTCCACTAGCAACAATGTACAACTTATGAGAAAGTCCAGTCTAAAGATCTGGTAAGAAGGCTTTGCAATTAGAGCAAGAGGTGTGTTTAAACATGCAGAATGAGGCATATGGTTATTCTTATTATAGGGTTGTCAGGGTTGCCTTTATCTGTTAGGTAACCTATCAGCCTCGACCCGTATTCCAAAGTGACCTCTCGCCATCTGTGGGTCTATGAAGTAGCGCGTCTCGCCTTCTACCTCTACCCGGAATCTTGCTGGGTAAAGAAGCGCGAATTTTATATTTTGGCTATGTAGCCAGCTACAAACCTCTGAAAATTCTCGCCTCTTTTGGGTCACAGATGCCGAGAAGTCCTGAAAGATCAATACTTTAAAACCATCAACTTCCAGGCCATGTGTTTTTCTGTAGGCTACTAGGATTTTCTCTTTCATCCTATAATCCAAAAATTTGGCTATGACTGGCCGCGAACTGGTATTTTGTGCACCTCTCTCTGGTCCCATCCTGTGGGCACGTTCCACGTGTGGTATCAAGGTGGGGTCTGCAATTTGAAGCTTTTGTGGGATTGTTACCGAGATTAGCTGTACCAGGTCATGGCCCGTGACACGTTCCGGTACACCTATAAACCTCAGATTGCAACGTCTGTTGCGATTTTCCAGGTCGTCAATTTTGGTAAGTAACGACTGGATGGTGTCAGTATTTGAGGTTGTGTTATTTTGTAGGTCACGGGCCTGATCTTCGATGTCACTAACTCTGGCCTCTAGTGTGCCTATCCTTGCAGTGTTGGTATCTATTTTGGACAGCGCAGCATCGAGTGAGGACTGCAGGACGTCTAGTTTTTTTTCTAGTTGTGGCATTAGAATTTTAGATATCTCGTGCGCCATTTCCATGGCTGAGTGGGTGGATTGCGTGCTGGTAAATGTTGCCATTGACGTTTCACCATCTTCCCCCGTGTGGTCACTATGTGAAGGGGATGGCAGTGTGTTTTTGCCTGTGGCAGTGTTACTGGTTTTTTTCCCCATTTTCTGGGATTGAGGAGTGCTACCGGATCTAGTTGAAGCGGCCCTGTTAACAAATCTGTCCATGACCCAGGGGGCCGGACAGGGGGGAAAGAATTCCACCTGTTGGTGTCTAGGATCTCTAAGCAGATATTCAGTTATTAGATAAGGCAGGCTATAGAGGTGAGCTTAATATTGGGGTTGTTAACCTCTGGGATGTGGGATTCCCATCTTAGATCATCCAGCACTCACATTTTGCTGGACAGGAGTTAAGTCTCCTTGCTCTGGTAACTCGAATTTGCTTGATTAATGTTGTGCGTTCCTATCAGTTTACCTGTACCTACCCCCCAGGTATTGACCAAGTGTTGCTGGACAAATAACTACAAACAGGCAATTATTACTGTATACAAGCAAGTAGCAATATAGCGGTTCTCTAAAGATTGTTACATGGTACCGTATATGGTTACCCTATCGTTAGAGAAAACCCAATGGTTTAGTTACAATTTGGTCTCACCAATATACCGTCCAGTTTATGGGACGTTGTTGATTGTAGGTCAGAGAAATCAGCAAGATGGGGTCGGTTGGATTAACAGTTGTTGTAACCAGGTATTGGTGTCCCTAAATGTCCTTACTATGTTTAGGTAGCAAAGCAGTTAACCACACTTTACAGGTAGACACAAATGTTCAGGAATCAGTTCTGGGGTCAAAGTCCGTCGTAGAGCAGTGACGTCTGGTTCCTTAAGCAAGTGACTCCAATTAGTTATATCAGCTTGGTACTTTTTTTTTTTTTTTTTTTCCTCTGTCTTGGGTGTTGGGGACAGGGTTTCCTGGGAGTTATGGATAGGGCAGAATGCTGGACTCTATGTCTCTTTGATAGCAGCACCACCTCTCCACAGGTCTTTGTCCTATTAGCTGATGGGGGTTATGCCTCAATATACGAGAGGTCGGAGGGTCCTAAATGAGGTCTGATAAGTGGAGCTCACCTCCGGACTGCAGATTTTCAGTTTATGCACTGGCTGAGAGCCCTTAAAGGGGGGCTCCACTCAGATGTTCAGTACCAGAGATTGTGGTTTTGTCGTGTTACGTGGTCTCAGCAGGCTCTGTGCATGCGGGGAAACTATATCCAGGTGACCCTATCAGCCCTGGGCTTAATGTACCCGAGGTCCGGTGACCTGTATGGTGAGCCCCAGCGCGTTAAAAACTGTCTCGGTGTAGATGACAGGCAGGATGCTCCGTGTGCTCCTTGTTATCAGCGTCCCACTATGAGGTAGGGCGGAGGGGGTATTCTCCTCTATGCTGGGCTTACAGTGAGGCCTTGGTGGATAGGGTACTGTGGGATTGCACTCCCAAACTTTAGGTGTCGCTTGCTTGATCAGGGGGGGGGGGTCGGGGCTACTTTCCCGGGTTAGGTTGGGTCACAGGTTTTACCGTGTCTCCGGTGCCCGGGTCCCGCTGTTGTCTCTCCTCCCGGTCGGGTAGCGTAGTCCCGCGGCTGGGTGACGAGGCAGGGCAGAGTTCCCCTCCCGGTGAGGGAGCCTTGCACATCTTCCTCTCCGCGGCGTCTCGCGGCCCTCTGTATCGGCCTGTCCCCCTGCAGCGTCGCGTGGTCTGCGGCAGCTCCGGTCGTATCCCGGCGGGTGTTTCGGGTGTCCGCGCCCGCGTCTCGAGCTTCATCCCTGCTCTGGCCTCCGCTCCTCCTCGGCCGAGGTGCAGAGGCGTTCAAGCGGCAGCAGGTCTTCAGGTGCAGCTCGGCGGTCTCCCTGCTGGCATGAAGGTTTTCGCGCCCAGCGTCAGCGGTCTCACAGGCCTCAGTTTATCGGGGCCAGACTCCGGTGGCAAAAAGATTTTCTGCCCCTCCTACGACGGTGATCGGCTCAGTGCAGCTTCTAGCCCCTATGGGAATAGTTTTGGGCTGTTATTTCAAGCTTAGGAAGGCCGATGGAGCTGGATAATTTTAGCCGTAGTGGAGGAGCTAGGTAAGATGCGGCCGCTCTCGGCGCCCCGCCCACCGGAAGTCCCCAGATATGTTTTTTAAATTAACCTTTATTAAACACATCTTAAAGATCTGAAACATTTCAGGCTTATTTAGTACATGTTCTACCAACTAAATTATGTGTTACATTTACAGACATTCTCTAGTTACCATTACACCTTTTGTGGTGTTGGACATACAGTATACAGCATGGACCTACAATGCATAAACTCCCAACTCACAGGACTTGAGAGTGTTGGACACAGTTGACTGCACACCAGAAATCTCCATCTGCAACCCATATTTCAACTGCAGAGCAAACTGTCAAGGTGAACATTGGGCAAAGCTGACTGGGTACCGGTAGAGTGTACTGCCGAGGACACAGCAGCCCATATCTGCAGCAATATTTCCAACTGTAGAGCACACTAGTGAGGAAAGCATCAGGCTATGCTGACTGCACACAGACAGTTTTTTTCCACAGAAATAAAATCTATTACTGCTCAAGTGCTGAGTCTTGTTATTTCCCTCTTCTGCTGATTTGCTAATTTTTACTCATTAGTACATGTGACAAAGGAATATATAACTAATCTAATGTAGTATTCCCAAAAAAATGATAAATAATATACTATTTATTAATAGTTTCTTATATACAGTAGCACACACATATTCTGCAGAGCTTAACAGGGAATATTTGAACATTCACATCAGTCCCTGAACATGCACACACCAACATTCTAGGGTTCATTTGTTGGGAGCCAATTAGCCTACCAGTATATTTTTGGTTTGTGGTAGGAAACCGGAGTACCCGGAGGAAACCCACGCAAGTATGGGGAGAATATACAAACTCTGCACAGTTAGGACCATGGTGGGAATCAAACCCATGACCTCAGTGATGTGAGGCAGTAATGTTAACCATTACACCTTCCATACTGTCCAATGGTGAAAAGCAAAAATGTGTACAGATAAAAGCCCAATCAAGTTAGAAATAAGGAAGTGATATAAAAATGGGAAAATTAAAATCTAAACTATCCAGTAATGGTACTCTTGCTAGCTTATGATAAAAGTGAGGTGCATCAGATATCCATTGACAGTAATATACAAGAAAGTCATCACAGTATTCTCAGGGCAGTATTCAATGAAGATAATCGTGGCGTGCAGCGAATCCTGTTTAGGATTCGCTGCACTGTTGCCGTCTTCCGGAGCCTCGCTGTCCCCCTGCTATCCCCGTATTCAACGTCAAAAGGATTCGCTGCCCCTGACGGCGAATCTTAAGCCCTGCGGCGTCCTGCAGGGAGCCGGGGGACGGCAGCAGGCAGGGAGATGGAAGTCTCCCTGCCTGCCCCAGAATGTATGTCTAGGGGAGGAGGGCTCCCCAGGACCCAGGCAGCACAAGCTGCCCCCAGGAGAGCCAGCAGGGGACCGGGTATTCACTGCTCCTGATCGTGCATATGTAATGATCGGGAACAGTGAATATATGAATATCTAGTGAACGGCTCTCGGCTTCCGGCCCCCTGCTGGCTGTTATGTGTAAAAAATAATATTTTTTTAAATTAAATAAATATTCATGTGCTATAAGCACATGAATAAAAATAACATGCCCATTCACAGAATGAAATTCCTGATTTTTTGACACCAAATGTAAAAATACAACAACTTTATTTTAAAAGTTCACATTCCACTACACCATAAAAAAAAGGTGATTTGCTACACAGCGAAAATCACTTAGAAAGACGGCGAAAAGTGCACGTTGAATAGGGTGATTCACTTTCTGACACAAAAAATCACCTTCCAATGCGAAAATACCATAAATTCGCCATAAAACATGGCGAATTGGCCTCATTGAATACTGCCCTCAGTATATTCTGTATACTCTTATTACTGTATCTCAAGTCATTCTTTAAAAAGTACTTTTTCCTTTCTTCTTCCTTTTCGAGTGTATGTGTAATGCCATCAAAAATATGGAAAATTCTAAAAGTTTTTATCCACTTACATTAAAATACACAGATTTGTCCTTATACATTATTGCTGCAGTCATGCCAAGTAACCCGCCTTAACGTTTCAGGTCCTTTACAATTCTGAAAATGCCAGTCATTTTTTGAGTCTTTTTTTACCATATTTACATATCTGTCTAATATTATTGGGGTATTGAGATATGGAGTAAGGAGAGATTATTTTCAGGAAGAATGGCTTAGAGTATACATTGGGAGCATATACCGCCATGCAAACAAAAGATTGTGTATAATACAACATGTGGCATAACAAATAATAAATAAATAATGGCTGTCATGGTCCACTATAATGTTGGAAACTATAGTGGGTAAGTGGGACTTTACCAGGATTGCCAAGCCCCTGGCTTTTGAGTTATAGGGAGCTGAGGCTAGAAGTTTTCAACCCATACCATTAAGCTTAAGATTTTCTGCTGTGGTTAGGTGTGTCTCCTTCAACAGCGACACATTTAAGCATAATTTGTTAAGGTACAATAAAAAAACTTTTGCATTTCATCACATTCAAGCTTGTTTCACAAAGGTAATGTGAAAATATTAAAAAATAGCATAATAATACATATTCTATTTAAAACATATTTGTTTGTAGAAAAAAACCCTTAAAAAAGTTTTATGCAAATAAATTATAAATTGTGCTGTTGTAAAGAAACATACAAAAAATAGTTTTATGAATATTTACAGTTTTGGCAATTTAAGGATCTTTAAATATGCATAATACCTGTAAATATGCATAAAACTATTTTTCTCCTTTTTTTACAAGAGAAAAAGTAACAAAAGGAGCATAGGGGAAAAAGAAAAGGCAATTTATTTTCGTTTTCCCCTAAGCTCCTTTTGTTACTTTTTCTCTTGTGCAGCATACAACAGATGTCCACAATCATGTTGATGTCCCACGTACCCTTGTATCTGCTTACTCTCTGCTTGATATTTTGATAAAATCTTTCTCCTTGCTCTTGACATACAACATGAGTTTCAGGGAAATAATCTAAATGAGAATTCAGGAAGTGCACCTTTAAACTCATCGAGCAACCAAAGTCTTTGTATTCCATCAGCATGTTTTACAAGATACACTTAGAATGCACCTTCTTAATAACTTGATCAAATTAAAGTATAAAAGTGTTCTCAGTGTGCTATAACGAAATTTTTGTTTTAGAGCTTAATACTTTACTTCTGTATATACTGAATACTATATTTGAGTTTGCAGAAAGGGCATGAAAGGTTGAACTTAATACTGTATATGTCATTTTCAAATTAGGAAAAATGCAGAGTTTATTTGTCTGGAATTATAAAGTTAGAAGCCCATATTTTGCAATTTGTGCTGATTTTTATGAATACTGTAGAAATTATTTTTATTGATTTTCTATTGAAAATATGCATATCTTAGGACAGCTGTATATGAGTGGAGATGGATAATAGTAGTAGATAAGGCACACTTTTTCTTCAAACTAACTGGTTTTGACAGGTCCACGCCCCTTTTATACAGGTTGTCCACGCCCCCTTTTATTTAGTTTGATATCAAACGTGATAGCTGGTGATAGCCTGTATCACGTTTGATATGAAAGTTGTATAAATAATATTAACCCACCCCCCCCTGTATTAAAATATAATTGGTTTGATACTGTAACTTCATACACGGATATTGGCTATGTCAAATAAAACCACAGCTGTATAAATTAATTTATAAAGTTCACTTAATGTTATCTTAATCAGCTGGTAGAATTTCTAAACATAATGCTAAAAAGTTGTTAGAAAAATTTGATATACAACAGATATATAATTCGTAGAACTGTAGATCTTGTTTTATATCAAATTTAATTTGTGTAGGATGTCTCGCAACGCTGATCATCAAAACAGCCGGCTGAAAGCCTGTTATTATAACGTATTAAAGCCGGGTAGTTTTTGCGGCTTTGATAAATATTATAAAGCTTTGAAAAATAAATTTAAAAGATCCGATGTGAGAAAATGGTTACAAGAGCAAGACGCGTACACATTGCACAAACCGGCTAGAAAAAACTATAAAAGGAATATGATATGTGTATCGGATATAAATCAACAGTGGCAATGTGATTTGGTATCGCTCATAGATCTGGCAAAGCACAACGACGGCGTAAAATATATACTAACAGTCATCGATATATTCAGTAAGAGGGCCTGGGCTGAAAGTCTGACTGCTAAGAGCGCGACGACTGTCGCTAAGGCTTTTGAAAAATTATTCCAACAGGGGGACGTACCGAGGAAACTACAAACCGATAACGGTAAAGAGTTTCTAAACAAAGTCCTAAAAAAGTTGTTAGAAAAATACGGTATACAACATTTCACAACCAATAATGATGTGAAAGCAGCCGTTATAGAACGCTTCAATAGGACTTTAAAAACACGAATGTGGCGATATTTCACGGCGAATAATACATACCGATATATAGACGTTTTACAATCGTTCATTACCAGTTATAATAACACGTACCATAGAACGATTAAGCAAGCTCCGAATGAGGTGGATGGCTCTAATGCGCTGGATGTCTTCAAGACGATATATGGCGATTACTTTAGAAGTAAGAAAACAAAAGCTTGTTTAGCGGTCGGGGACCACGTTCGTATCTCAAAATATAAGGATATATTTCAGAAAGGTTACGAACAGAGTTTTTCTGAGGAAATATTTGTAATACGCGGCGTGAACACTAAAGGACTTAAGCCGCTTTACACGTTGGAGGATCTCTACGGGGAAGCTATAACGGGTAGTTTTTACCCCGAAGAACTTCAAAGTATACCGAAAAACTATAATAGGATTTACAAAGTGGAGAAGGTTTTAAAAAATAAGACGGTTAGAGGGAGGAAATACGTATTAGTCAAGTGGCGCGGATACCCCACAAAATTTAACAGTTGGGTCGCTGCATCGGAGATAAAAGATATATAAACAAAGAGGAAGATGGATGACAAACCCTTCTACATAACATTGCCGAGTAACGCCTCAGCCGATACATTTCCACAAAATAAGATTTCTGACTATACCACAAAGTTAGCAAGGCCTATAGACTTAAGTGGAGATTGGGAAGTAGCTCTTACAGAAATACAATACCCACACACGTGGAATACAATCGATGTGCGTGATTGTGTGTTGAAAATAACAAAGTGGGATGGGACGAGCGGTGCAGTAACGAAGGTTTGCGTTAAACCAGGGTTTTATGAAACTATCGAAGCGTTACTGGACTCTTTCAACGCTGAAATTGGCCGATATAAACTGGAAGGTTTAAAACTATGGTACGATCCACTTGAACGAGACATATTCATCGACAATAAGGCGATGTACAACATCTCAGCCGGTCCTAAATTGTCGAGAATACTGGGGTTATACCCGAAAACTAAGTTTTTAAAACCGTGCGCCGACATCAGCGGAGGACAATATACGCTCTTCGTGTACACAGATATTATCGATATTAGAGCCATCCACCTCATTCGGAGCTCGCTTAATCGTTCTATGGTATGTGTTATTATAACTGGTAATGAACGATTGTAAAACGTCTATATATCGGTATGTATAATTCGCCGTGAAATATCGCCACATTCGTGTTTTTAAAGTCCTATTGAAGCGTTCTATAACGGCTGCTTTCACATCATTATTGGTTGTGAAATGTTGTATACCGTATTTTTCTAACAACTTTTTTAGGACTTTGTTTAGAAACTCTTTACCGTTATCGGTTTGTAGTTTCCTCGGTACGTCCCCCTGTTGGAATAATTTTTCAAAAGCCTTAGCGACAGTCGTCGCGCTCTTAGCAGTCAGACTTTCAGCCCAGGCCCTCTTACTGAATATATCGATGACTGTTAGTATATATTTTACGCCGTCGTTGTGCTTTGCCAGATCTATGAGCGATACCAAATCACATTGCCACTGTTGATTTATATCCGATACACATATCATATTCCTTTTATAGTTTTTTCTAGCCGGTTTGTGCAATGTGTACGCGTCTTGCTCTTGTAACCATTTTCTCACATCGGATCTTTTAAATTTATTTTTCAAAGCTTTATAATATTTATCAAAGCCGCAAAAACTACCCGGCTTTAATACGTTATAATAACAGGCTTTCAGCCGGCTGTTTTGATGATCAGCGTTGCGAGACATCCTACACAAATTAAATTTGATATAAAACAAGATCTACAGTTCTACGAATTATATATCTGTTGTATATCAAATTTTTCTAACAACTTTTTAGCATTATGTTTAGAAATTCTACCAGCTGATTAAGATAACATTAAGCGAACTTTATAAATTAATTTATACAGCTGTGGTCTTATTTGACATAGCCAATATCCGTGTATGAAGTTACAGTATCAAACCAATTATATTTTAATACGGGGGGGGGGGTTAATATTATTTATACAACTTTCATATCAAACGTGATACAGGCTATCACCAGCTATCACGTTTGATATCAAACTAAATAAAAGGGGGCGTGGACAACCTGTATAAAAGGGGCGTGGACCTGTCAAAACCAATTAGTTTGAAGAAAAAGTGTGCCTTATCTACTGATAATCTATACAGACCAGTGAGGAACACACTGCATACTACATATTGAATACTGTTTAAAAAACACCAGTTGGTGAAGACTGCTTGTATTTGGTAAAATGTTGGTGTGGTTATTACAAAAGTGTGCCTCAATTCAAATATTACTTTCTATTGTAAGCTTCACTGGGGAACTGAAAGACCATAGTGCCAGTACCAAATAGGGAGAGTAGGCACTTGTCAATGAGCTCCACACCTTAAGGAGCCCCATGCCAATAGATCAAAATAATATTGATTTGATCTTGAAAGAAACTTACAATCAACCTGACTGCTTCCAAAAGGAAAAAAAAATCAACTCAAAGAAAGAAAAACATTACATTAAATACTCTATAAAGAAAATATAATTACATACATAATGTATTTATTTAATTAACCCATTGACAACTTAAGTACATAAACCATAGACATCAAAAACCAATGTCACCAGAAGGACTAAACTCACTTTACATTATGACCGACAAATCACCAACCTCAAATCATCAGCTCCTACCTGTCATTTTTTAAACACAACCTGTGACATGGCAGGTAGGAGCTGATTGGCTGATGGTTTATCACTCTCCATTTTATCACTTTTCAAGCTTAATACATCTGGCCCAATATGTCCTTTCATGCAATTACTCCCCTTCAGTGGCCCCATACTTTTAGTATGATAAAAGTCCAAATTACCTTATAAGTAATTAAACTGTACAGGTGAAAATATTCTAATGCTCCTCTCAACTCTGGTCATTAAATCCTACCCCATATACAATGTATTTAAGGTCATTAGCAGGGGACTTTTCATCCCCAATATTATTTTTAAATATAACATACATAAGAGATTAGGTTATGACATTTAGAAAAATGGAAAACAAATATAAACAAAATCATGGCAGGAAATAAATTCATAGAAACACAGAAACAGAATTTGACGGCAGATACTGTAAGAACTAATTGACGCATCTAGTCTGCCCTTTTGGTACTTATGAGTTATCCGGGCGTCCGATTTCTAAATCGGGTCGGATCGGGCACATCGCATGGCATCGCATGCGACCATCGGATGCGATGCGATGCGATGCTATGCGATGACCCGATTTTTCCATAGGAATCAATGTTAAAATGGACTGAGTCCATTTTAACATGGAATTCAATGGGAAAAAGGGGTCCTTTTCATACCCCTACTATCCAAGTGGGCATGGAGTTGGATATAAACCTGTGGCGAGCGTAGCGAGCCACCGAGCCCGAAGCGTGGCGAGCGTAGCGAGCCCCGCGAGGGGACACAGAATACCGTCCCCTCGCTGGGCTCGCTTCGCTCGCCACGCTTCGGGCTCGGTGGCTCGCTACGCTCGCCACAGGTTTATATCCAACTCCATGCCCACTTGGATAGTAGGGGTATGAAAAGGACCCCTTTTTACCATTGAATTCCATGTTAAAATGGACTCAGTCCATTTTAACATTGATTCCTATGGAAAAATCGGGTCATCGCATCCGATGGTCGCATGCGATGCGATGCGATGCGATGCGATATCGCATCGCATCGCATCTGATTGTATGCCTTAACTTAAGGCATACAATCAAAAAATCGGGCGCCCAGATAACTCATAAGTACCGCCCTTTTTTTAAACATGTTACCTCAAACAATATTTTATCCTTATTTAGGATATAAGGATAGCAATATGTCTATCCCAAGCATGTTTAAATTGCTCAACTATATTTGCTTCTACCACCTCTGATGGGAGGCTAACTCATTATCTATTCTTCCCATTACCTATATCCCCATTTTTGTTAATTATTGGGAGATTGTAAAAGTATGGTGTTTACATTTGAGGAATAAAATTCTTTATTCACTGCATGGACATGCCAAGAAAGTTAACAGCATTTATTCATACTGTAAAATGTATATACTGTACACTCATTGTACAATTATATAAAGATTTATTTCCTAAAAGAAAAGTATGAAATAATTATAGAATTATTTTTTACTAATATTACTAACATAATTAGTCTGTACGCAATGACTAATGTGCCACTGAAATGTAATCTCCATGCTGTTCCACAAATATGTCAGCAGAATCCCTGCAAGGAGGCACAGTAAGGTAGCAGCTCGCTTACAGTACATTAAAGTCCTATGGGAAAGTCACAAAGGAAAAGTGATTATTAATTTACCTTCATTAATTAAATTGGTTTCTTCCTATTGACATCTTAGTACATTGCATAGGGAAAATCTCTGGAATGCTTCTTTCTGTTTTTGTTAATTAATTAAGGTTGAAAGCAATCTGTTACAAGATAAGTTGATGCATGAATGTAATAGGTTTTGGTTTAAAAAGAAAACAGCTTGCAAACTGCAGTTTTACTCAGTATATTCAATTTTCCTATTTGCTTTTACTGAAGCAGTGCATCATTTTTATTCTGAAATATTACATAAGTCAATATTTAGGTACATCATTCTTCCAAATTAATTATGTTTTATTATTACTATTATTATTATTATTATTATTATTATTATTATTTACATAGATGTCACTCTACATAGATTAAACAACACAATGATGCTTTAATACATAGGATGACGTTCAGCATGATAACTATCACTATTGCTAGAAAAAGCATTTAATAATAAGTAGCATAGAAAGTAAATCAGAATTCAATTAATCTTAGATACATACCATGGTAGTTTTATGTAGAACATAAGGGAGGGATTCATTTAGACTAGTAACTAAGTAATTTCCCCAGCACACTATAATTTTACCAGCA
Source organism: Crinia signifera (assembly GCF_055691185.1). Classification (NCBI taxonomy): domain Eukaryota; kingdom Metazoa; phylum Chordata; class Amphibia; order Anura; family Myobatrachidae; genus Crinia; species Crinia signifera. The sequence continues at coordinate 349,365,591 of NC_139217.1, forward strand.
AAAGAGACATTCGGTACATCCTATATGATAACAGTAATGCAGAGATCTCAGATATGGCTGAAAACTCCAAGCAAGGCATTTCTGGTTCTACACATCATAATAATAACACATAACAGCGGCAGCTGCTGCACATGGGCTGCACATGGGCTCCCCCTTCCCAGCCCAGACAGCACCAGGCTGCTTTCCCCGACAAAACCACCTCCCCACCCCCCCTGTGCTGCTTGTGTTGCCCGGCGGGGATCAGAGGAGGAGATGGGGGTTGACGAAGGGTGCTGCTGTGTGAGGCAGAGGCGGCCTGGGCTAAGCTGTGGGGAACACAAATCTAGGTATTTTTTCCATATATTTTGCACCAGTTTCACAGTATTTCCCAAACATACGGATTTTTGGTGTAATAAATACTTTCAGCCATTTAACTAATACACGGTATACAGTCACGGTGTAGTCATCTCAATTAGTATTGATTCTAATTTAAGGCATAACAATATATTGAAGAAAATAAAAATGTACATGTTAAAATGAATGAAGAATGTGGTCCAAAACGTTAGTAGGCAGGTTGCTCTATCCACCAACCACACAGCTAATTAGATCTTAAATTCTTCAAATTAAGAGTCTAATATCTAGGGGACACAGATCAATCCATGTGCCTTTAAATAGGCTATTTAGAAAACTATAGATTTGTCATCATATACCTACAGTAGTTTATTTACGTCATATGGTGTGAGATGCTTGGAGCGCCTAAGATGCTCTGACTCAGGTTGTGTAGCATTCTTTTTTATTCAGTTTTGTGTGTTAGTAACATCATGGCCTCTTAGTAACATCGTAGCCACAAAACAGTATACAAGATATACTAGGTTGTGACTTTTGTCACAGAGGAATCGGAATTACCACACTTTTGTTGTATCCTCTCAGAGGGTGGGGCTGGGCTGTCACACCCTTCACCCCTCCATGCAGCACACAGTGGGGCTGGGACACACTGTACAAACCAATGAGCCTCTGTGAGAGAGAGAGGACAACCATGGCCGTGCCCTCTGAGCTCTCCTTAATTCAGTCCTACTTTCGTCAATGACACTGGCCATTAGCTTTGATTCATTGTAATTGCAATTATTCCCTAAATTTGATATTTGTTTTTATAGCCATTGTTATTATGATTATGATAAATTAAACTCTATATTACTAAAAAAAATGATATTGGTAGAGTATGCTGAGTTTAAGATATTTGTATCACTAACAAGAACAAACTGTATATACTTTAAACACGTATTGTTTAAAGAATGTAATTAAAATAAAATCAATATCAAACTTAGGATATTCAATTATAGCAATATTCTGGTTTGAGCTATTGGATTTTTCCCCCTCCGTTATTTCCAGTCTTTGTTATATTGTAAAACTTACATTTTAGCCTTTACCACTTTCTTTCTAACAAGCTAATTAAGAACGGGAGATTATTTGCTTGGTTGGATACGGTCACCAAGCTACCATCTGCTGATGTGAGAAAGATAACTGAGGCACTTGTAAGAATTGTACATTTCAGAAGTTAATGATATTGTTATGTATATTAATATTTAAATAAATACACATGCAAATGTCATCCTACATAGTTTGGAGCAGTTTAGCAGTTATTAATTTAAATTATTATTTTTATTGCAAGGTCTATAATGGGAAAAGAAGTATTAGCTACAGTATATGGGACAATTTAAAATTTACTTACACCAAGATTCTAGGTTGCCCTTGAAATATTTATTATGGGTAACTTCCATGTTAAATTATCTCATTTATCTTTATTTGTTGCTCTGATTACAAAGATAGTCCATTGCTGGTACTTATATCGGTCTGACATCTGCCTGATGAGCAATCTAAAATATAGTGCCATACTGTGTGTGGTCCTATGTCTGATATGCAGGAAATAACTGCTGCAGAATAGATAGAGTATGCAATATTTTATTTAGTTCCAAGTGTAATGCAGTCTAATATGCAGAGTCATATTTATGGCTAAATCAAATGTTCAGTGTTCTATCTGGTTTCAAGACTTGATGCCAAGTATAATAGGATGGACAATATACAATGTACTTAACTACAGATATGGGTTTTCTGTTCATTCACTAAAGGAAGCTGTTTTTTTAACAATCAGAGCCATATCCAGGAACTTTTGGGCCTAATACAGTAGCTGATAAAGCCTTTTTCCTGTCCACAACTAAACTCTGGCAGCCAATCTGTCTAGTTTAGGCAGAGCCTGATAAAATCCAATGGGATCCTAGGTAAGATACCTGTTCAGATCCATATGTGCCAAAATGTTTTCTAAAAGGCATAGTTCCTGGAGGAGCCTTTAATGTGTGTATTATACTGTGCTTAGCCAAGACATGATACAAAAACTATTTCTCATTTTCCTCTTAACCGTTTTAGACTGACATCTATGTTTACACATGCAGTCATTCAGATGATTGGCATTTGGCACATTTCTGTCCCCTGACATAAGCATAAACACTGTTATCCATACACATCTGATCAACAGAAAGTTTGCTTGCAGATAAAAGATAATCTCCCTGCTTCTTTCTTACTCCCATTCAAGCATCATCATATTCAAAGTAGAATTGAGTGGACTTTGTTCTTCGAGAACTGAGTCCATCCAAACTTCAGGGATCTGAGGGAAACCAAACTATGGCTTAGCTTTTCTCTCCATGCTCAGGTTCCAAATTGAGGCAAAGGGGGAAATTTACTAAAGGAAATTTGTAAAAAACTGGTGTATTTGTATCAGAAATACACTTATTTTTGACATTTACTATCCCGAAAATACGGCAATTCGTATTCGTATTGATGTGCTATCAATACGAATACGAATTGCCGTATTTTCGGGATAGTAAATGTCAAAAATAAGTGTATTTCTGGATACAAATACACCAGTTTTTTACAAATTTCCTTTAGTAAATTTCCCCCTTTGCCTCAATTTGGAACCTGAGCATGGAGAGAAAAGCTAAGCGATAGTTTGGATTCCCTCAGATCCCTGAAGTATGGATGGACTCAGTTCTCGAAGAACAAAGTCCACTCAATTCTAATTTGAATATGATGATGCTTGAATGGGAGTAAGAAAGAAGCAGGGAGATTATCTTTTATCTGCAAGCAAACTTTCTGTTGATCAGATGTGTAAGGATAACAGTGTTTATGCTTATGTCAGGGGACAGAAATGTGCCAAATGCCAATCATCTGAATGACTGCATGTGTAAACATAGATGTCGTATTTTCGGGATAGTAGGGGGGGGAATTTACTAAAGGAAATTTGTAAAAAATAGGTGTATTTGTATCCAGAAATTCACTTATTTTTGACATTTACTATCCCGAAAATATGGCAATTCGTATTCGTATTGATAGCACATCAATACGAATTGCCGTATTTTCAGATTGTAAATGTCAAAAATAAGTGTATTTCTGGATACAAATACACCTATTTTTTTACAAATTTCCTTTAGTTAATTTCCCCCAAAACATCATCATCCAGGTAAACAATATACTGTTAAGGCGCTGAATAGGGTCAGCCAATACACTAAAGCCAGGTATTATCAGCCTGGTAACATATGATATACAATACAAAAAAGGGGTTTTTAGTGTGGCGCCCCTCAAGTGGGAATGGTAGTTGTATTAATTCAAAAAGAGACCATACCGTCTCCTCGTGGTGAGTTCATGTCCATCAGAGGCGGTCAAATGGACCACACGAGGTGTTCCTTAAAAAACGATTAAAGAAGACACCCGGGTGCATAGAAGGACCCCATATATCTCCCAATATCATCTTGAAAACGTGTGATATCCCAGAGACTGAGACCACTGTTTGTTGTGTATCTTCTCTTTTCATGGTCCGGTTTCCACTGAACATTGTGAATTTTCCTTATCATTTTTTTCACCGCCTCTGATGGACATGAACTCACCACGAGGAGACGGTATGGTCTCTTTTTGAATTAATACAACTACCATTCCCACTTGAGGGGCGCCACACTAAAAACCCCTTTTTTGTATTGTATATCATCATCCAGGTGTCAGATCTTGCAGGCTTTGGATTCAATGTAAGTCCCTCCCATGGTGATTCAGGTGCCTTTTCTCAGTAGATGCCTAAGGGAGCACAGCAGACTGCCAGGACAGAAATTAATAGATCATCTACATATGTATATATATATGTATATATATATATATATATATATATATATATATATATATATATATATATATATATATACGGTTGCGTGCGAGCCTGCAATCCTTATAAATACACGTAAACTGCCCTGGGTGCCTTCCAGATCGATCCAGAAATATGCAAAATAATTGGCGTTACTCCAGGGGACTTTATAATAATCTTTTTATCGTTGCAAAAATAAACATGTCAACACATAGGTCGATGTTTCAATGTCATGCTGACATTTTCCTCAAGACTGGACATGCATGAAGAAACAAACAGATGTAAGAGCAAACAACGTTTAAATAAGTGCTTACCTGGCAGGTCCGACCGGCGTCCGGGTGCACGCCGTCCCGCCCCCAACACGGGGGTGTTCCAGCATGCTAGCAACAACTTCCTGCTCCCATAACCAGGGAGACGCGTCAAGCTGCCGCCCCCAGCCGCCGGACTTCATCCTGTGGATAACAAATAATGTATAAAGTATGCTGCCAAATACAACTTGATAACAAGAAATAACATTTAGCATATCCTAATATGCTGTTGAACTAAGTGAAGCATGAAAAGAAGTGTGGGATAACCACACCACACAACGAATAACTACATGACTATGACAGATGTGACAAATAACCATACAGTTAGTACAGAACACTCCAATTGAACCTTTCATTTAACCCCAACGGTTTGCTGGTTTGTAACTTGTAAATCCATTTGGATTCTAATTTGAGCAATGCCCCATCCCTATCACCACCTCGGCAAAGGGGGGGACATGGTCAATCAAAATGAATTTCATATCCATAACTGTGTGGCCTGCCTCTAAGTAATGTCGGGCAACCGGTTGATCAGCTGTCTTAGATCTGATGGCATTGTTGATAGCTGAACGGTGCAGAGCCATCCGTTCGCGGATGGTGCGGATAGTCTTACCCACGTAGTAAAGATGGCAAGGGCAAAACAAGTATGCCACGTGGGTCGTCAGACAAGTGAGGACATGTTTAATTGGTATACTGATGTTACTGATAGGGTGATTAAATGACTTGCATACCACCAAGTTTTTGGTGCAACTTAGACATTTATAGCATCCAGGTAGTTTGGACAAAAAATTGGATGAAGGAGGTGTTGCGCCAAAGCCTGTTATGTCCGTATGGACCACTTGGTCCTTAATGTTACAACCCCTCGTATAACAGCCCATTTGCCTTTTATTTTGTAAGCTTGGTAGAGCTCCAGCAGTTTTTACTATGGGCCTTAAAACATATTGTACCACAGGGATGGCCGTAGAAAATTGTTGTTTCCAGGGTAAAACATTCTGTTGATTACGGACTTTGGGCTTTAATAATTCTTGTCGTGGGATGGCAAGTACTTCCTTCTGGAGCGATTGTAACTGTTTTAGGCCATATCCTCTTGTCACAAACGTCTCCACCACTTTGTTGGTACTCTCAACAGCTATTGTATGAGTGCTCGATATCCTGGCTATTCGCATAAGTTGCGATTTAGGTAAGCCTTTTTTCAGTGGTTTAGGATGATGGCTAGACCCCAGTAAGAGAGTATTGCGGTCTGTGGGCTTAGAATGCTCTTCAGTGTGTAAAAGCCCGTTTTGTAAGATCACTTGGACATCCAAATATTGAATCTTTTCCTCCTGGATGCTGTAAGTATACTTAATTGGACTTGGGCTGGCATTGATAGATAAAATATGATCCTGTATAATGACTGATGAAGCAGCAGTGAAACGGTCCGTCTGTCAAAAGTGATTACACTTAAACTTTTTTGCCGATTACAGCAGAAGACTTGCATCAGGCAATACACCCCTAGAGAGAAAATATCAAGACAACTAGTCCTTCTAAAACAAGTAAGTGCGACATAAACCTAAACCGCTCCACCTAGCTCACAGCGGCTTCCGGGACTGCGATCCCCGCTGGCACTATAACTGCCCGCATCCCCTCTTTAGAGCCTCCCACCGCAATACACTCAGACTTTAACTACCACAAGTCTGTGACCACGGTGGATAGTTACATCCCCCTATAGAGCCACCCGCCGCAGCATACAGCGGCTGTACTCACTATACCTTTGCGGCCACAACCATTGTTTACACCCCCCTTAAAGTGGTCCTTCGGCAGAGCAGCTCTACACTGCAGGCACAATAACTACCCACATCCCCCCAGGAAAACCAGCAGCTGCAACATACTGAGGCTGCAAGCATCAGGCTGCTGTAACCACGGTGGATACTTACATCCCCCATAGAGCTGCCTGCACATAGCAGCTACACTCACCATATTCCTGCTGACACATAGCATCGGACAGGCACTGGTGTAATAAGCACCGGGTAACTATTCCATAATTAAGCTAAGATTACTTAGGTCCACAATTGGTAGCTACAACCGTCCTTTTTCCACATCAGCTGATGTTTCCTGAAGCCACAACCTGAGTATACAGGCAGCAGACTAATCCTACAATAAAGGTAACCGTGGTGACCCCATTTTTTCTTTCCTTATAGAAAACTCTTAATAAAAACTTCCTTCAGGTAAATTACATCCACACTGGGGCCGCTCATTCTTCACCTCTGCCCGTTGACAAGTGGGTGAAAGCAGCGCTTACTTTAAGTGGAGGTATATACCATTATATCTCCTCTATATGCCTCTGTTTTAGGATACACTCATCTGGATCATCTGGCCAATATCTCCTTGCACTGGTCACTGCCCAACAGGGAAGTGTGGGCTAAGAAACCTGGACAGCAGATATCCTTTTAAACTCCACTTAGGTGATATTACCATTATCACTCCCTCACTTGCCTAGAGGTAAACGGTGCCCGTCAAGAAGCAGCGGTGAGAAGGGTACAGTGAAGACTTGTCTCATACTTTACTATCCATTTAAGGTCACCGTGGTCAATTAACCTAAAAAACTTTCTTGTTACCTGCAATTTAATGCTGCACTGTCTAAATCACAACAACTAACCAAACAGGATAGTAATATACTGTATATTGTGTAAATTTTAGGACACATCTGTCATTCTGTCACTATCTCTCATACTTTTGAAATGGGTGTATTGAAATTAAAAAATATCCTTACAATTGCAAGTCCAGAATTCTTGATACTATTTTATTGTACAATCATTAATAACTTTGAGGTTTATGTGAAGAAGAATCAGATTAACTGTTTAAATTACCAATTCAGAACTTCTTTCAAAGTTATTTCTAGTACTACTGTAACCACACAGACAGTTACAAATGTATATTTGTTACTCTTAAACTTTCAGTAGTTTTTGAAACAACATTCCCCTCTGATCTCTTCTTAAGAGGGTTAACCACTTGCACATAAAGATACACACATATATATATATATATATTACTTCATATGTATATGTTTTTCCCATTGGTGCAACTGCCACAAACTGTACATAAAAAGGTATCTTTCAATATTTTCGCGAGCTGATATTACCTTACATTTTCTTAGTGACATTTGTTTAACACTAAGCTCATTAACAATAAGAGGAATTGATTGTATCTATGTGTGTTTGTCTGTGTTTTTGTTTTTGGTTGGAACTTCTACAGTATTATATTAATTAAATCTAAATAAAAGTAAAATTTTAGCATACACTAATTAAGTGTGCCCCCAAAAACAGAGAGTACTTTTTCTTTTCTCTTGTTCTCCACTTATTGAAGTTAGTCTGGCTTGTGCCTTTACAATCAATAAACAGATTGTGGTTCTGGATTACTCAGGAAAAAGTTTATGTGGGAATATTACTGGAAATAAGAACGGTACTACACATCATAGATATAGATAGATATCCAGATTAATTTTGTACTTTCCGGTTCAGAGGCTTCAAACTACACCGATCTCTATAACTTGATGTAAAATGCTTTTCTTGCTCAATGAGGTTTATTTACTAAGGTGCGAGTTCAATTACTGAAGGGGTGTTACCCATAGCATCCAATCAGACGCTACTTATTTGTTTAGCGCATTTTAGAATATAATAGAATATGATTGATTGCCCATAGCAACACCCCATCTTTAATAGAACTCCCATCTTAGTAAATAAACCCCAATGACTCATCCAGCATCCATCATACTGTATGTGTCTTTTTAGTATTGTAGGAAGATGGAAAATGTAGATTTACTGTATTAGAATGGAGGATAGTTACTGCATCATCACTTACGATGTAGCCTCTATGTCAACATATTGAAATGTATTGGTTGACCCATTTATATGCAATCAATAAAGTAATTGTTTTTAGCTAACACATGTCTGAATTAGAGAATTTAGTCATCTTGAAATACTGAAAATGTCAATGTAAATCATGCATTAGAGGACAGATTAGATGTAGCACTTCAATGTGTCTGCTAACATATTGACAAATTAATGTATGTTCATTAACCTTGTAAACATTTACATATCAGACTATGTGTTCGTGAGTACTTAAGTTTCAATCAAATTCCATCAATTGCAATATAATTGCAAACAAGTGCAGGCCTTCAATTGTATTCTTTGAAAAGTAATTATGCAGTAGTTGTTAAACAGATAAGCACAACATTGTGTGCTATATGAATACTATATGTAAAGTCTATCCTTAATGTAATAATAATAATAATAATAATAATAATAATAATAATACAGCACTTTTCTCCCAATATGACTCGCTTTACCATTGTCTTTACAGCTCAAAATACAAGACAAGCTTAACAGTAGATATCAGTAAAATGCTTGAGTAAATAGGTAGGTTTTTAGTCTATTTTTAAAGGATTCTACAGTGGGGGCTTCTCGCACTGTGTGAGGAAGAGAGTTCCATAGAGTTGGAGCAACAAAGTTGAAAGCTCGACCCCCAGATGACTTCAGGGAAATTCTGGGTACTGTTAGTAGTCCTTCTTAAACGGATCGTAGTAATCGAGTAGGACAGTAAGGAATCAGATGCTGCTGCAGGTACCTTGGGCATTGGTCATGTAGGGACTTGAAAGTGAGTAAGCCAATCTTGAAAACAATTCTCCATTTTACAGGTAGCCAGTGAAGGGAGTACAGAATGGGAGTTATGTGGCAGGAGCGGGGCTGGTTAGTTAATCATCTGGCAGCTGCATTTTGTACCAGCTGCAAGCGGTGCAATTCTTTTGATGGAATACCCCGGTAGAGAGCATTGCAGTAGTCTAGGCGTGATGATATAAATGCATGTATGACTTTAGGCAGGTCTTCTGAGGGAAATAAGTGATTGATTCTGGCTATATTCCTTAGATGATAGAATGAGGATTTGATTGTTACTGACACCTGGTGTTTAAGTGTCAGGCCACTATCCAGGACCACACCAAGATTCCGCACATGATCAGAGTTTTTTAGTACTGTGCCCCCCAGCAAAAGACCTGTCAGTTGGCTATGCTGTTGCTTTGTTTTCCCAAACTCTGCTGTATGGGTGGTGGGGGAGTGGGTAGTTGTGTGCTAACATCTACCCTCCATTTGGGGGCTATTGTCACATGCTCTGTGCTGTGCGTCACACACACAACTGCACACATGAGTTGTGTCACTGCTTGGGGGATGCCAGGGGATTATGTGCCGTGTTCTCTTCACATATACACATGATACATACATGCCTCTGGAAACAAGTCCTCTGATCTCTATAGTTGGCATTAGCTGCCAACCATGCCAGGGCTGCATCATTGCTCACTGTCAGGGTTGATCTGATGCGCCCACTAAAGTTCAACCTTGCCACATCAGTGACTGCTACAGGTCGAGAGAATAATGGCACTCCCACGGACAGCTAGCATTGCTCCTCTTAGCTGCTACTGTGGTGCCTTATCACCAAAATGTGTTTACAAGTAGGTGAGTAGACTGGCACTCCTCAGAATAAAAATAACTTATTCTGCTATATTCATGCAATGTTTCAGGCATTTATTGGCCCACCATCAGGCAGTACAATACAAACATAAAAGAAAAAACACAAACCCTATATTTCCGTGCAGCTCCGTTCACTAGACACCAGGCCTCCCTGTACTTCCTGCTTCTGAGACAGGAAGTTCAGGTTACTGCCACATCTCACTGAATAGTCTCCATGGTTACCCGGCATCTGCAAACAGAAACATGATACATTAACACAACAAGCTCCACCTCCTGCATAATATACAAAGTAAATATTATAATACAGAAGTTCTCATATGATTTTAAAAACGCAGACTTTTTTCAAACTTATAAGGATCCCAGATATTGTATATACAGTATTATTACAAAAATATCCATTTAGATTCTAATATGAGGAGCGATTTACAGTATGCATGTATCCTCGACGGTTGTCATCAGGGACTTGGTCTATAATCATATGCCTTAAACTTGATACTGAATGCTGCATTTTGGCATAATACATCGCAGCAGGCTGTTCCAAGTTATTCCCACCCAAGGGAATAACCACTGATCTGTGTAAGGCTATACTCTTTAAAAAAACACATATTCTTTCTCACATGACACAAACCACAGGGGTTTGTAAGATATTCAACAAATGTACTGTTGCACAACAAAAGATGTCTGATCTCATATTTATGGCCAAAGTGTGGGTGCGTAACATTTTTCCAATTATCATGTGGTTACAGGTCCTGCATTATAAGCATGTAGAACAACCACATTTCTTGACTAATGTATCACCCCCTTAGCATACGCTGGGTGAGTTTTGTTTTTCAAAGCAGTCCTAATGTTTGGGGTTACTGGACAGTTATTCACATAACAGGTTATTAAATGTGCGCAGAGCAGATTATAACTTTTTATATAGCTGTTGGAAGTGAAAGTGCACCTCTAAATGGTTTTAGCATTATAGAATGTGCAATGATAAATAATCCAATGTGCCATGCACAATAAAGAGTGAGGCACATTTAGAGTTGGATGAATTTTAGATCTAAAGTACCAGTATGAGTTTCCTTGTATGCTAGTCAGTATCGCAGATGCAGATCCATGGCAGGTAGCATAGTGCGTACGGGAATGCGCATCGCATCACACCTCATATCAAATACATACAATTTGGGTACTGTACATGTAATTTATCGCCAAAATTGCATGACAATTGCCTGAATTGCAATGTACATTATATCGCCCTAGTGTATGGGAGCCCTGCTGTATGTTTTGTTCTATCATATTTTTTTTTACATTAAATTATTGTCATGCTTTGTTCCAAAATATAGCATATTGAAACCCCTCAAGAAATCTTGTATTTATCCCTGCAAAAGAACACATTATTTTACATTCCAGTTTAAGCTCACAGTCAATGGCAAATGTATTTTAGGTACTCTTTACCTAGAAGGGCGCCAGCTATTGAAATCGCGGTCGTCGGGGGTAAAAATCGCGGGCATCGCGGGTAAATCGGGATGGCCGCGATGCCCGCGATGACCGCGATGACCGCGATTTTTCCATAGGGAACAATGTTAAAAAGGCTGATTGACCGCGATTTTACTGTTAAATGGCTCAATGGACCCGATTTGGCCATAGGAATCAATGTTAAATGGGCCACAGAGCCCATTAACCCTTAAATGTCCCCCCCAATTTTTAACGCCACCTCACGATCCACGTGAACCCGAAGCGTGGCGAGCGCAGCGAGCCCGCGAGGGGCGGCGGTACGCTTCCTCCGACCTTTTCATGCCCTACTATCCACTAGGGCATGGAGTGAGAATATAATAGTGTGGCGAGCGCAGCGAGCCACTGCGCCCGAAGCGTGGCGAGCGCAGCGAGCCCCGCGAGGGGACGCGGATACCTTCACAGGTAGACGTGTCCCCTCGCGGGCTTCACAGGTGTCGGCGTCGCCACGGACACCTGTGAAGCCCGCGAGGGGACGCGTATAACTGTGAAGGTATCCGCGTCCCCTCGCGGGGCTCGCTGCGCTCGCCACGCTTCGGGCTCGGTGGCTCGCTGCGCTCGCCACACTATTATATTCTCACTCCACGCCCTAGTGGATAGTAGGGCATGAAAAGGTCGGAGGACGCGTACCGCTGCCCCTCGCCGGCTCGCTGCGCTCGCCACGCTTCGGGTTCACGTGGATCGTGGGGTGGCGTTAAAAATTGGGGGGGACATTTAAGGGTTAATGGGCTCTGTGGCCCATTTAACATTGATTCCTATGGGCAAATCGGGTCCATTGAGCCATTTAACAGTAAAATCGGGTCCATCGCGCCTTTTAACATTGATTCCTATGGGAAATCGTGAGCATCGCGTCGTGGGCATCGCGGGTACATTTATGGCCGGCCGCGACGCGACCGACATGATTTCCATGTTTAACATGGGTTTCAATGGGAAATCGCGGTCATCGCGTCGGTCGCGTCGCGGGCACACATAAATGTACCCGCGATGCCCGCGACGGGCGCCCTTCTAGGTAAAGAGTACCGTATTTTAATGTGTGAACTAAGAGCTACAGTACTGTAGGTATTTATAGACAGAGTTGAAGTTGAAAAGCATATAATGTCCACCTGTTTTGTGTTGACACAGAATAAAAGTTTCTTAAGGAACATTTGTAAACCACAGCACAGCTGAGCAGTATTAAATGTTAAATGGTGTAACTAGAATCCATGCTCCAGTGCCGTACAGTATCTTAAAAAATGTGAAAGGTGAGCAGTACACCCAGGCCCATGGGGGTGGTGGCATCAATGCTGCAAAAATTATCGGGAAATTATCACGTCGGCCATTTTCATGGCTTTCTGAGCATGTGCAGTTGGAAAATATCTACAGTAGGAGACAGTGGCTGTTCTCTCATAGCGTGCTGCTCTCACACCTACTGTACTTTACTTGTATGCATTCATATAAAAATGATGTGAAATAACGTGACAAATGTCCTTACAAAAAAAATGATATACGCAAAACAGACCACAGGCCAAATGTAATACAAATGTAATTGGGTGTGAGAATAAGAACGTGAGAGATTTTCCCATTTTTTAAAGCGGCAATCATTTATACTGAAAAACACAGGTTGATTTGCCATGTACTGTAATTGATTGCTGCTTTCAAAACAATGGGACAACTATCCCAAAGTTTCTTTCTGATTCTCACACCATATTACATTAGGTCCCACTAGTATAAAGAAAGGAAAATAAAATGTATTTTTACATGTGTATAATATGAGAATAGTGACTCACATAATGGAAGTAATGAAGTGTGATTTCTAACTTGCAGTAAGTCACAGTGAGTTTCTGGATTCTGTATTGGAAAACGAAATGCATGTAATACTGTACGCAGATATTTAGCATCATTACTTAATGGTGACTTCCATTGATTGCCTGCTACCTGAAACGGGTGTCGGATGATGCTCCGACAGTGGTGATCCTGACAGTCAGTATCTCAACATCCGGATTATAACTGCCGGTGCTCTAACAGGGGGGATCCTGACTCACAGGGCCTATGCTCCCTTGTGGGGGTACACAACCCCCATAGAGGTAGAATAGAACCTGTGACAAGTGTACTGAGCCACCGGGCCTGCAGCGTGGCGAGCGCAGATATCCCAAGGGGCTTCTTTGCGCTCGGCCCCCTGTTGAAGCCCCGACAGTCGGGATCCTGATGTCGGGAAAGTGACTGTCAGGATCCCCACTGTCGGAGCCCCATACCACACCCCCTGAAACTCCCCTAAAATGTACAACCCAAAATAAAGTCTCCAATCAGTGAGTTTCATTAAAATGATATGCCAACAAAGGCAATAGAAGAGATTTTATATACTGACAGCAAGTTACTGTTTATCATACTTTATCATTCTAGATGTATCTGTACCTGACAATAAGCTGCAGACAGAGAGGCTGATTCTGGTTGACTCGGTAAGCTGCGAGACTTGCAGCTTACTGAGTGCTAGAGAACCAACCCTGCCTAAAATCCACCACCCAGCTGCCGTTTCAATTATGCTAGGAGATGTGTATCGAGACACAATCCAATTAGAAACTTACATTAAACCAGACAGTCTCTTGGACATTTGTAAAACCCCCCTCCCCCCCAATGACTAAGTAGTCAATTCTGATTGCCTCAGTTAGTCTACTAATCAATCTCAGGGTTACATTTTTTCCCATATTACCCCTTTTGCATTGATTTATGCAACCCAAATATTACAGTATTTTTATGAAAAATATTATTTTTTATGATTTTTTTTACCTTTTTTCACCTCAAAGTACCCCAAAAGCATATTTTTTCCCTTCTTTTTTTTTCAACTAAAAAGTTATCCTTCTGTTATTTAAAAAGAAAAACTCCTCAAATCAGCCATTTAACACATTTTGGGTCTGCTGGTCACTTTTTCATGCACATACAGTATGTACATTGTCTCATATAGATATACAGATGTAGAATAAACTATTGTTGGGAGATCTTGTGACCGATTGACCAAATATTGGTTTACTCGTATTGCATGTTTACGAGTGCGCCTAAAATTATTTCTTCTTTTGTACAATTGCAGTGTGACTGATAAATTTGATCTGTTTTGAACTGAAAATATTCACAATAAGTGTGCAATGTCAACATGTGTGTGTGTGTGTGTTTGTTGTCATGTATTAAACAAATGCTTTAAATTAATTTTTTTGTGAAATGTTTAGTGTCAATTGTTTTTACTGAATTTAATTTCTAAGCCTATAATAATCATATTATTCAGCATGGTTCATGTATAATAAAACAATGTAGGACCTTTAAATGAAACATCATCATTATTAAGATTTTGTATATTTGCATGGTGAATATAAGCATGTTCAGTGCACAATAATCTGCACAGCACAGGACACTTTCCACTTCTCACTGCCCTGAGATTCTATGTAAGATCAGTAAATATGAGTACTCTAGTTTCACTGTGTTTAGTTTCATTCCGGTTAGCTGTATTGACTCATTAATGGCTCAAATTAAATCAAGACCTCTGGAGCCACTTCTCCTTCAAGAGGGTGTTTGGACATATTCCAGCATTTTAATCAATATTTCAGCAAAGAGGAAAAGTGTGCTTATAGAACAAGTTCAGTTTGTGACTAACACTAATATATTCAACATACTGTATATAAACAGCAAATGCTCATCTTAAAGAGTGTATGATTCATTTTCCAGTTCTTCAACATATATCACATGATCACATGCTCTGAACTAGCTGCGTGTACTGTTTCCCCATATCAAAGCAGAGGTCATTTATTAACATGGGAATTGGTTTGTAAAATCCATATTGCTGCATTTAATGAGGAGCTTGTACTTATACAGCCATTTTAGTAGGTAATCAGACACCTCAAAGTAACATAATCCCTTAAGAAAATAATGGTATTTTGAGGTTTTACTTTCCTGCTACTGCTGCTTATGTCATTAATAAGAAGATTGTGCTTTTTGACTTTTCTACCTTGGTATTAATTGGCTATGTGGCCAGAACAGACAGAATGGTGATCAATGATCTTTCAGTGTGCGTCAACTGGTTTTGTTGCATTAGATAAAAGCTGCATTGCTTGGTTTTAATATATGCCTCGATGTACTGTAAGAGAACAGACTATTAAAATGTTGGTTGGTGCATGAAAGACACTTAAAATATACTGTAAATGACACAATTTAGAATTTAAGCAGTGGTACCGCATATCTTTAGGTGCCATAAGAAATCATAAATCATATACACTTTGCAGTTGCATTACTATATAAACACAATAAAATGAATCTTGTGTACAGTAAGTAACATTTTTATTGCCAAATTATCAGATGGTAAACTGATCGTCTGTGGGTACGACATTAGCTTTTTTGCTGCTGAATGCCTCTTTTACTGAGACCCTTTCTATTATAGCAGCTCTCCATGGTAACAGCTTCTATCAGATCCAAGGTATATAAAATAAATAAATATATTATGTAAGTATGGATGTTAAAGTTCCTAAGTCTTAACTATGCCTCTTAAGCACCTTCTTCATAAGCAAAAATAATAATTTCCTTGAACTTTGTCTTTACCTGGGAACCTCCTTCCAAAGAGCTAATGGTTCCATGTTTGTAGAGAATGTAAACAATTTAATTCATTCATAAAGATGATGCTGATGGGTCTGTACTGGTTCATGAGCTCATAATAAACAAATAGCCCTTTCCTTTAATTATTTGCAGATATCTCAATTTGCAGACATATATTTTTTTCCTCAGGTTGCTTATCTCATTCAGCACATTTTCCTGTGTTTCACTTTGACAGCGCAGCATACCTACCAACTGTCCCATTTTTGTGTGACATCCCCCCTTTTGTTTGGACTGTCCCCATGCACAACATCTATTAACAGAAGACAGAGGAACAGGGGGGCAGGCCAGCATTTTCATATAGTGAAGGCAAATTGCGGCATGCTTCATGATCATGTTGTTATGACAAAGCTACAGCCCTTTTGCCAAGGCCACATCTCTTTTTTGGAAATCCGCATGCAAGAGTCCCGTTTTTGTAATTCGCACAGAGTTGAGTGGTTCAGACTTGATTAAATCTGATAGAACCAGATTTAGAAATCATTATTGGGTCTTCATGCTAAAGTCAGGCATTGTATTTAGACAATATGCTATTATTACAGAAATAATCTTGCCTATCGTCCAGCGCATAATTCAATCCTGAGTGAAACTGGTTACAGGTAAGTTTACAATAATTCTCTGTACTTGCATCTTTTTTGCTGTTTGCAACATATAAGGGCATTGTGGGACACTGATCTGTCAGTGTAGCATGTCGGTTTATTTTTTCTTCTGGCTTTGCGCTGTTATAAAGAACATGTTAGTTTCAGAAAATGCGTTATTTAATAATATGGAATTTACAGTCTTGTGATTTAATTAAATTTAATAATGTATATCTATATAGTAAACACATATTCTGTAGTGCTTCACAAAAAGTATTTCAGTCATGTACAACAGTCCCTGACCAAGCTAAGCATACACTTTATATTCTCTATTACACTGTCACATAAACATTAGTGTTAATGTTTTTCTCAGAAGCCATTTAACCAACCAGTACTGTATGTTTTGGAGTGTGGAAGGAAATCAGAGCACGAAATGCATGCTAACCCATGTAGACCATAATCAATACTAGAACTCATAACCCAGTGCTAACAATTGGGCTGCTATAGATTTCCATATATATTTTTTTTATATGTCAATATGAATATCTTTCTACAGTCACTGTTCAATAATGATTCTCAAGTTCTCCCACTTGCAATAACAGTGTGTCACCAAACTACTGATAAAGTATTTTCTCTGTCCAAGTAAAAGAGAGATTTTGCTAAGCAGAAGCATCTACAGAGGCCATTATATTGAGCAGATATTAATAAGGTCCCCTTTATCTGCTCTATCTTTACCGGAATTTGTTTGATTTAAGCTACAATATTTATATTGCTGGTATTCTTTGGTGGCATATGAATTATATATATTTTTATTCAATGGCCATGACCACAGAAAATGTTTCTTATTCATTTCAATGCAGATGGTGCCTTGCTGTAAGAATTTACAATAACTAGACTACAATATTCCAAAAATAGCACACAACGTATATACTAGTATAAATATGTAAATATTTAATGTGTGGTAGAATTTTTAAAGGCTTTATCTTGGTAAGTATTCCTGAGTGCTTGATAACCCTATTTATGTGGGAAAACACATATCCCATTATCTACTTGCTGACTTCAGTAATTTCCTCTCAATATATATTTTATTAATGGTACATTGACGCCAAACCCTGTTGATGTGCAGTAAACCAAAAGTAGCGGAGAAGTCTTTTCATTTCTAGTTCATACTTAAAATGATATGATAATGGGGATGATGGTAAGCATTATATACAGTACAATTCAGGTGCTTAATACTGTATGATTACATTGTGAATAAATTCTATATTGGTACACACCTGCACTATGTTAAAATATAGCCAAGAGCATAGTCACATTGTTTGGGGGAAATGATTCAGATGTGGTAATTTACCACAACTAATTGACATCCTGGGGGCTAATCAATGAGCCCCAATTATCCCCAAAAGCCAGCCCCCATCAGAGATTTCTTTTTTGCATGCGAATAAAAATCCTCAATATCAGCCCCATTTTTGCAGCCATGGTTGTAAATATGTCATGGATCCTATACAAACACAGAATTCAATCCCTCACCAGTAATGAAATACAGTTGAAGCCAAGCTCTTCAGTTCTCTGCTACAGTATGTTGTGGTTGGGACATCCATGATGTAAATCATGCACCTGCCACTGTGCCTGTGCGTTAAAGTCACACCAATGACTCTTTAAAAATACATTAGCTGGCAGCCCCGCAAGGCACCTGATGGGCCAAAACGGGATACGATGTAGCCACAATGAGCGTGGCTAAATCTGTATACGAACAGATTCTCATAGGTCCCTTACTCATAGATATATGCTGTATAGTAGATACAGTTTAGTTATTCTTTGTAGAGATAATCCACTCTTATGAGTTGCTACTGTTTTTTTAAGAAACATGAATCCCACAAACAAGTAATGTGGGTGCACTTGAACCAAATAAAATATAAAAGTAAAATCTTTTTTGATACATAATAAAATGCTGAAAGTATTCATATAAAAAAAGGTGAAATATTAAAAACCAGGAAAATTTACTAAGAAAGGCCGTATATGGCCATTCCTTGTACAAACGGGTACGAACAGGATCGGCCATATACGACCCACAAATACGAATGGAGAATATGGCAAATTTACGAAGCTTCCGAATTTTCCACATTCATATTTGTCACTGATGTAGCTGTTCATAGGTGGCCGCAAATATGTACAAAGCGGCAGCCGCCAAGAGCCAATCAGCCACGGAGCTTCCCTGGAGCCTGCCGCTGATTGGCTGGAGGAGGACCCGTTGTCTGACATCACCAGAAAATCCCCCAGGAGAGGAGCCCCAAGTGTAAATACACTTGCGGCTCCTCCAGTTCATTATGGATACAGGACCCCGCGGTTCTTCACCAGATTGGTTGGTAACTATAATTTTCTTCCACAGGTGCAGCTATGGATTCTACTGGAGATGAGGATAGGCCTATGTAGGAAACAATAATTAAGTATGTATGAGTGATGTAGAATGAATTCAAGTTTTGTTGTTCTAAGGTGTCGGTGTTAGTTAAGTTGTAGAACTACAAATAACATCATTTAATGCTTGCATGCAGGGAGGCTTGCTGGGACTTGTAGTTCCACAGCTTAACCCAATAATTTATGAATTCCTTTTCAAATACAGGGGGACTCTAACTGATCCACACAGGCTGTCAAAAGATGTTGTCATTCCTATTTACTGGTGAATTCATATTCAAATTCAGCACTAAGAATGATAGAATACTATCGACCACATACTGCTGTGTTCAATCACTGGTGTATGTATTTATATGCATTTGTATCAGCCAAACACGGCTGACCCGGTTGTATATAAATTAGCCAATCAGTGGGAGGTGGCCATATTACAGATCGTATGAGTACGAATTATTGCATTCGTACCCATTCGATCTTAGTAAATTTCCACCACAGTGTGAGAAAAGTGAAAGAAAAAAAGCCTATTCAAATTCTTATAAAAGAATTCTGGCTGCTGCCTTTTCTTACTACTTAGATATCAATTTATTTATTAATATGTATGGGCTTATTTGCCTTATTAGAAATGTATATAACAGTTATTAATCAATCCTCTTGGAAATGTATCAGTGCACTCTCATTGCTTTAAGTCTATCTTGTATTTAGTAAGACTACTTTTCACTTCCACAAATACAGTAATACTATATATCCTCTTTGTTATAAAATGTATTTATAATTTTAATGATGTTCAGCTATTCCCTCTATTATAATTATAGAGGTTGGATAATACTGTGCAGCAATGTTATTAAGCAATTAATCTAATAATTCCCTTAATGAGTGATATTTAATGTTATAGTGATCTTCTAGGGATGAGCACAGGTGGTCTGCAAATTGCTCATCCACTCATATTGCTAATTTCCATAGACAATTATTACCTTTATTAGGCACAGGTCTCATTAATAATTCGGCAACATCACATACTGTAAGTAGTTTCCTGAATAAAATGACCCATGTGTTCACCACACATTTGTTCCGGTCCAAAGGTGCTTCCAGCAGTCAATTAGCTTGTACTGTGGCATTTAGTTCTATGTTAAAATATAAAGGGGTGCAAACAGATAATTTTTAGAGATGAACTGGGATGTATACCAGCTGTGCACCAAAGGCTTCAGAAACACATCAGAATTGGAATAAGCTACTATATGATAAGATCAGTCATTTTCATCTACAGTATGCTCATCTATGTAATCAGGACAAGAATGGCAGTTGGAATAGTGAATGATGTTAGAGCCCGGAGACTGAACTGGGGGCCTAATTCATGCTTGTACATACAGCTGTGATTTTTCCAATCTACAGACTTACTAATCATTGCATCACAGAGAAAAAGAAATAGATGCTCATGAAAGTCATTGCAAAGTCCTCAGGTGCTAGAAACAGTAGGTGCAGAGCACTGTTGGGACTGAAGTAGAATCGCAATGCAGAACAATTGCAAGACAAGAGCAACAGAATGTTGCATACTCGTGGAGCTCCCATCCCCAGCCCTGGAGAAGGGGTGCTTTGGCATGGACAGGGAGGAGGACGAAGAGTACAGAGTGCAAAGGAGGATGAAGAGTGCCGAATGCCCCTGGCGCAGGCAACCCCCAGCTGGAGACAGGTGGCACCACAGCCGGCATGGCCTCCAGCCACAGCCCCAGTGGTAAGATGTAGTGACCTGTAGGATCCCCAATGAAGACCTCCGGGTGCATTTCAGCCAGCAGGACCCACGGCTGTGGCTGCAACTTGAGGCATGATGAACCCTCTGGCCAAAGAATCCCCTGCTGAGTCAGCAGTGGAGATTCCCGGCCTGTATATCCCAGCTGAAATCTCTGGAGAACTGAGAGAGCCCGTCCGCCCCCACTCAATGCCCAAGCTTCGGGTGAACCCAGCTGTGCCCCCACCTAGGAGGAGACCCAAGGGATGAGGTACCACTCCAGCATCTGGGGCAGCGGTGATGGACCTCAGCCCAAAGAGAACACAACTCTGGCCTCTGGCCTCACTAACTC
Source organism: Crinia signifera (assembly GCF_055691185.1). Lineage (NCBI taxonomy): Eukaryota > Metazoa > Chordata > Amphibia > Anura > Myobatrachidae > Crinia > Crinia signifera. The sequence continues at coordinate 349,386,717 of NC_139217.1, forward strand.
TTCCCCCCACACGGGAATACGCTGCTGTACATAGCAGCATCGTGTATCCTTCAACATGCCAACCTCCTCTCTCCATCCCAATGGTTTTAAATGTACATAAACTCACCACAGTTTATTTCTTAATCCAAAAAGGATTTCCAAAATCTCAGCCATTCATGCAACCACAAAGCAAGGTATACATTTACCATCAGTGCCTCCATTACCTGCTTATAGCTTCTGAGTGAAAAGGATCCTCCACTGGGAAATATTCCGGCACACTAATGCTATATATTTCTACCATCTGCTACAGACACTACAATATTCCAAAACCATCTATACATTTCCAGTCTGGTAAATATAGCTATGTAGATTGAGGTGGACATATTTGTTCATTATACTAGAGAAATACGTCGCTTGCTTTTTTCATATTTGAGAATTCTCTATTTTTATTGATCCCCCCCAATACACAGTCTATTATCATGTATATGTGTTAAATATATTTTTTTATATGCTATTTTTCTTTCAGTTAAACCACTAGTGCTGTATATTATTTATTCCTTCTATCTTTCAGTGGCAAAATTGCAACAGCGGGACGAGCCATGCGGCACCCCATGCAGTTGGATCACCCCCCTGTAAAAATGGCCCTGATGACTGAGTGTGTGTGTGGATAACTGGAGCTCTTGCATATATTAGAATTGTGTGTAGATGAACACAGAAGTACCTGCAGATGAACAAGTGCTTGCAGATATGTATGTTAAACAGGCACAGAGCATAGCATAAGCAACAGAAGCCCAGAGTGAGGAAGAATCCTCTTAATAAGAAGTGAGTTGCTCTGGCAATGAGGATGTCTTATCTTATCCAAAATGGCAATGCCCAAGCAGCCAGAGTGTTTGCATGAAATGGAAAAACTAATACCAAAGAATTCCAATGAAAGCCAGAAGAAACACAGGAAAACATTATATGGAATCACCTGACAGGATAATCAAGGTTAAGACCCTGATGTGTAGCAGGGGTTAGATTTTGAAATTATTTAATGGGTATGATCTTGGTTGCAGGATAGAATAGAGAGTTATAGTAAATGAGTGCATTTGCAGGAATTACATTTTGCTATTTCAGTGCCCATGGTTTTGTACTTGTATCAGTGCTTTCTGATATATTTATTGATGACATTGCAAATGGTACTGAAGGTAAAGCATGTATTTTCATAGATGACAAGATGGTATGCAAAAGTGTAGACATGGCAGGAGGGGTAAAATATATGGTTGATGATCTAGGCCAGTGGTTCCCAACCTGGGCTTTTTGTACCCCTAGGGTATTTTGCAGACCAGTTGGGAGTACTTGAAAATAATATTGGTAATGGCAGAAAAGAATTCTTCTGATGGCAGAAGAAGTCTCCCATTGATATGGAGACCAACCACATTGCATCACTTTTGTTTCCTTCTGCAGTATCATCAGCATCTCCTCATGCATTTGTCCAACAAGCAATCAACTGGGAGAAGCGGCATAACAAAAAAATCTAGAATGAAGAAAGTCTGCAATGCTGTAATTGCTGCAAAAGGAGTATTCTTTGATGAAAGCAAAGTTTGAAGGACAAAATTATTATTTTAAATAAAAATCATTATTTCTAACCTTGCTAATATCTTTACTATATGTGCTATTCATTTTCTAACCTATTTTGATAAATAAAAGTCAGTTTTCAAGTAAAACACAAAATTGTCTGGGTGGCCCCAAAGTTTTGAACAGTAGTGAAAAGTAAGGATGTGCAAATCCGCATTTACCCGGATCTCAAAATGGACTCTTATTGGCCATCCAGTTCTCATATGTTTTGGAGCCAAAACATGTGACAGCTGATAGCCAATAAGATCCCGTTTTGAGATCTGGGTAAATCCTGGTAAATCCAGATCTGCACATCCCCAGTGTAAAGAAGTATTTAAATGGTTAAAAAAAGCACACTTTTAAAACCTGTAAGTCAGTGCCTACATCTTGATTTTAACAGGATTCTATCTATATTACATTGCATAATCAGAAGCATATAAACAATACATTTTTGTGCTTAGAATAAATGTTTTACAGGGCATAGATTTGATCAAAACATGCATGACTTTATAAATGTGTAAAATGGCTCTTATTTCAGTAATAAAACAATGTCTTTCTCCACATTTACATCTTTTATTTTATACTCTTTGCAAATGGTGAGTAGGAGGATCTGAAGGTGAATATGACTGGGTGTGAGTAAAACAAATACAAAAGTATATTTAGAAGGTTATCACAGCACCCTATTTTCTAAAGGCCCATACACACTTGACGATTTTCAGCTGAAAATCGCTCAAAACAGCCGTTTTGAGCGATTTTCCGCTGAAAATCGCCTGGTGTGTATGCCCCCCAGATTGCCGACTAGCGAGGATGCGCGCTCCCGCATCCTCGCTAACGAGGTGGGCAATCTGCTGGTTTTACCAGCACACCTAGCGATGATGGCTGGTTTTTCAGCCATCATCGCCAAGTGTGTACAGCAGCCGGACTGAAAGCTGAAAGTCTTTCAGTCCAGCTGACAGCCCGCTCCCTCCCCCTGTTCATACTCACCCCTCCCCGCTCCCCACGCTGCCTGTCTCTTCTCCTGGCTCCAACGCTGCTGCTGCTGCTGCACAGTGACAGGTTCTCCTCCACTCCCCTGGCCGGACATACAGCTCGTCAGGACGCCCCGCCCCCAGCAGAAAGCCCCCCACCCCCAGGCTCACAGGCTTGCTCCCTGCTCCTGCTGTGTGGAGCATAACCCCACTGACCACCAATGAAGGTTTTTTAAGGCAGTGATATAAACATTGCTGGCACATGCCAGCAATGTATATATTACTGCACCACTGTGCACCAATGATTTTGTTTTAAGGCAGTGATATATACATTGCTGGCACATGCCAGCAATGTATATGTTACTGCACCACTGTGCACCAATGATTTTGTTTTAAGGCAGTGATATATACATTGCTGGCACATGCCAGCAATGTATATGTTACTGCACCACTGGGCACCAATTATTTTGTTTTAAGGCAGTGATATATACATTGCTGGCACATGCCAGCAATGTATATATTACTGCACCACTGGGCACCAATGATTTTGTTTTAAGGCAGTGATATATACATTGCTGGCACATGCCAGCAATGTATATATTACTGTACCACTGGGCACCAATGACACATAAGCCAGTAATATATACATTGCTGGCACATGCCAGCAATGTATATAATAATAGCACCACTGGCCACCAATGATACTTATAATGCAGTGTATAAATATAAATATAAATATATATATATATATATATATATATAATGCAGTAATATATACACAGCTCTTAAACTCCCCCCGTGGCAACGAGCACTTCACCCCCACCCATGGCATCGATCATGAAGGGCCCTGGGATCGAGCATGAAGCCCCTGGCATTATGGTATGTGGCTTAATGGGCATCATGGTGTGTGGCATAATGTGTAATGGGCATTGCGGTGTGTGACATAAGGTGTACTGGTGTGTATAACATGTAATGGGCATTATGATGTGTGGCATAACGTGTAAGGGGCAATACGGCTGCAAGTAAAATCGTAGCTATGCACATGGGCGGGATTTCCCTGGGCAGGACAGCATTTACCTGATCGCTGGGCTACGAATATACGCAGCCCAGCAATCAGTTCTGAATCAGGCCCCAAGAAAAGAAATACACTGAATAAAATGGCCCCTGCTCTCACCCTTGGAAGTTTAACCCCTCCCATTATGTAAATATCCTTTTATATGAAATTTAAAGCAAAGTCTTTCGCCTCCTGAAAATCTCTTGCTCTTTGGGGGAAAATAGCTCAGTGTGTATGCACTACTTTGGTGATAGATAAATCCATCAGAGATTTTGGCAAAGTCTTTGGAAACAAAAATCTTCTAGTGTGTATGGGCCTTAAATGTCTACTTAGGGCTTTTTGATGTAACAAATGTGTACCCCCAATGTAATGCCAATCCCAGTCCTAACTACCACAATCTAGTAATTGCATTATAGATTTAATTGACATTACAAACAATAAAATAAAATATAAAAATGCTTTAAAATATATAATTTTCATATGTTTTAACAAACTAAGGGGTTTATACACTAAGCTTTGGAGAGAGATAAGTGGTAATAGTTCCTGTCATTTTTCAAACCCAGCTGGTAAGATGACAGTTTGGAGCCAATTGGCTGGTACTTTACAGTTATCAACACAATCTCTTTAGAAGACTTTGTAAATAGACCTCTAATGGGGAGAAGTACCTTGGGAAGACATAAAGACAAAAGAGAAAAAGTACCAACCAATCAGCTCCTAGCTGTTATTTTTCAGTCAGAACCTGTAAAATGTTAGAAGTTGATTGGCTATGGTACTATATCTCTCCACTTTAATTCTCTGCAAGGCTTGATGCATAACAGTTACAGTACAGTATATACTGTGAGGGTATTAGGGTCTTGCTTACTCTCTTGAACAATATTTAATATTTAAAAGACAATGGCAGGATTCCAAGTTTTGAGCCAGTTTTAGTGATGCCTGAATCCATCTGTGTAAGAATATTGTCTTTGAATAAGTTTATATAACAAGATTGTGTGACAATGTGCCCGTATAACAACATCGCAATCTGATAACACTACCACATTTATTTTAAATAAGTTCTCTTTACAAGTTATGATATCCTAGTGCAGAATCAGGGAGAAATAAAATGTATATGTTTTTAATTGGGCATATGATATGTTACTGTGACATAACTCAAAAAGATAAAAGTATTTGATAGATATTTATAGCTGAAATGTTATTGAACTGGGAAAGAAGTAAATTGAAATATTTTAATTTAGCTGAAGCTTCAATCTCCAAACTGTCATGTTTTCTCCAGCCAAGCAATGCCAATAATAAGAATGCACAGCCACATATACTTATTAAAACTGAATATAAAATGTACTAGTGTTATGGCATATGAGACAAGCCAACTGTACATAAGTCAATGCATGTCTGTCTCATTGTGTAGAGAAACATTACAAATACATCCAATTTGAATCTGATCATTGAATCTGTACAACAATGTAACAATGCATCAGAATATTTCTGTCATTTTTTATTGGTTCAAAATATTACACTAGTTTGAAAAAATTATGCAGCGCTAATCATGTCCAATTTGTCTTGATCATGGTTGAGTTTGTAGAAGTTACAACAAATGTACATTGGTAAAATGATTTGCGCAAAAAAACACATTATACAGTTTAAAGTCTTACATTTTAATAGCAAATAGAGAATCTTGCCAGCCAATGGCAAAATAAAAACTATTATAATGGATTAATTACAGTTTGTTATGAATGTCATCCAAGAAACATGTTCATCGACATTAATCCAGTACAATTTGGTTGAATTTCTAATTTTCAAACATTTCTAGTTACCCTACTGCAGTGGTGGCCAACCTGTGGCTCTTGAGCCTCATGCGGCTCTTCCCCTTGTAAAGTGCGGCTCCTGCTCCCACTGCTGCCTGCCGCCCACCGTCTGTCCCAGTCCCCCCTGCTGCCGATTCCCTGAATCCCTTCTCCTTCTGAGGGGAGGAGAGCGCGCATCTCTACTACCCCTTACTGTGCATCCTTGTGACTGGGCCGTCCGCCAATCAGAGCTCGTGGGCCAGCAGCCAATCAGGAGACGGCCAGTGAGCTTTGATTGGTGGGCGGCCCAGTCACAGGGAAGTGAGGGGTAGGAGACGCGCGGTGTGCTGTGCTCTCCTCCCATCGGTAACATGACAGGAGGACTGCAGGGGGACACCACACTGTCCTCTCCCCGCCTGGCAGCAGCAGCAACAACGGTGAGTGCTGCTGTGGGAAATTTGCACTGTGGGGGCATAGCAGTATGTGGCACTGTGGGGGCATAGCAGTATGTGGCACTGTGGGGGCATAGCAGTTTGTGGCACTGTGGGGGCATAGCAGTTTGTGGCACTGTGGGGGCATAGCAGTTTGTGGCACTGTGGGGGCATAGCAGTTTGTGGCACTGTGGGGGCATAGCAGTTTGTGGCACTGTGGGGGCATAGCAGTTTGTGGCACTGTGGGGGCATAGCAGTTTGTGGCACTGTGGGGGCATAGCAGCTTTTTGGCACTGTGGGGGCATACCCGGCACCGTGTGGTGCATACCTGGCACCGTTGGGGGCATATGTGTATCTGGCACTATTGGGGGCATATGTATATATGGCACTGCACTATTGGAGGCATATTTGTATCACACCCACCCAAGGGGTCAAAATAGGCTACGCCCCTTTTTTTGGCGCATGCCCCTCGGCGCGCGCATGATGTCGGCTCTTTAGCTTGACTACCGATATTTTCGGCTCTTTACCTCTGACCGGTTGGCCACCCCTGCCCTACTGTATATTTGTGAATCAGTGGAACAAAGTAATTATAAAGCATTAGCAAAATGGCTTATTAGGAATTAGTTTACATATTTGTATTCCCCAAATCACCTTGAACATAATATATAATATTATTTTCTCTATCATTATACTGTAGCTTAGTCTAGCTTCTGAATAAACAAAAGAGGGACGTGCTGGCACTCTAGGGTTAAGGTAGTCAATGTATTGTAGTCTATGGGTATTATGGAGGTGGGCTGATTGAACGGAACTGGGAGCAATAACTGTGGGCTGGGTGTTGTAACACAACTTCAACTTTAGCTTCTGAATAAGACTATCCAAGGCTGTATTGTTCCATACTGCACAGCTCTGTTGCTAACTTTTTAAGACTGATCCCACATTTGGTGCTAATTTTTTTGATATATACATAGGGCATCCTGCAAGAAAAAGTTTCTTTTGAAAAAGTTTCCGGTTGTCTTGGAAACTAAAAGTGTTGATGTCACTTCCGCCTGCATCACGTCCGTAGCTTCTGTCATGCTACCCAGTGCAGTGCACCGCCAGCCACCCTGCCGCTTTATCCTAGTGCAGCCACTGTCTGAGTATAGCCTTCACCTCCATTCTTGGCCGCCAATCAGCTCCTATCACCCACCAGTTATCTAGCAGCTCAAGAATCTCCTTCAAACGTGTATATACCACCACACAGCCAGTGGCATTATCAGAGAGGGTGATTCTAAAAATACTACATCGCTTCATCTTTATCCATACCACGGACTGGTGAGCCAAATAGTGCACTGCTCTCTCTTACTGTTCTGTGCCTGATACTGCCATCTGCTCATTTAACATCTACAGCTGCCAACTAACTGCTTAATGCGTGTTTTGCTTACATGCTAACTGGCCAAAATACTGCTGTGAGCTTATTAACTATTACAGTCTCGGCTTGAGCTACTAACACTGCTGAGTTTTTGATTAATACTGCACTGTTTAGACATAATTGGGACGCTAGCAAATATTATCTTCTAATCCTGATGGGGCTTTAATCATTTTATCATTATTTTCCATATTTTTGTACTTTTTATGTTTTATGTTGTTTTATATATAGTTATTATTATTATTATTATTATTATTATTATTATTATTATTAATATTAATATTATTATTCAATATATTTTCCTAAAAATTATTTTTTATTTATCAGTGTGTCCAGTGTGTGTCTATGTGAGTATTGTGGACATAGGTGCCGATTCTGTGGGTGCTTGAGGGCCCGAGCACCCATGAAAATTGATGAGAACCCACCCGTTCAGCAGAGGCCCACCCGCCCATGTCCCACTGCACTCCCCCTCCCTCGTCGCTGGCACAGGGCATTTATGTACCTGCACTGTGGGGGCTTTTACGTATTTGGCACTGTGGGGGCATTTATGTATTTGGCACTGTGGGGGCATTTATGTATTTGGCACTGTGGGGGCATTTATGTATTTGGCACTGTGGGGGAATTTTTGTACCTGCACTGTGTGGGCATTTATGTATTTGGCACTGTGGGGGCATTTATGTATTTGGCACTGTTGCCATAATTTGAAGACAACTGTGCTGCGTAATATAAATCAGTATTATTTTGGCCACGCCCCTTTCCAATGAAGCCACTCCCCTATATTTTTGGCTTGACCACCACCAGCAAAAACATAAATCGGCACCTATGATTGTGGATCACTCAGAAATTACATTTACACAGTAGCACATGGTGTTAAAACCTTTTTCACACTATTATCCGTACTTCCACCTTGTAAAAAAAAATCCCTTAACCTTTCTATACTCTCTCAAATTAATAGGCTTTCTCCTCTATTTGGGTTACTTCCCATATTTGCATTACAGTACTAATGATATATCTTAGATATCTTAGATTTCCCATGATAATTAACAGCCATTACTATCTAGAATAGGCTCAGAACTCCAATCCAAAATTTTACTCTGAATAGGAAGGGTCAGTGGCATAACTGGATATTTGTAGGGTCCCATAGAAATAGTGGTACTTGTTTAGGTAGACTGGAGGGGTCTAGGGACACAAGGTTAAATGAAAATGCTAAGATAATTTTTGGATATGTTGAGCTTTGGAACACATAAATGGAAATGGCATATAGGCAGTTGGGCACAAGATAAGATAAGATGTGCTGTGGATGTGTTATGAGATCCTGACCTGAACCCAGGGGACATGACGGGTATTGTCTTCTGGTCTGGAACCCTGAGAGATCAGATGGTAATGTGGGAACCCAAACCAGTCTGTGAGGCCGTGTCCGTGAGTGGTGAGGATCATAGCGATACCTATACTTGCTAACTCTGTTGTGTCTCCCAGTGGTCGATTGACGCATGCAGTGCAAGACTTCACCTATAGCAGCTTCGTCCCAAGGAGCGAGTTAGGCCTGCTGCCACCCTGATGCCCCCAGGTCTTATGTAGGACAACGCATCAACCGAAACTGAGAGATGGACAAAAGGATAACTGACTGCAGCTAATGAAATAATAAGTTACCCCTACATAGGTCAGAAACACCAGGGAGTTGAGCGGAAGAATATGGGAGCAATCCTCCACTGAACTCCCAGGAATGCAACAATGCAAGAAGATGTTATGCAAATAAGCAATTCCTCACACCCACACTTGTAACTACAGAATCAAAGCAGGATGTAAACACAGCATGTCCTGTCTAATGGCATAAATGCAACAAAGCATGAAGATGTTAATAATACACAATATAACACATGTGGTGCTGGATGGCAAAACCCCTAATAAGAGAGAACATATAACTCAAACAGATAAACTCTAACAGGCATCAGCAGAAATACTGTAGATGGAAAAAACAGCACTTAGCTTAATCCTCTGCAGAACAGAAAGCACCAGGAACACTGAACCAAGGAAGGGTCAGGAGGGCTGAGGAATATGGCTGATGACCAGAGAACAGATTTAGACAGACTGCACCAAGACAGGGAAACAGACTGGACAGGCTGCACTAGCTGAATCACTGGCACGTTGGTGAAAGGCAGCATGGGAGATAAAGGAAAAACTCCCATTCAGAATGGCCAAGGCTGACAAGCTCCCTTAAAGAGGAGACTTACTACAGGTGAACAGCCTCACACACAAGGCCTAGAGCAAATGGTTTAATCAACAAGCAGCTGCACTGCACCTGGAGGACACAGGAGTCAGGCTGCAGCTCCATAGTGCAAAAACCATACACCAGCAAACATGGTATGCAAATAGACAGAATTATGTAATAGGAATGAGCCACTGCTGGCTCATGACAGGATGGTTGCATGCTAGCAAGAGCTCCCATACTGCACTGGCTCCCATTTCCCTACAGACTCTTCTTCAAATTCCTCACCCTCACATATAAGATCCTCTGTAACTCCACTGATCCTACAACTCCTACTGTACCTCCTTTTTCTACATACACCCTTCTGCTTTCTCTGGTAAAGCAATGACTGTTGCCTCGTTTCTACCCTGGTCACTGCAGGTCATGTGCATATCCAAGACTTTGCCTGCGTTGCCCTCCCTCACTGAAATAAGCTACCAAGCTTTAGTAAATTACCCCCAAACTTGCAAAGCTTCAAACGGAACTGAGAAACCTGTACATCAAAGTGTACCATACCACATTTCCTAGTGCCAAGACACCTCCACTTACCCACCACTTCATGCATTGGCATCTCTGCCCTGCTTATTTCCTGCCTTCAAGAATCCTTTTATGCACCTCATGTCACCCACCTGTCTCCCCCACCCTCTAGATTGTAAGCTCCTTGGAGCAAGGCCCTCTTCCCTCCTGTTCTTACAGTCATATTCTCTAGCACTTCAGTTACAGCTCTCTACTACTCAGCAACTGTCTATAACAGCATCTCTTCCTACTCATACTCATTCATCTCTTCCAACAGCAGTCTGCCACTATTAGTATGTGGACAACTCCATTGATTCCCTACATCTTAGCTGTATTGTGTACTGAAAATTGAGGTGCTAATAATAACCTGTGCTCTATTTTATTTTTTTAAGCTACTATAAAGTTCTGTTTTCCTAGACTTTTCAGAAATGTGAGATTCACCTTTAAAAAATGAACATTCTTTACACATATATTTGTTTCCTTCCTGAAAATGATGATGAAAATCTTTCAAGACTATTTTTATTGGGTATTCAATGTTATTTGATGATCTACAGTATTGGTGGTTTCTTCGAGTGTAGAACTAGCCCTGCAGACATTTAGCAGACAATTTTACAGTAACGTAAATGATCTTCCAGTGCCATTTATGCATCTGACCACCCGCCTGTGTGAGAACACTTCCCCTTGTATGCAGCTGAAGGGGAGAGAGATCATTCGATGGTTGCTGACCATCAAGTGATTTTTCTCCCCCTTGGAAATAAAAGTTAGTCTAAACTGACTTTTATTTCCGCCTCTGATCGGTGAACTCGCCCACCCCAAGCAGGCATCGCCACGCCTGGTTTCCAGGGGAACACCCAGTGTTTTTATGGGGGTGCCCATAAAACACTTGGTGTTCCACTGATGCCACCCCCATACAATTATACACGCATGCCCAGACCCCCCACCATCGAAAATGGGGCAGAATTCGGACCCTTACAAATGGGTCTGAATTGGCCCCATTATGTCATGAAGTACTGGTGAAATATTTACTACAAGCCTTAACACTGAGAGAGTGAATATTTTCTTACTGTAACATTACTGTTTGTATGAAAAAATAATGTCACCTAGCAAGCAACTAACTTTCTGGTCACTTTTCATTTATATTTACTGTGTCTAAATTTGAAGTATTTTCCATCATTTCCTAAAGGTCATATAAATAAGGGGATACTAAGGAACCCATGAGCGATATTTCAAGTATTGCATATATTTTAGACCTTTATCTTTATTGCTTTTAAGATTTTTTTCCTTTGAGCTAATATTTGATCTAATTGTGCACTTTCATTCCTCCACCCATGCTCATATTATTAAAAGAAACCGTAATAGATACATAAAACACAGACAAGATATATTGTAGTACATCAGATTTGTTTTACAAAGATAGAGATAGAGATAAAAGCAGATTTTACCTAATTATCTGATATAAACTTGTAAAAATAGCCTTAAGCAGCATTGCATTTTGAATGATTGACATTCGTTTAATGCTATTAATATTTTTTAATAATATAAAAAGGATAAATGTCATATTGTACGTCACAAGACCTCAAGTCCACCACAGGAACGATTCGGATTTCTTTTCATTATACTTTACCCTATGGCTCTCTTTGATTGGCCTCCCACCTAATCATATTCTGCTGCCTGTGAGTCATAAAGCTGAAAAACCACAGATTCAATTTTTATCTCTTTCTCTACATTTTTATGTCTTATAAAAAGAAAATTTTAAAAAGGAGGCACCTTGAAAGGATATTTTGTACAGTCCAGAATATTTCAACATGACTCATACATTCCATTTAACCTTTATTTCATTATAAATTCTATTTCTATATAAATCAAACAGACAGGTGAACCTAAAGTACACAATTCACTTTTTTCATTAGCTGGATATAAACATTACCCAAAGGCTGGACCTAAGTAAATGGTCACAGTCATATTTTTGTTTAAAAAAAATCTAATGTATGTATTATAATGGATAGTATTGTCATTCAGGTGACTCATTCTCATTGTATTCTTATGCTGTAGGTGATGAAGGGAAAAAGGTATTTAGTAAATAAATAAACAATATACTTATCATTATGCAGTGGCATAACTATAAATTTTTCCTCCCCTGCCAAAAAAAAGATACTGCCCCCCCCCCCCCCTGGCATACTGGTTAAACAAAAAGGGATGTTTGTAGGCATTTTCCGGTGGGGCCAGGGATGGGCGCACACACATGGAGCTCCTGGCTCCCATACCTGGCTCCCAAAGAAGCGACACTCCATTGTGCAGCCAGATATAGTGGCCAGAGTTGAGGTCGGGAGGATGTGGAGGAGACCTCTGTCGCAGGACGTGGCGGGGGCCTCTTCCAAGCCACCTCGGGGTCTACCACATCATTGTTATGCCACTGCCACTAGGGTTTTATAGTTTCTCAGAATGATTACCATGTTTTCAAAGGTTGATTTTACCTGATTTTGGGAATAACCTATTATCTACAATCGCTAATCACTATCTAATGTGCTCTGATAACATAGCATGTATCACGGCTTACAAGTGAATTTTGTTTGCCTACCTCAGGCAGATGAAGCAAATTCCCTTAAAACAGCCTTGTTTTCAGTTTAAATGGGATTGTGGCTTGCCAAAAACACACAAATTTCACTGAGCATGTGTGTTTTTGCAGCAAAACAAATCTGTTAATGGGCTATCTATCATCAAACATTAATTAAAATAGTGAAAAATTGCCATTTTCGGCTCCCAAAGTTTTACCACCATGTTTTGACCAATTTTTGATCAATTTGGCAATTTAGAGATTTAGAAAAGTAAAATTGTTTGATGAAAATCATATGAAATCAAGCACTGGGGTAACATTGAAGTTTTCAATGTAAATTGCAGATCTATATTAGTGTATTTGCTAAATTGACTGTAAATTGATCAGATATTGACCAAGAATCATAATAATATTGCATTAAGTAATGACAGGTGTTTTTCACTTCTTAAAAACATTCTTTTGACCAAACATTCTGTATAATTTATCATTTATACAATGATATTTTTTCTTGATATAATGCTTTATATTGAAGCTTCAATAAATGAAGAAATTAAAATAAAAAATAAGGCTTTATAAGGCTAAATGTTGTCAGTATTTGGGTAAAAATAATCCAACACCCAAGAGGTGTGATTTTTTGTTTAATATAGCTTATTTCATGTCCAAAAACTCTTGCCACTAATAACTGACTTACACAAACAACATCAACTTTTTCAACTATCTCATCATCCTCAATAGTGTCAGATAGTATACAAATATCTCCTTCATCCTGTTCCACTTCCACATTAGCATTCAGAATTTCTGTTATGTCCTCGTCATAATCTTTACTTGTAGTTCTCATCACATGTAAAGACTGTGTAGAAATGGTGTAAGGAGGTGTAAAAAAGGGGCTTCTCAACAAGGACAGTGTGAGCTGTCTGTCACAGCTAATGTTTGCAACCTTAGACTCTTCTCAGAGATTCTAGAATGCACAGTTTGAGCCTTAGTGTTCTTTTTTTGGGCAAGGCACTGATTTGATGTATTTTAAAGTGACACCTCTACCCTATTTTTTAAGACTGTGAAAGATTTTGATTTCAGGTTCCCTTTCCTAAACATTCTACCCCCTGGACCACCTTTAGCAGATGTTGTACTATCAAGACTAGCAGCAGCTACAACTCTAGTATTAGGTTGCTTCTCCTGCTCTTCTCTGGACTGATTGTTATCCATATTGATGAGGAATCATATGGCAGACTTATACAGAAGCACAGGGCAGCACAGCTGGTGATATATGGCAGCACAGGACAGTACCACTGGTCTTATATGAAAAACTTATATGGCAGCACTGCTGGACTTAGATGGCAGCACAGGGCAGCACTGCTGGACTTATTTGGCACACATGACAACATCCCCAGAATTATATGGCACAAATGGCAGCAACCCTGCAATGATACAGCAGACTTGGCACCCCTGCAATAAGAAAATATTTTCTTATTTTTTTTACCTCTTAATATTTTGTTAAATAAAGCTGCATTTGAGTAGCCTCTCACAGCAGACCCAGTAGTAGTGACCATTTTCTGCCCCCTTAGTAGTCCCCCACCTCAGCCCCCTTAGTAGCCCCGCACTTCAGCCCCTGTGCTGTCTAACATGCGCTGCTGGAACGGAAATGTCACCAATCAATGGGACTTATATAGAGATTGAGTCACGTGAGAATCTGACAGCAAGAACATGACGCTCAGCCTCGATTTAGATTCAGAAAATGGTGCCAAGAATCAGCTCATGAGCCTCCTCAGATCAGGTAAGTTTGGGGGGGGGGAAGGGGGTTGGTTCTCTTGGAACAGGAACCAGCTCATCTCTGGAATAGAGGGATATGTCCAAACCATATTTGGTGTTGATAAAAAATGTAGAAACTTAATAACTTTCATTGAATACAATGCTACTGTTTTGCCATAAACTATTCATGGTATTTGTTTAAACCCCGCTTAGAAATTTTGTTGTTTCTGAGTGATTTAACAAAAATTAAGACATTTTTATGTTACAAATGCATTATGTTTAGGTTGTGCCTATTGGGCACATTGCACCCATTTATTTACAGAATAAAATTAGAAAATTTCTAGCACAGTTGTAATATTTTGCACAAATAGCAGATAACTAGTGAGATTTTGACCAAGTCAATAAATTGCTTTATTTGTTTCATCAAAAAATAAATATTTTTTTGCTAATCCTTAAAATGATCTACTATAACTTCCATTCCATCACAAGAAAAAGGCATGATCTAATTAAAACATGAAAGGCCTTCACACTATTAATTTAAAACATACACATTAATGGCTACATGGGGAAATGTCCCTTTATTTATCATGAGGCAATATATCTTTATAACTAATGCAACATTTATATTACCCATAGTACACATATGTGGCAATATAAGTACAAATATGCATCATGTGATCATGTGCATGCTGCTATTCAATGGCGTTATCTACAAGGAGGGGTCCAATAATAGCAATGAATGAACCAGTACTCAAAGGTGAACGAGCAGGATGTTTGTGCTACTGAGCTACTCTATAAAGGTTTGATGCCTATGATGAGAAGGCTGACTTGTTATTGTTATAAAATGTAAGTGGACAGCAGACAACTTTTTTCCCACATCCAGTTATACTACAGTATGGAATTTATGGATTTGAAAAAAAAATACACAACAGTAATGGTATTTGTGTCATGTTTACAGGAAACAATTTATTTGCCTCTATCTGAAAAAGACTTTAAACATTTTAAGTGTTAGGATCATTGTCACTTCCATTCCCATATAATATCCATAATCCATGATGCAGGAAAGTGAACTGATGATCGACTAGTGTATGAAATATTCTGTGATAGCTACACAGTGAAAGCATACTGTACTTTCACACATTGGGCCTGATTCCGGTTTCTATGTAATCAAAAAAGTAAATGGGGGAATGGTTTCCTTCTTGGCACACAGAGGTAATACAATCCAGAATTTTTTCCCAAACCTCCGATGGTGAGTGCCTCATAAACTGCACACTGCGGGGTGTGACTGGGTTGGCACTGGCAGCATTCCTAAATATGAATCTATGTCATTCACAAATCTTTGGGAGTGTTGATTCCAGGGATTGCATCTTCCGCTATAGATTTCCTGGCCCCAGTAGAGAGAAGACACCGGGCATCCTATATAACCTGAAGGTTACTTGGACGCAGATGCCAAAACTTGCAGGAGGTGTCTCCTGCAGCATTACCATATTTATACACAGCCTCACACCTCTGAAGCAGGCCCTGTGCGCTATGTTGCACTTTACCAAGAGTACTTTGAACCCTTGGACTTGTGCAGTAACAAGTGACTAGTAAAAAAAAAACAACATTCTGATATTATGAGAATAACAAGTATTTATTAACAAAAGAGGAGAAAGAAGTAACGGTTTTTGTTTCTGTCCTGCATTAATCAATGTTTCTGTCTCCTCATCATGCTAGAGCGCTAGCATTTGGCCATACTAAAACTGTTGCAGGGCTTGCTGGGATGTGTAGTTCAACAACAGCTGGAGGGCCGAAGGTTCCCCATCCCTGTGCTAGAGCATTGATAGACAACCTGATAGACATAAAGAGAGATATACTGAGCGCAGCAAACTGAAATACAGTATAATCCTGAATCCCCTTTCATTGTAACATGTTGTCTTAGAAAGAATTTGGTTTACCCAATAACATATGACGAGATACTGAGGATTTGGTTTACTTAACACTATGTAGCAAAAAGATAAAGGTCTTCCTATTTTATAGTCTCAATGTGTAGATTTAGAATATATGATTGCCTAACAATGATAATATAGAGATCGTGACATACTGATCTGAATGAATTTAAATAAGTTTAACATAACCAATCATAGCAAATAGTTTGTTTTTATAATGTTTATAATATGTGCGATACTAGCCCAGTGACACCAGTGAAAACGAGGTCTGGCTATCTATAGAAATATACATCCTGGTTCAGGAAGTAGTAAGTTGATAACGAGGCTTGGCTCCGTACGTAGTGAGCATGCGCAATGCAGGCAGTGAAACAAAACTAAAGCCGGACTGACATCTTGGGTGTACTCCCACATGGAGGGGCGAATGGCAATAAATACTGTGAAAGGACAGAGTGAATCTATCTGAGGAAGCCACCGACTGTTCTGATAGGCGGGGAAACGCATCATCCACAAGGTCCGTTCTAACCACGCACAGACACTTCCGGCCGGAGGACCTAGAGACCGAAGCAGGGCAATCCCAGAGAAAGCTGTCATACTAGGGAAGCACCAGCAGCCGGGGACCCGCTCCAGGTGATTAAGGGACTGAGCCGTGACAAACGGATTACAAATGGAAACTGAGCAAGTATAATCGATTTATACACACAGTAATTACTGCTCTAACTAATTGCCTTCCCTGCATGGGAAACTACTGAAGTGGTATTAGCTTCACAAGGGGTCCAACACGCATGTCCAACAGTTATACATTCGGCGCTGAAATCCTTAATTACGAACTGTTTTTCATTTATGCGCATGGAAAAGCAATTGGCTGTCTAACAAGCGTAAGAGGATTTGCTTAAGTGAACTCAGTGTGGTATAAATAGGGACCAAATCACAACTTACCCCTGTTCAGGTGTCCCGGCGTCTTGCTCCCGCATGCTGGCTCCGGTGGGCGCTTCCGGGTTCTTCCCCGTGCGTCACTTCCGGATGCGTGCGTCGCGTTGACGTCCGTCCGGCAAGGGGGCAGTCACCATGGCTACCTTCTGAACGCTCTGTTCTGGAGTCCTGTTGCCGTGGATACTCACCGCGTATGCCGGTGACGGGACGGATATGCCTGGACCAGACACAAATACAAACAGAAGCCACATACAGTTAGAACTGAGTGCGGGATTTAAACACAGTGCCAATATCAAACAAATACGTATGAACATAAACATTAATGCATGCTGGAAGTGGTGGTGGTCTTCCAGTCTGGTGTGTGCGTATAGCAATAATGTGTGGATTGCAATGTATTATTGCTTAAGTGATGTGAGAAGGTGCTTAAGAATGATGGAAATTAAAATGTTTGTAAGGCTGGGACTCCGCTGAATGACCTGGTTGCCCTGACTTCTTTCAGGGTTCTGGTCGTTTTGCCTATGTAGCAATTAGAATCAGCGATTAGAATGGGGCTGAAAATGGGAGCGCACACCTGGCGATTTATCCCCGGGACACACTCCCATCACTTGCAATATGATCACCTGCGACCATATTTCCAGCGATTTTAGCCCCTATCGCCCCTGTGTGTACACAGCTTAAGGGGTAACAAGGGCCCTTTTTTCTTATGAGAGAATTGAATGTGCTGGCTTCTGATTTCAAGTCTAACAGTTAACCTTTATGTGGCTCAGCACTTCCAAGCTGAAATGGATGTGCCAAATTGTATATATATATATATATATATATAGTAATGTAGTAGGGGCGGCACTCGGCACTCCAAGCAGATGGTTTAAAACAAAACAGTTCAGCAATGATGCGGTGCCCTCCAGTATGTGACAGTGTTGCTGACACCGATGTATGGTTGTGGGGGATGGCGGCACTCGCAAAATGAAGACACAGGAGACCACTTTCTCACAACGTTTCGGGGCTGTGTTGCCCCTTTATCAAGTGCAAAAAACCTTTGCACTTGATAAAGGGGCAACACAGCCCCAAAACGTTGTGAGAAAGTGGTCTCCTGTGTCTTCATTTTGCGAGTGCCGCCGTCCCCCACAACCATATATATATGAGATTTCAATGGTGGTTCATTGTATCTCCTGACAAGGCACCCACAACAATTATATGGAATTATTCTCCATCTGTGCTAGATAGACTGCCTAGTACTCTTTGTGTTTAATGTATGCAGCTCTGAGAGGATACTTGCAGCAAGAAAAAGGTCAAGTGTTTCCTCAAAATCTGTGTGTCTGTACGCACACGCAATTTACAGCATGGATGAGCAACTTGATTCAGCAACAAGTGGATATGTACACCCGGTATATCCGGAGGGTGACAAGCATAGCTTTTCTGACAGGGAAGCTGCTACTATACTCTGTGCTCCAGAATCGATTGATCTTTTTGAACCGCCAACTGCTGATATTTTATACCGTGATCTGCTAAAACATAAAAAACGGGAAATTGATCTCCTGTTTCATGGCGTTACTCTAAGCGATTATTACCGCGCTAATAGGATCCCGAGGGGTCTACGGGTAAAAAATTCGCCAACACTTGGGAGAAAAGACCCAGTGTTTTGCAGGAAATGGGTTGCAACGCTTAACAAGTGTTCATTCGATTTGATGCTTCTTATTATCGAGTTCACTACCAAAGAAGCTAATCTCTTGAAAGCTAAAATTGAACAGTTCGAGTCTATCCATAAACCAACCCTTGATCAGGACACTAATACAAAATGGTATGAGAAATTATCAGCTCAACTTACAGCATACAGACGTGAACTTACTCGCTTCAAAAAGGAGAAAAGGGAAAAGGTCGACGCGGATTACGACGGCAACACCGTCTACCAGTGGACCACCACCAACCGCAAAAAGCGACGTCCTTTCTTCCGACAAAACAGATATAGAGGGTATGTTACCACTGACAAATCTTCAGATAACTTCTCTTCAAATAGTGATGCCGAACCTGAACAACGCCGCGGCCGCGGCAGAGGTGGCAGAGGGAGAAGGCAACCGACTGGCCCTTTAGGGGTAACCACCCGCCTGAGGAACATCGAAGGCGGCGTCGCTATACCCGACGAGGGAGGCAGTGGCAGAGGCAGGGCAGCTGGAAAGAAGCCACCCATACCGACAAGAGCCTAGTAGTAAATCTTTCATCTTATACATTATCCAGCGATGAACATCGTCTACTCACTAAAGGCTTGTCCTTCGTCCCTTCGGTTCGAATGGACCCGCTTATCTTGCAATCCGAACAACAAGTCCTGCACCGCCAATTGAAACTTAAGGAATACTTCTCAAAGATTCCTACCAGTGCCGACACGGTTGTCGACACGATTCCTCTTCAACTACGTCAACTTTTGCCCCGCTCCAACTTCGACCCCCTATCATCAAACCCTTCTATAAAGACTTTCATGCGTCTACTTGGCTCTCAAGTTGATAAAGAACTCTCAACTAAGCCCATTCAACACTCCAACCTTTCAGGAGCTGAACGTCTAACCCTGAGAAAGTTGGCTGATAACCAAGATTTAATTTTTCGACCAGCAGACAAAGGGGGAGCCCTTGTCGTGATGGACTTTGTCAAATACAAGGCCGAACTGGACTTACAACTGTCAGACCAGCTAACGTACCAACTTTTGCCAAGAGATCCCACTTCTGTGTACCAGAAGCAATTACAAAGCTTGTTACTATCTGCGGTACTGGCCAAACAAATTGATCAATCCCTTTGTGATGCTCTGATCCCCAAGTTCCCCATGGTTCCTGTTATTTACAGTATTCCAAAAATCCACAAATCCCTGGTTGACCCTCCTGGCCGCCCAATCATTGCAGCCCGCCACTCCCTATCCCAACTTGCATCAGTATTTATTGATGCAATTCTACAACCGTACATCATCCGTCACCCCCGTTATCTTCTGGACACTACTACATTGTTACAAATAGTACGTGACTTACCTGTCCTGGAGGGTGAAATATGGTTAATAACGCTTGATGTAAAAAGCTTGTATACAGTCATACCACATCAAGCAGGTTTACTGGCTGTTGAAAAGTTTTTGGCTGCCCAGAGTGATTATATTGGCCCCCCGATTGATTTTCTGATTTCTTTGTTGCAGTTTATTCTGACTAAGAATTATTTTGTGCACGATGGCAAATTCTGGCTTCAAACGAACGGCTGTTCGATGGGTTCTAATGCTGCTCCAGCATATGCTAACATTTATCTGTTTTTAATCGAACAGGAGCTATTTTTTGATGTTCCACGATTGAATGCCAGAATTTTGCTATATCGGCGCTTCATTGATGACTTGCTGATTGTATGGTCCGGCCCTATTGATGATTTCATACAGCATATCAATTTGCATAATTCAAGTGACAGTCCTGTCAAATTAACCATCACATGTGACCAACATAGCATTAATTTTCTTGATGTTGTTTTGAAATTAAATAACGGTCAAATTGAGACAGGGCTCTTTCAAAAAGAGACAGACCGTAACAATCTGTTACATGGCAACAGTGCACATCCCTCTAGTCTCATCAGAGGATTGCCATACTCCCAGATCATCCGTATTAAGCGGATAGTATCTGACCCGGTCGAAGCTGAGTCACAAATTGATGCCTTGTTACAACGATTTTTTGAGAGGGGATACAAATGGCAGGACCTTTTGGCAGCACGCCAAAGGGCTTCTAATATTACTAGGGAACAATTACATGCCCCTAAACCCCTTAAAGAAGCACCTCAGATCATTCCGTGGGTGACCACATATTCCTCAGCCAGCCACATTGTGAATAAAACTTCAAAAAAACTTTGGCCCATTGTACAGAGTGATAAAGACATCAACATTCCTAATACCCGTTTGTTGGCATGTTACCAACGGGCACCTAATCTTCGTGACATGTTGGTAAAAACCGACATTACTAAATTTAATCAACCCCCTAAACCAGCTCCTAGGGGATGTATCCGTTGTACATGTACAGTCTGTACATGCATGATACCCGGCAACGTGTTTTACCACCCACAACAGGGCACTAAATTTATGATTCGCCATACCTTGAGCTGTGAGTCACGGTTCGTGGTATATCAATTAATTTGCCCCTGCGGCCTCTCATACATAGGCAAAACGGAAAGAACCTTTAAAGAGCGCATAACAACTCATAGATCCACTATTAGACAAGCTCTCGCAGGAGGCAAATGTGATCAACCTGTCCCTAAACATTTTGCGGCGTTCAAACATTCGTTGCCTTCTTTAAGGTACCGAATGATTGATCATGTTCCTTTGAACCTGAGAGGTGGAAACCGTGGTTTGTTACTATTGAAATGTGAAACCAGGTGGATCCACCGCCTTGATACCCTGGCCCCAAAGGGGTTAAATGAGCACCTGGGCATCAGCTGTCTTGCCAGGAAGCTATAATAATGATTTTCTTAACATTAAGAAATTCTTCCCTTTTTACTTTAAGACATATTTGTCCAATGCGCACAATGTTAATATACTTAGTACTATTCATTAATGCTGCTGGTCCAATTTTGCTATTGTTCATGCGCTTTATTACTTACAAAAAGTCAGAGTAATTGATTTCCCTATTTGCTTATTATGTGAAACGATGCACAAGTGACATGGTTTAATAGCGATTAGAGCAAGTACCCAGCATGAGCCTGCATATCATTGTTCTGTTTGTATTCGTTTTGTTGTCTAGTGTTCCCATGGTGATGGTAGCACGATCCACCAGCAGGATGACGTCATCCCTAAGCGCCCACTGTGTGGGAGGCGGGGAGTCACGCTGTCCTAACTGCACAGAGGTGAATAAAGGTATGTTCCTGTCATGTATTATGTTAGCCTGATGAAAATGTCGCAATAAAGACATTGAAACGTTGCCTTTAAACCACTTCATGTCCTGTTAATTTGCGGGGAGTGCCGCACCTCCAAACTACTGTTTATATATATTTATATATTTATATATATATACATAGGCGTGCGCACGGGGGGTGCCGGGGGTGCACAGGCACCTCCTAATGACCGGTCAAGCACTTTTTTTTTAATAGTGCCCGGAGCTCTGAACACACTTTCTCCCCAGTGCCCACACCATCATGCCCCTCCATACAGCAGCCATCCTCGGATCCCATCTCCAACGGTGGCCCAGCGCGGACTGTGAGGGGGTTGCAGATTACTATCAGCTCTCAGGAGAGGCGGCCGCTGGAGCCGGCTGTTGACCTGACCGTGGACAGGAAGTGCTAGCAAGAGCCGAGACAGCGGCTCCTGCAGCTTGCTTGCGCTTTCTGTGCGCGACCCCCTACAACCCCCTCACAGTCCGTACTGGGCCGCCGGCGTTGGAGATGGGATCCGAGGATGGCTGCTGTACGGAGGGGGCGTGATGTCAGCAGCTGCTCTCCGCCAGAAGCTGTCCCCTGCCTGCGGCCGCCAGAGCACTTGATTCATCACAGAGCCAGGCAGGCTTATAGGTCAGTGTGGCATGGGTGCAGAGGGGGAGTGTACAAATATCAGAGCCATGACCTTTGCCACACCAGCCTGGCTGAGATGGACATCTATTCAGTAGATGTCCATCTCAGCCAGGCTGGTGTGGCAGATGTCATGTAGGGGACACAGTGACATACCTCCCAACATGACCCTCTCCAGGAGGGACACATTTCTCTGCTCCTGCACTTCCCTCTTCATTTATAATTGCCATCACCTGTGTTGAAGCACCTTTCTTAGCAAGTTACCTGTTCAACACAGGTGATGGTAATCATACATGATGAGGAAAGTCCAGGAACAGAGCATTGTGTCCCTCCAGGAAAGGGTCATGTTGGGAGGTATGCAGTGATATCAGGGGGTGGGGGAGAGAGGAGCATGTTCCCACTTGTTAGTACTCAGAGACAAGAAAAATGCCTGTCCTCTGTACACTGGGGCCTAATAATCACACATATGCGCTCACATATCCGCTATAGCGCCTATTTTACTCTAAAGTTGCAGACCACTTTTTACAAAATGAGGGACACACTCTGATTCACATCTGCAGTGGTGGAGGGGAGAGGGAGATGGAGACTTGCGGGGGTGTAGGGGAGGCCTGCTAGTCAATGCTGGTAAAAGAAAGAGGCATGCCTCCTCTCCCTAGCTTCTCCTCTTCCCCCTCTCACCCCACATCACCTCATCCCCTCACACTCGCCGTCAACTAACCCCCTCTCGCCCCCTCACCACACCCACTCTTACCCCCCCATCACCTCACACCCCCCTGTCACCACACTACCCCCATCACCACACCTGCTCTCACACCCCCCATACACCACACCCACTCTCACCCCCGTTTATGTAGTCCTTAAGGGTCACCTCTCTTAAGTACCACTGTCACTTAATTTGACTCTGCTGTCACTATGAGAGGACTAGACGCGCAGAGCACTGTTCCCATGCATGTGCAGAAGCTACTAAAGGATGCTGGGGCTGCACCCAGCGCCATTTAAATTTACAAGGCTGGCCGGCATCTGGCTGCACTGGCTGCTGCCTGTCCATGTCCACCCAGTCCCAGTGTGCCCAGTCCGCTGCCCCCAATAAGTCAATGGAAAGTGCAGTGCTACTTTGCCCAGGCTCCAGCCCTGTGTGTGCTGTCCCAGAGTCCTCCTGAACCCTCTAAGCATGTAATCCCCATGGAGTGAAAGCCCTAGCATTGAGCATGAAAGCCCTGGCATCAAGCATGAAACCACTAGCAATTAACATGTAGGTAAGCGACAATTATGTGGCATCATATGTAATGGCAATTACGGTGTGTGGCATAATGTGTAATGGGCATCACAGTGTGTGGATTATTGTGTAATGGGCATCACAGTGTGAGGCGTAATGTGTAATGGGCATTACGGTGTGAGGCGCAACGTGTAATGGGCATCACAGTGTGAGGCGCAATGTGTAATGGGCATCATGGTCTGAGGCGTGAATGTGTTTTGAGTTGAATTACGGTCTGAGGCGTAATGTGTAAGGGGCATCATGGTGTGAGGCACAACGTGTAAGGGGCATCACAGTTTGAGGCGCAAGGTGTTATGGGCATCACAGTGTGAGGAGCAACGTGTATTGGGCATTACGGTGTTTGGTATAATGTGTAATGGTTTAATGGGCATTATGGCATGTGGTATACTATGTAATGGGTGTGTGATGTGTAATAGTAATTATGGTGTAAATTTTTGGCACTCACTGTCCCTAATTTAGACAAATTTGCCTGCCATATTGTGTAATGGGCATTATGGTGTATGGCATCATGTAGAATGGGCATTACTGTGTGTGGCCTTATGTGTGATGGGCATTGTTGGGTGGCATTATGTGTAATTGGCATTATGTTGGGTGGCATTATGTGTGATGGGCATTAGTTTGGCATTATATGTAATGGGCATTAAAGTGTAAATTTTTGCAGCTCGCCATCCGCGCTCACTATCCCTGTTTCTAGTATGTATGTGGGGGGTGATTCACTCTGAAGTGCATATACATAAATAAGTCACCTATTTATTTTTCATTGATGCCCAATAGGTGTTGATAGACACGCCCAGTAGGCTGTGACGGACACACCCAGTAGGCTGTGATGGACACGCCCAGTAGGCTGTGATGGACACGCCCCTCCAATGGTGCACCCCCTAAGAAAATAGGCTGCGCACGCCTATGTATATATATATATATATATATATATATATACATACATACATACATACATACATACATATACACTAAACATCGGCACTTTCACCTTTCCTAGTTTTGGGGTGCCCTATGGCTTGTGACCACATTGTTTAAATAGACATTGTATTGGCTCTGCACACACTAAAATAACTGATAATAAATAGTGGAGATTTGGTTCATGAATTGATCAATGCATTTAAGCCTGTCATTGTCTAGTCATTGGCCGTGGAGCGGCACTCCCAAAAAAAACACTCTTCAAGCAATTTGTGCAAACAACAACGTTTCAGTTATATTTTAACTGTTTTCAAGTACACATAACATTTACAAATCACATACCTTTATACCAAATGCCCTAGTGTGCAGACGCCCAGAGCTGCGGCGGGGACCTCCCACCCGATGTGCAGAGATGGATGATTGTGATGTCATGACTCTATGGCACGTAACAGCCACCATAGGGAAACGATAGTTACCCGAATGCAATGCTAGCACACTATAGCAATAAAATTTAACACCAGATTACGGTACCAGATGTCACTGACACCTTGCAGCTTCAGCGCCCTGAAGCCACCTCACACTACACCAAATAGCCGGGCTACAGTAACAAGCATATTTATACAGAAAGCAACATCGGAAACTGAACAGCGCTATTCCTATATAGTAACTCTTATAGCTATACAAATTGTACATAATACTAAAAATGCTGTAAGTTACCTATCTACAGTGCAAATATATTTATTTATTAGCAGTTTATTAGCAGTTTCTTTTATATCGCATACATATTCCGTAGCACTTTACAGAGAATATTTGAACATTCACACCAGTCCCTGCCCCAGTTGAGCTCATAATCTATATTCCCTACCACTTGTACATGCACACATAGACATTCTAGGGTTAATATGTTGGGAGCCAATTAACCTACCAGTATATTTTTGGATTGTGGGAGGAAACTGGAGTACCTGGAGGAAACCCACGCAAGTACGGGGAGAATATACAAACTATGCACAGTTAGGGCCATGGCGGGAATCGAACCCATGACCTCAGTGCTGTGAGGCAGTAATGCTAACCATTACACCATCCGTACTGCCCAAATATATGTGTATATATATATATATATATATATATATATATATATATATATATATATATATATATATATATATATATATATATATATATATATATATATATATATATATATATATATATATATATATATATATATACAGTAGCTATATTGTATTTGCTTTGACTGAGATGTCAGATGTCAGACACAACACTTAGCGCAGCACATGGGTGGAAAATAATTCAAGTTCAGTTAACTGAACAAGAAGCGTAAAGGCTTATTAAAAATTAATGCGTTTTGATCTATATTGGGAAACAATGTTGAAAGTAGAATTCTATTGCAGTATATTAACTACTAATAAATTGCTCTTTGTCATTTTGATGAGTGAGTTTAGGGATTTTGTGATTTATTAAAGCACTTTGCAAGTAACACTTGATAAAGTATTTGTAAAATAAATATGGTGTCTACTTCCTAGGATAATTATTTTCCCATTCTTGGCATACAAAGCTGTGCTCTTTGTATAGGATTAATTTATTGGCTCACACACCATGGGTTCACCAACTTATGGAATGTCTTCACTGTATTTCAGCAAGGGTATTTTCATAATATTTTACATGCTCACACCGACAAGCTCTTTATAAGAAGTGTTCCCAACCAATTCATACAAAATGTAATTAACTGGCTTTAAAAGCCAGTTCTATTGTAAAATTTTAATGAGGCAAAGACAGAAAAGATGATTTTTTTCCCCCTGAAAAAGAATGAGAAAAAAGGTGAGACACTGGGAGACTGGAAATATTTAAACATGAGCAGAATCTTTCATTATAATTTGTAACTATAAAGGGCATAATGCATTAACATATGCAAAATGACCTCATATGTATTACAAAAAAAAAAATCAATGTGCTTTCATCATCACAATCAAAATACAAATGTTATATTTGTAGTCATTTGATATGAAAAGATAACAGGTGCCATAATATCAGTAGGGCAGATTTAACCCATTACTACTTGGTAGTGCATTATAACAGGTTGAGAAAAATAATAATAATAATAAAAGAAATATCGTTAACTCTTCCTCATTTCCTGATTAAACTATAATGAAAATGCACCTAGAGATCAGGGACTATGCTTTGAGTGTAAAGTAGTCCTTTAAAACCAAATCGATCCATCCCGATTCACATAATGAAAGGAGAGGTATATCCAGCCACCTTTTATTTTGACAAAACGGATAAAGAATTTTCTTTGATGAAGTGGAACCGGAAAACGAAGAAAACTGAATTTAGTGTACACTGCTTAAATATAAAACTGCTGTGGTCATAAGTGTAGAAAGCTATCCAGGTGAGATGACAAGCAAAAAGATTGGATCTATAGGAAATCACAAGTGAGTGAGTGTTTCTGACTTATTGCTCACAGGTTTTACATTGAAACAGGTTACACTGTATTCTGTTTCTTTATCTGGTTCCACTGTGCCAAGGATATTTTTTTAATCTTTTTTAATTGACTGGGCATTTAATAAGTGACGATAAGAACTTTGGTGCCTAGTAAAGATTATTTAGTTGATGGTATACATATGTTTTGATTTAATTTTTTATTGTTTACTTATTTATATTATTTTCTTATTGAATCACATATTTGGAGTTACACAGTGATTTTTTTTGTCCAAACCTATTTCAAAAATAAATCTTTTTTTTTTCCTTAATAGATTTTTATTAGGTCTCAAATTTAGATCACAAATTGAGAAAATACAATGCGTGCAAACAGAATAGCTTATGCAAAATAATTGAGCAATACAGTTGTATGTCTAAATGTTACAATCAACAATCACAATAATAAACATTGACCTATATTTTGGACAGTAGTGAAGTAGTAGTAGAAAGAGTGGAAGAAGGGAAAAGAAAAAGAAAAGAGAAGGGCCGCCTCAGCAGGCCGGCCAAGTTGGCATATTGTAGAGAGAAAGGAAAAGAGGAGAAATAGACACAGGAGGAGGACGGGGGAAAGGGTGGCGGTGCTTGGGCAGGCGGCCTTTCAGTTTGGGTCGCAGGTCTAGCTGCCGCAGTCAGCAGCACCGTTGAGAATCAATGCTCTTGCGACAGGGGGGAATTGAGGGTTGATAGCTCCCGTGTCTCCCCGCCGAGTGGCGGGAGGCCCCGGGATTCCCGGTATTCGCTCCATTTAAACCACCTCGAGTGGATTGAGGAGGCTGAGGAGGAGTATCGAGCGTTTGTCGTCTCGAAGAGGAAGTGGGTATGTACTTTATTAATAATTTGTCGAACCGAGGGAATTTCCGTCGACTTCCATAATTGTCCTATTGCCGCCTTGGCGGCAATTAAGATATGTCTCATAATATACATGTAATTGTAATTGTGTCAGAATGGTGTAGTAGTGTCACTACTGGGTCTAACTGGTGCCGAGTTCTGAGTACATCACCAATAAGGGTAGCTATTTCCGCCCAGAATGGGGATAATAGTGGGCATTGCCAGAATGTGTAGTATAGAGCCTACACCTCCACACTTCCTCCAGCACATGTGTGAGACATTTGGCCAGATAGCATGTAGTCTCTTGGGAGTAAAGTACGTCCTGTGGCAGAGTTTGCTTAGTTTCAGAAATTAAATAGTCATACCACTTGGAGATGCCTCCCTTGTGTGTCTGGTTATACATTCTGGAGGTGAGGAGGACCGGGGCCGGTATAACAGGGTTCTGGCCCACCCTAGTGGCAGATAGCCAATGGCGTATTTGCAAATATTTGTAAAAATCGTTTTTAGGTAGTCCATATTTTCCCTGTAGAACAGAGAATTGTAAGAGGGTTCCCGCTTCGTACAGATGGCCTAAGCTGGAGATCCCTGCTCCAATCCATGAGTCTAGTTTCAGATTGGGAATAAGTTTAGAAACGGCTACAAGCGAAGTTTCTGCACTAGGCAGGCCCAGTCCTCCCACACCTCCGAGTACCCCGTGCCACACCTCCAGTGTCGCCCTTGTGGCTAGGCTAAGTTCCGATCTGCCTGGGATATCCCGGTGGGGAACCCAAAGGAGGTCTGCGAGTGGAATGGTCGTAGACATTGACCGCTCCAAAGTAACCCAAGGTTTCGGGGTGCTGGTATTCAGCCAGTCCCTAGCTTGGCTAAGTATGCAGGCCATATGGTATTTTTCAATATCAGGGTACCCTACTCCCCCCAGTACTTTTGGGAGTACCATAATCCTCCTAGCCAATCGGGGTTTCGAGCCTTTCCAGATATACTTAGTGAAAAGGGAGTTCATTTTACATATTAGGGACTTGGGGGGCCTCCTGGGTATTGCTCGGAAAAGGTAGATAAGTTTAGGGAGAAGGACCATTTTGGAGGCTGCAATTCTACCCATCCAGGATATTTCGTGGACAAACCACTCAGTTATTAGTTTTTGGAATGAGTGCAGGAGCGGGAGAAAGTTACATTCAATCAGGTGTGCGTCTCTGGCGACAAATACTCCTAAGTATTTGATTGCTCTCCCTTGCCACACATAGCGGTATCTATCTTTCAAGCGAGTCACCTCCTCACTGGGGATATTTAGTGGGAGAGCCTCGGTCTTAGACGTATTGAGCTTATAATACGAAACGGAGGAATAGGCCTCCAAAACTTCATGTAGTGCGTTGAAAGATCTTTCCGGCTCTTGTAGGCATAGTAAAACATCGTCCGCAAATAGACAAATTTTATGTGAGATATTTCCTATGGTCGGGCCAATTATTCGGACATCGGATCTAATCTTCTCAGCCAGGGGCTCCATAGCTAGCACAAATATGAGCGGAGAAAGGGGGCACCCCTGCCTTGTACCATTAGTTATCGGGAAACTTGAGGATAAACATCCATTCACGAATACTCTCGCGGACGGGCACGTATATAGAGCGAATATGGAGTCTAAGAACCAGCCATTAAGACCAAAGCGTAGTAATACTTCTCTTAAGTACCCCCAGTGTAGTCTGTCAAACGCTTTCTCCGTGTCTAATGAGAGCAGTAATAGTGGGGATTTAGTACGGTCACACACTTCAACAACGTTGAAGACCCTGCGGGTGTTATCCGGGGCCTGTCTTCCCGGAACGAAGCCCACCTGGTCTCCCCCCACAAGCGATGGAAGTAAGGGAGCTAGTCTATTGGCTATCAATTTAGCATACAGTTTCAAATCCGTATTTAGTAGAGCTATGGGCCTATAGTTCTGGACCGATGTGGGTGTTTTGCCGGGTTTAGGAATGGTTACTATTCGGGCTTCGAGCATTTCTTTTAGGGACCCCTTCGCCAGGGAGGCCTCATTAAACACTCTAGTCAGAACTGGACCTAGCTCCGCCTTAAGACATTTGTAGAAGTTTGAGGGATATCCATCGGGGCCAGGGGCTTTATCCCGGGGCAAGCCATCTATAGCTGTTTCAACTTCTAGCAGGGACCAGGGGGCACCAAGGGTTTGACAGACCCCGGGGTCTAACATCGGTAGCCTAATGCTGTCTAAGAAAGCATTTATGTCGGCTTCTGAGGGCTGAGGGGTGTGTGGATCCGTATTGAGATTATACAGTTTAGTATAATATTCCGCGAATGTGTCCACGACTTGGAAGGGGTCAACAACTCTGGTACCTTTAGAGTTAATTAAGAGGTCTACTCTCGCTTTGGCTCTTCTACCCCTCAGTTTCCTGGCTAAAAGCCTTCCGGCCTTATTACCATAAAGGTAAAAGTGCTGATTTAGTCTAGAGATGTTTTTTTGTACTTCTCGGAGAGAAGCGGCATTAATTTTATCCCTAACCTGTATTAGTGCTGTGTGTGTAGCCCTGTCTGAGTGGTCAGCCTTATGGGCCGCTTCTAGTCTAGAGAGCTCCTCCTCCGCCGCCAACAAATCCCTGGCCTCTGCCCTCTTTGCCCTGGCTGCTGTCTGTATAGCGGAGCCTCTCACTACCGCCTTCAACGCACACCAATGATTGAATGTTCCTGTGTCCTCTGGTTTATTTGTAGTGATATAGAGAGAGAGCGAGTCCTGAATGGACTTCCTTGAGTTCGTATTTGTCAGAGCCGACCCTCCCAGCCGCCATGGACCCGGGGGGGTCCTGAAAGAGCTCAAATCCCACACCAGTAGTACCGGGGAATGGTCAGACCACGTGATGGGCAATATCTCGGCTTTACGGATAGAAGCCAGAGTCCATTTGTCCGTGAGGGCGAGATCTATCCTCGAGTACGACCGGTGCGGGTGAGAGAAAAAAGTATAGTCTCGTTGTCCAGGGTGCCTAGCACGCCAGGCATCCTGGAGGTCGTATTCATTAATAAGTTGTTTAAACCTTTTGGAGTGGTCAGGGGAATTTTGGTCTCTACGGCTTACGGGGCGGGACCTATCCATAACTGAGTCCAATACCATATTAAAGTCCCCTAGAATCAAAAGAGCACCTTTAGTATGTTTCTGCACAGTAGAAAGGAGTTTCCTGCTAAATGCAATTTGCCTAGTGTTCGGGGCATAGCAAGTGACGAGTGTAGTCTCAATCCCATCCATCTGGCCTACTAAAATAAAAAATCTGCCTTCCGGGTCAGCGTGCTGTGAGTTGATAGTAAAAGAGCAGGAAGCAGACACTAAGATAGCGACACCAGCTTTTTTATGTGGGCCATTTGCTGTGTAGCAGTGTGGGTATCTATTATTGGAGAATTTTGGAGGGGCCGTTTTAATGAAATGTGTCTCTTGGACTGCAACAATATGTGCTTTCAGTTTATGAAAATAAGCCAAAGCCAACTTCCTCTTTTGGGGAGAATTTAAACCCTTGGCATTTAATGTGACAATGTTAACCATAATCAAGTTTCATGGTAGGGAGCGTATGAAACGATACATGGTAGCGCCTAGTTGCCCAAGGTGAGACCGCATGAGGCATACAGAGGTGGGGACAGGACACATGGGGGAAAAAGAGGGGCAAAGAGGTAGAAAAGAGAAAGAAAAGAATAGAGTTAGCGACTCCATATGGAGTCGTAGTGAGAGACCTGACAGAGGTCATCTCAACCAGATTGTGTGGGGGTAGTGGTCATTCACCCCACAGTTATCCTAAGGAACAAAACACCTTAACACAGAGTATATCACAACATGTCTTAATTTGGAGCAGTAACGTTGGAGTAGAACTTGCGGAGCATGTATGTCTGAGTAACAACAAGGCACACATGTGCATACAGGGGCTATCCCCAGGATGACTTATGTTACTATCGTCTAATTCTATACTTTAAACTTAATATGACTTAACGGAGCCTATATTCATATATCAACAAGACTCTATATTATGTAAGTCCACCGGGGTGCTCGGGCTAGTCCGGGCTGCAACCTCCAGGTAACCTATGTAGTCATAATGCCTAAAATTTGGTCTGGATAATCCAGGGCATCCTATCCTCACCTATGCTTAGCTTGGTAGTATCTCAGCAAGATAAGGATACAAATTTCACATAGTCCATGGCTTGCAGGGTGACACTGCTACAGGTACTTATTATGGGAGGCTAAACGAATATATTTACTACTCCGCCAGCGACCAGTCCTGCTGAAGTCGCCGGGTCGGAGGTTCTAGGGAGGCCCCTGCAGGGGTGTCGCACAACTTCCATGCGGACATAAGCTTCAAACCCTCCTCAGCAGAGGAAACAGAAATTGTAGAGCCTTCTCTCTGTATGAGGAGGCGGGTGGGGAAGGCCCAACGGTACTGGATGTTCGCCTTCCTGAGGACCGGCGTAACGGGCTGTAGGGAACGTCTCTTAAGTAGAGTTGCTCTGGAGAAGTCTCCATAGAGTTGCAAGGAGCCCAGAACCGAAGCAGATTCCGCTGTGGGACTTGCGGCTTTAAGAAGTGCCTCCTTGATGTGGAAGAAATGTACTCTCATCAGCACGTCTCTCGGGACGCCCTCAGGAGCCGATCTGGCCTTGGGTAGTCTGTGTATTCTATCCAGAAGAAGATCTGCGGAGGAAGCCGATGGGAGCAGCTTCCTAAAGAGGTCGACGGCGAAGTCGTGTAGACTGCTATTAGAAATGTTCTCAGGGATACCCCGTATCTTAATGTTGTTCCTCCGTGATCTGTCCTCCATGCCCACCAGCCACTCCCTCAGCGTGGCTACCTCTTCCTCCAAGGAGGCATGAGAGTCTATCAGATCATTATGAGAGCCTACCATCTCCCCCATCTTGGTCTCAAGTGCGTCAGTACGTTCCCCTAGGTCGTCAATAGAGCGCTGGCATGACTGAAGTGAGGTGCAGATTTCTGATGCCACCTCGTCTTTCATTTGGGTGAGTAGTATCTTCAGGGTGCCCACCGTTAGGGCTGCATCATCAGGAATCTCTGAGCGTGTCGGGGAACCCGGCGTGATAACATGGGAGGTAGAAGGATCACAGGGAGGGGGTTTAGGCTCAGAGTTCCGGGAGGGCGTGATGTTGGTCTCTACCCCGTCACTGGAGCTCCTGGGGTTCGGTTTGAAAAAGGGGACCTGAGACACTGGTTTGGGGGCTTTGCTCTTTTTGGGAGGCATAACGGCTATATAAACACTGTATAGAAAGCTGAAACCAATCAGATATTAATGCGATGGGGGGAGGCAGGTTTGATCAGACATGCATCCTTACTTCAATTATTAAACATATGGTGTTCCGTTGCAGATCATTAGGATACGTGGGGTGGTTGATTAGAGAGATTCATACGCGGGCGCCCATCCCTGCTGGCAAAGGGTATGTAACTGGGCACTTCCTGACTGCCAGGGGGTCGCCTCAGGGAGCCTCTGTTGTGGAAAAGGGTGCCGGGGGTGCTGTATTAGTGGGGGGGGGGGGTCAGCCGAATAGTGTCCTCTAGATCCCAAGGACACAGCAGGGCCGAGGCGTAGCTTCTGGTGTGATTATCAGTTTTGTGCAGCCTTCTCGCCTTTTGCTCTAATAAGATGACAATGCTGGGGGTTAGGAGTGCAGTCTAGAGAGGGGAGGGCTAATGGGTCCTTTCGCCCTTATTTCCCCTTCTCCTTTTCTCCTTTTTTTGTGTGTTTTCCTTTGAATTTTATTTATCTTGTTCAGATGGTGACAGGTGAGGGGTCTCAGCGTGAGGGGAGCCAGATGTGGGTAAATTGCTGCGGGGCTGGAGCTTGTTGGATGGCGTGCAGTTCACGCTGCTCATCCAAGATGGCGATGGTTCCCGGGTGGGCAGGGGATTACCGCACCTGCCCAGGTCTCTGAGCTGTATAGCGCCCTTTCTGCCGGCGCTTGGGTGCTGCTGCTTCCCCCTCTCCCCGGGTCTTCCCCTTGGGTGTGCCCGGCAGCTCCGCCGTCTCCTGTACTCACGCGTCAGAGGTGTCCTCGCTGCCGCGTCTCTGCTGTGGGAGCGTCGGAGCGTCGCGGGGTCACAGATCAGTGCTGTTTCCCCGTGCAGCAGTCTGCGAAGTCCTCTCCATCTGGGGGTCTTCACTCTTGTTCTCCGCCGCTCCCCGCCGGCTCCGTCTGCTTCCCCGACTGGACGCCAAACTCGAGGCCGCGGCTTCCCCTCTCTTCAAGGCCGCAACCTGCAGGAGTCCTGAAAAGGACTCCCCGGCTCCGCGACGCGACCCAAGGCGGGTCAGGTGATAAGGGATGAAGGTAGGGAAGAGTTGGGGCGAAGGAAAAGGAGGTGGAAGTGGGCAAAAGGGGTATATAGCTGGGTAGTTTCAGGAGCTCCTGTGAAACACATATATAATAGGTATCCAGCAAGCTGGTATCCCTAGGTGGCGCTGCTTAGTCAAAAAACAATTAATCATTCAGATCCGATTGGAATATGCATATATTTATTAAAAATACAATTCATCATAAAAGGAAAACATTTTCCTAAACATACATAACATACTACACATAACATACAAATTAGGCGAAGCTGATAATAGCTTTTGAGTGTCTGTATACTGAGGCTTATTTTATAAGATGACTGTTTGTCATGT
Organism: Crinia signifera; assembly: GCF_055691185.1. Lineage (NCBI taxonomy): Eukaryota > Metazoa > Chordata > Amphibia > Anura > Myobatrachidae > Crinia > Crinia signifera. Next base: position 349,421,511 of record NC_139217.1, read on the forward strand.
CATAGAGGCATTTTCAAATATAGAGGGTTTTTATATAGTTACCAGTCCTAAGGGCCGTTTGTAGTGGGTAAATTTCACAGATTTTTGCTGCAATGTCCTATTGGACTTCCTCCCTTTATCTGAGCCAGGTATATGTTTGTAATCCTTTGAGTGGTCAACCTTTTTTCAAAGGGACCGGCTCCAGGTGGTGTCCGTCCAAAGGAAACTTTTAGCTGTGACACAGTCAAAGCTGTGTGTAGATTTACTGCGGTCATCTTATAAAATCAGCCTCAGTATACAGACACTCAAAAGCTATTATCAGCTGGCTGCTAGGCCACGCCCCTCAAAAATAAATCTTATCAGATTCCTGTATGTATTTATATTTATATATTTATCCTATCAATCTATATCAGTGGTAGCCAACCCTAGCCCTCGAGAGCTACCAACAGTTCACATTTTCCAAACAACCTAGCTGCTGCACAGCTGCACTCATTAATCACTGACACATTTTAAAAGATCCACAGATGGAGCTAATTAGCTCACTTGTGATTCTGTGAGGAGACCTGCAAAACATGCACTGTTGGTAGCTCTCGAGGACTAGGGTTGGCTACCCCAGATCTATATCATCCTTCAGTTCCTTAATCATTGGTAGTATCTTCACTGTCAATATGTATTATGGTCCATTCCATAATATTCTGTTCTTAGTCGTCTATTTTGTAACTTGCAAATCTGTTTTCATGGGAAATGAATTTGCTCTATCAAACTTCAGTAGCACATATACTCTAACAACACCAATGGCTACCATTCATTTCCTGACCATTTTCACTCTCTACCACCTTGTGTAACCATCTTTTCCTATGCTACAGTAAATCCAAGTGGATGACCCAATGTTACCACTTTACAGGATCATTTCCTGTGTGCCTCAGCCCCTTTGGAATACAGTACTCCATATTACAAATATTCAGGAGAAAACCATTTTCCACCCAAGATGTAAACATACTTCTTATTCTTTCTTTATACTATAAATGTCCTGCCTTAACTACTGCAGTATCCTCCTATAAATCTATGTTGGCAATTGATGATAACAGACAATGATGATAATTTAATGACAGAATGTGATGACCATCGATGAATGCAGATGGATGGTGACTATCGATGGTAACCATTGATGGTGACAGCAGATGGTTGAGGAGTGGACAGATGACTGGAGACAGCAATGCAGAACTCAGATGGAACTGAGAGGAGAATCCAGGAACACTGGAGGAAGCCAGACCATGCAGCAGGATGGTGAATTCACAACGAGGCAGCAGGATCTCACTGAAGCAGCAACTCTGGTAGGAGCCAGACTGTGTAGTACAGGAAGTAGCTAGTCTGAAGACTTAATTGAACTGGCAATTTCCCAGGACTCGATCCAATATAGATATTGGAAGAGCTGAATAGGGATTGGCCAGGGTCCATAACATCCGAAACAGGGATTGGTTGGAAACTATCATGTTTGTTTGCTGCATGACTGAGGCCTGTAACAAAGACAGTAATGAGGACAGCTGCAGTGAGCTGGGGAAGGGCATTAGGCAAGACTGCAGGATATGCTGCACAGCTGGGAAACGACTGGGAGACTGGGAAAACTGTGCTGTGATCTGAACACACACAGGACTGAGGATTTCCAAACCTGGAGGCACAGTGACAGTTTGGAGAGATACTTTAGAGGTAAAAATAGTATTTGTTTTACCTTGATCATAACAAATAGATCATAAGTATGTCAGACAGTTATTAATGTTTTTGCAGAATCATTTATTTTTGAAGAATAGTTTCTGCCAACTGGAGAATTCATCCATTCACAGTTCATGGAATGTATAGAATCTGATTGAGGATCAACAAATGTAGACTGATTTAAGCCTAATGTGGGGTACACACCAGGACGATATGGTCCAAAATGAGCCAATTTAGATACAATCTCGACTAATTGTATGTAAATTGGCTGTGTTTTGGGCCATTTTACTGCCCTTTTGATGCCTTGCCGATCTGATGCGCGGCCCCGTGGGTCGTTAGGTCTTTTCTGAGATCCTACCTGCTGCAGGTAGGACTTCAGAAATGACCATTGTAGTGGGTGCGGGTCGCGATCGGATCAAGATCACATCAGGTGCTTTTTTGTGCCGGTCGGCGGCAGATCGGCGGCTCCATCAGTTCGTGAGCGGGTCGTACGTTCCTGTGACGACCCGCTCAGGAGCAGGATCGTCCTGGTGTGTACCCAGCATTACAAAAGTAGCTTCTAGAACCTTATAACTTTAATTTATCATGGGTTGATTTCTGAGGAAACATATGTGTTCTACTATTCTACTATTATTCCATACCTCCCAACATGAACCTCTCCAGGAGGGACAGAATGCTCTGTTCCTGGACATCCCTAATTAAAACCTGTGGTGAAACACCTTTCATATCAATTAACCAGATTCAACACAGATCATGGCAATCATAGATTCAGGTGGAAGTCCAGGAAAAGAGCATTGTGTCCATCCTGGAGAGGGTCATGTTGGGAGGTATGCTATTCCACTACTAAATCTACTATTTTTTATTGTGTTTTGCAATCTGCAGTGTGACATCACTAGTCTGACCATTTGCTAATCTCATCTTCACACTACAACAATAGAGCATTGCCTTCTTTTCCTAAAACTCTTGTTTAGTGTACTAAACTGCAAATTATTGTAAGGTATATTCTAGATTGAAATTGAGAATGTTCTGCTCATCAAGACTTAAAATACATTCAGTGCAGGCTAATTAAAACTTCAATAGTTGCCTAATACAGTATGTACATTTCACTAGTGAAAGAAAATGTTTTATCTATTAAATATTACAAGAGGTGGTTCTATTTGTTGAAATTGAAAATATAGCAGTAAACTTAACATTAACAAATAAATATCTGAAAATGCTAACATAATACATAACTAATGCTAACAGACTCCCTCTATAGTTGGTCATAAATCACACTAGAAATATAGACCAAAATTACTATAATAAACATTGTTTTAGCCACTAATCAAAATATTTACCAATTGTTGAATTTTATGGTTGAATTTACAAAATTGGCAGCAACTCTAGTTTTGATTTATTTATTTATGTTCATTTTAATAAATCACAATTCCATAGGAAAGCAATGTTGAATTTTATTTTACTGGCCTGATAGATGCATTACTTTTCAAAATGCAGCTCAAATAATCCCACTGGAGTGGAGTGTTATGTTTAGAAACTTTCTCTGCCACTTTCAGTCTATTGCATTTGACATTCTACTGTGTATACTGTAGTATGCACAGCTCATTTTTTGTTGCTTTCAAATTCATTTATTTTCTATTCATTCAATTCTTCCCCATTAAAATAAAACTGTTTATGAAGCAAAATAAGATAACTAAAAAGTACATTTTCACAATTTGAAATTGCTTTTTATTTTACGGTGCTGTTGTCAATTTTTTTTTGTAACTCATATTATGCCTCAAATAGTAGAGGAGAAGAATAACCATTTGCAATAATTATCCCTGTGTTTTGCCTCAATGTGTTTGGATGGATACATTGTACTTTTTATTATTCTGACTTTCCATTGGAAAACATAAGTCTGAATTTTTCCCATGTGGACAGCTACTGTACATTCAATAATCCTCATGCTGGACAAATGATATGTATTGGACTTTGCCCAAGGCAAATTAACACTAAGTAATAAACTATACATAACCTTAGCTTCTGAAAGTAACTAACCTCAAGTACTGGAAGAATTTTAAAATAGTTGTGACCTTAACCTTTCTGGTCATACTAAATGCCCTTTCCCTGTAAGCATTTCTACTGGTAACTAGATTTTCTCAGCACTTCCATAGTTGAAAATATTCTTAAAAGCTATGAGATTAAAAACATATACTGAAACTGTTAAATGATGTTGCAATGGACATTATTAAAGGAATACACTGTATAGTATGTTTTCCCCCAAAAACAATTTTAGAATTTATTGTTACAGACAGTCATTATGATCACAGTATTACCCTTAACCTTAATCAGGGCATTAAAACAAAGCAACAGTGAACCATTATGACAATTGGGTGGCCAGGATTAAAAAGATTAATAAATGACCAGGAGAAACAAAATTAGAAAAAAGTAAACTATATAAATAAAAGCAATCAGAGTCATATATATTATAAAAAATAAAATTACTAAGAGTAATTCGTTTTTTAGAAGACAAAACCGGAAGCTCCACTGATGATCTTTCTCCACCACCCCCCACCCCCCTCATAAACAGCAATTACCAGGCCACGGCATGGTCCTATAAACAAATCTGTGTGATACCCACAGCCAGCACCTTAGAAAATAAAACAGAAGATGCTGGGAGCAAATAGTTATGTGCAGAGAAGGGGCATGTAAAATCAGTAGGATAAATCAAGCAATTGAAGCTGATCAGTCAGGTACTGGATTCCTATAAATGGCTGGGGGGGGGGGGGCCATATGGAAGATGAGGAGTACCCATATAAGGAAGATAAACCATATTAAAATAAAATATAATATAAAAGACAGGGTGCTTAAAAGAACCACACATAATAATGCAAAATAAACTCTTGAAAACAACTAGCTAGTGAGAGGCATACAATTGTCTGTAGATCAGATGATAATGCATGTGTAAATAGTGAAGAGGTCCATCTCCTATATAGCAGCAGCTAACAAGTGAACTAACTATCGTGGGAAATATCCACATTAGTGGAATCCTCATGTAGCCTCAGCAGCATCCTGGAAATAATGTATAGACATTCTCTTCTGAATTAAAGTCCTTAAAAGAATCTCCTCCAAATAGGCAAAGTCTGGACATGATAAAGTAAAGCAAATTTTGGGCCATATTTAATCAATTGTCTACACACCAGTGAAAATGCTTTCTGAGCCCTTGTCACTAATCCGGAAATAAATACAGCTGGTAGCCTTTTTCTGTTAGAAAGCCACCCAAGGCAATTCCTTGTGGAGGAAGTTAATGCACAGAAATATTGTGACTCTCGGGCATGCATTAACATCTGAACACTAAATGAACTGGTTCAATCACAAAATCACCAGGTTCGGCAAGGCAAGGAGTGTTTGACATGATGGGCCCTTGGCTGACTTGGGTACACCCTCTAATCACAATCATTCATGCAAATTTCAAGATCGCCAAGCCTATTACACATACTGTATTATGGTGTAACTTCTGGAGTGCAGAATTTGTCTCTTTTAATAAAGCAACATATTCAGACACCTCCACCAATGAATTTCATTTTAGCCAACCCTGTTATTTAGTTAGGAATTGTGAATTGTGGTCCTTTAATGCTGTACACTGTGCTGAAAAGCAACTCTCTGTTCCTAAAACATGGGAAGTGTCTTTAATAGCTCTAATCATATATTGATAGGAAAATGGAGCAATACTATTAGAATAAACATCTCTGATAGGTCTGTGGGTTGATTAGCCTTCCTATGGAAAGCCTGTAGTTGCTATTTTGGGAGTCTGGCTGTGTTGACCTCTGACCAGTGATGGATTTCCCACTAGGCAGTTGAGGCACATACCTAGGCGTGACATTTGGAGGAGGGTGGTAAAGCACGCTGACTTGCATGAGTGTCCAGCTAGGTCATTGGCCAGACAAGACCAGGTGATTTTTTTTAATTGCAATATATTTTTATATTTGTAACTTGAAGGGGTAATGGACAGCAAATTTTGATAGTGGAGGCGGGTGAGTTTGGGGCTGCTTTGCAAGCAACAGAGCCTCCTACAAAATGTAGGGGACATTAATGTGAGGGAGGGTGACCAATAATATTGTGCCTATGGAGGACCTGTTCCCTAAATTTGGCCCTGCCTCCAGCAATGGTTCTTCATGGCACAGAAGAGAAATATCTCTCCATGCAGCAGAGAAAATATTTCTAAGCCTCTGTGATATGCCCCAGCCTGTTATACCATGCATCAATATAGTGGGGATGCCACCTGCAGTTGTACCCTTCAGAATTAGTTCAAGCCACAGCTGCTTATATCCATGTCAGAGGCAAAAGTCAGTATGTTTGTTTAAAATATCAGCTCACAAATTACATATATTTTCTTTCTGTTTATATCAGTATTGTTTAATAATTTGGAATCTCAAGGTTAAATAGTAACTACTTATGCTGCTTTCCCACTGCAGACCCGTTTTAAGTAGAGATGTGCAGGCTCTGATTTACTCTGATTTACTCTGATTTCAAAGTAGGATCTTATTGGCTATCAACTGTCAACAACTGTCATGTGATTTGGGATAGCCAATAAGATCCTGCTTTGAAATCAGAGTAAATCAGAGTAAATCAGAGCCTGCACATCTCTAGTTTTAAGTAATGGTATTTTTAAACGGTATTTAAAACGGTATTAGCATTCCCACTGCAGCAGATTACCGTTTTAAATACCGTTTAAGTACCATTCCCATTGCAGGTAAAACGTTTTTAATCCCCTTGTAACTGTCCTGCTCCCCCTCCCCCCTTACCTGCCAGCTGGTACCCTCGCTCCCCCCTCCCTGGTACCCCCCTCCCCCCCTGCCCTGGTACCTTGCTCCCCTGTACCCCTATCCCCCCTGCCCTGGTACCTTTCTCCCCTGTACCCCCCTCCCCCCCTGCCCTGGTACCTTGCTCCCCCGTACCCCCTCCCCCCTGCCCTGGTACCTTGCTCCCCCATACCCCCTCCCCCCCTGCCCTGGTACCTTTCTCCCCCGTACCCCCCTCCCCCTGCCCTGGTACCTTGCTCCCCCGTACCCCCTCCCCCCCTGCCCTAGTACCTTGCTCCCCAGTACCCCCCTGCCCTGGTACCTTGCTCCGGGGCAGTGCAGTAGGCAGCGAGTCGGCAGGTCCCCCACTGATGCAGACAGCAGGGGCACTGGGGGCACTGGGGATCCAGGCAGGTCCATGCTCAGGAGGAGGAAGGTCCCTGCCATGAATGGGAAATAGCGGAGCCGCTCATTTAATATGCGCATATTTAATTAGAGGCTCATTAGATATGCACATATTTAATGAGCGGCTCTGCTATTTCCCATTTGCGGCAGGGACCCCCGCCGATGAAATGACAATCTCCTAATGGACCTTCCTCTGCTTCCTCCTCCCACACTACTTCCCCCTCCTCCAGGACAGGTACCAGGGGAGGGGGAAGTAGTGTGGGATGTTTAATACCGTTTAAGAGGCATTCCCACTGCCTCAAAAATGGTATTTTACCGTGTAGGACTCTGCTTTTGAAACGGGTTGAAATACCAGTTAACTTTAACCGGTATTTCAACTCTGGCGCTTTCCCACTGCAGATTTAAACGGTAAATTGCGCTGAAAAATCGGCAATTTACCGTTTTAGACCTGCAGTGGGAAAGGGGCATCAATTAATAAATGTGTTATAGTCATATAATAACAGAATTTCCAAACTACTGTATTTACTTGTGGGTGTAAAATTTCAGCAGGAAAAGCTATCACATCTACTTCCTTAACATAATGCGCCCTGTAGTGTCACTTATAGCTATAATTCCCCCTGTAGTGCCAGTTATGCCTATAATGCCCCCTGTAGTGCCAGTTATGCCTAGAATGCATTCTGTTGTGCTATTTACGCCTTAAATGATCCCAGTAGTGCTGCATAGATATAATGCCCTTAAATGCTCACTTAGCCCCTGCCAACTCTGCTGCTGTGGGGGAGAAAAGCGGAGCACAGGATCTCCCCCTTTCACTGCGCTGCCCCCACTGAATCTTAATTCTCCTGGAGTGCTTCTAGATCAGCGCAGGCTTCTCTATTACCTCTGGATGCTGCCAGCCATTTAAAATATGGTGCCACTGGTCAGCCAATCTGAGCTCTTGGCCCTGAAGCCAATCAGAGCTGCCGCTGTTACACGTGCTTCTCTAGAAGTGCTTCGGGAGCAGTGGGCTTTAGCGAGGGCAGTCGGGCATGACATAGTAATTAACACTGAAAAATAGACATTAATCCATCAAGTTCAACCTATCTAACCTGTAACTACTGAGTGTCTCCTGATCATGCTACAATTACATCAGGTGGGCAGAGTGAGCTGCCTGGGCCTTTCCCTCTCTGTCAGAAAAAGTGCAAAGAAACAATTACTTCTAAATTATTTAGCGGTTGTAATGGAAAATACTATTTATATATTATTAAAATTGTGTGCACATATCGTACACATACTATGTTTACAGTTAAAGCATGGGGTGTCTCCTTTCCACCAACCAGCTAATTGTATACAGTATGAGTGTTATCGCTGATACCTCCAGGCGGAGAGCTATTGTGTTCCTGCATCTATTATTGCTATTATTATTATTATTATTATTATTATTATTATTATTATTACATTCTATTTATAAGGCACCACATGTGGTTTGCAGCTACCAGTGGCAGTGAAACATGTTGGTGTAACCACAGGACCTTTGTGTCAAGGCTTTTTGCTGAATATCCACCTGCTCATTTATCTGGTCTGGCTTCCCTCAACTTCATGGAGTACCACTGTCACCTCTGTTCTGGATATTTAGCCATGTACTAGTGAGGATTTGCCAACAGGGATCAATTGGGATATTATTCCAGATATCTACCTCCAGTGGAATCCACAGTACTTCCATCTGTTACCTTAGACTCTGACTAATGGGATATTTACCTTCTGGTTCAGTGCAGGTTTTTAACTTTTTCTAGTGAACTTTTTAACCTATGGTCCTATTGTTATATTTTATCCATTGATGTTGTCATTAAATTTGTTTATTGATTCACTTGTCGCTTAATTATTTTCAGTGTTGCATCTTTTGCTTCTTCACTATTTGGGGGGTATTTACTGGGGAGCAGAGGTTATAATGCAAGGGAAGTGTAACTGCAGTGAGTCCTGTGAGCTCCTGCAGCCATGTATGATTCATCCATTCAAAAAATCTTTTAAGGGTATAAGTGGAGAGACTGCATTGGAAGTGTGGCAGCATTGAGTTCTATGAGTTCCAGTAGCCACAGATGATTAATTACTGGGTAGTTTCAAGCAAAATCTTTACAGTGGAAGATGAGGGACCCCCAATATACAGAGAAGCCTTGACGATGGCTTGGGAGCTTACACATAAATGTGCGCAAATATATGTAATCAATATCTTTGAATTCTATTATCATGTAGTGTTCTAGACTGGTTACTAATACCATTCAGTGAGCTGGGAGAAACCGTGCCTTGTTACTTACTCAGTATTACCCCTCCTCCCATGCACCTGAATGGTATTACTAAACTAATTGAGCACCTGCCTCTAGCTACGTGTAGTGGAAAATGAGGAAAGATCAAAGGGAAAAGCAGCTGCAGTTATGGCTGTGATGTTCTGCAACAAGTGGTGGATATCCCACTAGGCACATGCCCAGGGGTGTCAGTTGCTGTGGGGCATGGGGGTTTGCACACCACATGCATGAGATTCTTGCTAGGCAACTGACCAAATGCTGCCTTTTTTGTTGTCATTCCAATTTTATTTAAAAAATGATGATGGGACAATGGTTAGTAAATTATGCTGGTGGAGTAGAGGCGAGGTTGGTGCTGCTTTGGCAGTCAAAATAACTAACTTAAAGGGGGCCTTGACATGATGGGGGGGGGGGAATAATGTTGTGCCTAGTGATGTGTGAACACTGTGGCTGTACATAGTACTTGGGTAATCATCACATACTGTCCATCCAGGAGTGGCAGGCAGACACTGGGGGTGAAGGAATAGGGGTATACTGAACACTGTCACCCCATCAGTTGCCAAAAAGATTCTTGTTATGCAGCCGCAGGTGTATGTTTACGACAAGTCAAGAGACATGCAACCATGGCAAGTAAAGCCCACTTTGGAGTCGTTGCAAATGATGTGACCATGCCAAGCACTTGGCTAAAATATAATCTCCCATAGTAAGGGCCCTGTTCCTGGTGTTTCATGTCTGTCCACTGTCTGTTCTCCATGTTTGTTCCTGTTCTGTCTTATGTAAAATTGTTTCTGTATGCTATGCAAATTGCTCTGCTAATTATACTTATTATTCTGCTTATCTCTGTATATGTATGCAAACTGTTCTCATAGATATATAGAAATATTTTTTTTGTTATGTTCTCTTTTAAATTGCAATTATTTGTTCAGTATAACTCTGCATCTATTCATTTTTTCATATTGTCATGTGTATTGTCATTCCCATATGTATGGTACCATAGATGCTTTTTGGCACCTTATTAATAAAAGATAACAATAACGTGTCAATTCAGTTGGTGTGAAAAAATATTCAATTTAAATCTTATTTTAAATATTGCAGTGCAGTGATTTACCCTCCCAAGGGCCTATTGATTAAACAACATACATTATTAGACTGTATTTAAAGAATTATACATATTTAACATTATGAACCATATTTTCCATGTCATTCACAATAAAAAAATGATCACAATGTGTTAAAATGACAATAGATAAATATTTTACAGCTTTCTAAAAATGTTAATGAATGATTCTATTGAAAGCTGTAATTAAACTTCAAGATCAAGGACACCAAGTTTCAGCCTGATATTGGATTCATTTGAATGATTTTGCTCCCTGAGCCTTAAATGTATATATTATTTACAATTAAACTCATAATTTCTTTGAAATATCCCACAATAAATATTGACATGTTTATTGTGATCTGTCAATAAGATATTAAAAATGTCCTTATATATGAAATATATGTAAATCAGATCCTAGGCTTTTGTATTCCTGTATAAATCAGAAGTAGACATGTAAAAACTAAATGCATGAAATACAATTATTTAAAATATAATGTCATTGGAACTGAATGTACAGTAAGTCATGTGTATGGACCTATTGTGTTTACATGTGCCCATCTCTAGCCCTTTTGATAGATAGACACATTTTTCTTTCTACTAAAATAACCTGAGACGTAAATAAATAACCTTAACAAAAAAAAAAAAATACCACCATTGCATTGCTTAAAGATGAAAATGGCAGAATTCCACATCAGACAAGTGGTCTGTAGAACATGTGGCTCTAAATTAAACATGAAACAGCATCAGGAAATTGGGGAATGATATACAAATGTTAACACATTTATTTATTTTATTATTTATTTATTACAAGTTTCTTGTGCAGCACAGCAGGTTCCGTTACGTTTTACAATTGGAAAAATGGGTGGTTACAGACAATTGAAATGGTTAGAGGGCCCTGCTCGCAATCTTACAATCTATTATCTATAACACATGAAATATGATAAATTCTCATGTTATCCCTCGGTTTATAAAATCATGGTGTAATAATAATATGATCCTATATAATAATGGGGGGATTTAAAGTGTTGTGCACGCTGAAAGCTACTGGTGCTGACATTCCCTCTATTGAGTTCCTTCATTTTGACGGGCTGCTAACTAGTAGCGAGTTCATGGAGTTGTTTCTAAGGGGCCGATTCACATCTGCTTGCACAAGTCTGAATTCGGCCCCACTGCTGATTATGGAGGTCTGTGCATGTGTGCAGGCCCAGCTGCGAGTGCCTTCAGCAAATATTTCCTTTGCTGAGGCTCTCGCAGCCTGACAGACAGGCAGGGGGCATTCCAGGGTGGATCCCTGGTGTTACATGGATATGCTCACAAAAATGGTGGGCGCACCCATAGAAACACTGGGTGGGCTCCAGCGAACACAGATGTTCCCCTGCCTGCTCAGGACAGGTTCATGACATCAGAGTACGCCCCAATTTTACATCAATGCAAGCAGCTCGCACAGTGGTGGGTGGACGCGTTCGGCTGGGGCAGTGCTAACCTGCTTGCTGGGCTATGAATACAAAGCAAGCAGGTCTGAATCGGGCCCTGGGTACAGTGTTAGTGGTTTGGATTTAATTTAATCAAGCAAAGCCTTGGATTTCCTGAAAATGAGATGTCCTCCTCAGATCTGTAAGCAAAATTAAAATTTTCCCATAATTGAATCTTGTGAGATTTGTTGTCGCCAACACAGGCTTCATATTTTCTATAACTTGCAGTGCTACTCAAGTCTCTGTACATTAGGATTATTATATTATTGAAGCTCAGCTGCAACCTGTAAATCTCCAAGAAGCCCATTCATGGATTCATTTTACTAATCACTTGTAGTAAATATCAACTCATAGCATGTGTTTGTTAGTAAATCTGCTTGTATTGTTGGCCATCCACAAGTGTGATGTGTAAGGTTGGTCATGATTCTGGTATGCTCTTGTGGATATTTTTGATAGTGAGAATAGATAACAAATATACAGAGCCAGACTTGCCCACAGGGGTACAAGAGAAAATCCCAGTGAGCCTCACTACTTGGGCCCCACCTCCTCCTCTAAGGTTTAGCTTTCAGACTGTGCACTTGAATTTACACATACTGTAGGTTACCTTATAATGCAAAGTACTATGGTGTATTTTTTACACTATATTGCTGTTATTAATTTGGTACATAATCATGCATGCAATAGCATGCATATATTAATGAAGAGGCCCCTACCATGTACTGGTTAGCAAAACTTCTATGGTTCACTAGCCACATCCCTAAGCATGGCTCCCTTGTGGACTCCATCCCAGAAAATATGATGTTCATGGGCAAATACAAAGATATGCTGAAAAAAGTAGTAGTAGTAGGTTTATTTATAAGGCGCCACAAAGTGTACGCAGCACCGTACATAGCAAACAAAAAAACTAATTACAAGGTAACGTACAGGGTGTGTTGATAAAATACAGCATAAATAGGGGTATAGCTGGTAGAACTGAAATCAGCATCAGTTCAGAAGTAGGTGTCGAAATTGTCGAGGAGACTGAAGATGAAGTAGAGGAAGGGAAGAACAGGACAGGAGCACAGGTGAGGTAGAGAGGTAGGGTGAGTACGTGAGGAAGGAGGGCCCTACTCATGAGAGTTAACAGACTAAAAGGAGTTGGGTGGACGAACAAAAAACAATAGTATAAGTAGGAGCGGATGGAGAATCAAAAGAGGTTAGTTGAAAATTGTCACCAGATGGCTGTATGATACCTACCACCATTGTTCAATGTACACTCCATTGTGTAGAATAACAGTTTCCCTAGTGTTAACAGTTTCCCTAGTGGTATGCTACCCCTGGAGAGAACAGCACACTCTCCTGTTTATACAAAGTTGGAATTGCCACGGTCTGCAAGATCATCTACCAGGTCACAGTGGCATTTGTGAATTACCTATAACAGTGATTCATTGCTTTGGCAGACGGCAGCTCCTAGATGAAACCATCCAAGGCTTCTTGAGGCTTGGGTATCTGCAGTGTGCTGTGCCATAAATGGGACCCATTACCCTCCCTTGACAGCCCTGCGGATTACTACAAATGCAAAAAGATGGCTTTCAATTGTCATAGTGGTCCACATATACTAGTAAGTACATTTCTACTATTGAGTGTTTCAGATCCACTTTTTAGGTTTTATTTTTGGTGTGGGTTTTTAGGGATTTGTTTGATATCAAATTTGTATACATTTTTTTAAGTTTCACAGATGTGCTCATAGCAGGCCTGGACTTGATGCAAATGATGAGTCTTTTCCAACTCATGCTTTTTTAGTATTGCTGAGGAAAAGCAGGATGGATGGCTTTTCTCTAGTAAGGTAAGAACTTATTGTCCTTTTCTCATTATCTCCCTAAACCTATATTCAAGTGTTACCCCATGGTAGTAGTAGTAGTAGTACGTTTATTTATAAGGCGCCACAAAGTGTCCGCAGCGCCGTACATAGCAAACAAAAAAAAACAAATTACAAGGTAACGTACAGGGTGTGTAGAAAGATACAGTATAAATAGGGGTATAGCTGGTAGAACTAAAATCAGCATCAGTTCAGAAGTAGGTGTCAAAATAGTCAAGGAGACCGAAGATGAAGTAGAGGAAGGGAAGAACAGGACAGGAGCACAGGTGAGGTAATGAGGTAGGGTGAGTACGTGAGGAAGGAGGGCCCTGCTCATAAGAGTTAACATACTAAAAATAGGTGGGTGGACGAACGAAATACAATAGGATAAGTAGGAACGGAGGGGAACGGAGGCAGGATAGGAGGATCAAAAGAGGTTAGGAGGAGGGATAGGCTAGTCGAAAAAAGTGGGTTTTGAGGGAGCGCTTGAAGGAGGTAAGGGAATCAGATAGCCTGATGGGTGGCGGGAGGTTGTTCCAGTGCAGGGGGGCAGCGCGAGAGAAATCTTGGACACGGGAGTGGGAGGAGGTGATTAGGTGAGAGGTCAGTCGGCGGTCAGCGATGGAGCGAAGAGGACGGGAGGGAGTGTGGATAGAGATCAGTAAAGAGAGAGGTAGGGAGCTGTGGAGGAGGAGAGAGCCTTGTAGGTGGTGGTGAGGAGTTTAAAGAGAACTCGGAAAGGAATGGGTAATGCGCCTACTAGCCCTGTAATGTCCACTAAACCCTAGCTGCCAGATGTATGAGTATTGTAGTGTGATGGATAGCACAACTTCCTTTTCCCTGTAATTTTTTTTACAGAAATTGATCATCGTAGCGTAGATTATGAGCTAGTCCTCATAATCGCAGATGCAGCATATTCGTTGTGCCTCTGGCTTATGAAATGATACACCAAACATTTTCAATTGTCCCCTGAAATGATCACCTACATCCAAACCCTAAGTTCTGCCTGGATGGATGTAGAGAGGATGTGGCCAGGCGAGCATGGGGGAGGAGATGTGTCTGAGAATGCTATGGCCGTACTGCCTGCATTTATGCCCTGATCCTACTGGTGTTGTAATCTGCCTCCGCCACTGTGAGGCATAGCATGGAGATGGAGCACATGAGCCACTGGCATGCCTATCCTGGTTGCCACACTGTAGATCTCTTTGTGGTCCACTGCCGTTTTGCATATGAACTTTCCCATAATATTATTCCCTGTTTTTTATACTCCGAAGATACAGTATGTGTAATTTTACTCTGCAGTTCATCTTATAACCTATACAATGTTATCTTTTGAGCATGCTGCCTTTGTGGAATCCCTAGTTCTGGTATTATACATTGCTAACAACTATGTTAAAACATCACCACCATTTGGCAACTGCAGCTAAATTAGAGAAATTATCTAGGAATCCCCTGGGCAGCCCAAGCCAAATGATGAACAACAAGATGCCTTCACCCCTTCATCCTCCTCCGCCAGTCTTAACTCTGCAGAACCTATAAATGACCCCATACAAAGAGTCCTGGATGTTTGTAAAGCCTAGTGAAAGCAGAGTAGCTGGCAAGATCACCCAAGTGCAATCAGACTTATCTATAATATACCAGTATTTACAGTGAGTATGGAGTGGGAGAGATAAAAACAAGAATTTCTACAGTAGAGGATATGGTTAATCTTCTTAAACAGTGCTCTACTACTCTTGTATATCAAATGCTACATGCGCATAAAAAGTTAACATATGTGGAAGGTCATTGCAATAATATCTGGTTTGTAGGCCTACTTGAAAAAAAAAAGATGCACGTCTCCTGAACAGTTGCTAGAGAAATGGCTCACTGATTTCTGAAATGGCTCGACATCTCTGCAGATTCCTGGAAGGAATACAAAAATGAATGTGACTTTGTCGCATACTAAAAATCAACTAAAGATGTGTGGAAAAGCTGCAAACTGTGACACCATCGCAAAACAGAAACCCACTTAGATAACAGCGGCCTAGCCACAGAACAAGACAAAGGTTAAATATACCACAAAATTTGGCAACAACTGAAATAAGTGGCATATACAACGAATGCAGCAATGACCGCAATGTGTGGCGAAGCTGCTGGACTCACTTTACCATGAAAGCTGGGAACAGAGATACCCAAGGATACATGGAAATCTGGAACAGGGTCAGGAGAAACTGGAAACAGACCAGGGAATCCACTGAAGCAGAATACACAGGAGCCTGGACATCTGGCTACAATAAGTTATTACCAGCAGGGATGGACTCACAGGAAGTTCCTTATATGTGATAGTCCAGCAACCACTACAGCAAATGTCTAACTGAGTAAGTAAAGGCAGTTACTAGCTGCAACAGCCAACCTCAGTCTCCTGTTAACCCTGCAACTGCCTGGCTACTGACATGCGGGAGAGTGGGCTTTGAAAGGCAGATGGCCAGGTAGGTGGGCAGTCAGCTGTAAAAATAAAATACTATAGATTTCAGAATAATTTGGATAACAAATGTCCAGATAAGGGATAGTAAACTTATAACGTATATTCTTGCAAATACACACACATGCACTTGACATTAATTACTGTGCATTAAAGCATTAAGTATTATTTTTATTTCGATGTTTTAAGCAACCACAATTTACTCCTCGAATATTACTTCCTTTTTACTGAACACTTTTAAAGCCAGCCAAAAACACAGTAGCTGGGTTAAGAATAATGCAAAAATCCACAATCCAATTATATGCAACTGAATTGGAATATTTGATGTGAAAAGTCAATAAAAAAGCAGACAACTCTATACATATTTTATTACATAGTATAATGAAGGAGGAAAACTTAAAATTGTAACTTTGTTTGGTGCAAAACTAAGACTTTCTTCTTTTCATATTCACAGCACTGTCATAAAGGTTAGATCTTTATAAATAACAATAATAATGGTAACCATAATAGTTCAAAAGGAATGCAACAATTGTTGTTCCACTTCAAATATTAAATAGTATGCAATTATTAAGAAACATAAGTGATAACTGGAGTTTTGCACTGTGATATATTATGAGTAATAGTTTTATTCTACATAAATTATAGATGCACTAATGTTTCTATGCATAAACTATTATATAATTAAAAACATAAAAGACAAAATAAATCAATTTCTAAGCCTTTAATGTCTTATGTGGATTCTATTTAGTAGAAATTCATCAGTATTTCACTAACTCATATAAGCTGTTGATTTGATTTGTCTTCTAAAATCCTAAATAAATGATTTTTTTGAAGTAGATGGGTGTTTATTTTTAGTTATTAATCATTTTAACCATTTTAATAATAATAATATTACAAAGAAATCCATATACAGACATATTTCATGTAGCATTTAAATTAAATTTAGCATTCATCATTAAAATATTAAATATTTTTATATAATTTAGTATAGAAATGAGAGCAAAAAATGCCCACAAATTAATATTATGAGTGGAGTGTCAAACATATGCCCTGATTCTGGTTTGCTCTGTAAGCTGCGAACATCATAGCTTACCACACCTGAGACGCCGCAATGTTGAATTACCCCCTCCCCCCCCCCCCCCGAGCACGCTGCCGAATATCCTAGGTACCATGTGAGGGGATGTATAACAAAAACACATCCCCTTGCCATCCTCAACCACAGGAGGAATCATTCGATGATCACCGACCATCAAATGATTTTCTTCTGCCTTCACAAATAGATGTCCCCGCTGGTGTACGCCCCTGTCCCTCCCTCCCTTCAATGAACAGCCCGGTGAGTGTGTAACTGACTGAGATCATTCATTGCTGAGGTCTGTACATGTGGTAATATGCACTTGCGCATGCGTAGACCCCCAAACATTGAAACGGGGCTGAATCTGCCCTTGTCCAAATGAACCTGAATGAGGGCCACTGTTCCCTGTTATAGGGCTTGGAACAGCTTGTCTTTTGCGATCTGCAAAAATTTTATACTGGCTACAAACCCATTTCAAAGATATTAATTTTCTTCCACAGTAATTGTTGTTAATCTGGGGTTTTGGCCATAGAGGATGAAACAGAGTGTACCAGAAAATGCCATCATCTTGGATCAACACTTAGAGACCTCTCACTGGCTTACTCTCAAAGACACAAAGCTATCTTCACACATAAGAATACACTGGTCAACACTCCGTAAATAGTCTTTTATTTTTGAGTATCTTTAGGGTAATTTGAGGGCGCTGATTCTGAATCTGACATTAGTTTTTCCAGATTGGCTCTATTTTTTTTAGATAATCGGGTACCAAATGAAGTACAGTAATACGTGTATTACATTCTGTACATGCAGAACAGTGTTGCTTAGCATTCAGAAGTTACTACAAATCTCTTCAAATGAAACTCAATATACTCTGAAGCTGTGTACAAACGGGGGCGATAGGGGCTGAAATCACTGGGAATATGGTCGCTGGCGACCATATTGCCAGTGATGGGAGTGTGCCCCGGCGATAAATTGCCGGGTGTGCGCTCCCGTTTTAAGCCCCATTCTAATTGCTGTTCACAGGAGCTTGCTTGATTTACTAATCCAATTCATGATTTCGGATTGCTGTCACAGTGCCGTAACTAGACATTTTAGTACCCTGTTCCATAAAGGGAATTGGTGCACCCCCCATACTTAAAATAGGGATACTGCATGCCAAAAACATTTAGGCCCGTGTTTTCATGAAGAAGTAGTACCAATTAGACCACACAGTAGTGTCACTTGTACACATTGTGCCAGATATCCAACTCTCTTAATCTTCTTGCCATCACTGAAACCTGGCTCTCTTCCTCTGACCCCACCTCCTCTTCTGCCCTCACTATGGGGGTTACACCTTTGCTCACTCTGTCAGGCCTGATGGTAATCATGGGGATGAAGTGGGTATCCTCCTTTACCCGAATTGCACCATTTGGGTCACCCCACCTGATCCCTCCATCACCTTCTTTACCTTTGATGTCCACTCTATTCACTTCTTCTACCCCATTCACCTCCATGTGGCAGTTATCTACCATCCCCTTGCCCTTCATCCCCATTCCTTGGCAACGTTGCTGTCTGGCTTCCCCACTTCCTCTACTCTGATATGCCCTGGTGGTGCAGGATAAGAATGGAGTGCAGTATGGTTTTATAATGTGCAAAGTAGAATTGTCTAGCTAGATCTCTTAACTGTAAATTAAACCCTTCTTGGAATCACTTGAAAAACCACTTATCAATGGTGTCCTATTTATCCTTTTAACAACATACAACACCTTTACTTTAACCAACTGCAACTACTATTGTATCATTTTGATTACAAAAATATTCAAAAAGAATGAAAAGTAAATAAAGAAAAAGAATTGTGCCCTGAAACAAAGCATTTCTAATCAGTCAAACTCTGAAGACAATAAGGTACAGTAAACAAAGCATTTCTAATCAGTCAAAGTTGATCTGTCTGAAGACAGATCAACTTCTATTACAAATTGTACCATAAATTTACCAAAAAGCAATCGGAAATTTAATTTAATGTCTTTTGACACTTGAAACTCAGTGAAAATGTATAACTATGTTTACTGGAAAATGAAAATCAGAAATTTATGTATAGTTTATATTATAAAGCTGTATTAGAATTGCCGGTTTACCTAGCACGGCGCCCATCGCGTTAATCGCATGTACATCGCATGCCATTATAGTGGCATGCGATGCCTGCGATGCGATGGGTGCGATTGTAGCGATTTTACATAGGGAACAAGGGGCGGCGGGGCGGCGGTACGCGTCCTCCGACCTTTTCATACCCCCACTATGCACGTCGGCGTGGAGTTAAGAATAGAAAGTGTGGCGAGCGCAGCGAGCCACCGAGCCCGAAGCGTGGCGAGCGCAGCGCACCCCGCGAGGGGACACGGATACCTTCAAGGGTATCTGCGTCCCCTCGCGGGCTTCACAGGTATCCGCGTCCCCTCGCAGGGCTCGCTACGCTCGCCACGCTTCGGGCTCGGTGGCTCGCTGCGCTCACCACACTTTCTATTCTCGACTCCACGCCGATGTGGATAGTGGGGGTATAAAAAGGTCGGAGTACGCGTACCGCCGCCCCTCGCGGGCTCGCTGTGCTCGCCACGCTTCGGGATGACGTTGACGGGGGGGGGGCATTTCACACTTCAGGGTGGTTATTCAATTCAATTTGTGGTCTGGGGGCTATTTAACATTGTTCCCTATGTAAAATCGTGTCCATTGGGTTGATCTGGTTGATTGGAAGGGAATTTAACATTGTTCCCTATGTAAAATCTGGTCCATTGGGTTGATCTGGTTGATTGGAAGGGAATTTAACATTGTTCCCTATGTAAAATCGGATCCATTGGGTTGATCTGGTTGATTGGAAGGTAATTTAACATTACAAACACATAAGATGCATGCGATGCCTGCGATTTGCTGCAAGATACCCGCTATATAAATCCACTTTTATGACTTGTTTATTAGCTTTAACATGTTTGAACAAAAGGTACTGTCTGTATATAGAATAGACATGTCTTGTACTTTACTAATTAGAAATAGGTGTCATTTATTTAATAGAATCCATTTTGACCAAGATTTATGCTGTAAAATAGAAACTACATTATAAGGCTATTTTTTAGATGGTCTATTGAACCCCCCCCTCCCCCCTTCAAAAGAAAAAAAAGTCACACATTCACCAATAATATAATAGTTGTATATACTATGAGATTTAATGTGTCAGGATTTATACTTTTATTACAGCCTTATATTCTTCCATATATCTTATTTATACTGTATACTTTTATATTACAAGCTAATTTCAATTACAGTATACTTATTTGCAGTTGCACTGTTTTAGTAAACTAAATATTTATTAATGTGTATTTACATTGACTTTTCATCTGGATCAACTAAGTTATGTATGTTATTTCTGTGCTTTTTGCATTTATTTACAGGTTTTTAAAAATATATTTTTATTCATAAACATAGGTACTTATGTATTATCTGGGCTCCCATGTTAAATGCACCCCATTTTTTCATACCCCTACTATCCAACTACGCATGGAGTTGACTTCATATAGTGTGGCGAGCGCAGCGATCCACCGTGCCCGAAGCGTGGCGAGCGCAGCGCTGTCTCATAAGAAAAACCCAGATATTACATAAGTACCTAAACATATTCTGGCAAGGAAAATCT
Source organism: Crinia signifera (assembly GCF_055691185.1). NCBI lineage: Eukaryota > Metazoa > Chordata > Amphibia > Anura > Myobatrachidae > Crinia > Crinia signifera. Next base: position 349,442,252 of record NC_139217.1, read on the forward strand.
ATGCCAAAAAAATATAAAAAATAAATAAGAACAGAGAACCATAATCAAATGACAATAGCATAAAAATGTAAATAGTTTGACCTAAAATGGTGGTCCTCCATTACTGAGTATATCCGTTTTATACCACATAGTGAGTCTAACTGAACTACGAATATATTCTTTTGTTGATGATGAAAACATTATTAAATAAGATAGCCTCTACATCCATCAGACAGTCCACCCAATCCATTTGGTATAAAAAAGACAATCAGGGCAACATGGATTGGTATATTATCTTTGTGTATCACTGCGACAAAATGTTTTTTTTTTTTAAGCCGCTACAACACTGGCCAACAATTATTTAACATTATTAGGACTATGCTATTTTGATGAATCTACTGGTTCCAGAGTACCCACGACATTGTAATTGTAAGAGAGATACCTAAATCTGCATTAATGTACGTTTGTACAGCTTTCCAACATACTTGTATTGTTTGGCAATTCCATGAACAATGGAGAATACCTGTATCTGCATCTGGGGCTGAATATTTAAAACATAACGAATTATCAGATACCCCGGTGAGGTATCAGAGTTTAGGGGTGTAATAGGCTCTGTGCAGTATTTTGTAGTGCATTTCTAAAGGAGGGAACAAGTTGCCTACTTAGTTTAAGGCACCATCGGATTACAGTTTGTAAGATTGTCCAATCAAAAGTATCCTACCATTTGGCCATACCAATGGTGAGCTTAGTAAAATCGAACTTATGCCTTGTACAGATGGAGCCACGCTTGTTCATACGGCCAATGCACCATAGCTTTCCATCTCAGCGCATTGCTCACCGAGACCAAGTGTCTCATATGCTTGCATAAATATAAATCGCATTGCCATAAGTAGGGGGCACAAGCATCTCACACACGCGTGCGTCCCATCCTAGGCGAATGGCACACAGAGATGGAAAGCTATGGCATGCCGCATGTATAAACAAGTGTGGCTCCTTCTGTAGGAACATATATTAATGAAGTGGAGTATGGAGATCCTCGTTGTGTATGTACTGTATTATATAACGGGAAAGCATTATCTATAACTTTCAGCTGAGATAAAGTCTGCATTTTATAGCTTCTTACTTAAAAGTATACAAAATATATAAAACTCAAATTCAGAAATGTATCTTTCAATTGTGATAGAGTAAGCATTGCAGAGCAGTCATAATCCAAAAATTGGTGTAGAAATTCAAGTCCCTGCTGGTGCAGTTCTGAATATTTGCATTGTTCTCTAGTATTGTTAATTAGGGGAGGAAACCAAGACATTCCATTATTAAGGCCTTAGATTGGTATGAGCATGGTGAAAGAAGGTTGCCAAGTCTATTTGCACAAATGATTATTATAATTCTAACTGCACATAGCCACATGTGTCTCCCACCCAATCCAGAGCATATGTTAAAATAGCAGCCATTGCTTAATCCTCCACACTAGGTACAGTAAGTTAACTCCACCCAATTCTGGAGACTGTTGCAGTTTAAACAAATATATATTCTATGATCTTTATTTGCCCAGATGATTTTAGATAACACTGAGTTTCACGTTTGGTTACTACAAAAGGAAGCATCTGGATTGGGTATAAAAGCCGCTGGAAGGAAATAAATTTTGACCAGTCGCATCTCCCCAAATATGAAAGTGGTAAATGTTGCCATTTTTGCTAAATCACGTAAAATTTTAATTAATTACTAAAGTAAAAATCAACATTTTTTTTGGTATGCATAGTCCCAAATATAATAAATGGTCTCAGGCCCAAACAAATGGGAATGAAGTATCCCAACCCAACATTGCATCCGGGAACTGGTGCCAAAGCTTTAGACTTGTTCTCATGAATCATAAATCCCGATATTGAATGAAAATCATGCAACATTTTTGTCAGAATATAAAGAGATGATTTGGGTTCCATAAAATTCAACTGCAAATAATTGGAGTATGTGGGTCCAGGAGACGCATTCAACAGCTTTGTCAGCACACAACTGACAATAAGTGAATCACGTAGTTTGAGTAGTTGAGAACGATGTAGTGCGGCCGTAAGCATCTGTATGTTGTGCACTGAAGTTCTAATCCTAACTAACACATTGAGACCAGGATGTAAGGTACGTTGTAAAATATTCTGAAGTCGTCTGGCTATCAGTTTGGTAAATAATTTCATGTCTTGGTTCAGCAAAGAAATGGGTTAGTAAGACTGTACCAATAAGGGATTTTTAATAGGTTTAGGAAATACAATGATTCTGGCCTCAGTAAAACCTGCAGGTGGCAAATTGCTTTGCAGTAACAAATTACAGAAATGTGTTAAATAAGGGACAAGATGTGGGGCAAGTAATTTACAATATTCAGCTCCAAACCCGTCTGGACCTGGAGATTTTGCCTTTTCAAGGATTGCATTAATAAGAGCAATTCCATTTCAGTGACCGGTTCACCTTTCTAAAAATTTCCACTCCTACACCAGGTCATCTGTGGAAGCAGTGGAAACATTTTTTTTAATTAGGACTTATCCTTGTACGCTATGTACAATGATTGGTACTAATTTAAAAATGTTTCCAATATTAGTTATGATTTAAAAATGTCAGCTGAAGGAAACTTCCAATTAAAAGATCTCAGTACTGGAGATGTTTGATGCTAAACTTAACCACACTGGAGCATGGTCCGATAGAGTAATCGGTTCTATACCAGTTTGGGCCACCAAATAAACAGCGACATTCCGGGTCACAAAGGGTGTTGTTAATTTGATATTCTAGCTTCTTATGAATTAAGATCAACACACCCCAAGGCTTAGCGGTATATGAAGCTGCCTTGAAATCCGCAATCTATGTTTCTCTAATAGAATTGGGATCTGAGGACTTCCAATGGGTCTCCTAAAGGAAAACAATATCAAGTTTTTAATCTTTTAAGGGATTTTCATATTTTCCTCTTTTTAACTGGGGTGTTTATATCTTCCACCTTCCAGGACACAAATCGTATCACATCCTGCTTCCAAAGAGAATCTGACAAATTCCTTGCCATATTTAATCTATATCAACCCAAGGCCAGATACTGTAAGTAGTATTACAAAACTTCAGATAGCCCCATCTATCCCAGCTAATGAATATATTGGGCACCAAAACCTGACCAGGGGGATAACATTGAAAAACAGAACTTTTTTGTGAACCATGTGTTTGTGCAACAACAAAAATACAATTCAACAATTCTGTAAAATGTAGTATTTTATCAACCCAAAAAGGCATACACAGGCAAGGAAATACACTTTTGTAACTGAGAAGGACCACTAAGTGTGTGTTTATGTGTGTGTGTGTGGGGGGGGGGGGGGGGTGAGGTGGAAAAGGGAGGGGAAAAACAGGGAAGAGAGTTATGGGAAACTATGGAGGCCCAAAACAACATAACAGAGTTGTGTGAGTCAAACATAGTTTCAAAGCATAGCACTAATTCCGAACGATCACACTAAACAATAACAATAAACCTACAAAACACATTGCATACCAGGTATCATATAACAAATAATACATGTTGAGTCTACCACATTGAAAAACCTTGGGAATTTAAGTACTTTGGGTGTACAGAATGCATTTATGTTTCATGTACATCTTCTACACCTAGGCTGAAGGTTGAATTGTTGATGGGACACAGGAATGATAACTGTACTGCCAACTGCAATGTTTGGTGCAGGATAAAAAAATGTTCCATGGTTGTTTTTCATGTTTTTAACCTGGGCCCCATAATTTTTGTGAAGAGCAATCAACATACATTGACAATTAAACATCTGGATTGCTGACAGACATCGACAGTCAATAGGTTAGAAATCATTCAATGGTTGGTGACCATCAAATGATTTCTCTCCCTTCGGCTGCAAGCAAGGAGATGTGTTCTCGGACACATCACCTCACATGTTACCGAGGGGAGACGAGGGGAGCTACGATGCAGCTGAAGGGGACATTTGGCGGGAAACATTTATCTGCTTGCTAAGCAGCAAAGGAAAGCTGCTTAGTGAGCGGGTCTGAATCAGACGCTTAGTATTTAACTTGCTGCAGGTTGCATCAGTGGATATTAACATACATTTTCATGTGTGGGAATAAATATAAAATTCATCAACAATTCATATAAACAATTATTTACACAGTTTCATATACAGTAGTGCAAACATTTGAATTTCATTTTCAGTATTATTATCATGTATTTATATAGCACCAGTATATTCAGTTGTGGTTTATATCAGTAATTATATTGCTTGTGGAGAAAACAAAAATGACATTGTTACCCTGTTGGTTGACAGCAGAAGAGTTTACCAAGCTAAAAATTGTTTCCGGAGCTTATGTGCTTTATACATAGTAAGCTACTTTAAAGAAATTCAGGCTCCGAAAGAAACAGGATTTTTAAAAAATAATTTTGATTTGGAAAAAAAATGTTTACTATGACTAGATTTAGAGTGCTTGTCGGTTCCACTATTTGTTTTCACTCATTTGCTTTGGTTTACAATGTAAGCTCAGTGCACTCTGAGCATTTAATCCTTCACTTTCCCCTCCTGTCTCTAATTCTGCTTTCCTGGGAATTCTACTATTTGGCAGAAGGTGTTTAGCTATTTACAAGGCTAAGCAAAAGCTGGAAGCCTTCCAGGCATGTATGAATAAAACCTCTGCAAACAACAGGGACCAAGGGGCCAAGACAAAAAATCATGTGTGTATATTTTTTTCTTTTGAAAACATATTTTGATTTTTGTACAGCTGAAACCCTTTTAGCAAAGCTATAATCTTTCATTCTCATTGTATGTGTTTCAAATATGTTCTGATAGTATGTCAATGGGAGTATAAAGTATGTAATACAGAAAGTCTGACAAAAAATTAATTATGCATAAGCCGTCTTTACACACATTCTAGAGCACTTTCGTACCGGAGTCTGCTGTTTCAACATAACTAGAGGAAGGACCCAAATATGAAATCAGACCCACAAGAATTATTAATGGACAATTACGTTTGATTGAATAACTTAATCAGCCTCCTACTATTAACAAAAGTTCAAACAAGCAGCCTTTGTAAACTCAAGCACATCGATATATGAATTGTTACACACAAAAAAAATTTATAGATTTGTTTAACAATAAAACTGACTAACATTTTCAGCAGTATTTTCTTAACAACTGTCTCACGCTGTGACTGACTTCAATAAGCTGTGGCTTACAATTTGTTGTTTGATCAATTATTGTAAAGGTCAAAAATGGTACTGTGGTATGAGGAGTGAATTTATTATTATTATTATTATTATTATTATTATTATTATTATTATTATACAATATGTTCCTATAAAGTACACATTTCTGGTTTCGATACAACTTTTATAAGTTTGTATTTACATTCCCACCCTATTTTCCCCCTTTTAATTAATTATTATTCTACGGTATAAAAAGATCTATATGTAGCTATAAAACAAACAAACAAAAGTGAGTGTAAATGGGGACTAGTATATTAAAGACCAATTACAAAACAAAAGGGCACAGTGGCATGGGGCATCATGGTGGAACAGAGGTTAGTATTGCTACCTCACAGAACTAAAGTTATAAATAATATTACAACCAGGGCCCTATACATGGAGTTTGTGTATTATCTCCTTCACTGTGATGTCAAAGCCTAAATATTCTATGTAAAGTCCATGGCCATTGCAAGTGGATCACAGCCAATGCAATGGCGTGCGTCTTTAACGGTTTGAATACACATAGTTTCCGACATCTCACAGTATTTTAAGATACAGTATGGAAACATCTGACTTTTTTTAGACCAACTGGAATGCATATTATAATATAATAGTTGCAGGCCGTGACGTAATGGGAGCCGAATTAGGAAGTCTCATAGAAAATAGCTCTATAAAGTCGGGCAGAAATACAGCAATTTTTTGGGATAAGTTGTATTTGGCAATGATGGAAATCAATAACAAGTACACAATTACAGCAGTATATCTATATTCTGTGTGTAATTGCGGTTGTACAGGTTGAGTATCCCGTATCCGAATATCCGTTATCCGAATTATTCCGAAAACCATACATTCCAGAAAGTGCAAAAAAAAATTTTTTTTTGCTAAAAACTCACTGGGGACATTTGTAGCAGCACTACTGGGGACATGATATGTAACTAGCACTATATATGTACAAGAAAATTATTGCTTGACATTCAAATTCAATATCTGAGATATACACAAATTTTGTTTCATGTTTTGAAACCTTGTTTTTTGAACAAATAAAATATATTTGTGTGCATTTCATGTGGTAATAAAATATATATGTGTGTATTTTATGTGTTTATACAGCATAAATGCAAGATACTTCAAAATACATCATTGAAATATTAAAATATTCCGAAATACGGAATAATCCGTTATCCAAACTTCTCCTGGTCCCGAGCATTTTGGATACGGGATACTCAACCTGTATCTGCATACCAAATTATGTCACATGTTTGGCTGGAAAACACTAGCATAAAAATTTGTATACAGGTACAGTCACAATCACATACAAATATAGGATGAGTATCCCTTATCCAAAATGCTCTGGACCATTAGCATTTTGGATAATGGATTTTTCCTGATTTTGGAACATTTTTTTTACATACTCACCTGGTCCACCGGCAGTCCCCGGATGTGCATGGCAGCCATCCGGTTAGTCTTCAGAGGTCTCACCGGTACCAATTACGGTACCTCATAAAAGGTTATTAATAAAACAAGTTAATTTAGGGTTAGGAGATTAAATTTGTAATTGGATTAAAAACTGGTTGCACAATCGGGGACAGAGAGTGGTGGTAAATGGCATACATTCCAGCTGGGGTAAGATCCAAAGTGGAGTCCCGCAAGGTTCAATATTGGGACCCACCTTGTTTAATATATTCATTAATGATATTGGAAGTGATGTAGTGAGTAAAATTGCAATATTTGCAGAGGACACAAAATTGAGAAAGGAAATTAACTCAGGAGAGTATGTGGAAACACTACTAAGTGACTTAAATAAACTGAAAAGGTGGTCGGAAAGGTGGAAAATGCTATTTAACGTTGAAAAATGTAAAGTAATTCATTATGGGAACAAAAATGAACAAGCTACTTATAGACTATATGGAGTTATTATAGGAAATTCTGCTGTAGAGGACTGATGAAAAATTGGGTAATAGTGCACACTGCTCAAGTGCAGCAGCAAAAGCAAACAGGACACTGGCATGCATTAAAATGGGTATGGATTCAAGGGATGCCAATGTAATAGTGCCTCTTTGCAAGGCATTGGTGAGACCACACTTGGAATATTGTGTTCAGTTCCAGGCACCGCACTTTAAAAATGACATAAATGAATTGGAACAGGTACAGAGAAGGGTGACTAAGCTAGTAAAAGGTCTTAAATCACTAGAATACAAAGATAGGTTAACTAGGCTGAATATGTTTTCACTGGAGAAACGGAGGTTGAAAGGTGATATGATTAGTACTGTTTGTTCAAATACAGGATTGGGATTCATATGGAACTGGGAGATGATTTGTTCACTAACAAGCCTATACTTAGGACACGCGGGCATGTACTGAGGCTCGAGGAAAAGAAATTCTGTACTGAATTAAGAAGAGGATTCTTCACCAATAGAGCAGTACTCATTGCTGGTGGGGGTGATTACAGCAACTACTGTTAATTAATTTAAATCAAAACTGGATGCATTTTTGTCACTAAGGGAATCCTATAGATATGACTTATTCAAGTTTGTATTTACAAGTTAGATAGGTTGAACTTGATGGACTAACGTCTTTTTTCAGCCTTAATTACTACTGTATGTTACTATGTTACTATGTTACTATGGCCCTTATTCTAGTTCACTCTTAGAGGCAAATTCCTTCTCAAATGGACAAAACCATGTGCACTGCAGGTGGGGCAGATATTACCTGTGCAGAGAGAGAGTTAGATTTGGGTGGGGTTTTTCTTCAAAGTGAGATCTATATTGCAGTGTAAAAATAAAGCAGTCTGTATTTTCCCTGCACAGAAACAAAATAACTCACCCAAATCTAATTCTATCTGCGCCTGTTACATCTGCCCCCTGCAGTGCAAATGGTTTTGTCCATCTGAGAAGGAATTTGCCTCTAAGAATGAACTAGAATAATGCCCTATGTAAGGATGCACTGCGTGGGTGCAGATGTCAGTGGTGCTTCCCTACCTTAGAGGAGACCCAGTTTGGAGACATATAGTCCATACAGCTTAGCCGTGCCCTACCAAAAAGGATGTGGATTTGATGGGATAGGGAGTGTAGCCTGGCAGGGTTGTGGTATGGCCATGCATCCTGGACCCCTGTTTTTTTCAGCTTGGGTCTGAAAATGCGAGCTGCATTTAGGGTGTGACATGGAGCTGGGTAAGGCAAATAATGATACAGTTATATGGGGGTGGGGGGATCTTGAAATGCACACCCAAATAACATACATGTATTATGAGGTGCTATCATGCTGGGAGAAAAAAGGTTGTTGGTCACAAAAGTGGCCCAAAGGGCGCCTGAGTAGAGTTGTTTTGCTGGAGCTGCGGTCTCTGGAATTGGGAAGTCTAGCCCAAAAGAAATACGTGGAAGAAAAGGGGATTTGAGACCGCGCTCGCTAAAAGAGGTGTGCAACAGGTGTACTTAAAACATTTATTTTGAAAATGAGTACATGTAAATATAAAAAAATATACAATAAAATGCAATAAAAAGATTGGGGGGTATCACAAGTAAAATAATAAGAGCAGGGATATTCACCCACAGTCCAATGGTGGTAATGTCCTGTGTCCGTTCCTATAATACCTCCAGGTAATTATCTTATAGAATGCCAATTGCAATGAGGATAAGGAAGAACTGTTGGTCTCCAAACCAGGGAGCTCCCGATGTTGGGGGGTGCTCTACCCGGTGGGCTTGATGTTGTTGCCACTTGATTTCCTTGATGGGAGTGATGTTAATCTCCTAACCAGGGAGCTCCTGATGGTAGGTGGTGCTCAACCTGGTGGGCCTGATGGTATTGCCGCTTGATTCAAGGAAGGAGACAGTTCTGGAGGTTGGTCCGGTTTCAGGATGAAGATGAAAGGGGTGTCTGTAGATAGGGGTGTCCCTGCTCCCCTTCACCAATGCGTTTCGCTATGAGCTTTATCAAGGTGACCTTGATAAAGCTCATAGCGAAACGCGTTGGTGAAGGGGAGCAGGGACACCCCTATCTACAGACACCCCTTTCATCTTCATCCTGAAACCGGACCAACCTCCAGAACTGTCTCCTTCCTTGAATCAAGCGGCAATACCATCAGGCCCACCAGGTTGAGCACCACCTACCATCAGGAGCTCCCTGGTTAGGAGATTAACATCACTCCCATCAAGGAAATCAAGTGGCAACAACATCAAGCCCACCGGGTAGAGCACCCCCCAACATCGGGAGCTCCCTGGTTTGGAGACCAACAGTTCTTCCTTATCCTCATTGCAATTGGCATTCTATAAGATAATTACCTGGAGGTATTATAGGAACGGACACAGGACATTAACACCATTGGACTGTGGGTGAATATCCCTGCTCTTATTATTTTACTTGTGATACCCCCCAATCTTTTTATTGCATTTTATTGTATATTTTTTTTATATTTACATGTACCCATTTTCAAAATAAATGTTTTAAGTACACCTGTTGCACACCTCTTTTAGCGAGCGCTATCATGCTGGGACTTGTAGTTCTACAAATAAGGACATGCGGTGCTGATTCATGCTCCATTATATTAAGCTCTGCTATCTAATATGCCAAGTTTTGTCTCCCGGTATTGTTCCTTTGTACGGCGCTGCGAAGCACTTGTGGCACCTTATAAATAAAAGTATAATAATAATAATAATAATAATATAGAGCAATATATCGAGGTTCTTGATATATTTTTTGGCCAAGAAATACTAGCCCACCAACTGCGTCTGGGAATATTGTATATTTTCTGGTGGGTCCCTAATACTAAGTTTGAACACGAAGCTCAGCATCTCCCCCAAAAAAACAATGAAAGCCAGTCACCCAGGGCAGCACACACTTAAAAATATAAAGGTATTAGTGGGTTAAGAAGAAATAGCTAGGGTTAAAAAGTGTTACATAAGTGAAAATACTAGAAAGTATAAATAGTGGAATAATAAATAGTGCTTTATAAATGTTATGGTGTGCCACCCCAAGGCAACTCAGCCATGCCAACCCAATGGGAATGGTGCCACAAATCCATCCCTAAAAGCAAGTCCTGAAAATTGCACAAATTTTCAGGACTGAATTGTGCCTTTAGTTTCAATGTGCAGTCAGTGGATATCAGGAACCAAACTGGTTGAACCATTTAGATCAAGTTGGCAGGTGCTACTTCAAGGTGAGAGAGTCCCAACCCTCAGGTGTACTAAGTACACAATAATGAGTATATGCATGTAGTTCTACAAAGAAGGACATGGGGTGCTGATGCACACTCCATTTTATTATATTATTTATATTATATCTAATATAGAGCAATAAATCGAGGTTCTTGGTATATTTGTTGATATACTAGCTCACTAACAGCACCTAGGTAACCTTGTATATTTTCTGGTAGGTTTCTAATACTATGTTTGAACCTGGCCTCAGCATCCCACAAAAAAGCCAGTGAAAGCCAGTCCCCCCAGGGCAGCAAACTAGTGATGATGATACAGTGCATCACCTGGGTCCTCTCACTGAGCAGGAGTCAGCACTTGGAGCCACCCCATTTAGGGTAACACTCCGATTCGGTCCTCACCCGCCACACCTCCCTAGAGACACCACTGTTATTCACTGTTATATATATATATATATAGCTTCGGCGCAGGCACAGGTTGGTTGTTTTCACCTTGAAAATGGGGTCTTAGAACCCCGAAACTTTGGTTTATTTATAAAAGCACCATAAAAATTTCTGGAAGTCCTGCTGCCTGTGTCCGTGCCGAAGCTATAGAATTTTTCCAGAGGGCACCCAATTAGTTGTACTCTTGTATAAAGAGTGCCGGACTGACTGCAGCAAATATATATATTCTGGTGGGTCCCTAATGTTGTCTATTAGGACAGACATCTGTCTATTAGGTTGACAATATTGCCCTGTTTGTTCCATTGCCACGCTGTCTCTATATACTGTATTACTTTGTCTTTTAATTTCTATTTATTTCTCTTGCCCTGTAATTTAAAGCAGAGCATGCAGAGTGAGTGTATATAATGGGAATATGACTGAATAACCTAAAATAATATATTTTTATATTCAATATAATGCATCCTCTATTATTTAAGATCCAAACCTAATTGTAAAGTTGTATAGCATATTTCTTTACATTTTAATGCACAATCACTATTTTATTACTGAACTGAACAGATTGAATAAAAAAATTAAACCGGGAAGTATGCAAAACATTGGGCACACTTCCAGATGATGAATTAATACATTTATGACTCATTAGCTGCTAAATTAGGCCAGATTGGTAAATGCTGTAACATTATCTCTCCTAATTTTAATATTTTTTAGGATGTTACACCTACATAAAACAAACCACATACAGGAATTCACTGTCAGGCTGTCCAAACATTTGTACATAACACATTCGATGTTTTATTTGTTGGTTTTATTTGTTGAAATATGTCATATTTAGTTTAGAAATTATAGTTGTGCATTTAAAAGTGTGCATGAAATAGGAATAAATGTTATATTTCACTTTTTATTCAATAGATAGATCTGTTGTGTATTAGAACAGTTGAAAATAGAGATTTTGCTTACATGTGGCACTGCATGTGGATTAGATCTGAATTAGACCCAATATATGGAGTTAAATCCCGTACACAAGGGGGAGATATATTGCTCAGCCATATATGGCTGAGCAATATATTGCTCAGTTTTTCCTTTTCATCAGCAGTGCCGCAGAGGTAATCAGCTGTTCTGCCGGCGGTGCCGCAGAGGTAATCAGCTGGTCGCAGGAGCTTGCCAGCGATTAGAACGGGGCTGAAAATGGGAGCGCGCACCCGGCGATTTATTGCTGGGGCACACTCCCATCACTGGCAATATGGTCGCCTGCGACCATATTTCCAGCGATTTCAGCCCCATCCAAATTGCCCCACCTGCAGTGTACATCTGCCCCACCTACAGTGTACATGGTTTTGCCCATTTTGAGAACAAATTTGTACTGTTATCAGATCTGAATAAGGGCCAAAGTGTACAGAGCATAGTGGCAACAGAGTGATGCACCTTTCTCAAAGCATGGCAAGTCAAGCAAGCTATGCATGGAGACACACTCATTTGGGGTCCATGCAGGGCCGGCGCCACCACTAGGCAAATCTAGGCATTTGCCTAGGGCGCCAGCCACTGGAGGGCGGCACTTCGCCCCTCGCCTCTTGCGTGGAGGCTGCAGGGGTGTCCGTGCCGGGTACCTGCGGTACTGTGTGATCTGGCGGCGGGGTCCCTGCCTGTAGTGATGCGCGCTATCCGGCAGCCAGGCAGCGGCGCGGGAAGCGCTGCTGGGTTTGAAAACATTCCGTATGCTGATTGGCTGAGATTCAGCCAATCAGCGTGCGGCAAGTTTTCAAACCCATCAGCGCTTCCCACGCCGCCGCCTGGCTGCCGGATAGCGCGCATCACTACAGGGACCCCGCCGCCAGATCACACAGCGCCGCAGGTACCCCCGCCCCTCGCCTGGGGCGCTCCGGTGGCTTGCACCGGCCCTGGGTCCATGTGATCAAATACATGAATTGACATACAAAAAGCATGATAAACTTATGGGGGGTTATTCTAGTTCATTCTTTCTGACAAAATCCTTCTTAGATGGACAAAACCATGGCCCTTATTCTGATCTAAGCGGTAACGGCCGCTTGCGGCCGTTCCGCCGATGTTTTCGCTCTGCGCATGTGCAGAGGGCACTCTGCGCATGTGCAGGCGAAATCGCCGCACATTTTTTTTTACCGCCGCAAAGGGGGTGGATAGGGGCGTGAGGGGCTACTTAGCCTCATTTCCCTATGCATACGCCCCGCGTTTCATGGGCGTTCCCATGCAAACGCGGGGCGTACGCATGGTAATGAGGCTGTGACGCATGTGTTGGGGGCGGGCATCTGACATCGCCGGATGTCAGCTGCCCGCCCCCATACATGCTTTCACACGGACAAGTGTCCGTGAGGTCTATGGGTGCGTGAGCTGGTGGAGCGTGCGGCCCTGCCTTCGATGGTCGGCGACCATCGAATGCAGGGGGCTGCTCCAAGATGGTGGAGGCGTATCCCCCGCCATTTTCATGCAGACCGCCACATGTCCGCGTACGGACGGCCGTGGCGATCCGTATGGAAGGCGGGGATTCGCCTGCACGGTCGGAGCCGCATATGCGGCTCCGGCCGCACCAAGCAGAATAAGGGCCCATGTGCACTGCGGGTGGGGCAGATGTAACTTGTGCAGAGAGAATTAGATTTGGGTGGGGTTTTTCTTCAAAGTGAGATCTATATTGCAGTGTAAAAATAAAGCAGTCAGTATTTTCCCTGCACAGAAACAAAATAACTCACCCAAATCTAATTCTATCTGCACATGTTACATCTGCCCCCCCCCCTGCAGTGCACATGGTTTTGTCCATCTAAGAAGGATTTTGTCAGAAAGAATGAACTAGAATAACCCCCATGGTGACCTTTTCATGTACAGCATTGACCATTTCCATGTGGACATTTTGCTTGTGAGGGCACACATGGGTATATTTACTAAAGATCGATTTTCATTGATTTCAAATGGTTGAAAATCCACATAAATTAAAGTGTTTCCATGGCTAAAACAAGCATTAGTAAATGTTTTTTAGTTCCTTAAATACAACACTGCTTCGAGTCAGTTACCATCAATAATAATCAATGAAAATTGACCTTTACTAAATATACCCAACAGTTTTTCTCTCTCTCGCAGCTTTTCAACAGTCTTGTTGCTTTTACCATTGAATAATGAGTAACCTAATGTAATGATATACTGTAATGTTGTGCTTTGTCAAGTCCATATCTCATGATTGTTAGGGGTTAAATTATTAGGTAATGGTTTTTGGGGCGGGTTACACCAACCCGCCCATTTCTATACATTGGCGTTTCTTAATTTGATGATTTCAAAACACAGGTGATTTCTAAATCATCGCTATGGGCCTGATTCAGACCTGCTCGCTAAGCAGTGTATTTTCGCTGCCTAGCGAGCAGGTAAACGTCGCCCACTGCCCGCCCTCTGATCAAGAAAAAGTCCGCTCCCCGCATTCGCATGCAAATGCAGGGAGCAAATGTATGCTTACACATCCTCTCGCATGCGAGCGCATGGGCTAAATATCATTCGATGGTCACCGACCATCAAATGATTTTTTCCCATTCGCAAAAAAAGTCAACCTTTTATTTCCGATGGAGATGGACAAAAAGGGGGCAAGTAGTTACATCATGTAATGTCGGCCGCCTGCCCTGAGGAAGCATCGACACGCCCCAAAAATTTTGGGCGTTCCCCTGCACCAGCCCCTGTCTGCCTCCTCCACTCCCTTGCCTGAGCGAACGCCTTGGTGAGTGTGGTACTCACCAAAGTTGTTCGCAAAGGGGGTCTGCACGCGCGTACATTTGTACATGTGCAGACCCACACCATTGGGAATTCGGCCCTGACCAATCAAAGCTGAATCAGGCCTATGTTAGGCTTGCTATTGCCTTCTATTTAATTATAGAGATTTCAACAAAACAGAGAAAACAAGGTAAGCAAAGGACATATAATGGGATTGGTGTAAATTGCCTGTTGATTGAATCCTGATAAAACAGAGGTCCTTATAATTGGACCTCAACATCAAAGGACAAGACTGCAGCACAGCCACCCAACTGGACTGACACTTGGGGGTACAGAATTACAAAACTCTGTTCATGTGCGGAATCTTGGCGTGGTACTAGATGGTGGATTGACACTTAAACATCAGATATCAGCCACAATCAAATCCTCATTCTTTCATCTGAGGAACATAGCCAGAATCAAACACTTAGGGGGAAATTTACTAAAGGAAATTTGTAAAAGAATAGGTGTATTTGTATTTAGAAATACACTTATTTTTGACATTTACTATACCGAAAATACGGCAATTCGTATTCGCCCCTTAATCTCATCTGAAGACCTGCCAAAAGTCATACATGCATTTGTATCATCTCGTTTGGATTACTGCAATGCCCTTTACCTTGGTCTACCAGCAAAAGAACTGCACCGATTACAGCTGGTACAAAACACAGCTGCCAGGCTGTTAACTAAACAGCCCCGCGCTAGCCACATTACTCCCATTCTCTACTCCCTTCACTGGCTGCCAATAAAATGGCGAATAATTTTCAAGATCAATCTACTGAGTTTCAAAGCCCTACATGACCAAGGCCCAAGGTACCTGAAGCAGCTTCTGATTCCATACTGTCCCACCCGATTACTGCGGTCTGTAGATGAAGGACTTTTAGCAGTACCTAGGATCTCCTGTAATTCATCTGGGGGTCGAGCTTTTAGCCATTCAGCTCCAACTTTATGGAACTCACTTCCCCGCACAGTTCGAGAGACCCCTACTCTAGAATGCTTCAAAAACAGACTCAAGACCTTCCTATTTACTCAAGCGTTTCCTTCAGTCCCTTAAGTATTGTTTATGAAAAGCTTTTCTGTACAGTGTTACAAGCATTCTATCTGTTAAGCGCCTTGAGTCCTATTGGAGAAAGAGCGCTATATAAATAAAATTATTATTATTATTATTATTGATTGCAGAGTGATTTGTCTTATGTCGGTGCTTTATCTACATTTTTCTCTGTTTACAATTTATTGCCTATTTTTTTGCTGTATTTATTAGTTGACTCCTATATTTGTGTGTGCGTGTTTTCTATCCACTGTTAATGTTATTTATTTTCTCTCTTTTCTGTCTTGTCTGTCCTAATTGCATTTCTTAAGATGGTTATTGGGAGGATAGAACAAGGCCATGGATAGTAGTGAGAAGGAAGGGTACTTATGTAGTATCTGGGCGTCCGATTTAGAAATCGGATCGCATCGCATCGCATGCGACCAAATCGTATGCGATGCGATGGTCAAGATTTTTCCATAGGATTCAATGTTAAAATGGTCTGAGTCCATTTTAACATAGAATTCAATGGGAAAAAGGGGTCCTTTTCCTTTCCCCACTATCCAAGTGGGCATGGAGTTGGATATAAACCTGTGGCGAGCGTAGCGAGCCACCAAACCCGAAGCGTGGCGAGCGGACACAGAATACTTTTTAAGAAATATGCGTTCGCTCGCCATGCTTCGGGCTCGGTGGCTCGCTGCGCTCGCCACGCTATATAAAATCAACTCTATGCCCACTTGGATAGTGGGGAAATGATCAGGACCTTCTTAACATTGAATCCTATGCAAAATCGCATTGCATCTGATTGTATGCCTTAAGGTAAGGCATACAATCACAAAATCGGCAGCCCAGATACTACATAAGTACCGAAGGAAGATATACAGTCGACATTCTTAATGCACCAACCTGCAAAGCAGAAATAAAAGGAGCTTGGTGTTTTTGGAGCTGTACATGTAATGTGTACTCTACAATGGAGCATGGGAAATGGCAGTTTTCTCAGATATAATAAGTACTGTACCTGTTGTAAATAAATATGACATTTAGAAGACACAGTTGGAACTCTCACCTCTCTCATAAGATCACTATCATCTGTATATATGTATAGTGTCTGATTGTGTGTCTCCAAAACAATGCCATCTGTTGGCAGCAAATGAAGCTACATCTCTTTTTCTTTCACACATGCACAAACACAGAGGCAATCACAAGGTAGCAGAATAGCTTTCAAAGCATACATATAAATGTTATCAAATATATATAAACACTTATATTGTAGCTTGGAACTCAGGATGATATATTTCATAGCCAAGGTTATCCTTGGATAGTCACAGATGCAAGGTACTTTGGTAAGTTACTCATTTGATGGGGTTACTTCTCAGGGGCGGATCCAGGATAAAATGACAGGGGGGGTACCATGACAAAAGAGGGTTTAGGTGGGGGAGGGGCGGTGTTAGTGGTGCCAGTGTACATGCTAAGAGAGCGGCAGAGAGAGGGTGGGAATGGGATTAAAAATAGGCCCTGGCATTTAAAGTATGCAGGCCCACCATGGTGACAAAAGTGAAGGATGTGGTTGTGCGCACTCCGAAGGCGTGCTCTGGAAAAGAGGGTTTGGCCACTCAAAAGGGGGCGGGTCCTTGAGTGTAGTGTACAACACCATATACAACTTCTACACATTATACAACAAAATACTAGACCCCATTATACTTGCCCCTTACATATGATGCCACACGGATTGAACCAAAATTCACATAATGCCACACGGATTGAGACAAAATTCACATAATGCCACACGGATTGAGACAAAATTCACATAATGCCACACGGATTGAGACAAAATTCACATTATGCCACACGGATTGAGCCAAAATTCACATAATGCCACACAGATTAAGCCAAAATTCACAATATGCTTCATAAACAGGGACATTGTCCACCAAAGGCGCATTTACACCATAATGTCCATTACACGCCATTATGTTCATTATGTATTATGCCAAACCCCATAATGCCTATTAAAAATTATGCTACATAAGTGCTGCTTATCTACATGCTCATTGCCAAGGGTTCCATGCTCATTGCCAGAGGTTCCATGCTCGTTGCCATGTGGGATTACATGTTCATTGCCAAGGGGGAATACATGCTCGCAGTAAATGGGGGACAGCCGCCACCAGGCAGAAGAGATAGCCACTGACAGTGGCAGAGCCTGGCTGTATTCAGAGCACTGCAGGTCCTGGTTGGCCCCTTTTACACCAGCCTAGTCCCTGCATTTTCTGGTGTGAGGGGGAGAGAAAACCACCCCTCCCCCCCTTTAACCACTTATCTCATTTAACTGGCTATACTGTATCTTCAGAACCAACTGACCCATTTACATGAGACAAGTATCATATTAAAGAACTTTTGAGTGGGCTTTGAATGATTTTGGTCCAGTGAAACTGGAACATTTGGTCCCAGAGTAATCTGCCCTCAAAGAACATGAACAGCCATGAAATTACATTTAAAAATTAAAAATATTGGTTTACATGCAATTTCTCTGGAACCGATTGACCGATATGCACCAGCCTGGTATCATACTGAATTCCCAGCGATTTGGAATTGAATGAAAACAACCACAAGATTTTGTGATGCCAGGGCGGCAACTGGCAGCCATCGGAACCAGGTGGGGGTCGGAATTGACGGGTCCCATATTATCCTATGGGGGAAAAAACGTTACAGCTTTGGCAGGCGATATCTCTGGTTCTCGGGGGGCTAGAGACACTGGGACTGGGCTCATTAGAAATCTCTGGTACTCACCTACAAAATGAAATGACAGGGGGGACACGTGCCCGGGTGCCCCCCCTAAATCCGCCACTGTTACTTCTTGTTGGACTTCAAAATTAAAGTGTATTGAACATGGTGAAAAATTTGCCAAACACAGATTACATCAATGTTTCTAGGCCAAAGCCTTTTCAACAGGATAGATGGCTAACAAAAAGTGCTAGTGCAAGTGCAAAACAAGTTTTTAGCATTGTTGTTGTCATCAGGGATAATTCAATAGTGGGTAAAGTGAAACAACCTCCAATTCTTATATAAAACACTAGGGGTGGATTTTAATAGGACGAGAGATTCCGAAAGTGAGAGATTTGGTAAGAAATCTCCAGTTTTTTTAAAGCGGCAATCATTTACACTTCAAACTCAAACTGGTTTTGCAGTATGATTAGCGCTTTAAAAAACTGGAGATTTTTTACCAAATCTCTCACTTTCTGATTCTCTCATCCTATTAAATTTCCCCCTATATGGTAAATGACCAGTCATTGGTGAAAAAGGGAAAAATAACAGCACTTCTTAATAGTGTGTCAGGAAATGCATCATATGATAGTGGAGACAGGTCGGCAACCATGCAGGACTGTATGTTGGATATATATATATATATATATATATATATATATATATATATATATATATATATACATATAATATAATAATAATGCTAAGCCTCAATAATTGTCCACAGTAACAATACAGTAGACACAAGGGATAGGTAACAGAGAGCTATTGTATTTTTTGTGTATTCACGGCTGTATCTTGCACTTACATTCTATAATAAGCACAATGGGGAATTTATTGTTTAGTCAAATGCTATACTTAATAAATCAGCTGTTTACATTATTATACTAATTAAATTATAATGAGGAACATTAATATATTTAAATAATTCAATAGTGGGTTTTATAGCCAATTATTTTATAGTAAAATAAAATCAATGTAATAATTGCTTAAGCAAGTTTTTAAAGTTTGATTTTAAAACATAATTTATAAAAATTAAACAAATATGTCAAAGAAAGGAAATGCACTACAGTAGTGCACATTAAGATGTAGTTGATGCATTTTAAGGTTCCCTTCCAAAACAGGCATTTAATGGGAAAGAAGCACTTCTGTGAGAAAAGCATTGTATGCAGCACTGTACATAAAATACATATGCCTGCTATAGAACCCTTTGTGGCTAGATAATAGGCAGTGCCAGATTAACAATGAGGCAAATGGAGCTGAAGATCCAGGCCCGCTATTGAATATAGGCCCACAAGATTTCTGCCAGTGCAGTCAGTGCTGACAGGATGAAAACAAATTACTGTCACCACAAACACTAACAGCTCAGCTCACTAATCTCCCGGATGTCCACTTACCCCTAGCTCAAATCAGTCAGCAGAAGTCCTAATCACTCCATGGACTGGCTAAAACGTGTCAGTAAGTATCTCTCTGTCTGTGTGTCAGTGAGTAATGGCTGTCAGTGAGTCGTTGAGTGCATCAGTAGGTTGTGTCTGTTAATAAGATGTCTGAGGCAATGTACTGTAAGTAAGGGGTATTGGTTATTTAGTGGTGTCTGAAGCAGTTAATGGTATTGCTGTGTCCTTAAGTCATATCTGTGTTGTGTGTATCAGTAAGGGGTATTTTTATCAGTAAGTTGTATATTTAATAGTATGGGGTGTATTTTAGCATTATCTATCATTAAAGGGTGTCCATGTGAGTAAGTTGTATCTATGTCAGCAAGGGGTGTCTGTCAGTAAGCATATATTTTACAATAAGTTGATTGTGTCAGTAAATGTTTCTGTGACAGTGTGTTTGTGTCAGTAAATGGGGTCTTTGAGTGATATCTGTCAGTATGCGGTGTGAATGTTCCAGTAAGTGGTCTGTGTTTGTGTCAGTAAGTATGTCCCAGGAGTCCTCTGTTCTCTGTGTGCTCTGTTTTGTCCCCATCTCTTCACCGCTTTCCACATCTGCTTTGTTTTGCCCTATTGTTGCTCCACTTTCTACCACCTATGCATTGATCCATGTATTATACAGTTTGGTGGTCAATGTGATGCTCTCTGTATGGCAGTCACTGATGGTCTATATTATATGGAGGCTACAAACTTTTATTTATTAAAGAGCCACTATTAAGTGGCTGAAGGTATGCACTAGCTGGAGTCAGCCACACCCATGGCACAGGCCCTTATTTAGACTTAACCCACACCACACTGGCCACATCCCTAGTCACTAAAATGCAGCACTTATCATACCTCTTGCCAAAACACAACAGTCCCTTCATAAATTTCAGCTACATGCCTATGTGGACCTAAACCCATTGTTAAACTTAGATTATTTTCTGTCTAGTAATGTACATACATTGTTTACTCATTGGTGGATTTCCCACTGGAAAGGCTAAGGTAAGGTTGATATCTTTTAAATTACGGGTAATATTGTGTATGGGCTTGGCTTGCTGCTATCATCAAATTAATAAAAAGCAACTTATTTTTGAAGAAAGTTGCTCAAGCATGAATAACTTAGGTCATGGGTCTTCAAACTGTGGCCCTCCAGATGTTGTGAAACTACAAATCCCAGCATGCATTACCACAGTTTAGCTATAAGGGAGTGCTAAAACTGTGGCAAGGCATGCTGGGATTTGTAGTTTCACAACATCTGGAGGGCCACAGTTTGAAGACCCATGCCTTAGGTTTTCTGACTCCCACCGGGATGACAGAGAGTGTGCTTTATTTTTATACTTCAGAATCTGGTTATGACTCCAAAAATACAGGGGACATCCAAATATAAATGTATACACTATCGGAATAAACAAAGTCAGAAAAACGTGAGCTTATTAAAATTACAGAATTTATTTTCATGGTACTTGTGTAGTTTCACAGTGCCACGCTACGCTATGTTGTCAGTGTAGGCCAAGCTACATTGTCAGCGTAGGGCAACAGCAGCCCAGCGTAGTCAACATAGTGTCACTGCGGCAGCCCTGCGTAGGCAGTGTAGTGTCCCCGTCAAGCAGCGTAGTCACCGCACTGTCCCTGGCCCTTATTCAGATCGGTGCGGATATTCCCGCATTCTTACGGAGCGGTCCGCACGCCACGGTGTTTTGCCGCATGCGGCCATCGTCCGTAGAAACGCCCACGTGTACTCCGCATTCGGACGGACTCACTCGTTAAGAACAGGGCGTGTTTACGGACGACATACAAAGCATGCGTGTGCGGGAGAAACACTCCGATTCGGCACGGTATTACAGAGTATTACAGAGTATGCTCGGGAATACCGCATCCGAACGGGAGCCAAGCGGTGCTACCGCCCGTAAGCGGAGTATTTACGCCAAACAACCCACTATTATATATCTTCTGTATTGCTAGTATTAATATTCTGTCATGTCCATTGTTAGCAGTTTTTAAGTGTCTGAGAAGTACAGCATATGTGGGGGATTACTAAGGTTTCCTTGAAGCAGCAATGGTTTCAATTAAAGCACTGACAAGCGTCCTATTAGTGAGTAATGAGTAAAGGAGTAGATTGTATTGGGTTCAGGTGTTAATGGTTGTAGTCATTAGGCGTACGTTCGCCTACCGCATGAACGAGTGGTGTCCGCAAAGCAATAGTACACTTGTGGACACCGCACATTTCAGCCCTTTTTGCTCGCGTGCATTCGGAGTGGTTTCCGAATGTACGCCCCCCAACATAAGTGTACTCCCCCGTGTCCGCCCATGTTTCCGCCCCGTTTTGCCCACTTTGAAACTACGCCCATGTGTCATTCCGCATGACGCCCATAATACGCCCCTATTTCCCGACTGATTGCGGTGACCAGTTTTGGACGGGCTTTGTCCGAACTGGTACCGAGTCAAGGCGTGGCACATGCGCGTAGCGTTCTACACGCATGCGCAGACGCCGTAAAGACGCAATCCGTAAGAACGCGGTAAAGTCCGCATCAATCAGAATAAGGGCCCCTGTGAGCTGCAGCTCTGTCCCTGGCATCCCTGGCAAGCCCAGTGAGCACCTCTCACACAGCACCAGTAACCGCCAGATCCCCTGCGGCAGATGCCGGAGGAGAGGCAATCATGTGGGCACCGGCGGTGAGGTGCTCCATCTGCCTGGGACGCACGAGCATCTCATACACAGTAATTTGTGCGGCAGGGTTCTGCAACCCTGCTCGTGTCCACTTCAGGAAGACTGTCAGGGTTAGGGGTTTGGTAGCACATGCATCTCGTGCACAAAGGGGTGGGTGCGGGCGCAAGTGCATCTCATGCACAATAAAGGATGCATTTTCTAGTGCTCCATGTTACATGCCTCCATTTGAAAGCCCCACTCCACGTCAGCCCAAAGCATGGCGGGGATACGCGGTACGTTGGTGTGGAGATGATTCTATAAAGTGTGACGAGTGCAGAGAGCCATCGTTCCCGAAGCGTGGCAAGCGCTAAGTAAAACAAGCTCGAAGCATGGCAAGCGCAGCGAGCCCTGCAAGGGGTATGGAATACACGTCAAGCAATCCGCGTGCGCTCGCCATGCTACGGGCTCGTTTTCCGCGTCCCCTCGCCACGCTTTTGGCTCGGTGGCTTGCTGCGCTTGCCACACTTTATAAAATCAACTTCACGCTGACGTGGATAGTGGAGGTATGAAGAGGTTGGGAGGATTTGTATCACGTGCGCTCGCCACGCTTTGGGATGACGTGGATAGTGGGGGTGTTTCAGGAACACATTCACACCTGTCATGTCAGGCAGGTTAAAAATGGTCAATGGTTCCCACACAATGTAATAAGTGGTGACAACGCTGACTGACTACGCTAACTGCGTAATGCTGACTGACTACGCTAACTGCGTAATGCTGACTGACTACGCTAACTGCGTAACACTGACTGACTACGCTAACTGCGTAATCAGTCAGCGTACACACAAACTTACACACAGATGCATGCACATGCTGACTACGCGCTGACTATGCTGACTACACTGGCTGCAGGAACACGACGCTTATGCTGACAGGGACGCTGACTATGCTGGCTGTGGGAACACGATGCTGATGTTGACAGGGACACTACACTGACTATGTAAGTGGCTCTGTGAAACTACACAATTACCATTTTTACAAATGCAAATATGAACGTTTGTATCCAGCTGAGTTTAAACTCATCTGAAACATGAATAATAGTAAATGTACTCCTTTTTTCCCCAAACACCATAAAGAGGTAGAGAGAGACCAGTAAACTTTAACGCCTTTCACTTCCTCATACTGTATATACAGCCACGTCCAAAAAGGTGAATAAAGGTTTGCATGCCTGCATTGTTTTGTTTGCATTAATAATGAAAAATAAAATATGAGAATCCTTTACAGGTAGACCTGCAATATTTTGAATGAATATATATATATATATATATATATATATATATATATATATATGCTGCAACGAATAGGCACTCTGGACACTTTCAACATTCAGTCAAATAGAAAATAAGACACAGCTCACACTAGCTGCAGTTGTCAACGTTTCGGGTTACTACCCTTTATCAAGTCATAAAAGAAATACAGAGTGGTACTTACATATATAGCCTGTGGCTGTGACAAAAACCCGTGCTGTACAATTAACTCTAACACGCTGCAGCAGGGAGCCGGGTGACGTCATAGATGTGACTGGGCGTCGACGGGTCCGGACTCCCCCTTGTGGGCGTGTCAGAGGGTGTGAGTTACCATCACCTAGGTGATACAAAAATAACAAATACATTTAAAATTTTCAGACAGTAGCAGGATAACAGTATCATGTGTATAACAATGCTCTAATGACTCACTTTAAACGGACTCATCAATGATTATACTTATGTAGCTAGAACATATTATGAAGACAAAGTAAGTGGTCCGTGGTATAGAGATAAACTATAAATTAAATAGAGACACTAACAGAGGGAAAAGCAGTATGACACAAACTGACTGGGAGCAATTACAATGTTGCTCAGGCTGAGGTGAATGATGGGCTTAATTGGAATCGGAACAAACCAGTGCAAAAACATACCCACAATAGGAAGAACCAATCCTGACTTTTGCCGCAAATGGACTGCGGTCCTCAATAAATGCTCCTACGATTTAATCCTGCTAGTGGTTGAGGAGTCCAAACGTGAGCTGGACCTAGTACGTTCCAAAATCGATATCTTTGAACATTCACACATCAACAACATCAAAGCTGATAAATCAGCAGATTGGCTGGCCAAATTGACATCACAAATAGAACAATACCGCAAGGAATTGATAGATTTAAAAAAAAAGAAGTGTGAAGTGGTCAACCGCGACTACACTGAATACAAAGTGTACAGTTGGGCCTATAGCCGCGAAGGACCTCAATATAATCAAAGAAGAACCTACCGTCGTAGGCAACCATACGATACTGAGAGATCGAGTGGAGGCCAATCTTCCTCTGATACAGAATGTGCAGGGGCCCCAAACCGGCGAGCCCAGGTCAGAGGAGCACAGAGACCCCCTTTAGGGGTACTAACACGAGCGAGACGAGGCCCAAACGACGAGCTAGAACCCGGCGTGGAGGCCAGTGGGTCAGGATCGCGAAAAAGGGCAGCAACCCAGAGGACCTAGTCTTCAATCTCTCTGACAGAGAGTTAACAGCTGATGAACTTTCAGTTCTTAATAAAGGACTTTCTTTTGTTCCAACAAGCTGACCAGATCGCTTTGAAGAAAAAGTGGACCTCTATAAATTTGACAGACGTTTACGACTACGTGAATACTTTTCAGAGTCCAACAGCCCGCAGATGCCAGCACCTACTATAAAGAAAAAAGTCCTCATTTGATCCCAGCTCGCAAAACATCTCTATCAAATCCTTTACCTCCTACATGGACAATTACATAGAACATCTGGATGACAAAACCTCTAACAGCAATATCAACATGACTTCAACTGAATCAGCAGCCCTAAAAGCCCTAGGATCCTACAATGACATCGTTGTGAGATCGGCTGACAAGGGGGGGGGGCCTTGTTGTCCAAAATCTTGTGGATTACAAAGCAGAAATTCGGCAGCAATTGGCAGATCAATCGATTTATTTGAAACTAAGAGGTGATCCAACAGCGACATACAAAAAGGAACTTGACCAGATTCTGCATGAAGCAGTGAAAAATGGAACTATCCCCGACAAGATTGGTGAAGCTCTAGAAATTGAATTCCCTAAAACTCCGATATTGTACACTATCCCCAAACTCCATAAGGACCCTCTTCATCCACCAGGTAGACCGATCATCTCGGCCAGAGACTCATTGTACTATGTTGTGGCCCAATTCCTTGACCTTTTTCTTCAGCCCTTGGTGCAAAAACAACCCACTTACCTAAAAGACACTAATTAATTTCTTAAAGAGTTAATTAAGTTGTCACCCCTTGATCAAAAATATTTACTATTTACTGTTGACGTTGTTTCCCTCTATACCAACTATCCCCCATGATAGGGGATTACAATCAGTAAGGAGGGCAGTTGTTTCCAGTGAGTGCTTTGGTGGCCCTGATGTTTCCTTTTTTCTACAATTGCTTGACTTGGCCTTGTCTAGGAATTACTTTATGTTTGACGGTGAATATTATTTGCAGTGCTCTGGGGTGGCAATGGGTTCTTGTGTCGCCCCGAGCCTAGCAAATATATTCATGTATGATATAGAAAGAGATTTATTTTTTGCCAATCCCTCTGTTGCCAGATCCATCAAGCTATATCTGAGATTTATTGATTATATTTTCATACTGTGGTCAGGAGATGAGAGCAACTTCCATGACACCATGAAATTGATCAACACGCAGGACCAATCCATTAAATTCACCTACTCTTGTAGCTTTGAGACACTCAACTTCTTAGATGTTAAAATAACAATAAATGAAGCCCGTGAAATAATCACCACTTTACACAAAAAACCCACAGACAGAAACACAATTCTGCATGGTTCTAGTCATCATCCACCTTCCCTCAAATGGGGTGTCCCCTATTCCCAATTTCTGAGAGCACGCAGGATTTGCAGTAATACTGCTGATGCTGAAATTAAAATAGACAGAATGACCAAAGACTTCCTAGTCAGAGGTTATCCATACAAACTCTTGAGGAATACTAAATTAAAAGTACTCAAGTTAGACAGGACAACGACCCTGAACTCCACTACCAACACTAATAATGACAGCAGGATTGTGTGGACCCAGCGGTACACCACACAGAGTGAAGCGCTGATGCAAACAGCGAAACAAATCTGGCCAATTGTTTCCACCGATAGGAATTTACCAGCCTTAAAAAATACTAAGATCTTGCCTTCTTACAGGAGAGGCAAGAATATCAAAGATAAAGTAGTACACAATGATATTAGCCTGTTAAAACCAACTGCCAATGTCCATTTCCTTAGCCGCAAAAATGGCAACTTTAAATGCCTAGGCTGTATTACTTGCTCCAACCTTGAGGTTGGTGACCACTTTTTCCATCCAAGATCTGGTGAAAGAATTTCGATCAAACATCCTTTAACATGTAGCAGCCGTTTCGTCGTCTACTATATAAAGTGTCCATGTGGTCTCCTATTTATAGGAAAGACCATTAGGCAATTCAAAGAGCGAAAAGCCATGCACAGATCAAGTATCCGTGCAGCCCTGGATGGCAAAGGGTCTGACCAACCGGTGGCCAGACACTTTAAAGAATTTAAACATTCTCTGCCCACACTCAGATACAAAATTATAGACTGCATTCCACCTAATAGTAGAGGAGGCGACAGAGGCCGTCTATTATTACAACTAGAAGCAAAATGGATATATAGGCTACAAACAGTAAAACCACTTGGTTTAAATGAATATTTTTCATACACCTGCTTTCTGTGAATCTGCCTCATCCTAGCTTCAACATTTGATTCATGTTTTCCGTTTGTAATAAGGTGATTATTGATTACAGCTGTGCAGCCCATTTGCTTAAAGGTCATTGCACTGGTTTGTTCCGATTCCAATTAAGCCCATCATTCACCTCAGCCTGAGCAACATTGTAATTGCTCCCAGTCAGTTTGTGTCATACTGCTTTTCCCTCCGTTAGTGTCTCTATTTAATTTATAGTTTATCTCTATACCACGGACCACTTACTTTGTCTTCATAATATGTTCTAGCTACATAAGTATAATCATTGATGAGTCCGTTTAAAGTGAGTCATTAGAGCATTGTTATACACATGATACTGTTATCCTGCTACTGTCTGAAAATGTTAAATGTATTTGTTATTTTTGTATCACCTAGGTGATGGTAACTCACACCCTCTGACACGCCCACAAGGGGGAGTCCGGACCCGTCGACGCCCAGTCGCATCTATGACGTCACCCGGCTCCCTGCTGCAGCGTGTTAGAGTTAATTGTACAGCACGGGTTTTTGTCACAGCCACAGGCTATATATATGTAAGTACCACTCTGTATTTCTTTTATGTCTTGATAAAGGGTAGTAACCCGAAACGTTGACAACTGCAGCTAGTGTGAGCTGTGTCTTATTTTCTATTTGACTGAAAGTTGAAAGTGTCCAGAGTGCCTATTCGTTGCAGCATATAGCTCCCCCCCCAAAGGGACAGAGAGCACCGGACCACAGAGACCTTTATATATATATATATATATATATGTGTACGTGTAATACTTAGACATTATTGGAAGACCATGAAATAGAAAAAGGGTTAACTGTGAAAGGGATGCTGATTGGGGGTACTTTCTCTCTACTTTATTTCCCTTCAAGGTTTGATACATCTCTCTATGGATTTGATATTTATAGCATAGGTACTTATATGTTAGTTGGGCGCCCAATTAGCATATAGATGGTAACGTAGGGAAATCGCATCGCATGGGCCATTTTAAGGGGATGCAATTTTTTCATGTAATTATTTTTTTTAATAATTTAAAACCACAATATTGCATCGCATCGCACTTCCTGCAAAATCGCATGCGATCGCATGCGATTTTATCTGGTGTGCGATGCCATTACATTAGGTATACAATAATATGATTGTACAGTATGTCCTAAAAATAGCTTTTATGCACCCCCCCACTAGCCACGCCACCCCGAAGCGTTGCAAGCGCAGTGAGCCCTGTGAGGGGCGGCGGAACGTGTCCTCCGACCTTTTCATACCCCCACTATCCACGTCGGCGTGGAGTTGATTTTATATAGTGTGGTGAGTGCAGCGAGCCACCGAGCCCGAAGCGTGGCAAGTGGACGCTGATTACTTTACATGTATTCCGCGTCCCCTTGCGGGGCTCGCCACGCTTCGGGCTCGGTGACTCGCTGCGCTCGCCACACTATATAAAATCAACTCCACGCCGACGTGGATAGTGGGGTAATGAAAAAGTCGGATGGTGAGTTAAACCTATTTTTCGGACATACAATCATATTATTGTATACCTAATGTCATGGCATCGCACACCCTATAAAATGCGATGGCCCAGGGCTGAGAGAGCAGTGAATAAATGACATAGGAAAATCGCATCGCATATCGCATGGCCCTAAAATGGCCCATGCAATGTGATTTCACTACGCAGAATAGCCCACTAAGCAAATTGCTTAGTGGGCGCCCAACTAACATATAAGTACCATAGCATCTAACATAAATTTATATTTTGCTATCACGCAAAACTTTGTATTATATAGAAATTTAATCATGTTAATAATATGATTACTGTATACGATAAACAGACTTACTTACTTAATGCTAACATTTATACATCCTACAGTGAATGGATACAAATATTACTGTTTTATACAAAGTTTTTAACAAACACAAAAAAAAAAGAATAATATGCTATTCACATACAGTAAGTATTCAAACATACATATATTTTGTAGATTGGCCTTTAACTTTTATAACATCTGTTTGTTTAAATGTCTATTTTTCTATAGGTTTGAATGCCATTTACTGGTAAAAGTTATTAAATGTTTAAAACAGAGTATGTAAGTAATTTAAGTAAGGTTATGAGTTGAATATTTCAGCAGGTTGCTTTTTTCCAGGCAAATCTCTTTGACTTGACCTACTGCATATTGTTTGCTGTATTCATCAATCATTAAAGTGCACACAGACAATTGCACAGAGTAAACCGGCAGGAAATGAATTTTCTCAAAATATAATTTAAAATGCACTTTGTTTTTAATACAGGCACAGTGAATTCATGTTTTTTTATATAAACTGATTTCAGCCTTTGTTCTGAAATGTAGCTCATAATTTGCGAGTGTTTTTGGAACATATTAACAGCATGATAAACAGACATATAAATACTGCAGTTGCATTCTCTTATTTTTATCAACATATCGCTTGTGATATCTTATAAGCATTTTTGCAGCCCTACAGTAGTTCCTAGAAGACTTAATCCTTTTTTAATGTAATTGCATTTGCCTACTGTAAATCCTTCCCAGCATACCTTTTCCCATTTTCTGTGTATGCTCTCTAACGTTACAATTTACAATCCCATAATTCCTTTTATGCATCATAGATTTCTTACAAATTTGACATAACATGCCCTTCAAACAAGTTTTTAGGACCACATCCCAAGATGTACCACCTATATTAATGAGAATACATAGCATACTAACTTGTATGTCCCTTTACTGATTGGTTATACAGTTTATCTATAACATCTCAGCTGGGTATGGGTCATAGGGTTGACACTATGAAGGTCAGTAGACTGTACCTTAGGCCGAATACTAAAGGACGTCAGGTCTTAGGTCCACAAATGGATAGGTCGACATGGCTAAGTCTGAAAGGGTCAGAAGGTCAATATAAGCATTAGTTTGACAATGAGAAGGTGTACCGCGCCCCCTCGCATGGCTTGCTACACAATAGATGATTGTAAATATCTGTATTATAGTTGTGATCCCCCCCCCCCCCCCTTATGCCAGCTGAGCATGCTACATTCTTTTAGTTCTAATTTTTAATTCCTATAACAGTTTCCAGAAAGAGGAAAACAATGAGGAAAATAAAGTATCTGTAACTTTCTAGAGTGTCATTTGGAAAACTGTAATACACTAATAGCTAATAGAAAGGTTTGCTCATTCTGAAAAGGGCCACTCTGTAGTGTTCAGTAGCTTTTGTCTTCCATCCAGCAGAGAGGCAGGCGACTTTCTCCCCAAACAATAAAACGCACAATATCTTTATTGAACAGGAACTATTTAACAATGAGGTTAGGTTTTTTTTTTTACCGTAACATACATCTATAGGAGCATAAGGGTAATTATTTTTTATTGTAGAGGCTCTAATTTACCTGTGTGGTGACCAAAACAGCCGTTTAGGCTTAAACATAATTCTTTTGTGGAGAAATCATGCATCGGATTTCACAAAACCATCCCATGTAGTTGAATGATTAATATTTTACACCTATTATTTTTTTATTAACAGTTTCTTATATAGCGCATACATATTCCGCAGCGCTTTACAGAGAATATTCAAACATTCACATCAGTCCCGGCCCCTGTGGAGCTTACAATCTATATTCCACAAGTACACGCACACAGACATTCTAGGGTTAATTTTGTTGGAAGCCAATTGACCTAACAGTATATTTTTGGATTGTGGGAGGAAACCGGAGTACCCGGAGTAAACCCACGCAAACACTGGGAAAATATACAATCTCTGCACAGTAAGGGTTTTTTTGTTTTTTGACCGCGCTCTGATTGGTAAGCTGCTCCAATATAAAAGGTACTTCAAGGGTTTGGTGCTAGGAGCGCTAAAAAATTAATAAAGGGGTTATGTAATATGACTGGTCTGGGCGGGGGAGGAGGGTAAAAAATAAATGATAAAAAAGAACACCAAACCCTCTGCACAGTAAGGGCCATGGTGGGTATCGAACCCATGACCTCAGTGCTGTAAGGCAGTAATGCTAACCATTACACCATACGTGATGCCCCGGCCTAGGGCCAAATACACTAAGATTCAAAAAGCGATAGCGTGCAGAATGATAAACAACCAGTTTCTAGCTGTCATTTTTCAAACCATGCCGGTAACATTACAGTTAGGAGCTGATTGGCTGGTGGTTTCCCATTCTTCACTTTTTTGATGCTTAATGCATCTGGCCCCTAGTATGAAACTATACTTCTAATATCACCAATATGAATTCATTTTTTTTTTAAATATTAATATTTAAGGCATATAAGATTTACTGTAGATGACAATCAAACGACATTCATCCAAGGCCAGTAAACATCCAGGAACAACTCATTTTTCCAAATACAAAATGTTTTAAATATAATCTGCTTCTGCTATTAAACACATGCCTTTTACTTTTACTGTAGCATTGTCAGTGATGCTCAAACTACTGTAGGTCCTCGGGACCCCAAACAGTTTTTGTTTTCCTATGAGTTTTTATAAATGTGACAGTTAGTGATGCACCTGTGCACCTGGTAGGTTGCCTAGAAAATGTGAACTGTTGGTGGTCATTGAGGTTGGGATACACTAAACTAGCTAATAAACTCTCAAACAAGCAGAGCCCTCTCTGACCCTCGAATTATGCATTAATTTTGTCTACTTAATACTGTTTTCCATTTTTTATGTATGCCTGTTGTCCCTACTGACCAGCACTACAGATTATTGTAGCATGTTACAAACCAACAATGATACTATTATAACAATATGTTCTCTTTGTTAATTACTTTATAATGTTAGAATAAAGTTAATGTATTCATGTTTATGCAAACAATAAAACTAGTATCCCATTCAATTATAAAATGCAGACATACAGTATGTAGTGTCTTGTGTGGCATATCTTAATGTCACATATTTGTAATATATTATGTACTGTACATACTGAACATTTTTAACATTTATGTGTTTCTGTATAGAAGACATAAAACCAAAAATGCTAAATCAGCTCTAATTCTAATACATAAAATGTATATATAGCTTTAAAATAAATGGTAAATGCAGTTGCTACAGTACATTGAATCTACCTACTACATAATAAATATGTTGTAAAAAGGCAAACAAGAAGTGAAGCCAATGTACTTATTAATCACAAACTAGAGTATCAATTTAAGCTTCAAGTATGTGGAAGGTCAGAGTAGAAAGTGTGAAATGTGAAATGGGGTGAGTCTCAATAATGACAGTCAAAACAATATCTTGGAATACTGTGGCAAGGTTTACCCTTCTCATTATCTCCTATGCGCTCATTAGTCGTTAGTCTGGCAAGCATGTCTCTGGCTAGAACCTTCAGTCTTTGACAGTGAAGTAAATATGTTTCTTTAAATTCCCTAAAATATCAATGCAGTGTAAAGAAATATTTCATGGATATCATTATTTATTATTATTATTTTAATAATCCATGTATACACAGTAAAAACATCAGTTACACCAGCACAGGAAATACACAGTAAGAACAACAGTTACAATAGCACAGTAAGAACACCAGTTCAAACAATGGGTGAGATTTAATAGGATGAGAGGTTCAGAAAGCGAGAGATTTGGTAAGAATTCTCCAGTTTTTTTTAAAGCGGCAATCATTTACACTGCTAAACCAGTGTGATGTTGCAGTGTAAATGATTGCCATTTAAAGAAAACTGGAGATTTCTTACCAAATCTCTCACTTTCTGAATCTCTCATCCTATTAAATCTCATCCACAATCTCTGGCTCATATATCTAAAAGTAGAGCTGAAAATATACTAATGGATTCCTCATTTTATTCTTTATTTGTAACTATTTATTATTTTGGTTAAATTCTTTTTTTTTACACTGCACTTGGAATTTTATACAGTGCTCTTTCTACAGTATGTCTTGTTTAATTTCTTCTGGATGAGCTTCTCACAGTGTAGAACACTTAACATCTACTGTATTTTACAGTATGACAATCAGTTTGCATATTTGATTTTTCTTGCTATGTACAGATGTACATATCAAATCTTCAAGAGCCTTCATTGTGTACCATGATTCCATAATATTATCCAGAATATTGTATTTATACATGAACATTGTTCCAAAATGTATTAAATAAATGACAAACCTGCCCCAAAAAGCAGAAAAGCCTGTGATCCAAATGACTATATCCCAATAGCATTGATATTGCTCATAATGCTGAGTTTTGAATGACAGATGATCATTTATAATAATACATCTAGTATACTGTACCTGGTGCTGTTTACCCATTTCAGTTTACTTAAAGTGCTCATAGACATAGGCGTGCGCAGCACATTTTATTAGGGGGTGCACCATCAAAGGGGTGTGCATAGCTCTACCTATTGGGCTTGTTTAACACCGCCAATCAGGCATGTTTTCCGTCATCTATTGGCACTCTCTACAATATAAAAAGTCTCTTAGCCACACCATAATCTCCTGCCTATTTCAGTTTTAATCTTCTAATTACTCTGTGTAACAGTACATGCAAATACAGTCATAAACATATATGGGTGACGCAGGTATGTAGTAATATGACGATGGTCTAGTACAATTACCAATGCAAACACATATAATTGATTGATGGGCGCTTCTTTAAATTTAATACAGTTCTAAAAAGCAAAAGTCTTTGGTTAAAGGTATTGCTGGTATTGCTAGCGACAGAGTTGTTCATAAGGGTGGGCACAGCATTAGGGGGTGCCTGTGCACACCTAACACTCAATGTGCGCACACCTATGCTCACAGATCTACAAATAGTCCTGCCATTGTATTCCATTATGGACCTTATTCTGGTTGACATGCAAAGCTGCATAATTCACAGCTTTGTGTGTCATTTATATGCTGCCCGCACCAGTATTGTGATAGAACGACCAGACAGACGAGCAGACATCACAGTAGAGTCCAGTTGAAGTGTTGGGTA
This sequence comes from Crinia signifera, assembly GCF_055691185.1. NCBI lineage: Eukaryota > Metazoa > Chordata > Amphibia > Anura > Myobatrachidae > Crinia > Crinia signifera. The sequence goes on from NC_139217.1 coordinate 349,476,343, forward strand.
CCCCACTGTCTAAATTACCACACAAAACATTGGGGATACAGCACCAGAGACCACCTCTTTGTTTCTATATTCTTAACTTGGATAACAATCTAGCAATGTGCTTGGGTGAAGAACCTAAGGGAATATTGAAGCACATTACATTAATGATTACCTTGCACCCAGTCATTTATAGTAAAATGAGATGTGAACAACTTAGTTACTGGGTCCAAGTTGGTTAACTACTAAGAGCAACTGCATTATTTGCAATTTTATGAAACATAGCAGCACAGAAGGCCTAATTCTAGTTACATCGCTCTTCCATGTGTTTGCACGGGTGACCGATGTTTTCCTTATGCTCATGCACATTTCTGTGCATGTGCATATGCTGATTGTGAGTGGGCATAGCATCGCGCTTGCTCCCACAAGTGTGGGCACGGGGGGCATGGGGGCGGTGGCAATGGGCTGCGCCAATGGGAATGCCCTGTGTTTCATGTGCATTCCCATGGAAATTAGGCAGTGACACGGATGCAAAGGGCAGGCATCTGACATCATTGGATGTTCCTGTACAGGGATCACGCAAAGCTAAGACACCAGAGAGTGTCTTAGTTTTGAGTGATCCTTCCAAACCTTCGATGGTCGGCGAATGATTGATTTGGCCACCACACCCAAGGCTGCAAATGGATGTTTATGCAAAACAATCCATTTGCAGCCATACGGGGAACTCACAGAGCACCCAATAAAAGGGCTGTAAACATTATTAATGCACCATATATTTTAACCCATTCATGTTTTTTTTCCTAACAGGCAAGCACAGTCATAAGTTATTTTTATTTTATTATTATTTACTAATTCCACCAGCGCTCCCATTTTATCATAAAAAGCCCTTTACCACAAGGAGCTGCTCAAGCACATGTGCAGTAACACATAATAAATCCCATAATTCTGTAAGTACAGATATATAAAGTAGGTCAATGGCAGTGAAAAATAACAATAGGTTGCCGGTTTACTGTATTTGGAATGCTGCACTATAAGAACAGACACTTCATCAATCATTTATGGACATCAGTTTAGAATTGTTATGCTAAAAAGATGCACATGAACGATTGTGCATTGTAACAGTTTATACAGCATACTGCACACCAGGACACTTTCAGGAATATCATAAACAATTAAGTATTAAAGAAAATATAGTTTTTTTTGTTATCTGTTTTGATATACTTTAGGACTGTCTGATACTGAGACCTACTCAGATAAAACATATAGAAGCTATGAAGAACTTAAACTTAAATGTAGCAAAGGAAGGGCCTGATTCAGGTTCATTCACAAAGCCCATTTGTGGGTCGATTTAGGATCACACGCAGTGATACGAATTTGTCCCCTGTCCCGATGGTCGGTGTTTGCACATGTGCATTTCTGCTCATTTGCAAACCCCGACAGTGAATGACTGTGGCAAGTTACACTCTCACCGGCCATTTGCAGCGGGGAGGGATGGGGCGGATGGCAGTGGGTGATCCATGGGAATGCCCAGCATTTTAAGGGTGTCCCCATGAAAATGCTGGGAGTTCCCATGGCGGGGGGACGATGCCTGCCAGGGGCTAGTGGCTGATGACATCAGCTGCCTGCGATGTGCACAGCTTACAGAGCAAAAATCTGAATCAGGCCCTTGGTTTGCTATTGGACAAAAACATGTGCACTGCAGGGGGGGGGGGGGCAGATGTAACATGGGCAGAGATTAGATTTGGGTGAGTTATTTTGTTTCTGTGCAAGGTAAATACTGGCTGCTTTATTTTTACAAATCTAAAATTACAGATTTAGAAATCTAATTTGCTATTTTATATGAGAATCTGTTGTAACTATAATAATAATAATAATTATTATTATTATTATTATTATTATTATTAATAATAATAATAATAAATACAAGAGCATTTTGATGTAGCTCACGTTATGCATACAAAACAATGACATACTTTAAATCCTAAATCTGGTGCTATATCAAAAGAAAACTACAGTAGTAAGTGTTTTTTCGTATAAATTATTTTATATAAATAATTTATTTTAATATCAAATTACTATTTAAAATAAAAAATGCTATAGGAAGATAGTATTTAATAAAACTTATTTTGGGAGACTTAAAAATAGTTGTATATTTTAAGCTAGTAATATTAGAATTAGAAATCTAATTCTAATATAAATAGCAAAATAGCAATTTAGTAGATTAACATTGAAAAATACCTATTATGTTTATATGTGGAAAGGAGGTTGTTAAACTAGTGTACTATATAATAATGAAATTTTAATGCTTTAGTTGCATATTTCCATTGTACATAAAAACTCATTTTTGTAAGAAAAGTAAACAGAGATAAGAAATTGAATCAAAGTTAACAATACAGAATACAAAAATAGTGTACTCCTAAAGCTACTAAATAATATATGATAGAAAAAAATGTTAAAGTTGACAAGTTAATGGAAAATCCAACTTATAAATTATAGACAATTACTTTTTTTGAGTGAGATCAAGAATGTTTTGATGTTACAAGTAATATAACTGAAATCCCTTATGTAGTCAAGATGGACCAACAGCACTGACATGACTTACAAATGTGACCTCCTGCATTATGCCAGTCACACCAACCAAGGACTGTTCTACAGTCCTTCTGAGAACACTAGGTCCTCTGCCAGGTGACCTGTGCTTTGTGTCTATTTTGTTTGAATGTGCATATTAGCTTCACAAATTTACCAGATTTGAAAAAACTGATTTTATTGATATGGAAAGGTTTGAGCGGCTTTCAGCTCAAAGCCGCCCAGTGTACATGGCTCGGCGATGAGCACTGCTGCGCGCTCCCGTATCATCGCCGGGAAAGCTGCTCAACTGCTGGTAATACCAGCAGATGAGCGGCTTTGAGGAAGGATTTGCATAGCGCTGCACTGATGGCAACGGGGGGGGGTTTAAATGACTCAGTGTGTATGTACTGAGCGTCTTTTCCCCCAGCGATGGTAGCGATCATCGTTGTCCATAAACACTGGGCATATTCGCCCAGTATGTATGGACCTTAACACTTGTACACAGGGGCAAATTTAATGGACAGGCCGCCCCTAGGCAAAACATTTTTGGCTGCCCCCCTCCCCCCATTTTAACATATTCATTATTAAGTCCTAACTATGCAATTGCCAGTATACTGTAATAATAAAATAGAGTAGAGCTAAAACCGGACCCTGCCTGATAATATACAAATAGAAACCTAAATCAGCGGCACTCGGAGACTGATGACATGTTGGTAAAAAAGTGTTGTATTAATTCAACATGGTGACAGCAGTCTCCAGGAGTCACCATGCTGAATTAAAACAACACTATTTTTACCATGTACTTGAAGTCATCACACATCCATTACATATTATACCGCATGCCTTAATGCCCATTACACATTATGCCACACGCCATACCTATTACACCACATGTCGTAATTCCCATTACACGCTATACCAAACACCATAATGGCCATTAACATTATACCAAACCCTGTAATGCCCATTACACGTTATACCAAACCCCGTAATGCCCATTAACATTATACCAAACCCTGTAATGCCCATTACGCGTTATACCAAACCCTGTAATGCCCATTACACATTATACCAAACCCTGTAATGCCCATTACTTGTTATACCAAACCCCGTAATGCACATTACTCATTATACCAAACACCGTAATGCCCATTACACACTATACCAAACACAATACTGCCCATTACACATTATACCAAACACCATAATGCCCATTATATGTTATACCAAAAAAGTAATGCCCATTATATAATAACACACGCCATACTGCCTATTACATATTATGCCACATAAGTGCCACTTACTTGCATGCTCGTTGCTATGGGTTTCATGCTTGATTCCAGGGGTTTCATGCTTTGTCTGGGGTCTGTGTGACAGGTAGCCAGTGACACCTGTGTGGTGTCAGTGTCACTCAGCCTTCCCTGTGGAGAATAGGCCAAGTAGGAGGGACCTGCTAGGGCAGCAGGGGCCAGGGGGGCAATTTCTCAGAGCCACAGGACTCAAGAGGGTGGGCCCACAATCACAGGGCTGGAGCCTGGCCGGGCTTTGCTAGGGCAGCCTGAGCCCTTGGCAGCAGCAGGGGCCAGGGACGCAAGGGCTCCTCACAGCCTATAAGTGCTACACGGTGACGGCCCCTGAGCCACAGGGTATGCTGGGCCCCACACACAGCATTGCACTGCACTGTCTAAGTGCACTTTTTGCCACAAATTATCAGTGGAACTTACAGTACATATACTGATGCTGCGGAGGCACTGGGCTGCGGAGGCACTGGGACTTGTCTGGACGGGTGGCGTTCAATAGTCAGGGAGCATCGGGCAGTCACACAGACTGGCAGCCCGCAGCCCCATCACCCGATTCTCCGGCGGCAGCGGAACAGCGCTGTGTGCAGCCCCAGCATCCGTGATGATTAACGGCTCCAGGGTGCGTGCACACAGCGTTCTTCTGCAGAGTCTGCCGTGTCTCAGCAACAGCGCTGCGCTGCCCCCCTCATCATGTTCAATGTGAGCGCCGGCGGTGGCGGCGGAGAATCGGATGCTGGGGCTGCGGGCTGCCGGTCTGTGTGACTGCCCGATGTTCCCTGACTATTAAACGCCACCCGTCCAGACTAGGCAGCCTGGCTGCCGCCCTTAATATGTGCCGCCCCTAGGCCCGTGCCTCACGGGCCTAGTGGCAAATCCGGCACTGCTTGTACAACTGTGTTCAAATGAGTCCCATTCTGTAAACGCAGTGCTATGATTTCATACCAAGTTTGCATGTGCTTCAGCTGCTATATTGTACATATTGTATACTGATAAATGCATAGGAATGCAATCACTGATGCATTTATAATGGGTGAAGTGTGCGCGATGCACACATACATGCCCCTGGGTCCCTGGGTAGAAGCACAGCAAAAAAATTATCACACTGGGAAACTCAGATCACCTGTCAGCACAGAAGTAAAAGGGAGGTGGAGAGGGCAGAGCATATATGTAGGTGGCAGGTGACTGAGGGATGGATATGTGTGTAAGAGGGTGTGGATGGGGAGGGCTGGGGTATATGTGTGAGAGGGAGGTGACTATATTAGGATCATACATGCATAAGAGGGAGGTGTCTGGAGTACAGGTGTGTAAGAGGTAGGCGGATTGGGCAGGGCTGGGTATATGCTTGTGTGTGAGTTGTTTAAAAATAAAAATAAATCAGTCATCTGGAATCTTTTATAGGACCCAACTACTTTGCTTTTGGCCACACTAAATGTGTTTCACTCAGGAGGCCTAGAGCCACCACCCATCACAGGCGTAATGAACAGGGGAACATGACTGTGACAGTACATACTGTACCATGAGAAATGTTTAACCTATTCTATAACAATAAATGGCTGCTTCATTCCTGCAGACATTTTGCAAATGAGTACTCTATATTTTCTGTGTCTATTATGTGGCAGCTTTGAGCCTCCTGTAAGTGAATAGAATGCTATCCAATACTTATTTGCCATTTTTATTAGGTTACAAGTTGGTTTACCCATTGTAAGTTTTTCTTTGATTGCATGAGGTGTGAATTGGGAGCAGACAATGCTGAGTGCCATGCCGGAGGGATGAGGCTGAGTTCAATTGAACTCCACCACTTTGCATATTATTTCAAATTCATCTGGAACTGGTAAACATTGGTAAATAACCACATTTTCTTGGCATGCAAATTCATATTAATCAACTAACAGCTGTAAGATAGCTTACTAATTAATTCCAAGACTGTACTTGTTTACATATTACCATCAATTGCTTTTCCATTCTACTAACAAGTTTTACAATATTGGTTAGCTGTATGTTTTAAAGGAATTATTATTAAATGAAATTATTGTATTTTATATTACCGGACAGTGATTGTTCCAAATGTATTGTTTGTAAAAATATATACTTTTTAGTAAAAAAAAATTCTCACATCTCTGGATTGGCGCTGTTCTTTTTTCTTGTTTTGCTTTGTTTTTCTAAGGGGTGGAGTACTCCCTTATTAAAGGACAGCAGCAGATTCAGAGTATATACATCTGCGTTTGGTCACCTACTCTTTTCTGACCCTGGGAAGCCCCAGGCATAAAGTCAGGTACAGTAAATGAATAAACCTGGGATCCCTTATTGGGTTCTTAGACATGTACTACTACAGTAGATACTGTAGGCTCCAGGTCATGACAAGGACAATGAAAGGGGGAAGTAAGCTAGGGCCAGATGCACTAAGATTTAACAGTGATAAAATGGAGAGTGAGCCAATCAGTTCCTACCTGCCTTGTCACAGACTGTGTTTGAAAAATGTCAGGCAGGAACTGATTGGCTGGCTGTTTTTCACTCTCCATTTTATCACTTTTGAAGCTTAGTGCATCGGGCCCCTAGTCTTCATTTTATTATGCAGAGATGGTAACAACAGCAGATGGTAAAAGACTTGCCATGGTAAATATATCCACACAGGCAAAATAATACAAAACAGTGCACAATATGCAACACACAGGGGTGGAGATGATGCTGTAGATGTCTCATGGCATCGATAGTGATATTTCAGAGAGATGCACATTTGGACTAGTAGGAGAGTGCGGAGTGGATACTGGCAATGGAGAACAGTAATGAGGTATCAATATTGAATGAACAGTCGATGATATGATGATGAGCAGGAGAAGAGATGACTGTAGTAGTTGATGCTGAAGAATCAATGAAAAAGGACAAATGATGGAATGAACTGATGAATTGATGTTGAATGAACAATCAAAGATGCAGAGTTAAGGAATCAATGTCAGACAGACAATCGATGGTGAGGAATTCAAGAACCGATGTTGGATGGACATTCGATGATGAGGAGTTTAAAAATCGATGTCGAACAGACCATAGATGATGAGGAGTGGAAGAATCGATGTCAGACAGACAATTGATGATTTCTTGTAACATTTACCAATGGTAGCTGTTATCAATAGAGACTCTCTGATCGTGACTTTTAATAAGAGGTGGTACTTTGGAGAGGAGGAGTGCTGGAAATACTTTAGCAGTGACTAATGGTAGATGATAGTAGACACACTTGTAATCGTCTGGAACGGAAGGAATGGGAATCCGTTTTAAAACTGGAAGGAGCCAGACACTGGAGTATGTAAACAGATACATTCCCACAGAAGCTGAAGCATGGGATACAGCTATGCTGATGATATCATTGCACTGGCCAGTAGGAGGTGTTCTCCCAGAATACTTATACTGACCAGTGTTGCAACAAACAAGTGTCAGAACTGCTATCCCAGGATTGGTTTTGGTGAATTACGTGATTGCATCCAACATGGCAGCACCCATATCTGGTGCATGGAAGGGAATCCTGGCTTGGTTCTGACAGGCATGGGACCTGTAATGATGGCAGAAAAGCAGGACAGTGTAGAGTACTGATACTTGAGACTGCTGGAGGCAGGGAGGTGTATATTACTGCGGCAGTATGGAGGAGGCTGGATGACTACGGGAAACACCGGCCAGTTGGCAGGCAGCACGCTGTACCAACACAGCACAGATGACTTCTGGAAAGATACCGCAGAGCAAGTCTGGAGAAGAACTTCAATGGTAAATGAGTACTTTTAATTCCCTTGATCATGACAGTTATTCTGTCACTTCATACATTTATAGGGGTATTCAATCTCTTGCAGCCATCTCCCAACGGAGGAGATGGCTGTGGGGCCCTATTCAATGCTGTCTTCCCTGACAGCATTGAACAGGGGAGCTCGGCAGAACGAGCATGACTTCATTAGCAGTCGGGCTCATTCTGCAGAGAACGGCCGGGAAGTGACGAGCTCCCGGGTGCAGCTTGCCTATTCCCGGCCGCAGCTCATGGCCACGCCCCCTTCTACATACGGGACATTGTATCCTGCTTTGTCGAGCAGACCAAGAACAGGACTGGGTCACGGCTGTTGTGCCAGCTCGACAGCCGTGGCCCAAGATTGAATACCCCCTTAATGTTTTTTCTTTTTTTACATAATACTCTGATATATTGCTGTTCTGCTTTTATAATCTGCTTTTATATTCTGTGTATTGGGTCTAGACACTTAGCTCTGCTGTTACTGTTTTTTTGGAAAACATTTTCTTTTCATTTTCCAAATTAAAGAACATACACATTTCATTACTTTTGTGCAGAGATCAGTCAATAAACCAAGCATTCATCAGTGTGCCTTTGTTTGTACTGAATGTACATTCAGTATTATGGGTATTTCCAGCTTCTTTATAGCACTCTGAGCTTTTTGCTTCTTTAGATGACTCATTCTGGGTTCCTAGACTCTGCATTTTGCCTTTAAGTGCCTCTGACTAGTGCTTTTAATAATGCAGCCCTGAACTCTTAATGCACTATTAGATTTACTTGCACTTTCAATTTGCTATTGAATTCATCCACAAGTTTCCTTTAAACATAATCTAATGTAAGTTCATCATATGGTCTGGCATCAAGTGCTGTTACAAGTGTTTTATACAGTAGTTGTCTGGGAGATCATTGAGTAGCAGGGCAGCCCAGCAACAAGGAGGTCAACCAAGGGTACAACTATACCGGGCCCTGAAATTCAGTAGTTGTCTGGGAGACCACTGAGTAGCAGGGCTGCTCAGGCCCAGCAACAGTGGGGGGGCTGCAAAGGGGACAACAGCAGTACCAGCTCCCACTCAAGCACTACTCAGCTGCAGCCGCCTGTGTCAGTGTTTTGCTCTCTGTCCCAGGAAGTGCAGCTCTCCTCTCTCGCTGCCCCTTCAGTGTGATCTGCAGCTTTCCACTTATGCTAGATGACTGCCCAAGGTTGGGACTCCAGATCAACAGGGCAATTCTCCCTCATGGGGGTCCATGACCAAGCTCGCAACATATCGAAGGCAACAATTTTGTGCTCACATCTTTATTGAAGTACCAGCAGACAGCATTCCATTGTCAGTATACTGACAACAGGGAACCTGACCATCAGCCAGTTATGCCACACCAGTCCACTCCTGCGAATGTGTTGTTAGGCCTCCATGAGAGCAGCCCAGTGCTGTCCAGACAGGGATTCTCTCTTCATCCACCATGGGAGAATCCTCTGCCATACTGTATGTCCCAGAAAAGTCCCTACAGTCACTACTAGCAGGGCTGCACTAATTTCCATTCTCTGACCCATGTTTGTTTGAGTACACAAGGATTTGCTTTGACCATGTGAAACATGATACCAAGGCCAAATAAAGTGGCGTGTATGTTGTGTATGTGTGTATATAGAGAGCAGAAAGAGCTGGCATTCAGGCTTAGTTAATAAATTGAAAAGGAGAAGTGATCTTAGATGTTTCAGAGTTTAATCCTTCTTTGAGAACATATAAACAAAAAAAGGCACACCTTACATAGCCTAATCACTACACTGGGAAACCACCATGACTGTAAGCAACATCAGGCAGAAGTACACCTATTACCACACAAATCTAGCACAGAAATATTCTATCAGATCATATGTATATGTACACTATTAAAAATGCTGGATAGTTCAATTGGTACTATTTATATGATAAAGTAGAATTACAAAAATATAGAAATATGATTTCAATATTAAACAGTCATAGTGATACCTAAAGTAAGCTCAACTCGATCTTATGCGATCTAGTACAAAAAGTACATTCTGCGTATACTTTTTGTGCTGTGCAATGTGATGTGCGCAGGAGCGTGCATCACATTACACCCAAAAAAATGCACCATGTATGGGCAGCTTAACCTGCCCTTCCGTGGCCTAACCTTAACCCTCCACTGCTGATCCATGTCAAATGACAGCATTTCACATACCGAAACTGTGGTCATGTCAACATTCTGCACATATTTACAATATTGACATCATAACTGTTGACGTTGTGTTGTCCACATTATAAATGCTGAGATTTTTACTACAACCAATCCAAAGAGTTCACAGAATGGGTATCTGTAGATAAGTATATTTGAGGGGGTTTGTGGTTGTATTTTCTTCCTCGGTAAGAGAAATAAAGGATCCTTTGCAGCCATATTATTTATGTATTATCAATGTATCTTGTGTACAGCAGCAGATAATCTCATATTGCCAATTCATTGAAACAAAATGAGTTGTCATACAGTGTTCCCAAATTTGACCCCATTGCTCTCCTTCTAATTGTAAAAACTTATTCCTGTCACAATAAACCTAATTACGGATTGAAGTAAGTTCTACTAATTTGAAAAAATATGGAATTGGAGATCTTAAGTAATATACAGTAGGCTGTCCTTACTGTAAGTAATTATGTAACTGCTTCCATTTCAGCAGCATGTGATTTACATGTACAGTATATAAATTGCACAGTGCATAAGAGAAAATGTGTGTCACCATAGTTACCAGAGAGCAGCATACAGTGATATCAGTAGGTAGTGCTACTGGCGTGTTGCATGTGGATGCTTGGTGAGCATAGAAGGAGGGTTGGTATATATAGTTTCGGCAGGTTTGTTGTGTTCTTGTACTGTGGGGAAAAATCAATAAAGCTTGAAAACATTGGAATTTCACCTGCTAGCTATTAATCCTTCTTTGTGATAGTGCCGCATGTGAACAGTTATCAACATTTGAAGTGTAATGTGGAGAAACTATCCTTACATTTATAAATAAATAGTGAAATTGATGTTTGTATGCATGTGTGTGTGTGTACATACAGTATATATATATATATATATATATATATATATATATATATGGTGCCACATTCTCAACCAATGTAGCTTTGATTTGATGGTGCTTGTGATCCAACAAGTTAATAGTGATATATCTGCATTGGAGAAAGAAATTGGTGATTGTGAAACCCATGGGTTAAACACACTTAAAACAGACACTAGTGCTGATTGGCTGAATAAATTGGAGGAAAATGTCAATGCTTTCAGGGAAGAATTATTGATTTTCAAGAAAAACAAATATAAAAAGGTCCGTGAGGATTATAAAGATGTCAGGGTATATCCCTGGATCTTTTCCCAAAGTAATCCCAAAATCTGGAAACCTCGTGCCGGTGGCAGACGGAGGTACATCAAACCTTATACTGATATCGAGTCTCAGACGTCAGACTCGGATCAGTCTAATTCCAACTCAGGGGCCCTTTTTTTAGGAGAGGCAAGCAATTCGAGAGGGAGAAACAAAGGAAAAAATGCAGGCGGGGTGGGAGGAAGAACAGGCACAAGGGAACAGCCCCCCCGAGGCCCGAAAAGATAACGGTATATAATATATCTGATTATACTCTCTCCCCCATCGAAGAACAAGTGTTAGCCAAAGGGCTTTCATTTGTACAAACGTTTAAACAAAAAAACTTTGACTGTGAGGTGGAGCTACATAAGTTCCACCGTCAACTTAAACTCAAAGATTATTTTTCCAAGCAAATCAGTCCCCCCTCTAGCGCTCTGCCGTTTAAAAAACGAAGCACATTTGACCCCCCAAGTTCTAATGCGTCCATTGCGACCTTCATTAGACTTGTAAAACAAGATCTCATTGCATTCATGTCTCAACAGAAATTTTCCTACTCCAATACTACCATGGAGGAAAGGGGTGCTATCAATTCGCTTAAAAATAATAAAACAATTATAGTGCGTGCAGCTGACAAAGGGGGTGGTGTAGTTGTTATGAACTTTAGTGACTACACCACAGAAGTTAAACGTCAATTGGCAGACCCAGTCTGCTACAAAACCCTTCGATATGATCCGACCCCCTCCTATTCCAAAGAGCTCGATGGCATACTTTCCATCGGTGTCACTAATGGATGGATAGATGAGGTGACATGTGAATTTTTGACTCAAGCATTTCCTGTCACCCCTTTAATTTACATCCTGCCTAAAATCCATAAGTCCCTCCATAGACCACCAGGGAGACCTATCATTTCGTCAAGGAATTCTTTATGTCAAAATTTATCACAGTACGTGGATTTTTTTCTTCAGGCAATTGTATTGAGCATTGACATTATACTAAAAGACACTACAGACTTTTTAGTTCGTATTGACAGACTAGGTCCAGTACCTCCCAATTGTATCTTGGTTACGTGTGATATCACGAGCCTTTATACTAACATCAGCCATGAAGCAGGATTACAGGCAATTAAACGTATGCTTACACAAAATCCAGCTTACAAGGGTCCTCCCGTTGAGTATTTTTTGTTGCTGATTGATTTTATTTTGCACAAAAATTATTTTTTGTTTGATAATTCATTTTTTTTGCAGTTACAGGGCACAGCCATGGGCTCTAACATGGCACCCGCATATGCAAATTTATTTATGCACGATTATGAATCAGCACACATTTTACACAACCGGTCTTTTTCATCATGCATTACTTCTTACGTTAGATTTATTGATGACATTTTCTTTGTTTGGACGGGAGGCCCTGAAAAGCTGGATTTATTTATGAGGACACTAAATGAGATACCAGGTACCATCAGATTTTCGTACATCAGCAGTCCCACCAAAGTTTGTTTTTTGGACGTCGACGTTAGTATTGAAAATTGTTGTTTTCGTACTTCTATATACAAAAAACCAACGGACACCAATTCTGTTCTTAGAGCAGAAAGTTTTCATCCAGCCCCACTGAAACGCGGGCTACCATACTCCCAATTACTGAGGGTAGTTCGTATTACCTCAGTAAGGGATGAACTTCCGAGTGCACTACAAGAGATGGGCAACGATTTCATCGCAAGAGGATATGACATTAAAGAGGTCAAGGAAGCCATCGACCGTTGTTTACTGCTGAACAGAAATGAGCTACTATCCCAGCCTAAAAAAGATAAAACTACATCTCGTATGATTTTTCCAACAACCTATTCGATAGCTTCCACAAAACTACGGGACCTAGTTCTTCAGCACTAGCACATATTACAGACTGACCCAGTAATGGGTAATTTTTGCCATGAAAAGCCACTTTTTGCGTACAAACGTAGCAGTAATCTCAGGGACCAGATTACTTTCTCTGACATTAGTCCAACACCCAGCAGGAGTACCTGGTTGGGCGGTAAAAATGGTGCTTTCAAATGCAGTGGTTGCGTGAATTGCCAACATATGACTACGGGAGAATACTTCACGCATCCCAAAACTGGAGTCAAAATCAAATTACACCAGCGCATGTCATGTGACAGTAAATTTATTGTCTACGTTATCATCTGCCCGTGTCCTTTCCTCTATGTGGGGAAAACGATCCGTATGTTGAAGGTACGAATAGGGATGCATAGGTCATCAATTAAAAAAGTGATGACGGTTAGGGACCAAACTACACCACCGGTAGCTCGACATTTCTTCGAAGCAGGACATACAATCAGGGATTTCAAATTCATGCCCTTATTTCAAGTTAAAGCCCTTAAAAGAGGTGGCGATCGCCATCTAAAACTCTTACAAAAAGAAAGAGAGTTCATTTACAACTTGGGCTCACTGGCACCAGCAGGTTTAAATGAGGAATTAAACCTCAACGTGTTTTTATAGTGGGACTGCTGTTGTATACATTATATTGTATGCATTATTTGTTCATTGATGTGTAGCATGTATCTTTATTATTCTGATGACTATTCTTCTTATTCCTTTATGTCCTGGTTATACATAGTTCTGTGGTTTACTCCTTTGTGGGCACTATTGGCTCATTCACCTCTTTTGCACATGATATATATAATATTATACTGTGGTATATTCTTCAAAAAATATTTTTTGTACCATTATTTGATTATTATTTTTGTGCCTGGATTTTCAGCAATATCACCTTCTTGCTATATTGCTTGTGTATGGTTCTCCATTTTTGGTGACATTTTCACGGTGTAGTATCCAATTGATGGAGTCCCCAGTGAGAGCCTTGTTTTCAATTTCACACCTATTAAACATTAACACCTGCGGTATCTAGATTTCACACCCGATACTGAATGGACCGGCACTTTACGTTTATTTCTATTCCCTTACAGATTGACTGGCGCCGGGGTCATGGCCGTGCGTTCCACGACCAGACCCTGTGCGTTCCAGCATTAATCAGTGACGTCAACGTCCGCCGCTCTGATTGGATGATGGCGCTACGTGCACTGTTTGGTGTGCGCCGCGCTTGTCTCCCACGGACGGCGCTGACAGCGTCCCTGTTACTTATTTATTAGTTACACTCTCCTGGCGCCGGGGACCGGAAGCGGATGTGCGTTCCACAGCCGTCTTCCGCGTTCCAAGACGCCGGAGTCATTGGTTGCCGGTCAGCTGGGTGGTTTGCAGTTGCAGGTGAGGTATGTTGAATTGATTTTGGCGGCACTGGGGGCTCTATTTAAACGGCAGCATCACCATTCAGCACTATACCCTTGATGAAGGTGGCGTGACCACCGAAACAGGCTGTCGGGTACTTGGCTCTAAACTCTGGCTACTGGTTACAGGTTTCCCCTATATTCACATTCATGTTGTGTGGGAATTGTACTGCTTTGCAAAAGTTGGACCTGTACCTTATTCTATGTTTTTTTGACATATGCTGCCATGTGCTAATTCTTTTGTGATATAAAGCCATTTTTTCTTTGCTTACATATGGTGTGCTGATTACTATCTACCTCACAGGTAGAGACCAATATATGTAATTTTTATGTAGTCAGGCACCCAGAAGTTGAACCCCAGACGGTGTGCGGTTTCTCTTGTATATATATCTATATATATAGATATAGATATATATCTATATATATAGATATATATATCTACATTGAAACAAACGGGCGCTCCATAGTGCGTTACCAGTATAAATTTGTTTTTATTTATATGAAAACAAGACGTCCCCAATAGCAAGGGGTAACGTACCGCAATAGGCGGTATAAAACACTGCAGGAATATCAGCATAAAAGATTAGTGCACAGCACTGTTACCGATTCAGGAACGGTCTCTCTCTTGTCTGGGCTCCGGTCTCAGCGATGCTAGGCCATGCCCCTACGCGTTTCGTCACAAGGACTTCGTCAGAGGGCTGGCCCAGCATCGCTCAGTCACCTCACATATACCCGATGCTCAGGTGCATCGGGTTAGCTTTAATTTGAGAGAACTGCTCGTAATTACAAACATGTTCAATACACTTCTATGTTACAAAAGTTTTTCTTATGATCTTACAATGAAAAATAGTTGCAAACATGTAAAGAATATACCCACATGTTGCCTATAATCACACAGTCTACATATTTGTAAAATCTGCACACTAAATCAGTAATATATATCCTGTTGTTAAAAAACCTTTTTAACATTTAAAATAACGCGCACATAACAATATGCGCTAATCACAAAAAACATCTCTTATATATTTGGCTACATCTGTCACTCAAAGTGTGTCTGGAGCTGTAACGCTGGGTTGTGGACTTCCATCTTAATTTATGATTGTCATCACCTGTTTTAAACAGGGTAATTGATAAGAAAGGTGTTTAAGCACAGGTGATAGTAATCCATAAATTAAGAAGAAAGTCCAGAAACAGAGCAATGTGTCCCTCCTGGAGAGGGTCATGTTGGGAGGTATGCACCTCCCTCCCTCCCTCCCCCCCACCCATTCACGGCATCCCCACAATTAAATGGCACATGCAAAACACTGACATGGCTATGGTCGACAATGAAAAAGGTTGACAAGATTTATTTTTCACTTTTTCAATGTTTTCATATTCATTCTCATGTGTCGACATGGACACCAATGAAGTGCCACACTTATGTCAACATTTACATGTGTTGATTTTTTCTTGTGGCGATTCGCGGCACCCCCCGCGACCCCCCCCCCCGCGATTTGCAGCACACACCCCGCAATTCGCGGCACCCCCGGTGACTCCCACAATTCGCGACACCCACACCCCCCCCGCAATTCACGGCATCCACCCACGACCCCTCCTCCCGTGATTCGCGGACACCCCTCACCTCCTCCCTCCCCCCCACCCCCGCACGCGATTCACGGCAACCCCAGGATTAAATGGCACATGCAAAACACTGGCACAGCTATGGTCGACAATGAAAAAGGTTGACATGAGTTTTTGAAGATTTATTTTTCTTTTTTTGAATGTTTTCATATTCATTCTCATGTGTCGACATGGACACCGATGAAGTGCCACACTTATGTCAACATTTACATGTGTTGAACTTTCTGTGTTGATTTTTTCTTGTGGCGCTTCGCGGGACCCCCGGCGACCCCCCTCCCGCGATTTGCAGCCCACCCCCCGCGATTCGCGACCCCACCCCGTGACACCCCCCCCTCCTGCGATTCGCGGCACCCCGCGACCCCCCCTCCCACAATTCGCGCCAACCCCCCGGGCCCCCCCTCCCACGATTCACGGTGCCCCCCACGACCCCCCCTACCGCGATTCCCCACCCCTGACCTCCCCTCCTGTCATTGCGGCAACCCCCCGCCCCCGCGACCCACCCTCTCGTGATTCACTGCAACCCGCCGCGCCCCCCCCCCTCCCACAATTCGCGGCACCCACACCCCCCCCCCGCGACCCCCCCTCCCGCAATTCACGGCATCCACCCACGACCCCTCCTCCCGTGATTCGCGGACACCCCTCACCTCCTCCCTCCCCCCCCACCCCCGTGCGCGATTCACGGCAACCCCAGGATTAAATGGCACATGCAAAACACTGGCACAGCTATGGTCGACAATGAAAAAGGTTGACATGAGTTTTTGAAGATTTATTTTTCTTTTTTTGAATGTTTTCATATTCATTCTCATGTGTCGACATGGACACCGATGAAGTGCCACACTTATGTCAACATTTACATGTGTTGAACTTTCTGTGTTGATTTTTTCTTGTGGCGCTTCGCGGGACCCCCGGCGACCCCCCTCCCGCGATTTGCAGCCCACCCCCCGCGATTCGCGACCCCACCCCGTGACACCCCCCCCTCCTGCGATTCGCGGCACCCCGCGACCCCCCCTCCCACAATTCGCGCCAACCCCCCGGGCCCCCCCTCCCACGATTCACGGTGCCCCCCACGACCCCCCCTACCGCGATTCCCCACCCCTGACCTCCCCTCCTGTCATTGCGGCAACCCCCCGCCCCCGCGACCCACCCTCTCGTGATTCACTGCAACCCGCCGCGCCCCCCCCCCTCCCACAATTCGCGGCACCCACACCCCCCCCCGCGACCCCCCCTCCCGCAATTCACGGCATCCACCCACGACCCCTCCTCCCGTGATTCGCGGACACCCCTCACCTCCTCCCTCCCCCCCCACCCCCGTGCGCGATTCACGGCAACCCCAGGATTAAATGGCACATGCAAAACACTGGCACGGCTATGGTCGACAATGAAAAAGGTTGACATGAGTTTTTGATGATTTATTTTTATTTTTTGGAATGTTTTCATATTCATTCTCATGTGTCGACATGGACACCGATGAAGTGCCACACTTATGTCAACATTTACATGTGTTGAACTTTCTGTGTTGATTTTTTCGTGTAGCAATTTTTTTCCAGTGACAACTATGAACTATGTGCATGTCAACCTACACATCATCAACCAATTCTTTGTATAATATATAACACCTGTTCTGTTTTACTGTAGGTGTTTTAAGTCAGACCTTTTACTGCTACTATTACTGTTTATGTAAATGCATTCTGAATGACAGCAACATCCTACCATCCTTCTACAAGAATATATAACCAACTAGGTGATTCATCGCGCACCTTGCCCCCCCTCCCGCAATTCACGGACCCCCCGCGCACCCCCCTCCCGCGATTCGCAACCCCCCCTTGCGCAATTTACGCCCCCTCCCACGCTTTGCGGACCCCCGCCCTCCCCTGCAATTCGCCGACAACTGCGCCCCCCCCCTCCCTTGATTCACGGCACCCCCCGCGCCCCTCCCGCAATTCACGGCACCCCTAAGCCCCTCTTTAGTCCCCCGTATACTCACACACCCCTATCACTACCCAGCTTCCTGCTCTCCTGAACCGTAACTTCCACCACTGGGGAGTCGCTGACGCTGTTTTGCCCACATGCCCCTATCATGCCTCATAGCCCAGCCTCCTGCTCTCATGCACCCGAACTCCCACCCAGTAGGAGGAGACACTGACTAAGGGCCACCATCCTGTACTGCCACGATGGACCCTCACCCACTGGCAGAAGCTGCACAGTATCTCCCACCCTCCTCTTTAGTCCCCCTTATGCCCACACACCCCTATCACTACCCAGCCTCCTGTTTTCCTGTGTCGTGACCTCCGCCAGTGGGGAGCCGCTGACTCAGAAACACCCTACTATACTATTGCACACCCACATAAACAACACGCACACACCCCCCCACACCCACAAATGTACCCTCCACACTATCAATGTACATCTTACTCTGTAACTGCTTTTTAATTAAACAAAACAATACACACCCCTTCCACATCATATGCTCTCTATTTAACACATTTCACCTATAACTCAAGTTGCAATACAGGCCATCTTTCATACAATTCTAACCATATTTCTCATAAACAAATGTTCACAAATTAAGGGGGCGCAGCCCCTTACGACGGTGTGAAGAGCGCCCGTAGGGCGCGATGAATCACCTAGTAGTCATATACATCTATAAAAAAAGAAAGAAAAAAAGGAAGAGATAAATAAGAACAGATAATTGATGATTAGTTTTTAAACCCATTTTAAAAACTGAGTTATTTCTAACCCGTCATTCAAACCATATGGCGTCACTGTGTTTAAATGATACATCCACCAGGATTCTTTTTTACCCAGCATAATATCTCTATTGCCACCTTTTATGTTTAACTCTACATGTTCTAAACCAACGAACTTGAATGTGGATGGGTTACTTGCTTGACAGGCTTCAAAATGTCGGGGCACGCTATGATGTTTGACCTTGTTCTTGATATTACGATAATGTTCTAATATTCTAATTTTTAACATGCACCTTGTCTGCCCAACATATTTCATGCCACACGGGCATACTAAAAGGTATACCACATATGTTGTTAAACAATTCATTACCCCTTTAATTATTATTTCTTTTCCATTTTTATCTATAATTTTCTTTGTGCCCCTCATACATTGAGGACACATCTTACATCTCCCACATTCAAAGAATCCTTGTGGGGGTGGCAAATTATATATGGTAGATTGAATCTTTGGGGGGCCAATGGGTAATAGGCTTGGAGCAAGTCTGCTTTTTAAGAAGGATGCCCTCCTAAAGACAAGTTCGGGACGGTCTCCCACCACATCCTTCAGGTATGGATCCATCCTGATTACCTGCCAATGTTTATTTAAGATCCTCCTGATTTCATCATTCTTAACATTATACTGAGTGATGAAAGGACAAAAGGATTCCCCTTGTCCCTTCTTTTCAACCTGTTTGTATATGGTCAATTGTTCTCGATCTAGTTTCATACAATCATCATATGCTTTTTGAACAAGACCTTCCGGGTAACCCTTCTCTTGGAATCGGGTTTTATATATATTAGCCTGTTCTTCAAACAATTGTAAGGTACTGCAATTGCGTCTTAATCGCAATAATTGCGAATATGGCAGATTATTTTTCCATTTTCACAGGTGACAGCTGTCATACTCTAAGTAGTTGTTGCTGTCCACCTTTTTAAAGAATGTGCAGGTCTCAATATATGGTGTACCAGTGAGATGGTTATATTTCGCAGTAAGTGTAAAGGTGCCCATACACTAGTAAGATTTATCTTCAGATCTGGCTGGTTGGAACAAAAACATGGTTATTGATGAGTGATAGTTTCAGTTTTCCAGCATTTCCAAGCAAATGGTCAACTGTCATTTGCTCTCATCCATAACCATGTTTTTGTTCCAACCAGACAGATCTGAAGATAAATCTAAATCTGCGTGTGTATGGCCACCTTAAGATCTAGAAAATGAGGTTAAACAACTGAAGGTAAAAAAGTTTAAAAGAGATAGAGATGATTATGCCACCAATCAGGTGAGAACCTGGCATAAACAACGTAATGAACAGAGATACAACCGTCCCAAAAATACTTATGGTAAAGATAGAAATATTTATGGACAGCAGAGATATAGGAATAGACCATTTGTCTAATGGGAAGAGAGACAATCTCAGGCAGTATACCCAGAGAAGCAGGTATATAAACAACCAACGCCTAATAAATGGGTTAAAGTAAACAAGGCAAATGCGTGGAATAAAAATAATTCAACCGAAAATGCCAGATCCCCACAACCAAGACTTAGGCACACACTATTGAAATTTATTTGCTTGGTCCCATGGACAATATGCTTTGAATATTACTCCAAAGGATAAAGACTCCTGTTATTTCAGCTACATTCTTCAACTACAAAAGGTTGCCCTACAATTGTGAGTGGAATATTACCATTATTGGGAACCATCTCTCCCATATTAACTGTGCCAAAAACAGCAAGGTCCACCATAGAAACAAGTCTCCACACACTAGGGAGGTTATTCTGATCGGTGCGGCCAAACGTGCGTACGTTCGCAATTAACGTACGCTCTCCGTACGCGGCCGTTGGGGTTAGGTCCACCCACAACTCTGCCGCATTCGTACGGCCAGAAACATCGGCAAAGGGGAGTGGCGTACAATTGAGCGTACGCCAACGTACACGGACGGGCCAGCCCTTACACTCCGACAACTGGCGTACAATTGAGCGTACACCACCGTTTACGGACGTCTCTCGGCCGTCTTCCCACCGACTTCTTGCGGCTATCTGAGCGTACGCCAGCTTGCACGGACGGGTCCCTATTGTTTTCAATAGAAAAGTCAGCTTATGTCACCGCTCGTGAGAGTGAGCGTACGTCCGTGTACGCTGACATACCCTTCATATATATGGACCTGCAAATCTTGCCTTTCAACTATAATTATGAAAATTAATTAATTGATTGAATTAATTAATGTGCAAAATAGTGGGCATGGGCTTAAAACATTGCTGAAACATCCTTTGTAGGTGTTAGATGTGGTTTATGTTATTGTATCATAAATACAAAACCTATGTTTGTATTAGAGTGAACACGTTGACACATGTCGACTTGTGTAGATTGAGTGTGCTACTGTGTAAAGTCTATGAAAGCACGTAGTGAATGTGTCGAACTGTTTAACAAATACCTACCTTAGCATATATAAGCAGGTCTTACAAAGATTCTTACCTTAAATTAAACAAACCTTTAAATGTAGAGAAGTATAGAAAGATAAGCTTCCAATGTGTTAGAGTGCTGTGTGTGGCTTGCAGGTAGTGAAATCATGGTTTGGACTTAATAGACTGCAGCATTGGTTATTACATTCAGGTGTATGTGTTTGGTAGTAATCCGCGTAAATTAGCTAACCCAGGCGCACGCTGGCATGCGGTATCTGTAGGGGTGGTTTGAGATGGCGGTTGGCGGCCGCCTGTTTTGTGTCCGAAATGAACGGTGCCTTAGTCGATCGTGCGGTAGTAGCACCGCTCATTTTTGGTGCTCACCCCCGTGTACGCCCATATTTACGCCCATTTTCCCTCATTATTTCGGCCGCTCCCCTCTTCACGCCCCTATGCCGTCCCCAATGCCCGTACACTCGCGTATAGGTTTTTTCGCACGTAGAGACCCGTCCGTAAGCGTTGTGGAGTGTTCGCGCCTGCGCATTAGCGAATGTACGCATGCGCAGATCATAGAAAATCCCGGGACGTACGCGTACGGCCCGGCCGCTCCAACCAGAATAAGGCCCTAGGAGAGGGGTGCTACAATCATCACAACAACTAAACCAAAGTGGTATATTTTATTACCTTTAAATGTACCGGTAGTATGTATGCAATTGTATGATTATTTTTAAATACATTTATTTTATAAATTCTTAAAAACATTCATTTGGTGACATTGTAATTTTATTTGCAAAAAAAATCCCCAGTGCTGTTCCTATCATCTTTGTTTCAGAGTGATTACCCCTATTTTATCAGCTGTTGGTTGAGAAAATAGTCTAATTCTAGCACCTGTAATAGGAAAGTGTCAATACTACTATCTCTTTTGTCCTAATTTATCTTAATGTTTGAACAGTTGTGATATAGCGCAAGTTATAGCCAAAACCGAAGAGTTTATGGGATGATACTATACTGTATATTATACTTTAATATAATGCACTTGCTGGATACCATTATTTCAGTAGATTAAAACACAGCAAACATGACAGTCACAAGTCTTAAAAGACCCAAATTGACCCCTTTTAAAACTTTTATAAAATATGATATTACATTTAAATTAAATATATACTCAGATGACATTTGCAAATGAGATTACATTAAGTAATGTCAGTGACAAATGATAGCCAGACCTGTTGGAGAGGTACAGTGACCTGAGGTTTAGATCAGTAGAAAACTATAGAGCTGATTCATCCATCCCTAGAGTTGCAGTAAAGTATTTGCGGAATCATAGCTCAGAAAGAAGAAAAATCTACCAAGGAGCCAAAGCTGTGTCATTTCCAGCCGCATGACTGAGGAGATAATTGGTAGTGTCTGCAGTGCTTTGGTGTAACATGTTATTTACCCACCAGTTCACCACCATACTACTGTTTATCTCTAACTACTGTATTATCTTTTGAGCATTGGATATTTTTTAACTAGAAATGACAGGATTGTGTTTGTCATCAAACAAGACTTCCTTCCCATGAACACATTTCTCTGTACTTAGAATATTTTATATCATTTTTGGGACAAGTTATGTTTTAATTATTGCCAATACATGGTTTATCACCCAGTGGCAAACGCAGGATTTTCAGAAGGGGGTTTCCAGAGGGGCGGAGCAAAGCACGGAGATGGACACTTAGGTGACCCAGTATATGCCGGGTCAGTTATAGTATTATAGATAGACCAAATGTATATAAATATTAATAATAATAATACAAAAAATATATATATATATCTCTTATATATTTGGCTACATCTGTCACTCAAAGTGTGTCTGGAGCTGTAACGCTGGGTTGTGGACTTCAATCTTAATTTATGATTGTCATCACCTGTTTTAAACAGGGTAATTGATAAGAAAGGTGTTTAAGCACAGGTGATAGTAATCCATAAATTAAGAAGAAAGTCCAGAAACAGAGCAATGTGTCCCTCCTGGAGAGGGTCATGTTGGGAGGTATGCACCTCCCTCCCTCCCTCCCCCCCCCACCCATTCACGGCATCCCCACAATTAAATGGCACATGCAAAACACTGACATGGCTATGGTCGACAATGAAAAAGGTTGACAAGATTTATTTTTCACTTTTTCAATGTTTTCATATTCATTCTCATGTGTCGACATGGACACCAATGAAGTGCCACACTTATGTCAACATTTACATGTGTTGATTTTTTCTTGTGGCGATTCGCGGCACCCCCCGCGACCCCCCCCCCGCGATTTGCAGCACACCCCCCGCAATTCGCGGCACCCCCGGTGACTCCCACAATTCGCGACACCCACACACCCCCCCCGCAATTCACGGCATCCACCCACGACCCCTCCTCCCGTGATTCGCGGACACCCCTCACCTCCTCCCTCCCCCCCACCCCCGCACGCGATTCACGGCAACCCCAGGATTAAATGGCACATGCAAAACACTGGCACAGCTATGGTCGACAATGAAAAAGGTTGACATGAGTTTTTGAAGATTTATTTTTCTTTTTTTGAATGTTTTCATATTCATTCTCATGTGTCGACATGGACACCGATGAAGTGCCACACTTATGTCAACATTTACATGTGTTGAACTTTCTGTGTTGATTTTTTCTTGTGGCGCTTCGCGGGACCCCCCGCGACCCCCCTCCCGCGATTTGCAGCCCACCCCCCGCGATTCGCGACCCCACCCCGTGACACACCCCCCCTCCTGCGATTCGCGGCACCCCGCGACCCCCCCTCCCACAATTCGCGCCAACCCCCCGGGCCCCCCCTCCCACGATTCACGGTGCCCCCCACGACCCCCCCTACCGCGATTCCCCACCCCTGACCTCCCCTCCTGTCATTGCGGCAACCCCCCGCCCCCGCGACCCACCCTCTCGCGATTCACTGCAACCCGCCGCGCCCCCCCCCCCTCCCACAATTCGCGGCACCCACACCCCCCCCCCCCGCGACCCCCCCCTCCCGCAATTCACGGCATCCACCCACGACCCCTCCTCCCGTGATTCGCGGACACCCCTCACCTCCTCCCTCCCCCCCCACCCCCGTGCGCGATTCACGGCAACCCCAGGATTAAATGGCACATGCAAAACACTGGCACGGCTATGGTCGACAATGAAAAAGGTTGACATGAGTTTTTGAAGATTTATTTTTATTTTTTGGAATGTTTTCATATTCATTCTCATGTGTCGACATGGACACCGATGAAGTGCCACACTTATGTCAACATTTACATGTGTTGAACTTTCTGTGTTGATTTTTTCGTGTAGCAATTTTTTTCCAGTGACAACTATGAACTATGTGCATGTCAACCTACACATCATCAACCAATTCTTTGTATAATATATAACACCTGTTCTGTTTTACTGTAGGTGTTTTAAGTCAGACCTTTTACTGCTACTATTACTGTTTATGTAAATGCATTCTGAATGACAGCAACATCCTACCATCCTTCTACAAGAATATATAACCAACTAGGTGATTCATCGCGCCCCGTGCCCCCCCTCCCGCAATTCACGGACCCCCCGCGCACCCCCCTCCCGCGATTCGCAACCCCCCCTTGTGCAATTCACGCCCCCTCCCACGCTTTGCGGACCCCTGCCCTCCCCTGCAATTCGCCGACAACTGCGCCCCCCCCCTCCCTTGATTCACGGCACCCCCCGCGCCCCTCCCGCAATTCACGGCACCCCTAAGCCCCTCTTTAGTCCCCCGTATACTCACACACCCCTATCACTACCCAGCTTCCTGCTCTCCTGAACCGTAACTTCCACCACTGGGGAGTCGCTGACGCTGTTTTGCCCACATGCCCCTATCATGCCTCATAGCCCAGCCTCCTGCTCTCATGCACCCGAACTCCCACCCAGTAGGAGGAGACACTGACTAAGGGCCACCATCCTGTACTGCCACGATGGACCCTCACCCACTGGCAGAAGCTGCACAGTATCTCCCACCCTCCTCTTTAGTCCCCCTTATGCCCACACACCCCTATCACTACCCAGCCTCCTGTTTTCCTGTGTCGTGACCTCCGCCAGTGGGGAGCCGCTGACTCAGAAACACCCTACTATACTATTGCACACCCACATAAACAACACGCACACACCCCCCCACACCCACAAATGTACCCTCCACACTATCAATGTACATCTTACTCTGTAACTGCTTTTTAATTAAACAAAACAATACACACCCCTTCCACATCATATGCTCTCTATTTAACACATTTCACCTATAACTCAAGTTGCAATACAGGCCATCTTTCATACAATTCTAACCATATTTCTCATAAACAAATGTTCACAAATTAAGGGGGCGCAGCCCCTTACGACGGTGTGAAGAGCGCCCGTAGGGCGCGTTGAATCACCTAGTATATATATATATATATATATATATATAAACATACATACATACATACATATATACATACAGGGGCGTCAACAGCAGTGTAGACCCCTGGGCATAGCAATGTATTGGGGCCCCTACCGATCCTCCAGCGGTAGGGGTGGGGAAAGCTTTGATGTCCTGTGGGTGGTAGGGGGTATTATATCAACCGCTCAGCATGTAGGGCCTGGATCAGTAATTCCACTAATTACCCCTTTCCTGCCCAGATGGTGGGAGATAAGGTAGGAGAAGGGGCATTGGGCTGAATGAAGGGGCCCTGATACATAACTTCCAGGGTGGTAGAGGATGTTTAATATGCAGAGGAGGGGCGTATAGTGGAGTGGGCCTATTATTCATAATTTTCTGGTGGGAGGACAGCTTGCTTGACTGCAGATATCTCCAGTTCCCCGAAATAGATTTATTTGATTTTAATGGAATTAAAAACTAGAGAATCCCACCAACCAAATGGTATTGGGGACTAGGGGATCAGAGTTCAGGAGGCAGAGCAATCCGCCAACGAGTATATAATACTACATACCAGGTGTGTGGAGCTGGAGCAGTAACCAGCTGCTGGCAGGCTGATATCTCTGGTTCTGGGAAGAGTAGAGACAAGCTACTAGTGTCCATCAAAGAGGGAGAGTCCCAGCTTTAGGAATATAGCCTCAGAAAAACTCTATGTCAGAAAGAACCTGAAATATCTGACTGGGAATAACAATTAACAAGCTTAGATGGGGACCACTGCTTTGAAGTCAGATATCTCCGGTTCCCAAGGGCCGATTTTTACAGTTCTTATATCCATGGAAAGAGGGGACCCTCAGCTTTCAGCTGAGGGCCCTTAGACTCCTGGGGTCTTTCTGGGTACTCAGAAACCCCCCCTGCGTGCGCTACTGTCACCATAGCCTATAATACCTTAAATTTTATTGCTACACTTCAGAGTGATCTTACTCTAAAGGTGCGTACACACGTACAGATTTTCTGTCTGATCTATCTGGTGGGAACAGAAACCTGGAAATTTATGGAGCAACTGACAATCAAAAAATTGTTCCCAAACACTTGAAAACAGACAGTGATGAGTCAGACAAATTGTTTAATCGTTCTGATATAACAAATTTATCAAAGCATAGATTTTTTCTGTTTTCCTGCATTTGGTTGGAAATTTTTGATTGTCAGTTGCTCCCATACATTTCCAGGTTTTTGTTCCCACCAGATAGATCAGACAGAAAATCTGTACGTGTGTACGCACCTTAAGATTGCCAGTGTTAACCGACACATATTTAATTACTTCTTCTGTGTTTGTTTACATGTTACATGTTTGTGAGTATGTTATACTTGATATGGAATAAAGGATTTAATTGAGATGTTTTCATTAAGTTGTGCCCCAGAGTTTATTTCCTTTCCCTTGTGATTACACAAAATTATGTACATATGTCAGTATTAAAAATGTGTATGCTTGTCTAACTGTGGGGCAGATGTATTAAGCCTTAACAAGAGATAAATGCAAGGGTGATAAAGAGAAATAACCATCCAGCCAAGCAGCTCCTTACTGACTTTTTTCAAACTCAGCCTGTAACATGGTAGATATGAGGTGATTTGCTGGAGGTTTATTTTGCTTTATCACTGTTTATCTCTTGTTTAGGCTTAATACATCTGCCCCTATGTGAGCTAATAGACAAGTGACATGAGCATGGTGCTGAAAACACTTGTATGCAGACAGTAAAAACATTACAAAAATGAAAACTAAAGACCATTCACCAGGTTTTGGCGATTGTGGGGTTTTGTCCAAACTCTTAGAAGCATACTCTTCTATTGCCACAAGGCCCAACTTGGTACACCTTATCAATTATTTTTGTCATTTTGGGGTATTTTTAAGAGAGATTGAGGTGTCACAATAGATTGTAGGGTACTCTTTACCTAGAAAGGCGCCCGCGATTGGCATCGCGGGCGTCGGGGGTAAAAAATCGCGAGCGACGCGATGCCCGCGATTTTCCCATAGGGATCAATGTTAAAACTGTGATTGGACGCGATTTTACTGTTAAATGCCTCAATGTCCGCGATTTGGCCATAGGAAACAATGTTAAATGGGCCACAGAGCCCTAATAGTGCCCTTGAACTGTGAAATGGCCCCCACAATTGTTAACGCCACCCCACGATCAACGTCAACCCGAAGCGTGGCGAGCGCAGCGAGCCCGCGAGGGGCGGTGGTACGCGTCCTCCGACCTTTTCATACCCCCACTATCCACGTCGGCGTGGAGTTGAGAATAGAATAGTGTGGCGAGCGCAGCGAGCCACCGAGCCCGAAGCGTGGCGAGCGGATGCGGATACCTTCACAGGTCAACGCGTCCCTTCGCGGGCTTCACAGGTGTCCGCGTCGCCATGGACACCTGGGAAGCCCGCGAGGGGACGCGTATAACTGTGAAGGTATCCGCGTCCGCTCGCCACGCTTCGGGCTCGGTGGCTCGCTGCGCTCGCCACACTATTCTATTCTCAACTCCACGTGGATAGTGGGGGTATGAAAAGGTCGGAGGACGCGTACCGCCGCCCCTCGCGGGCTCGCTGCGCTCGCCACGCTTTGTGTTGACGTTGATCGTGGGGTGGCGTTAACAATTGTGGGGGCCATTTCAGACTTCACGGTGACTATTTGGGCTCTGTGGCCCATTTAACATTGTTTCCTATGTAAAAATCGCGGGCATTGAGGCATTGAACACTAAAATCGCGTCCAATCTCACTTTTAACATTGATCGCGGCCATCGCGGGCATCGCATCGCACCCGTTTTTTAGTGCATTCGATGGTCGCAATGGTCGCGATGGGCGCCGTTCTAGGTAAAGAGTACCGATTGTAGTATGCTAAATCTAGAGATTTTAGCTGCCCATTTATGTTGGTTTTGGTTTTAGTTCTAATTTATTGTGGCATTTTGGTTTTGTGAACACCGCCTCACGTGTTTTTGTTTTGGATCTGCATGCTTTGACAAATGTGATAAAAACAGCTGATATCACATATTGGGGCCTTTTTTTATTGTACCTACAGTATTTAAACCTCAGTACCACAATAACATTATTTTCAAATAATTTTCAGTCAATTTTGACCCCTTCACAGCTCACAATATTGTTTTCAACTTTTCACCAATATTGACCGAAGGCTACAGGGAACTGGCTAGTTAAACTAAATGACAGAACAGTGGCACAAATGCATGTTCCATGCCATTAAACATTATGCCACACAGTAATGTTCATTGTTCACATTACACCACAAAGTAGTATACTTGTTCATGTTACCGCAGTTAAGCTACTTATACACATTACACCACAGAAGAGCCCTTATACACATTATGCCATGGTAGATCCCCTCCTCCCCATTTCTTACCTGTCCTCCTCATCATTATTCCTCCATCCCTTCCCCACATTGCTAAATCACACACAGGTCTGTCATCCGGGGGATACTGCCAGGACACCAGTCTCAGATCTGGATAGAAAGAGGACCTGGGACTGAAGTATATCAAGTATAAGTAGATGTAGAATTTTGTGGCCAATGCTGCAGTCGCTGAAGATTTTACAAAGCATGATGGGGGTTCGAAAATATGGGAAGGGGCCATGCTGTCCATCCCAGGCCCCACAATTTCTGATGGCAGCCCTGCACACACACATTGTTACACCGCAGTACATCACAGCACACACAGAGTTACACTATACTTTTTGGTCAGTTTTAATAGAGCAGTTTTGCAGCAGATTCTAACGGGAAATAGCAAAGTATAGTTTTAGAATGCCAAAAAAATAGACTTGGTTGTATTTTTTAATTGATGGTCAATGCCGATGCTTACTAAACATTAGGGGGAGAGTGATAAACCCCCAGCCAATCAGCTCCTAAATACCATGTCACAAGAAATGGTTGAAAATTGACAGTTAGCGGCCAATTTTAGAGAAATATGGGAAAAAAACAGATGTTACTGCATTTTGATAAAGTTCCATTACTCTGGAAACAAATCAATATGATTTCAATTAATTCTTATAGGAAATCAATTTTCATTTAGTGCTTCTTAGGTTAGCGCTCCAGTTTTCAAGAACAAATTAACAGTACTAAGCAAAGGAATGGTGTATACTTAATATAATCCATTGTTTTCTGCATTACTGCGGCGCGTATCCCTCCAGAGACCTATATTTACAAAGTATTGGAGTGCCCTGTCTTTGTGTAGTAAAATAAAACTTTATTAATGTTCCTAACAGCAGAATTTAGCTTAACATTTTGCGCAATTTCATCTTGAGAGTTTTAAGATGTGACTTAGAGTAAAATGATTCCTTCCAATGTAAAATGTCATCATAATCTATCACACATACAGACTTTTTCCAAATACAAATAAACAGCGCTTAGGACATAAAATAGAAGAATTTATGATGATATCTTGTTCTGAATTACCCCAGGAAAACAAAATCTTATATAAACTTCAAGGCTATACATTCAAATCTGCAGCACATCAAACAATTGTGTTCACAAATTATCCTTCTCAATTGGCACTTAAAAGGTTAATGCAGTATATACAAATCTATAATCAGTGACATACAAGTAAATGAAATGTATTATTTTATGAATGAACATCTAGTACATACACTATATTTTATGTTAAAAAGCATAATACATTGTTGTCAGCAGTTCAAAAAACCGAAGCCAAAAGATATCATTTAATATAATGGAAAGAAATAGTTCTGAATCATTGCATTTAGAGAACAATACACGGTAAAAGGGAGAGGAAAGACTAAATGGCATGTTTTACCGTTCACAGTATCAGATTATTTGACATGGTGTTTCAAATGGATATTAAGTATCATTGATTGTGACCAAGATTTAATGGGAACAAAGGCTCAAAATAGAATGCCCAAGGTATAAGACTTGTGATTAAAGTGGAGCCTTAGAATGTAGTGCTGTAATTTGTTATGCTGGTGTATCAACTCTTTTGTGAGGCTTTAAGGCCAGACAGCTCTTTCAAGGCTGTTGGCTGATTCATTCTAAGTAGGTTTTACCCTTGAGAATTTGTCTGTTTTGTATTGATTAATGTAGTGTCTTATATCTCCAGATTTTGTTCAGAGGAGAGTAGCTAGTTTCACAATTGGTCTTAATTACTGGGTTTATATGAAAGCAGAAAATGCAGGTTACAGCAAGTAGGTGGCTGCAGTTTATTAAGAAGATTTTCCTATTCAACTTTTAGCTGTGTGGAAATCTAACAAGCAAATCTTGTCATTTCATTTAACCCATTTGAATGCCAATGTTGCTGTAAGAGATCCTCAAAATATCTGCTAAAAATGCCGGTATTGCTCACAGCGGTGGGGTGAGGCACAGCCTTTCCTGTCATACTAGCTTATATGCCGGAGTTTTGCATTTTTTAAATATGTCAAAAATACAAATAAAATATAAAAAAATTCTTATTTTTATTATTCTAATAATTTTCAAATCAAAACTCTGGAGTAAAAAGTCTATGGCAGGTGAGGCAGTGCCTCACCTGGCTATCTTTTCGGCACATCTCATCAAAACTCATTGAATCTCCAGCAGTGTATACTGCTGCACATGTGTATAATGCTGGTATGTACCCCATTATTATTATTTATTATTTATTTATTTACAGTTTCTTATATAGCGCAGCAGATTCCGTTGCGCTTTACAATAGTAGACAGTGATAAGACAAACTGGGTAACAACAGACAGACTTGGAGGTAGGAGGGCCCTGCTGCAAGCTTACAATCTATAGGGATATAGGGGGGAAACATAAGGACAGGCACCAGTAATAGCAGTTCCAAGTCCAGAAGGGAAGCTATATAATACATAAGTGCCTCGGAGGGTTATGCATGTAGAACTTAAATATGATAGGCTTGCCTGAAGAGGTGAGTTTTCAGGGAACACTTGAAAGTTTGGAGACTGGTGGAAAGTCTTAATGTGCGTGGAAGGGCATTCCATAGGATGGGAGCAGCCCGATAAAAGTCCTGTAATAATGAATGGGAGCTAGTGATCCGTGCAGAAGAGAGACGCAGATCTTGTATAGAGCGTAGTGGTCGAGATGGGAGATATTTTGTGATAAGTGCAGAGATATATGGTGGTGCAGTATGGTTAATAGCTTTATAAGCAAGTAGAAGTGTTTTATATTGAATACGGTAATATACAGGCCACCAATGGAGGGACTGGCAGAGCGGATCAGCAGACGATGAGCGTCTTGCAAGGAAGATCAGCCTAGCAGCAGCATTTAAAATTGATTGCAGTGGTGAGAGTCTGTTCTTGGGAAGACCAGTTAGGAGACTATTGCAATAATCAATGCGGGATATAATGAGAGCATGGATAAGAGATTTGGTAGTGTCTTGTGTGAGATAGGGTCGTATTTTGGATATGTTTTTTAGATGCATGTAACATGATTTGGAGACAGATTGAATGTGGGGAAGAAAGGACAGTTTAGAGTCGAGGATGACCCCTAAGCAACGAGCTTGTGGGGTAGGGTAGATTATCGAGTTGTCAACAGCGATGGAGATGTCAGGATGGTAACTGTTCTTAGTTGGCGGGAATATAAGTAATTCCGTTTTGGAAATATTGAGTTTGAGTTGGCGACAAGACATCCAAGATGAGATGGCAGAGAGACAATCAGAAACTCGACCCAAAACCACTGGTGACAACTCTGGGGTTGATAGATAGATTTGAGTATCATCAGCATACAAGTGATACTGAAATCCGAAAGAGCTGATTAGTTTGCCAAGAGAGGAGGTATAGATTGAGAAGAGCAGAGGACCTAAGACTGAACCTTGCGGAACTCCAACTGACAGAGGTAATGAAGAGGAAGTAGAGTTAGAGAAGCGAACACTGATAAGTAAGATGTGAACCAGGAAAGGGCTGTATCATTAAGACCTAGGGAGTGTAGTGTTTGTAAGAGAAGAGAGTGATCGACTGTGTCAAATGCAGCAGAAAGATCAAGAAGAATAAGTAGTGAGTAATGGCCTTTAGATTTAGCCGTTACCAGATCATTCACCACTTTAGTCAGTGCTGTCTCAGTGGAGTGTTGAGAGCGAAAACCTGACTGAAGTGGGTCTAATAGGGTGTTAGAATTAAGAAAGTTTGTGAGGCGAGAGTAGACAAGTCTCTCCAGTAGCTTGGAGAGGCATGGGAGCTGAGATATAGGACGATAGTTAGAGAGAGAGTTAGGGTCAGAATTCTGTTTTTTTAGAATAGGAGTTATCACTGCATGTTTGAGCAGAGAAGGAAAAGTACCAGTAGTAAGAGAGAGATTGCAGATTTGAGTTAAGGTTGGAATAATCACAGGAGATAGATTTTTAATGACTTGCGCAGGTATAGGATCGAGAGGAGAGGTAGTAGAGTAAGAGGATAAGAAGAGTGTGGATACTTCCTTTTCATTTGTGGGCTCAAATGAAGAGAAAGTGCCAGAGGGTTCAGGTGGGAAAGAAAGAGGGTTAGAGGTTGTGGAAGAGCATACCATTTCATCTCGGATGTTATCAATCTTGTCCTTAAAGTAGGAGGCAAGTTCTTGTGCACTGATGGTAGCCGGTGGGGGAGGAGGGGGAGGGTACAGAAGAGACTTAAAGGTGTTAAAAAGTCGCTTAGGGTTGGTGGCATGAGAAGAGATGAGAGATTGGTAGTATGTTTGTTTGGCAGTGTCCAAAGCATTGCTGTAGGAGTAGTAGCTAGTTTTATATGCGAGGAAATTAGTCGTACTACGAGATTTGCGCCATTGGCGTTCTACTTTACGTGACTGATTTCGTAGTTGTCTTGTTGTTTTGGTGTGCCACGGTTGGCATCTAAGCCTACGTGGGGTGTAATGGGTAGCTGGAGCCATGTCATCAAGGGCTGTTTCAAGAGTCTGGTAGAGGTGGGAAACAGCAGAGTCAGGAGAGGTAAATGTAGAAATTAGTGGGGCAGATGTATTAAGCTTTAACAAGAGATTAAGCCAAGGGTGATCAGGAGATATAAATGTTCAGCCAATCACCTGCTAACTGCCATGTTATAGCCTGTGTTTAAAAAATGTCAGTAAGGAGCTGATTGGCTGGACATTTATCTCTCCTTATCACCCTTGCATTTATCTCTTGTTAAGGCTTAATACATCTGCCCCAGTGAGAGCTGTTGTTGCAGGTAGGTGGTAAGTTGTGGAAAATTAATTGCATTAGTATTTCTGCGGGTTAGAGTAGGCTTGCATGATTTCAGTGTCAGTGAGCTTGGGGTAATGGAAGAGAGTGAGAGGGTAATGAGATTGTGATCAGAGAGAGGGAAGGGAGTGTTAGTAAAATCAGAGACTGAGCACAGCCTGGTGAAAACAAGGTCAAGGCAGTGGCCTTCCTCATGAGTAGAGGAGTCAGACCACTGGGAGAGGCCGAGAAAGGAGGTTAGAGAGAGGAGTTTGGAAGCATGCAAAGATGGTGGACTGTCAATAGCAATATTGAAGTCACCCAGGATGACAGTGGAGATGTCAGAGGATAAGAAATGGGGGAGCCAGGCAGAGAAATCTTCTAGAAATTGAGTTTTGGGAAGCCCAGGTGGGCGATAGATAGCAGCAACACGCAGAGAGAAAGGGGGAAAAACCCTAATAGAGTGATCTTCAAAGGATGTAAATGTGAGTGAAGGAGCAGATGGTAGAACTGAGTATGTGAAGTCTTGTGACAGTAATATACCAACCCCACCTCCTTTACAGTTACCAGGCCTGGGGGTGTGAGTGAAGTGGAAACCACCATGGGACAGTGCTGCAGGCGAGGCCGTGTCTGATTGTGTGAGCAAGGTTTCTGTAACTGCCAGCAGGTTGAATTTGTGAGAGATAAAGAGGTCATGGATGGATGTTAATTTATTGCAAACAGAGCGTGCATTCAATAGGGCACATTTAAGTTGTTTGGAGTGTGGTGGGAGGCATGTGATATTTATGAGGTTCGCCGAATTTCTAGGCATACAACCAGTAAACTCTGAGTGGGACAGGTGGTTTGGGCCTGGGTTTGGTGATATGTCACCAGCTAATAAGATTAGAAAGGAGAGATAGATAAAGGTGGATGTTTGTGTTTTTTTGTATTGGTGGTGGGATGTGGATGTGAAAGTACAAGTAGAGAAGTAAGTAAAGAGCTCATGAGTGTTTAGAAGAGGGGAGTGAATAATAGAAGAGGCAATGTGCACTGAGTGGTGAGTGTCAGGGAGATTATAGGATGAGTGAAGTTTGGTGAAAATTCCATGTAATGAAATGAGAAGTAGCAGTTTGGTAAGCATGATGTAATAATGTATATTGTATTTACCTTGCTTGATGTTGTTCAATGTTTTTTTAACTGTTCTTTAAAAGTAATATCACTTTGTAATTTCTCACTTAGTAGATTTCTAACTTAAGGTGCGTACACACGGGGCAATATGATCGCTGGCAATATATTGTTAGCAATATATTGCTCAGCAATCATATTGCCCCGTGTCCCTTTTTCATCTGCGACCAGAGATGGTCGCAGTTGAAAATTTAAACACTGCTGGGTGAAGAGGCAGGGGATGTCGCTGGTCGGAGGAGCATGCTCCTCCGACCAGCGACCATTCAGGGGCTGAAAACGGGAGCGCGCACCCAGTGATTTATCGCTGGTGCACACTCCAATCACTGGCAATATGGTCGCTCAGCGACCATATTCCCAGCGATTTCAGCCCCTATCGCCCCCGTGTGTACACAGCATAAGAGGACTGCCTTATAAGTGAAGATATATACCAAGTCTGATTAGAAGAGGCTACAGCTGAGGGCACATGACCAGCTAATCAAAGGACATCAATTAGCTTGTTTTAAATAAACACTAACCAAAAATATATACCCCAATAAATTAGGCCTCACTGACAACAGCTTCAAACAGGTTATGCAAAGGCTAGAAACATCCTTAACAATACAACACTGGTTCTGCAATTGCCATAATTCAAAATAGCAGTTAAAAGTGATTTCAGGAGACAAATGAAAAGTCACATACATGGAATAATTACTGCAAGACCTCAATAGGAGTATATGCAGAGCGCTGGTACTTGTAGTGCGGACAAATGAAAAGTCACATACATGGAATAATTACTGCAAGACCTCAATAGGAGCATATGCAGAGCTCTGGTACTTGTAGTGCGGACAAATGAAAAGTCACATACATGGAATAATTACTGCAAGACCTCAATAGGAGTATATGCAGAGCGCTGGTACTTGTATTGGGGACAAATGAAAAGTCACATACATGGAATAATTACTGCAAGACCTCAATAGGAGTATATGCAGAGCGCTGGTACTTGTAGTGCGGACAAATGAAAAGTCACATACATGGAATAATTACTGCAAGACCTCAATAGGAGTATATGCAGAGCACTGGTACTTGTAGTGCGGACAAATGAAAAGTCACATACTTAGTAGATTTCTAACTTAGAGGACTGCCCAGGCAGAGGACTGCCTTATAAGTATAAGGACTGCCTTATACCCCATGGCTCATACATTATATTGTGTGCAAATCTGGCTCTGGTACTTGCCAGGGACTCCTCAGCCATTTACCTCACCGCACGTCCCTGGCTCACAGTGACTGTTCTTTTAGTATAAATAAATATAAATACAGCCAAGTCAATAAATTGAAGTTTATCTAAATATTGCATCCAAAAAAAGAACAGTTGCTGTAAGCGACGCTGACATATTTAGCAGAAATTTAGAGGATCTCTCACAGCAAGGGTGGCACTCAAAGGGTTAAAAATGTTTTTTAAACTATGGGAGCGATTCTGTACAGCTCGCCAAGCAGCGGTTGTTTGCTGCTTAGCGAGCAGCTTAACGCCACCCATCCGAAATAGCTAGTTATTTACAGTATGTATATATATATATATATATATATACATGTGTGTGTATATATATATATATATATATATATATATATATATGCCACTGATCCTATCTACCCAAGAGTGTCCAGGAATGAGAGACCAGCACACCACCAGTTAATTATCCAAGATTTTCCAGCAACCAAGGCATTTCAATGCAATAGCAGATGTAACAGTTTCATGCTGTACTTATCATGATCTCCAATCTAGGGGCTGCCCTGACATCACAAGCCCCAATCGGCCCCTGTGTATATATATATATATACAGGGCCAGAGTATCGGCACTCTCTCCTGGGAAATACAGTCTCCGGGTGTCCTCCTAATGATGTAGGTCATAGATACAGTCAGGGACGGGCGGCACTCACAGAAATAACCACAGACACAGTATATGGGCCAGATGTACTAAGCTTCAAAAGTGATAAAATAGAGAGTGATAAATAGCCAGCCAATCAGCTCCTATCTGCCATGTCACAGATTGTTTGTTTGGAGAAATGGACCAGGGGCGATGAAAGGTTTGTAGACACAGTTATCCGATGTTCCTCAAGAAGGTGGAATATACAAAGCAAATGAAAGCATGTTGGAGAAATAATTCTGTTAGAACAATAGAATGTTAATAAAATTCTGGGAATGGGTTTGTCTATGGTGACGGTCTGGGGTATGAGGCCAATACCCCAGCCACAAGGTACCGGACTCTTGTTACATCTTTGCATATCCCAGTTTATGTACCTGCTTTTTAAATAAATATATTAACATTGAAAGTGGGTATCTTTGTCTTTTCACATCCGTATATGGGAGTTGACATCCTCCATGAAAGGAGCCCCCCTAACAAAATAAAGTATGGTACGCATCCTCTACCTTTGAAGCTACACCCGTGGTGAACCTATAAAAGATACCTTTATGTGCACCATCTTCTTTTTTTTATCGTGAGTGAGGGTACGCTTGCAGTCATCCATTCCCAGAATTTTATTAACATTCTATTGTTCTAACAGAATTATTTCTCATACATGCTTTCATTTGCTTTGTATATTCCACCTTCTTGAGGAACATCAGATAACTGTGTCTACAAACCTTTCATCGCCCCTGGTCCATTTCTCCAAACAAGCTTCCTGACATAGGGGTTGAGTGGTGACCCTGTTCTGTGGACTCGGCTGAAGAAAGGTAGTTGTGCCTTGGGACTTATTCTTTTTCTGTCTATGTCACAGATTGTGTTTGAAAAATGTCAGACAGGAGGTGATTGGCTGGTTGTTTGTCACTCTCTATTTTATCACTTTTGAAGCTTAGTGCATCTGACTTTATGTGCTTAACATTTCAATTCACAATCAAATTTTCACCAAAAGCATTAGAGTAAACAATAAGCGTAGCTTGAATACCTTCCCAGTCTCCCAGTGCAGAGTACAGCCGCTGTCTCCCGGCTCCCACTTCCGCCCACGTGCACCCGGGCGCTCCGTCGCCTAACCGGTGACGTCACAGGCGTCAGCCGGTTGCCTGGTAACCGCAACGCTGTAAGAAAAGTGCATAAAGAATACATGTTATATGTTGACACTTTGGCAGGTATATTTAAAAAAAAAATCACATATTAAAAGCAAAGAATAAACAAATCAACAGGGGATTGTGAGCATAAATATATACATATAGCTGAATGAGCATGATCAAAGAAAGCAGTTTAAATTCAATTGCTCATGCGGACTCACGGTATTTAACATATAGATCCACCGTGCCTCTCTCTCTGTAAGAGAGCCTTGGCACGGTCATCCCCTCGCACATTACTTGGCACTCTATCGATGATTTTATATTGGACGGTTGACTTCCCATGATAGATGGGCTGGATCGGTCCCTCAGGGCTTACTGTGAACACCCACTTTTACTTGCTCGGGTGCCCTCAATGCTGTCGCTGTAGAGCCTCCAGTATACAACTTAGGGAAAAAAGGCGGCACTCAGAGACTCAATAGTAGTGAGTATGGTAGGATTATTTGTAATCCATGTGCAGGTGATACAAAATTTCAGGGCTCCTGTGGCCCCGTCGCCAGGTAGGAAAATGTATATATACACAATTTATAATTAATTTACTCTACTAAGGCTTTTATAGTTGAAATAGTACAATTCATCTTTGAATCAAAATGCACTTTCTCCCAATTTATTTCTCATTAAGATTTACTTTTATCCATAGTCATTATAGCATAAAGTTATATATTTTTTCAAAGAAGTTCAATGTGCTAATATGTTCAGGTTTATTTTTTCTAAATTATATACAGAGTTTTATATAGCTATTGCTAAGGCAATTGACAGTAGACTATTGCCTTGTCTATGTGTCTGTTTCCAAATGCTTTTTACATTGATGTAATTGCTCCACAATATTGTCTTCTATTGTGATATGTTTTGTATTTATTGGTTTTCCTCTCTAGCTCCAATGATATACAGTAGACAGCACAAAGCAATTATTTCACATTCTTTGTCAGATACATACAGAAAATACATTGGCTTCCTGTCTTATGAATTCAGCTTAGCCTTGATTTAGGAAATCTATACTTTTGCTACATGGTCAGTTATAATGCCATTTTCTCTACTTTAATAGTAAAATCCAATCAAATAAATCAGCATTAGACAATTATAATAGTATTAGAATAGTATGCCCACATTGAAATTGCTACAGGGCACATGGCATTTATAGTTATTAATTACACTGTAGAAAGTGGCAGAACTTTTGGGTAGTGCTTAAATATAATTTGGGCCCCCCTCCTCTATCCCAACCCAAGTTGGGCAGTTAGAGGCAGTGGGTGACAGGGAGAGGCAGGAGGTACACTGTAACAGAGAAAAACAGAGGATAACAGGAAACAGGTAACAGGGGCAGCAGTGGGTCCCTTAATCCGCAGATGCCCTGGTGCACTGGACCAGCTGCACCAATGGTATTTCTGCCTCTGACTGTAGGTATGAAATATTGCATGTCTGCTGCTGCATGGCTATGAAAAATCATTGCAATCATAATGGGCCAGATGCACTAAGCTTCGAAAGTGATAAAATGAAGAGTGATAAACAGCCAGCCAATCAGCTCCTACCTGTCATGTCACAGGCTGGGTTTGAAAAATGTCAGGCATGAGCTGATTGGTTGGTTGTTTATCACTC
Organism: Crinia signifera; assembly: GCF_055691185.1. Classification (NCBI taxonomy): domain Eukaryota; kingdom Metazoa; phylum Chordata; class Amphibia; order Anura; family Myobatrachidae; genus Crinia; species Crinia signifera. The sequence goes on from NC_139217.1 coordinate 349,515,683, forward strand.
TCCATTTTATCACTTTTGAAGCTAATGCATCTGGCCCTATATATCTAATTATGCCCAAGGAATAACAAATTACAGAATTTTGTTTATCCCAGCACAATTCATACTATGCTACTCTACTAGTCATATTTTAATGTGAAGAAAAACATTAAATTATATTGTGGAATAGAAAGATAGATCACAAATAATTTGACACATATGGCCAAATGTAATAGCATCTGGGTTAGGTGGTCGAGAGGGACACCGGCCGAACTGTGAGGTTTTTTAAGGGGCAATCATTTACAAGGCAAACCCATGCCTTGTAAATGATTGCCGCTTTAAAAAACTTTTCATCCAGCATCCTGAATGGTCGACAAACTCGGACACTATTTCATTTGGCCAATAGTGACAGTAATTGTACTAGGATAAAAATGACAACATAAACTTACAGGCTGACATTTTAACCCAGACAAACTGGAATACAATCCAATCATTCGTTATTTGGTGTTCCTCTAATTAAAAGTTTCCAGAAAAAAATCTATCCCACCTGATATGTTGTGGACATAGAGGATCTGATTGCAATTTCCTGAAGATGGAGAATCTCCCTCAAACATGATTGCTGACTGTCGGTTGATTTGAATGTAGATCTCATTCCTGGGGCTGCCTTGGTCTTTTCTATTTCTTTATCACATAACCCAGTTGAAGAGTCAATGTATCAGGCATTGAATCCATAACACAAAATGTGTCACAATAAATACAGTATAACACTAAAGTGACACCCGGTTCCGGGTTGATGGAGTGAGGAGACGCGCACCGGAGCTCCGTCCCGAACCACCAGCATTACCCTTCTTTCTCGACTCCCCGGAGTCTCCATAAGTCTACCGCACATCCCTGACAATCCCCAGACGCAGGGATGGACAAAGCGGCATCTGCCGCGAACACCGGAGCGACGCCAGCTCCGAGGCAGGAGAAGCGGAGGGCGGAGGCCAATATGGCGTCGGACGCCGGAGCTCATCCAGCCGCACCCGCCTCCAAGAAAGCCACTGCTGACAAACAAACCTCGGCACTTCAGGTACCACGCTCACCCGACGCCCCGGTGTCATATCAGGAGGTAGTAGCGGCCATTAAAGCCACCATGGCCCCGCTCCTCCAGCAGGCAGTGGCGGACATCACTATTCAAATCCAAGCGCTCACACAGCGAGTATCCCACGCTGAGAATCAAATAGGAGCTGCAGTCCATGATATTAAAGACCTACAGCACTCAGTGAAAACCCTGACCACAGATAACTACCACATCTGGAATAAATTAGATGATATCGAAAACAGGGCCAGACGTAATAATATACGCCTGGTGGGCCTCCCAGAATCCATCAAGGGACCCGCTTTAGCCCACTTTATCCGTAACACTCTGCCGGGACTTTTGCAAATAGAACAAGAATGCAGAGACATGGTTGTGGAAAGGGCCCACAGGGTGGGACCTGTACCATCCCCTAACAAACCAAGACCGAGAGTCACTCTGTTTAAATGCTTAAATTATCTCCACAAGCAAATCATTTGGACCGCCTCGAGACGCATAAAGGAATTGCAGTGGGAAGGGAATAGATTGTACATTTTTCAGGATTACTCTGTGGAGTTGACCAAGGCTCGCAAGGCTTTTTCCCCCATTTGCTCCCGTCTAGTTGCTGAGAACCGTAAGTTTGGTCTGCTTTACCCAGCACGCTTACGCATATACGACGGTACTTCCCACAAAGACTTCCTTTCACCAACCGATGCTGAGGCCTTCCTTAGAGAATGCGCTCGCAACACACAGGATGATCAAGACATCAGTGACCCGGTCTCTCACGCTACCAGATCTTCACTTTCCCCTCCATGATGGACGTTCCTTTCATCAGTTTCTTTAGCTCCAGTTCGTCCTTAGACCTGATCTGATGACTTTGCTGCTTGCTCTGAAAAACCAGGACTAAGTTGCTCTTTACCCTCTATGATTACTCTGTAATAATAGTTTAATACTACTGCGCTCCTCTTTCTTCTTCTTAAAAGAATAGGGGGCGCCCCCCCCCCCCTCTTTTCTTCACCTGGTATAACTGATATGGTCTATCGTTGCTCCACTAGACAGACGGGGAGGATAGGGAGGGAGAAAACAAATTAGGTTCTTCCCTCTTGTCTATATTTTTTTTTTTTTTTTTTTTATTATCTTATATACCTACGAACCCACATATATGTGACGCCATGTTTAATACCCCCTCTCACTCCCTTTAGTCCCTTCATCCCGTCACCACGCCACCCCCCCACCCCCCCCCCCCTTCCCCCCCCCCCCTACACCTCCCTATGGTCTCAAATCCCTATGGTCACTTTAGACATAGATCCGCGGATTTAAGTTATATCCACTAACAAGTTAATTGAGGAAAAAAAAAAAAAAAAAAAAAATTAGTACCTAAATATATGAGGATATAATAACCCGTACAGTTATTCTACCTCGACCTACTTTTCTACTTTCTCACTCGGTAGACCCTATTATTATTTTTTTTTTTTTTTTTTTTTTCTAATGCTTTCATTCTAATGTCTATATAATTGTATCTAGTATTTTTCATATACCTTAATCTAATGATATGTTGGCTGGTTCGGAAGCGGAATTGGTCGTGTTGACCTCTGTACCATGTTCCCTTTGGTATTAAAAAATTATCCGGGATGGATATCCTGGATGCATAGATTTTTAATGTGGTGCGTATTAGTTCTCCCGGAAGTAGGCTGCTCACAACCACTATATTTAGACCAAATATATATGTACTACATACAGTTAAATGTGAGCAACCTGTGGTTTCACTTCTATGCTCTGTATATAAGTTTGCTTGTCTCCCCCTGTCTTATGTTTGTCTTCTACCCTTTACCTCCTTCCCCCCCCCCCCCCCACCCGACTATATGCAATGTATAAATAACTCTACAAGAACTAACACTCAATCTTATAACCTAGAGTATAGATGTCTAACTTGAAAATTGGATCGTGGAACGTGGCTGGCTTTAACACACCTGCAAAAAGACGCAAGATTCTCCTGTGTCTGAACAAACAAGGTATTCAACTGGCATGCCTGCAGGAGACGCATCTGGTACAGACGGAGGTCCGCAAGCTCAACATGCTAGGCTGGAAGGTATTGGGTGCAAGCCCTTACAATTCCAAAGCACGTGGGGTGGTTACACTTATTAAATCTAATGTTCCTCACGAGGTTCTCGACACGACTATTGACCCAGAAGGCCGCTTCCTAGTCCTTTCTCTACTGATAGATTCTAAACCATGCACAATATATAACGTGTATGCACCAAATAAATATTCAAAAGAATTCCTACAAAAACTCTCAGCACTAATTATATCTCAGAACCCTACCCAATCCATAGTCTGTGGTGACTTCAACTTAATATCATCAAACACACTTGACCGTTCCTTCTCTCGTGCACGTCCCCCTTCACTTCCTAAGTAAGGAATCCCGGCCTTTGCCAATAGCTTACATTTAATTGATGCATGGAGGGCTCTTCACCCCACGGAGAAGGACTACACTTGTTTATCCGCTGCACACTCCACTCTATCTAGGATAGATTATATATTAGTTTCGCAAAATCTATTTCCCTTGGTTAGTGAGGCATACATAAACCCTATCACCATATCAGACCACACCCTCATTTCCATTACGGTGGAACTCCTTCAACCTACGCACAAATCTGGGGTTTGGAAATTCCCTGCCTATCTGGCTAAATCATTAAAATTCCACAAACGACTTGAAATGGCCTGGGATAATTTTTTAGCCGATAATAAGGAGCACGCCGAATCCGACCCACAATTACTATGGTTGTCTGCTAAAGCAGTCATACGGGGAGAGATATTATCCTATACAGCGAACACTAAAAAGAAATTTACAGAAAAATACTTAGCCCTACAAAACGAACTAACACAAACATTCCAACAATTTAAGCAAAATCCTGATCCTCACAACAAACAACTTTATATAGTGGCTAAATCCAACTTCGAAAATTACCTACAAATAGCAGGAGACAGACAATTATTTAATACTAATTATAAATTTCATAAAATGGGAAATAGAACAGGGAAGCTACTTACAACACTGCTGCAAGGCGCCCGTTTACCTTCCCGTATCCATCCCCTACGAAACACTCAGGGAACCCTAGCCTCCGCAGATGCAGATATTGCGGCAATTCTACACTCATTTTACACAGAACTATACTCGGGTCCCCCCCCCTCACATTCCCCATCCTCTACCTTACCCCCACTTCCACCCGACTTTTGGTCCAACTTGCCAATCCCCACTATTAACTCAACCCAAGTTAATTCATTAACAACCCCTATAACACCGGAAGAAGTAGAAAAAGCGATCAAACAATTGAAATGTGACAAAGCACCGGGCCCAGATGGCTATAGTGGACACTTTTATAGAATACTACAACCAAAAATCACCTTGACCCTTACAAAATTTTTTAACAGCCTAATGACCTCTAATATACCCCCCCCACATTATAACTCTGCCATATTGAGAATACTGCCCAAACCAGGCAGAGATTTAGCTCTTCCCGGTTCATATCGTCCAATTTCTCTACTCAATCTGGACTACAAACTTTTTACCAAAATCCTAGCGGAAAGATTAAAACTTATCCTCCCCACCATCATACACCCCGATCAGACGGGCTTCATAAGTGGTCGCCACTCAGAACTTAACATGCGCAAAGTCCTTAGTATTATCTCTACCTCTTCAAACACTCCCCCTACATCCCCAGCTCAGGAACACGCGATATTAACATTAGACGCGGAGAAAGCCTTCGATTTAGTGGAATGGCCCCATTTGTATGCAACCCTCTCAAAATTTGGCTTCCCGGACAACTTCTCCTCCATCCTTCGCCTTATTAATCACAACCCACATACCCAAATTTCTTGTAACGGCCTCCTTTCCAATCCCTTCATCATACACAAGGGCACAAGACAGGGGTGTCCCCTCTCCCCCTTACTATTCGCCATAGCACTTGAACCCCTCGCCATAGCTCTCCGCTCCTCCCTAATATATAAAGGTATCCCAATAGGCCCCTTAGAACAAAAACTTTCTTTATTTGCAGATGATATGCTCCTTTTCATTTCAGACCCAAACACTTCCATCCCAGAAATCATACGCATTATAGACTCTTTTGGCACACACTCTGGATATAAAGTAAATTACGCCAAATCCAAACTCCTTTATCTGTCTTCAACTGTTCCAACTCCCCCGGACCCTCTTTATACTTTCCCATTCACCATAGCACAATCTCATATCAAATATCTGGGAATAGTGACTCCCAAACATCTGTCCTCCGCGTACTCACTCAACTATTCCCCTCTCATACATAAAATCACATCTAAAATGGCAAGTTGGAACCTTCTCCCCCTATCACTCCTGGGACGCATTGCAGTTCTTCAAAGTGTAATCTTTCCGAAATTATTTTATCCGCTACAGATGTTACCATTTTCACTGACCAAGCGGGACCTACAAACACTGAGGAAAACAATAACCACCTTCTTGTGGGGTGGGAAGAGACCCAGAATTGCTTTTTCTAAAATTTCTGCTCCAAAAAGCTGTGGTGGAATAGGCGTCCCAGATTTCGCCTCTTACAACACAGCCACTCTTTTACGATGCGCCTCAGACTGGATCAATAACACTAACGTGTTTACTAATAACGAGCTAGATGCCGCTTTGCTGAGTCCTTACTCTCCTAGTGCCCTGCTTCAGACATACCTTCACATATATTGTCCAACCCTTTATTTCATGACATCTACTATGCATGGCAAAGTGTGAACCGAAAATTAAAAAGAAACCCATTAGTCACTCACAAAATCCCCCTATGGGGTAACCCTAATTTTCCCCCTTCATTGAACACAGCGACTTACCACCTGTGGAGAGATGTAGGATTAACCGACTCATCAAAAGTGTTTGATCCTGGGGGCAATTTAAGTCGTTCTCGGAGCTTCGGGAGGAATATTCACTTCCACAAAATCATTTTTTTATGTACCTCCAGACCCGCCACTACTTGAACTCCTTGCGGGCCCCCGCTGGAACAGATGCATCTCCACGACCGACTGATACCTTGCAACAACTGCTTAATCAGAGCAGTATCACTACTTTCAAAATAAGACCATATTACCTCTTACTACTCCAAACCACTACGGAATCTCGCTGGTCCAAATTGCGAGATCAGTGGAAACGAGATATCCCCACACTACAATCCCCAGATAAATTAAGTATCAGATATGAGAGCACCCTAAAAATTTTGAGTTCGTCATACTTGCAAGAGGTACATATCAAAACCATCCAGCGGGCATATATCTCTCCAGCTTGTTTATCCCACTTTGTACCGTCAGTCACAGGAGAATGTTTAAAGTGTCACATAGCTAAGGCCTCTTTCTATCACTGCATGTGGGAATGCCGTAAAATCAAACGGTTTTGGAATAAGCTCTTAATAAATCTACACTCCATGTTTGGGTTACGACTTACCCCTGACCCTCTGGCATGTCTATGCGCAAATTTTGAAGAGTGGCACTTGGACCACCAATATCAACAATTGATACCATGGATCACACTATTCATTACAGTAGCTAAGAAGGTCATTCTCAAACATTGGGTGTCCCACTCTTCCCCATCAGTTCAAGAAGTACATGGGAAAATGATGCAGCTATTGTACTTTGATAGGAGGTCGGCCACGATCACGAACATAGAAAATGGCATATATAAATTTTATAAAATTTGGGGCCCTTATATAACAACGTTAAACCAAAAGACCCAACGAGAAATCTTTTCTGTTTTTGGAAACGATGAAAGGGTCTTGGTACGAGAAATTTGGAACCACACTGGGCCGATTGATACTTGATATTTGAATAAATTATCATTTTCTTTTCAAAGTTGCTTGATAGAGATATTTTAGAAATTACAGCATATTGTATCTTGCACCCCTCCCCCCCTCTACCCTCTTGTGTCTTACCCCTGGTAAATGTTATATAGTTTAATTATAGTGTCAATAGGAATTAATGAATGATTTATAAGTGTAAGAAGATAACAGATAACAGTGTCCAAGTTGGTAACAACTTGGGATAATAAAGGAGGGTAATAACCTCTTAGGGTACAACCCATTTCGGAACAATTCCCATTAAATCTAGTACCGCCACCTAACAAGATAGATTGAGATAAAGTCAGGATAAAGCAGACCCAAAGATACACTCATAGTGAACTTATTTGTGTTTTACATTGCCTTGCCTTTATTTCTTTATTTATTTCTTTATTCATACAAATACGAAAAGAAATGATGTACATTTTATGGAATCTGTTCATGATAACTGTATACTACCATTGTATCCATTCATCTTCTTATTTGCCTAATCTTTTTATTTGTTTATTGTGTAAAACTTGTATTTGAAAAACTACAATAAACAGATTTGGAAAAAAAAAAAAAAAAACACTAAAGTGACACATTTCAATAGCAGTATGACAGCAAGATACATTGTATCTTAGAGACACAACATGTTTATTTAATATCCACACAAGAAATAAAATAAAAAAAGATTTAGACCATTCCAAAATTCTATGAAAATAAAGGACAGGAATGGGGACCAAATTCACTGAAGCAGAGATAAAACTACCATTGGTGCAGTAGGTGTAGTGCTGTAGACTAAGGAGCCCACTTCTTTCCTTATCACCCTCTTTCTGTCACCCACTGTTTCTCCCTGTCACCCTATGCCTCTCCCTGTTACCCATTGTCATGTTGCATATCGTGAACTTGGGTTGGGATGGAAGAGGTGGTCCCACCTCCCCAGTGACATGTGGTGGTAACTGAGACTGAGAGGCACGTCATAGCCACCACCACACCCCCCAGGTCACTGCCAACACCCAACCCCCCCCCCCAGGGCCACTGCCACCCAAAACCCCCTGGAAAACACATCAGCTCCCCCCACTCCTGCAAAAAAAATAATACTCACCAGGCGAGAGGGGAGAGCCATGGCACAGCAAACAGGTGACAGGGACCGGAGTATAGGTGAGAGGAGAGACAGAAAAAAGTAGAAGCTTAATTGGCAAGGGCTACTGTGATTGGACAGCAGCTGGATCTGCTGTCCAATCACAGCAGCCCCTGTTAATGCAGCACTTCTAGAAGTGCCACGTTTGCAATTATTTTTAATGGCCTTTTTCAGCCCATGGCTTAGCCCTGCCCCCTCGCTTCATCCCCTCACACTTGTTAGTGAGATGCACACTTATCCAAACTAATTTAAAAATTACAAATTGCTAAAATAACATAAAGAAAATACTTATAACACGGAATATGTATATAAACAAAATTACAAGGGAAGCACTGCTTCCCCTGCCTCTCCTGACTGCACGTCCCTGCACCACATACAAGTTCCGTCGCTGCACTTAAGCTACCTCAATTATGAACATGAACACATAGGAAGAACCGTTCTATAGAGAAAAAACATTCATACTGTATATCACATAATTCTCTATAATTGGTACATTGGCAACATACTGCATTACTACACAAACTACAGTACACTAAAGCAGGTGTGGTATGGTGCACCGACAGGGGGAATCCCGATGGTCAGTATCCCGACATTGGAATCCCGACTGCCAGTGCTCCGACAGGGGGCAAGTGCGAAGAAGCCTCTTGCGGGCTCGCTGCACTCACCATGCAGGTTCAATTCTCCCTCTATGGGGGTCGTGGATCCCCACAAGGGAGAATAGCCCCTATGAGTCGGGATCCCCCCTGTCAGAGCATCATCCGGCACCCCACTAAAGCAATGTACTGCAGGTAATTGTTTTTTATGAGAGCCTGTGTATGGTCTAATTGCTACTAACCAATAGAGAACAATGCTCACAACAAGCAGAAAGAGCATATGGCTTGTCATTTTGCAGCTCAGCTCCTCCAGGATCATAAACTGTACAATGTTGTCTCAACAAGTTGAAACAACATGTAAATGAACTATAGTACACTCACTGGCATAACTATAGCTCCGCAGCCCCCGCGGTGGCAGGGGGGCGCAGAGAAATTGGGGGCGCCGCCGGGGTGGGCTGCGGGGCTATAGCTACCCGCGGTCTGCGTCTCGCCCGGCTCTCTGTCGGGACCATCCTGACGTCACGGTCCCGGCGGCTCCTGCTGCAATGAAAACTGACAATTAGAAAATGGCTGCCCCCATACTGCAGACAGTTTTCTGTCTGCAGTATGGGGGCAGCCATTTTCTAAGAGTCCATTTTCATTGTAGCAGCAGGAGCCGGCCAGGACCGTGACGTCAGGAAGGTCCCGACAGAGAGCCGGGCGAGACGCAGACCGCAGGTAAGGAGGGGGGGCATGTTAGGTGGGGGGGTCGCCGAATAAACGTGCGGCGGGGGGCCGATAAATAGTTAGTTACGCCCCTGAGTACACTAAAGCAGCTGTGGTATGGTGCTCCGACAGGAGGAATACCGACGGTCAGTATCCCGACTAACAGTGCTCCGACAGGTGGCAAGCGCGAAGAATCCTCTTGCGGGCTCGCTGCACTCGCCATGCTGCTTGCTACAGGTTCAATTCTCCCTCTATGGTTTGGGATACCCCCTGTCGGAGCACCGGCAGTCGGGATTCCGACATCGGGCTACTGACGGTTGGGATCCCCCCTGTCGGAGTGTCATCCGGCACCCCACTAAAGCAATGTAGGTAATTTTTTTTTATGAGAGCCTGTGTATTGTCTAATTGCTACTAACCAATAGAGAACAATGCTCACAACAAGCAGAAAAAGCATATGGCTTGTCATTTTGCAGCTCAGCTCCTCCAGGATCATAAACTGTACAATGTTGTTTTTAAGGAATTTAATAGTTAGAAAAATTAACAAGGTTCCTCCCAAGGATATTGGGGAGTCATAGAGGGTACTGTGTGTGTCATAGTTTACTTTTCTAATAAACTGGCATACCTGATAATGCTGACACTCATTTTTCTACAACATACAATGTACCCAAACACAACCAATGTTTTCTGGGATCAGTAGTGCACGTGAAAATATGGTCACGCAATTGAACATGTTCTTAGTGCAAGGGTCCGAAAGGATCTTCCCTGTATTCCTACGTATTCTTCCTTCTGTGTGTGTGGGCATGTGTAGTAAAAATATGCAGATTTGTCACCTGCACGTTCACATAAGCTGGCAAGGTAAAATGCACCATGCTATAATATGAATGTCATCATTGGGCAGTAATTCGTCTTTATGACAGATATGTGTGTAGTTGATTAATTAGGCCATCTGTGAGTCTGCGTTTGTTCCAATTGTATGTGTTTTTATTTCTAGTTCTTTGATAGATGTCTTAATGTTGTGTGCCATTTGTCTTCATATAATGCTCATTGCAGTTTATATTGGAACCTATTCATAAGTGACTGAATTTAGTATAAACACACACAAGTACATTATAGCCACATTTATGGGTATCTTGCAGTTTGGTACGTTTACAGCTGTTAGTAAAAATATAATAATTATTTAATGCAAATGCAGTGGTGCCACACATGCATTCAAAATGGTGCATGGATACTGTAGATTTTTATTTTTCACAAAAATTAAAACTCAAAGATAAAACAAAATTAAAAGTCCTAAAATTGACTGCAAAAATGTGAAGGCAAGCTTTGAGCCTTATATTCAGACTGTTAACTTAAACTACAATATAACTGGCTATCTTATACTGCAGGGATGGGGAACCTTTGCCTTTCCAGCTGTTGTTGAAGTGCACATCCCAGCATGCCCTGCAACAGGTGTAGCATGGCACATTGCAAAACTGTAACAAGGCATGCTGAGATGTGTAGTTCCACGACAGCTGGAGGGCCGAAGGTTCCCCATCCCTGTTATACTGCTTTTTACACCACCCTAAATATCCCAGGTTATAGCACATGAACATGCAGCAACCTGGCATATTGTGCTGTGTAAATGCACGCAATTAAAATATTCTGGGTCGAGCGACCCGGCATTTTAGCACGGGAAGCGAGCATGTTGTACAATAAAAAATTGTATGGCATTGTATGCCATACAATGGCATACAATGCGATGGTATACTATTTTTTATTGTACAATTACCTAGATGGGTCCTTACAATTTTAAATTCCCCCCCACTATCAACGCCAACCTGAAGCTGGACGAGGGCAGCGAGCCCGCGAGGGGCGGCGGTACGCGTCCGCCGACCTTTTCATACCCCCACTATACACGTCGGCGTGGAGTTGATTTTATATAGTGTGGTGAGCGCAGTGAGCCCCGAAGCCCGAAGCATGGCGAGGGGACGTGGAACACATGTAAAGTAATACGCAGACCCTCGCCACGCTTCGGGCTCGGTGGCACGCTGCGCTCGCCACACTATCTAAAATCAGCTCCACTCCTGCAGCCATGTATAGTCGATCATACTAAATACCTGTTGGACACTACTGCATTCATTAATAAATTACAGGCTGTGCATGACATTCCAATTAACAGCTTTTTGTGCAGCGTTGACGTATCAAGCCTGTACACCGTTATCCCCAATAATGCGGGAGTGCAGGCGATACGTCAACTCATTAGTGGTAGTAGTTCTATTGAGGCTTCCATACAGATTGACGATATAATTAAGAATTTTCTTGTGCGAGGGTATGACCTTGATCTTCTTAATAAAGCTAAATTGAAGGCCCTAGCAATCCCCAGGGATACCTTACTGACTCCTATGGTTTCTTTCGGGACTCCAATGGTTAAAAAGATGCCTTGGGTGAACCATTTTAATACCTTAAGTGGATCCATTAGTAGAATTGCTAAACAACATTGGCCCCTTCTTGGCACGGACATTGACCTTGGTTTGTCTAATACAAGGCTAATGCCCTGCTATACTAGGGGTAAAAATGTCCATGACTGGGTTGTCAGGACGGACATTACTTCCCTTTCTAGTACAACATCTGTTTCCTCCTATAGCTTTTTGGGTCGCCGGAATGGTTGCTATAGGTACCTCAATTGTACCACCTGCAGGCGTCTCACTGTTGGGGATAGCTTCTGCCACCCGTTTAGTGGCAAGCACTATCTTATCCGGCATAGGGTCACCTGTACAACTCGCTACATAGTATATCTTATATCTTGCCCATTCGGGCTACATTATGTGGGGAAAACGGATAGGACCTTACGTAAGAGGATGGCAGGTCATCGTAGGGCAATACGGGACGCTTTATTGTCTGGAACTAGTGACCAGCCTGTCATGAGAAATTTCGCACAGGCTGGCCACAGCATGGCTAACCTAAGATACATCATTATTGTCCACATGCCACAGAGATTACGGGGTGGCAATAGGTCTTTGGCTCTTCTTCAATGTGAAGCCCGGGGGATCCATCGATTAAGAACTATGGTTCCACACGGGCTTAATGATCATTTAGGTCTTCATGCTTTCAAATGAATTATCATCATGCCTTTATTATAGTGTTTTTTTATTGCATCTGTCATATAATTGATATGTATCAAAAAAGAAGCAGGTGTTTGTGGGATAATCTAGCGCAATCAATTAAGTAAGGTGCAGCTTGTCAAACATATGAAGGAAGGTACACCACCTTCCAGGAAAATCTGTGAACAACGGTATTAATGTTTGACCAATAGCGCGACCCCCTTAAAAAGATGTGGAATGCACAAAAAAGTTTTGACAATTTATTGTGACATAACAATTGATGACAACATGGTCATGAATAAAAATACATACATAAAAGCAGGTAAATGGTATTTTGACCAGCAGCTACCTAATTAAATACAGACTGCTTGACTGAGTGCACCTTCCACTTTGCACTTTTGAAACACCAGGACACTTTAAGGACGCACGAGCACTTTATTGAGACTTCCTCCATAGAAAGCCATCTGCGGTGGAGCCGCAGAACTTCAATCGGAAGTAAAAGCCCACCGCAACTTCCTTCTATGGTGAGATAAAATATCACTCATATTTTGTGCCCAAACCATCGGTCCATTAATTGCCTGGTCAAAATACCATTTACCTGCTTTTATGTATGTATTTTTATTCATGACCATGTTGTCATCAATTGTTATGTCACAATAAATTGTCAAAACTTTTTTGTGCATTCCACATCTTTTTAAGGGGGTCGTGCTATTGGTCAAACATTAATACCGTTGTTCACATATAATTGATATGTGCCTTTAATATGCTCACAGTGTATATTTTCGATTTTGCCCTGTTTCACCATGTTTTTTATGTACACGTGCTGCTGAAAGCACGGCTCTCGCTGCTGGTGGGTCCATCTAAACAAGTGATGTCATCTTCCATGGCCTGTTTCCGTGCGTTGCCATAGTTCTGGGCGGTTGTTGTCTCATTGTGATAATGGTGATTCCCGCCGTCACCAAAAACGTGCATCGGCGTGCACGCCGGGTTTGGGAATATAAGGTGAGCTTTGTTCAATTGTTTTTATGCCTGATGACGATTAAGTCAAATAATCAAAACGTTGTTGATACCTGATGTGTTTGTGACTTAATTTCTCCGTGTGATGCTGCTGCTGCCGTTGTGCAACGTGAGTGTATATATATATATATATATATATATATATATATATATATATATATATATATACTTTTTCCAGTTGGGTTATCTCATTTCAAAGGACCTGGGAAAATATCAGGACATACTATACAACAAGGGATAAGCTACTATAAACATAGGTTGAACAAGATGGACAAGTCTTTGTTCAGCTTCACCTACTATGTAACTATGTATGACCCAAGGTATATCACATTTTATCAAGAGTACAACAATAGGCTTTGGGTCAACTATCTTTGAGGAGAGACATTATTATAAGAAATGCAGACAAAGGGGGAGATGTAATTGTCCAAAATATTGATGACTATTGGGAGGAATGGTATAAGCACTTAAGGGATCAACTTTTGGATAAAAATTCAACTTTGACCTATCAGATGGAACTAGAGGTTATCTTACGGTCAGATGTTTTTAATGATCAAATTTCTGATGAATTGAGAAATGCCTTGGTCATTGAATATCCTGTCACTTCTCTTTTTTACACTATGCTAAATGTGCACAAGGATGCCAAGCATCCTCCCGGGCATTCAATAATTTCATCCTGAGGATCCTTTTTGCACCCGTTATTTGTGTATCTAGACAATATACTAAACCCTTGTGAACAGCAACTTGTAACGTATCTATGTGACACCACTTCTCTACGTAGTATTTCATTGGGTTTTTCTAGTCATGAAGATGTGAATTGTACAGGTACTATGTACTGCTGATGTCACCAGTCATCCCACATGATGCAGGTGTGGAGCTGTCAGACAATTCATTTTAAATGATTCTGAGTACGTTGGTCCTTCAGTGGAACTTTTTTTTGTCTTTATTTACATTTATTTTGGTCATCTAGTGTTGTCAAAATAACACACTTGTTAAATTATTTGATTAACACAAGCATGGTGTCAGTGTGGTAAAGTTCACATATTCAATAGACCCCTATCATGTGGAATTTTTGGATGTGTCCATTTCCAGACAGGGTGGTGTTTTAAACACTGCCCTGTTTACTAAACAAACTGATAGGAACACCATCCTCAGAAATGACAGTTTCCATATTGCACCATTAGGTAAAGGGTTACCCAATTCACAGTTACTCCGAGTAAAAAGAATCTCCTCTGATCCCCAAGTCCCTGAGGCCCTACGGGCCATGGTTGAAAATTTTGTTTCCCGTGGATATCCTTGGGCAGAACTAAATATTCTGAAGGAAAAGGTATCTAATCCCTCGTGAGCAATTGCTTAAACCTAATAATATGGATTCCAGTTTAGTGGGAACCAAAATAGTACAGTGGGTCAATCTATTCTCTGTTAACTCGGAAGCCAATACTAAAAACTTATGGCCAATTCTCACCTTGGATAGCGATCTTCCGTTATTGCAGGGATCACGAGTCCTTCCTAGTTATACTAGGGGACGTAACATCAAAGCCATTTTCTTTCAAAGAAGAATGAATGCCATCATTGTCTGGGGTTTACAACATGTCACTCCATGTCTATTGGGGCTTCTTTTAACCCCCCCATTCTGGTAAAAAAAAAATTCCCATCAGGTTCCCCTTGACCTGCACATATGTATATGTTATTTATACATTTACATGCCCCTGTGGGCTGACCTGTTTGGGGAAAACCCAATGTTCCTTTAAGGAATACATGGCCCTGCATAGATCAGCCATTCACCAGGCCCTTACAAAATGGCATAGTGACCAACAGGTGGCTCGCCACTGTTTGGGATTAAAACACAGTGCGGCAAGAGGGGGTAATAGAAATTGCATTCTTTTACAAAAAAAAAGAGTCTGATTTTTTTACCTGAATACCCTGGCTCCTGGAGAGTTAAATGAGGCACTGGGGCTCCAGTGCTTCATTTGACCCTGTGTCGTTCCTGTGTATAATTTTTGTCTTTTTGTTAATAAATTGTTTGTAAATTGTTCATAAATTGTTCTATGTTGTTATCTAATGCTTTATTTTCATGCCATTCAGTGTAGCATAGGATGTTCTGCCTCTGTACAAGCTACATTATTTTATCATTTATTAGTTTGGACATTCTGCATGAATATGCAGATATTTAATTGTGCCTTGTCAGTAGAATATTAATTTTACTTCTAGCCACCTTTATTATAAGATGTATGTACGTTTTCATGTCAATGTATTGAATTTACAGTGTTCTTGTATTTCTTTGGGTTTCAATAGTGACCCATTGGTGCCACCCCCCGGCGTGGCGTGGGCTGATGACCTCTATGAGTAACAGGTGTGTGGGAAGGTGCCGAGCCCACAGGAGGTGTACCTAACCAATCAACACATTTCAGGAGGGTGTGTTGTTATTTTTTGCTGCATTTTTAAACTGTGTGTTTTATGTGTTTCAGTTGTGTCCCTGATGATGAGGTGAAAGCCGTGTAGTGGCATAGGACTAATAAAGGACTTTTACATTATCTTCAAGTCTGATTGAGTGCCGCCTGCCTTCTCTCTCTCTCTATTATGGACTTAACAGGTCCCTGGATGGCATCTCAGCAAGTATACCTTTAGTAAGATGTATTGATAGCTGGATTCTCCCACTATTGTATACATAGATATATCCACTAATCCATGGCACTCACTAATTGAGGCAGTTACCAACACACCTGTTGTAAAGCTGAAGAAGAACAGCTGTCACAAGCTATAATGAATAGTTTAAAACAGGGTGCATGAGAAAATGTGATCACAAAGGGGCGGATGTATCAAGCTTCAAAAAGTGATAAAGTGGAGAGTGATATACAAGCAGCCAATAAGCTCCTACCTGTTATTTTTCAAACCCTGCCTGTGGCATGGAAGGTAGGAGCTGATTGGCTGGCTGTTTATCACTCTCCATTTTATCACTTTTGAAGCTAGCTTGATACATCTGGCCCAAAGACTACTCAAAAAATGAATCTAATAAACAAAAAGCAATAATCTTCAGCACTCACCATTCCTAGATTTTGGGTGCAATACAGGGCAGAGCTCCTGTGATTTCTGTTTAAACAATGTGGTCACAAACGGTGTTGCACCCCAAATCTAGGAATAGTGAGTGCCATTAGTGATTTTGGTTTATTAGAGTTATTTTTTTAATTGGTCCTTTTGTGATCTCATTTTCTCATATATGCATTATAGCTAGTGTCATGTGTGTTGGTAACTGCCTCACCAAAGTTGCTGTGAGCTTTAGACCAGATAACATACCAGAAATCTTATAGTAATGTGATAGCTATTTTTATGGTAATAATGTTGAACAACAGAGTAGGCCGTTCAACTCTGCTATGGTAGTTTTCCTCAGCCCCTGATGAAAACTGGCATTTTATCTGTGCTCTATACAATATACATAAAGTAGGGTATATCACGGACATCAAAAAATATTTTTTTTCAATTATATTATACAGGAAGCAGGTTACAGGAAACTGTCAGGAATCACAGACTGTGCGGTAAGTGCAGGGTCCGTGCACGTCACTTACCGTCCCTCTGGGGCAAGCTGCGCCACAAAGTGATGTCATGATGCATTCCCAGGGGAATGCCCATAGTTTTCCTGGGGTGGTACATAAAACTCTGGGTATTCGCCTGCTCCAGGCAACCCCCAGCCACCTGCCTCCCTCCCCTACCCGTGCCTTGGCGAGTGTTCACACAGGGGGGTCTGTATATTTGCAAAAATGCACATGCGCAGACCCCACACAGAACAGGGCTGAATTTGCCCCTTCTAAGCCAACAAGAATCAGGACCTATGTGTATAAGGTCTTTAATGGTAGCATTGAGGCAAGGGAATCGCCACTAAATTCATACATGGGTATATTTTTAAAGCCATGCAATATCGTGTAATAGCAGTTTTAAAAAAAGTTTTGCTATATTCATTTTCACAATTTCAGAATCTGTTCCATTTAGTGCTTACTTTAAGATGTGTAATTTCCTGTACTGTATGTGTCATTTATTGTATAACATGTCTCATATATAGACTTGTAAGTAATCTTGAAAGCTTGCAATTTAATCATACTTTATTCCATAAAAAAACTATAATATTTAATCCTATTATCTTTAACTAGATTTAAATGTATTTATATTGATGACAACTGTCACATCAATAATAATCCTCCAAGTTGAACAAAAATGTTATTATTTTAATTAAACTGTGTTTAACTTGAAAAGGCTGTGAGACAAAATTATTACACAGCAATATAGTCTGAAGTGTTGGTTTAAAAATTGCGGCAATACTACAGAACTCGACATCTGGGTTTGACAACCACAGTAATCATAGCTTTAACAGCAAACACAGAAAGATTAACCACAGACACATATCAAAGTTACTACAGTTCCAGGAACATGTCCTTTGACTCAAAAGGTCCATACACACTGGGCAATTTTGCCCAGCGTGTATGGACAACAATGATGGGAAAATCATGATTTTCTCCCTACTGAGCAATTTTTCCGGGGTTGGAAGTCTTTCCATAGCAGGATGCTATGAAAAGCAGTCTACCCTGTTGTTAATCTGCTGGTAATACCAGCAGATTAACGGCGGCTACCGGTGATGCTTCCGCATCAGCAGTCACTGTTCATCACTGGCTCAAACACACTGGGTGGCTTTTGAGTTGAAAGTAGATCAAACGACAAAACTGAGCTGCTTTCTGCTCAAAATTGCCCAGTGAGTATGGGCTTTAATGCTGAGACTATTGCAATGCATAAAAATGAAAAATGTTTTACTACAATTGTCAATGGAAAGGTAACAATCCAACAAGTAATATAACAAGTAATATAATTGAAATCCTATACAACGCAAAAAATGCAACTGTAAGCAATTATCAACCCTGAGTGTTACAAGGTGCTACAGAAAAGACTGCTGGTACAGTATATCAATTTAGGTGAAACAAGGCATTTTAGCTACAATAAGAAGTGATTCACACCATTAACCAAATGTGACTCTATTACAATCAGAGAGCTTGGCAATTAAATACTTACATCTACAAAAGCTGGAGCAATTAAAGTTGTGCATGCTTTACATACCAGGAACGGGAACAAATATTTTAGTCATGGAGTCCTAGAACAGAGAGGCTAAATAGTTACCTTTACTCTTTGGCACTGCACGCAACAGAAAAAGGACCCTCATAGCTACTGGCATAATTGTATATCCTTGAGACACAGCACGCACTTATGCCATAATGACAACTGTCACAGTAATTGGAACTATGGCATAGAAGAATTGGTTACCTTGTATGTGGCACTATTAAAAAGCTAAAGAATGGGATGGTCACAGAAATTATAGTGACTAAGACAGAGAGACCCATATATAAGAACCAGATAGTAGATGAACAGTTTTCTTAGTAGAAATGGTCATCCTCCGTTTCTGAAGCTGGTAAGCAGAGCTATAGGACCATTCAAGAAAATAAAACAGTTCAAGTATTAAGGTGCTCACATCTGATATTGCTGGAAAATACTTAGAGAGGGGAAATTTTTCTTAAGATATAGAATAAAACATCAATTAACCATTATCTATGATCCTGAGCAAAATTATGTTTGCTGAAGTAAGCAAACTTAGAGACTGTTTCAGCAAGGCTCGTTAAGCAGCGGTTGTTTCCTGCTTAGCGAGCCCTGATGTCTGGCCTGCCCCCCCCCCCCCCCACCACCACCACCACCACCGCTGAATCTCCTCAGTACCATGCAAGGGGATGTATGTGAACACATCCCCTTGCATGTGGCCAAAGTATTTGATGGCTGCCAACCATCAAATGATTTCTCTCCCCTTCAGAAATAAAAGTCAGTCAAAGTGGGGGCGGCCCACAAATGTTTCCATGGGAACACCAAGTATTTTTATGGAGCTGCCTACCATCGAATGCCTTCGCATATAGAAGTCAGTGAAAACTGACTTTTATTTATGAGCTCAACGCCTAAGATGGGGGGGTTGCTGATGTCCTGTGATGTCAGCTGCCCAACAGGCATAGGCCTGCCCATGTACCCATGGAAATACCCAGCATTTTCATGCGGAGGCCCATAAAACTTCCATGTTCACATGGTGCAGCAACATTACCACCCCTGTCCACCCCCAGCCCTCCCTCCCTACAACAAATGGCCTGGTGAGTGTGTAATGAGGCCATTCATTGCCGGAGTCTGCACACACGCAAATACGCACTTGTGCATGCGCAGACCCCCAAACATCAGAACGTGGCTGAATTTGCCCTGTCTGAGTGAACCTGAATAGGGGCCATACTTTCCAACAAAATATGCAAAGCAAACAAAAAAATACTACAGAGGACTAGCCCTTAAGAAATAGTGTTGGTGCTACTAGGATGTTTAAGAACAGCTGTATTAGCAAGAAACAACACAACAACACATAGAGTGCCAAATTAATATAAATGATAAAATAGTATACACATTTATAGCTATAACACATAAAATTAAAAAACAAAAATAGAAAAATACATAGCAAGTATATAACATAATGTTATTCCAATGAGAGGTACATTTAATAGTTCATATGAAGTGAATCTAAATAGGTTCCATGGACTTACACAGAAACATAGAATTTGACAGCAGATAAGAACCACTTGGCCCATTTAGTCTGCCCCTTTTTTAAACATGTTACCTCAAACCATATTTGATCCTTATTTTTTTGTAAGGATATCAATATGCCTATCCCCTGCATGTTTAAATTGTACTACTGTATTTGCCTCTACCACCTCTGATGGTAGGCTATTATTCCACTTATCTACTACTCTTTCTGTGAAGTTATTCTTCCTCAAATTTCCCCTGAATCTTCCTCCCTCTAGTTTCAGTGCATGTCCTCGTGTTCTGCTGCTCCTCTTCCTGTGAAGAATGTCTCCCACCTGTACCTTGTTATAACCCTTGATATATTTGAAAGTTTCTATCATGTCCCCCCTTTCCCTTCTCTGTTTCAAAGTATACATATTAAGATCTTTTAGTCTTTCCTGGTACGTTTTGTGATGTAGGCCATGCATCATTTTAGTTGCCCTTCTTTGTACAGTCTCTAATGTATTTATATCATTCAGGAGGTATGGCCTCCAGAACTGAACACAGTACTCTAGATGAGGTTGTACCAATGACCTATATAGTGGCATTATTACTTCTTTCTTTCTACTGCTGATACCTCTCCCTATGCAATCAAGCATCTGACTTGCTTTCTTCATTGCTTTGTTACATTGCCTACCTGCCTTTAAGTCCCCTGAAATAGTGACAACTAGATCCCTCTCTTCCTCAGTAGTTTCCATTATAGTGCCATTTATACTATATTTAATCTTTGGATTTTTGAGACCCAAGTGCATGATTTTGCATTTTTTGGCATTAAACTGTAGTTGCCATGCTCTTGACCATTCCTCTAATCTACCTAGATCATCAATCATTTGTTTTACCCCTCCTGGTGTGCCTACCCTGTTGCATACCTTTGTGTCATCTGCAAAAATGCACATTTTACCTTCAATTCCATTTACAATATCACCAATAAAGATATTAAAAAGCACTGGTCCAAGTACAGATCCCTGAGGTACCCAACTTGTGACCTTTCCCTCCTTTGACTGTACTCCGTTTACTACAACTCTCTGTTTTCTGTCCTGCAACCACGCTCTTATCCATTCAACTATCTTAGAATCCAATCCCAAGCTTTCAAGTTTGTTTAACAGTCTGCAATGTGGCACAGTGTCAAAAGCCTTACTAAAGTCTAGATGAGCTACATCTACAGCCCCACCTTGATCTATTACTTTAGTCACCCAGTCAAAAAAGTTAATAAGATTTGTTTGACATGATCTTCCCCCAGTAAACCCATGCTGTTTCGGATCCTGTAAATTGCTGGTTTTGAGATATTCTACAACTCTTTGTTTTAAGAGTGTTTCCATCAATTTCCTTACTACTGATGTAAAGCTCACTGGTCGATAGTTGCTTACCTCTTCCTTTCTTCCACTTTTGTGCAGTGGGACTACATTCGCTGTTTTCCAGTCCTCTGGGATTACTCCAGTAGCTAGTGACTGGTTGATTAATTCTGTTATTGGTTTTACCAGCTCCCCTTTAAGCTCTTTTAATATCCTTGGATGTATCCCATCTGGCCCCATTGATTTATCCACTTTCAGTTTTGAGAGTTCTGTGAGGACTTTCTCCTCTGTAAATGTACTTGTTTCTTCCTCAGTTTTCTGACTATACTTGAAATTTAACTGTGGGCCCCTTCCCCTCTCTTTCAGCAGTGAATACTGAGCAGAAATAATTATTAATATGATCTGCTATTACATTGTTCCCCTCAAGAAGACTTCGACTCTCTGTCTTTAGTCTTATTATTCCTCTTTTTGTTTTTTTCCTTTCACTTACAGTATATACCTAAAAAAATCCCCCCCCCCCCCTTTATCCACTGACTGGGCCATTTTCTCTTCAGCCTGTGCTTTTGCACATCGTATTACCTTCTTAGCCTCCTTCTGTCTAACAAGATACACCTCTTTGTCCTCATTATTCTGCGTCTGCTTAAATTTCTTAAAGGCCAACTTTTTTGCTTTTGCAATACTTGCTACATCTTTCGCAAACCACAATGGCTTCCTTTTCCTTGTGTTTTTCCTAACTCCTTTGACACAAAATTCTGTTGCTTTGAATATTACACTTTTGAAATTTTCCCACTTCTCCTGCACTCCTTCCAAGTTCCTCCACTCTGCCAAAGAATCCCTTACAGAGTTTATCATCTCTACCAAATCAGCCTTCCTAAAATCTAACACCTTTTTTTGTGTGCAATGAGACAGTCTCTTTCTTTATTTTGAACCATACTGCTTGATGGACACTGGATCCCAGGTTATTTTTTGTGGCAAACAAAGTTACTATTGCTTGCAGCCAAATACTATAGGTACATATTATCAGTGCTTACATTATTTTTTCCATTTGGCATTCTATAACTTTTGAGCTCAATGCACTTTTATAGTCACAGAACATAACTCATGTCACTAATGTAAAAAGAAAAGTATTAATTGCCATGCATGTGCTTTTACAATATTTTTTTATTTTCCTTTTTCTATGGTATATTTAAAAAAAAATTCTACTGTATGTAGGTGGGAATTGGTAACATTTTACATATATATTTTCCAATTTGGCATACACAGTGTTTTTGGTCCCTAACGGAAAGATCCGTGTCCATCTTCATATGCCTGTATTAAACCTTCTCTCCTCAGTCAAAGTATTAAGAAAAGTATAGTAAAATGAAAGCGCTTAAGGCAGAGATTTTCGAAAAGAACTTACTTTGAGCCAAATTAGGAGCATATATGTTCAATAACGTACAGTATATTCTTTTTAATATAATACAATCTTGAGAAATAAGAATCTCCCTTCCAGGTCTATCTCACTTTCCAAGATTGTGTATGGTAACTGGCAAAAATTATTGCAACCCCCCCTAGCTTTGGATTTATAATCTAAGGACACACATTCCCCTATCCAATGACCCTTAAATTTGTTACCTTTACCTTGTTCCAGTGTGTCTCCTGTAATAGTGCAATTCCAGCCTTATTTCTTTTAAGATGCTCAACTACTTTTTTCCATTTAACCGGGGTATTTAAGCCCCCCACATTCCAGGATAATAGTTTCACCCTATTCAGCATTTACTTTGGATCAGGTATCCTGCCATCCCTCAGGAATATATCTGCCAAATCACCCTGCAACATTTTGGCTTCATATTTCCTAAGTACTTTGAGAACTTACTCCTCATGCAAAATTTGCTTTTAGGATCGCTCCCGTCTTATCTTGAAGCACATCATCAATTTGATAAAAAAAAAAGTAGAGAAAGAAGGATGTATATTGCAATCAGTTCCCACAGAGTGGTATTACTTCACACATTCCTATATCTATTGGGACATTTCCAAATATTTCAAAACACTTGAATTCTGATACCCCCCAGTTTCTATCTTACATTTACTTTCCATTAGTACCTTACTCAAACAGGAAAGAGAGAAGAATCTAAAAAGCAAAAACAAAATATATTAAAAAAATAAAATAATAATAATATAAATATCTCTAAAATTGCGCTATTAAAATACTTAGATGAATGATCGCTGTTGACACTCAGTCCCCTACTAGTTGGAACTAGAAACTAGATACTCCTCAACACACCAACAATAGTGTGTTCAGCGCCCTCCAATTGTAATGTCCATATATAAAAATAATAATAAGTACACTCTTGATTATTTCATTTGAAGAAAGATTTATTTTATTTTTCAAAACCGTGACCAGTACCCAATCTCTCCAATAGAACTTCATCAGGGGTTCATGATCTTCTGAATGAAGTTAAGACCCATCTAGGTCATGAAATGGGGAATCACAATCAGATATACAAATGTCTGAGTATGAACCGAATTCTTCCGGTTGATGTTTTTTTATATGTAAAAATGTGTATAGTGTACACCTTAAATCCCTCAGGTAATGGGATAAGTACAAAGTTGGACTCCTAATAAAGTTTGATTGGGGCATATCTGGTGACAATTCCAATAAAAGTTAGACAGAGATGCAACAGTTCCCTGTGACTGGTGTATGTGTTCACCTGGAAGTCCAGCCTGCAAGTCCAGTATATATATAAAACTCTACAGTATGTGAATTTTTACAAATTCTCTCACCACTACCCCTTATGGAATCTTTTAAATTCTGTTTACTTAAAATCCTAATTTCTCTCCCACGTACAACTCTGTGGTCTATTTTTTCCTGAAAGTGTGTGTCTTCCATTAGTGCACTGTGCAATCATGTGTTCCATTGAAAATAAACTTAATAAAATGAAACATTATTTTTTATACATTTCCTTTTCAATTTTTCCTATCTTAAATGTGTATTTGTGAATACTCATGATTTTTCCCTTAATCTCAGTGTGTTGAAACCATTTTACTTCCCCCAAAACCTATCCTTTGTTCCCCCTTCCCCGTTACCCCCCTCCTTCTAGGTCGTTCCTTTTATTCTGTTTGAATATAAATGTTATTTTGCTTCTTTAGGGTATCAAAAATCAGGGTCTGACCATTTTCAAAGTTTCTCAGTTTAGTCCAGTACCACAGGGTGAATTGTATGCCCATATCTGTTAGTGTCTTACATATTAGCTGGAATGCCTTTCCTTTCTGTTGGGAGAGCAACTGAGTAATCTTTAAAATTCAAGATCTTGGCTCCATCAATTTCTAATGGAACCTCAATCCTGTAGGCCTTCAGGATTTTATCCTTAGTGGAATAGTCATGAAATTTGACAAATGTGTGTCTAGGTCTATCTTTTTCACCTTCTCTCACTTGCCCAACCTTTGTACTCTTAATATCTTAAAATCAGTGATTTATTTTGTAGATTGAGTGCTCCTATCATTTTCTGTAATATATAACCATTTAACATCTGATCTGAAACATTTGAGGGATCCTATAAACCTCAGGTTCTTTCTTCTATCCCTATTTTCCATTTCATCCGTCTTATCCATCAAGCACTGTATTGTTTGGAGTTTGTTGTTCCAAATTATAGTACTTTAAGGCCTGATATTCTAAATTGCTCACCCTCTGTTTTAACTCAACTATCTTGGCAGTGCTTTCTGCAATTTTGGCCAGGGCTGAGTCCAGCGTGGACTGTATTATATCTGATTTTTTTATCTATAATCGGTAATAGCTTTGCTGTTATATCGAGCATCTGAGGTTGGCTATTTTCCATATCACTATTTTGGTCAGGCCGGGTAGGGGTCGTAATTAGAGTAGATTCATATGTTTGAGTTCTTTTAGGTGATATTTCTACTGCTGCTTTTACCCATCTCTGTCTTTGTTTACCCATCTCCAGGTGTTTATTGTTTACTACCTGAAGTTCCGGACATGTATTTCTCCATCACCTGTGAGATTTCCCTGTATGGGTTTTCTCCTATCCTCCTCCATATACTTATACCTTAATGCCAACAGTATATACACAATGATCAATAAGTCACTCTCCTTATCAGTAAATATTGTCAACTCTAGATCTGTGTCTCTGTTATACCAACTGAGCCCCAGGTACAGAGTGTTCACTGTGTCCAATTCTGATGGGGTTTGTAAATCAAAATACAGTTTGCAGAGGAACAAGGTAGCATACTTTTAATTTCCCAAGGTCTTCCCCTGTTCCAGGAGTTATCACAAATAGTTAGGCCATACATATCCAAATCAGCTATAAATCTCAGAAAGTTCTCCTTAACTTGAATATGACAGGCAGGCAAAGTTTATAACCCTTACTCAGCAGTAATTTTTGCAGTTACAGCCCTAGCCCAGAGTATCCTTATTTGGGGGGGTTAATTGAACCTGATAGCCACAACCTGCAGGGACTGATAAAGGCCCCCCGGCTCCACAGCAGAAGGCTCAACCCACCTAAAAAAATGTCAAGAAGTATAACTTGGACGAAAGGTTCCAACTAAGCTGTGCAATGCCCAGTCTAAGCCCACAGACTCCAGCAGAGAGATCTTTCAGCAGGTATCAAGGGGCCCCCAATATTGTCAAAAGTACAGTATCTGACTGAGATATTATATTTTCCTCTCCAGCCAGAGCACACTCTCCACATTAGCGGCTTTACAGCTGCTGGCCTCCTTGCCTGATGAGAACCACCCTTCCGACTCTTCTGGAATCTGTCCTCTCCCTGTGCAGGATCTGCTTCTCATGCCTGCATGGCACCAGGTCTCTCCCCTCAGCCGTGACCCCAGCAGCTCCCTAGGTGCTGGCTCTCGCTATGTTGGGGACTACCACCTCCAAGTGGTTCTCTCGCCATACTGCAGGCTCCCTTTATGCTGCTGGAGAACTACAAGTGCCGTCACTGCCAGCGGATCCCCTTGTTTTCTGCCACGTGGCATCAGCAACACATGCTTGCAGCCACAAGTTTGGGTCCACTTTCCTTGGCCACTACGCCGCAGGCCTCATCCACTCCCCTCTGCCACTGCTGTCTTCATGAGCTGAAAGTCACAGCTAGATATGGGGAAGTAAGGGGGCTTTCCAGCAGTCTCTCCTTGTCCGTACAAGGACCTGACTCTGGGGATGCTCTGAGTGTTCGCTCCACACCTGCCTGTGGCGGATGACACTGCCACATGCTACTTCCCAAGATAGCCTAGGACTTCCCAGAGCACACCTAAAATGTGGTCGCTCCATGTGTACAGACCACCGGAAATGTGGTTTTTCTAATCTTTTAAGATTCGACAACACTACAGCTCAGGTGAAATGCACCACGTATAGCCAGTACATGGATGAAGAGAAAATGTTTCCAGTTCCTAAAAATGAATGTATTTATTCCAAGTAGTATTGTTACATAGAATTTGATGGCAGATAAGAACTAATTTTCCATTCGGCCTGCCCATATGCCATATCTACACACACACTTGGGTTAATTTTTGTTGGGAGCCAATTAACCTACAGTACCTGTATATTTTTGTAGTGTTGGAGGAAAATGAGTATGCCTACACAAACATGAGGAAAATATACAATAATATTTAATATATATTTAATATATAAACACCACAAAGATAGGACCACATTAGGAATTTAATCCATGAGCTCAGTGCTGTGAGGCAGTATTGCTAACCATTACACCATCCATACTCCCAAACTAGTTGTTGTAGATTCTGGAGCTAGGATTAGGCTGTGGGGCATGAGACTTAAGTTAGATATTAGGGTGAGTGCTAGAATTAAGATGCAGGTTGGGATAGTTAGGGTAAGGGTAAGCAGAATGGTTAGCATACTCACTAAAATATGTTGGGATTCGGACCTTTAGGATGCTACTGTTGGTATTCTGACTGCCTGCATCCTGACTGTGGCTCCAGAGAGGGGACTGTGGCACAGCTCAAAATTTAAATAGGGGAGACCAAAACACTGCCAGTGAGTCAGCTTAGAGTGACAGTAGGTGCGACTGCCCATTTTTAACTATATTTAAATCTTCCTCCAGAAAAGGAGGTACCTGAATGGAATAACATAGCTAATCTGCTGCTTATTTTTTATTTAACTAAGTTGACTTCCGTGTAAACCCCTGGTCATACAGTCCATTTAAGAATCTATTATATTATTATGTTTTGCTCACTCATTAGCAGGAAACTATGTTTTAAGGAAATTAGGGTTTTTGCAAGTGTTCCCAAAAAGTCAACAGCTAGCACTACTGGTCAACAGTTACTGGGGCAGACGTTCTAAGCCTTGTTGATGGCCTAAATTACTGTTGTTAAAGTTGCTGTTTCATTTTATAATACTTTTCATGTACAGTATCTGAAAGCCCTGGATCATGTAGAGAAAAGAAAGGGCATCATTATACTGTATCTGTGCCTTTATAAAAAAGAATGTAGATGAGAACTTTGTATTTACTGTAGATAGCTTCCAAATGAACAATAAAATACAGTGCTTTATCTATTATGTTTATATTATTGGACAGTTCATCCGTTGACACAGCACAACCGCCTACTGTGAAGCAATATGCCTTTGATTTACCTACCAGCCTAATTGAAACTATTCACAGCAAACAGCATTTTTCTTTTCTTTTTTTTAGAGAGGGCTTTTCCATTCCCATTTGGCCTCATTATTTTCAACCAGAGGCATGCTCACCTATTATAATAACCGGATAAAATGTAAGACACGAAGCACAGTATGTTTGAGTCAGTAACTTTCACAAAAACACTGTGTATTTTAAGCTCAATTTAAAAGCTGGAAACAGAGGTCATGCAGATTCTGTAACAAACTAGTTTGATGATTTCACATTGAAACAATTAAATAGTTTATAATCTCTTTACAAAGCCTGACTACCTAATCACGTCTCTTTGCCAGAGCTGCTTGCTCTGAATGACATACAGTTTAAAAGGCTCTCTCAGACAGTTGATTGAGAGTGATCAATATAAAGGAAGTCTGAAGGATCTGGCATTTCATTTCGGTATTCAGAGGAGGAAATGAGAACCTTCCTTTACCCAAGCTCTAAAGGGTTTCTGTTAAAGAACAGACATTCTGTACAGTACTGCATGGTACATTGTTGATAACATTTGTTAGTATTTAAATATTAATTTAAAAACGATGTGACCATCAGGTTTCTATTAGTGTCAGTTAATGATTCAATGAGTCATACGAAGACTCTTTGTATATGATATTGCCGCATTTGTGTCAAGTGTGCCATACACACAAACATGCAAAATAGTCATGTATTATCAATAACCAGTCAAATCAAATTGCAAGTACAGTACCTTCAATAGGAAACAATACTAAAAATAATGTATTAATAATTGTGTTTGGAATATCATTGCTCAAAAGTAGTAGTTCTGTAGTTAACAAAAAGCAAAGAAAAAAATGCTAAACCATATGTAAAATAGTAAAAGCTGATGTAGATGCCCCCTACACAAGTGCAGAATGCCCCCAGCATATGCCTACTCTCAGTGCTGATCAATAAACCTTTTGGTAAACAGCTTCCCAAAATATCCCCAACCTGCTGGATCCACTGTGGGTGTTAGACACAAGGTGCCGGGAACCCCAAAGTGGAGGTATCGAGACGGCTCAGACGTGCTAGGAGACCCGGTAACTGTGAAGCTAAATGGGTCCTAGCTGGTAATCATCACCGGTCGACATGGGCCACAGAGGAATCAACAGGGTAATGGAGGGCAATAGCCCTAGAGGCCCATGGGGTAGTAGCGAGGGCAGGTGACTGACCCGGAGGTGGAGATGATCAGCACTGGTAGGGAGGAAACTGTCTCGGCCCCTAACTCCGTTGTCACCCAGTACGTCCCACGGTAGGTGCGGAGGCCCTAAATCTTCTCGCACGGCAGCCACGTTTGAAGCACGGGTTAAGCCTGTACAACTCCGGTGCCCTCCAAAGCGTTTTAGGTGGTGGCCACAACCTACCGTTGGAGGAACGAGGTGGACAAGGGGAGAGCTAACTTAATGACCCCAGTGGCCGAGACAGGTGGCAGGGAAATGGACACAGGAATGGACGGGAGCCCTGGTAACCCCTGCACACTGAACCTATCACTGATAAGAATACACAAAATAATAAACCACGATACAGCAGGAAGAAATAGGAATAAGGAGTGCGTAACGATACCACTCCAGGGCCCAAGGCAGAAGACCGGAATGTCTCCAAGGAGACTGCAGGAAGCCGGAAGCCAGGAGAAATCTGCTGGGAACTTCTGAGTAGCAGAATCCACCGCGCACAGGCAGGAAAGAAATCCGGGTACAGGAGCTGGAGAAACCACGGGTATAATGCAGGGAAGGAACTGCAGTATGGGCTGAAGAAAACCAGAAGGACACCCTAGGGTGCCTAAGCAATCTTATAACCAGCGACTTGCTGGACTGTGTGATCTCCATTTATAGGAGAAGTGTGCGTGCAGCAGACAGTGCGCGCGCGAGGTGATGACGCGGCGGGGGAGGACGCCGGGCAGCAGGACGTGGTTGCCAGGCAACGCCCCGATGCTAGGACGCCGGGCGTGACGTCACCGACGCTCGGGACGTTGCTGAGCAACGTCCTGATCGTCAGAGGACCGCCCGCCGTGCACCCCGGAGGACGGGGAGGCGACTGCACGGCGGCGGCGTCTGACAGTACCCCCCCCTCGAGGAGAGGTCAACCGACCTCTGAAACCGGGCTTGTCCGGAAACGACTGAAAAAACCTCCTTTTGAGTGAAGGAGCATGGAGATCTTGATCAGCGACCCACGACCTCTCTTCCGGTCCAAAACCTTTCCAATGTACTAAAAAGAAGACCCTCCCTCTGGAAGTCTTGGAATCCAGGATGGAATCAACCACATACTCCTTTTGGCCCTGACGTAAGATGGGCACTGGCCTGCGGACAACCGGCTGAAGAGCAGGTTTGAGAAGAGAGCAATGGAAAGTGTTGTAGATCCTGAGAGAGCGGGGCAGCCCTAATCTAAAAGCGACCGGGTTAACCTTTTTAACAATCCTGTAGGGACCGATGAAACGTGGGCCCAATTTGTGTGAGAATTGCCGGAGCTTGATATTCTTGGTAGAAAGCCAGACCCAGTCCCCAACTTTGAACTGGCACGGTCTCCTGTGGCGGTCAGAGAAGTGTTTGGCTGACCTGGCAGCAGAGAGGAGCGCTCCCCGAACCATGCGCCAAACCTTTCTCTTCGAAGCCACCCACCTAGAATTACCCACTTTGGCATCCGTGGGAAAGAAAGAATTAGCTCTAGGGTGGAAACCGTAATTGCAGAAAAACGGGGACATCCTGGTAGCGGCATGCCAAGCATTATTATAAGAAAACTCCGCGAAAGGCAGATTCTCCACCCAGTCCCTTTGGGTCTTGGAAACGTAACACCGTAGGAATTGTTCCAAGGATTGGTTAACCCGTTCCGTCTGACCATTCGACTGTGGGTGAAAGGCCGTCGAAGGACTAAGTCTAACCTGCAGGGCTACACAGACTGCTTTCCAAAAACTGGCAACGAACTGGACACCTCTATCCGAAACGATGTCAGAGGGCAGGCCATGGGCACGAAAGATATGGGTGATGAATAAGGAGGCTAACGTTTTAGCCGAGGGTAAGCCTTTGAGGGGTACGAAATGTGCCATTTTACTAAATCTGTCGACCACAACCCAAATGGTATTAAAACCCAATGATGGTGGAAAGTCCGTAACAAAATCCATGGAGATGTGCGTCCAAGGTTGATCAGGCACAGGTAACGGCACCAGCTGCCCTATGGGGGAAAGACGGGAAGATTTGTTCTGAGCACATGTGTTACATCTGGACACAAACTGCTCTACTTCTGTCCTCATGTTGGGCCACCAGACCGCACGTGACATTAAAGAAAGTGTCTTGGAAACCCCCGGATGGCCGGCGGATTTACATGAATGGAATTCCGAAAAGACCTTTTCCCGGAGCTTCTGGGGAATAAATAATTTACCCTCGGGAGTGGTGGCAGGGACCGAACTTTGGGCCAGCAGCACCGAATCCAGTAGCCCTTGCGTGAGTCCGGCCAGAATGCATGAAGGGGGAATAATGGGATCGGGACGAGAAACTGGATCTTGTATGGCCGCAAAACTCCTGGACAAGGCGTCTGCTAAAACGTTTTTTGCGCCAGGTCGATAAGTAATTAAGAAATTAAACCTGGCAAAAAACAGAGCCCACCTCGCCTGCCGCGAGTTCAATCTCTTGGCTGAGCGTAAATATGCCAAATTTTTATGATCGGTAAAGATCGTGACCTGATATTTGGCCCCTTCCAACCAATGCCTCCATTCTTCTAAGGCACATTTAATGGCCAGCAACTCCCTATTGCCGACATCGTAGTTGCCTTCGGCCTCTGAGAATTTCCTGGAGTAAAAAGCACAAGGATGTAGCAAGCCATCCAGTTTGTCCATTTGAGAAAGAACCGCACCTACGCCAATCTCTGATGCGTCTACCTCGAGAATAAAAGGGAATTCGGGATCGGGGTGTCGAAGAATGGGAGCAGAAGAAAATGCCCGTTTGAGCTCTTTAAAAGCCTCAATAGCAGACACCGGCCAGGATGTAGGATCGGCTCCCTTCCTGGTGAGGGCCACAATGGGGGAGACAATATCTGAGAAGTGGGAAATAAACCTCCTGTAGTAGTTCGCGAAGCCCAAAAATCTTTGAACCGCCTTCAAATTCGAAGGTTGCACCCACTCCCGAATGGCCTTAAGCTTGACAGGATCCATGGCGAAACCCTTGGGAGAGATAATGTAACCGAGGAACGAAATGGAATCTACCTCGAACTCGCATTTCTCGAGCTTGGCAAAAAGATTATTCTCCCTAAGCTTTTGAAGCACAGCCCTGACATGCTGGCGATGAAGATCCAAAGAAGAAGAATAAATTAAAATATCGTCAAGATACACCACAACAAAGATACCTAAAAACTCCCTGAGAACATCATTGATGAGGTCCTGGAACACAGCGGGTGCGTTGGCAAGGCCGAACGGCATGACTAAGTACTCATAATGGCCCGAGTGAGTGTTAAACGCCGTCTTCCACTCATCTCCGGCCTTGATGCGGATGAGATTATACGCTCCGCGTAAATCAATCTTAGAAAAAACCACAGCTGCACGCAACTGATCAAAAAGAACAGAGATCAACGGCAAGGGATAAGAATTTTTTACCGTGATGTCGTTTAATTGACGAAAATCAATGCAGGGCCGTAAGGTCCCGTCTTTTTTTTTAACAAAAAAAAAACCTGCTCCCACTGGAGATTTAGAGGCTCTGATGAAGCCTTTTTTTAAGCTCTCCTCCACGTACTCCTGCATTGCCTTCTCCTCAGGCAAAGACAGAGAGTATAATCTACCCTTGGGTAATTTAGAGTCAGGTAACAAATTAATGGCGCAGTCATACGGACGATGCGGAGGAAGAGAGTCCGCCTCTTTTTTAGAAAAAACATCAGCGAATTCAGCATACTGGGCTGGCAACCCGGCAGGAATGGTAGTGGTGAGAAGAGCTGGAAGACTGATACACTGCTCAAAACACTCCTTGCCCCACCGTATCAATTCCCCAGAACGCCAATCAAAGACCGGGTTATGTCTCTTAAGCCAGGGAAGGCCAAGCACAATGGGTGTAATGGGACACTGAAAAACAAAAAACTTTATGCTCTCCGAATGGGAAAGTCCAACTCGAAAATCTAATAACTCCACAAAATGAGTGATTGCTCCACCAAGCAGGGAATTACCGTCTAATCCGCAAACGGTGAGCTGGGACGTCAACAGTTGCAGCGGTAAACCCAAATCATAGACAATTTTACTATCCAAAAAATTGGCTGCGGCGCCAGAATCCACTAACGCCTTACCCTCCCAGGAACTGAAACTAACTGGGATAAACAACGAATCAGATGGGGAAAACAATGAAAGGCCCGAGAAGATACTCCCCATTACTTCTGGGCTCTGCCGTTTCCCTGTAACAGGGAACATTTGTTCAGGATATGATCCTTAGATCCACAGTACATACATAACCCCAGGGAACGTCGTCGGGCCTTCTCCTTGGGAGTGAGCCTAGAAAATAACCTGGTAGCCCCAAGCTGCATGGGTTCACCCAGGTCTGGGGGAGCCTCCTCTGGGAGCTCACAACTGGGTAATGCTTGAGCCTCTTTTTCGCACCGCCTCTCCCTAATCCTCCGATCGATTCGTATGGCTAAAAGGATTAATTTATCCAAAGAAGGAGGAGAGGGATATTGTACCAAGCCATCCTTGACGTTATCCGCCAGGCCTAGGCGAAACTGACTCCGTAGGGCTGGATCATTCCACCCAGAGTCGGCGGCATAACGTCTGAACTTGGCGCTGTACTCCTCGGCAGAAAGATGACCCTGTTTCAGGGCTCTAAGATAAGCCTCAGCGGAGGCTGATCTGTCAGGATCGTCATAAAGGACTCCTAATGCCTGAAAAAAGGCATCTACCGAGCGGAGAGCAGGATCGTCTGGAGCCAGACTAAAGGCCCAAGACTGGGGGTCCCCCTGGAGAAGGGAAATCACAAGACCCACTCTCTGTTGCTCAGAACCTGAGGAGTGTGGTTTTAACTGGAAAAACAATCTACAACTCTCTCTAAAATTTATGAAATGGGGCCTATGACCTGAAAATCTATCAGGGAAATTAACTTTGGGTTCCTGGTGAGAACCCGCTGGTGGCTGAACTGAGAGTTTGGTGTCCACCTTAATAGACAAATCCTGTAGCTGTTTGGTCAGGAGCGAAACCTGATTGGCCAGAGCTTGGGCCGCGTTGGGATCCATGACGACCAAGCAATAAAAAATGAAAAAATCGCGGTAAGGGAATATGGACCGTTCACTGCGGAGGTGGATGGCCCACAGCACTGTTGGCTGGTTATACTGTTAGACACAAGGTGCCGGGAACCCCAAAGTGGAGGTATCGAGACGGCTCAGACGTGCTAGGAGACCCGGTAACTGTGAAGCTAAATGGGTCCTAGCTGGTAATCATCACCGGTCGACATGGGCCACAGAGGAATCAACAGGGTAATGGAGGGCAATAGCCCTAGAGGCCCATGGGGTAGTAGCGAGGGCAGGTGACTGACCCGGAGGTGGAGATGATCAGCACTGGTAGGGAGGAAACTGTCTCGGCCCCTAACTCCGTTGTCACCCAGTACGTCCCACGGTAGGTGCGGAGGCCCTAAATCTTCTCGCACGGCAGCCACGTTTGAAGCACGGGTTAAGCCTGTACAACTCCGGTGCCCTCCAAAGCGTTTTAGGTGGTGGCCACAACCTACCGTTGGAGGAACGAGGTGGACAAGGGGAGAGCTAACTTAATGACCCCAGTGGCCGAGACAGGTGGCAGGGAAATGGACACAGGAATGGACGGGAGCCCTGGTAACCCCTGCACACTGAACCTATCACTGATAAGAATACACAAAATAATAAACCACGATACAGCAGGAAGAAATAGGAATAAGGAGTGCGTAACGATACCACTCCAGGGCCCAAGGCAGAAGACCGGAATGTCTCCAAGGAGACTGCAGGAAGCCGGAAGCCAGGAGAAATCTGCTGGGAACTTCTGAGTAGCAGAATCCACCGCGCACAGGCAGGAAAGAAATCCGGGTACAGGAGCTGGAGAAACCACGGGTATAATGCAGGGAAGGAACTGCAGTATGGGCTGAAGAAAACCAGAAGGACACCCTAGGGTGCCTAAGCAATCTTATAACCAGCGACTTGCTGGACTGTGTGATCTCCATTTATAGGAGAAGTGTGCGTGCAGCAGACAGTGCGCGCGCGAGGTGATGACGCGGCGGGGGAGGACGCCGGGCAGCAGGACGTGGTTGCCAGGCAACGCCCCGATGCTAGGACGCCGGGCGTGACGTCACCGACGCTCGGGACGTTGCTGAGCAACGTCCTGATCGTCAGAGGACCGCCCGCCGTGCACCCCGGAGGACGGGGAGGCGACTGCACGGCGGCGGCGTCTGACAGTGGGGTACAGTCCAGAATACTTTATGACACTCAGTTAAATATTTAGTGGATTACAGTGCTGGTTGTATAGAGAGCAGGTTGAATAGAGTGTTCGATGAGGCAGAGATAGACCTCATGGTGCCCTAAACAGGACACTGATTTGGGGCCTCCCTGGTCATTTTACACCCCCACCCCTTGATCTCCATACCTTTCCCCTCCCATGCCTTGGTCATTGTATGCACCTGAATATGCAGTCGCAAAACTCTCCCACTTCTGGTTAGTGTATGCAGCTGCACACTCCCAACCCCCCATCCTACCATGATTTCTGACCTTTGTAGCCCAAAGGCTATAAGTCAAGTTCAGATTTACAATATACTGTATGGTCACTTTAGAAGTGTTAGCTTTATAAATGGTAGTGGTTTCAGTTTGGTTTGCTTGTCAGAGGGTTTACCTATCAAGTTTTCTATCTATATATCTAACACATATACAGTATGTGTGAACTTTTTGCATACTGTAGCTACACTACCAAACCATTTGAGGAATTTATTTTTAGATATCACTTATTTCTTTATTGCTTAATTTTTTATATAGTTCACTTTCCTGTATACTAAATTTCAATGTTAACACACTTGCACATTGATTATGAAGGTGGATGTTGGGGGTCACAGTTTGAGGTGAGCGCTATTGCTCCACATACTGCAGGCAGCACGAGAAGTCATCTTATCCTTCTGATCTTCTATCCTCTTCTTTTTTTCGGCAATGTGAACCTCATTGTCTTCTTCCAGTCTTCTTTGCTCCCCTCCCCAATCTCTATGTATAATTGTCATATGCACAACACAGTGGATGAGAGGAGACAGTAGACAGAATGGTCGTGTGCTGGTGTTGGCTCCCAGCAGCAACTGTTATATCAGCATAGTCGATGGACAGTGAAGAAGAATTCAGCAATGAAAAATGGTCTCTGCTGGGCAGGTCTGATCCATTATAATACATCCCTATGGGATCCACCTGGCTCTAACCATCTGCCTAAATTGTGTAGCAGTAAAACTCCCTCTTTACTCAGTCATCTAAGTAAGCGGCAGCTTACTCAGCTGGCCCTCTGTGGTTAATATTGCAACCAATGGTCATGATGTTGGATTCCAGTCTGCAACATCGGTCACAGTGCTGGGATCACAGGTACATGCAGGGGGTGTCTCTGTTACAGAGTTGTCTCCTGCGTGTTCCTCCCTTATCAGGCCCAGTATAAGAAAGTTTTTTTAACCTGCCCACTAAGATACAGATACTGCAACCCAGCTATAGACATGAGATGCTTCATTCCTTACCCTGATTGCTAAAACTCCAGACATCACTGAACACAGCTAATTAAGCTCAATGTAATGAATACAAGTTAAAGACCCATCTTATTAATACTCATGATTTTTATTACATATCACCAGATCCAGGCCCCATCACATCTCCTATCACCCTTCAAATTACTCAATTGTGGCTTATAGAATGCACACTTTGTTTTTACCAAAGTCACATCCATCCACAACCGTCTTTTTATCTCTAACAACTTAAATCTTCTGTCTGTAATACATTCATGTCTCACAGTAATCAGACAAAAACTCCCCTTAGCACTGTCACATGGTTGTCTCCACTTCATGCACACCTCCATGCCTGGTAACCGTAAAAGACATGGAGTGGGAATATTATTGTCCCAATTTTAAATACTCAGTTCTACCACAAATTTCATTACTCACTTTAACATCATTCTATCAGGATTTTCACTCTTTTCTCTTCTATCTGGGCAATCCAATCAATATTGGAAAGATTTTTCTGCCTGGCTCCCTGATTTCCTATCCTCTAACATCCCCACCACTATCATGGGGGATTTCAATACCCCAATGAACAGCCCACAATCTCTTCATGTCTCCAAACTATACACTCTATCCTCCTCTCTACCTATCCCAGTGGACTGATTCCTCTACTCATCAGGAGCAACACTTCCTTGAATTTGTATTCACTGGACCAGTGGCTCCCAATTATAATATATGGATAAACAGAAACCAAAATTGCCTCTCGTCACATAATTAAACCTAATTATGATATATAAAAACAATTTACCTAATTTAATATTTTTTTCGACATTTCTGAATAAGAAACTTTTGGCCTAGGGCAGGCATGTCCAAAGTCAGGCCCTGGGGCCAATTGCGGCCCGTGCTGTCATTTCAAGTGGCCCGCAGCCTCCAGCTGGAAGCGGGCAGAGCATCAGATGTGAGTAGCATAGCACAGGACACTAAAGGTGGGGCCCCGGCGAGCATGTCTTTACCTTGCTGTCTGCTGCAGTGATGAGGTGCCGGCCACCACAATCAGATCTGTTTGGCGTCCTACCCCTGCTGCTGCAATCATATATCACCCTGCTCTACAATCACAGTGACAGCAGTGTTTGGGGAGGGGGGCAGCAAGGGGGAAGCTTGCTCCCGTAACATGCAGAGCAGAGGAGGGCAGCAGTGGGGGCCCAAGCATCTCCTGTCCTTGCAGTGCCTGCTTTGCCTCTCCATCCTCTGGCTCACTCAAGGGTCTGGGAAACATACAGAGAAGGGAGGGGGCAGAGTGGGGGATATACAGTGAAGGAGGGTCAGGCTGGGGGACATACAGTGAATGGAGGCAGTGATGGCCATTTAGAGAAGGGGGAGCAGGGGCAGGCTGGGGGACATACAGCGAATGGGTGCAGAGTGGCGTACATAGTGAATGGGGGTCATACAGTGAATGGGAGTCATACAGTGAAGGAGGGTCAGGCTTGGGGACATACAATGAATGGAAGCACTGATGGACACTAAGAGAAGGGGGGCAGGCCTGGGGACAGAGTGAATGGGTGCAGAGTGGGGAACATTCAGTGAATGGGGGGACATACAGTGAAGGAGGGGAAGACTGAGGGACATGCAGTGAATGGGGGCAGGCTGGGGGAAATACAGTGAAGGGGCAGGCTGGGGGACATATAGTGAATGGGGGCAGAGTGGGGGACCATTCTGATGTGATTAATAATTCAAAGAATGTCAGGCTGAATGGTCGGCCCCCACACATTTACACTTCACCAAATCTGGCCCTCGTCGCAAAAAGTTTGAACACCCCTGGCCTAGGGGGTTCCTTGAAAAAAAAATCTGAAACTATAGGGTGCTGCGATTCAAAACCATTTGGAATTCACTAATACTCCTCTCCCTCTTTCAGATCCAAATCTTACCACATGCAAGCTTTCATAGATTACTTCAAACAGATTGTTACTAAAGTCCACCAATCCTCCTCAAACCCACAGAAATACTACAACCCAAATAACCTTTAAGATGGCAACTCAGTAAACTTAAGTTTAGAGAAAGATACAGTATCTTGCCAAACGATATACACTACTATATGCTGCCACCTTCCAAAGATTGCTGACTTCAATCAAACTGGATCCCTTGGCCTGAGACAAACATTGTATCTCTTTGTTTGGTTGCACAACAGCAACCAAGTTGAATATTCTTCCCCATTTATTATTCCTCTGGCGAATGCTTCCAGGTCACGTCCCTGCAAAAACTTATAAATACCTATAGCTAAAGATTTCTGATTTCATTTGGTCATTTGCTCAGTAAAAACCCATGTATATCGCAGAAGCATCAAACCTCTGCATAGGCAAACACAAGGGGGGTTTCTAGTTGCCCAGAAACTCCCATCCTTATTGCATACACAACACTAGGTGTATTGCACATAATTAAATCTTCTATTATTATTGTTTGTCCATTAATTATTAAAGTTTTGCTGTTTGGGTGTTAGTGGTATTCTTGCAGCCCATGCATAGACCGCATCTGTAAAATCCTTTGGATCTGTTATAAGTGTGTCTTTGTGTATTCCCTTGAAGGAGACTTCTAACAGCTTTATCTTTAATATTAGCAGATTTTCTGTAAATGTGCTTTGGTTGATTTGGAAGGTGAGGACCCAATATTGGATTTCTTTGTAGGGTCGACCAGTGTTTCTAAAAAACTTTTTTGATCTCCCGATGTTGCTAATTAAAATCTGTGATAAAAGCAACGAATACAAATACAGCCAAGTCAATTAATAGAAGTTTAGTAAAATATTGTACCCAAAAAAAGAACAGTCGCTGTCATTTTTAGTGGATATTTTGAGGACCTCTCACAGCAACGTTGGCACTCAAAGTTTCAACAATTAAAAACTGATTTAAAAAAAAACAACAAAAAAAAACATTTAAATACAGGTTGAGTATCGCTTATCCAAAATGCTCGGGGCCAGGAGAATTTTGGATAATGGATTATTCCGTATTTCGGAATATTTTAATATTTCAATGATGTATCTTGAGGTATCTTGCATTTATGTTGTATATATACATCAAACACATGAAATAAACACAAATATATTTTATTTGTGCATAAAACAAGGTTTCAAAACATGAAACAAAGTTTGTGTACAATCTCAGGTACTGAATTTATATGCCAAGCAATCATTGTCTTGCACACACAGTATATAGTGCCAGTTACATATCATTCCCTCAGTAGTGCTGTTACAGATGTCCCCAGTACGTTTTTAACAACAAAACAAAAAAATTGTTCACTTTCTGGAATGTATGGTTTTCGGAATAATTCGGATAATGGCTGTTCGGATACGGGATACTCAACCTGTATCTGATTTTTATGCAACCCTGCTCTATAGATAACCCTGCCTTTCCAACCAGACATCTAGCACCATCGGTTTAACCTTTGAACCAGTAACAATGTTCTCTTTCCCCTTATGTAAGTTGGAAACTGAAGCAGGTGAGTTAGAATACTGAAAAAGGTGAGTTTGAACAGTCTAAATTTTCATATTCTGTTTTATTGTAATATATTCATCTTTTTTCTATCCTATTGTAACCTGTTGCTAAATTTTGACATTTAATTCGTTGTATCTATATTTTTCCAACATTGTATTTCATTTTCCTCATTCACTATTATTTTCTCTTATCTTTGCCACACATTTATTGCATTCTGTTTCCCTCTTCACGCCTGCTCACATTTGCCTCACTTCTGACCTTCTCTGTTCCCTTCATCCTCTCACTTGTTGTTGTTTCATACTTAATTGGATTACTCAATCAGCCTGATTTTACCCACTGGTCTCCTCTCTGACAGTAGTTCCATGCCTGTTACCTTCTCTCTCACTCTGTTTTCTACCAAATCTACTACAGACGCTGTCTGTCCTCCCAAATCCCTCTGTCTGCTTTCACTAACCTACCCTCTCACCTTCGGTTCCTCATGGCTGTTAATCTCTCAACTTCACTTTCTCCAACTGCTCCTCCCCCCTCCCATCCCATACCTATCCTGACCACTCGCCCCCGCACCCCCACCCTCCCAATGACCCCCCCTCGCTTCTGCAATCCCAAAAACCTTATCCACATAAATACACAACCCACCCCCCCTCTTTCCTGTGCACTATGGAATGCCAGATCCATCTGCAACAAACTCCCTGCCATCCATGACCTATTCATCTCTAGAGCATTCCACCTCCTTGCTATCACCGAGACCTGGCTCTCCACCTCTGATTCTGTCTCTCCAGCTGCTCTCTCCCACAGTGGCCTCTCTTTCTCTCACACTCCCAGGCCTGATGGTCCCCAAGGTGGCGGTGTGGGTTTTCTCCTCTCAGCCTCATGCACCCACAGTGTCATTCACCCTGAACCCTCTCTCCTTTTCTCCTCCTTTGAGTCTCACTCTATCCGTCTATACTACCCCTACCACCTCCGTGTCGCTGCAATCTACCGCCCCCCTGGCCCTATCTCCCAATTTCTTGACAACTTCGCCGCCTGGCTTCCACACTTTCTCTCCTCCGACCTGCCATCTGTCATTCTTGGTGACTTTAACATCCCCTTGGATAACCCCGCTGATCCTGGCACCTCCAAACTCCTCTCTCTCTGCTCCTCTCTTGGCCTATCTCAGTGGACTACCTCTCCCACCCACATCCAAGGACACTCCCTCGATCTCGTCTTCTCTCGCTCTTGTTCCCTTACTGACTACACTATCTCAGCTTTTCCTCTTTCTGACCATCACCTCATCTCCTTCTCCCTCACTGCTTCCCCCTCTCCCACTCCCCCTCCCAAGCGCATTGTCTCACGGCATAACGTCAACACACTTGATCTTGCTGCCTTCTCAAACACGCTGGGTCCTCTTCTCGCCCCAATCGCCCTCATGTCCTGCCCAAACCTCGCTGCCTCCCTCTATAATGACACCCTATCTTCGGCATTGGACTCTGCCTGCCCTCCCTCCTCTATCCCCCTTCGATGCTCCAACCCCCAACCGTGGCACTCACCTATCACCCGATTCCTTAAAAAGTGCTCTCGCACTGCTGAGCGCTTCTGGAAGAAATCACGCTCCCTTGCGGATTATCTCCATTTCAAATTCATTCTTTCCTCCTTCAGCTCTGCCCTTGCTCTGGCCAAGGAATCCTACTTTAAGTTCCTCATCCTTTCCCAATCATCCAATCCCCGCAGGCTCTTCGCCACCTTCAACTCCTTGCTCTCCCCCCCTCCTCCAGCTCTTCCGTCCTCCATCATAGCCGCTGATTTTGCTACCTACTTTTCAACCAAAATCTCCTCTCTCAGGACTGCAATCACTGCTGCCATGACCTCACCCTCTCCCTCCTCCCCTCCTACATCTGCACTCCCCTCCTTCCAACCCCTGTCCTCATTTTACCCCACCACTGCTGCTGAAGTCCACTCTATCCTTCAATCCGCTTCTCCCTCCACCTGCCCGCTCGATCCTATCCCCTCCAATATTATCCGTCGTCTCAGTCCATCAGTCTGCTCTCACCTGGCTCACCTCTTTAATCTTTCCCTATCCTCTGGGATCTTCCCTTCCTCCTTCAAACACGCTCTTGTCTCCCCAATTCTCAAAAAAACAAATCTGGACCCCAACTCTCCATCCAACTACAGGCCCATCTCCCTCCTCCCTTTTGCCTCCAAACTCCTAGAACGTCTGACCTATAATCGTCTCCTAAGCCACCTTACTGCTAACTCCATTCTAGACCCCCTCCAATCCGGGTTCCGCCCTTTACATTCCACTGAAACTGCCCTGACCAAAGTCACTAATGATCTACTATCGGCTAAATCCAAAGGCCTCTTCTCTATCCTCATCCAGCTTGATCTGTCGGCTGCCTTTGACACTGTTGACCACCCTCTCCTGCTCAACACCCTCCGCTCCTTTGGCATCACTGGCACGGTCTTCTCCTGGTTCACCTCATACCTCTCCGATCGCTCCTTCTCCGTCTCCACTCCGAGCTCCTCCTCTCCTACTACCCCCCAGCCAGTCGGTGTTCCCCAAGGGTCAGTCCTTGGCCCTCTCCTCTTCTCCCTCTACACCACCTCTCTGGGCACCCTCATCAGCTCCTATGGTTTTCATTACCACCTTTATGCTGATGATACCCTAATCTATCTCTCCTCCACCGACTTATCCCCATCACTCCTGTCCAAGGTCTCCGAATGCCTCACGGCCATCTCAGCCTGGATGACCCAACGCTTCCTGAAACTAAACATGGCTAAAACTGAACTTCTAATCTTCCATCCCCCGAACATCCCCTCTTCTCCCACTATCTCCATCAGCATTGGTGAAACCGAGATCACGTCCACCGACCAAACGCGCTGCCGCGGTGTCATCATTGACTCCTCCCTCACTTTCACCCCCCACATTCGTGCTCTCTCACAGTCTTGCCGCTTTCACCTACGCAACATCTCACGCATCAGACCATTCCTCTCCACTGATGCGACCAAAATTCTCATTCACTCTCTTGTCATCTACCGCCTTGACTACTGTAACATCCTTCTCTCTGGGCTACCTCTCTCCCGCCTCGCACCTCTCCAATACATTCTTAACGCTGCTGCTAGGCTCATTTTCCTCTCCCGCCGCTCTACCTCCGCCTCCCCCCTCTGTTTATCTCTTCACTGGCTCCCCATTCCTTTCCGAGTTCTCTTTAAACTCCTCACCACCACCTACAAGGCTCTCTCCTCCTCCACAGCTCCCTACCTCTCTTCACTGATCTCTATCCACACTCCCTCCCGTCCTCTTCGCTCCATCGCTGACCGCCGACTGACCTCTCACCTAATCAC
Source organism: Crinia signifera (assembly GCF_055691185.1). Lineage (NCBI taxonomy): Eukaryota > Metazoa > Chordata > Amphibia > Anura > Myobatrachidae > Crinia > Crinia signifera. The sequence goes on from NC_139217.1 coordinate 349,559,046, forward strand.
CTCCTCCCACTCCCGTGTCCAAGATTTCTCTCGCGCTGCCCCCCTGCACTGGAACAACCTCCCGCCACCCATCAGGCTATCTGATTCCCTTACCTCCTTCAAGCGCTCCCTCAAAACCCACTTTTTTCGACTAGCCTATCCCTCCTCCTAACCTCTTTTGATCCTCCTATCCTGCCTCTGTTCCTACTTATCCTATTGTATTTCGTTCGTCCACCCACCTATTTTTAGTATGTTAACTCTTATGAGCAGGGCCCTCCTTCCTCACGTACTCACCCTACCTCATTACCTCACCTGTGCTCCTGTCCTGTTCTTCCCTTCCTCTACTTCATCTTCAGTCTCCTTGACAATTTTGACACCTACTTCTGAACTGATGCTGATTTTAGTTCGACCAGCTATACCCCTATTTATACTGTATCTTTGAACACACCCTGTACGTTACCTTGTAATTTGTTTTTTTTTTGTTTGCTATGTACGGCGCTGCGGACACTTTGCGGCGCCTTATAAATAAACGTACTACTACTACTACTACTACTACTATGTACGATCCCTGAGTTTGCTAGTCTGCAATCCTGCTTTACTCTCCCAACAAGGTCTTTTAACAATATTTACAAATACATTTTTATCATCCTCTCAAGCACTCCACTTCTATGACCCCTAACTCATCCATGCAAACCTTGTGCTCTTGTCATCGATCATCTAAAGTACTTATCTTATCAATATATCAAATTCCCACAAGCAATCTCTTAAATATGTTCATTATCTGTCTTAGGAGCATGATGTAGGTGAGGTCCTGACACCACAGTAATGGAACACAGGAGGAGAAAGAAGCAAAGGTATTCCTATGTGAGGCACTATTTAAACCATTAACTCTACTATTCTCTGATGAAATTATCTGAGATTCGGACAGGACACAACATTTTATTAAAACATAAGATTTATTGTCAATATTATTTTAAAATTGTCATGAAAGCTAGTAATTACTTTGCTGGCTTTCATTATAATTTTAATATAATATGGGAAATAAATGTTAAGTTTTAATACATTTTTGTTGTCCTATCTGGATCTTAAATATGTCCATCAGAAAATAGTAGTGTTTTCTTCTTTTTCCTCCTGTAGCCTATAAATGTATTCCTAGGTGCACCTTCCATTTGAAGTGATTTCATATTAAGTCAATTCTAAAGACAAATTTGAAAATGGAAAGGAACCCTTAATACACACATTTTACTGTGCTTAGGGATTATGTTTGCCTTTATGTGACCAAAATGCATCAATGTTGTTTATATGGTGGTCTTGCCCTGTATATGGCATTCTTGGATGGATTTAATTGGAAAAATAGTTGATATATAAACTTTGCCCCTGCATACCCTCATAGCCTGACCCATTCCTCACATCCTGAGACATTTAAATTGATCATCCATATACTAAATGCCAAATTTCTTCACTGTGAAAATCCACAACTTTCCTTAATTTTCAGCTTCTATTAACGTTGTGTGGTCAACCTACAGAATGGAACACATTTCCTCAGTTATTCATGACACACCGACTCACTTCATAAGTATCTGGTTGATCCCCCTTTCATCAACTGTATTACAGATGGAGCCTCTTTCTTCTTGGCCTTTAATAGGATTAACTGAGAAAGACCAGTCACACTAATCCCATGTTAATCCCCTTGCTGTATTGTTCTGTCTATTGTATTGAAGCTTAGAACAATAGATGAAAGGAAGCATTTATTGCGCCTAGGTGCAGAAACTTAGTCAAGAAGAACTTGGCTCTATCTGTATTATTATAATCATTTATTTATATGGCGCCACAAGGGTTCCGAAGCACCATGTCCTCTATTTCTATTTATTTGTTTATTTATATTCTGTAGGCATTTTGAATAAACACTTTATACAAGAACAGGGCACGGTTAGACTGAGCCAACACTGAACAAAAAAATATCTTCCTGCAGGTTTTTCATTAAAGAATACATTATATTAATTAATGTAGGTTTGCAAGCCTGTAGAACCTTATTACAAAACACTCTAGTAATTAATAAAAGTTTGGTTACAATGTCACCAGCACACTCCATTGGTGAATGCTTTATATGTATGTGAATACAGTATAGCATACCCACATATTCACAATTGCAATATTATACTCCTCTACATTTTTCAAATGTATATCGTTTTGTTTTTTAAATGGGATATTTTAGTTGGATATACATATTTATGTTTATATCCTTTAAAAGTCACAAACCCTTTATGTTTTTACATAGTATAATTTTGGGCTTTCAATGTCGTAAAGTCTCTGTTAACAGCAGGAGTGGATAGTTTATGTTAGTAAATGATTTTAATATTGTAAACATTATTTTATATTAGATTACAGTTTATTGCCTGATATACTGCTTTTCAGTTTTGTATTTCAATGAAAATCATTTAAAAATAAATGTTTATGCTATTATACATCATCAGAAGGATGTTAGCCATCTTCTGGATGATTTTTATTTCAATAGGGGTCCATAGGCTTGTGTTCTTCCAGTTGTACTGGAAACTGCCCAAGCTGTCTAGAACTGTAGCTTGCTGGGATATCACTGCTCAAAATATACATTGATTATTTTATTTTTTTTACTTAAATTATATATGTGGGTGAAGACGGGATTGACTAGTCCTATTCAGGGCCACTGAGATATTTTTGGATCTGAGTACTGGGGAACACAGAGTGGAGATGGAGTTATTCCCAATGTTGTATGCTGCTGCAAAGGGGGTCATGTCATTGTAAGGCCGTTGTTATGGTCTCCTGCTTTCCCAGTCTGCTAGACGGGCCACCAGATGAGGGTAACTTGTCATTTATCATTTTCTTTACCACCTTGCACATAGGAGCAATTGTAAAGTTATAAACTATTAGTTGTCTGCACGGCTTAAAAGATGTGGCTTTGTTGCCAAATTAATTTAATTTGTTTAGCAAAATTTTGGTAGAAAGCAGTAAATGAAAACTTAATATGAGATGTAAAACTTTGAAATTATGTTAAAATCATATCTCTAGTTATTCATGTGTAAATGAGTTAATGTTCTATCAAAGAAAACATTGGTTTTACATGAGCGTGTAGCCATTAATTATGATATTTATTTTCTTATACAGGTAGTTACCTGTATATTTAATCATAGACACACACACTAGATAGATAGATAGATAGATAGATAGAGGAAATGCTTTACTCACAGTAAACCATTTTGATAGGACTTATTAAGCATCTTCAAACAGAATTTCAGATTCATTTTGTTATCCTACTTCCTTTTCATAAATGTATCAATTATTAATAAAGTTCAAAATGCAGACCCTGCATTCTACTGCAGTTCAGATACTGTCATGTACACAAAGGCTTCCCAACAGTGTGATTTGCCTGCAAATGTTGGATCTTATGCAAGTAATGCAGTTTTTAATATAAATATGTATGCTTTTTTTTACAATTTTCTATTACAGATATTAAGGAAAACTCTGACTAATGAACTACTGTATTATAAATAATTATGCATTTTTATTAACTATTATAGATTTACTACGAATTTTAATACCTAGCCATTCCCTATGTGCCATTTAATATTTTATTCTACAATGGAGACAGGTAAGCATTGGTATTTGCTTTTATTACATCTACAGTACTTATTTGTATTGGCTACTTTTTATTTTTGTATACAACCAATAAACAAGAAGTGGGCCATGAGTTGACAGTTTATAAATAGATTTATAAGTATAAAGTATGCATTTTAAGTCAATTTATAAGTTAAAGTAATATCTGAGTTTATAGAGTGATTTACATGAATGTCGTTACTCTGTTATACTTACCTACAGAGTACAAATAAATTTGTGTGCGCTTGTTGAGAAGGCAATATACAGATGTGTCTTCAAAAATTATTGCTGCAGTCAATCAAAACAGCTCGTCTTTGTGTACCAGGTCCCTTAGACTCTGTTATTCTGCATCAAAATCAGAATACGCTTGATATGGCCAGGTATACAGATGGAGCATGTTCCTTCAATCTGCCAGCCTCCAACAGCTGCTGGAAGGGGACGTGCATGCATCCCCTTCACACGGAGCTCCGTGCCGGTCCCCAACACTCACCCCCACCTCCCGGCATCCCCCCTCCTAACCCTGCCCGTCTCCTTGATGTGGAGACAAGCAGTGTTCGCATCCCCCACACCTGGTAACTGGGATGAGCGTGCGTGTGGGGTGCTCATGTGTCCCAGTCAGATGGAACGCTATCTTGCCAGCCGGAGCAATCTAGTGAGCCCCAGCACTGGCTGAGAGGCGCTCCATCTATACTTGTGTATACTAGGAACTAGATTTGGATTGATGTGCAACAGCCAGGTAGGGAACAAGTAAACAGTGACAGTATGTATGTATGTATGTATATATATATATATATATATATATATATATATATATATATAAACACCCTAGGGCGAGTGAAGGACATGGACATGGGGAGACACAGGTAAGATATATTTGCTGAGCTGCAAAGCACCTAGGAAGCAATTTAGCTGTGCCACTTGGTCATTGCAACAGCCAGATAAGTAAAGACAAGTAAACAGTACAGATAAAGAACACGACAGGGAAGACACAGGGTATATAAAATGTTGGCTGAGCGACACAGATCCTAGGCAGACAACGGCAGTGACATCTTGATCATTGTTATCCAAAAGGCAGCAGTGGAAAGGCTCAACAGGCCATTTCCCCTTCAGAACACCACAGGAGTAAGCCAGCATTGATAGATACTGAGGCAGTTTTGCTATGGGGCTAGGCTGGAGCCACGACTGGAGGGAGAGCCAGCATGTGTGTGGGGGGAGTCAATGAGGCATGGGGGGAGAGTCAGTGAGGCCTGGGGCCAGAGTTTTGCCCTCTCTGGGCTGAGGTCCATCACTGCTGCCTACCGATATTAGAGCCATACCTCTTCCTTGGGGCTCCTCCAGGGGGCACCGCTGGGTTCAACCAGAACTGGGACATTGGGTGGGGGCTGATGGGCTCTCACAGTCTACTGGAGGTCATTCAGCCTGGACCTGCAGGCCGGGAGTCTCCCCTGCTGCGTAAGCTGGAAGTCTCCTATGCTGATCAACGTGGGTGTAACAGCAGGGTGTAGTGGTCATGGCCAGGGATCCTTCTGGCCATGATGTACCTTGGAATTGTCATGGGATCATAATGCTGATAGTGTTGCCACAATTAGGTGTCATGCTGGGGTCCACGGCTGTGGCACCGACTGTCTCCGGCCAGAGGTAACTGCATCCTGTGTCGGGGACACTTAGTGCTCCTCCGCACTTGGTACTGTCTCCCCCTCCATCCTCCTCCATCCTCTTCCCGTCAACACCACGCACCTCTTCTCCAGGGGCAGAGAATGGGAGCTCCAGCAATGGAAGATTGGAGCTCTCGTGCATGTTACCATCTCCAGCCCCCACCGGAAGTAGCAAGAAAATGCAATGTGACTAGGATGCATCAGAAGCATACTTTATATCTGTGTGCAACTGAGTCTCTGAATATTAATATGAAGTGCTTCAATGCAGCAGATTTGTTTTTTTTCATGCCAAAATCCTTTTTGCTTCATACACAGGCTAAGTTGCACACAGATATACAAGTGCTACATGTTAAATCCATCAGCACAATCTACTGGTGCATCTTAGTTATATAAAGTTGTAGCTTAGATACATTTGCATAAAGAGAAGCCCAACACCAGCAAGAGTTGCACAGGACCTTCTGCCTCATTCGAACCATGCATCTTAAGAACCATTTCATATTAAGGCTAGATGTATGAGAATACAGATGTATCAAAAGACTCCAAGATAATACATAAAATATAAATACCTATATCACAATTTAAAAAATGTGTACTCTTGTTTGCTGGGGGATAAACTTTGCAAGTAGTGGCTCATGGGCAGAGCAGGAGAGCAGAAAGGCACATGTGGATATAAAGGCCTCAGCAGTAAGGCAGTTGAGGTATGAGACTTAAAAAAGCAGAGATGCATTATGGGTTGCTTACCTGAGGGGGAGTGCTATGACATATTCAGAAAAAAACAGCCCAGTAGCAGCAGCAAGACAGCTAGGGGAGTAACTGAAGAAAAATTCCACACCCAGGAGATGGTGTGGGTGTAGGAGTTAAGCAGTGAAAGCCAGCCTGAGGGTTACTGCCCATCACTTCAATGAGGTGTCTAGGTAGTGGGAGTTGAGCTGTGAGAGCAGGCCTGGTTTAGCTTTTTAACAGCTATTGACATTATGAGGATGCACTTTCAGGTTCAATTAATCTGTCACAGTGAGGCAAAGGATACAACCAAGGAAGTATAGACAAATCATGAGTTTCATCCTACCGTTGAGACATGGTCACATGGTCAACATGAGTTTTTCTGTGTTTTTTGGTGCTGAATGTCACAGGGGTTCCTGTAGACACTGAATATGTCCACGACGGCCCCTTGCATGGCTCGCTGTGCTCGCCATGCTTCAGGCAATCAAACTTTATGTCCACCTGGACAGTAAAGTATAAACCAAATTGACCTGTGATATTTTCACAAAAAAGGTAAAAAACTCATGTCAACCATGTTACTATTGACCACGCTCCTGTCACTCTATTGCTGGCATCTAACTTCTGTTACTGTCGATCTACAAACATTCAATAATCTTTATGCATCACACTAGACACATTTGACCAAGCATGACAATAACATGGTTGATCTAAACATCGTAGATCTGTCAACCGGATACCCCCATACTATACAGATGAGCCCCAATACATCTTTTCTGTGTATAAAAGCTTACTGTAGTAGGTTCAAGATGCATATGCATTGCAGCATGTCATGTGCTTCCACATTGCAGCCAGGTCCCATTGATCTCAACAAGAGGTCCCTGCGCATGCTGGCTATCATTGTAATGAACAGTATAGTGGAAATGAGCGCTTGCTCATACGTTGTTGTCATACGTTGTATGCTGCAATGCTTAATGCTGTCAAAAAATGTGTGCTTAAGTATTTAATGCAACAAATTGTATTACTCTACTGTATCTACTGTAGTAAAACTAAAAAATGGGTTCCAAAGATTTCGCTTTGCCTAGAGCAGCAGCCAGAAAAAATACCCATAGGGAATAGTTCCGTCCCTAGAAAACTGAAGTATCGAACAGAAAATGGGATAAATTATAATAGTGCTCTAAATGATAAAAAAAATATAAAAATAATTACATATCCAATGGTGGTAACGGATAAGAGGGTGGGTTAACGTCCTCTTTGAGACATGATCTTCTGCTGATTCTTATAGGGTCAACCTCTTTGTTGAAATCAGTAATGATGCTTAAAATAAGCTTGCTTACATTCATAAGATTAGGGATGTAACTAGTGGGGGGGGGGGGGGGGCTGGGGGTCACGCGCCCAGGGCGCTGCATGGGGAGGCGCTGTTGGGTCCGGGCAGAGGGGGTCCAGGGAGGGGCGTAGCGGCAGCTGGAAGCAAGCAAGCTATTTGCCAGACGGGAAGCAAATTTTGAAAAGACTTGCCAGACGCTGATTGACTTGTCCGGCAAGTCTTTTCAAAATCAGCAGCGCTTCCCGCCACCATGCAAATAGCGTAGCTTACTGCAAGTGAAAGCCGCCGCGGCACTGCCTGTCCCCGGACCCCGCTGCCCATCCCCGGACCCCGCTGCACAACACAGGTATGTGGATGCAGGGTTCACTCAGACTCCGGCACCAGGGGAAGGCAGTCATTTGGTCCCCCCCAGTCAGAGGGGAGGGGGGAGGTAAGGGGGGGCGACCAAATGACTGCCTTACCCCGAGCTCCGGAAACCCTAGTTTCGGCCCTGATAAGATAATCACCAAGCATGTGCTTACATTATCCAATGGTGTATCCTCCCCTGTAGCATTTATTTTACATCCAGGTAGAAAACCATATACCCAATAAATTTATAATGGTCTGCATTTATTCATAATCAAGGGTAGAAAAATGTATATAAAATACACAAGGAGCATAACAACAAGATAGAAATGCAACAAGTGAGGACTATTGTAGGAAGATGGAAAAAAACAGGCGCCCAAATAAAGCTCACCACAAATAGCCACACTGGAGTGATGTTGACAGCGTCCTTGGTAGCATAAAAATGCGTTTCAACTTATCGTCTTTTTCAAGGTAATATATTCCTTATACCATATCATCCAATAAAATTCTATTTCTGATTTATTTAGCACCTTTTAGAAGATAAATTTTAAATAGGTACATCGCTATTCTGCGAGTGCTTCACTATACAATTTTATGTATTCAAGTAAGCTCAGTAGAACAATTTATTTATAAATGTGGCAGTCACGAAATAGTTATTTTTTTTATTCAAAATCATCTGCAAAAGTTAATTTTGCCATCATTTAAAATGCTAACATACTGTAGCTCTATCAAATTTTAATTAGACATTTCCTTTGTCTTTGAATAATTTGTGCAAAATATATTGTAATAGATAAAACCAGCTGCTAATGGTAATGATGCAATTCATCCTACTGCATTTTAAATATATTTTGCTCATAGTTACAACTGAGTTACAAATAGAAAAATGTATATACAGGTTTTTCAGTTATCTTGAAACCTAAATATTTGCAGTGGTTCTTTTTAATCCTAATTTTTGTTCTTTCGATTTGTTTTTCTGTCTGGATTTACAGTGACAATTATAAGACTCTTCTATCATGTTTCTTGTCAGCAGAAAGCTACATAGGATGTGTTTAAGTGCAGTGCTGCCAAATCATAGGTCAATGTCTAACTCTTCAAGGACAGAGATATGAAAAATTGTAATAAAACAATTTTCAATTCTCAGTAAGCGATATACACTTGAATGCTGATTTTTATTGTTTGCTTATAAAATAGGGGAAAAGAATGGAAATGAAGTAAAAATTGAGCCTCACTGCATTCAGCCCTAATTAGAAAGCCCTTTTGGCTCAGCATTTGACAAGACGAATGAATTTCCTGATGACTGGGTGCTGATCCAGATTCAAAGAATCTGTTTTGAAAAAGATGTGTGGGTGGCACAAATATTTTGTATGAAGCAGCACTCGCACAGATTGTTTATAAAATTGCATATTATTAGAGCTCCTCAGTTAAAGCGCTAGGAAAAATATTTAAAAGGTAACTAAATAATACTGACATATATAAAGCAGTTTTTTATGTAAAATAGCAATCCTTTCTAATTATGATAAAAGCAGCCTTCTGACAAAAAAACTCTCGGGTGTACAGTACTGTATGTATGACACAAACCATGGTAAAATATTATCTTAATTTAGTACAGTACATATAATTATGATTTTTTACATGGTAATGTTGAACTGTCATTATTAATATTTCATTTTTTATGTACCTTATCCCTTGGAAGCAAGTTGTTCTTTATACAGCACATACTTTCTTTAAATAGAAAATGGTTTAGTAAAATTCGATAAATAGAAATCATCCTACAGCAGGGAGTAGAGTTATGCTGGTAAGTGTGGCTGCAATGACTTAGTTGGGTTCCAGGTTGGAGGTTTTTACTTTTTCTGGGAAATGCAGGACCAAAGCCACCGGGATATGTACCACCTTCACATTACCGTATGCAAACTTAAGGTTTTTTCACTTGTTGACAGCTCTCAACTGCCTGGAATCAAATTTTGTTCTCTAAGCCTTGGGTTAGGTGGAAAAACAGGATGGTAACCCCTGAAATATAAACCAGTTTATACTGTAAGTTGTATATATGTATTATTTGAGCGTCTATTGTATTTTGCTATATATTTTGTGGGCTTGTTGAATAGTAGGCATGTGATAAGAGTGGATCTGTAGATGCGCTAATAGAGAGTTCTTGGGATTTGAACAAAATAAATGAGTGACAGTAAGACAAAACTGTGTAAAATGAAAAACACAAATTAGAGAGCTGGGAAAATAATCAAAGGTATAAATAACAAGAGAAACCATGAGAGAGGGCAAACATGAGTTCATCTCGAAGATCTTGCTTAAAGTATCCTGATGTATTTTATAGGCCTTGAATAGAGACGGTGATTGCTTCAAGTATATTTGCAGGTCATTTCCAGGATTAAGTGTTGAAAAAAATTAAATCTGGTGGTTTTGGGAAATCAAAAAGCAGAGATTTGGTAAGTATTGGTTGAAAACTTGCCAAAAAATTTGCTGAAGATAGGGCCAAATATGGTCATAAAGGTGCCCTTTCTTCAGAGTCACTTGGACAAATTCCCAGTTACTTTAGAAGACTACATTGAGCAACAAGGTGAGCGATTTCACCAGGACATAAAAATGATGGAGAAGAGGTATCAAGGTAGATGGGACAGACATATGATGGCTAACTGTTGTTGGCAATCACTCCTATAAAAGAAAATCATACATGCAGAGGTTTTTAAAGCCATAAATATCAAAGGTTTACCATGTTTACTGTATATGTTTTTTCATCAAATAAATATTCATTTTGAGTGTCTTGAGTTCCTTTTTAAGTGATTTGTAGTAATTTATACATGCTAAGCTACACAGTTCTGGATATTATAAACTTAAAATGCGTTTTACTATTTTTCAAGGGGTACCCAATTATCTCAAAAAGTAGAGCCAATCTGGGAAAACTAATGTCATATTCAGAATCTTGACTAAATGCTAAGTGTTGGCCAGTGTAATTACTTCAGATTAAAGCAATATTATGTCCATTATTGTTATATGTTATTAGTATAAATATTGCATTTTTGGCATGACTTTCATGAAGAGAGGATGGATGTCTGACCATTGGGAATGTGGCTGTTGTTCCTTGGTTGAAGAGATCCAAGTCCTTTACACCTGTACTCCATCATGGTACTCCTGCCTCTCTGCTCTCAATAGAACATGTAGAAGCAAGACAGTGAAAATTGTACACATACAGCAATACTTTAAATGAAGAGGGACATACAATTATCCAATTCAGCATGAACAGCAAAGAGTTCACTTCTTTAAGTACCCAATGGCAAAGCACCATGTCCTGACATTACAAATTGCATGCAGAAGAGGAGGAAGAGAGACTTGTCTCTGACATAGAAGGAGATTATTCAAGCCTAGGAATTAAACAACCCGTAAAGCATGTAACAAAGAATAATAGTCCTGTAACAGCGGGTATAATGAAAGCTCTTTTGAGGAGTTAAGAGGTTCTTTCAAGCATTAACTGAGTAATTCAAGCAGATCTAAAAGCTTTCCTTTCCATAAGACAATCTCTGGAAAATGCCTCAACAGACATTACTAATGACAAATATGCCTCTTAATGTAATGTAACCATCTATAAAATTATGTCATACACTGTAGTTAATTTATCTGATCAGGGTATAAGAGCCAAAAAAAAAGATAAGTGATACCAGAAGATGTAACTGTACAAGAGATACTGCCATATCAGATAAAAATTATGATAACCTTTTTACAGTACTTGCTACTGTATTTCTGGTAGTAAAATCACAATAGACAAAGTACATTCTAAGTATCAAGAAGATGGCTTTACACCTAATGCAGAGCACAGCATTCATTACTGTAAGAACATGAGGTACTTATATGTTAGTTGGGCGCCCACTAAGATATTTGCATATTCCCCTCGTGTTACATGTAGTTACATAGTATTTAAGGCTGAATAAAGACTCATGTCCATCCAGATCAACCTTGGTGTATTAGCTTCATCCCTTGTTTTACGTAGTGCATACTGATATATTTAAGGACAGATTATGATTATTGCTTGTACCCCTGGATGTTTTTAACCAACAGATGTTTGTCCATCCTTATTTTAAATGTATTTATTGTGTCTGTCGACACCACATCTCCAGGAAGAGAGTTCCAAAATTTGGCTGCCCTTACTGTAAAAAAATGTTTTCTTCTAAGGGAACGAAATCTTCTTTCCTCTAATCTAAACTCATGTCCTCATGTCCTTGAGTCCTTCCTTACAGTAAAACGGGCGTCTGACAGTTTCTTATATTGGCCCCTGATATGTTTGTACATGTTAAGCATGTCCCCTTTAAACGTCTCTTTTATAGTGTAAACAATCTTAAATGGTTCAATCTATCTTCATAGCTTAAATTCTCCATTCCCTTTATTAGTTTTGTTGCTCTTCTTTGGACTTTTTCCAGTTCTATGATGTACTTTTTATAGTGCGGGTTCCAGAATTGTACTCCATATTCTAGATGTGGTCTAAGCAATGCTTTGTAAAGTAGCATAATTACATTTGCATTCCTAGTCTCCATGCCCCTTTTTATACATGCTAATATCCTGTTATTTGTTGCTATATGACATTGAGCACTACACCCCAGTTTGTTATCTATTTGGACTCCTAGGTCCTTTCAAGTTCTGAATTACCCAGTGTCTCCCCGCTAAGGTTATAGCTAGCACATTGGTTATATTTACCAAGATGAATAACCTTACATTTATCCACACAGAACCTCATTTTCCACTTTTTTCCACTCGTATAATTTATGAAGAACGTTCTGAAGCGTGGAGACTTCCTCAGTTTATCTGCTCAGTTTTGTGTCATCAGCAAAGATGGAAAATATTGCTGAGTATTCCCACGCCAATAGCATCAATAAATATATTAAATAAAAGGTATTTATATTTGATACTGCACCATTCACAACCACTTTCTGTTCTCTATTACGCAGCCAGTTCCTTACCCATCTACACATTCTTACCCCTAGTCCCAGATCTTCCATTTTATTTATCAACTTCTTATATGGAACCATGTCAAAAGCCTTAGCAAAGTCTACTGCATTTCCATGACCAAGGTTGTTGCTGATGTCCTCATAAAAGCGTAGTAAAATTTTTTGGCATGATCAATTCTTCACAAACCTATGTTGGTTAATACTGATTAGACTGTGAAGCTCTAAATATTTTTGGATACCATCCCTTAAAAATCCCTCAAATAATTGACCCACTATTGATGTTAAGCTCACAGGTCTGTATTTAGCTGGGTAATCCCTTTTTCCCTAAACATAGGTTGCATCCCTCTACCCAGGTACCTTTTGTACAGGAGCTGAAGTCAGTAGCATGACAATCTGGGTGCAGCCTGCACTTAGACGTCACCCTTGGATGGGGTGACACCAAAGTGTTGGCATTTCAGCAGTGTGATATTCTCCTGCAGCCCCCATCTCCTCTCACGTAGGAATAGTCAGCACTACATATATATATAGTGGCTGTGTGGCCCGGCACTCTCCCTTGGGAGTCAGCTGCCCTGGTGCCTGTCCTGGACTTTTTAGATATAGAAGAAAAGAGGCTGGCACTCAGAGGACTTGATGAAAAAACAACAATTCAGGGCTGCACCCCTTTATCAAGGTGCAGGTGACAAAGGGGCGCAGCCCCAAAACGTTGGTCACAGAGCCTAATACAAATAGTTTTTTCATCAAGTCCTCTGAGTGCCAGCCTCTTTTCTTCTAACTATCTATCTATCTGTCTATATATATATATATATATATATATATATTATCACGACCATTCTGCCCCGCTGCTCCCACTCCATGAGTGCAGTATTTGCAATTCAGGAGATGGATGTAGCATGTATAGCCCCATTCACACTGGGCAATATAATGAGTCATATTGGTCATTATATCACCCGGAGTGTATTCTCCGTGTGGGTGTATGTGTGTGTGTGTGTGGGGGGGTGGGGGGGTGGGGGGGCTGCCTATTGTGTCAGTCCTGGGCCCCACTATTTCTGGTGGCAGCCCTGGATGGTAAGGTACCAGGGGGTAAATAAAATCATGTCACAATAGAAGCCAAGGTCAAACCAGGAACCACTAATGCAGTGCCAAGGGATCAGACAAAATAGGGTCACAAGAATAGCTGAAGCCAGGAGCAGGGATCAAAAATGCTGATGCAAGGTATGCGCACCATATATACTGTATATGGGAGTTCAATTCTGGTGCCAATCAGCATTCCCTATTTGCCGCACTTTGCATCCCTATGAGAGTTGCAGCCACCTATGCATTGTAGCTGCCAAAACTGTTTCGAACAGAGGATCTTAAAATGAAAGAGCAGGATCTCAGTTACCATTTTCTTATATTAGGATTTCAGCTCAACATCCATAGTCCAATTGGTTCATATAATCTAACTAAGACTGAAGACATCCAAACAAAACTAATAAGGATACAGTATACATAAAACACTGAGGGGGAGATGTATCAAACTTTGAGAGAGATAAAGTGAAGACATTGCCCGCAGCAGCCAAGTTCTGTTGAAGATTTCATACATCTCCTGTTTAATATAATGACATACAGAAGTACCTATATTAAGAATACCAGCAGCTACATATTGATAACACGGCCAAGCCTATTATTAAAGTCTTGAGTATTCATTTCCTTACAGATCCTCTCCTTTATCTGGTCATGTATAAAGCTTTGGGTATACAACCCTGAAATAAATAACTACAGATGTTTCCTTACTCAGCTTACATAAATTATCTAGCCGCCTGTGGACAGACCACGCTAGCAATATTATGCAGCCTGCCATGACTAGCTGCAGCCGTGTGTATGCACCAAACGTAAAGAAAAAAAAAAGAGAAAGTCTGGAAGCCAGAGCTGTGATTAATGTATGGTGAATACAGTCCACAGTAAAATGTTGGTGTGGAGTAAAAGCACAAGTTAAGAGACTCTTTAACCTAGCAGGAAATGAAGCAGCTGCCATAGATAAGATAGAACATTGGGTGAGAAGGGGACTAAGAAATAGGCTCAACTACAATCCATCACACGAAAGACACAGAGAGGTTCCCCGAACAGTGGATGGTAATACTATTTACACATGATGTGACACAGAGCGATCCTAATAGCTGGATGCCAAGGAGATAGACTGTCATAGAGAAGCAGGTGAAGGTGCCAGAGTGCAGCCAGAGGGTAACCCATCCTCTCAGAAACCCCCACAGTGATGAAAACCGGGGTCAGGCCACAAAGCCAACCCTTCTAATGAGGCCAAGCCCTTTTACAGGCACATATTTTTTGTGTTCATGGTTGGATTTCATTTGCAGCAATATTGCAGAGCATAGTGACGCCCCTGGCTATATTTAATAAATTAAAATAATTTACACTTTTTAATTTGGCATTCAAAAAGTTTAGTTTAAAAAATAATAATAATAAAGTACGTGGTGAAGTTAAGGATGACATGTTGATCATTGACTACTAATCTTATGCAGCTTGCAAGGTTCTACTTCTCTTTCACAACAGCAAAAAAATAGGGCCAAACGTGCCCAGGCATGCTTTAACGATGGATCCCATCTGCTCCCGATTCTATATTCCTCTGTCTTCTCTATATTTCCAATTATAGTTGTTGTTGGTTTTTTTTGCTTGTTTATGTCTTATGTTTGCGTAGACTGACTTATAGCTACTGCCTGTGGCTGCGTAGCCAGATTTAAAACCTTCTCAGGATTTCACCCATTTTTAATTGGATTTTATTCTTCTCATCTCATGTTACATAATTGATGTTTTTCTATAATATAACATGTTTTGAGAAAGGGCTTTAAATTGCATTTAGTTTGAATTCTAGAACCCTGCCTCTATCAAATCCCATGCTGTTCCTCTTCCTTGCCTGAGTTGTAGCTTTCTGCTGTGAATTTACTAAGGTAGGTATTCTATTTCGTATGGGATGTTGCTATGGGCAACCAATCAGATGCGATCTATTATCTTCTAGAAGGTGCTAAACAAATAAGAAGTAAATTCTGATTGATTGCACGTAGCAACATCCCATGTGAAATAGACCTTCGATCTTAGTAAATTTCCTCCGTGTTGCTTCTAGCACAGGTCTGGTCTGCATATCAGTGATGAAATACAGACCACACTGTGATAAAAGAAAAACAGCAGAGAGTGATACCCCAGGAAGAGAATAGGAATGTCATGGGTTTTGAAAGAGGCAGGGTGCATTCTAGTTTAGAAAACGAAATACAATGTAAAGCCCCTTGAATAAACTTGCTATGGAATATAAATGGAAGCATTACAAATGATTGTCATAGGATGCTTCAAAGATGGTGGTCATCAAAATTAATTATAATTGAATGAGAAATAATGTGACTACAACTTAGAAAATGCACATGAGAGCATGGATTCTTCACTTTGATAGGAAGGTTAATCCTCCCTACTGTTCAACAATCGACAACCAGCTATTGTTCTATTGTAAGCACTCAAAACAAACCAATCACTTATTCCACAGATGTGGCATTCCCTGATACTTAAAATTATACAGGTCCTTCTTATTATACAGAACAATATTAGGGTTGATTGGAGGCCCAAGGACAATTTCATCTAAGTTCCATTTTGGCCAACTTGCTGATATTCTGAATCTTCATATTTAAATGGAAGAACTACAGTTCTGAACCTATCTGCATGATACATACAGTATGTTGATATGTATAAGATAATTCAAATGAAAGATGTCAATTGTCTATCAAATCATTACATTTGCCAGGACATCTCCTGTAGTAGGTGCAGCTTTTTTTTTGTTAAATAAATCATTAGCCTGCAAGTCTAATGTCACTGAATGGCGGAAATTTTCCTTGCTTATTTGTAAAAATATATCAGCAGGCTACATCTGCTATGACACTGATGAAGACACACTACAGCGGGTAACACAGAGAAATATAAAGGTTACAGAAAGATGACATATTTTCTAACATGGAGAAGCCATGGCAGCAACAGTAACCAATAATAATAGAGAGTGGGGGTGCAGGATAGATTCACAGATCACACAAACTTACAATAGACAGCTGATGGGGAAGATGTATCAAATCTTGGAGAAAAATACAGTGGAGAGAGTGGAAAATGTCATAAGCTGTTTGATTGATCACTTTGGGTTTCTAGCAGTGGAGATGTTGTCCATAGAAACCAATCATATTCTAGATCGTATCTTCTATAAAGAGCTAGACAAATGATAAGTAGAAACAGATTGGTTGCTATAGCAACATCTCCACTTCTATGACATCTCCACTTCTATAAATCGTCCCTCCATATTTACAGTACATTTATATGGATGGGCCTAGGGAGACATTAGAATGTGTAAAGCCCACCTGCAATGACTTGAAGGGTCCTGAAGATTACAGTTATATGGATTTTGATGAAGATGGTTGTGAGAAAATCATCATTGTGATCTTGGATGAAAAAGACAATGTAGATCTTTGCATTACCTGTGCCAGTTTAGATGAGGGGATACTTCCTCTTAGCTGGAAGCACATTACTAGCAGCTTGGGTCACACATGCCAGGACTGGTCCCTGATCTGGGTCAGATCAGTGTGGGTCAAGGTGGTGTCAGTGTTTCTGAAGCATATGCTGCTTCGTTATAGAGATACAAGTGTAGTGTCTGACACTACTACAGATGTTTATATGTAAAATATCTGGTTTGGTGGCAACAAAAGAAGTTTAGCCAGCTACTGTATAGGCCATTACTTCTATGGTAACCTTATCAGTAGAACCATGCCTCTAGTGGATTAATACATTTACAGTAAATGTCTGGGTGCTGCCATCCCTGGTTTGTCATTACTATTTGTATTCAATGACCTGGATCATGTTACTGCTGGTAACTCACCTCACAAACATGGTGTAAACCATTAACGATGACTTACGTCATCTTTAGTAAAACCATTTGACTATAGTTTAGAGACCAGCATATTTCATATAAGACTGTCATGTAACTATGCTACTGTTCTATCACTTATTTTAGAAGGCCAGCTAAGCTTAGTCAGAGGTTCTGTGGTCATGTCAGTCCAGTTTGGTTCTTCTGATTCCAACAGGCAATGAATTTAATGCAGAATAATTACATTATTTAAGGGTGACACCCACAAGGGGGTATTATCTTCACTGCTAAACTATGTAGAATTGGGTCCCCAGGGTAAGCGCTTTACATGACTGAATGGGGTTACATGTGGTACCAGTGGACTGAGGAAATGATGGGCAGTAACAGAAAAAGAGACAAGACCGTTCCAGAAAATAATAGTTACAGCCTAAAGTAACCATTTATTAAGTGAATTCAATAACATTATACATAGCAGCCAATTGGTTGTCATACAGACAACCTGCAGGAAAATGACTGTGACCAGGAAGTGGGTGGAAAGAGCCAATACCAAACACTGGTTTGCAGGAATTTACAGTATGATCTGCAAACTCTCTTTGTTCTATATATATATTTCTATTTGCATCCAGATGCACATATCCTAACCTTGGATGACCCCTACCCCAATGGGTTTCCATATGATTCTACAGGGACTTATTCTACTGCAAACTCTCTTTGGTCTAGGGAACAGGCTTGACACCTAGCAACAGCTCCCACCCTTCCCACCTTTTTCCTTACTACATCTGCTGCTTCTATTCTCTAAGGTTCGGTTGTATACCAAACTTATCCTTTGATTCAAGGCACTCCAAAGGCCCAGTAGAAACAACAAGTGTAGCCAAAAAGGATCCAAAATAAATGATTTCCTCTTCTCTGCTATACACGCTAGTTTGCCTCAGTTTATAACATGACTGGCTACAGTACAGCATGGCAGTTATTTCAGTTGTTGGTTCCTAGTCCAACCCACTTTTCATTCTTATTCCTTCCAGTAGAGTTTCTCAGATCTACAGTATGTTCATTATGAATGTTATAGTTAACATTTTCCTTTTGGATACAAAGGTCTTGAGTCCTTTCTTAGTATGCTTTAAGAAATGAGGGACATTTATTTTCCTTCTTACCTCTCTCTTGTTCCACCTTAAGATTGCCATCTGTAAACTCCTGTAAAATCTGATTTCAGGGGGCGGGGCTTAGCCTTATATACAGCAGATGCTTGTGGCCAGAGTGCACGTGCATAATCTGCCGTGCACGTGGACTGCCTGTGCACACTGGTCATGCACCCACAGCTAAGCTCCCTGCTCCCCAGGCTGTGGGAAGGTAAGTGAAAAAAATTTTTTCACTATATCATCCCAACGTATGTCAGATGGATTGCACCCACCAGTTGTTGGTATGTGGCAATCCTCCCGATGAACAAATTAGATGATTTGACCTGTGTGACTAAAATTATCACCAAAGCCTAAACAAATCATGCTAACTATGCAAGTCCAAAATACAAAGATGGTTCTATCACTAAAACCAAAACATAGGGGTCTGCACACATCCCTTATAATGATATTAATTATTGTCATGCTCCCGGTTTTGTTACTACTCTCCTTCATCGCTTTGCTGAAATCTCCCTTCACCAGGTTGTGAGAGTTCTGATGAAAGAGGTTTCCAATGACCCTGGCATTGTGTGCTCATTTGCCTACAGATAAGCCCAGACTGCTGCTGAGTACCTTTGGGCTTCATTGGCAGAGCAATGAGAACAGTGTTATTGAATTGTAATTTGATTTTGTTCCAATAATTCCAGTTTGACACTTAAGTGAACTCCATTCATATAAATAATTAATTGCAAGTACCTAACATTTCTCCCTGTTTTGGCAACACTCTCTGTGAGTATATTCAACCTCAACAAGCATTGAAAGTAAAGGAAACTACTGTTCACATACTGTATTATGAAAGGAAATAGGTATGATGTTTTGTTTTTCAAGTTTTGTAACACAATTTAATCTAAAATATTTCTGTATTGTTTGATAATGCATAGATTTTATTTTAAATTCAGAAAAGTATAAGGTGGTGTCATACGCCCATTACTTATATTATAACTGAGGAATTAGAAGTATGCAATATACAGTAAACAACAGAATACTAACAATATTTAATTTGATTCACAACAATGCACAGAACAGTACAGTATCTGTGTTTTTCTTCTAATGATAAAACATAAAGGAACTGTCATTCTTGGTTCAAGATTAAAGGAGATCTTGAAAACACTGCAGTGCAGACTCTTCAAGAGATTTCAGGTTTCTCTTAAAATATTTGACAAGTCTGATATGGTCACATCTCTGTCAAAAGTTCTGCTAGAAAAACAAAGCTACACAGCTAACAGCATGTAGGGATAAAATATAAAAACTAAAGCAACCTCATAATAAAATATTGAACCCATTTTGAATGTTAATATATGAATAAAATGCTGTATATTTGAAAAAAATGTAAATAATTATTATTGGAAGTAATTGGTAATGTCTATAGACAGTTACTTAAAATGTGTCGTAATATATATATATATATATATATATATATATATATATATATATATATATATATATGTATAGAAAGGTGGCTCTCAGGGGGTCCCAACTGGGGCTGGTCCCAAGAAGCAGGCGGCACTCAAAGGGTTAAGGAATAAATCCAAATTTATATAGACATCTTGTGCATCATGTCAGCATACAATCGTGTCGACGTTTCAAAGCCGGTGAGGCTTTTTCTTCTGGACGTGCAGTACATAAAGTGCATAGGGTGCTGTGAACAATAAAAGAATCAGAGCAGTGTGCTCTCCTACCTTATAAAGGGCAGCTTGTGCGTAGCGTGTGTCCCGAACGGCAGCCGGTGCCCGCAGTGAGCACTTCCGGGATTGCCGCTGACGCCCCTCTGTGACGCGGGGCCGTTACTAGGCGACCGTTGGACGCGTCCTGTTGGTCGCCTAGTAACGGCCCCGCGTCACAGAGGGGCGTCAGCGGCAATCCCGGAAGTGCTCACTGCGGGCACCGGCTGCCGTTCGGGACACACGCTACGCACAAGCTGCCCTTTATAAGGTAGGAGAGCACACTGCTCTGATTCTTTTATTGTTCACAGCACCCTATGCACTTTATGTACTGCACGTCCTGAAGAAAAAGCCTCACCGGCTTTGAAACGTCGACACGATTGTATGCTGACATGATGCACAAGATGTCTATATAAATTTGGATTTATTCCTTAACCCTTTGAGTGCCGCCTGCTTCTTGGGACCAGCCCCAGTTGGGACCCCCTGAGAGCCACCTTTCTACTAAATTTAAGGAAGGCACCTGGGTGTTTGCCTTTAGTGACGAGAGTGCCGACCAACCCCCCTGCGCTATATATATGTATATATATATATATATATATATATATATATATATATATATATATATATATATATATAATGGTACTTGTTAAGTTTTCACTTGTGGAGTTAAAAAAAAGTAACTTAGCTCCATGCCAACATGGATAGTTCATACCCCCACTATCCATGTTGGCATGGAGTTGATTTTAAATAGCGTGGCGAGCGTAGCGAGCCATCAAGCCCGCAGCGTGGGCGAGCGAAGCGAGCCCCGCAAGGGGACTCAGACTGGTGCCGTGAAACTACACAAGTACCTATAAAATTAATGATAAACAGATTAAAGATTTGAAATACAGATTAAAAAAAAATCTTGCAAAACCCTTTGTTTCAAAACATATCAAGTTACTTTTTAAAATAATCTGTTTATAGTATACTATGCTACAGGTTAAGCTGTAAATAAAAACATACTAAAAATATGAAAATCATCACTTTAAGACTTGCCCCTAAATTAAGAATCCTTAATATTGCTAATTTGTCCCTGATCATGATGGCAGGAGGATACAGAGCTTCTCTTTGCAGTTTATGGTGCTCATTGTTGTGTCAAGGTGTCACATGCTCAAGGACGGGAGCCAGCATACGGTGCATATTTTCCCCTTAATAAGATTTACATGTGTGTGTGTGTATAGATCACTTTCAGTATATGGTAGGAGGTATAAACATATCGGAAACATAGTGCAAAGGATTGTATGCATACCCAATTTACAGTAGGGTGCAGTGTCTTCTTCCCATAGCAGAATCTTTGGGATTTCCAATATCAAACAGAGTCGTCGGGACGGAACGGACACTGTGATTTGGTGTGCACATGTGGTGGTATGTATAAATATTGTACTGTGATGTATGTTTTTTATATCCTGATGACTAAAGTAAAGTTCGAAATGTTGATGTGATACCTGCATTTTTGATTCCTTTATTGTGCCGCTTTCTGTTTGCATGTTTTGATCCCCTAGGGGAATTGGAAGGCACCGCTGTCTCTACTTTTGGATGAGGTCGTGCTGCTCCCTGCTGTATTGTTATATATATACAAAAAAATGCATACGTCCGGTGTATAAGGTGGAATGGTGGCTTCTCATGATCCACCCCTTCCACCTTATACACTGGACGTATGTATTTATCTTATTAAAGATCATCCAAAATGTTCTCAGAGGACATGACATCATGTGCACTTGCCCACACTTCCAAAGACCCAATGAGGGTTTTTTTTTGTATGATGAAAAATGTTTGGATAAATAATATGGATTCATCCAATGTATGTGGGCAATCTGATTCAGATTCAGATATGTACACATGATGATATTCACATAACTCAGCATTTATCAGTAAACTGTGCACGTATTGTGATTGCACTGCACATGAGGCAAGATACTACTGTCTGTATATCAATGCCACAAAAACAAGAGGTCAGTGGAGATGTGATGGGTGCACACTAAAGGCTGCGTAGTTCAACACCAGTAAACAGGCTCATAGAGATATTCTTAACTGTCTGGTCAAACACACACAAATACATATATTTATGGCGAAAGACATATGTCCTAACATAATAACAGAATTTACTTTTTAATAATGTCTTTCAATGGACTGTGAACAGGATATTTTCTTAATACTAACATCACCATTGCTGGTACAACAAAAAACAGCTTTTTAACCATTTAAATGCTGTTAATATTGGGGAATGGTTTTATATATCTGTTTTATTTTAATTTACTTTTTATTCTTTCATATAATTGTCTATTACTGGCAAGTGGTCTTTATTGGATATTGTTATCCATAATTGTGTCCCTAGCGCTGTTTAATAATATACATTATTTTTTATTTTGTTTGAATCTAGTGTGGACTGAGCATTCCCCTTATGTAAAAGGTGATTTATGAAGTTTAGTGACCAAATCAAGCACCAAGCTACTGTTTCTTTGTTTTTTTTTTAAATATAGGATGAATAGTAATGGATGAATACTACAGTATGATGGTCTCTCTCAAACTGGAACCAAAGAAAACGACGATGAACACTATTGGTCTGGAACTAATAAATTATATTATAGTCACTATCAGAGTGGAACAAATGATGACTATTATAAACTCTAGAACCAGTGAGAACTTTGATGCACACTATTAGTCTGGATCTAATGAATACGATGGTCACTACTGGAGTGGATTTGATAAATTTTGGAACCGGTGAATGCTATGATGAACACTATCAGGCTGGATCCTGATTACCCTAATCATAGTGAAACCAATAGGTGCTAGATGGCACAGTAGAATGAAAGAGCCTCTAAAGGAATTATTCCACAGAAAGCTACAGGCTTGTGCTGGGACTACTATCTGTCAGCACCGCTTCTTTTAATGTTGTAAAGCGCAACGGAATCTGCTGCGCTATTATATATAAGAAACTAAATAAATAAATTAAATAAATAAAGCAGACAACACAACAGTTATGGGAATTCCATTGCACACTCTGTTTGACTGTGACACACCTATGTTCTACGTATGACAAGTCTAGCATCATCAAGTGGGGCTATTAACACTATCTTCTCAACTCAAACCTCAATTCAACCCCTTTGTCTCCCTCTCCTGTCATAATCTAGCAGCTTTCCTATGCAATGGCTAGCTGCATCTTCTCTATACTGTTTTACTCTAGTGGTGACTATTCATCTTCACAAGCTTGGCATTGAAAATACTCCAGTTTCCTGCAAAAGTTTCTCGAACTTTGAAGAAACAGTGGAGGAAATCATGTAATGAAGAATAAAAGGCATATAAGCTTGTCCAGTTCTCATAATGCAGATGTACATTTATTTATTTAATTTATTTATTGACAGTTTCTTATATAGCGCATACATATTCCACAGCGCTTTACAGAGTATATTTGAACATTCACATCAGTCCCTGCCCCAGTGGAGCTTACAATCTATATTCCCTACCACATATACATGCACACAGACATTCTAGGGTTAATTTTGTTGGGAGACAATTAGCCTAGTATATTTTTGTATTGTGGGAGGAAACCGGAGTACCCAGAGAATACCCACGCAAGTACGGGGAGAATATACAAACTCTGCAGTTAGAGCCATGGTGGGAATCGAACCCATGACCTCAGCACTGTGAGGCAGTAATGCTAACCATTACACCATCCACACTGGCCAAATGTACATGAAAAAAACATGAAGAATAAATACAAAAGGTCAGACGCTACACTGACAGCCTTATCAATATAGACTTAGGCAATGCAGTTCACAGTAAGCCCCTCCTAAAATCACTCCTTCAACATGTTTTGACACCTACTAGGTATCTTTATCAAGGTGGCTACATTGAAAAAAAAACATGAAAAAGATACCCAGCAGGTGTCAAAACATGTTGGAGGTGGGATTTCAGGGGTGGGCTTACTCCATTTCCAGAATATTTGGCAGCATAGAGAAGAACACACAGGTTTCATTATCTGTGCTTTTGTCATCCATCTGCACACCACGTTATCTGGTGCAGGGTTATCCCTCTTTTATTTGTATTCAGGTCATACAGTATTAATTTATATCTTATTTGGATTACATGCATAAGGACAGTAATGACATATTATAGGTTTATTTTCGTGCCTCCGCGGGAACACCAGGTAATTGATTGCACTTTCTTTGTTAGTGGAGGAAATCATGCTGATCCCAGTCCCTCAACCCAATTTGTCTCTTTGCCAATTTCAACTCCCTTCTCTACCTCCCCCTCCCCAATCCTTTGACTTTGCCACTCACTTCACATATACTGTAAAATAAATCCCTCCATCAGGATGTCACTTCCCACTAGACCCACATACTGTATTCTCTTCTTACCCAGCAAGGTTTTGTCAATTTGCACCATCCTTTGCACTGACTTCTCCACTGTATTTGCAAAGTTCAAATAAGGTTCTTAATTCCTTACACCTTCACTCTTGACCTCAATCCTCCCTTTGTTTCCTCTGCTACCTCTCTACCATTGCCATTTTACCCATCTCTTAAAACTTCCCCTCTCATCAGGCACTGTACCATTTGCATGCAAGCATACCCTAGTCTCCCCATCTTAAAAAACAACATTGATAATGACATCATCTCTAATTACCTCATCTATCCCTTCGCTCCAAGCTCTTTCTGCAGATTGTCTACAACTACCTTGCCAGCTTTATTTTCTCCCACTCCCTGTTTTGTTTGGCTTCCCTGCTTGATCATTTCAGTTTGGCTTTTGTCCTCTTCACACCATACAAACTACAGTCACTAAAGTCTAAAATGGCTTCTTGCTGCCAAAGTAATTAAAATAATTCATAAATAATAAATATCTTATTATTTTTCTGTCCACTCTGCTGCTTTTGACACCATGGACCATATACTGCTATTGTAAATTCTTCAGTCACTGACACCATGATACCTCTATGACTACCTCTATGACTATGTTTTCTCTTCCTCTTTGGACTCCACTTCTCCCCCATTTTTATTAATAGAATGGCATCCTAATCACAGCACATTGCAACTAAGATGCATTTCCATGTAAAAAGACACAAAAACAACGGGGATGATTTGGCATAAATGCAGCAATAATATATGCTGTATTGTTGGCATAAGTCTTCCCTCCCAACCATTTTCTAGACCCAATAGTGCTCCTAGTTTGTTCATCCTTTCAGTAAAGACTCATTTCTGCACAGCTCCTGTGTCCTTTTGTGCCTGGCTAATACAGAGAAATCTACTCATTCATTTTTTATTGATCCTTCAAGAAAGTGAAACCAAAGCTAGTTTGTTAGGGTGTGGGCAGACTAAAGCTGGCCATACAGCAGACCAACCTGCATACAACCTGATCCTATGCAGGTCGTAAGAGCGATTGAATGAGTGATCGTATGTGCTTTAAAAGCACATATGATCTGCTTACGATGGCAAGGAAAGTAGAGGGGTAATACGTGCAACACGTACGATCTGAGGATTGACCTCTCAACCCATGGGAATGGACATTGTATCAATATTCCTCACAAATGTGCACACAATCGATTGCACGACCTGTCAAAATCATGCATATTGACCAGGCATTGTTCTAGTCACATTGTATGGCCAGCTTTACATCTAAGCATTGGGGAGAAGACTTACAAATAGCAAAACAGAAGTCACTGTCAATGCAGGTGTGTGGACAGACTGACTGCCCGATACAGTGCAGATACAAAACAATGTTAGAACTGTACTTGATGAGGATGAGAACACAACAGCCTCTATCAGAGGTGTAGCTGTACCCCTTTTTTAAGTCAATCTATTAGGCACAGACAGTTCCAATGGCCAGCGATGACTTGCATCTAGTTTACAGTGAAATAGAGATAGTATGTGGTTGGAATCACTTTGATGCTATTTGGCCCCTTACTAGTTGAAATCTGATTGGGTGTCTCATAGCAGCCTACTGCTGGGCAGGTTCAATAAAGACCTGGGGAAGGGAGTTGCCATTCAGCTTCTCAAGGCCACGCACCCTGGAAAACAGCACTGACTGCTTGACCCTTCTGTGATCGTGTGTTCATTTTTGTGTGATTTGGAGGAGATGTTTGGTGAATATGACTCAGTATAATATTTGCACCAAACAGTAGCAATTATTTCCTTATTTCTTTTTGTCTTCCTGATTATCGAAAGTTTATGGGTGATGTGTTTCCATATAAAAGATATTTCAAATTAGAGAATAAAATAAGCATAAAACCAATGAACAAGTCATTACATTCAAGAGTACCTTCATTTTACTGCAAAACCATTATCTCATTTTATGAAGGAGGGATTCTTAGCTTTGGCTTCCTTTTAATTTTTTTTTATCATTGAGTAGGCTTCATACAGTACTGAAAAAGCTATTTTACTAAATGAATTACATTTTATTGAATAATATATTCTTATAACCTTGCACAGCTCCCTTAGTCTCTAAATCATATTGCATATTATATTACAATTTCAGCTCTCTTCTTGAATGCACGACAACCCTAATGCGTATGAAAAAATATATTCATTCCTTCCATCTTTTTATAGCTTGTGTGGCTCTGATGAATTCTTTCTTATCTTGTATTTATTCTCTACATTGTTTAAAGTTAGTCTTCTGTACCTTGTACAGGTTTGGTTAAATAATACTTTTGTGCCTGCAGCGTTATGTGTCTCCTATTTAATAGTCTGAATGAATAGTAAGGACTGTGCTCTGCATCCTTTGTGCAAAGTTCAACTAATGTATATGAAATTCTTATTTTAATAGTTGTGAATTATTTGCATGCATATATATATATATATATATATATATACATATATATATATATATATATATATATATATATATATATATATATATATATATATAGACATTGTAGGGGCTCTGCACACACTAAATTAACTGATAATAAATAGTGGAGATTTGGTTCATGAATTGATCAATGCATTTAAGCCTGCAGCCCCCTTCACGGGACCCCACCTTTCTGCAGGTCCTAACACTATCGCTGAAAATGGCTACAATACACATAGCTATCACATCAATGTGATAACTATGTGTATTGTAGGTGGGGTCCCGTGAAGAAGGCTGCAGGCTTAAATGCATTGATCAATTCATGAACCAAATCTCCACTATTTATTATCAGTTAATTTAGTGTGTGCAGAGCCTCTACAATGTCTGTTTAAACAATGTGGTCACAAGCCATAGGGCACCCCAAAACTAGGAAAGGTGAGTGCCGATGTTAAGTGTATATATTGTTTATTAGATTAATTTTTTTAATTAGTCTTATTGTGGTCACATTCTCTCATGCACCCTGCTTTAACTAAGATTCCATAGCTTATGTTAACCATTTCCATAGATGATTAGTGACAGGTGTGTTGGTAGCTGCTCACCTATAAAAGCAAAGTGTGCTGTGAGCTTCAGACCAGATAGCATGCCTGGAATCAAACATTGCTGTGATAGCTATGTGTATTGAAGCCATTTTCAGCGATAGTGTTAGGACCTGCCGAAAAGTGGGGTCCCATGAAGGGGGCTGCAGGCTTAAATGCATTGATCAATTCATGAACCAAATCTCCACTATTTATTATCAGTTAATTTAGTGTGTGCAGAGCCCCTACAATGTCTGTTTAAACAATGTGGTCATAAGCCATAGGGCACCCCAAAACTAGGAAAGGTGAGTGCCGATGTTAAGTGTATATATATATATATATATATATATATATATATATATATATATATATATATATATATATATATATATATATATATATATACTGTGTATAACCTGTTTTCATGCATATTACCACAACTCACATTTTTAAGTGTACTGGTACCAATATGGCCTGGAAACAATTATCCTGGTCTAGTGACTATTCCTGTCCAAGAACTTGTGTTACTGCAGTTATCTGTACTGTAGAGTATCAGTACCCAAAAGTGGGTCTCAGCCATCTCAGCATGGTCTGGACCCTCTTCTCTGATCTCTCAGTGATCCACGGAGTCTGAAAATTCAGTTGAATTGTCAGTTACTTCAGACTCCTTGGATTACTGGTTTAGAAATGAGAGAAGTCACCAGGCAGGCTTTCTGCAATCCTCTGCATTTCCCTGTCATTCACAGCCGATATATGCTTTAACATTTGCATGATTATATAAAAAAAAACATGCAGGGTAGGGATTCTGATAGAAGCTCATCTCTGAATTTGTGTAAGGAATTGATCACATTAGCGGTCACTTTACTTCTGTTTTGTGCCTCAGCAATGCTGCAGAGCATGTGACCTCTGTCTTTAAAAAAAAAAGAAATGCCCTGTGAGTGGTAAAACTGCAGGTGATGTGATATTGTGGAGCCCACCTACTGCTGTCTGGACAATGAGCTATCTATTGCAGCCACAGTGATTGTGAGTATAGCTTTACACCACCCAGCCGCCGCCGCAGCATTGGGAGCACCACCCACTAGCGAACAATTGCGAGAGCCCACTGCATGAACTCCCCACATACACATACTGTGTATGTGTTGTTTAGTGCCACATAGAAGTGTTTTTTGAGTCCTGTAATGCATTTTATTATCTGAAGGGGGCCCCCTAAAAAAAAATTTGAGAACCTCTTGTGTGGCGATCTTGATTTAACAAAAGTAGCAGTTTTTTGAGGCACTACACAACACCGTTTTGGACAACAATCGTGACTGGTTTCTTTTTTTAAAGCAGAGTTTTCCAAACTCCATCATTTATCATTACAGTCCAGGTCTTTAGGATATGCCTCAAACCAGATGGTTATATCAAATTGACATAGGTGTTAATTAAGTCACCACTGCGTAAGCAAGGCTATCCTTAAAATCTGAACTTTATTGATGGAGTTTTTGAAACTGATAATGCCATTGATGGTGAGCCTGATGATGATGATGATGATGATGATGATGATTGATCAGATCAATAAACAATGAGTTTCTGCTTTTGAAGACAAGAGATCCACACACAAACTAAGGCTATGTAAACACGGAGCGATATATTGCTGAGCAATTTATTGCTCAGTGTCTCCTTTTCATCAGCGAACAGAGATGGTCACTGATGAAAGGAAACCTGGAGCCGCAGAGGGAATCAGCTGGTCGCTGGAGCAAGCTCCTGCGACCAGTGATCATAAGGGGGCTAAAAACGGGAGCGCGCACCCGGCGATTTATCGCTGGTGCACACTCCAATCGGTTGCAATATAGTCGCTCAACGACCATTCCAATACAATACAAACTAACGTTCAATGAAACATTTCTTTTTATAGAAATGTGTAATACGGAGGACAAAGATTAACCATTGATCCTGAACCATCTGTGAAAGAGTGGAAGCAATGACACATCAGCATCTAAAGGCCCATGCTTTGATTCTTGACTGGTCTGGTGCAATGAAGCTTCAGTTAATTTGTCAACCCAATTTCCAACTATAGTATGTTGGAATTGCAAAGTGAACTGCATTAACAGTTCACTATTAGTGGTTTGTTCACAATAAAAATGTTGAAAATTGTGAATGGGCTCAAACTTAATTGAAGAGGACTGATCATGATCAAGAAAGCATAATTACTAATAAGCTGGCCTCAGAGACATTGCAACGCGTAGGTTCGAAAAGTGTTCCCAAAACCCATATGATATCACTGGGAATTTTTTTTAAATAATTGCCCAGAAATTGCTCTTTTTTTTAGGGGGGGGGGGGATAATTATCAAGCTGACTGAATACCGCTCTAAGTCTTATTGTCTCATTATGGTAGGAAATAGTACAATAAATCCCACAATGCAGTTTATAAGCACAGCTGGAAAGATGAGCAGTTGTACAGTGTTAGGATCCGCCTCCAGCGGATCTGTGTTATGCGCAGATTCACATATGCTGTGTGTAGTTTCATGTTCTCCCTGGATTCTGCTCCCTGGGTTTATCCCAGCCTGTGTGTGTGTGTTTACTCGCTGGTGGCATCCAGTGGTCAGCCTGGGCCATTGCAGCTCACTTTCAGTGCTGTGTGTTCTGGACTCAGGTGTCTTGATTAGGCTCCTAGCCTGCAGTGCACACCTTTAGGCAATGTGTAATCAGCACCACATTGTGCTCACTATAAAGACTCTCTGCTCACACACTCCGGTGCCAGTTATAGTATTCAGTTGCATTGTTCAGTTCACTCTGTCCAGCTTCAGTCAGCTTTGGTCATACCTCAGTGTGCCTTAGTGTTCCTGGTTCCCGGAAGTTCTGTACTGTGCTGTGCTGTGCTGTGCCGTGCCGTGCCTCGTGCCGTGTCCCGTGTACCCTTGTCCTGCTACAGATAAGTCTCCTCAGAGAACCTGGTTGCCAGTGCTTTCTGATTCTCTATTCCATCGTTTTAGAAGCATTGCTGCCAGTTGTGTTTTTGTCATTATATTCCACCTTAGGCATTGTTGCCATCGTTTGTTATGATAGCATACCATCTTCTTTAGCATGGTTGCTACCTTGCTCATTATTTATATTTACATTCATGTTCCTCCTTCACGTATTGTTACGTTTAGTCATACTCCCCTGGATCTACCCCGTATGATTGGGTAGTTTCCTCCGGGGGTATTACTCACCAGGTATCCAGGGTTCCCTTGCCTTCTGTAAGTTTAGGTAGTGGTACCCTTGCTCTCTATTGGCCTTGGCGGTCGTGTTGTCCTCTCATAAGACCAGGTGGCATCGGGGTCGGAGCCGGAATAACTGGCTCCCTCGAACGCGGCTATTAGTGGTGAAGCCTAGCTCTCTGCACACGTCCGCCAATCCCGGTTTGAGGCAACGGAGGTAGGGGTGGCAAGGTGGTCCCCGGATCCTTACATACAGTGCTTTCAGCTGGTGTTTACTGCTACTCCAGCAAGTTAAAATATGGCTATAGTGTCAACATAGTATATAACAACAACATGTCCGTTATGCCATGACCGCTCTATTCCCTACAATATAAAATGTTCATGCATGTGAAAAGAAACACAGGCAAAAAAAAAAAAAAACCACAATGCATATATCACTGAATTAGGTACTTGTGTATTTTGGCGGCGCCCATCGCATCGCATACCATAACGCATACGATGGTATGCGATGCGACGCGATATTGTACGATAGTGCACGATGGCATACAATTTTGAAATTGTATGCCATTGTACATGGCATACAATGCCATGCGATGCGATTAAACATTGTATAAGCACCCTAATGGGTGCTTATACAATGTTAAGCACCCTAATGGGTGCTTACAATGTTAAATGCACCCCCACGCCACCCCCCCACTATAAACGTGAACCCGAAGCGTGGCGAGCGCAGCGAGCCCACGAGGGGTGGCGGTACGCGTCCTACGACCTTTTCATACCACCACTATCCACGTCGGCGTGGAGTTGAGAATAGAATAGTGTGGCGAGCACAGCGAGCCACCGAGCCCGAAGCGTGGCGAGGGGACGCGGATACCTGTGAAGCCCGCGAAGGGACGCGTTTACCTGTGAAGGTATCCGCGTCCGCTCGCCACGCTTCGGGCTTGGTGGCTCGCTGCGCTCGCCACACTATTCTATTCTCAACTCCACGCCGACGTGGATAGTGGGGGTATGAAAAGGTCGTAGGACGCGTACCGCCGCCCCTCGCGGGCTCGCTGCGCTCGCCACGCTTCGGGTTCACGTTTATAGTGCGGGGGTGGCGTGGGGGTGCATTTAACATTGTAAGCACCCATTAGGGTGCTCAAAAGCACCCTTTAGGGTGCTTATACGATTTTTTATCGTATAGGGGGTCAAAATCATGTCGCATCGCATGCCATCGGGTACATGGCATGCGATGCGATGCGATACGTTCATCGTACGACGGACATCAGGTACCCTGAATTAAGTACAATTCTAATGTAATCATACAAATACTTTTATAGTATATAGTATAGTATATATTTCTTTCAGAAGTTTGGATGGTGTAATTAATAGTGCTAACACAAGCCCGGAAATAATCATTTGCCGCTTTTCCTTAATGAAAAAGACAAGATATTTTGGAGACATATCTATGACACTGAACACTTTATTATAGGAGAAATTGTTTCTCTCTTAGGTCAGTAGATATGATTTACGTATTCCCCTTGTGTGAATTGCTGAAGTGTTAAGAGGGTGATCACTCTTTAGAGCCTTTGTTGAGGTTTTTGTAAATCATCCA
Source organism: Crinia signifera (assembly GCF_055691185.1). Lineage (NCBI taxonomy): Eukaryota > Metazoa > Chordata > Amphibia > Anura > Myobatrachidae > Crinia > Crinia signifera. The sequence continues at coordinate 349,591,524 of NC_139217.1, forward strand.
CTCATCCGCTCACCAAGTCGTCTGGGTCTTATCTGACCTTACTGCGTTTCCTCTCTGTGCCATTGTTACAGCAATATATTTTTTATTTGGTCTTTGAACATCATGCATTTATTATTAAATGTCCAACAACTCATTTGGGGATGAATGCTAAATATCTTTATATCATTAGGCTCCTTGTTCTCTGCACATTTCTAATTAACAGTTTTTTGTGTCATTCGATCGTATCAACTTTAATGAAAAGAAACTTGCTTCTGGCTTTATAGATGGTGTATAAATGAAAAATGCAAGGACATAACTAGTCAGATCAAAGGTAATAACTTGTGTCTTCATTCCTTTCAGCCGAGCACAGCTTGGCTGCTATTGTACATTTACAAGACCGTATATGCCAAAATGCTTCAATATCAGTAATAATAACATTATTTGTATGTCATCCAAGTGTTGCTGAATTGCCTTTGAGCATGTTATACAGTCCTTTTAAGTCATAAACTGCATGAGATCGCTTGTGCTCCAGAACACCTTTATGTTACACAAAGTTATATTATTCCAGGTCTATCTCTATATTTTGCTTTCATTTAAAGGTACAGTAGTATAGTTTATTGTGGGAATGGTGATGAAAAGTCATAACTCACAGTATTGCTATCATGTGTTCCCATTGTATAGAAAGCAAAATAGTTGATCTGCATATGTGAAAGTTTTGTTGTTTTGTGAGGGAATTTTCTCTCACCAGCCGGTCTCAAATAATCAAGAGCACAAATGATCTAATTAGAACATTCAACCAGAATTGTTATTCCTTGGGTATAAAAACAGTGCATTCGGTTTTGTAAAAGAAATAAAAATAAAGGCTCGTATTCAAATCTGATCGCAGTACAAATTTGTTCTCAAATGGGCAAAACCACGTGCAGTGCAGGTGGGGCAGATGTAACATGTATAGAGAGAGTTAGATTTGCGTGAGTTGTTTTGTTTCTGTGCAGGGTAAATACTGGCTGCATTATTTTTACACTGCAATTTAGATTTCAGTTTCAGCATACCCAACTGAAATTTAACTCTCTCTGCACGTTACATCTGCCCCACCTGCAGTGCACATGGTTTTGCCCATTTTGAGAACAAATTTGTACTGCGATCAGATCTGAATAAGGGCCAATGTTTGTATGCACCAACCCATGTTTTTATATAGCATTTCTTTTTCGCAGTTGTATGTTTCGATTCAGTGCCATAGAGAGTTGCCTCAGGTGCCAATAAAGTTTAAAGCATGGCCTACTCACAGAGGTGGGGCCATGCCTCCTTTAAAAAAAAAAGTGTTCTTAAAGTGCCGCAAAGCATCACTGACATGGACAGGGAGCCACCATGTGCCCATAAACCAATCACAATCCCTTCTCCCTGGCAAAGGAGACAAGCTGTGTTCTGCGGCCCTAGATAGGCCCCTCCAAGACACACAGGCCAGGTAATTACCACATTATCAGGGGTCTTTGAACATCAGCTTTTAAAAATGAAAAGAGGTGATGTTGGCCATAGCAACCAATCAGATTCTGTCTATTATTTTCTAGGATGCAACAGAGATATGATAGACAGAAGCTTGTTGGTTGCTCATAGCAACATCACCTTTTTTTTTATTTTTATAAGCTTTAGCAAATTTACCCCTTACACTATGTTCCTCCTCAGTGATTTTGGAAAAAGAGCGCATCAGTAAATTTAGAGGTTGCACATTTAGATTCAGAGAGTATATGAATGTGGTGTCAGAGAGGAATATTGTAGTCATCAATAGACTTATTTTTATAACTCTGCTCCCTTCTCCAAAAGAAAATATGATACTGAAGAATATAAAAAAAATAATCTGACTTTTATGAGCATATTCAGCCAATGAGAAAAGGACCCGAATCATATATGTATGCACAACCAATGGTTAGATTACAACTCTGATATTGAGAAATATTCACATGCACAGATGCCACACTGTACATCTAGCCTACTGCCAAACCTTGCCTAACCCCCAAGCTGCAAACTTTGGTGTTTGTACACAGTGCTCAGATCTGTAATGCAGACAGTAGACATCTATTGTATTACCCAGGGCAAGAGAAACAAAATCCCTGATAAGTTATATTGATCATCACAAAAATAAAGGTCTCTGGTAGATATGAGCTGCTCAGCTCTCAGAGAACAAAGCCCACCAGAACTTCCAGATCTGAGGAGATCCAAGACACAGCTCAGATCTCTCTGTCTGTCCAGATCCTTAAGTGATGTGAACTCATGAGATCCCAATGTCGGATCTTGTGACTTTGTCTTGGGTTCCAATTTCTCCATAAAACATGAATTAAGCAAATAAAAAAAAGATAAGTGGTATAAATGCCATTTAAACAGTATTATAATAGATACTGAAAGACCAGCATAAAACATATAACAATAGTAATGGAAAGCTACACAGATACACACATATATTTTTGCTTTTTCATTACCAGTTATCTACAAATATTACACAATACTATGCTTTATGATGGTGGATCCAGCATATGACCAATGTGGGTTTTTCACAATATTTTATTTTCATTTTATAACTTTTTCATACTTCACACTGACTACAATTGGGAATGGTAACTTGGCGAGGGGATGTGGTACACCAACTGGGTGTTCATAGACTTCCAAAAAACATAAGAAACCCATGTGGATCTTTTCATGTGACAAACATTTTCATGTAAATCTTTTGCTTATGGTAACCTTTTCCTCATGTCATCCTTGTACAAGTACAAGACCTTTTGGGTTCGATCTAGACTCTGTTTACCCTCCTACTGTAGTCCTAATGAACCATACCCAGTTTTGGCCAGTGCTATGTTGGTTGATTTCAACCATGCCTATGGAAATCCTAGTTGGGTGTGGCTTACAAGCCACCTGTATCTGAGAGGTAAGTGCATCTGACTGCAATTCAATTGTGCGTTGAATATACTTTATATGCTTGTGTAGAAAATTGAGTTCCATTGACTATAGACTACAAACAGAATCTCCATGCTTTTATTTGCTAGATACATACAGATTTTCAGTATATTATTTCTAGTGCAAATATCATATGTGTGTTCAGGGGCGGATTGGCAACGCAAACCGGCCCGGGACCATTCGTCAAGTGGCCTGGGGGTGTGTGTGTGCTCGCGCTACTGTCCGGGGGGGTGCATCGGCTTCCGTCCGCCGCACCGCTGCGCTGAAGTCCCCTCGCGGTTGACGTCATCAGCAGCGGCCGCTGCCTGCTCACATAGAAGGGCACCATAGCCCAAAATAAATATGGCCGATGGCGGCTGCCGCATATGGAATAATGCCAGCGCACCGGCACTGATAGGACTGGCCCTGGCAGCACGATCGGCGGCCCAGCCAAGTGAAAATTTGGACCAGCCCACCGGGAAATAGCCGGTTTCCCGGCGGGCCAATCCGCCCCTGTTTGTGTTGCTTTATTATTTATTATCATATATGGCATTGATACTGTCACAGAAAGTCACCTTTCCAACAAGTCTGTTTTTCAATGTATTGCCATGAGAGTGATGCACTTGTCAAATGTAAATGGAGTTATTGTGTAAGTCAAAGAAGCTCACAGTACATTATTTTCATACGCTGATGTGCATAGCAAGTAAATGTCATCTGTCCATTGTGACAAAACTCACTAATGAGTTCCAAATGACTTCTACAAACAATAAGATGTTTGAAATGTGCCACTTAAGCCAGGTCACTAAGTGATATTTCATATGATCTATCATTCTATGCAGATTGTAGTAATATATTTATTATACACATCATATAGTGTGTACCATAATCCATTGTTCTGACCCATGTTTCACTGGTTCATCCCATCTAATGTGCTGCATGTTGGATGGTATGATCGCACAGATAATGCAATGTATTTTTCATGCAATTTGTAATGATATATTTTGCCATCATATGATGTATCGTTAAGTGTGTATGGCATTACAATGTATGATTACATCTCATTGCACCATTTCTAGTACACACATAGGCCCTTATTCTAGTTCACTCGCAGAGGCAAATTCCTTCTCAAATGGGCAGAACCATGTGCAGTGCAGGTGGGGCAGATGTAATTTGTGCAGAGAGAGTACGATTTGGGTAAGTTATTTTTTTTCTGTGCAGGGAAGATACTGGCTGCTTTATTTTTACACTGCAATATAGATCTCACTTTGAAGTAAAACCCCACCCAAATCTAATTCTCTCTGCACAAGTTACATCTGCCCCACCTGCAGTGCACATGGGTAGGGGGTTATTTTGGTTCACTCTTTCTGACAAATTCCTTCTTAGATGGACAAAACCATGTGCACTGCAGGTGGGGCAGATGTTACTTGTGCAGAGAGAGTTACATTTGGGTGGGGTTTTACTTCAAAGTGAGATCTATATTGCAGTGTAAAAATAAAGCAGCCAGTATCTTCCCTGCACAAATACAAAATAACTTACCCAAATCGTACTCTCTCTGCACAAATTACATCTGCCCCACCTGCACTGCACATGGTTCTGCCCATTTGAGAAGGAATTTGCCTCTGCGAGTGAACTAGAATAAGGGCCTATGTGTGTACTAGAAATGGTGCAATGAGATGGGTGGATATCCCCGCCCCTCACCACACCCCCGTCGTGATGCCAGCACATATGTACTAACATATGCAGCTGGCATCATGGTGCGGTGATGGAGGCCCCCACGATACCTGTACTGTGGAGTGCTGGGGATCTCCGTCATCTCCCAGCCGCCTACTGCTCCCCTGCAGCCGGGACAGCTCAGCATGGCTGTCCCCGGCCCCTACTCCTCCCCCTGCAGCCGGAAGGACGTCCGGCTGCGTTGCTAGGAGAAAAGAAGCCCATAGGCTTCTATAGGGTATCGCCACCCAAACGTGGTGATACCCTGCCCGGCGGTATCGGTAGGGCCGTGGTTTAGTCCATATGAAAATGCAGTAAAACAGGGGTTTTCCCGCATTTTCAGCTTAATACATCTCGCCCTTGGCATGAATTGGAATGCTGATTGTGATGCGCGAGCATTCCACATCAATGTCCAATGCCAACATTTTTCAGATCTATCAGAAGTGTGGGAATAAAAACCATATTATGGCCATAGTTTTGAAATGACACATTCAACAAACACATATCGGCGTGTTACTGAGGGGCTCGCAAGCTATTGGAAATACCAATATTTTATTTTTCTATGAGTTTTCATGCACTCTTAGTTACAATGGTATAGCCTAGAAAAGTATTCATTTTAAAAAGCACTTAATCAATAACCACAAAGAGCATTGTGACAAATAGACAAATGAAAACAGATATAATGTATACAGAGAGTATTTGGCTTTGTCATTTTATTATTTGCAAGTATATTGTATTTGACCAGGAAAGTTTTTTCACATTTTTTTAAAGTTCTGCCTACATTTACTGTACCAAGGGCATAACTACCATATGTGCAAGGGGTGCAGGTGCTATGGGGCCCAGAGCTACAGGGGGCCCATCTTTGCTGTTTAAATAATATGTTTTACATATATTTATCACCATCAGTTGCTAAATTGGGGGCCCTTACAAACTTGGGGCCTATGAATATCTAATTATGCCCCTGACTGTACCACAGATACCTACCCATCTTGCATTGCTCATTGTAAAGAAGCCAAGAGCATCATAATAAATGCCAGTGCTGACTCGCTTTGTAGCGACTGCTGTCTCATGTTGTCAGCAGTACTAGTGTGATAGTAGGCATACAGCAACTGTGAGGCTGAGGAATATACTGTAAATTGCTGTCCTAGCTGCTACGATGTGTTAAAAGTTATTGGCATGCTGCTGTCATTGCAGTACAAAGCCTCTAATTCAGAGGAATGTCAGCTGAAGTATACTTTATTAGCTGCAGCATATACTGTAGGATCTATATTATTAGTTTTTATGTGAAAGGTCCTCATTAAAATTGTTACTAGTATATTTTTTTAAAATGTTCTATTAGTGCACATTTATCAATCGATAGTCATTCTTAGATGGATAAATAATAAAGTTATAAGCAAGACCAAATGGCATCATTTTCATGAAAATCTGAATGATTTAAATGTTCCCCCATAAATGTTGTTATATTACATACAAATTACAGGGTAGAGATGAGCTACTGTAGGTTATTAGTTTGGGGATATGTAAAAAGAATGGATAAATAAAAAAAAAGTTTTCCCAAGTGAGTAGACTGTAATAAGTCATTCTTAATGATCATATATATATATCAGGAGTACCTGCGTGTCACTATTCAACAGATACTGTCCCGCATTGGGTTGACTATCTGGTTGTCACTGGATTGCGAACCCTAACCTGAGGTGGACTATAGACCATCAGGTCATCATGCTTTTTTGAATTACAGGCGAACCCCTGTTACCATCTGGCATTAAGGAATCATATATTTATCTTCTGGATACAAGCGGGGACCCATAATCCAGTTTAAATTCACCTTCAGCTAAAATTCACCTTCATGTAAAGGTCGTGATACCATACCACAATAAAGATTACTACACCTCGGAAATACCATCCGTTTTAAGGACATATGTTTCAGCACTTTTGTTGATTTCCAACTTCTGTGCATTTTTAAAAAAACCCTGATGAAGTCTTTTTTAAGACGAAATGCGTTGGGTTATTGAAACTACATCCTAAAGATGAAATCCTGATGTGAACTTTGGAATTTTAATAAAAGTTTTTTAACTGTATTTTGTATTTTCTATTGCACCATAGTCATAGTGGTGATTATATATATATTTTCAGGTGGTTGAGAACCTCTAGCACTCTCTACTCTCTCTCTCTCTCTCTCTCTCTATATATATATATATATATATATATATATATACGTATATATATATATATATATATATATATATATAATTAATATTCATGTATAAACATTTTCCAACAGTTCATAATAAATGTACAGTATAAAAGGAAGTTATGAGAGGGGAGCGAGTCATGTGTTAGGAAAGAGTGTATGAATAGCATGTGTGGAGTGGGAAAGGTTTGTGTTTAGGAAAGGGTAAAGATTATTTTTACTATGGAGCACATGGTTATCAAGAACCATGCTGCAAAATCCAGCATGGCCCCTGCTCCCCCCACCATCGTTTGTCGGCCGCTGGCATCAGCTATGGCTGGGGTAGCTCCAGTCCTTGAGAGCTACCAAAAGTTAATGTTTTCCAGATCTCCTGACAAATCACAAGTGAAGTAATTAACTCCACCTGTGTAGTGGATCTTTTAAAATGTGTCAGTGAGTAATGAGTGCACTTGTGCAGCAGCTAGGTTGTCTGGAAAATGTGAACTGTTGGTAGCTCTTGAGGACTGCTGTTGGCTACCATCGAGCTATAGTGTATGCACTTTCCGATGCCAGCACCCCACTGGGTCCACATGACCATCGATATTGGCAGCTGCAGGGATCACATCATGGGCCTGATTGTGGTTGGTTTGCAAAAGCAAACCCCTTCTTTAATGGACAAAGCCATGTGTATTGCATGTGGGGCAGATTGCAGGCATATGCAGAGAGAGTTACATTTTGGGTTGATTATTTTATTTCTGTACACAATAAAAACTGGCTGCTTTATTATTACAGTGCGATTTAGATTCAGTTTGAAAACACCCCACCCAAATCTAACTCCCTCTGCACATGTTACATCAGCCCCACCTGCAGTGCACGTGGCTTTGTCCATTAAAGAAGGAGTTTGCCCTTATAGAGTGTTTGATTTATCTTGTATGGATCATCTAAGAGTTGTAATAAACTGTTATGACTGCATTATTTTCCTTTAACAAGTTTGACAATACCTGTTTAAAATATAAATGTATTGAAATCCTCAAGTGATATTACTCTTAATACTGCTGGCACTATTTGGATTTGTCTACTATGAGACAAGATAAATATATAGTCATATAAATTGGAAAAACAGTTGAAAAGCATGACAGATGTCTGAAAGAGAACGTAATAAATACTATATTTGCAGAACAGGATGGACTGCCAGACTTGACTGAATTGTTTGCATAGTCTGACAGTAGTTAGTTCTCCATGCCAAGAAGAAATGATAGATACAATAAAGAAATTATTAGTCTAGAGATAGAATCTGCAATGAATTTTCCAATGACACTATGGGGTAAATTTTCTAAAATGAGAGTTCTATTAAGCATGGATGTTTCTCATAACAACCAATCAGATTCTATCTATTATCTTCTAGAAGCTGCTAAATAAATAAGAAGTACACATTAAAACTGAAAGGCCAGGACACCAGATACAGTAGTTTATGCTTCGGTGTTAGGAGTGGGAATCAGAATGGATTGGGTTGGCACCCTCTTGCTCAACCAAATAGAATATGTTTAGATTTCTAGCAGTGCAGTTGGTAAAATCAGATTATTAACTGTGTATAAGAGTTGCTTTTCTATAGCAAACTTCCATATTGTAGAATATGAACACAATATGAACACAAACAGAACAAACCACAATAAACACAGAATAATCCGTAACCAGGTCACTACCCAGATGGCAAAAATAATAAGAAGATATCGCAAAAAACAGCGGCAACCTGAGACTGCTACAATGACAATTACCACAGGGCAAAAGCGCCTGGGAGGGCTAAATAGAAAAATAACCAGGTCCACGCGGGGACACTTACAGAAACTGGGAGAATGTGCGATGTCCAGAAGGAACAGACTGGTACAGCTGACAGCCTGGGAACTGGCAGGTGAGGTAGCTCTGTACAGAAGCTATCACCGGCAGGGCTTAGCCAGGCTGGCTTCCTTGCAAAAGGGAGTGTGCCCAATCCCTAGGGAAGCCCAGCCCAGCCTAACTATCCTCAGCTGGGGGAGCGTGCATCTCCATAGCGGGGATGAGCACTTCTGCCGCTCACTCCTGCTGGTGTCCCCCATTGCTGGGCAACCCCAGCAGCTTCTGCCGGCAGCTGCATCTGGCCGCATCGTCCCCTGGCATCCCTGGTTGCTAAGCAACCAGACCAGGTTCCGCCTGAGAAGAGGGAGAAAGCGGCTGGGTGGCCCTGCAGCTCCGGTGCACTCCTCCTGCGTGCCACAGCATGTTGACCTAGTGACCATATTCCCTGGCAAACTTTCTGATCATGTTCAGTTTTATAACCCTGCCATCATCCTCATCATCTTCTATGTCAAAGCCCCAAATGCCTAAATGTCCTGGCTATGAAAAGCTGCGATGGCTGTAAATGGCCAGAGGAAGGTATTTTTGTGCTCAATGGCCTTTTATAGGCAGCATATGTAAGCACAGATGATTGTTCAATTTGGTTAGGATTTGATTTCTAAAAAAATAAGAATGTAAAAGGACTGAAATATGTGTGTAATCCAAAATACAAAATATTAGTAAATTTGTTGATACCATTGAAATGAATGGGGATTTATGGACGTATTCCATCGATGGCATATTTATTTATATTTTTTTGAACTACCAGAAATCCCAAATGGAAAAAATACGAATCGTATACATTTCAGCCTTAGTAAAGTATTTCACATCCAATGGGTACAAATACGACCATTCCATCTTAGTAAATGTCCCCCTTAAAATCCAAGACCACAATCATGTCCAAGAGGGATCCCCTATTCCAAACATCACCAACCTTTCACATACTCAATGGTATAGATAAAAAAAATCATGATGTAATAATTTGATTCATCAGTCCATCAGTCCATAAAACCCTCTTCTAGTCCTCAATCCAATGGCAGTACTCATGGTCCAGACAAGCCTTGTTTTCTTGGCTGCCAAATAACTGTCAATTTCTAACCTAGTGGATCCAAAATTAGGTGCCATGGAAACACGATCAAATAAAAATGTTTCTGGTTAATGTGACCAAAACCAATACTTATGGCTGCTAATCATAAAATGTGTACAAAGAGAAGTGCAACTGCAAACCTATACACTACCACATAAATGAACCTAATAAAGATATATAATCACAGTTTACTTAAGTTAATATTTTTTTCTGAACTGAAATATAAAATGTTGGCCTAGGGGTGCCTTGGAAAAATGCAAATACTCTAAGGAATGGTGAATGAAGAAAGTTTGGGAACCACTGTCTTAACTCTTTTCTTTTTCTTTTTTTAGTTTAGCAAAACATAAAAACTTAATGTAGATTTAAGACTTAGAAATAAGGCCTTGTTCCTTATTTGAAGTCTGAAATCTATATTTATTATTATTTTTTTTTTAAACTAAACTTAATTTAAAAAAAGTCTAAAAGCTTATTGCTTACCTTTGTACAATTTCAGATCATACACTGGACTTGTATTGTTTACATTTCAATAAAAACATGAATAATGAGGTTGTTTTATAACTAAAATATGAAATTACATTTAGGAAAGCCTGGGTTATTAAAATCTCACACAAATTGATGAAACCCTGCAGTATATTATGCTTTGTTCATTTTCATATATTATTTATGAATCTGATGGAAATTTAAACCTATGGAACACCAATTTTTATATAATTCTCAATTTTAATGATTCAAATTTATTTAATGTAAGTTGAATTGCTAATCAATCAGTCCATCAATCACAAAACACAGGAAGCTAAGTGAGTTAAAATATCCTTCAGCATAGCTTCTTATGTTAGAATTTTTTTTTTTTACTTTGACAACAAACGTTAAACAGCTGAAGGAAGAACTCATCTGTCATAATAATACTGACTGAATTCTTACTTTCTCCATAGCAAATACTGATAAAGTACTTATACTGTCAGTTATTACTCATGGGATTTGTTTGCATTTTGCTAATCGTACTTTATTGATCGTAACGTATCATTCCATTGATGGACTAAAATGGGTTGCATTTACATAGGGATATTTTAAGTGCATTTCCTTGAAAAGCTATTGTTCTTTTCTATAGTCTTGTCAAAAAGCTTAAGCTGAGTATTAGACCCACACCAACATGCAAACAGCAAACACAAGCTCTTTTCTCCTACAATCTGCAAATGCTAGCTGCAGACTTTGAAAGCGATAGATTAATAGCATTTGCTCTAACCTTTCCTAAATCAGAGCAAAGCTTCTGCTCACTCACAAAGAAGAAGAGCTCTAACTGTTCCGATTCCTGTAATTGAATCATCCATAAAATTCACGGTGTAGTTCAGGCTACTATCAGCAGATGGCAACACTTTGCCAGAATCCCCAAAGAAAAAGTCATCAATTATACTCAGTAAACAAAAGAATATTTTATCACCGCTAAATACAATATATTAAATAATAGATAATTTATGCAAGGTACATTACCTTCATCTTTAATGCATTAGGGTGTTAATAACAGCAAGTGTTATTTAGTCCATTTCAATTTTAGTTGTTATTTTTTTCTCCAAAAAGTCAACAACTTGCCGAAGAGAAATTACTAATAGACAGATCTGCAAACACATTTAGGATATTTGTTATTACAGTGACTAAAGTAATGATGTCATGTTTTTCTCATTGTGGTGTTAATGGTTTTTATTCTTATGAATTTTTATTTGTTGAAGAAAATATTTCAAATATCTTTGTTAAATTATATCACAGCCTAATTGATGCATTTGCTAATGACTTGTACGGGGTTTTGTGATGCACTTACTGCGAGACAATGAATTAAGTGTCCATTATATTGCTTGTAAATTCAAAACAGTACCTAGCTGACATAATTAACTCTTATTTGAGAATAATGAGTTATAAGAAACAATGTTGAATGTTTTTTCTCCTTGCTATGCCTCGTCTTGGTGCATTCCCTCCCTGTCTATTGTGCTTCCTCTGATTTATCATCCACCCTTTTGGAACCCATATCTCTTTCTCTCTGTCCTTTCTGCCTTAATTGACACTTTTTTCCTTTGCTCTTAACTAATATTATTTCTCCCTGGCTATGCGATGCAGAAAGAGCTGATAGAAGCCAAGAGTTGGCTCCAACAAAATAAGAGGTAGGTAAAGTAAGACATAGAATACAGTTAACAGCTTATGCAATCCCAGATCAAGGCTGTTGATACCTCCCAACAGCCATGATCCTGGCCCTTTTGTGGCTTGCCAACAGCAAATTGGCAGTCGTAATTCAATGTCCCGCATGCCAATCGGCGAAAAGGTGGGGTGTCCGCATAAATGGCAGTGGATTGTCGACATATGGCCGGGCTCGCAACAATCCACAGCCGTTATCAGCAGAACGGGCCCTACAGCTTTTCAAATGGGGCTCATTCTGCTGTGATCCTTCTTCAATGCTGCTGGTAAAGACAGCATTGTATAGGGCCCCATCATTATTTTCCCCGTCAGAAATAGCGGTGAAAGATTGCATAACCCCTAAGGCTACAATTTCTGGACAGGGGCATACATGTACTTTAGCCTAAAGATAATCTAGGATCATTAGACCGATGGTTTCATGAGCCCTAATTCTCTGTGGATTAAAAGGGGAACATCAATCTCATTCTCAATAGAGAGGCTGAGAGTAGTTAGGGATCAGCAGAACAATGGAGTTTGGAGAGATGGTTATTAAAAAAGTTAAAAAGTAGGTAACATTTCTGGTGGGAGAGAAGGTAACAAATATTACTGGTAGGTAGTGGCAGTGGAGAACTGACAGTGGCACTTGTGAATGATAGCTGGCTTGAAGAACCAGCAACAGGAACATACAGAGGCAAATTTAGGTGTCAGGCTGCCCCATGGCACACCAGGCAGGCCGGCCGGCAGGTTTCAACATCGTCCAGTACCGGTGAATATAATTGGGTCCAGTCTCACTATATACTTTGTCATTGTTTTTCACAAATTGGTTCAATTAATGTAATTTTTATTCTTGTTTTTATTGTGTAATAAATTTTCTACATTGTAAAACTAGCGCTGCTATACCCTTTATTTATATTGCTTTTGCCCCATGGCACAACATTTTTGGCCGCCCCTTAGATACACTGCGCCAGCTATAGCCCCTTAGTCACTTAGGTATCATTATACATTGTGCCATACACCGTAATGCCCATAACACGTGTATATATATCCACTTTAGGACGGCACTCACTAAAACCTCCGATCAATGCCCATGGTGCTCACTCCATGTGCATACAGATTCCAGTATCCAGGTGCACTCCCTTGGACTTCACAGAAATAAAAATTCAACACAGCAGAGATAGTGCTATCAGGTGGTTTAAACACCTTTACATGCAAACAAGTCATACAATAAGATAATCTTGACAGACATCAATTAGACTACTAGCTAACCAGTGCTTGGTCTTTTTCAAAAAGACTACACATTCCCCTTTCCACAATCAGAACATAAATATGGGAGAAACAACAGAGTACATAGTGATTTACAATTTTAATATGAAACAATTAAATTACATGTACAAGTGTGAAGTAAACTTGTTATAGATTACTACAGACTGGCAGCTGTGCACACTATTATAAACACATCTCTTGAATATAGTAGATAAAAGAAGAGGTCCACCCTCCAAGGCTATATGCTGTCCCAGTGGCCTCCCACACCCGGCAGGGGATACCTGGAAGTTCAGTGCCATGTAGTCACACCCAAATCCTGCCTCCTTGAACAGCCTGCGCGCCCAGCAAGTGAGTGAGCCGCAGGCTGCTTGCGCTATTGCACAGCTGAGCCGTCGCTCTTCTGCCCTGTACTGCTACAAGGCACCAGCGGCTCAGCTTTCAATGAGCAAACTGGGGAGGGAGCAGAGAGCGCAGTGCTGATCCGTAAGAGCAATCTGATCTATGGCTGGGGGGGGGCAGACCTGCTCTAAGAACAGCCAGGAAGCCCGCAGCTCTCTGCCCAGCTGTCCCTACTGTGCTGTTAATTCTGCTTGGCTTGCGACGGCCGGGATGTCTGGTCCCATCCTGCTGCCCATGAAAGGTGCCGCCCATGAAAGGTGCCGCCAATGAAAGATGCCGCCCCTAGGCCCATGCCTCACGGGCCTAGTGATAAATCCGGCCCTGGGAACATATGCATCCCTCAACTCATTGGAGCTTTTCAGGTTAGAGTATTGGGGAGAGTGTAGTAAGGTTGGTGCATACAACTTGGAACTACAATTGTCAGTTTCTCAACTGAGATATTCTTGCTGTACCAAACCCCAGCAGAGAGGAAAGAACAGGACCCAAAACCCGACACTTTTAGAATGATCTGGGTGGTATGAAGAAGGTATATAGGATGGGGCCCTAGACTACACACTCATGTAATGAGATGTGCTACCATGCTGAGACAAAGTGACACACAAAGAAAACAAATATGCAAGTGCCCTATTCAACCATTTTAGAATTGTAACACATTTTGCACTAAACTTTGCAATACTATAATAATAGTTTTTTTTTAAATAATCTTGGCCAAAGTTATTGGATTACCCACCACACCAAGGTAAACTCATCCACTAAGTAGGTAGGTACTACCTTATTAAAGTGCCACACACTAATAGAAAAAATGCAGGCTCTCTTTCAAGTAATTTGGTGTTATAGCCAATTTAGGTATATAGCAAGGATGTACTCTCATCCCGTGATAAAGATCAGAATACTTATCAAAGTGCATTGGATAAGAGAGGGAGGATTGGCATACTGACCATACCAGGAGGAGATTGTATCCCATTTTGACCTGATGCTACCCCAGCACATGAAACATCTACTTAGTCTTTATGTGCACCTTTTACTCCATAATCTGGTAGGATACCATCCTTAACAATTACAGCACATTTACAATAAACAAACATTACATAATCCAAAATATGCTTTGATCTTTCAGTGTAAAATACATTTTATTCACAATAACCTCAAAATCAAAATGCTAGTTTTACATAATATGTTAATACAAAATGTAATACTTTTGCAAGTTAGAATATAAAACTTCTATTCAAATCCATGGATGAGTATAATACAAAAGTATGTTAGTAAAAAAAAGTGGAGAGTGAGGATGTGTGGAGCGGTGTAGTTCTTAAAAATAAATAACTTTTTAAATTGTGTGTTTTTTATGTATATGTGTACAATACATTGCAGGTGCCAGTGGACCCTGGATGCCAGGGCATGCTGCCATTGTGATTGCCAGCATGCCCCTAGTAGCCATTAAAACTCAGTCTAACAAGTCTTGCCATGATTGGTAGTATACCAGTAAATGAAAATATTATTTATATTAATAATCAAATATTATTAATACCACAATCACACAGCCCATGAGTGTGGTGAGTACTTGCAAGACGGGGCAGGTTTATTCTAGAAGGAGAGCACATTGTATATGTGGCTATGGATTGCAGCCCTGTGCTGACTGATTTATGCTACGTATACAATGTGTGTTCCTGGCTGCAGTGGCAATTGTTCTGATGGGAAATGCCTCATGCTAGTGATGAAAAAAAAAAAACAGAGGACTTTATACACTATGGGGTAAGTTTACTAAGACAAGAGTTCTACTGAAGATAGGATGTTGGTCATAGCAACCAATCAGATTCTATCTATTATCTTCTAGAAGATGCTAAATAAAGTAGAATCTGATTGGTTTCTATGAGTAACATCCAATCTTCAATAGAACGCTCTCGGAAGCAGCGAGAGATTATGCACTTGTTAATTATAATGTTACATATAGGGCCTTATTCTGGTTCTTTCGCTTGGACGCGTGCATGCACCCTTGCGAATGACCCAAACACCGCCTTTCGAATATTTAGCATGCACAACCCACACGCCAAATTTATTTGCAAGGTTTGCAAATGGATTTTTTACATGAACATCCATTCGCATGCCAGTGGGAACCTCCCACAGACCACTCATACATATGAGCAAAGAAATGCAGGGAATTGGCCTGGCAGATGCCATCCGGCCTGCAAAGTCTATTTTTCGATTGAAAACGCCCATAAAAGGCTGGACTGGGTGCTGGGCGTTCCCATAAACATCGGCCCTGTGTGGACGAAGGGGCTGATGTGAACGGATGAGAATAAGGTCCTGTGTGTACATGGCATGATATGCAGGGTCCAATTAATAGTAAATTGTTAGTAAATTACCTAAATGGGACAGCACTGGCAGTTTAATACAGCAGTGTAACAATATAAGAATAGTTCTCCCTATAAATACAGTATATTAATAAAGCTAAACTGGAGAAATGATAGAGGAGCTGAGATGTGATTATAGGGATCACAGAAATTCCAGATGTTACAAATATGTCTCCAGTGATAACCATTGTAAATTGTTAGTATTTTTTTTATTTTCTCAGAATATAACAGCAGAAAGGCTCAGGAGGAAAAGCTTGGTACTCTTTACCTAGAACGGCGCCCGCGATTAGCATCGCGGGCGTCGGGGGTAAAAAATCGCGGCCATCGCATGCACATAAAAAACGGGTGCGACGCGATGCCCGCGATGCCCGCGATTTCCCATAGGGATCAATGTTAAAAGTGTGATTGGACGCGTTTTTTTGTGTTAAATGCCTCAATGCCCGCGATTTGGCCATAGGAAACAATGTTAAATGGGCCACAGAGCCCTAATAGTGCCCTTGAACTCTTAAATGGCCCCCACAATTGTTAACGCCACCCCACGATCAACGTCAACCCGAAGCGTGGCGAGGGGCGGCGGTACGCGTCCTCCGACCTTTTCATACCCCCACTATCCACGTCGGCGTGGAGTTGAGAATAAAATAGTGTAGCGAGCCACCGAGCCCGAAGCGTGGTGAGCGGACGCGGATACCTGTGAAGCCCGCGAAGGGACGCGTTTACCTGTGAAGGTATCCGCGTCCCCTCGCCACGCTTCGGGCTCGGTGGCTCGCTGCGCTCGCCACACTATTCTATTCTCAACTCCACGCCGACGTGGATAGTGGGGGTATGAAAAGGTCGGAGGAGGCGTACGGCCGCTCCTCGGGGGCTCGTTGCGCTCGCCACGCTTCGGGTTGACGTTGATCGTGGGGTGGCGTTAACAATTGTGGGGGCCATTTCAGACTTTAGGGTGACTATTTGGGCTCTGTGGCCCATTTAACATTGTTTCCTATGGAAAAATCGCGGGCATTGAGGCATTGAACACTAAAATCGCGTCCAATCTCACTTTTAACATTGATCCCTATGGGAAATCGCGGCCATCGCGGGCATCGCATCGCACCCGTTTTTTAGTGCATACGATGGTCGCGATGGTCACGATGGGCGCCGTTCTAGGTAAAGAGTACCAAAGCTTTATACAGTAGCAGCAGGTAAAATATCCGCAATGGATTGGTTATGCCTATGCAAGGCGTAACCTATCCACCCAGACCACATTGGAATCCAGAGGATAGAATGATAGTGTTAAGTTCGACAGTCAAAATGTCAACACCATAAGGTTAACACACATTAGGTTGATAATAAAAGATAACATGCACTAGGTCAACATTGACAAAAGGTCGACATGGCAATGGCCGACACTTAAAATGACCAACATGAGTTTTTCACAATTTGTTTAGACTTTTTTATACTTTAATATCCACATGGACTCAGATTGGGAATGGTATAGTGTGCCGAGTGTAGCAGGGGCAAAGCGAGGCACCTGACCCAAAGCAGGGTGCGAGTGACTCAAGCAATGCGAGAGTATGTACTACGATAATTGGGGGACCACATGCTCAGGGGTTGACATTGATGTAAAAAAATGATAATAATCTCAACTTCTTAATAAGTCAACCTCTTCAATGTCAACCTTGTGCATGTCAACCTTTTGGTACTGTATTTACTGTCGACCATCTGAAGGTGAAAACAGGCACTCTAGGTTCATATGAGTGCAGCAGTGGTATACTCATTGTCTGATATGCTGTAAGACACCCTGCTCCACTCAGACCCCATTCCATCAAGTTTATATAATAGTGACTGCATCTGCTTTATCCTTAATAAAACCACTAAAATACTTAAGTAAATTTGCTGTATATAGGTGTAAGGCTGGTGTGTTCAGAAACTGCTAAGGTACACCCTCAAGTCTATACACACATATTTCCAATATATAGGCCCAAGTACACACAGATTAAATACTCAAGCCATGCTTAGCACATGCAAAGACACAGGCTGCCATAGAACAAAGGGCCTGATTCATGTCTGATCGGATGGGGCCAAATTCGGCCCTGTTATCGATGTTAAAGGTCTGCACAACCTTCTTTTTGGTTGTTTTTAATCATTAAGTCATCTCTATATCCCCATCTTTGAATTTTCTGTCATTTTGTCTACAATGGAATTAAGCATATCCTCTTAAATTGTATTCTTTTAGCTCCCAAACATTCTGAGAAAGGTAGATCCTTAATGATTGACAATGGGTGGAAACTGTCTGCCTTTAAAAGCGTGTTTCTATCAGTTGGTTTAGTGATAACACTAGTTGTTATCTTGTTGTCTGTAAACCTTATTTTACTATTGAGATAAATATTTTTTTCTAAGCTCATATTGTATGTGAATGTAATTGCACAACTTTTGCTATTAATATCCTCCATTACTTGCTGGGGATGCTTTTAATATTGTAAGCACCCATTACGGTGCTTATACAATTAATAATCTTAAAGGGGGGCCATGTAACATTGAAAGCACCGATTAGGGTACTTATACAAATGAAAATTGTATACAATCACATTGTATGCCATTGTATGCCATATACAATGGTATACAATTTTAAATTGTATAACATCGGGTGCCATCGCGTCGCATCGCATACCATTGTAAGGCTTATGGTATACAATGCGATGGGCGCCATGCTAGGAAACAAGTACCCATATTTCAGTTGCCTGGGTTGACTAATTCAGGGCCTAAATCATGTTTATATACAGTTGCCTATGCAGCTGCAATTTTTAAATTAAGTTTTCACCCAGAAAAGATGATAGTTTCCCCCCAGATTAATCACAGGCTTATTATACAATAATAATGAACACCGACCGCTTGAAGAAACCTATAGCTGTGGAGACTGGCTGCAGCAGTAGCGATATTGCCGCTGTGTTTCTCTACATACATGATCGCAGATAAAGGCAGATACATACGTACATGATCGCAGCACATAGGCAGTCTCCTAATAATTGCTTCATTGTGAAAACATTGCGAACAAACACGAATTAGCCATATATACAGTATATACAATATGCAGAGATCTCTTGAAATGTGGATAAAGAACAGTACTGTTTTGATGCACATTGGTTTGTAGAAGATATATAATGCATTTAGAGGGACCGCTGTTCTTAGTATTCACAATGCCTAGGCTGGCCATAAACCATTGGTGACATGTTAATCTTATCTTGTAGCTGAATCACAACCCTCATTGAATAAACAATCTCTGCTGGCATACAGTTGATTTAGAAAGGAACCTCATATATGAACTCTTTTTTATTGAATACAAGAGTGTCAATGGATAGAATTTATATATATTAATTTCATAACTACTGATTATGCCGCTATCATGACGGTACACTGTGTAGAGAACAAAATCAAAATAAGACACTATCCATATATCATCAATAATTATTGTGACTAATGTATAGAGTTATTTTACTGTACGCTTGTTCAATTACTTCTTTATTAATTTATTGGTGATCCCAGGAAATGTGGCATCAAGCCAAAGTACAGTATGACAAAAGAGGCATCACATACAGTTTAGGCTGGGTTTGGATGGAATGAATATTATTCCTCCTACTGCTCCAAAGATGACAAGGCTATTTGTGTTGCATTCACTGCCTCTATGGGTGAAATTTACTAAACTCGATCAGCATGGTCGAGATGCAATAAGAATGGTGGAGGCGATTGGCCATATTTTCTGCCTGAAAGCTCAGCCAGCAAATTTATATATTTTGCAAAGTTCATAGGATTTGTATTTTTTCGATGTGAACACATTTGTATTTGAGTCTACCGGCAACCAAATATGGCTGCCTCTATGTAAAAACAATACAAAATATTTTAAAAACCAGCCCTGGACGCCTTAAGCAGGTTTTGGTTCCAAAAACACAGGGGAAAGGGAGTAGGGGTCCCCCGTATTATTTAAACTACCACTGGCTCCACCAGTCAACAGAGTAAATCCACAGCCTCTGGCATCTGCCAAGAAACAAACAAACAAGAAACATACACTAGATAAGTTAGCAAGCGATTAGGCCTGCACCCCAACCACATCCATGACTGTGTCTCAGAACAAGAGCTATGGCTCCTGCTGGCGCTGTGAGAATACCAACTGCAAATAATAATGAAAGGTGCCACTTAAACCACAATGTACAGATGGAGCAGCTCTCATCCTGGCAGGGGATGGCGTTGGCGTCGCCAGCCGCCATCCCCCGCCAGCGCCATGGCGATGGCGAGAAGGGGACGCACGCGCACGCGAGGCGCGCACGTCCTCTTCCGGCGGCGCTTCCATCCGTTCCCCCAGGTCCCCGCCGGCTTGCCGGCGGTAACCCGGGGTCCCCGCCGCCTGCCCACACCCACCCCTAACCCCCCCTAACCCTGTCCGTCTCCCTGAGGCGGAGACGGACAGGGTTTCCGTCGCGCTGGCGACGGAGACTGAGACGCACGTGCGCGTGAGACGCACGCGCGTCTCAGTATATTCGCTGGGGAGGCTGCTGGCGGGTCGCCAGAGGGGACGTCCTGGCGACCCGCCAGCAAGGATGAGACGTACCCCATCTGTATGGGGAAGCCGCTGGTACTCACAGAAGCTGGACACAGACAAGATCTTACACTGGAAGCAGTGGTTCGCTGACATTGGGGTTTATTCTGGTTCACTCCTTCTGGCAAATTCCTTCTTAAATGGAC
Organism: Crinia signifera; assembly: GCF_055691185.1. NCBI lineage: Eukaryota > Metazoa > Chordata > Amphibia > Anura > Myobatrachidae > Crinia > Crinia signifera. The sequence goes on from NC_139217.1 coordinate 349,612,147, forward strand.
AAAACCACGTGCATTGCAGGGGGCAGATGTAAAATATGCAGAGATAATTAGATTTGGTTGAGTTATTTTGTCTCTGTGCAGGGGAAATACTGACTACTTTTTTTTTACACTGCAATATAGATCTCACTTTGACGTAAAACCCCACCCAAATCTAACCCTGCCCCTTTTTTAAAACATTTAAAAACATTGTTTCTTCACAATCAGGTAAGGAGTGTAAACAGCAATGTGAAAAAGTAAAGATGAACAAATGCTTGCATAAAAGATGTTTCTATTTATCTGTATAGTAACAATGATGTTAAATGTCATGGACACAATTAAAAGTTCACAAACACTTTTAATATCAGAAAGTGAATGTGAACGAAGTAAGAAGCTGTACCATGAGAGTACTGTAGTGCAATGTGCTATAAGTATTACCTTGTATTTGTGTAATATTGCGGGAAATATGGTCACTGAGCGACCATATTGCCTGCGATGGGAGTGTGCACTGGCGATATATCGCCGGATGCACGCTCATGTTTTTACCCCTGTAGTGATCGCTGGTTGCAGGAACATGCTCCTGCGACCAGCTGATTTCCACTGCCGGGCTCCCCCCAGCAGTTTATTTTTCATCAGCGACCATCTCTGGTCGCTGATGAAAAGGAGAAACTGAGCAATATATTGCTCAGCCATATATTGCTAGCAATATATGGCTGAGCATTATATCTCCCCCGTGTGTATGGGGCTTAAAGCCATGTACACACGGGGGAGATATATTGCTCAGCAATATATTGCTAGCAATACATTGCAGAGCAATATATTGTCCAGTGTCTCCTTTTCATCAGCGACCAGAGATGGTCGCTGATGAAAGGGAACATCTGCCGGTGGTGCCGCAGAGGTAATTAGCTGGTCACAGGAGCAAGCTATTACAATGGGGCTTAAAACGGAAGCGCGCACCCGGCGATTTATCGCCGGGGCACACTTCCATCACTGGCAATATGGTCGCCGGCGACCATATTCCCAGCGATTATAGCCCCTATTGCCCCCGTGTGTACACAGCTTTACTCCTATTTCTATCTTCACTCGCAAGCTATAATTTAATAGCATTGATTATTTACATACCAGTTGCAGCTTGGCATCATTAGTGCCAAGCAAGTTTTCATTTATGAAGCTTCTTTTTTCTTCATGGAGGCAACAAATACAGTATGCAAGTGAATTAGTTCATTAACTAAACCTCAGGACGTACAGTATGTTATAAAGGTGCTTGTTACTGTACCTTTCCCCATCTATAATTAATGACATTTTAATGCCCAGGCCAGAACCAGCAGGTGGTTATCATAATAATTGCAATACAGACTTAATTAACTTGACTTGCCAGGAAAGTGAAGATTAAGAAGCAATTTGATGGTAGAAGAACAGCTTTTCTGCTATGGAGTGAAAGCTTCTGTACACAGTAATACAGCTTGATGTAAATGTTTAGCAATACAAATTGCATTATAACTGAAAGCACAAAAATGTTATTGCAGTACATACATTTGTACATATGAATTTTCCCATATTAAGCAAACAAAACACAGACTTCTATTTTATAAGCCAGACTTTAAATGATCTAGTTCCTTATGATTAGTTTATATTTTTCTTATTATAATGTATTACCACTACTATAACTGATACTACTGCTATTACTACTACTACTACTACTACTACTACTACTACTACTACTATGAGTAATAATAATTAATTTAATAATAACAGTAGTAATAATAATGTAGTAATTATATTTATTAATAAAATATCTATGCCATATAGTGTATGCCAATGGATTAACATAGGGGTAGCCAACTCCAGTCCTCGAGAGCTGAATTTTCCCATATTAAGCAAACAAAACACAGACTTCTATTTTATAAGCCAGACTTTAAATGATCTAGTTCCTTATGATTAGTTTATATTTTTCTTATTATAATGTATTACCACTACTATAACTGATACTACTGCTATTACTACTACTACTACTACTACTACTACTACTACTACTACTACTACTATGAGTAATAATAATTCATTTAATAATAACAGTAGTAATAATAATGTAGTAATTATATTTATTAATAAAATATCTATGCCATATAGTGTATGCCAATGGATTAACATAGGGGTAGCCAACTCCAGTCCTCGAGAGCTATCAAAAGTTCACATTTTCTTGCTCACCTTACAGGTGCACTCGTTACTGACTGACACATTTAAAAAAATTCCACAGTTGGAGCTAAATACTTCACTTGTGATTCTGTGAGGAGACCTGCAAAACGTTAACTGTTGGTAGCTTTCGAGGACAGGAGTTGGCTACCCCTGGTTTAACATTTATTAGTGAATAATTACATAGCAAGTGTTCTGTATTAGACACTTTAGTCTCCACTCTGTCCTTTTTGTTTTTCCACCCCACCCCATATCCCACTTCCACATATACCTGTTACCCATATTTGCCTACCCTCCTGCATTCTGCAAGAGACTCCCTGAAATAGCAGCAATCTCCTTCTTTCCCTCATTAGTCTAGCAATCTCCCTCATATCACCTAGCTCACTATCTGCACCATTTCCCAGCACTTTAGCAAGTATATTAGCTCTTATTAATTTCTTTGGGGCTGATCTACATTTAGATACAGTATAAGTCATTTTAAAAGATTCCTTTCCTCTCCACCCACGCTTCTAGGTGCCACGTTCACAATCTCTTTTCACAATCTCTCCATATATGGAACTAGATACGCCCTTTGGGAGGAGCATGACTCGCCCCATTAATGGGTTGCTTTGCAAAATTCTATTACCAAATATAATCTCCCCAAAACTATTTTTCAAAAGTAGGCAAGTATGCTGTTACCAGGGGCAGATCCAGGAGAAAATGACAGGGGGGCACCATGATAGGGGATATATACATTTAAGTTTTACTTCATTAATACTGAATCAGAAGTTCAGAGGCAGAGAAGAGGAGACGTTATCTCCTGAGTAGGGATGTATTGTTTCATTATTCACCATTTTGCGCCCGGTGGAGGGATCACACCTTTTTGTGTAGTTTTACACATAATATATACAGCAACTATTATAAGGTGTGGGGACACCTGGGAGGTGGTCATCCATAGGCGGCATTTACACATTGGTGCATTGAAGGAGGAGATTATAACAATGTTAAACTTTTTGCACTTTTGAGGAAATGCTGAGCCACCAAATTTATTGTGTGGGCAAAACATAGCCCAGGTTGGAATTTGCCCATATGTAATGCCCACAAGATGTTACTGGCATTGTCCCATACTACAAATATTCTGGGAAGTCTAAGTGGGGTAAACCATTGCGTGACGATTTCCTTCAGTTTCTCTAAGAGGTTGTTGGTGTTGTGCCTCTTAGTGAGACTTGTGATACACAGCGTAGCCTGCCTTGGAAGGAGATGGTGTTTTGGAGATGCTGCTGTTGCTGCGGAAGAAGATGAATCTACCCAGTGGGCTGTAACAGTCATATTGTCCTTTAGTTTGCCCTGAACCAAATGTCCACATGTCCATGGTTAAGTGGACAGTGGGTACAACTGCATTTTTCAGGGCACTGATGACACTTTCTTGGATATATCTGTACATCCTGGGTATTGCCTGCCTAGTGAAGTGAAATCTAGATGTGATTTGGTACCAGGGACACAATATTTCCATCAATCGTCTAAATCCCACTAGACTGATGGAGGATAAAGGATGCATGTCTAACACCAACAAAGCTGTTATGGCCCCAGTTATCTGTTTTGCCATAGGATGACCACTGTCGTACTTCATCTTCATTGTAAAGACAGTTGGATGGATTTCACTCTTGGATGACGAGTGACTCCCAGCAGATACAGCAGCAGTAGCAGCAGCAGTAGGTGTAGCACTGCAGGATCCTCCAAAGGAATCCCGGATGGAAGATATGTCAGTAATGCCAGTGACATGGCCTGCAGGACTATCTACAAACTGGATCGAGGAGGAAATTGATGAGGAGTGACTTGCTATAGTGGTTTTCAGGCGCTTGGATGCAATAGGATCAATGGATTTTGGTGTCCTTGGACTGCTTATGGTCCTAGCCACAGTTTCTGAACTAAACAGTGACTTATAAATGAACTTCAGGTGATGCAAAAATGGCCTTACCCCTACCTATTACAGCATTACATAAGCTACATATGGTGAGACAATTGTTGTCCGGATCTGGATAAAAATAATTCCAGACCAGAAAGGGATTTTTTGGTTTTCTGTCCAGGTATGGTGATGGCCTTTTGCATCCCATGGACAACAACTGTCTCACCCAATGCCTTATTTAAGCAAATCACCAAATGATTTACATTTATTTTTTTCTTCAAGTTACTGAACTTTGCAATTTGGGATTTTACATGCCCTCTACGATGACATTGGGCATTGGCAGACAGTGCTGGCATTTCATGTTCTATGTCATGACTAATTTAGGTAAGCTATGTACAGTTTGTTAGTTGTTCAATCTGACAAAGGTAAAAAAAAACGAAACGTTATTGCCAAAAATGTCATAAGCCTGTTGTGCTTACTTTTGGATATGGAAGTCCTATGAGTGCCGCCGCCACCCTCAATATATATATATTCAATGTATATATTATATTATTATTGTGTGGACCTACACACTATTGCTCTAAATATATCCACTGCTCAAAATAAAGGGAACACTAACATAACACATCCTAGATCTGAATGAATAAAATATTATTATTAAATACTTTGTTCTTTACATAGTTGAATGTGCTAACAACAAAATCACACAATAATGATCAATGGAAATCAAATTTATTAACCCATGGAGGTCTGGATTTGGAGTCACACTGAAAAAAAGTGGAAAAACACACTACAGGCTGATCCAACATTGATGTAATGCCCTTAAAACAAGTCAAAATTAGGCTCAGTAGTGTGTGTTGCCTCCATGTGCCTTTATGACCTCCCTACAATGCCTGGGCATGCTCCTGATGGTGGCTGATGGTCTCCTGAGGGATCTCCTTCCAGACCTGGACTAAAGCATCCACCAACTCCTGGACAATCTGTGGTACAACATGGCGTTGGTGGATGGAGCGAGACATGATGTCCAAGATGTGCTCAATTGGATTCAGGTATGGTTAACGGGTGGGGAAGTCCATAGCATCAATGCCTTCATCTTACAGGAACTGCTAACACACTCCAGCCACATGAGGTCTAGCATTGTCTTGCTTTAGGAGGGCCCAGGGCAAACCACACTAGCATATAGTCACACAAGTGGTATGAGGATCTCATCTTGGTACCTAATGGCAGTCAGGCTACCTCTGGTGAGCACATGGAGAGCTATTCGGCCCCCAAAGAAATGCCACCGCACACCATTAGTGACCCACTGCCAAACCGGTCATGCTGGAGGATGTTGCAGGCAGCAGAATGTTCTCCTTGTCGTCTCCAGACTCTTTCACGTCTGTTACATGTGATCAGCGTGAACATGCTTTCATCTGTGAAGAGCACAGGGTGCCAGTGGTGAATTTGCCAATCTTGGTGTTCTTTGGCAAATGCCAAACAGGACATCTGGCTGCACAATGTTGGGCTGTAAGCACAACCCCCACCTGTGGATTTTGTGCTTTCATATCGCCCCCATGGAGTCTGTTTCTGACCATTTGGGTAGACACGTGCACATTTGTGGCCCGCTGGAGGTCATTTTGCAGGGCTCTGGCAGTGCTCCTCCTGTTCCTCTTTGCAAAAAGGCAGAGCTAGCAGTCCTGCTGCTGGGTTGTTGCTCTCCTATGGCCTCCTCCATGTCTCCTGATGTATTGGCCTGTCTCCTGGTAGCGCCTCCATGCTATGGACTCTACACTGACAGACACAGCAAACCTTCTTGCCACAGATCGCATTGATGTGCCATCACAGTGAAGCAACATGTAATGTTCATCCGATATTTTTATTTTAGTTCTTCAGCAAGTAGAACCAGGCAAAACAGCAGAAACATATATGACCCTACGCGTTTCGTCTAAACAGACTTCATTGGGGAACAATCTTTTCTTTAAATGATGTTCAAAACACATTTGTGAATCTAGATAAGGATTCTTCTCCTTTAAGAAATCTGAAATGATTCTGTGTTCCGAACTTATATTAAGAGCTCAGGACCAAATGCTTAAGTGCAGGTGTTCTATCTATATATATATATATATATATATATATATATATATATATATATATATATATACATACATATGTGAGAAACCATATACAGTAGGCTTCTCTCTGAACGTGCCTTCCCTGCGTGTGCTGTTATGTCTATCTAAACCAGTGATAAAGATGGATATCCGCACATCCAGCAATAGTAATATCAATAAAAATGGATCTTTCACAAGGACCTATATCTCCTGCAGGGAAGGTGAGCATACTCACTTTCTGACTGATGTTTTGGTCACTTTTGAAAGCTGGCAGTGCTTTCACTCTAGTGTTAACATGAGACGGAGTTCCATTATAAAGCAGCCAACTGAAATACACCTCTTGCTTCCTGTTTACTTCCCTCTCTGCACACCCTAGCTCACCAGCAAATGATTTTTCCTCCGTTCATAAGGAAAAGTAAGCCAAGACTTAATTTTCATTTGAACGGTGTCCTCCGAATTTGGGACGGGCACTGACGTCATGTGGCATCGGCGCGCCTGCGTCTATTGGGGTATGCCCAGAATTTTTATGAACACACATAAAAATGCTGGCCATTTCCCAGTTGTCGATAGGCAGCAGGGACGAGGCAACACTACCGGTCCCGAACTTTCGGAAAGGGACGGCGTCACCTTGACTGTTGCCAGGCATTCAGCACACCGCCCTCTGCCGGCACCGCCTCTTCCCCAGCAATTGCCTATGCGACGGGGACGCCCAGCAGCTGCAGTGAGTAGTCATTGAACACACCTGATGCAGTGTTCAGCTGCTTTTCATTTCTAATCAGGGGTGGACACTCTGAGGAAATCTTTATAGGTTGTTCATTTGGGCCGCTCCCCCGCCTGATATAGAGTTTGTTTGGATGCTCTGCTCTCACTCTGCTGGTGTGTCCGATCCCTGTCATTTAACCACTTGTTGCCTGAAACTCCGGGAGGCTACCCTGAAATACCGACTGGCTGCACTCTAGTGTTTGGAGTTAGCAGGTTCTTCAGTTGTCATTTTAGCCCCACTGGGGTCCCTGTGCTGGCAGTGACGTTAGGCCACACATGCTAATACTTGTACATACTGTACCTTAGTTATATTTGTGTCAGTCTATGCGTATACTTTATGTGCTCACATATGTGTAAGGGGATACTTTGTTCCTACTTTTGTCTTGTCCTCACCATCCCCATTAGGGACTAGGGTCATTTAGCTGTTATAGTGTTTCTCGTCATCTGTTAAGTTTTGCCTCTGTGGGTTAGGCTAAGTACTGTAGGCAGTGTAGGCCTCTCTCCTACTGGTAGCTGCTTGGATCCTTCGGGGTTAAGTTCACACTGCCACTTGTCGGCATAAGTCCTGGTGGCATACTAGTACCGGTAGACACAGAGTCTTCAGGTAAAAGTGCTGTTATAGGCAAGAAGGCTCGCTTGTGTGCTCTGTGGACTTAGGCCTGGGGGTCCTGGGTGGCTACCCAGAATACGTTCAGAGGGCCATCAGCTGGGATTCCACACAGCCTGTCCTCCATTGCACTCCGCTGCTGAATGTCTCCAGGAAGCCCTTTATCAGCCTTATCTTCTTCGGTGAGCATAACACTTCCGCCCCCTGCCCATCTGCTTTCCTATCAAGCACTTGAATCACTGGCGTAACTATAGCTCTGCAAACCCCTCAGTGGCTTTGAGGCGCTAGGCAAGTTTGGGCGACGCGGGGTCTGTGGAAGCTGCAGTATTGTTACAACTGCCGCTGAATCTGGTGCTGCTGTGCCAGCCTGCTGGGACCAGCAGATCCTCCTGTTTGCAGTCCCGGTGCTCCTCCTGATAGAAAGTCACTTGCAAAATGGCCACCCCCATCACAGCAGACGGTTATTAAGGATGCAAGGAGGAGGAGGTGGTGTCCTCCTCTTCTATCCTAAATAACAGTCTGCTGTAAGGCGGCAGACATTTTGCAAGTGACATTCTATAAGGAGGTGCACCGGGAATGCAGACAGGGGGATCTGCTGGTCCCAGCTGGCTGGGAACGGACCGGGCGGCAGAAGATACATCGGTGAGTAGAGGGGGGGGGGGGTGAAGATATAGCAGTGAGTGGGGAGGCACTCAAATTGTAGTGGCAGGGGGGCACCCAAATTGTAGTTATGCCACTGACTTGAATCTATGTGAATGCTGAGAGAAGCATGCATTATAAATAATGCTGCGATCATGGAATTCAAAGGGATTAACATCTGAGGAGATTTATGAAATAATACATTTTAGCTCTTTATTAACTCTTTTTTCAATTATAAATTAATATAAATACATGGTTTTGCATAATCATCCCTTAATAAATCTAGTACTAATTGTTTTGTCACTTAACTATTTGTATGTAGGCGCTTAGATAATCCTCTCATCTTGCATTCCAATTTCATGGTCATTGTGTAAGTAAAATAGTACATTTTATGTTAAATATAAAATTATTATGCAGTTTGTCAATAATTATTAATAATAATAATAATAATAATAATAATATTCTCCACAACTAAAATGTAATGAATTGTAAAGCAGATAAAATTTATTTTTATTTAAATGGTTAAAATTCTTATAAGTGGAGATTATCAAATGCATAAAACAAACTTCCAGTCTCTACAACGTTTTATGTTTCATAGCCAAACACCTCAGTTCAGAATTGGCTTGTCAGAATAAGTTTGTGGAAATTTTCTTAAGCAAAAAAAGTAATTCCGAATATAGGGATTTACCAATTTTATATTTTATATTTCAATAACTTCTTTCCTTTAGGCGCTTTTGCTATTTCAGTTTTACAGTATACAAAGGATAGGGAAACATTGCTTTGTTGTTTTTATATCAACAAATTTAACAATTTAGTGTGAATAGGAAGATGAGGTCTAAAATAAGCAAGAAATAGTAGCAAAAGAGAGACTATTAAATTAATTTATATTCCTTCCTCATCATCATTGTGGTGGTCTTCCATTCTATGGTGGCATCTTAATATCATGCAACTCCGAGGATACATAAACTGTAAATAAAGAAATAAATAATTGTCATGAGACAGTTGAAAAAAAATTAAATATCCAAAAAGAGCTCACCTTAAATTAATGTGTGTGTGTGTGTGTGTGTGTGGGGGGGGGGGGATTCTTGTTGTGAACTATGGTAAAGTTCTCACACTAATGATTAGCTGTCTTTGGTCAAGATAATTCACAGTCTAATGTCATTTTAATGTTGGCAAAATGATGATGCTTATTGGCATGGTTATTGATTTAATGTAATATGTGGCATTAAAGCCACATATTTTACACAAAAGAGTATTTTGCAAGAAGAACAAAGATCATTGCCTGTTTACTAAAGGGTCAAACAGACAAGTTGCTACATAATAATTCAATATGGTAAACTATGGTAAACTTGTAACTAATCCAGGTAAATAAATTGTAAATTATGTAGTACTACAGGTCGGGTCTCCCATATCCCTTATATTCCAAAAAAACAAAATATTCAGAAAACCGTGGTTTTTCAGAATATTTTGGGTTGCTTTTGTTTTGTTTACCCCCCCTAGGTATTTTTTAATACTTACCTCATCCCTTGATGTCCACAGCGGCCTCCGGAATCCTCTTCAGCAGCATCTCTAGTCCCAGGGGTGCATTGCACGAGTGCACCAGTTATGTCACTGACAGGCCCCCGCACACTCGCGCAATGCACCCCTGGGACCAGAGATCTTGCTGAAGAGGACCCTGAAGGCCACTGTGGATGCCGGTGCACACCCTGGATGTTGAGGGACCATTGGAGCACCACCAGAGGACCAGGTAAGTATAGATAAAAAAATATATTCAAAAATCTGAAAACATCCCTTATCCAAAATTGTCATAAACATTTCGAATAAGGGATACTCAACCTGTATTCCCGTATGCCAATAAATGAGGCAACAATGCCCACTACTGTCTATTAGTATTAATGTAATATTTCAAGAACATGAGAGAGTTTGGGATTCACGTATACACATGTTGAACTGGAATGATTTTTAGAAAGCTGCACCTAGTTGATAGTATTTAAATTGCCCATTACAAAATAACACAATTGTTCTCACCATAACCTGCAGTGTGTTCACTACGAGATCAACCTGATTACAGACACTTATTGCAAGGGCTCTCTTGACCACTCTTGAATTGATTTGTTATCATACCAAAGTCCAAAGCTAAGTGTACAGTTCTTCCAATTAAAGTTAAATTCATTGGAATTAGCATTTTAATGTAACATCATTGTGAGTGTTCTTAAAGGCCTTTAAATTAAAAGTATCTGGTTACACAGTTAACAATTAAACAGCATAGTAGTCAGAATTCAAAGGGTTTAGACACTGGACACTTGTATATATGTGTGAGTGAAGCATGTAAATAAATTACCCCTTTGCAAGTTGCTGTAAATGGTCTGCTGTAAATCTTGATCTTTCTGCCTTCAATATACAGTAGGAGAGGTTAGCACTACTGCTGAGCTTGCTGTGATGGCACAGACACTGATGCAGTAGGACAGGGAACTGAAAAATTCACATGACAAAATGTAAAGTACTGTATGAGAGGTGACTCCTCTCCATGATTCATTTGTGTGCACAGCATTCCATTCAGTTGAAGCAGCAATTTGAGACATATGTTGTGCTTACTATAAATAAGAAACAGCGATGGAGTGGACAGAGCCCTTAAAGGATGTCACCCTTACCTGTTTGCTGATAAAATGTGCAATTTGGGAGGATGTCATGGGATTTGATCTTGATTTATCTGAAGAGGTAGAACATATGGAAGAGGTTGCTGGTGAGTTGTTATACATAATCACAGAGCATAGAAAAAGCATGGGAGAGAACACTCGACTGCTGTTGGTACCACAAATCTGTACACATCAGATACAGAGCAAAAATGGACAGAGGAAACTGCATCTGAGCTCAGTAAGTTGGGTACCAAATTCAGGCAGCATCAGAATTATTATTACAGTGCATCCTCTACCGATGGGAGCATGGAGTGAATGAGATAAATTATCAAACAATGAAAGTGTCTCATTTGGATACTTGAGTGTGGACCCAAAAGTCTGATAGTTTACCTATGTACATGGCTCCATTGCCCCAGTATATGATCACCCTAGTGATATGGCCCCCACAGTTGTTTGGAGGGGAATAGTAGATGGAAAACAATGTTTATGGGATTGTATATGTATAGGTGAATCATTTCAGTTTAAAGTGACAGCTGATAATGTTAAGACAGGATCCATAACAATGCTATCTGTACCTGTACAGTGGAAATGTCCTGATATATCACAGGTCATACCTAGCATGATATCCCAGCTGTTACATGGTGCTCCACACTACTTGAAAGCAACTTTGCATGATTGACTTGTACCTCTACATTTATGCTGCAGTTATTAGCATTAGGTCCACCCATTGGGTCTGCCTATTCCCTGACCTCATTCAAATGTATTTTTCCAGTATCCCAAATAAACCACTAACTAAGATCACAATCAGTTGGACATTATACCGAAAGACCAGTTTGACATGATTGACTTATACTTCCACATTTATGCTGCAGATTCCTACCACCAGCAACATAACAGGTTAAGGGATATTTGCCCACAGTTAAAATGGCCACCGGAGATACAGAGACTCCCACCCACACAGGGATATAAACCCTGTCCAAACATACCCCAAGCAAATAGGGTCGCAACGTGTTGGAGAAAGACACCACACCATCCAACTTACACAGCGACCTAGTCTCCTCCTGGCCGGGAGTAGAGGGTACGGTGCGTGCAGTGACTGAGACTCTGGTGCTGGGATCTCGCGATATCAACACCCGGAAGTCCCATCCATTGCAAGCTCTGTGGAGTCTGGCAGGTTGTGCGGATGATGCACCAACACTATTTGCGGCAGGACCAAGGACAGCGTGGGACCGAAGGAGGACACTTAGTGCACCAAGCTCCACAGGTTAGAGGTGCACTGCGGATTGGGACGGGACACCAGCCCCCGCGCCACCATCCTGTGATTTCACAAGATCAGATTTCCCCTGTTCAGCCTCAACTCCCCCTGTGCAGCCTCACTGCATCACTATTATTCATGCAGTGATAATATACAGACAGCTTTGTATGTTTTGGTTGTTTGCAATTTTTTATGATTATTTTTTGCTTTCAGCAAGTGTTTTTTACATTTATTATCATTCATTTACAATGTGTTATCAAACATTTCCTCTGAGATTTGTTATTGTGACCATTGCACGTGATTTTCTTTTCTGAACTCACATACTCGGACATTACTTTCTTCTCTTACACACATTGATCGCAGGCCTCGTACCCCCCCCCCATCTCGTTATTACTTACTTAGAGGGTGGACCCCCTCTTTCCACATTTTCATTAAATAGGATTAGTAAGAAATAATATTTTACCCATGGTCAATAACAAAAACATGGGTTAGTAGTTTGTGTTAAAAAAAAAAACATTCCAAATGCTTTATTTAAATAATCTTTATATAGGTACCATACCAACCTTGCGCTTATGTAGGTAAGCAGTTCAAGTACAGTATATCCAAGATCGTCGATATACTGTAGTGGTTAAAAAACGAGTTCTATTGTATGCATGTAATAGTGAGGTACAGTATAAAAACAATAAAAATCCTGTACTGGACTTCTGTTCCAGTTTTTAGCAATAAAGTATAAAAGGAGAAACATGTTTTAAAACTGGATCCTGAACAAAGGGCCATTAGCGAATGAAACGTGTTGGACCAGGGAGCAGGAGAAACATCACCGCACCATTTTGGAAACTCCCCAGCAAGCTGGCTGCCATGTGACATAATTGGAAACAGTGCGGCAGGAGCAACCAGTGGAAGAGGTGCAGCAAGAGAGATGGAATTTGAGGTTTTTGTCAATTGAGAGTGTAGAGAGAGAGAGGAGGTGACAGATGTGGGTGTAGGAGAACATACGTTTTTTTTTTAATAAGCACTGTACTCAAGATGGAGGAGGGGAAGATGCAAGGAAGGCCACACTGGAGGAGTTTGCCATAGACAATGTAAGGAGTGTAATAGAATATTGGTATTGTCAAGAGTAAAAAACTTATATTTTAAAGCTGGAAGTGACAGGACATTATATGAAAAGAGAAGAAGATGTAGAAAACATGCACAATGTGATACCTGTTAGCAGAGTATATACTGGTGCTTGTGGTGTTGTTAGACACACGTTTTGGAAGTTTAACCAGGAATGTGTTTTTTTTTTTAGTAATGAGCATATAGTTAACAGGCTTTAAATGGTTAACTTGCAGTATGCAGTATATATCAGATATCATATAACAGGCAGGTCTACATGGATGTATTGGTAAAGGTGTATGGTTCAGGTACTTATTGTATCCTGTAGCAGGCAGTAGATGATGGAGGGTAATTGAGGTCTCTTTTACACTGTAGAAGTCTGGTGTTCAGAGAGAGCAAATAAAAAGGATTGATACTGCCAATATGTTTTAAAGATGGAAGGCAATGATAGAATGGTACAACACATTCAAGAGTGATAAACTGTAGATGTGGGCATAGAACCTTTCACCCCAAAAACACATTATCCATATGAAGAAGTACAGGAAAAGCTGAGACGGTTGAGGGAGGTGGTGGATTTCGGCACACACACCACACCTTGGAGGGTGTCACTAAAGCACCTAAGACAGGAATACAGGTACAACAAACCACACCACCAAAAAAGGATGTTCGCTACATCATATCTTTAATAAGACCACAGGAATGGCACCCTAATTGTAAAGGACAAGCCATGTTGAACTACTTTCCACACCACATAATCAGAATTAACCTTCTGAGGATACAGTTCACAGACACCCTAACAGGACCATATGTGTTTGGGGGCTCTGTAAGGGACTGCACCATAACCACAGTGAAACTGATAGGGGGAATGGAAAATGTGACCCAATGTACATACAGTATCTCCGACTGCACAGCCAATAAACCTGAAGCAACACCACATACAATGTGGCTTGGATGAAATTGGAGAGACAGGGCAGGCACTGGTAGATGCCAGAATGTTCTGTGAGGCAAGTAGCCCCTACAATTCCCTTGTCTATCCTCTGAAGAATCCAAAAGGATCATATGGACTAATGATTAGCTTTCACGTGTTAAACTTGCAGCACCATTTGCAGCCACTGTGCCAGACATCACCATTGTGGAAACATTACAGAGACATCCAGGGAGTGGCATGCAGTCATTGATTTCACTATACATAAACCTAATAATATTTAGTGTGGCTGCTTACAAAGTAGAAGTACTGTAGCATATTTTCTATGCATGGTTACAGGGAACAGTAGATAAGTATCAGTTCAATGTAATATTGACCATGGTTAAGACAGTTGTAGGCCTACAGTATCAGAAATATAAAAAGCTAAAAGTAATTGTTTTTCCAACAATTTTGTTAAAGCCTCAAATATTTTTTTATCCTGAAAACAATTTTCTATCATCCACAGATATAAGATAGATGTGGTGATTCAGAAGCCTTAAGTACCAGAAAAAAAGGAAGTTTATAATATAATGTACTGTATGCATGTATAGTTTTATCATTTGCAAACAAGGAGTACAATTTTAAAAGAAAATGCTTTGCATATTTTATGTTATCCTTGAAACCTGTCATCTTTGTTATGTTGTAGAGTTTGAATAAACAGTAATGGATCTATACCCAAATTGATTTTGAACTTTCTGCCCTATTTTGGCTTTGTGATTTTGTTTTAAATTATATTAAAAACAACAATGCTGCAAAACATCTGAAATTATGTTTATCATACTTTAGTTACAAGGTAAAATTAGCACATTTTCATTAAATAGGATTAGTAAGAAATAACATTTTACCCATGGTCAATAACAAAAACATGGGTTAGTAGTTTGTGTTAAAAAAAACATTCCAAATGCTTTATTTAAATAATCTTTACATAGGTACCATACCAACCTTGCGCTTATGTAGGTAAGCAGTTCAAGTACAGTATATCCAAGATCGTCGATATACTGTAGTGGTTAAAAAACGAGTTCTACTGTATGCATGTAATAGTGAGGTACAGTATAAAAACAATAAAAATCCTGTACTGGACTTCTGGTCCAGTTTTTAGCAATAAAGTATAAAAGGAGAAACATGTTTTAAAACTGGATCCTGAACAAAGGGCCATTAGCGAATGAAACGTGTTGGACCAGGGAGCAGGAGAAACATACTGCACACCACACCATTTTGGAAACTCCCCAGCAAGCTGGCGGCCATGTGACATAATTGGAAACAGTGCGGCAGGAGCAACCAGTGGAAGAGGTGCAGCAAGAGAGATGGAATTTGAGGTTTTTGTCAATTGAGAGTGTAGAGCAGTGTTTTTCAACCACTGTGCCGTGGCACACTAGTGTGCCTTTCAGCTGCTCTCAAGTGTGCTCCCAGATCTAGTGGGGCACGCAAGACCAGATTACAGCCACCACCAGTTCAACTGTTATTTACTGGTCTCTTTTTTTCATGTAAAGGGCCAATATATTTTAGTTTGCCATAGACAATGTAAGGAGTGTAAAAGAATATTGGTATTGTCAAGAGTAAAAAACTTATATTTTAAAGCTGGAAGTGACAGGACATTATATGAAAAGAGAAGAAGATGTAGAAAACATGCACAATGTGATAGCTGTTAGCAGAGTATATACTGGTGCTTGTGGTGTTGTTAGACACACGTTTTGGAAGTTTAACCAGGAATGATGTTTATTTTTAGTAATGAGCATATAGTTAACAGGCTATAAATGGTTAACTTGCAGTATGTAGTATATATCAGATATCATATAACAGGCAGGTCTACATGGATGTATTGGTAAAGGTGTATGGTTCAGGTACTTATTGTATTCTGTAGCAGGCAGTAGATGATGGAGGGTAATGGAGGTCTCTTTTACACTGTAGAAGTCTGCAAAGCCATGCAGACTGGAAGCTGTGGGTCTGTGAGGGCTAACAGCTAGGCTAGTGCAGCAGTGCTACATACAGTTTACAGGGAAATCCCGGCGGATGGTGGTTGACTCAGGACGCACTGGGGCAGATGTATTAAGCCTGTAGAAGAACTGGAGATAAAGTGGAGATAAGGTAAAAGGAGATAAAGCACCAGCCAATCAACTCCCAATGGTCATTTTCAAACACAGTTCATTGGCTGGTACTTTATCTCCTTTCACTTTATCTCCACTTTATCTCCAGTTTATTTCTTCACCAGGCTTAATACATCTGCCGCACTGTTGCTAAATGTGCCATCCTGTCAGCACACATTCTAGCGCAGGATCCGTCACTGGGCACGCTGTCACTAACTCAGGCATTCCCAACCACGGTCCTCAAGGCACACCAACAGTGCAGGTTTTAGTTATATCCAGGCTTGAGCACATGTGACTTAATAGTACCTAAGTGATTCTGATTAAACCATCTGTGCTGAAGCCTGGATATCACTAAATCCTGCACTGCTGGTGTACCTTGAAGACCGTGGTTGGGAATGCCTGCTCTAACTGTTCACAGCACACAGGGGCACTCAGAGAAGGCATGCTGTCTAACTGACAGAAGGGTGCTAACGGCTCTCAGCATGCTGGGACACACAGGGGACCACCCACAAGCAGGGACGGTAAGCGCAGAGGGACATATCAGCCTACAGGCTGATGCTGCTGCAAATAGAGACAGATGCAGAGCACACCTCTCCAACATTACCAAAGTAGTGAACAGAGCAATGTATTGTCAACAGACAGGGTGATGTGGACAGTGTCTGGGCACTTTAAATGATGGGTTCTTTTAGACAGGTTTATCTTAAACTAACACTTGGACATCTGTGAGGATACAGTAAAGAGACACCTGGACACATGAGAGGAGAGATAAAGCTAGTTATGGGCCCCACACACATACCGACATGTGTAGGGAGAGTGTTCTGAGTAATGCTGCTTCGCTCAGAATGCTCAGGTCTCTCAGTGCTGAGCGAGGTGTCAGGGGCAGTATTGTCCGTGTAGAACACTGGCCTTGACCAATTAATAACCTGCATGCATAATGGAACACTTCAAAATCCATTGATACTATGTTGCAAAATTACATAGTATGAGGACAATATAAGTCAGTCCCTCTAGACAAGGTAGGAGCCTCAGAACATACTGTATATACAGTATTAATGCATTAAGTAGAGTAACACATTCAAATATAAGAAAGGTTAATTGAGAACCTTATAGTGTTACCCTTAAAATTATTCTTTAAAGAGTCATGCAGTACACTTTTAGATTTTCGGAACATGTTTTTACTAATACTTTTTTTTTACATTTTGTTTTTTTATATTATGTTGAGTTAAGAACTATTTTAAATACAATAACACATTGGTTTGTATAAAGCTATTGCAAAATACATCCACTTAGTATAGACTGTACATTATATGCATTATTCAAGATAATCTATTTCTTTTAAACTACCACTGTACTTTAGCAATAATTTAAATAAAATGAAACATTGTGACAAGATAATAGTGTTCCATTTCCCTATTTTAAATGTTTTGCTGTGAAAGATCATTACCCTGTCACAACATTTCCTTGAAAATTACTTTTTCTTTCTATTACATGAAATGATTTAAGGTTTGCTACAAGAATATAAGTAAAATAATGATGCTAATAATATAAAAATGAAATAGCTCTAGGTCTGCAGTCATCCAGAAAAAATATGTGCCTAAAAAGAGTCAGTTAGTCTCCACTAATGAGCTTTCCTGTGTATTGTGATGGCTCAAAGTAGGTGATTTTATCTTTTGATGTTTTCAAAGGTGTATTCTAACTGTTGTTTATTACCTATTACTGTTAAATTGTTTCAACAGAATCTAAAAGTTCTTCATTGGAAAATCCCATTGTATTGTACTATTCCACTGATTGTAATTTATTCTATCAATACTACAAAAAATAACAATGGGCAGTACGGCTGGTGTAATGGTTAGCATTACTGCCATACAGCGCTGAGGTCATGGGTTCGATTCCCACCATGGCTCTAACTGTGCAGAGTTTGTATATTCTCCCCGTGGGTTTCCTCCGGGTACTCCGGTTTCCTCCCACAATCTAAAAAATATACTGGTAGATTAATTGGCTCCCAACAAAATTAATCCAAGAATGTCTGTGTGCGTGTACATGTGGTAGGAAATATAGATTGTAAGCTCCACTGGGGCATGTGAATGTTCAAATATTCTCTGTATTGCGCTGTAAAATATGTATGCGCTATATAAGAAACTGTTAATAATAAAAATAATAACAATAAAAAGATTACTTTAAAATATAATTATACAAATTAGTGTCGCTAATGTAGTGCACACATGCTATGATAAATTAAGTCAGTAGCCAAATAATCTATCACTCTGTCTCTATGTATGGACTAAGTATCTGAGCATGCAAACTACAACCATGGGGATCTATTTACTAAGCCATAGAGAAAGAGAAAGTAACAGCCAATCAGCTCCTAACTGTCATGGTACCAGCTGTTTTGGAAAAATTACAGTTGGGAACTGGTTGATACTTTATCCTTTCCCAATTGATCTCTTTCCAAGGGCAGAATGTAATAGCTTGCAAGAAGTAGGAAGTTCAAATGTTTGCATGAGTTCTTTTTTTAAAGTTCTGTTTTTAAAGCGGCAATGGTTTACACAGCAAAATCAACCAGGTAAAACAAACCTACAGCTATTTGCTCTCAAACATCTTTATTTTTTATAATTATTATTTATTATTATTTATATTGCACCACAAAGGTTTTGCAGTGCCTATTAATACATTAATGAATTTTTTTTTTTTTTTTTTAGCACAATAACATGGTAAATAAACACAGTTCCATCAGTGGACAGGATGCTAAAGCAATTATTAGGGTGGCAGAGATATAAATATTCTATGAAAAGCACATGAGGAGAGAGGGCCCTGCTAATGAGAGCTTAAATATTGGTTTCCAAAGCATGAAGACCCATTTTAGCAGTGAATAAAAATATTCTTTCTCAGTTGCCAGGCCCAATAGTGTACCTCTAACTTTTCAGATTACACATAGAAATCTGACAATGCTACTGAACTGAGAACATGGCCAAAATGTTATTAAAGTCATTGTGCCAAAAACCAAGGATGATCATACCAATGTGCATGAGCGCATGCATGCACGCACACGTACACACACAATCCTACAGTCACACTCTTGATTGAATAGGTTCCAGGAAATAGATTTGTATTTAGTAAATTTATAAATAAGGTAGACTTTTGCAATTGTAAGGTTTTTCTTCAAACAAGTCCATGTAGAACCTATACAAAAATCAACTGAAACCCTCAGTGACAGCACTAATGCAACTGAGAGACAACATATTGAAACAACTCTGTTTTCTTTTGTAGGTTAACGGTTAAATTACACAAAGTTATCAGTAAAGAAATAAAAACATTATAAATTATAGATTTTTGTTGCTTTTTAAACGAGATAATAATCTCCATTAATATTAATTTCATAACCAGAAAGTTTCTGTTTGAGCAGGCTTCAGTAACTTTGTAGTCAGGAAGTTGTCTTTTCCCAACATGGATTATGCTGTTCTTTATAGTTTCCATTTGTTCCGTCTGTAAACACTCTAATATTAGCTTGTACAAAGGAAATGTATAAACATGTTCATATCACATAGAGCTATATTCTGTGATTTGGCAGCAAAACATTTGTGTAATTGGAATTGGCAGGTACATTACCCAACAGACTTGGAGAACGAAGGGGGTGGCTACATGCAGAGAATCAAGTAATTGATAAATCCATTTACACTTCTAATTATGTATATGCGATGAGTTTATTGAAGTAAATGTTGAACAGTTTCCGAGAGGTGAGATCTATTCAGCAATTGCTTACAGTATACAATAATGTAGACTCACAACACTATAGTTATATTTATATTAAATCAACCATAATTTAAAATGAAAACTCACCATACAAAGGTGAAATTACTTACTAAAAGCATATAAATTACTATTTAACAACCGCAATAGATAAAAAAATGTCCTAAATGTATGTACAAATTCAGTCCAAGCCATCGGAATATTTCACACACGAGTAATAGCTAACCAAATTTAAACATAATTTCCATTCCATTTACTAAAGCAAAAGTTAAATTGGATAAAAAAATTATAAAAAAATAGAAAATAAAACAATTTTATATGTGAGATATTCATTTGTCATCACTAGAGACAGGATTATATGCATTTGCATATTTGCATATGCATTTGCATATTTTGCCCATTCGCACTGGTTATTGCATATTTTACCTAAAATCTAGTGATGGTGCATATTTTAGGCCCCGTCCTCTTCCCACCCGCGAGTTACAGCACTGCTTTGCCCTGATGCTGCTGGCCAGGTAGTGGTAGAGTGTGCATGCTGGGGCAATATGTCCACAGTGTGGGGAACCTTGGATGTACACTGACACTGCTCTAGGCTGCCAATCCATGTTGATAAACGTCAGTCGGGGCGGATGCCATTACGGAGCTCCTGAACCTTTGCCTGCCCCTGGCCTGGGACTTTACACCAAGAGACAGAATTCTGCAGCAGAGGAGGTGGGCAGAAGGGTTGTGATCATCATCGGTGCAGAGGAAATGCTGTGTCACAGTGAATATGCAGCGCAGGGAGGAAGCCTTCCAATGCGCCGCCCTCACACACTATGCTCATATTTGGTCCATCGGCGCTGGAGATGAGGGTCTGTGTAGTTGATGCAAGATGAGCTTTGGACGCTGCAGTCTGCTGTAGCAGCAAGGAAGGAAAAAAAATCCTGTGTACAGCACTAGACATCTGCAGATGCTGTGGGCATATTTTTGAGGTTTATTTGCAACTAATTGTATCCTGATTTTTAAATAAATAAGTTAAAAATTACTTTTTTTTTATTATTTAATGTAGCATATTTTAACACTTTTTATGCATATTTTATGTATTTTTCATGCATATTTGCATGCATATTTCAAGCTTTTTATGTTGCATATAATCCTGTCTCTAGTCATCACTATTCTGAAATGTTGCCACTACAGTTGTTAAATAAACAACTTGCTTCACCCATTAATAAATCACCTCTAATGTTGTTTCTATACAGCAAGCAAAATTAAATTAAATAAAATTTAAACAATATTACAGACTGTATCCTTTAGATTTTACTGTAAATTTCAAATAATTATGGACTAGGAAGATACCAGTGAATATGAGTAATATATTTCTTGGCACATTTTTATTTTAAGGGGGGGGGGGGGGGGGGTGTTTTTTTTAATGTGGGGAGGGGGTTAGGAGGTGATTTGTTTAAGATTGTATTTTAGCCTGTAGAATATTTGCCTATATGTATAGTTGCATATTTGCTGCTGCACGGGTGCCGGACAGGGATTCACCCGACGTTGGGATCCCAACTGTCAAAACACCGACAGCTGGGTTCCCGATGGCCGTCGGCTATTTTCCCTTGTGGGGATCCATGACCCCCATAGAGGGAGAATATAATCGGTGGCTCACGTAGCGAGTCACCACGCCTGCAGTTTGGCGAGCGCAGCGTGCCCGCAAGGGGCTTTGTTGCGCTCGCCATGCTGTCTGGGTCCGGCCAGTCGGGATCCCGACTGGCGGGATAATGACTGTCGGGATCCCGACTGTCGGACCCCTATACCACACCCCTGCTGCACAGCTCCCATATATCTTCTTTTAAATGTGGCTGTCATATTTTGTTATTTTTGATCTGAACCAAGACCCATTCTGGATCCCTGAAGAGGTCTGATATGAACCTAACCCCTGAATCTTCCAGCAGTTCGTAAATTGAAATCCAAATTTTGGGTTTTGATTGCAAAAAATACTTTTTTACAGATTTTGAGAAATGATTATCTTTTTTTTTTTTTATTAATTTTATACCAAATTGAAATCCATATCTGAGCCACAATACTTGAGGGTAGTTTTGCCAAAACCAAAACACAATGATGAACAAAAATCAAAACTAAAACACTGGGGTCACACTGAAATCTCTAATTTGTACTAGCCACATACCTTGTGCAAGAGATCCAATTATAATCACACATATCTCTTTACATGCTCAATTTTGAATAGCCTAAATTTGGTTTACGGGCCCATGAAATACCCTAGTGCGATTTTGGCCCTATTCATCCGATTCCAAGGCATCAGGACAGGGAATTGGATGAGAAGGGCCCAAATCACATGTGTTTAACCTCCGATTCCAATCCTATGCACTGTCCCGTGTGCATCAGATCATATTTGGATTTGATCACTGCTGAACCAAAGATACATCGCATCCTGCAGCAAGGAGTGGCATGTGATATACTGCATGCAAAAGGACCACATGCAATGTATCACATGTGATCCTGCTACCTGCAAACCTTCACGGATGGTTCAAGGGGTATCGGTTGCGACTTCTCCCAGCTGAGAATTTAAAGTAGTTGCCCAGTTGTTTTCTAGTTACACATCTACAGCCACAAATTACATATATATGTCTGAATCAACTTCAGTTACTCATAGTTGTGCTCGTACGCATGTGAAATGGGAAGTCAAATAGAAAGATCCACTTGAGAAAAACTCAGAATCAAGCACTTTCATAATAAATTCCTAATGGGACACATGAAATATAAAGTTAATGCATACCAGCAACTTAGAAGTGCCAGAGGAATATTGGCATTATTGGCAGTATCTCTATGAACTTCTTTTTATTGACTCTTGAGTGGGATGAATTTAAACCATTCAGTCAATTTTCTGCTGAAAGGCTTATACACGTCTTCACAATCACCCTTGATGCCTGTGATGAGTAAGCATCTTCAGAGTTGTACAAACAAATGAGACGCCTAAGGTTCCTTATCCCTGGCATATGTCGTTATCCTGCTTAACAGCATAAAAGCCAAAGCCCAAGTTATGTCTCTTTACACTCTTTACAATGTCTCTATTCTTTTAAAAATTATGCACAGGCATATTTGAGAATACTTTAAGGTTTCTGTCCTTTAACTGATGACATCATTTGCAGTTTAAAAAAAATATACTTCCATATCTATAATTTCTAAAATGTTACGACTTATCTTAATGTATAAAGCATTTCTCTTGTGTTTAATAACATGCTGCCACTGTCAAGTCAGCTTTTGGTTTTGAGATGTTTGTCCCTGCAGTACTATCTTGCATATGAAATCATTTATAAATAAGTAATGATTGTACAAAATCCCATACAAAGTTAAGCTTTGAAATTCAAAGAGCAGTCATAAGTCAGATCCAAAATCTGCACATGAACATAAAAGGCTTTAATCTTTTCTCAAACAGTACAAAATGCACTTACTGATCACATTTTACTTTAAGAAGAAGTAACAAATAATGCAGGCAAAAAGCACAAGTTGACATATGGTGCCCTCTTGCAGAGGATACTAGGAGACTCTCACACTGGAAAGTGATGACATTGCACACAATAAAAGTACCAATTTGAATACTATTTACCCTGATGCGCTATTCTTAGATTGTATACACATTCTTAAATAGGAGGAGTTCATACTGTACATGAAGTTCAGTAAATAACTTAGAGCTGGATACACACAATACGATATGCTCCTTGAACAATTTCATTAGCACTGTACCTTGAACTCATGGGCAAACAACACACTGAACAATATCATCAACTATGTCGTTCAGTGATGTCTCTGGGCCCCGCGCAGAACATCCAGTCTTTGACGATATACAGTAGTAAAACTTGCATGTTCAGACAATGGAAGACACTGTTATCGATACAATGTAGAGTGCATTGTTAATGATGATGCACACATAGTAATCTGCATTCGGCCCCTGCCCCGATGGTCGGGGTTTACGCATGCGCATTTCTGAGTATGTTCAAACACTGACTGCCAACGGCTGCGGTGAGTTGCTCATTCGCTGGGCAGATCACAGAAGGGAGGGAGGGATTGGGGTGGTGGCGGCGCTGGGCCATGGGAACGCCCAGCTTTTTATGGGCGTCCCCATGAAAACTGTGCATTTCCATGTGTACATGGGTGGGCCAATGCCTGCCGGGAATGTTGGGTGCATGCCCTCAACGAAAAGAATGTTCCATATTTTCTCTTGCAGTCAGGTTTGCTGACCTTGCTGTTGAGGTTTGCTCCAGCTGTTGAACTACACATTGCAGCATGCCAAGGTTAGCCATCAAGGTCATAGGCACAACCAGTCCTATTGGCTACCAATCATAAAATCTGTTGAAAAGCAGAAGCAAATCTCGGGCCGATGCTAATTCATTTGGTCCCAAACGTGTTCGCACCAGGGACCGATGTTTTAGCACTGTGCATATTAGCATGTGCAAGGCGTCGGTGCCTTCGGGTGCTTGCACAGGAGGGGTGGGTGGCTGGAGCATTTGCATGGGGATGCCCAGTGTTTCCTGGGTGTACCCATGAAAATGCTGGGTCGAAAGTGCTGGGCGTCCCTAAGTGAACGCAGGTGGGCAGCTGCCTGCCGTCAGCCTCCCGTCCAGTTCTCGGACTGGACGGCACAAGTCTAAGTCGGATGTGCAAGGGGGGGGGGGTGCGAGAAACCATTCAACGGTTGGCGACCATCAAATGATTTTGCCCCTGAATGCTACCCTGCGAATGGATGTTTAAGCATAACATCCATTGCAAAGTCTCGGTGGAAGGGGAATTCGCACACCCAGCAGGCATTAGAAGGCTCGCTAAGCAGCTAATTTTTACTGCTTTGAGAGCCATCCAGAATCGTTGTTCTTTACCCTATTACACCTAAGGATGACAAACAGTCAATAATATATATATATATAATAATATTTCTAAATTTGTCAATACTTTTGGCCTAGGGGATGCCGCAAAACAAAAATTCTGGTACTCTAGGAGTCGCAATTTAAAACATTTGGAAACCACTCCAGAACAAGAATTTCCCATGGCTAAACAGGAACATGTAAACAAGCTCTCGCAGAACACTAAAACCTTATACAGGAGGTCACATACAAAGTTTACAGCAAAACTGACCAGCTCCATGTCTCCTTCAATAGTAGAAGTTCATCCCTTCCAACATGATACAACTCGGTAGGGCTACAGAATGGACACAATAGCAAAAAGATCTTAAAGCGCTAAAGAGATTGTGTGTTAAATACCTCAGCAGCCACTACAAGAGAGGAATACCAACCTCCAAAAGGACACAGACAGGAATATTTCAATCGTGTGGCGCTTAAGGATATACATGAGAAACAATTTGTAATAAAAAATACAAGTATAACGCAATAAATTATACACCGTAAATAAAGCAAATAATGGAACAACCCCCTGGGGGTATAGAACAAAGTAAAATAAATATAAATGATGATGATATCCACATTAATGGGATGCTATAAAATTACTAGTGTATAAAGTTCATATAATTGTTGCGAGTCCAAAAAGATGAAAAAGCAGGTAATTTGCTGAATATAAAAGTGCATGCTTATATGCTAGTTTGGTGTATCATAGTCCGTATTGCCAGTGCAAGTGTACTAAACGGACACGTCTCACACTGGAATACCGTATTTTTATTGCATGTTTTATAATTAGATTAATGTTTATATTAACCCCTTCCCGACATTTGACGTATATATACGTCATGGTCGGGAAGTAGTTCCCGACACATGACGTATATATACGTCATGGCTTTAAACTGTCACCGCGTCTATAGACACGGTGACAGTTTGGAGATGTCTGCTGTCCCTGACAGCAGACATCCCCCCTCGCCGCCCAGGGGGGGCAGGGGTGCCCCCCCCGGTCGGCGATCGCTGCGATTGGCTGTTCAAAAGTGAACAGCCAATTGCAGCGTTTTCTGTGTTACCGGCGGCTAAGCCGCTCGGTAACACAGAGATCGGTGGTGATCGGTGCTGTTAAGTACAGCACCGATCACCACCGAGCGGCAAACCGCCCTCCCACCCGCCCTTCCACCCGCCCGGCAGCCCGCCCTCCCTCCCGGCAGCCTCCCTCCAGCCCTCCCTCCCACCCAGCCAGCAGCCGCAGCGCCAGCCCCCCTCCCACCCCCCCGCCAGCAGCAGCACAGTTAAATTGATTTGGGGTTAATTCATTTATATATATATATATGTGTGTGTATATATGTGTATATATATATACACATATATATATATATACACACACATATATATATATATACAGTGATCGGTGCTGTTAAGTACAGCACCGATCACCACCGATCGCCAGCCCCCCCCCCTCCCACCCGGCAGCCCCCCCTCCCACCCACCCGGCTGCCGCAGCGCCAGCACCCCTCCCACCCCCCCACCAGCCGCAGCGCCATCCCCCCTCCCAAAGCTGGTGAGCAAAATGGGGTCACATGTGGGGGGGTTCCACTGTATTGGTGCTTCGGGGGTCTTGCTAATGCGACATAGCACCCACCTTTCATTCCACCTCCAAAAATCACTCCTTCCCTTCTGAGTCCTGCCATGCACCCAAATGGTATTTTTTGGTCACATATGAGGCATTGCCGTACTCGGGAGAAATTGGGGTACAGATTTTGGGGTGCTTTGTCTCCTTCATTCCTTGCGAAAATGAAAAATTTTGAGCCAGAACTGCATTTTTGTGTAAAAAATTACATTTTTTTACACAAAAATGCAGATCTGGCCTAAAATTTTTCATTTTCACAAGGAATGAAGGAGACAAAGCACCCCAAAATCTGTGCCCCAATTTCTCCCGAGTATGGCAATGCCTCACATGTGACCAAAAAATACCAGTTGGGTGCATGGCAGGACTCAGAAGGGAAGGAGTGATTTTTGGATTTTGCAGCACAGATTCTGGTTGAATGACCCCTGAAGCACCCATACAGTGGAACCCCCCCACAAGTGACCCCATTTTGCAAACTACACCCTTCAGGGAATTCATCAGGGAGTATAGTGTACATTTCAAACCCCCAGGGGTTTCACCAATTTTGATACAACTGAGCTGTGAAAATGAAAAATTATTTTTTTTCATTTTCACAGCCCAGTTGTATCAAAATTGGTGAAACCCCTGAGGGTTTGAAATGTACACTATACCCCTAAATGAATTCCCTGAAGGGTGTAGTTTGCAAAATGGGGTGACTTGTGGGGGAGGTTCCTAACTTTTAGCACTTATGGTGCCTAGAAACCTACATGGTGCCTAAAAA
This sequence comes from Crinia signifera, assembly GCF_055691185.1. Taxonomy (NCBI): domain Eukaryota; kingdom Metazoa; phylum Chordata; class Amphibia; order Anura; family Myobatrachidae; genus Crinia; species Crinia signifera. The sequence continues at coordinate 349,639,341 of NC_139217.1, forward strand.
AAAATCTCATAAAAAGGAGGCTCCAAAATCAAGTAGGTGCTCCTTCTATTATGAAGCCTGTGGTTTGGTCAACGTGCACACTAGGGCCACATATAGGATATTTATGAAAACAAAAGAATTGGGGGAATCAATTTTTAGTCACATTTCTCTAGTAAAATCTACTGTATTCGTTAGAAAAATGTATTAAAATTGAAACTCTGCAAAAAAAAAAGAAATTTTGAAATTTCACCTACACTTTGTTTTAATTCCTGTGAAACACCTAAAGGGTTAACAAACTTCCAAAATGCTGTTTTGAATACTGTGAGGGGTGCAGTTTTTGAAATGGCATCATTTATGGGGGTGTCTCACATACAAGTCCCTCAAAGTCACATCAGAACTGAACTGGTCCCTAAAAAAATCAGTGTTTGAAATTTTCTTGAAAATTTGAGAATTTGCTATTCATATTTGAAGCCTCCTAGTGTCCAAAAAAATGAAAAGGAGGTTGAAATAATGATGGCAACATAAAGTAGACATATGGTCTTTGTTAGTTATTAACTATTTTGAGTGGTATGTTTATTTGTCTCACAAGCAGAAAATGTGACATTTTGCAAATTGCAAAATTTTCCATTTTTTCACGACATTTTGGTATTTTTCACAAAAAAACACAGACTGTATCGACCCAAATTTACCACTAACTTGAAGTACAATGTGTCACGAGAAAACAATCTCAAAATCACTGGGATAAGTAAAAGCAAAAAAAAGTTATCCCCACTTAAGTGAAACATGTCAGATTTGAAAAAAATGGCTCTGTCAGGAAGGCAAAAACTGGCTGTGTCAGGAAGGGGTTAACATTTATAATGTTAACCCCTTCCTGACACAGCCAGTGTCCAAAAAGAAGTGAATAATTCTGTAAATGTGAAGCATTCCTACTGTCTCAGTAAAAACAGTCTACATTACAAGGACCTTGGATGACCCAAACACAGAATGCTGTAACACCAGTTTACATTTCATAGCTAGGAATTGCTGCCAAGGCATTGCAAAATTGTGTGTGTGTGTGTGTGTGTGTGTGTGTCAAACTAAGACAAATAATCTCACATTTTGCACTGAAGATGAATGGGCCGATTCAGATTTGATTGCTGGGCAGCTAATTTTCTGAGCCCAGCGTTACAGTATACACCCGCAACCAGAGTGAAATGCATGGCTTGCGAAAAGTAGCTGGATCAGTCGCCTGCAAATTTGCAAGCCGCTCACCATCACCATCCCCATCCCAGTGTGCAGGGATAGTGCAGCTGCGATTAAATCAGGCTGATCGTGGCCCTACTGGAAAAAAGAGATGGTATAGTCCCAAGGCGCAAAGCCAGAATCCTGCTGCCGTACACTGGAAGGTGAGGATCACCGGAATCCTCTGGTAGTCGATTTTCTTTGGAAAGAACCAATGTAAAATGGGCGCTGGATCCCTTGTTTTAACTCCTATATATGAGACCGTGATGCAACTGTCAGATGCTGTACAAATCAGAATTGTTTTTAGCTGTTCCTGTCAAGATCCTTTCTTTAGTTTTTGTACATTCTCATACCCTAAATGTTCCAATTTCCTATGCCACAGTTCCAAAGTATAACTAGAATCAGCATAAGTCATCTCATAACACTGTTCAATATCTAAGAACATGTAGTTACTGGTACAATTGTCTTCTACTAAGTTGATTTTGGATATTTTTTTTTCAAGGATGGTACAAATAAAACTTGCTTTGCTTTTTAAATTCACTGTAATCATTTCAACTTTATATGGTATAAGGACTTTATCCCAAATAAGTTGTTCTGTAGTGGGTTAACATTTTGCTCAGTGAGTGGAACCAATTATCAATGTAATGAGAAATTATTAGTGACACCCAAGTACATATACCAGCAGTCTTTTCTATGACTGCTTGCTAAATTCAAAGCTAACTCACTTGTGTTATAATGCTTTTTTCTATTTACCACTTTGGTCTTTTAGTCTACAATCTGAAGCCCTGCTGAATAGCTTCCGAGTTCGGTGGCCGTGCGGAATGCTGACTGAACTCTGAGGTTTATTTAAAGGGGCATTCATTTAAAAGGCATGGTTTTGTCTTGTAAGTGACTGCCCCTTAAAAAAAATGTATGAGTTCGGTCGACATCCCGCACGGCCGACAAACTCAGAGGCAGGTACATTTGGCCATGTGACTTAGCATATATAGAGCAGATATTCCAACAATATTGTTCCCAGGTATCTGCTCCTGGAAATGTATCAGCTTTGCTCTTATGATACTGCTTTAGTAGATAATGCAGTGGCATGTGGAAATGTGGTAATGCAGTGATAACGCCACTACCAAGAAAATATTTCTTGGGGAAGGTCCCATACAAAATGAATCTGAGTATTATACTCCTCACAAGACTCATCTTCATATGCTGTTTGATGTCTACCCATAAGTCCTTTGCCTTTCTATTGATGATGAAATATACTTGCTTTCTATACCTAAGCCAATGCGTTCAATGGCTTTATGTATATCATCCGGCCTTGAGTTGTCTCCTGGATCAATTGTGACCTTCCTCAGCTTCTCACGTTTTAACTATATTTATACCAGCAGTGTAGTGTAATTTTATGAAGCTCATACTTGCACTTGGAGTGTATATATTCACTTTCAATATGAAATTGTAATTCTGTTGAATGTGCCCTGCACAGCCCAGAACTTGTTACCTATTGGCAGATGTTTACAAGTTGGTAAGTGTGTAGTGAATATAAGAAACTATGTTAGTCCACAGGTTGATTCAACACCAGAGTCGGTTTATTGAACATGAAACACATCCTAGAAGACAAAAATAAGTAAGTACTTTAAAGATGTACAGTATTGTGGCATTTCAAATGCACATAATTGACAGACTTGTGTTTATGCAGGTATATAGGTGTCATGCTAGGCTTGGTTTGGGGGAACTGGCAGATGGTGTTGCGCTGAGGGAGCGGTCGCTAAACTAGGTGTATGTATACTGTATAATGGATTCTCATGGAGTGGTAGAATGAGGTATCCAAAATGTAGTTTCACTTGTAAGAAGATGGGAGACTAAAAAAAACATTCAGTAGATTTAATGAAGACTTTACGATACAGTTCATTCAAAGAATGCAATACAAGTTCAACCATACATGGTATATGAAATAAACATAGGCACTTGATAACTGTAAAGACTTGTAGATATAAGGTAAAGTTCCGAACTACAGTATGAATTATTGTAGTTAACTGAAGAAACTGAAGAAGATTGAGGAACAATAGAAGACTGTGGTTGAAGATTGTGACTTTGATGCTGAAGAAGGAAGTAGTTTATTATTATAGGAGTGAAGATGGTAGTGTTAGATTTGAAAAAACAAGAACTTTAACTTTGAAGACTGTAGTAATAAAGACTGTGGCTTGAAGACTGTAGCAACAAGACTGCAACGTTAAGGCTGTAGTAAGGATACTGCCGCTTTAAGGCTGTAGACTAAGAAGGTGAGCACTGCCAGATCCAACATTGATCAACACGCGGCTTCAACATGCTGTGACCCGGCACCCGGACTCTGCCTCCCAGCTACCACTGTACCCCAGCTCTGCACAAACAGCACGTGCCCAGCAGGGAGACCACTGAACCCAGAAATGGAGGTAAGCTTCCGACTGCTGACAGTAGGCATGCAACCAAGTCTTGCACCAGGAGTTCAGTTTAATGTGATCTCACCTTTTCTACAGGATACGCCATTTTGTTTCAATACATATTTCTGACAATACAATCTTGCAGTTGCCCTTTTGCAATCATTGTGTATACACAGTGGGGGTTATTCTGGTTCACTTGCAAAGGCAAATTCACTCTTTAATAGACAAAACCATATGCACTGCAGGTGGGGCTGATGTAACCTGTGCATATAGAGAGTTAGATTTGGGTGGGGTTTGTACTTCAAATATCTATATAGCAGTGTAAAAATAAAGCAGTCAGTATTTACCCTGCACAGAAACAATATAACACCCAAATCTAACTCTCTCTGCACATGTTACATCAGCCCCACCTGCAGTGCACATGGTTTTGTCCATTAGAGAGCGAATGTGCCATTGCGAGTGAACCAGAATAACCTCCAGTATGTTATATGTGTTAAATTCCACATAGTGCTTTTCAATCAATGCTAAATAAAATGTATAGTATTTAATATTTTGTTCATTATACACTATATACTGTATCAAGGATATATGTTTGAGACATTTCACTGTAAATAGGACACATGAGGATTTAGAGCAGAAAACCTCATTACAAAAATCCATTTCATTATAAAGAGTTGTTAAAAGCTGTTTACTTTGAAAAAAATACAATGTAGTAAAAGACCTGACTACTATATTTAAAATAAGTCCAAGGTAATTAATTTCATGCCCAGTTTTCAAACAGGGTACAAGAGGCCATCATTTGCAAATAAATAAAATGATAACACTGTGAGCAAGGGAAGGATGCTTTTTTAGTATAGGACTGGAGCTGTGTAATTTAACAAACACAATTTAAAAATTTATTGAGGGCCTTCCTGTCGAGAAATGGTGTCTCTCTAGATAAAACCAGTAGAGGTCATTATGTAGCAATTGATCAAGACAATTTAACTGGCTGTCATATTTGGGGTTAGGGAGGAAGAATAAATTGACAGATGACACACAATTGATATTGTTTTGGCACCTCTGGATGAACATTTTTAGAATTTTTGAATAGTTGAACTCTAGACCTGTGTCTATTTAAACCTTACTATGCCAACTATGAGATTACTACAGATAATAGTAATAATAGTGATGCAATGTAGGAATGCATTCTCTGCCTTGCTGTGCAGCCCAATTTGGCTTCTATGGGCTGCAGCGGACGCAGCCCACAGAAGCTGGGAATATGCGCAAGTGCCATTGCCGCTACTGCACATACACCGGTCCTGGCATCTGTCATCTGTATTGAACAGGCGCCTGGGGGCAGCAGATAGAGGCAGGGGGGGACGCCAGCAGCCAGCGGCAGGAGCTGCCAAAGCTAATAACATGTCAAGAGATATAGAAATTATTAGTGACATGTGTCTACTGAATTTTTTGGAACAAATAGACCAATGGCTCCCAAACATTGGAAAATGGGCAAAAGCAGTCATCTGCATGAAGGTCCACAGGCACTTGATGATAGTGGCATCAATCTCCTTCTGAAAGTGTGCACCCTTCACCTTCCCCCTCCCCCCCCCCCCCCTGCTCCTTGATAACGATATTGACATCTTCCGGTCATGCATTTCAACCTGCCAATATTGCTCATGCCATTTGCACCCAGTGTTCGGTGTGGATGCACAATATCTTTCATAATCAGTTCAAGGGAAATTGTTTACCAATATCTATTGTATTTTATATCTTCTAGTGTTTATAGGCCTCAAATTGACCAATTTGTCTGTAGGACCAATTTCTGTCTATTTTTCACATTTAGGATCAAATGGTCAATCGTCATTGACTTTCAAAGAATTCAAGATTTTCATTCTAACCAGCCAGATATGAAAGATAATCTTCTAGCGTGTATGAGCCTTAACTCTGACTTAATTGCAGGCAAATTTGTTCTCAAAATGGGCAAAATCATGTGCACTGCAGGTGAGGCAGATGTAACATGTGCATAGAGAGTTAGATTTCGGTAGGGTGTGTTCAAACTGAAATTTAAATTGCAGTGCAAAAATAAAGCAGCCAGTATTTACCCTGCACAGAAACAAAATAACTCCTCCAAATCTAACTCTATCTGCACATGTTACATCTGCCCCACCTGCAATGCAGCATGGTTTTGCCCATTTTGAGAACAAATTTATCCAGCAATCAGGTGTAAAATAGGCCCTCTGTCTATACATCAAGCAAAATATGTCAGTGTGTACTATTAAAAAATGCTATGCAGTTGCCACAAATATAGCTGGCATTTGGTGTTTTTGGTCTTCTTTTATAATACATAAATAAATAACTAACTAAATAAAAAAACGTATTTTAAGTTTAGATTCAAGGCCGGCGCTTGCCGCTCAGCAGAGCCTGCAAAGCAGGGAGGCGCTGGGCTGGAGAGGCGCCCTCCCTGCCCTGCTGACCCTGCTGCTGTGCGCACTGCCGCTGACTCTGCTACTGTGCGCGCTGCCGCTGACTCTGCTACTGTGCGCGCTGACCCACCTGCTGCTGTGCGTGCTGACCGTGCACCTGTATGACAGCGCAGCGCAGGCAGCAAGTTAGAGAGCGGCTCCCCCCGCTCTGTCAGTGGCGCCGACATCCAACCCACGACTCTACCCGGCGTCCGTCTTATGCAGCAGCCTCCCTCCACCGGCGTCCACCCACTTTCTACATTGTGTCCCGGCCCCTGGCTCCTCAGTCCTTTCGTCCCTACTGTTCTGGCGCACTCCCTACCAGGCAGGCACTGATATAAGAAAACTTCTGCTGCTGCCAGCTCTCAGTCTGGGTGCACTCAGGTAGGCACCCATGTCAATTTTACTGAACACACATATATATACATACACACACACAACACTACAAGCACTTTTTTATATATATATATATATATATATATATATATATATATATGTATATGCACATATATATATATATATATATATATATATATATATATACACACACACACATATATAAATATATAAAAAGTGCTTGTAGTTCCGTATGTGTGTGTGTGTGTGTGTGTGTGTGTTTATATATATATATATATATATATATATATATATATTACATACATACTGTATATATATGTGTGTGTGTGTGTCTGTGTATGTATATGTATATATATGTATATATATATATATATATATATATATATATATACACATACACACACACACATATATAAATATATGAAAAGTGCTTGTAGCTCCGTATGTGTGTGTGTAGATACTGTGTGTATATATATATATATATATATATATATATATATATACAGGGGGGGTGGGCGGCACTCACGCGGGTTTTCTCAAATAAAGCACTACCAGACGGGTAATGAAGTCGACGTTTCGGACGTCACTCCTTTATCTAGACAAGAACAACAAATACATGACAAGTACATACCTATATACCACAAGCAGGTGAGCGACTTCCAATCCGTGCTCTCCAGGAGGTGTGCGTCGGATCCCCTCACGCTTCCGGGTTGCCCCGTACTTCCGGTATCGGCGCAGTGCGTCATCACGCCCTGCCGTCTCTCCAGTGTGTATTGGGGTTGCCTGGCAACCAACCTCCGAGTCGCACCATAACTAAGGAAGAAAGGAACAAAATCAAATAAACGTTACAGTGAAATAACACCAAAAAAGGCACAGTCGGGTGTAGCCCAGCAAGGCAAAGTCAGGTTGCACAAGTAATTACAAGAAAATGTTAAGAGAAAACTGTTCGTTCAGACCTTTCGGTCTCATGGTTTCTAACTTATGTATCCAGTACATCTCTAATTGTAACAGTTTTTTATGACGGTCCCCACCCCGGGGGTCAAGGGGGACATGATCAATAATCACGTAACGCAGACTGGCGAGGCTGTGTTTTGCAAGGGCAAAGTGCCTCGCAACAGGTTGGTCATTGTCATTTCTATTGATAGCAGCTCTAATCGCAGAGCGATGGAGTGCTATCCTTTCACGGAAGGTTCTCACGGTTTTACCCACGTAGCACTTACCGCACGGACATATAATCATATATACAACATGTGTACTTAAACAGGTGACCGGGTGTCTAATTTTAAATTTAATGCCAGAGTGGGGATGACAGAAGAACTTAGTATTGGACATTCCGCTGCATGTTGTGCAGCCCAAACAGGTATAACATCCTCCTTCTTTAGTACGTGTGTGTGGAGGGATTCTCTTAGCGATGTCCGTCCGTACCACCAAATCACGTATATTGCGGCCTCTCTTGTAGCAGGACATGATGGACGAATTTTTTAACTTCACCAGGTCCCTATCCTGTTGGATAACTGGCCATAAGGTTCTAGAAGCATCAGAGATAATTTTGTCAGCATCATTAAAACCTCTAACCCATCCAAAGCGATCTTTGAGTTGGTCTGGGTCAGGACACTTCCTAACAAGGAGAGATTCCCTGGTGCGGGCATCGACTTTAGCTCTAGCCCTTTTCAGGGTGGCTTCATCGTACCCGCGTTGTCTAAATTTGGTGGTCATGTTGCAGAGCTGGTTCTGTAGCTTCTCATCGTCATTGGTGATGCGTTTCACCCGGATCAGTTGGGACAGGGGCAAACCCTTAATTAGGGCTGGTGGATGGTGACTTTGGGCACAAAGCAGTGTATTGCGATCGGTGGGTTTGGAATAGATGGATGTATGAATCTGTTGGTTCTCAATTGAAATCAGGACATCCAAATAGTGAATCGAGGATTGACTCATGCTGTAAGTAAACTTGATGGGGCAGTCTCTGTTGTTAATCTCACTCATCAAGTCAATAAATTCAGGTTCTGATCCTGTCCAGAAGAGCAGGACATCGTCGATATACCGTGTATATAATAGTATTTTGTGGGCCACCTGTTGATTAAAGAACAAGTCCTGTTCCACGGTGTACATATAGGCGTTAGCGAACGAGGGTGCCACGGGAGATCCCATGGCACACCCCGTTCGCTGAAGGAAGAATTCTTTGTTAAACCAGAAGAAGTTCCTGGTAAGGGTGAGTTCAAGGAGCTGTATGCCAGGCAACCCCAATACACACTGGAGAGACGGCAGGGCGTGATGACGCACTGCGCCGATACCAGAAGTACGGGGCAACCCGGAAGCGTGAGGGGATCCGACGCACACCTCCTGGAGAGCACGGATTGGAAGTCACTCACCTGCTTGTGGTATATAGGTATGTACTTGTCATGTATTTGTTGTTCTTGTCTTGATAAAGGAGTGACGTCTGAAACGTCGACTTCATTACCCGTCTGGTAGTGCTTTATTTGAAAAAACCCGCGTGAGTGCCGCCCACCCCCCCTGTATCCATTTGCTTGGCAGCTGCACCCCGGTCAGTGGGACTTATTGGATTACGGAGTGCCAGTCATCCCCCCCATACATATATATATTATAAGGGCACGGTAGTGCCCTTATATTAAGGCTGAATCCAACGAACGGATTTTTCCCATAGGGAACTTTTCGGATGGGGGCATGGTGTTTGAGGGACTGCACCTCAAAAGTGACTGGGCGTACTGAGCTGAAATTTGGCATGTACGCGTAGAATCGTCAACCGGTGCTGCGTGCCAAATTTCAGGGCGAAATATAAAAAAATGACCAATTGGGAGCGATCTAAACTTCCAACTGCCAGTTTTTTTCTGACACTTCAGAAATGACACTTTGTCACCCATGTTAGTCTATGAGGGTTTTTTTGGGAAGGCATAACTCGGGGTAGAGGAACAATTGAGACTTGGGGTTTGTTTTATTAGGTAGATATTGTCCCAGTGGAGTGCCTTTTGGGGTTGAGGATTTTCAGATAGGTACAGTTTTTATTAAATTTAGTGAAACGTCCCCCATTATAAACATAGGAGCTCCAACTTGTTGCGCAGCCGCAGTGTCATCAGCTAGGGGAGTACACAGAGTGGCTTCACTTGGGTGTACCAAGATGGCCGAATCCTGCTCGCAAACTTAAATAATTTGTGTAAGTGGATTTAGCTGTGGTTATGTTATAGTGGGAGAGGGGGTGGGGGACGCTGTGTGTTTATTAGCCCTGACACTGTTATATTATAGTTTAGTAGGGTCCGTGGTACCGTGCCAGAGGTGGCTGTAAGATGAGTGACGTCATCTAATTTATTCACTGCACTCGTGCACTGCCGGGAAATTCAAAAAGTGCTTTCTGTGGGGAAGGGCTCAGGGTGGTATATGGCAGGGGTGGTGTCTCCCCACAGCATCCACAGTGACCATGTCCCCCTGTGATTCCCAGCAGCATCCGCCTTCGCTTGTCACCCTGTGATCCCCCACAGCATCCCATTCCCCAGTGTCCTGTTCCCCTGCAGCATCCCTAGCGTCCGGTCTCTCTGTGATCCCATGGGAGTATTCCCAGTGTCCTGTCCCCCTGGCAGCATTCCCAGTGTGCTGTGCCCCTGTGATCCCACGCAGAATCCACCATGTCCCGTCCCCCTGTGATCCCCCCACAGCATACTCAGTGTCCTAGTCCCCCGTGATCACCCGGCAGGTTAGGCGTACGCATGGGGGTGCACATGCACCTAATAATGATTCCCCCCCGCACAATTTTACAGGAGACAAGCCGTGCAACTGAACGGGGTGCTGCACAGCTTGTCCCCACTGTTGCATTGCAGCTGACACGGCTTTTACACAGCCTGTCACTTTCAGGAGAGAGAGAGCAGTGGGGACGGAGTTTACAGGGAGTGCATAATTACATGGGAGTCAGGGGGCGGAGCTACACGGAAGTCAGGGGGCGGAGCTACACGGAAGTCAGGGGGCGGGGCTACACGGGAGACAGGGGGCGGGGCTAACCTGGCTCAGGGCAGCTACTGGCCTACTGCCCACATTGCTGCTGCTGTCATGAAAGGAGAAGAGGGACAACTCCACATCCTTCCAGTCCAGGCATGGCTATAAGATTACCTTAAGTTCCTAAGGCAAGTGAGTACTACTGTGTGTTTTTTTTCCCTGTGAAATGAAGTATGTAAGGTGGGTTAGCATTAGGCTTGAGGAGGGAGGGTTAGATTTAGGCACTAGAAGGGACATAGAGTTAGGCTGCTGGGGGACTTAGAATTAGCTGGTGGAAAGGGAAGGTTAGGCCGCAGGGCAAGTGAGTGCATCTGTGTGAAAGCCTGCAGGCCGCATGGTGAGGTAGTGCATCAGTGTGATTTAGTGCAGGCCACAAGGTGAGGGAGTGTGTCAGTGTGACAGAGCGCAGGCCGCTGAGTGAAGGAGCGCGTCAGTGTGATAGAGTGCAGGGTGATGGAGCGCGTCAGTGTGATTTAGCGCAGGCCCCAGGGTAAGGGAGTGTGACAGAGTGCAGACCGCTGATTGAGGGGGCGCATCTGTGTGATAGAGTGCATGCCACAGAGCGAGAGAGCACGTCAGTGTGATAGAGCGCAGGTTGCAGGGTGATGGAGTGCGTCAGTGTGATAGAGCGCAGGCTTCAGGGTGATGGAGCGCGTCAGTGTGATTTAGCGTAGGCCCCAGGGTAAGGGAGTGTGACAGAGTGCATGCCACAGAGTGAGCAAGCACGACAGTGTGATAGAGCGCAGGGTGATGGAGTGCGTCAGTGTGATAAAGCGCAGGCTGCAGGGTGAGGAAGCATATCAGTGTGATAGAGAGCAGTGTGATAGAGCACATGCCGCTGGGTGAGGGAGCGTGTTAGTGTGATAGAGCGCAGGCTTCAGGGTGATGGAGTGTGTCAGTGTGATTTAGCGCAGGCCGCAGGGTGAGGAATCATGTCAGTGTGAAACAGCATGATAGAGAGCAGTTTGATAGAGCACAAGCCGCGGGGTGAGGGAGTGTGACAGAGCGCAGACCGCTGAGCGAGGGAGCGCGTCAGTGTGATATAGTGCATGCCCCAGAGTGAGGGAGCACGTCAGTGTGATAAAGCGCATGGCCGCTGGGTGAGGGAGACTGTTAGTGTTGATAGAGAGCAGTGTGATAGAGCGCAGGCCGCAGGGTGAGGGATTGTGACAGAGCGCAGACCGCTGAGCGAGGGAGTACGTCAGTATGATTTAGCGCAGGCTGCAGGGTGAGAAAGCGTCAGTGTGATATAGTGCAGGGTGAGGGAGTGTCAGTGTGATTTAGCGCAGTGGGAGGGAGTGTCAGTGTTATATAGTGCAGGGTGAGGGAGCGTCAGTTTGATATAGTACAGGCTGCAGGGTGAGGGAGCGTCAGTGTGATATAGTGCAGGCTGCAGGGTGAGGGAGCGTCAGTGTGATTTAGCGCAGGGTGAGGGAGCGTCAGTGTTATATAGTGCAGGCTGCAGGGTGAGGGAGCGTCAGTGTGATATAGTGCAGGCTGCAGGGTGAGGGAGCGTCAGTGTGATATAGTGCAGGGTGAGGGAGTCAGTGTGACAGAGCGCAGGCCGCTGGGTGAGGGAGCGTGTTATGGTACCCATACACGGTCCGTTAAACGGATCAGTTTGGGTCTTAATTAGCATGCATCGTATCGGATCGCATGCCTAGTGCATGCCTAGTGCATGCAATGCGATCCGATACGATGTTTAGCTAGTACAAAAAGTATGTGCAGCACATACTTTTTGTACCGTACTATCCGATGCGCGGGAGCGCGCATCGCATAGTACAAAACGGACGGTCCGGGAACGGACCGTCTATGGGCACCTTTAGTGTGATAGAGCGTAGGCCGCTGGGTGAGGGAGTGTGTTAGTGTTGATAGAGAGCAGTGTGATAGAGCGCAGGCCGCAGGGTGAGGGATTGTGACAGAGCGCAGACCGCTGAGCGAGGGAGTACGTCAGTATGATTTAGCGCAGGCTGCAGGGTGAGGGAGCGTCAGTGTGATATAGTGCAGGCTGCAGGGTGAGGGAGCGTCAGTGTGATATAGTGCAGGCTGCAGGGTGAGGGAGCGTCAGTGTGATATAGTGCAGGCTGCAGGGTGAGGGAGCGTCAGTGTGATATAGTGCAGGGTGAGGAAGTCAGTGTGATATAGTGCAGGCTGCAGGGTGAGGGAGCGTCAGTGTGATATAGTGCAGGCTGCAGGGTGAGGGAGCGTCAGTGTGATATAGTGCAGGCTGCAGGGTGAGGGAGCGTCAGTGTGATATAGTGCAGGGTGAGGAAGTCAGTGTGATATAGTGCAGGGTGAGGGAGCGTCAGTGTGATATAGTGCAGGCTGCAGGGTGAGGGAGCGTCAGTGTGATATAGTGCAGGGTGAGGGAGTCAGTGTGACAGAGCGCAGGCCGCTGGGTGAGGGAGCGTGTTAGTGTGATAGAGCGCAGGCTGCAGAGTGATGGAGTGCGCCAGTGTGATTTGTGCAGGGTGAGCGAGCATGTCATTCTGATAAGAGAGCAGGACACTGGGGGAAGGAGATTGCTCCATCTACAGCTCCCGGCTGATGCTGTTGCGCTGCTCAGTTAAGTTAGGTAAACTGTAATATTTGTCTCCAACATCCTGTCCCACTTGCGTATGTCACTCACACACCACTGTCACCCATATGCCACTATCACTCACTATCACTGTGTGGCATAATGTGTAATGGGTATTACAGTGTTTGGTATAATGTGTATCGAACATTTCGGTGTGTTGCATAATGTGTAATGAGCATTATTTTCTCTCTCCCATTGTCCCCCCTTCTCCTCTTTCTCTCCCCTGCGCTCTTCCTTCTTCTACACAGTAGGGTCTGCACCGTGACCGCTGTCCATCTTCAGCTGGGTCCTAGATGCTGCCAGGGTGCTGCTTCAGCTGCTGGCTCCAGGAGGGTTCTCGTTGCTACTGCCGTCCTGCTCCAGCTGGGTCCAAAAGGGTCCAAACTGCCGCCAGAGTGTCGCTACACCCAACACACAGTAAGAAGCAAACCAGCACTCAGACATCTCCCCCATCACTGACCTGACATCTGTACCCCCCCACCAATCACTAACTTGATAGCTGTATCCCCCCTGCCCCACCCATCAATGACCACTGCAGACCCTGCCCCTGAACCAGCACCCCATCACTGCATGACCTGAAAGCTGCACCATCATCCCCTTCCCCCCCCCAGCCGTGAAAGTAGAAGCCTCAACTCCCACCAGCACTAACAGCAGCTGCGCCATCCGCATCCTCCCCCTAGAAGTGACAGTAGAACCCCCCAACAGTTATGTCTTTCCCATTGGGCACAATGGGCAGTTGCCTAGGGGCCCACCCCAATGGGGAAGACAGCACTGCCCTGGGGAGCTGCTGCGGCTGGAAGACAGTGGGTGCTGGGACCTTGTAGCGCTGTTTGCCGAGCAGTGTGGCAGGAAGCGCTGCTGATTTTTAAAAGACTGGCTGGACACAGATAAGGTTTTTCAGAAAGTTACAGGGTTTTTTAAATTTAGTGAAATTTGCCCCATTATAAAGATATAGCATTTCAACTTTTTGCACTTGAGACTTCACTAAAAAGGTGTACCAAGATGGCTGATTTTATTACAGTACAGAAAGAGACGCTGGCATTTTCCATCCCCTCTTGACACAATCGCAACCGTTACTTTGTATACCGTTACACAGTATGCATGGGGCTCAGTTGTCACATTCCCCTCATCCCACTCGGTCTGAGGGAGAGACACGTGTGCACGGCACTGCTTCAGGCACAGCTTATTTACATATTACCGCCTCTCATACTGTGATTAACTCCCTCGTTGTTGTGCCAGTTGCTGATTGGTCAGACGTCCTGTCGTTTGCAATTGCACCTGACGCTTCCTGAAATCGGGCTCTACCATGTTCCTGCTGGAGGACTGTAGCGGTGCATTGGAGGGCAGCAGGGAAGTGGAGGCTGCTGCTTGGGGGAACTAGCGGAGCTTTGGAGGGAAGCTAGGAAGCGGATGCCGCTGCTCGGGGGAAACTAGTGGCACTTTGGAGGGAGTCTGGGAAATGGAGGCCGCTACTGGGGGTACATGGAGTCCCCCCCCCCCCCCAACCCCAGTGCCAGTTATTGTCATGAATGTAGAACCCCCAGGGGGGGGGGACAGGGAGTGCCTGTCAGTGTCATGTATGTAACACCCCTTCGGCATATGTTCCCTTCCCATGTACACCCCATCCGCATGACTGTTCCACCTTCCCATACATATATATACACCTCCTCCCCATATACACATCCTACCCCTCCTACACATGTCCCCTTCCCATACATATATACACCCCCTCCCCATATACATGTCCTACCCCTCCTACACATGTCCCCTTCCATACATATATACATCCCCTCCCCATATACACGTCCTACCCCTCCTACACATGTCCCCTTCCATACATATATACATCCCCTCCCCATATACACGTCCTACCCCTCCTACACATGTCCCCTTCCCATACATATATACACCCCCTCCCCATATACATGTCCTACCCCTCCTACACATGTCCCCTTCCATACATATATACATCCCCTCCCCATATACACGTCCTACCCCTCCTACACATGTCCCCTTCCCATATATATATATATATATATATATATACCCCCTCCCCATATACACATCCTAGCCCTCCTACATATGTCCCCTTCCCATACATATATACATCCCCTCCCCATATACACGTCCTACCCCTCCTACACATGTCCCCTTCCCATACATATATACATCCCCTCCCCATATACATGTCCTACCCCTCCTACACATGTCCCCTTCCCATACATATATACACCCCCTCCCCATATACACATCCTACCCCCCCTACACATGTCCCCTTCCCATACATATATACACCCCCTCCCCATATACATGTCCTACCCCTCCTACACATGTCCCCTTCCATACATATATACATCCCCTCCCCATATACACGTCCTACCCCTCCTACACATGTCCCCTTCCCATATATATATACACCCCCTCCCCATATACACATCCTACCCCCCCTACACATGTCCCCTTCCCATACATATATACACCCCCTCCCCATATACATGTCCTACCCCTCCTACACATGTCCCCTTCCCATACATATATACATCCCCTCCCCATATACATGTCCTACCCCTCCTACACATGTCCCCTTCCCATACATATATACACCCCCTCCCCATATACACATCCTACCCCCCCTACACATGTCCCCTTCCTATACATATATACACCCCCTCCCCATATACATGTCCTACCCCTCCTACACATGTCCCCTTCCATACATATATACATCCCCTCCCCATATACACGTCCTACCCCTCCTACATATGTCCCCTTCCCATATATATATATATATATATATATATATATATATATACATACATACATACATACATACATACATACATACATATATATATATATATATATATATATATATATATATATATATATATATATATATACATATATATATATACATATATACCCCCTCCCCATGTACACATCCTAGCCCTCCTACATATGTCCCCTTCCCATACATATATACATCCCCTCCCCATATACACATCCTACCCCTTCTACACATGTCCCCTTCCCATACATATATTCCCATACATATATACACCCCCTCCCCATATACATGTCCTACCCCTCCTACACATGTCCCCTTCCCATACATATATACATCCCCTCCTACACATGTTCCCTTCCCATACATATACACATCCTACCCCTCTTACACAGGCTCTGTAGCTCCTGCACCTTTAAGACAGGAGAGGGCGTGTTGGAGGAAGCTGTGTAGGAGGTTCAGCATGTAGTGTCCGATCCTCTATGGCACAGGGCCTTATTCTAGTTCACTCTTTCTGATAAAAACCTTCTTAGATGGACAAAACCATGTGCACTACAGGTGGGGCAGATATTACTTGTACAGAGAGAATCAGATTTGGGTGGGGTTTTACTTCAAAGTGAGATCTATATTGCAGTGTAAAAATAAAGCCGTCAGTATTTTCCCTGCACAGAAACAAAATAAATCACCCAAATCTAATTCTCTCTGCACATTTTACATCTGCCACTGCAGTGCACATGGTTTTGTCCATCTAAGAAGGATTTTGTCAGAGTGAACTAGAATAAGGCCCACAGTCCCTTTCAACCAATAGGACATTTATCCCTATTGTTAGGATATATCACAAGGCAGTTATGAGACAACATTAGAATCTAGATAAAATACAGATATGCCTGCACACTAATAGAGCTTAAGGGTATTTAACGCAACACTAACAGAGGACGGCAGAGGTGCCGACGGCGCTGTCGACATAACACCTGAGCGAGTTAGGAACGCATGCAAGAGCTTAAACTCAGACTCCATATAGGGAGGAAAAGCTATTTTTTAAATTCTCCACAACATCTTTATTCAGTTGTTGTCACTTTTTCTTTCTTTGTTTAATTGTTTTTACAACTGTATCCATGTGTCTATATATGGTCATATGCTTTAGTCACTATTTGAGCACTGCACGTTATAGCAAAAATAGCACTTTATGCTTCTTAAGTAACATTGTTTACATGCGCATGATATTGTATTGTTTTGTACATTTTATGTATACTTTTTTTTATATATATATCCGCAGTGTGCACTCTGACAGCGTCGCGTTGCCCTAGCAACCAAAGAAGCCGGAGGTCTCCCCTACCCGCCGGAAGCCAGTGTGGGTAACAGAAGTGGTCAGAGGAGAGTTCAGGCGACGGAGGATGTGTGGGAGACATGCCGGTAAGTTATGTTTAAAATTTGCACTTTGTCATTCTGCTAGTTATCCTGACGAAGGAGCCACGAGCTCCGAAACGTAGAAATAAAGCTTAACTCTGGGTAGAGGAACAATTGAGACTTGGGGCTTGTTTTATTAGGTAGATATTGTCCCAGTGGAGTGCCTTTTGTGGTTGAGGATTTTCAGATAGGTACAGTTTTTTATTTATTTAGTGAAACATGCCCCATTATAGAGATAGGGGGTTTCAACTTGTTGCGCAGCCGCAGTGCCACCAGCAGGGTTAGTACAGAGGCTTCACTTGGGTGTACCAAGATGGCTGCTCAAAAGCTTTTGTGTCCGGCGCCCCCGGCGCAAGTAAATTGGCTGATCCCTGCTGACAAGGGGGTGAGAGAGGGGGTGAGCCGGGATTACTGCCGCTACTGCTGGAGGAGATCGGAGAGGAGAGAAGTCAGGCATAGTCCTTCCCCCTCCTCCCTCCCCGCAGCCTGGACAGGAGGGAGCCCGGCGCACAGAGGAGACGCTGATGATCAGTGGCAGGCTGGGGACGGGAGCAATGTCCCTTCATCCACATTGGAGACACCAAGCATGCGTCCACGGCTCCCCCGCTTTCAGTCACCGCTCCCCCTTCTCACCCGCGCCCACCGTAATCACGGGCGGCCCCCTTTCTCCTGCATCCCTGCTGCCGCCGGGCACCCGAGTCCCTAGCCCAGCTGCTGGTAGGAGCCGGGTCTCCTCCTGCAGTGAGGGCGGGCGTAGATGGCCTGGCGCCAGCCAGGGAACTGCAGCCAGAGCTGCGAGAGGAAGAAGCTGTGAGGAGCCGAGGACAGCGGCCGCTCACCTCCTACGGTAGGAAGGCGGGTAGTGCCAGGCTTATTGGGGTGCTTAGAGCGGCTGTATTGACTGGGACTGTGCTTGCAATCATACTGTGGGCCGTGCGTGTGCATTATATATATATTGGGGGATATGTGTGTGTGTTTGTGTACAGCAGTATGTATAGTTTGGGACATGTGTGTATGTACAGTATATATAGTATGGGATACGCTGTGCCCCCCCCCAGTGTGTACGCTGTGCCCCACCCCCCGTGTGTACGCTGTGCCCCCCCAGTGTGTACGCTGTGCCCCCCCCCCAGTGTGTACGCTGTGCCCCCCCCAGTGTGTACGCTGTGCCCCCCCAGTGTGTACGCTGTGCCCCCCCCAGTGTGTACGCTGTGCCCCCCCCAGTGTGTACGCTGTGCCCCCCAGTGTGTACGCTGTGCCCCCCCCAGTGTGTACGCTGTGCCCCCCGTGTACACTGTGCCCTCCCTCCCCGTGTATGCTGTGCCCCCCCCCAGTGGCGTAGCTACGTTTTGGGCGCCCCCCCGCCGTTAGGGGGGGGGGTGCCCATACCCACCCCCCGCCGCCGCCCCGTCAAGCACCCAACCACCCCCCCCCCCCGTGTGTACGCTGTGCCTCCCCCCGTGTGTACGCTGTGCCTCCCCCAATGTGTACGCTGTGCCTCCCCCAATGTGTACGCTGTGCCTCCCCCCGTGTGTACGCTGTGCCTCCCCCCGTGTGTACGCTGTGCCTCCCCCCATGTGTGTATGCCCCCCCCCGTGTGTACACTGGCCCCCCTCTGTGTATGCTGCCCCACCCCTCAGTGCCCCCCCCATGTGTACGCTGTCACCCCTCAGTGCCCCCCGTGTGTACGCTGTCACCCCTCAGTGCCCCCCTGTGTGTACGCTGTCACCCCTCAGTGCCCCCCCGTGTGTACGCTGTCACCCCTCAGTGCCCCCCCGTGTGTACGCTGTCACCCCTCAGTGCCCCCCCGTGTGTACGCTGTCACCCCTCAGTGCCCCCCGTGTGTACGCTGTCACCCCTCAGTGCCCCCCGTGTGTACGCTGTCACCCCTCAGTGCCCCCCGTGTGTACGCTGTCACCCCTCAGTGCCCCCCGTGTGTACGCTGTCACCCCTCAGTGCCCCCCGTGTGTACGCTGTCACCCCTCAGTGCCCCCCCGTGTGTACGCTGTCACCCAGCCAGGGAACTGCAGCCAGAGCTGCGAGAGGAAGAAGCTGTGAGGAGCCGAGGACAGCGGCCGCTCACCTCCTGCGGTAGGAAGGCGGGTAGTGCCAGGCTTATTGGGGTGCTTAGAGCGGCTGTATTGACTGGGACTGTGCTTGCAATCATACTGTGGGCCGTGCGTGTGCATTATATATATATTGGGGGTATGTGTGTGTGTTTGTGTACAGCAGTATGTATAGTTTGGGACATGTGTGTATGTACAGTATATATAGTATGGGATACGCTGTGCCCCCCCCGTGTGTACGCTGTGCCCCCCCCCAGTGTGTACGCTGTGCCCCCCCCAGTGTGTACGCTGTGCCCCACCCCCAGTGTGTACGCTGTGCCCCACCCCCGTGTGTACGCTGTGCCCCACCCCCGTGTGTACGCTCTGCCCCCCCCAGTATGTACGCTGTGCCCCCCCAGTGTGTACGCTGTGCCCCCCCAGTGTGTACGCTGTGCCCCCCCAGTGTGTACGCTGTGCCCCCCAGTGTGTACGCTGTGCCCCCCCCAGTGTGTACGCTGTGCCCCCCGTGTACACTGTGCCCTCCCTCCCCGTGTATGCTGTGCCCCCCCCGTGTGTACGCTGTCACCCCTCAGTGCCCCCCCGTGTGTACGCTGTCACCCCTCAGTGCCCCCCCGTGTGTACGCTGTCACCCCTCAGTGCCCCCCTGTGTGTGCGCTGTCACCCCTCAGTGCCCCCCGTGTGTACGCTGTCACCCCTCAGTGCCCCCCCCGTGTGTACGCTGTCACCCCTCAGTGCCCCCCGCCCCGTGTACCCTGTCACCCCCTCAGTGCCCCCCCGTGTGTACGCTGTCCAACCTCAGTGCCCCCCCTTGAGTACGCTGTGCCCCCCGTCAGTATGCTGTGCCCCCCCCGTGAGTACGCTGTGTCCCCCCCGTGAGTACGCTGTGTCCCCCCCGTGTGTATGCTGTGCCCCACCCCCGTGTGTACATTGTGCCCCCCCATGTGTACGCTACCCCCTCTGTGCCCCTTATGTGTGTATGATGAGCCCCCCATGTGTGTATCTCCCTACAGGTCCCTGTGGCATGAGAGTGGCGGCTGCTGCGTGTAAGCCTGGAGGTCCCTGCGGCAGCTCCGTGAAGGTCCTGGCGGCGATAGACAGTGGGTCCCTACGGCATGGGTAGGGCGGCTGCTGCTGCCTGGAGGTCCCAGTGGTGTAAGAGCAGGTACAGTATATGATAGCAGCCCATATGGTATGCCCCCCGTGTGTACACTGGCCCCCCTCTGTGTATTCTGGCCCCCCCTCAGTGCGCCCCCCCGTGTGTACGTTGCCCCCCCTCACTGCCACCCTTGTGTATGCTGTGCCCCCTCACTGCCACCCTTGTGTACGCTGTCCCCCCTCAATGTCCCCCCCGTGTGTTCGCTGTGCCCCCGTGTGTACGCTGTGCCCCCCGTGTGTACGCTGTGCCCCCCTTTTGTGCGCTGTGCCCCCCCGTGTGCGCTGTGCCCCCCGTGTGTGCGCTGTGCCCCCCGTGTGTGCGCTGTGCCCCCGTGTGTGCGCTGTGCCCCCCGTGTGTGCGCTGTGCCCCCCGTGTGTGCGCTGTGCCCCCGTGTGTGCGCTGTCCCCCCTCAGTGCCCCGTGTGTGCGCTGTGCCCCCGTGTGTGCGCTGTGCCCCCCCGTGTGTGCGCTGTCCCCCCTCAGTGCCCCCGTGTGTGCGCTGTCCCCCCTCAGTGCCCCGTGTGTACGCTGTCCCCCCTCAGTGCCCCCGTGTGTACGCTGTCCCCCCTCAGTGCCCCCGTGTGTACGCTGTCCCCCCTCAGTGCCCCCGTGTGTACGCTGTCCCCCCTCAGTGCCCCCGTGTGTACGCTGTCCCCCCTCAGTGCCCCCGTGTGTACGCTGTCCAACCTCAGTGCTCCCCCGTGTGTGTACGCTGTCCAACCTCAGTGCTCCCCCGTGTGTGTACGCTGTCCAACCTCAGTGCTCCCCCGTGTGTACGCTGTCCAACCTCAGTGCTCCCCCGTGTGTACGCTGTCCAACCTCAGTGCTCCCCCGTGTGTACGCTGTCCAACCTCAGTGCTCCCCCGTGTGTACGCTGTCCACCCTCAGTGCTCCCCCGTGTGTACGCTGTCCACCCTCAGTGCTCCCCCGTGTGTACGCTGTCCACCCTCAGTGCTCCCCGTGTGTACGCTGTCCACCCTCAGTGCTCCCCCGTGTGTACGCTGTCCACCCTCAGTGCTCCCCCGTGTGTACGCTGTCCACCCTCAGTGCTCCCCCGTGTGTACGCTGTCCACCCTCAGTGCTCCCCCGTGTGTACGCTGTCCACCCTCAGTGCTCCCCCGTGTGTACGCTGTCCACCCTCAGTGCTCCCCCGTGTGTACGCTGTCCACCCTCAGTGCTCCCCCGTGTGTACGCTGTCCACCCTCAGTGCTCCCCCGTGTGTACGCTGTCCACCCTCAGTGCTCCCCCGTGTGTACGCTGTCCACCCTCAGTGCTCCCCCGTGTGTACGCTGTCCACCCTCAGTGCTCCCCCGTGTGTACGCTGTCCACCCTCAGTGCTCCCCCGTGTGTATGCTGTGCCCCCCTCCCCCGTGTGTACGCTGTGCCCCCCCATGTGTATACAACCCGTCTCTGTGCCCCCATGTGTGTATGCTGTGCTCCCCATGTGTGTACGATGAGCCCCCATGTGTGTATCTCCCTACAGGTCCCTGTGGCATGAGAGCGGCTGCTGCTGCGTGTAAGCCTGGAGGTGTCTGTGGCAGCTCTGTGAAGGTCCTGGCGGCGATAGACAGTGGGTCCCTGCAGGCATGAGTACAGCGGCTGCTGCTGCGAGTCAGCCTGGAGGTCCCGTCGGCATCTCTGTGAAGGTCCCGGCGGTGTAAGAGCAGGTACACTATATGGTAGCAGCCAATATGGTATCCCCCCCCCCTGTGTACACTGCCCCCACACACACACACACTCACCCCCCGTGTGTACACTGGCCCCCCTCTGTGTATGCTGGCCCCCCTCAGTGCCCCCCGGGTGTATGCTGTGCCCCCCCCCCCCCCCCGTGTGTACGCTGTCCCCTCTCAGTGCCACCCGTTTGTACATTTCCCCCCGTGTGTGCGCTGTGCCCCCGTGTGGTGCTGTTCCCCCACCCCCCGTGTGTGCGCTGTGCCCCCACCCCTCGATGTGCCACACACAGGGGGGGGCACATCGCACACACGGGGGGCCGTGTGTGCGATGTGCCCCCCCTGTGTGTGCGATGTGCCCCCCCTGTGTGTGCGATGTGCCCCCCCTGTGTGTGCGATGTGCCCCCCCTGTGTGCGCTGTGCCCCCCCATGTGTGCGCTGTGCCCCCCATGTGTGCGCTGTGCCCCCCCATGTGTGCGCTGTGCCCCCCCACGTGTGCGCTGTGCCCCCCGTGTGCGCTGTGCCCCCGTGTGTGCGCTGTGCCCCCGTGTGTGCGCTGTGCCCGCCGTGTGCGCTGTTATCCCTCATAAGTGCGCTTTTATCCCCCGTGTGTGCGCTGTTATCCCCCGTGTGTGCGCTGTTATCCCCCGTGTGTGCGCTGTTATCCCCCGTGTGTGCGCTGTGCCCCCAGTGCCCCCGTGTGTACGCTGTGCCCCTCGTGTGTACGCTGCCCCCTCAGTGCCCCCTGTGTGTACTCTGTGTCCCCGTGTGTATGCTGTCCCCCTCCCAGTGCCCCCCATGTGTACGCTGTGTCCCCATGTGTACTGTCCCTCTCCCAGTGCCCCCTGTGTGTACGCTGTCCCTTTACCAGTGCTCCCCGTGTGTACGCTGTCCCCATCACAGTGTCCCCTGTGGGTACGCTGCCCCACCAGTGCCCCCATGTGTAAGCTATTGTGCCCCCGTGTGTACGCTGTGCCCCCCATTTGTGTACACTGTGCCCTCCGTGTGTACGCTGTCCCCCCCAGTGTCCCCATGTGTACGCTGTCCCCCCCCCCCCATCAGTGCCCCCGTGTGTATGCTGCCCCCCCATCAGTGCCCAGTGTGTACGCTGTCCCGCACTCTGTGCCCCCGTGTGTACGCTGCCCCCCTCCTCTGTGCCCCCCTGTGTACGTTGCCCCCTCCTCTGTGCCCCAGTGTGTACTCTGCCCCCCTCCTCTGTGCCCCAGTGTGTACGCTGTCAACCCTGCCCTTGTGTGGATGCTTGCCCCCCCCCGTGTGTTCGCTGTCCTCCTCTCAGTGCCCCCCGTGTGTACGCTGTGCCCTCCGTGTGTACGCTGCCCCTCAGTGCCCCCCGTGTGTACGCTCCCAATGCCACCCGTATGTGCCCTGTTTCCCCCCCCAGTGCCCCCCGTGTGTACGCTTCCCCCCCCAGTGTGTACGCTGTCCCCACCAGTGCCCCCATGTGTACGCTGTTTCCCCCTCCCAGTGCCCCCCGTGTGTACGCTGCCCTCCCAGTGCCCCCCGTGTGTACGCTGCCCTCCCAGTGCCCCCCGTGTGTATGCTGTCCCCCCCAGTGCCCCCGTGTGTATGCTGTCCCCCCCAGTGCCCCCGTGTGTATGCTGTCCCCCCAGTGCCCCCTGTGTGTGTACGCTGTGCCCCGTGTGTACGTTGTCCCCCCAGTACCCCCGTGTGCATGCTGTGCCCCCCGTGTGTATGCTGCCCCCTCAGTGCCCCCCGTGTGCACGCTGTGCCCCCCCTGTGTATGCTGTCCCCCTCCCAGTGCCCCCGTGTGTACGCTGTCCCCCCCAGTGCCCCCATGTGTAACCTATTCTGCCCCCGTGTGTACGCTGCCCCCCCAGTGCCCCCCATGTGTATGCTGTCACCCCCCAGTGCCCCCCGTTTGTATGCTGACCCCCCAGTACCCCCATGTGTATGCTGTCCCCCCCATCAGTGCCCCCATGTGTATGCTGTCCCCCCCCATCAGTGCCCCCATGTGTACGCTGTCCCCCCCATCAGTGCCCCGTTTGTACGCTGTCCCCCCCGTCAGTGCCCCGTGTGTACGCTGACCCCCCATCAGTGCCCCGTGTGTACGCTGTCCCCCACTCTGCTCCTGTGTGTATTTTGCCCCCATGTATGTACGCTGCCCCCCGTGCCCTTGTGCAGATGCTTTCCCCCCCTCGTGTGTACGCTGTCCTCTTCTCAGTGCCCTCTGTGTGTACGCTGCCCCCCGTGTGTATGCTCCCCCTCCTAATGCCCCCTGTGTATGTGCTGTCCCCCCCCAGTGCCCCCTGTGTGTACGCTGCCCCCCCAGTGCCCCCTGTGTGTACGCTGTTCCCCCCCCCCAGTGCCCCCCATGTGTACGCTGTCACCCCCCCAGTACCCTTGTGTGGACGCTTGCCCCCCATGTGTTTACGCTGTCCCCCCCAGTGCCCCCGTGTGTGTACGCAATACCTCCCCAGTGCCCCCGTGTGTGTACGCAGTCCCCCCACAGTGCCCCCGTGTGTGTACGCAATCCCCCCACAGTGCCCCCAGTGTGTGTTCGCAGTCTCCCCACAGTGCCTCCGTGTGTGTGTACGCTGTGACCCCCGTGTGTCTACGCTGTCCCTCCCCCCAGTTCCCCCCGTGTGTGTACGCTGTCCCCCCACAGTGCCCCCGTGTGTGTACGCAGTCCCCCCACAGTGCCCCCGTGTGTGTACGCAATACCTCCACAGTGCCCCCGTGTGTGTACGCAGTCCCCCCACTGGCCTCTGTGTGTGTACACTGTGCCCCGTGTGTGTGTACACTGTGGGCCACCTGTGTGAGTACGCTGTGCCCCCCCTCAGTGCCCCTGTGTGTGTATGTTGTCCTCCCCCAGTTCCCCCTGTATGTGTATGCTGTCCCCCCAGTGCCACCATGTGTGTACGCTGTTTCCCCCCTCCCAGTGCCCCCCATGTGTACGGCGTCCCCCTCCCAGTGCCCCCCCCCGTGTGTACGCTGCCCCCCCAGTGCCCCCCGTATGTATGCTCCCCCCCCAGTGCCCCCCGTGTGTATGCTGTCCCCCCCAGTGCCCCCATGTGTACGCTGTGCTCCCTGTGTGTATGCATTGCCCTGTGCCCCCCTATGTGTACCCTGTGTGTACATTGTCCTCCTTCAATGCCCTACAGTAAAGCTTCTACACGCTGGGTGTCATGCTCATTGCCATGGGTTGCATGGGCTGGATGTCTTGCCTGTTGACAGGGGTTTCATGCACTGGGACGGGTGTCATACTCAATGCCAGGGGTTTGTAATGCTTGTGGTCAGGGGTAATGCTCATTGCCAGGGGTGTGAGATCATTAAACATTTAAAAAATCTAATTTTATTCTTACGCTGAAATTTTAAATTTCAAATACAAAAAAAATAAATTGAAAAAAAGCCATGAAATTCCATTGACAAAAACCTTACGGTTTCACATGTCCCATTAAGGCTTCTTACACATGATCTACCATTTCTGAAACCTGCTGTAACTCTTCCACTCAAACGCCAAAAAGCAATGAAATTCCGATCATTAAGGCTGACGCCTTAATGGACGTGTTCCTTGCGCAATACAGATATGGTACGCCATCACAGCCTGTGGGTAAGTGCAGATTCAGCACTCTCACAGAGTGAGATTGCTGTCACTCACACAATGGTGGAGCTGCTAATTCACAGATTTGTGTGCTCATTGGAATACACACATGCAGTCTATGCAACTGAAGGTCTGAGCAGTAAACAGAGCCGAGAGGATGGGGTAAAAGTGGTGTTGATTGGGGTAGGAGGCAGTGTGGTGCAGATGGGGAGGAATAGAAATGCGTAGATGGTGGGAAGGCTAAGCAGCACTGATGGGGGACAAACGAAGCAGATGGGTGGAAAACAGTGGCACAGATTGGGGAAGGTAAGACAGAGTGATGCGATTGGGTGGGAAACAGAGGAGCAGTTGGAGGAAAGAGCACTGATGGGGGAGGGGGTTTGGAGCAAAGGGGATAAAGGGAAAACAGAGCAGCACAGATGGAGAGGGGGGACAGCAGTACAGATGGAAGGAAACTGTGTCATGGATGAGGCGGGCAGAGCAGCATGGATGGAGGGGGAGACAGAGTATCACTAATAGAGGGGAAGCCAGTGGCACAGATAGAAGGAAACAGTGGCATCTGTGTGGAAAGACAGGGCAGGGCAGATGGGAAAAGACACATTGGTGCAGATGAGGGAATACACACAGCAGTAGGTATCGGGGAAGACAGAACAGCATGAAGGCATATAGGAGAAGAAAGTGTAGATGCATAGTAGTTGGGAGTATTATAGTTTTTGCAATTATGAAAGATGTTTCTGGTAACTGCATGTGTATACTAAATGAAATGGATAGATGTAGTGAGTGTGAAAGATGTTGGACCCTCAGTGGGATAGTTCTAGTAATAGTGTTTATTCTAGAACCCGCCATCTTTGAAAACCCATGCAGTTCCTCTTCCCTGTCTGGGGTGTTGCTGTCTGCTGTAGTGTTTCTAGCACAGGTCTGGTCTGCAGTGCTGATATACAGACCACACTGTGCTAGAATTACTATAGCAGACAGCTACACCCCAGGCAGGGAAGAGGAACTGCATGGGATTTTAAAGATGGTGGGTGCTAGAATGAACACTATAGTAAATTAGAGGTATAGACAATTTTAGATGATTGCAGGTACTTATTAGGATGAGTGCGCCACATAACTGCTCAGACCTTCAGTTGCATAGACTGCATGTGTGTATTCCAATGAGCACACAAATCTGTGAATTAGCAGCTCCACCATTGTGTGAGTGACAGCAATCTCACTCTGTGAGAGTGCTGAATCTGCACTTACCCACAGGCTGTGATGGCGTACCATATCTGTATTGCGCAAGGAACACGTCCATTAAGGCGTCAGCCTTAATGATCGGAATTTCATTGCTTTTTGGCGTTTGAGTGGAAGAGTTACAGCAGGTTTCAGAAATGGTAGATCATGTGTAAGAAGCCTTAATGGGACATGTGAAACCGTAAGGTTTTTTGTCAATGGAATATATATATATATATATATATATAATGAATCTTGCATAGACGACGTGGGGAAGCATGACTGATACTTAAAGTTGTGACCAGCTGTTGACATCTGCTCCAAGCTCAGCCAGGTCACCCATTCCTCCTCAGCCAGGTCACCCATTCCTCCTCAGCCAGGTCACCCATTCCTCCTCAGCCAGGTCACCCATTCCTCCTCAGCCCATGTTTGATTTTCTTCCCCTACATCCTGACTATCCATGGGCCCGATTTAGACCTGCTCGCTAGCCTAGAGAGCACCTTAACGCCAGCCCACCGATTGCATATCCCCCCACTGCACAAAACCCTGTGCAGGGATGCCAGTGGATGTGTACCCATACACATCTGTTTGCATGTGGCGCACAGAGGAGAAATTATTTGATGGTTACTTACCATCGAATGATTTCTCCTACTGTGCCCAGCGCTCGCAGCTGCCGCATGACCCAGGAGAGACACGGCGGCTGCACGGATCGACGCAGGTTCAACGTGGACAGCGACATCATCCGAGCAGGCAGGGGAACACCTGTGCTTGCTGGGGCTCTCCCACCATTTCTATGGGCGCGCCCACTGTTTTTGTGTCCATCCAGGGACGCCCTCTGCCTGTCACTCAGGCTACGAGTGCCTCCATGAAGAGAAATGTAGCTGAAGGCAATCACCGCTGGGGCCTGCACATGCCTATTGTCAGCAATGCACATGTGTTGACCCAAAACATTGGTGGAGGGCCCGGATTCGGACCTTTGCGAACAGGTCTGCTCCCCCTACATCATTCCGGGTGCCTGTAGCTGTCACTCTCACTCTCCCCCTCTCTACCCATTTTGTTTTCCCACTTTATGCCCACTTTATGGGGGGCATATGTGTATCCATGCATTTAATAATGTGGGACATGTGTAAGGATTGTTATGTGTGTCATCATGTGTATAAGTGCATTTAATAACGTGGAACATTTTATAACGTAAATATGGGTCACTGCATGAGGTGTAACATGAATATGGGTCACAAGTGAGGTGTAACATAAATATGGGTCACTATGGGGCCTTATTTTGGTTCACTCTTTCTGACAAAATCCTTCTTAGATGGACAAAACCATGTGCACTGCAGGGGGGCAGATGTAAAATGTGCAGAGAGAATTAGATTTGGGTGAGTTATTTTGTTTCTGTGAAGGGAAAATACTGACTGCTTTATTTTTACACTGCAATATAGATCTCACTTTGAAGTAAAACCCCACCCAAATCTAATTATATCTGCACAAGTTACATCTGCCCCACCTGCAGTGCACATGGGTTTGCCCATCTAAGAAGGATTTGTCAGAAAGAGTGAACTAAAATAAGGCCCTATGTGAGGTATAAAGTGAAAATGGGTCACACAGGGCCTTATTTTGGTTCATTCTTTCTGACAAAATCGAGGGGGTGTGGTATCAAAAAAATTAGCATGGCCGCACAATAGTACCCCCAGTCACATTACACAACCATTCACGTTAACCTCACATAGGGGTTTATTCTAGTTCATTCTTTCTGACAAAATCCTTCTTAGATGGACAAAACCATGTGCACTGCAGGGGGGGGGCAGATGTAACATGTGCAGATAGAATTAGATTTGATTTGAGTTATTTTGTTTCTGTGCAGGGAAAATACTGACTGCTTTATTTTTACACTGCAATATAGATCTCACTTTGAAGTAAAACCCCACCCAAATCTAATTCTCTCTGCACAAGTTACATCTGCCCCACCCGCAGTGCACATGGTTTTGTCCATCTAAGAAGGATTTTGTCAGAAAGAATGAACCAAAATAAGGCCCAGACTGAGGTGTAACATGAATATGAGTTCACTATGGGGGTTATTCTAGTTCATTCTTTCTGACAAAATCCTTCTTAGATGGACAAAACCATGTGCACTGCGGGTGGGGCAGATGTTACTTGTGCAGAGAGAATTAGGTGTGGGTGGGGTTTTTCTTCAAAGTGAGATCTATATTGCAGTGTAAAATCATGCAGTCAGTATTTTCCCTGCACAGAAACAAAAAAACTCACCCAAATCTAATTCTCTCTGCACATGTTACATCTGCCCCCCTACAGTGCACATGGTTTTGTCCATCTAAGAAGGATTTTGTCAGAAAGAATGAACTAGAATAAACCCCTATGTGAGGTTAACGTGAATGGTTGTGTAATGTGACTGGGGGTACTATTGTGCGGCCATGCTAATTTTTTTGATACCACACCCCCTCGATTTTGCCGCGCGCCTATGGCGCGCACTATTTCTTTGTTGTGTTTGGGCAGTGGGGAATTATTTTTTTATTTGGAAAGTGCACCAAACATGCTAGTACCAATTCTAGCTCTGCCTGCTGGGAGGGGGTGGGGGGAGGAAGGTGTATTGTAAATTAGATTGTGCTACAGAGTGGTGTAATATGAAATGTGGGTACTATTGTGCGGCCATGCTTCTTGTAAAATCAAGCTCTTTTTTTTTCTGCAAGGGCGCAAATTTATATTTCGCAAGACGGCGCCAAACACCCTAGCACCGGCCCTGTTTAGATTGACTCTAGTGTGACCATTATTGTTATACAGTAAGTTAACCCCAATATTGAATTCAATTTTACATTGTTTAGAACTACAACACAGAGTGCAGAGTGATCGCAATGGAAGTAGAACACTTATTTCCGTGTATACATAAGTGATGTGATTGATCTATTTAAAATGCATGACTACCTTGCCTACTTTGAAACATTTACAAGTCATTTCATTTAAGCTTTGCATTTTTTACTGCTAAATAAATGCTATTTCAGCTAAATCTGCTTAGGTGAACATCTGGTGGTTAGGTTATTAACTTCCATTTGTTTTCCATGAATCTAGAATGCATGGTTCTGCTATCATTCATCTAAAAACTGGAGCCAGATTTGAATTATATCCCCTGAGACATCTTTACATTCACTAAGACTAAATAATTCATATACTGTACTTGCGGGCTCTTAGTTTTCTCACTATATTGTTTTTGTTTCCAAGCTTCAGATATTCTTATAATGTAATATTTTGTAATATATGTGACAGTTTGCTTCTGACTTATAAACATGTAACCTTATTCCTCTTTTAGGGACTGCAACTAGGGGGCTATGGAGATAAATGCTCTGGGTGCTGGATGTGATACCCATAGGTGCATGCAGGAGGGGGGGGGGGGGCGGAGTCAAGACAAATTACTGCCTTGCCCCTGGTGATGAAAATCCTATCATTCCCCCTGCTCTTATGTCAGCTATGGATCCCATGCTGAGTTGGGCAATACCCATGTTTGTGTAACATAAAAAAGACAACTTTATCTACGAAGGGGAAGAAAATAATTTGATGGAGTGACAAGTGAATGTTTTTTCTTCTGTTAGGCCGCATGCGAGGGGATGTGTTATCTTACACATCCCCTTGCATCGTACTGAGAATGTTCAGTGGCGAGGGAGTTGGGCATGTGTTTGGCCATGCAGTGGGCGGCGTTAAGCCACATGCAAAGAAGCGAGCGGTGATTAATCAGCCCCATAGTCATGGCTGTTATAGAACCATGTGAACCATCCATGTAAGGTACGTTTATGCTGTCCCTGTAACAAAATATACCAATGGATCAACACTTTCCAGAGCACTATAACCTGCTCCAGTGCCCTCTGAATATAAAAAAAATTCCTCTCAATTCAACTAGGCAGCGGCACTTGGAGACTTACAAAACCATTAATATTATATAGACAAGGACATCTCTAACTTTTTGGACCATAGCTGCCCTTTTGCCAAGGTGAACTTTGTCATTCAATAAAATCTTTCTCTTGGACTTCTTATATAGAAGACATATGAGAGAAAAGACCAACCCCAACACCATGAGGCCCCGGTTCCAGGGATGGATCAGGGCACTTCCACTACATCTCCACTGAGTGATAGCATACTGTTCAGACTGGTTACCTAGGAAATCAGCACCCTCTATCAAAACAGGTGGGTACAGAGATAAAAGTGCATAATACTTGGCTTTCTAAGGAGCATTAACATAATGCAATATATATAGTACCTTAGTGCACATGGGCCCCTGGGTCCACCAGGGCCCACACTGCACACACCGCACTAATACTCACCTTTCTTGAGTCTCATTTCAACACTGCAGCTGTGGAAAAAAAACTGTGGGAAAATTGAATTGCACATGTGCAGTAGGGTTTAGTTGATAATAACCATATATTAACCATATCTCTGGATTGTGGATTCAGGAGCTACATACAGTAAGCAATGCTTATATTCATCTGTGACCACCGAGGAAAGGTCAGAAGAAATGATTACTTTACTCTAAAAAGACTATTCATTAAGTAATGAATGTGTTTTAATTTGTGACTGCAGTGGCGTAACAATAGCACCGCAGCCCCTGCGGTCGCGGGGAGGCACAGTGTAAGTGCAGGCACCGGGTGGCTGCGGTGCTATTGTAATGACCCCCTGCAGCTTTACCTGTCAGCGCTGCGGTGGTCCCGGCTCCCGTCCTGGCTTCATTCTGAGCCTATGGAGACGGACCATCATAAAATGTCCGCCCCCATATAGCAGACAGTTCTCTGAAACTGTCTGCTGTATGGGGGCGGACATTTTGTGATGGTCCGTTCTTCATATCAGAATGAAGCCAGGATGGGAGCCGGGACCACCGCAGCACTGACAGGCATCCCAGCTCCCACCCGCACTGATCACATCCCGGCTCCCACCCGCTGCCCGCATCGCTGACAGGCGGACTCCGTCCTGGTATGTAAGTATATATGTGGCTGGCTGGTGGGCGGGTGGGGGGCACCAGAACCCTTTGGCGGTGGGGGCGCAATATTTCACATTACGCCACTGTGTGACTGTTTATGGTTAGCTGGTTATTTGACTGAACAGTGTAAATATATAAAAACATGTTATATCTGCCCCACCTGCAGTGCACATAGTTTTGTCAATTAGCAAACAATGGGCCAGATTCTTTAAGCTTCAAAAGTGAAATGGAGAGTGATAACCAGCCAGCCAATCAGCTACTACCTGCCATGTCACAGACTGTGTTTGAAAAATGTCAGGCAGGAGCTGATTGGCTGGCTGTATATCACTCTATATTTTATCACTTTTAAAGCTTAGAGAATCTGGCCCCAAATGTACATTGCGAGTGAACCTGAATCAGGCCCTAAAAGTGAGCAAATTGCAGAAGTTACTACTACTAATTAACCACACTTAAGGGGGAAATTTATTAGGTTGGGCGTTCTATTTCAGTTGGAATATTGTAACACCCGGTTTGGATTCTGGATAGAATCTTTTAGGTAAGTATAGTGGGTATAAACATGCAAATTCACAATATTTTCTACTGACACCAATTACGACTTGTCGATTAACAGGAACAATTTTTATTATGCTGGAATCTCAGTTTTTCTTCTTGAACTGGGTAAAAAGGGAATCAGCAAATTTATATCACATAACAATGCAAGTTTTGACAAGGTAACACATTAGGGTTTAACTGCATGCAATATCACAATACATCCGGTGTCCAAGATATTTGTAACCGTTTAGTGACAATGAAATAGCCCTAGGGCGTAGATATTTGTAAAGTCACTGTCACAGTATTATTGCGCAATAATTCTTAGGTTTCTATCTTAGTTTTTAACTACTAAACAAATTCTCTATTTTTCTTACAGAAGGATTACCCTCACTAATTACGGCTTAATAGAGTACAGAGCGACTCAACTCTACGGACAGAATAAATACAGGTAAGTTTCATCTAGTCCAAAAAAATGCTTTACGTTTGCCTTAGTAATACAGATACATATATATATAACAACTTTGTTTAGAACGAGTAAGTCACAAACTTATACCTATCCGGCTATAAGTTCCCTTTTCCTTTGCTACGACTGTCAGTTGAATGTTGTTAATAATACTGAAATAATCTTCACTGTGCACAGGCTAGGTATTTGTTAGTGATGGGGGTAAGCTGGGGTCCCTTGCTGTAACTGGAGCGCGAAGACCTTTTGCTAATCTCTCCCTCACTGATCCGATCTGCGTTGCAGCTAGCTGATCTGTTTCTCAATATATATCTCTGCAGCGGTACTTAACATTAGGGGCGTCCCCTGACCTGAGAAGTCCGGTCGGGTTTAGCCCTCCTAGCCTGACGGTGATGACGATAGCAAGGGGGTGGGTTTTCAGTCTGTAGGAGGTACTGGGATGTTTTTGGAGGCGTCCCCTGACCTGAGTCGGGTTTAGCCTTTTCCCATTGGCCGCTACCTCTCAAAGACTTATGCTGGGTGGGCGTAGGCTCTGACGCTATACATAGGCTGGCCGGGAGTATAGGATAACACTCACCACCTCGGCCGCGGCTCCACCTCCGTCACCGCCCCCTTCACTGTTTTCCGATGCCGCTGTTTCACTCCGGACACCCCTCGATCAGGGACTGGATCTCCCGGAGCGTGTGGGATGTAGACTGCGATGTGCCTCGCCGCGCTGTCACCCTCCGGTAAGTAAGAAACAGAGATCCGGTAACGCTGCTCCGGTGCGCACGTCTCTATATCTCTAGTCTCTCCCGTAACTGGCACTGTCCTCAACAGTTTTTCTAACGTCCTCCCTCCCGTGCCAGGAGTTAACCACCGCGTTCCCTCGAGCGGCAA
Source organism: Crinia signifera (assembly GCF_055691185.1). Taxonomy (NCBI): domain Eukaryota; kingdom Metazoa; phylum Chordata; class Amphibia; order Anura; family Myobatrachidae; genus Crinia; species Crinia signifera. The sequence continues at coordinate 349,673,041 of NC_139217.1, forward strand.
AACTTTATTCAGACAGGTCAGAGATCCCCATGCACGGGGACACTGCCTCTGGTCCCTGCACAGTCTGTTTCATTCTGTAGCATTCCCGCATTACATTTAATATCCCATATGGGGGACAACTATGCTGTACTGACCATACTATCAACAATAAACATATTATTTACAAGAATATGGGGTTCTACACATTCCCCCGCTGAAGTTGCGTGTCCACAAGCAACATTTTACACCCATTAACACTGGTATCTCAAAGGTAGAGTCCCTTGGGTGGTCCTAGTGGACCTCCTCAGCGTGTCGGTTTCGCTGGCCGGGACTTCGCTGGACGCTGCCACCGGATCGTCCACCAGTGCTATGGGTTGAGGTGCATCGGAACTGTTCTTTAGCATCGCACTATTGTCCAAACGGGCAGAGGTTTCAGTAGATGCGGGATGTGAACGGACAGAAGAGGAGATCAGCATACTTCCGTCAACAGGCCAAAACATATTCATTATTTCACGAAATAAGTGACCACTATCCCTTGCCTCTGGGAGTTTTCCTCCTTGGATTGGTTCTACTGAGTTTTCCGTTCTCTCGCTATTTGAGACAACACATTTCTTAATTTGATTCCTGTGAACCGTGACTGCAAGCTTCTCTCCAACTTTGGTGATCTCATAGACATCTTGATCAGCTCTCGATACGTCTGTTATCATGTATGGTTGTTTCTCCCAATGGGAGTCCAATTTGCTGTTACGGACATTTTTACGTCTCCAAACTATTTCTTGCAACTTTAGAAGTTCAGCTCGTGCATGCTGATCGTAGTACTCAGCTTGTTTTTGGTGCTTATGTTTCATTTGTCGTTCCACAATCCCATAGGCTGTTTGCAACCTCCTTTGGTGGTCCTTCACCCAATCACTATGTCCAAAGTCTCTATGAGTTTCAGCTGGGGGTACGTTTAACTTTTCATCTGCTGGTAATCTCCCTTCGCGGCCAAATAGCAAGAAATAAGGAGTGAATCCGGTGGAACTGTGTACAGTGTTGTTATAAATGAATATTATTTCTGGCAAAAGGTTGGGCCAATCCTTCCTCTCGAATTCAGGGGAGGTTCTTAAGATATTTATTAAAGTTCTATTCATTCTCTCCCCAGCACCATTCCCTTGAGGGTGATATGCCGTAGTGTGGGTTTTCTTGCAGCCATATAACGTGCATAACTCGTGAAATAACCTTGACTCAAAAGCTGGCCCTTGGTCGGTGAGAATTTGTTTGGGGTAACCATAAGGCCGCACAAAGGCCCTCCACAGTATCTCGGTGGTAGTCGCAGCGGATAAGTCTTTGACGGGCAACACTACTGCAAATTTAGAGAAGTGGTCGACCATTGTTAGAGCGTACTGGTATCCCGTTCGGCTTGGCTCAAGCTTGACATGATCAATGGAGACCAATTCCAGTGGATAATGGCTGACGATGGGATGAAGCGGAGCCCGTTGATGGTGTATTGGCTTCCTCTTTACTGCACAATTAGAACAGCCCCCACACCACTCCTCTACATCTTTTCTTAGGTCGATCCAGTAAAAACGCTGCCGCACTGTGCTCTCCAACTTGTCAATCCCCATATGACCGGACTGATCATGGTAGGCTCGTAGCACGATATCGTGTTGTTGACGTGGGAGGACAATTTGATAAACGTAGCGATGGGTCTTTGGATTTATGACCGAGCGCACTAACAGTCCATTCTTTATTAACAAACGATCTCGCTGCCTCCATAACTTCACAAGCTCCGGTTCGGCTCCCGCTCGTTCTCCTTTTCCGAACGGAGTCTGGGAGGTTAATAGTGTCTTCAACCTTTCCAACGTCGGGCTCGTGGCCTGAAGTCGAATCCATTCCACATTCGGGTCCGTCCAGCTCGGGGCGGTTCCCCTTTTACAAGTTTCTTCTTGTAGGTCGGTTGTCATCAGGTGTTGCTTCACAAAGATGGCATGGAAGTTGGGCATTTCCACCTCTTCCCAGGCATCCTCTTCATCACCCGAACTGCAGTTACTGTGTAGGCGGGAAAGCGCATCCGCATTGCCGTTACTCCGACCGCTGCGATATTTGATCGTAAATTGATAATTAGCGAGTCTGGAGCACCAGCGCTGTTCAAGTTCCCCCAGTTGAGCTGAGTTCAAATGAGCTACCGGGTTGTTGTCGGTATAGGCCACAAAGGGCGTGGCTAGTAAATAGTCTTTAAATTTGTCTGTAACAGCCCATACCAAAGCTAGTAGTTCGAGCTTGAAAGCGCTATAATTTGAATCATTTCTTTCGGTTCTCTTCAAGCTCCTACTGGCGTAGGCTATGATGCGTTCCTGTCCGAACTGTCTCTGAGATAACACGGCCCCCAGTCCCAAATAGCTGGCATCTGTGTATAAATGGAAGGGTTGACTGTAATCTGGGTAAGCCAGTATAGGGGTTTCGGTCATCATTCGTTTTAACTGATCGAAGGCGTTTTGTTGAACCTCTGTCCACACCACGGGTTTGTTTTTGTTTTGGTGGTGTTTGTCAACCCCCCGCAGGAGGGAATGAATGGGGTTTACAATCTGGGCAAAATTCCGAATAAATCGTCTGTAGTAGCCAACGAAACCTAGAAAGCTTCGAACCTCTCTAATAGTGGTGGGTGCAGGCCAGTCTCTTATGATTGCAATTTTGTCTGGGTCGGGGATAACTCCTGCCGCACTCACAATGTGGCCCAAGAATTTAACATTTTCCTGTAGCAAATGACACTTGGAGGGTTTAGCTTTTAAGCCGTACTCGGCTAGTCGTTTGAACACTTCGTCCAGGTGTTGTAGATGCGTATGGTAAGTTTGCGAATAAATAATGATATCGTCCAAATATATGAGCACCATATCAAAATTGCGATGGCCCAGACAATGCTCCATAGCTCGTTGAAAGGTACTGGGAGCATTGCATAACCCGAAGGGCATGCGATCGAACTCGAAAAGTCCCATTGGGGTAGTGAATGCGGTTTTCTCGCGATCAGAGGGGTCCATCTGTATCTGCCAGTATCCCGAAGTCAAGTCTAGTGTGGAGAAGTAGGTGGCGGCTTTCAGCGCAGTAAAGGACTCTTCGATGCGAGGTAGTGGGTATGCATCTTTATGGGTAATTTGATTTAATTTGCGGTAATCGACGCAAAACCTCAGTTGTCCATCCTTTTTTCTAACCAAAACAATTGGGGCTGCCCACGGACTATGGCTTTCATGGATAACACCCGACGTCTTCATTTCTTCAAGCATTTTTCGTACCGGCTGGTAGAGGGCTGGGGCCAGGGGACGATACCTTTCTTTAATGGGGGGTGCATTGCCCGTAGGGATACAGTGATGCACGGTCTCCACCTTGCCGAAGTCAGCTTCGTATTGACTAAAAGTAGCAGCGTTTTCCTTCACTACTCTTAGAACTCCTTCAATTAATTCAACAGGGGTGTTGGCATCTCCAATATGGATTTTTGTCCACCAATCGACATCGGAACCCTGCGTTGGTTGAGCTTTTTCTTCTGTGGTCATGTTCATATGTACAACTTCGTGAATGTTTTGGAAGTTTACCCACAACAATCTGGCAATGGTCTGATTTTTGTGTAAACGGACAGCATGGTCATGCGGATTCATTATACGGACTGGGACACGGCCATTCTTCACCGTCACCAAGGCCCTTGCCACCACCACGTTTCTCTGATTAGTTGCACTGCACTGTTCCACTAGTGCGTCATATTCTTGCCCAGATGGGCCGCACCTTGCTTTACCCCAGACGATAATTTCAGAATTCGCGGGCAAAATTACGGCCTTCTGATCTGTCAATTTTACTTTTCCCACATCCCCATTGGGGTTAATAAAACGTTGTTGGTTCTGTAGAATTTTAATAGTTTTACGAAGGGCCCTCTGCATCCCCACCGCGACGTGGGACAGTTCTTCCTTGAGTGCCCTAATCAATTCTTCTGGACAGTTTTGTAAAATGTTCATGCCAACAATAATAGAGAGAACATTCGGGTTTGTGGTCTGGGTAATAAGAAACCCTTGGCGTGGTAGGACGGTTTTACCCAAACACATGTTCACTTCACAGTATCCTTCACATATAATATCTAAGCCATTACTAGCTAGCAGTCGGAGCCATGATGGGGGAGGAGGTAAACTGTCTTTTGCACCCCAGTAGCGTTGAAAGGTATCCCTCTGTATAGTTGAAATCTGGGAGCCTGTATCGAGCATGGCTAAGACTCCTATTCCATTGATGACAATTGGTAACACAGGACAGGGACCCACGTATCTGGGGGCCCACTCCTCTGGAGTGGGGTCGTTTACATTTGGTTCCCCCGGGGATTGGTCTCCGTCCCCGGGGCTGACGAGTTTAAATCTTCGTCTTGTCTGCAAAATCGTTCAACATGCCCACTTCGGTTACACCTCCTGCAGATAGGCCTTCCCTGCGAATCAAATTGATCTGTTGGTCTACGACCTCGCCCTGATGTAGATGGCCTCCACTCATTCCTTGGCTGTCGGTAACCAGAACCCCTCTCTCTCTCATCCCTTCCAGATGATCCCTGTCTTGCAATTCTCCGAAGTTCCCTTTTTATCTCTTCCATCCCACTGGCCAAATCTGAGACTGAACGTGCTGGACCACCATCGGGGGTTTCTTTTCAATTCCTTCAAGATCGGTATGATCTTCTGTTGGTCGGGGTGAGGACTCCTGATAGCCTGGTAGTTCTGGGAATGTCACTTCATTCGACGGTTTCCTCCCTATTATTTTTATGGCGACTTCTTTGAAATCTAGGAATGAACATCCTTGTTTTTGAAGCCTCAACAATTTTAGTTGTGATTTGACACTACTGCTATTGGTGCCTTCAATAAATCTATTGATTAGAGTATCATTGATCTCCACAACTTCTTGACTGTTGACTAGCTGAATGGCCTTAAGTGATTCTTGTAGACTTAGAGCAAAATCTCTTAGACTTTCTCCCGGCATTTGTTTCCTTGCGTAAAAGTCAGATTTAAGTTCTGATAAGGTAGAGACGTCGAAGGTGGTTGCCAGTCTACCAAAGATTTGTTCGACATTCTTTCTCTCTTCGTCCGGCCAGGACAACACTTCCCTCAAGGCTGAACCTTTCAGTTGTCCTATAAGCACTTCCACCTGTTGAGGACCTTCCATTGGACATAAGGTGAACATTGATCGCAGCCTTGTCTGGAATTGGACCAGGGTATTGGTGTCTCTCCTCGGAATCTCCCCGGAATAAACGGGCAGCCAGGGGGTTCCAAAATAATAGGGTAACGTAATAGCGTTCACACCAGTCATGGTTGATTGTGTGGATGATGTACTAGGTTTAGCGACTAATGGTACCTCTACCGAGTCTTCTGCTGCTGGCTCTCCTGATGTCGACATGTTTGTGTCTTTTTCTTTTTACTTTGTACGAATCCTGTTCGTCAGACGCCAATTTTTGTGTAACACCCGGTTTGGATTCTGGATAGAATCTTTTAGGTAAGTATAGTGGGTATAAACATGCAAATTCACAATATTTTCTACTGACACCAATTACGACTTGTCGATTAACAGGAACAATTTTTATTATGCTGGAATCTCAGTTTTTCTTCTTGAACTGGGTAAAAAGGGAATCAGCAAATTTATATCACATAACAATGCAAGTTTTGACAAGGTAACACATTAGGGTTTAACTGCATGCAATATCACAATACATCCGGTGTCCAAGATATTTGTAACCGTTTAGTGACAATGAAATAGCCCTAGGGCGTAGATATTTGTAAAGTCACTGTCACAGTATTATTGCGCAATAATTCTTAGGTTTCTATCTTAGTTTTTAACTACTAAACAAATTCTCTATTTTTCTTACAGAAGGATTACCCTCACTAATTACGGCTTAATAGAGTACAGAGCGACTCAACTCTACGGACAGAATAAATACAGGTAAGTTTCATCTAGTCCAAAAAAATGCTTTACGTTTGCCTTAGTAATACAGATACATATATATATATAACAACTTTGTTTAGAACGAGTAAGTCACAAACTTATACCTATCCGGCTATAAGTTCCCTTTTCCTTTGCTACGACTGTCAGTTGAATGTTGTTAATAATACTGAAATAATCTTCACTGTGCACAGGCTAGGTATTTGTTAGTGATGGGGGTAATCTGGGGTCCCTTGCTGTAACTGGAGCGCGAAGACCTTTTGCTAATCTCTCCCTCACTGATCCGATCTGCGTTGCAGCTAGCTGATCTGTTTCTCAATATATATCTCTGCAGCGGTACTTAACATTAGGGGCGTCCCCTGACCTGAGAAGTCCGGTCGGGTTTAGCCCTCCTAGCCTGACGGTGATGACGATAGCAAGGGGGTGGGTTTTCAGTCTGTAGGAGGTACTGGGATGTTTTTGGAGGCGTCCCCTGACCTGAGTCGGGTTTAGCCTTTTCCCATTGGCCGCTACCTCTCAAAGACTTATGCTGGGTGGGCGTAGGCTCTGACGCTATACATAGGCTGGCCGGGAGTATAGGATAACACTCACCACCTCGGCCGCGGCTCCACCTCCGTCACCGCCCCCCTTCACTGTTTTCCGATGCCGCTGTTTCACTCCGGACACCCCTCGATCAGGGACTGGATCTCCCGGAGCGTGTGGGATGTAGACTGCGATGTGCCTCGCCGCGCTGTCACCCTCCGGTAAGTAAGAAACAGAGATCCGGTAACACTGCTCCGATGCGCACGTCTCTATCTCTCTAGTCTCTCCCGTAACTGGCACTGTCCTCAACAGTTTTTCTAACGTCCTCCCTCCCGTGCCAGGAGTTAACCACCGCGTTCCCTCGAGCGGCAAAACTTTATTCAGACAGGTCAGAGATCCTCACGCACGGGGACACTGCCTCTGGTCCCTGCACAGTCTGTTTCATTCTGTAGCATTCCCGCATTACATTTAATATCCCATATGGGGGACAACTATGCTGTACTGACCATACTATCAACAATAAACATATTATTTACAAGAATATGGGGTTCTACAATATTACTATGGGCAACCAATCAGATGCTATCTATTATCTTCTAAAGGGTGCCAAATAAATAAGAAGTAGATTCTGATTGGTTGCCCATAGCAACAGCCCATGTGAAATAGAACTCCCATCTTAGTACTGTAAATTTCCCCCTTGTAAAACAAAAGAAAACAAACATGGTGCCTCAATCAGCTTTGTTAGCAAAGCAAAGAAGCACTCAAATGCGCAAAACCATGTTGCGCTGCAGGTGAGAAAGAAGTAACATGTCCAAATATAGTATATTTACTTTTACTGTAGGTTGGATGTGTTCAAACTGAAATATGAATTTCAGAGTACAAATAAAACTGTCTAACATCTGTGGAAAACATGCAAAAACATCCCGTGTTTACCCCTCAGAGAAACAATATAAATATGTTTGCCCTCCCTTACATTGGTTTGTTCCAGACATAAAATGATTTTCTCATTTATAATTAGTATTTCTTAAAAATCCAAAAGCCCTTTTTACATAACAATCACAATCAAGAAAACATGAATGTAATTTTCTCTGTTTTTATTGCATCCTAAAAAAAATGAAATTAAACACTTTAAATCACTATCGCTGAGAAAATGGGGAAGCACATCAAGAAGAATAATGCTCAAGCAATTGCTGATGTCTGTTTTTTGCTGTAGTTATTTCTTCATTGAAAGTTTTAATAGAGAGCATGCATCAAATAAATACCTGATCATTAAACACATTTATCTTATTGATTCACATTTTAATCTGTACAGTATCTGCAATTCCAATGCTTATTAACTTGTATTGTTCATCCAGCAAAGGGTCGCTAGGTTAGTAATTCAAACTTCTTTCTCATACAGAGGCCAACCATTCTGAAAACAATTGTATACCTTCTATTTTTTTCTTTGTCATATGAAACGGAAAAGCATTAGTGGATCTGTTGTCTGTGGTTCCATGTTCTCGAGAATTCCAGTAGATGTGGAGTCTTATAGCTGCAGGTCACAAACATTAAAATGACTTATGGATAATCTATGCAATGTCCATGCATCAGAAAAACAATATAGCTTCCTCCTGAAACATACAATGTGATTAAATTTGTATGATGGTACGGGAGCATATGAGCCATGAGAGATTTAGAATACTCACTGTTCTTTATATACTATTGGGTGCAATATAATGTCCAGCAAATATTATACGACACTGGACACTAAGGTATGCAAAAAATGACTGTACTCCAACACTTCATTATGAATGATGAACAGCACTAGCAGTAAAGGAATATTATTTGTGCTCCCTTTTATCTTAAGCAGTAAATACAGTCACACTGTAATTACTAAGATAACCGGAACACACATTGTTTATAGAAAAGGAGTTGAATAATATGTACAGTATAGATACTAAGCATGTAACCATTTCCGGTAAAAATAAATAAGTGCTACTATCTGCTGCAAAATCAGTGGTAGGGGCAGAATGATAGCTGGAATATGCATTCTGGATGAGCCAATATTAAATTCTTCATACTAATTCTGCAGAATACAGCGTCTTCTGTATTGTATATGTACCTGTAGTGCTAATAAAACAATCACATGCTTGATTTTACATTATTTCTGCTATATTCACATTTTAATTTTTATTTTACCAAGAATTACTTTATATTGCTACTAAAGTATATTTACTATTTGCATATTAATTTGTTTTTGGTCCAGGGTTAGCATCATTATTACCTGATCAAGCCAGATAGCTTTTACTACTCAATAGCTTTTAAGCATGATCAATATGGGTGCCGGACGGGATCCCGACAGTCATTTACCCAACGTCGGGATCCCGACTGTTAAAACACCAACAGCCGGGTTCCCCGACGGCCACCGGCTATTCTCCCTCATGGGGGTACACGGCCCCCACGAGGAAGAATAGAATAGGTGGCAAGCGTAGCGAACCACTGTGCCCGCAGTGAGACAAGCGCAGAGAGCCCCCAAGGAGCTTTGTTGCGCTGCTATGCTGTCTGAGTCCGGCCAGTCGGGATCCCGACATCGGGCTAATGACTGTTGGGATCCCGACTGTCGGAACCATATACCACACCTGATCAATATTCTACATAATATACATAGAATGTGTAAAGACCATTGGTGGCTCCAGAGAAGGGACTGCAGGTCAGTCCAAATTTCAGATAGGGGAGCCACAAAAACTGCCACCCCAAACACTGCCAAACATTGTTGACTGGGACTCACTGGCAGTATGTGAATTTTGAACTGTGCTGTAGCCCCACCTCTGGAACTGCAACTGGTAAAGACTGTACCAAAGGGGTGGCCAAACTCTGGTTCTCAAGTTCAACCAATACTGTAGTTCATGTTTTGCAACTCACCTAGCTGGTGCACCGCTGTAGTCAATACTTACTGTGATATTTTCAAACATGCTGCATGCATTCCTCCTATCTCTCCACAGGTGGCCTGAAAACTGAACTGTTAGTTGATAATGAGGACAGGTTTGGTCATCCCTGCTATATCACTTAGATATAGGAATGGCCATCCATGGGTTAACTGTCAAAGATCATCATCACGTTGTCATTAGTGATTATCAAGCAGCCATATGCAGTCTCAGCCCTATGAATATTATTAGAAACTCATCACAAAAGCAAAATATGTTTAAGTTGTTTGAGCACCATTGTGTACATTATTAAGGACACTCTTCATACAGAAGGGCTGCGGTCAAAATCCCGATGGTCAAAATACCGACAACCATTGACCGACAATGTCAAAATACCGACAAGGTCAAAATACCGACAAGGTCAAAATACCAACAAGGTCAAAATACTGAAATTATTTTTTTTCATTGAAACCGACTTGTACATACTTTACCATCCCAGTGGACACGGAATATAATAGTGTGCCGAGGCACCGTGCCCGAAGCACGGGGTTTAAGTCAACCTATCTCAACATACAGACCCAAAAAAATATGAAAAACATGTCTAATTTTTGACCCGTCTATATTTTAGATGTAGGTATTTTGACCATGTCGGTATTTTAACCGTCGGTCAATTGCTGTCGGTATTTTGACCATTGGGATTTTGATTGTAGATAAATCATACCGAACCCATACAGAACCACCACAAATCCCCCATGCACTGTCAGGTTGGCCCATTATTGTGTGCAAATTATTGCCTCTATGCTTCCCCCGACCCCACAACAGTAAACACTAACTTGGCCTGCCTTTATGAATGTGTGGCTCTAGAAATATACTGGCAAAAGGCATCCCTGAATTTTCCTGTTGGACTGGTCATTTTTGGGGCTGCCATCGAGGAATGTGTGTGGCAGTGTTCTCCATTAACATATCGGTTGCAATCCATTTGTGAGCTTTAAAGTGAGTGATAAAAAATTTTGAGCTTTCCATTTTATTCTATTCTTTCCATGATCTAAAACAGTGGCCCACAAGGAGCACTAACTGTACAGGTTTCAAGAAAACCTGTAAACCATGCATTGCCATAGGTGACCTAATTAGTATAGTTGTGTTCCCCCTTCATCCTTGCCACAATGCTTTTGCATGTGCTTTTGCATGTGCACACACATTGTGGCTGCGCCCATATGCACCCAGCCATTAATATCCGCAAGTGCATGCACAATTTGTTTCTAACCCCAGCTCTAGAAGATTTGCATGCCAGTATTTTCTGGAGCCTCCCAGCTGATCCATGAGAGTAGGCAAGAATGCCCACAGGTGTGTTTTATTTACCAAAAAAGAATTGCCTCTTCAGACTACTGAAGACTCAGAGGGGGTTATTTTTAAGTGTCAAGTTGCAAAACATGGTGCTTCGGATTATGCCTGATTATTTTAAAGGGCAATGTTTTTAAGAGCAGAACACAGCTAGTAAATAACAGGAATACACATTATCAAATGTGTCTTATTTCACAACCCAACACTTTGCAAATAAATCCCACAGCTTTTAAAAAGTAAAGTACATTGAACCGGAAGCTTAGATCTCTTTGTCCTAAGCACAGTTTACCATGTTTGGGGAATTTACAACGACTCTGTTTTAATAACCTTTGCTATGAATTGAAGGCTCTGCTGCCACTGAATCATTGATGCTTTTTCTAGGGGATATTTTAGTGCCAGGAGAAAACATCTCTCCTTGGCTGTATGTGCGGATCAACCCCATCACATTTACTTTAGTTACACATTTATTTTTAAAAGGCAGTAGTTGGGTCACCTATTATGAAGTTAATAATACATTTTCACACTTTATAACTTTATTTATTCAAGCATAATAATTTGTCATGAATCATATTCTTGGAACAACTGAATCATGGTCATTTACAAGTTCTTGTCCATTCTTCAATTCATCATTAATCAAGATGCCATGTGAGTTTTCTTTAGAAGCAGTTTGTTTACAAAATTCATAGTCTCTGCATAGTATATCAGTCTCCTCTCTTTGTAGCTGAAGTACTATATAATTCATATCAACAATGATTCATTTGTGTTGATAAAAACCAAATCAGGGTCCTAGTGCTGAAAATTTCTAATCAGATTAGAAAAGCAAAAGCAACCCTACAGTTGTACACATGGCTGTTAAAAAAGACTGATAAGGGAGCACCGGGCGAATGGAGCAGGAGAGGTTCGCTGTATTGTACATGTTTGATATACTCAACATTTATTATATTGATGTGGGAATGCCAATAGGATAATTATGTCACTAATAAATATGTTTGTCTGTTCTTGATGTCATCATTGTTAGAATGTTGCCATGCTGTTTTTATACCAACTTCTCATCTGCCGGAGCAGGAGAGTGAAACTCCCAGATCCGGTGATCCCTGCAAAGAGCACACGGTGCTGCCCCTTGATGAAATACTGTAAGTCTTTATATTGTTCACCTGTCATTTGCTGTATGTGTGATAAAAAAAAAACATACATAAGCCCTCATGAGAAAAACGTACACATAGATTTGCAGAGATCGCGCAAAAAACAAATAAAATTGTTGGTTCCTGGGACACCTATCTTTAAAAAAGTGGGTCCTACTCTACTGTACTCACATATTAAGGCAGCAGATGGGATAGTGGTGTATTCAGGTGGAAGCTTTGGCTGTGCATTGTAGCAAAGGATGATAAATGCAAGCAACAACTGGGGTAGCACATGGGGTAGAAACTGGGAGAAGTTAGTTTAGAGTATAGTAAGGGCAGGCAGTGTGGATGGAAGGGAGGGGGTAAGTTCAGACAACAGTTGGGACAGTACTAGGGGGTTTATTTTAGTTCATTCTTTCTGACAAAATCCTTCTTAGATGGACAAAACCATGTGCACTGCAGGGGGCAGATGTAACATGTGCAGAGAGAATTAGATTTGGGTGAGTTATTTTGTTTCTGTGCAGGGAAAATACTGACTGCATGATTTTACACTTCAATATAGATCTCACTTTGAAGAAAAACCCCACCCAAATCTAATTCTCTCTGCACAAGTTACATCTGCCCCACCCGCAGTGCACATGGTTTTGTCCATCTAAGAAGGATTTTGTCAGAAAGAATGGACTAGAATAACCCCCTAGGAGACAAGGGGCTGGCAGTATTTTGGTTAGGTAGGATGCAAGGGTAGATAGCAGCTGGAACAGCACTTGAAGGCAAAGAAGGTGTTACAGGCAGGCAGTGCGGGGGGTAGGGAGGTGGCAAGTGTATATACTGTAGCAGTTGGGGCAGTACTGGGGGCAAAGAAGGGGTTACAGGCAGGCAGTGCTGGGGGTAGGGAGGTGGCAAGTGTATATACCAGCGTTCGCCAACCCGTCACTCGCGAGCGACGGGTAGCTCGCCGGGTGTTTTAGAGTAGCTCGGGGACTCCCCGCTGCCACTCGTGTAATGGCGGTGACTGGGCAGGGTGAGCGCAAGCGCAGCAGCAGCCCGTGAACGGGAGCGAAGGGAGAGGTTTCCCCAGCAGCGCACGGACCTGACTGTGAGTTCCCGCCCATCACCGCGAGAGGTTTCCCCAGCAGCGCACGGACCTGACTGTGAGTTCCCGCCCATCACCGCGCACTGTTTGTCCCCGGGTTACCCGCGGTCACGTCTCCCACTGGGCGGCGGGGATCGGTGTCAGGCCTGGCTGTCGCTACGTGACTGAGGGGGTCGTGTTTGAGTTCTACTAGACTAGTAGGTAGAGCGTGATGCTGAGTCTCTGACATGTTCCCTCAGTCAGGCCCTGGCAGGTATAATGGGCATCATGTGTATGGCATATGTTTAACGAGTCATTAAACATATGCCACACAAATAATGCCCATTAAACATATGCCCCACACCTTGATACTCATTAATTAATAATCATCAAGGTGTGTGGGGCATATGCCACACACATGATGCCACACACTTGATGCTCATTAATAATGAGCTTCACGCTGTGGGGCATTTGTATAATGGGCATCATGTGTGTGGCATATGTTTAATGAGCATCACAGTGTGTGGCATATGATTAATGGAGCATCACGGTGTGGCATATGATTAATGGAGCATCACGGTGTGGCATATGTATAATGGTGCATCACGGTGTGTGGCATATGATTAATGGAGCATCACGGTGTGGCATATGTATAATGGAGCATCACGGTGTGGGGCATTTGTATAACGGAGTATCACGTTGTTGGGCATATGTATAATGGGCATTGTGTGTGTGGCATATGTATAATGGAGCATCACGCTGTGGGGCATTTGTATAATGGAGCTTCACATTGTGGCATATGCATAATGGAGAATCACATTGTGGCATATGTATAATGGAGCATCACGGTGTGGGGCATGTGTATAATGGAGCATCACTGTGTGGCATATGTATAATGGAGCATCACGGTGTGGGGCATTTGTATAATGGAGTATCATGTTGTTGGGCATATGTATAATGGGCATCGTGTGTGTGTGGCATATGTATAATGGAGCATCACGCTGTGGGGCATTTGTATAATGGAGCTTCACATTGTGGCATATGCATAATGGAGAATCACATTGTTGCATATGTATAATGAGCATCACGGTGTGTGGCATATGTATAATGGTGCATCACGGTGTGGGGCATTTGTATAATTGAGCATCACGGTGCGGGGCATATTTATAATGGTTATCACGGACTGCACTATTGGGGACATGTGTATCTGGCACTGCACTATTGAGGGCATATGTGTATCACACCCCCATTTTCCATGGCAGCACCCCATGTGGCTACAGCTCTTAGAGAGCTGACCATGCCCCCATAGCGGAAAAAATGGGGGATGTAGCCTCGCAGGAGTTCCACGGTAGTAGCTGAACCCTCTAATTTTGTCTCTTCTCCTCTACCTACAGTGTTGGGAGGTATGTTTGTGACATATTGGACATTGCAGTGTGTGGCATATTATGTCTGGGGCATTGCAGTGTGTTTTTTTTATATTATGCAGATTTTTTAAAAATTTTTACTTTAGTAGCTCTTCGGGCGGTTTATTTTGTCGCGAGTAGCTCCCGACCCAAAAAAGGTTGGAGACCACTGGTATATACTGTAGCAGTTGGGGCAGTACTGGGGCAAAGAAGGTGTTACAGGCAGGCAGTGCGGGGGGTAGGGAGGTGGCAAGTGTATATACTGTAGCAGTTGGGGCAGTACTGGGGGCCAAGAAAGGGTTACAGGTAAGCAGTACTCTCACTGTTTACATTTTAATGGCCGCAGCAAATCCAGTCCTTACACTGTTTTAGTAGGAGCAGCGCCACTTGCATACTGCTTTCATGAATCCTCAGGCAGGGAGAGCAGCAAGGCGCAGACAACATGTTTCCTGGGGGTTCCAGGAGAGGTGCCAAGGGGTTGGCTCCACCTCCACCTTTAATTCTCCTTGCAGCCGAGCAAGGGAGTCATAGAGCATTTAATCAGGGCAGGAGTCAGATGATTGGCTGCAGTAAAGCACTCCTTTGCCTAGCTACATTATATGGGTGTGATACATATCCAATGACCACCCATTGAGCTTTTAATCGCTCGTACACACAGCATGAGGCGTCGATATCTTTAGATATATCAGTCATCGGCTGTGTTGCCTAGCCGACACAATATGTCAGCGAATGACGCTATTCACAGACATATTGCTGGTACACACTGGCCAATGATCCAGTGATATATTGCCCATTTTGTTGAATGGCTAATAGTTTGGCCAGTATGCACACAGCTTAAGTGAGCTTCAAAAAATGAGGCAGTAGCGATGAAATAATATAGTTTGGGCACTATGACTGTGCTGCAGGGCTCGCTGCTACCACTGCATAATGCAGCACTGGTTGTGTTACTGTAAATCACTGTTTATACAGTATGCGCATCATACACATCTCATGTTGATGGTACACAAAGGCCGATATTGCAGCCAGTGCGTATGCAGCTCAAGTGAGCCTTAAGAAATGGGGTTGGGAAACTAAAGGCATAATGCATTAAATATGTTCTGGGCAGCTCCAGTTAGCTAAAAATATAACTAAAAAGTGCTGTTTTTTCTTCTTGTGAACTATACGTATAGTAAATAATCTTGGTCCCCATACAATTTTTTTATATGAAAACAAATAGATATTTAATAAGACTGATCTTTAAAGTATTATAATTCCTAACTGGCCTAAACTTTTTCACAGGGTTAACTGTCAGTTCTAATTGAACTGGGAATATTTCGTAACCATTTTTTTTTTTTGTTCCAGGTACATTTATCAGCTCAGTAATAAACTGTCTGCTTTATGCTGTAATGCTAAATGTGGTTTCAATTGCTGTCTTAATGCAATATGCAGTATAATTACATTAGAAACAATAGTTATATTTTAAGATTCTATCTGGCTAGAGGATAACCTAAGCTTTTTTACCACATAGAACTCATGAACTGTACAATGGGAATGTCTCAGACTTGAAAAATATGGTACTTGTTTTCTAGAACGGCGCCCAGATTTTCTACGTACGCAAACATAGGGAAATCGCATCGCATTGCATGGGCTATTTTAGTGCCATGCGATGTGATTTTTTAATGTAATTTATTCACTGCTCTGTGTGCATCATGGGATCGCATCGCACCTCCCGCAAAATCGCATGCGATCGCATGCGATTTAATAGGGTGCGTGATGCCATTACATTAGTTATACAATGATATTATTGTATGACATACAATGATGTTTTACGCACCCCCCCACTATCCATGCCACCCCGAAGCGTTGCGAGCACAGTGGAACACGTCCTCCGACATTTTCATACCCCACCATCCACGTCGGCGTGGAGTTGATGTTATATAGTGTGGCAAGCGCAGCGAGCCACCGAGCCCTAAGCGTGGCGAGCGGAAGCGGATAACTTTACACGTATTTTGCGTCCCCGCTCCGGGCTCGCTGCGCTCGCCACTCTTCGGGCTTGGTGGCTCACTATGAGAAAGTCGTAGGACGCGTACCGCCGCCGCTCGCCACGCTTCAGGGTGGCGTGGATAGTGGGGGGGGGGTAAAACCTCATTTTATGACATACAATCATATTATTGTATACCTAATATTACATAAAAAAAATTGCATTGCATCACACAGCACTAAAATGGCCCATGTGATGCGATGCGATTTCCCTAAGCAGAATACCCCACTAAGCAAATAGCTTAGTGGGCGCCGTTCTAGGAAACAAGTACCAAAACAATAGTACAATGTAATGCATGAAATGTTAAAGTTTCTATCATTGGATGCATAAACAAAATCGTACTTAAAGTAACTACACAATTATTTACAAATAATAACACATTTGGATCCTCCCTGAGAATGTAGGAAATCTCACTGATGTCAGTAAATAGGACTCCCCATTGATCTCTACAGGAGGTCCACACCTAAAAGGCCGTTCGCGTCTCCATAGACACCCAATTTAAAAGTGATCCCTTCAATTATGATAGTGGTCAGGCTGATTGGCCAGTTCTCACAATAGGAACCTATGTCACACTCTTAACATGGGCATCTCTGAACAGCCTATTTTATTTAATACAGAAACATTGTGGGCAGCCTGCATTTACTTAGTATAGTATTGTAACACATTGTGCGAGGGGCACGGAAGGTACCTTTCTTGTCTCTTTTGTTACACTATCTTTTGGTGGTGCGCGCGCCTATCAAATAGATTCTATAAAACGCATACAGTATGCAGCAGGACAGTGCAGTCGAGCAATGTAGATCTGATTAAAAAGTCTTGTATATACTCAATGACCTACATGCAAATAAGGATTGTTTTAACAATGTCCTATTGTGATGTTATACGATTTTTATACTTATTATACCAACCTTTTTTTTATTCCGAGGATATCGTTTGCACTTCAAGGTTCTCTATAGATTGCAGAATTAATTCTCATTGATGTCCTGAGGAATTTTCCCAAAAGTGAAACTCTTTCCATAGTAGGAGACTATGATAAGTGGTTCATTCGGCCGGCAATGATGCCGGAGCGTGCATCAATTATCACCGATCATCGCCCGCTCAGACACACCAGTTGATTTTGATCTCAATGTTGCTCAAAATGGGAAAAGTAAGCTACTTTCAGTTTAAAAAATAGTGTGTATGCACCTTTACAATGATTACAACAAAGCGTAATGGCAGAGGGAAAGCATACGAATAGCGGGAAAAAAATACAGGCATAGAAAATATACATCATCTTTGTGGTTGACCCCAGTTAACTTTGCAATTAGGGTGATTTGCCGATTTCAACAGTTGGAGGCCATGCTAAACTCCTAACATGGTCTCCTATGGAGGAAACTTCCCATAGACTCCCATGTTCATTTCTTAACACAAAGTCTTTAGAGACACGAAGAGCCAATCAGCTGCCGATCTCCTATGGAGCTCGCCTCAGATCGGCTGAGGGAGTCCAATTGATTGACGTCAATGGGATTCGCTTAATTCTCGGGGAGGAGCCACATGTGTAAATATACATGCAGCTCCTCAGTCAGGAGGAAGAGGTTGGAGACCCTTGTTTATAAAAATTTTTTTTTTTTACTGGTCAATTTTGGATTTTTTTTCTGGACAAGTAGACCAAACTTACATGTCAAGGTATGTGAGTATATGTATGTATGTATGTATGTATGTATGTATCTATGTATGTATCTATGTATTTATGTGTGTATGTATGTATGTATATGTTATTAAAGTTTTACATTACACAGGGTTTGTGTTTTTACATATACTATATTATCATCAAATGGATTGTTGCTGTTTGCAAGATACAGCAAAGATGAAAATTGCCTCCATCTCTGAATCACTTTTTTAGTTTACTTTCAAAGTGACTTTATAAAGTATTTACTTAAAGGATTTAATTTACTCCCCCCCCCCCCAAAAAAAAACAGTATATTTGCAGTATCCAGTGAACTTCATATCTAAGGTTCTCTGTATATTCCTCAATGCTGAAGATTCCATTAATGCCCCTTTCAGACCGCACTTTGTAAACGGTATATTGCCGTTTTTTTACCGTTTTAAAACGGTAATCTGTGCGGTCTGAAAGGTGCAGGACCACTTAACCGGTTAGAAAATACCGTTTTTTCTAACCGGTTAAAATGCAGGTCCTACCCGTTTCAGAACCGGTATTTTAGGCTCAAAATCGGGTCTGAAACGGTATTTAGGACCCAGCCAATGAGCTGGGTCCTAAATTCAGCACAGTGAATATTTAATGAGCGCTCATTAAATATTCACAGCACTGGAGCCGCCCCGCGCCCCCCCGCACGCGTGTCGACGCCCCCCCCGTGTCGACCTACCCCCCGTGCAGCCGGTACCTCCGTTGTGGATCCTGGCACTGCAGTTCTGTATGGTCGGAAGCACTTATGAAAAAAAGTGTCTTTCAGAAAATGGCTGCCCCATAGGAAAACCTGTTTAAAAAAACTGTCTTTCTTATGGGGGCAGCAATTTTCCAAAAGTCACTTTTCTTATAAGTATATAGTTTTTTTAAACAGGTTTTCCTATGGGGCAGCCATTTTCTGAAAGACACTTTTTTTCATAAGTGCTTCCGACCATACTAAACTGCAGTGCTGGAATCCACAACGGATGTGTACCGGCTGCACTGGGGGAGGGCGACACGGGGGCGTCGACACGCGCGGGGGTGTCGACTCGCACGGGGGTGTCGACACGCGCGCGGGGGGAGGGGGGAGCTGCACGGAGGGGAGGGCTGAAGGCTGCACTGGCTTTGACCCTGTATTTGGAAAGTTTCCAAAAACGGGTCTGCCAGTGTCAAAAAATCGTCACTTAAACGGTAATATACCGTTTAAGAGCTGCGTTGTGAAAGGGGTTTTATCTGGCAGACCCGTTTTTGGAAACGTTTTCAAATACTGGGTCAAAGCCAGTTATGCGGTCTGAAAGCAGCATTAGCTACATTACTCTGTTTATTTGAAATACTATAAACAGTTTATATTTATTAGCAGTAAGCAGCTAATAACTACTGCCTTTTCCTGCTGATCAATACATAACTTAATGAGACCCTATTTAAAATACTAGAGCTTACTCAGGAATAATTTAAATTTGACTGGAATATGACTTCAACTTATGTTGTAAAGATATCAGTATTGATTTTTCCATTAAAAACAAATTTATAAAATAAATGGATGCTAACCTGCATATAAGTAATTGTAATTCTTTCAATAAATTACAATGGACAAAATAACAATAGTAAGTCTAGACACTGAACATATTCATTATGCCCACACTGGGAGACACATTGCAGTATATACTGTAGAGACAGCTCAATTTTGATCAAGAGGTTGTATTGTGAGCACATCTTTTATCTTTCCAATTCATCATTACATTTATACATATTGTTCATTTTTTTTTTTTACTTTCTGGTGGGTGTAATAAAGTCTGGTTTATTATGTAATTTTATACCTGCCAACTGTCATGAGTCAGCGGCAGTGTTCAGTTTTCAAAAACAAATAGCATTACGTACTGTATCTCTGTTTTGTAAAAGAAAACTGCATGAATGTTACCTCATACTTGCCTACTTTTGAAAAGTAGATTCAGGGAGTTCGGAGGTGGCAGCAGAATGCTCTGCTGAGGCGGTGTCATGTTCCCGCCAAATGGCATCGTTAGTTTCACCTATGGACATATACAGTACTATTTTTCTGGAAAAATAGGTGCAGGAACTCCAGGTCTGGGGGTGGATCAATTAAATAAAAAATAATATATATAATAAAGAGAGGGAGGCAGAGATAGATGTATATATTGTATTTAGAAACAAAGGCACTCACAGGTGACTTTAAAATAATACTTATCTTATGGAAAGTACATTTTTAGTTCCTGATGATGTCATATTTAATTAGAGGTTCAGGAACTGAGTTCCTGCTGGTTCCTGCTGAAAATTAGCACTGGACATATATATCGTGCCATTCAGGGGTGTGTCCTGCAGTGCATGGTGAAAACGTTAGTACGAAGTTGCACATACAACTTGTAAATTACATTTGTTACTTTTAAGTACAGCTACTGAAGAAGAGATTGGCTTCCTTTTACAATAACCCAAGAACCAAATGCTGACAGGAGAAAGGGAAGAAACTGGGTTCTGTGTGATATTACGAGAGAGCAATCCCTGACAAGCATGGATGGCTGTCAGTGAGCGTCTTTTTTAAAGTGAAGTTAATGTCTGTGGCAGTTAGTAGTCCATTTTTCCCTTTCTTCTGCTCAGCCATGAATTTTACGAGCCACCTCCGGCGGGTCTGTGTTAATGCAGCTGTCACTATGTTCTTTGTGGAGTTTCTATGTGCTCTCTGGATCAGCAATACAGGTTTTGACTTGTTTCCATGCATACCTTATTCTTTGGGTGTGGCTGCCTCCTAAGCCACTGGGTATTTAGGTATGCTCCCTACACTGAGAGCCTGCCAGTTATAGTCCTGTTATAGTCCTGTATAGATCCGTTTAGTCCTGTGATACACAAGTATATTCCTGGTTCCTGGTGATTTCCATGTTCCTTGAGATTCTTAGAGTTCCTAGCGAACTACAGTCTGAGATTACTCCAGTCTTCATGCCAGTATGTTTTTTTTCTGCCTTTTATGTACCAAGACTATATTATGGGTGAAATGTAATGGGGTTAGAGAATCAGAAAGAGAGAGATTTGGTAAGAAATGTTAAGTTGTTTTAAAGCGTCAATTATTTATACTGCAAACCCAGTTTGATTTTGCAATGTAATTGATTGCCGCTTTAAAAAAAAACGAGATTTCTTACCATTTCTCATTTCTCTCTCCCTATTACATTTCACCCATCAACTGTTATTACTTTCCTGTGCTGTGGACTAATATTTATTTATTTATTTATTAACAGTTTCTTATATAGCGCACACAGATTTCGCAGCGCTTTACAGAGTATAGCTGAACATTTACATCAGTCCCTGCCCCAGTAGAGCTTACAATCTATATGACCCTTCCACACATGTACACACACACAGACAGTCTAGGGTTCATTTTTATTGGGAGCCAATTAGCCTACCAGTATATTTTTGGATTGTGGGAGGAAACCAGAGTACCCGGAGGAAACCCACGCAAGTACGGGGAGAATATTCAAACTCCGCACAGTTAGGGCCATGGTAGGAATCGAACCCAGGACCTCGGTGCTGTGAGGCAGTAATGCTAACCAATACACCGTCCGCACTGTCAACTCATACTTGCCTGCTCTCATGGAAGTTGTGGGAAACTCATGATTTTTGGGGCAGTCAACTGCACCACCAGCAGAGTAGGTGCTCCTCACACATTCCACCCACGTCTTGTTGAAGCGGGCAGAATGGGGAGACAACTGCTTGAAATGTGTGTTCAAGCAAAGGGGACGGAGCTAAAAGACATGAATTCACTTACTGATGTTACAGCCTGGCACTGCCCCTTTTAGTGCCCACAGAGGAACTTTCAAAAGTAGATAGATATGTGTCAACTCTATTTGATGAGCTTTGAAACAAAAACACACAAACAAACAAAAATAACAATATTCTCTTGTCTACTTAAAAAGCTTGCGCTACAATTAAGTCAATCCTACTTAGATCAGAAGAAATCTCTTTCTTTTGTGCACAGCTACTGTTTGAAGTACAGCTGTGAGGAAATATAAGTGACCATTGCAGTTTTATTTTCAATAAGTTTGGCAGCACAAGGTGGTGCATACGTGCTTCCAATTAGATTAATTAGATTTGTTTCCATCCTAATGAATGCAAAGCACAGTAATTATGATTTCTAAAAAAAATGAATGCACAGTCACGTAACATTGATGATACTTTCATCCTTATAGTGAGCAGACTGCATTATTTTTTTGGATTACAACAATATTGTTTTCCATATAAAATTATGCAAAAAATGTAGAAATGATCCTTCAAAAATACTATTTTTGTAAGAGAAAAGTGTTCGTCATTGTAACATGTCATAACAGGTAAATTTTTAAACCCTAGTGAACTATTTATAACTATTATATTGATGTATAACAGAATGACTCGGTTTAGTAAAACTTTGAATAAATAAATGTTGTTTGTCAGAGTTGTAACTAGACTGTTTGGTGTCCTGTGCCAGAAAAACTGTCATATTTCCACACATATTTCCAATAGGGATATATGGTGCATGCCCTCATGGACATGACAGAACTGATACCAGAGAAAGCCCATGCTATGAAGCCCCTTCCACATTGTATATATGAGATAGCCAGGATTCTAATGCTTCACCTGTTGCATTCTAGTCAAACACCCTACTCATTAAGTAATTTGATCGTGCATAAAAACCTGAGATTTCTAACTATATTAAGCTGATTATTATTGTTATTATTTTTTTGCAAAGTACTGTACAGTACATGTTTAGCGTCAAATAGTTAGGATTTTCTATATCTCTGTGGAAAGACAGACAGTTCAATGATTAGGGGGTCTAATTCAATGCAACAATCCATGGGTTCCAATCCTAGGTATGTCGGCAATGTACAGTATTGGTATTAGTGACAGAAGAGGTAGGGGAATGAGACAGGGGCAGTCAGGAGATGCCAAGCCTCAAAGAGGAGGCAACAAATACAATGAATTAAAACAAATGCTTAAAATTGACAAGTGCAACCAACAGAACCCCCTACACTGCAGCACTGTGTGTGTTGCTCACACTGTACCACCCTAGTTATGGCCATGTACTCTATATATTTGGAACAAATGCAAATCTGCAGAACATGTACAGTACACTGCATTACAGTAGAGTACCTTGTTCACATTGCTAACACTAGTCCAGAAATTAAAGAAATCAATGTAGAATGGATGTTGTCTACGGTGTGTTGATTAGGTCAGCCACATAATATACAATGTACTGTACTTCACCTGATTTTTTAAAAGCATTGAAGAAAATTTGATTAAAACAATAATGACTTCAAATTTTTTAAACATTGTGCTAATAACATAGGGGCAGATGTATTAAACCTGGTGAAGATATAACGTGGAAGGAGATAATGCAGCAGCCAGCTGTGTTTGAAAAATGACAGTTGGGATTTGATTGGCTGGTGCATTATCTCATTTTCTCTACTTTATCTTTTCACCAGGCTTAATATATCTGCCTCATAATCATATATGCAATTACAGTTTGGAATATAGTAGGAAGGGGATGACATTTGATGTATGAACTAGAAATTAGTAGTTCAAATGTCCTAAAAATCCCAAACCACTCAAACTTTGTGTATCCAAGGTAACCTGGCCCACAATTTGGCCTCTACCTCGGATCCCTATCTGAAGCAAAGCCTTGAGATCCCGTGGATCTCAAAGCCTGAGATCTTGCGGTTTTGGCTCGGGTGCCACTTTCAAAAGACCCACTGCAGCCAATAGACAGTGGCTGAGAGATCCATCTGTCACATCTCTCAACCAATCAGTGGACTATCATTGACAACAATAAAGTAATGCACAGAAGATGGCACCATTCTTGTGCTGCCCAAAATGCTGTCTCAGGTGTCCTCAGAGCAGGCATGGCAGTGGACTGGGCAGTGCAGGAATGCCATTGGTAACCTCAGTGTGGGGGTGCCAAATGTGTCATCAGTGGAGGTGTGCCAGCGGTGTCCTTAATGCAGGGGTGACTGTGGAGTGGGCAGTGTGGTGGTGCCAGCTCTGTCCTTAGTGTGAGGGTGCCAGCTGCCAGGTCGGTAGCAAGGAGGTTTCGGTGGTGTAGGCATCATGCCTTGAGGACAACAACAAAATTCCCATACTGCCAACACAACCAGCTTCCTCACATTGAGTACACCACAGGCACTCCTGCACTGCCAGTAATGCTGCCCGCACTGCTGCCACAACCAGCACCCTTGAACTGAGGTGACCCACACTGTATCCAACCTGCACTGTATCCCACACTGTATCAAGCCCACACTGTATCTGACCTGCATTGTACAGATGTAGTCACGCTCATTGTTGCCATCCAATCGCCTTTGCATGACCCCTGTGGTGATTGGCGCAATCCCATCACCATGCAAGTGCATCTAATTTGCCCCATGGCTCATAGAATCGCATTGAGTTGTGAAAGCTCAGTGCGAAGATTCCATGCTGCAGGTGAGAATTTGCACAACAAATGGGCATGAGCAGTTGGGACTCGGTATTGGTGATCGCAGCTACTGTATTGTGCATCTCTATCTGACCTGCACACTATCCCACACTATATCCAGCTTGCACTGTATCCAAAAATGTACATAACCCACTCTGCTTCGCACAGGCACGCCTACAGTGTTCCCAGAAACTCCCAGCATTTTTGTTGGCACGTTTGCATGCCTATGAAAAGTCCTGGTGCATCCTAGATGCCAGACATTAGCCGAGTTACACAGGTCATCTCATTCACATAAGGCATTTCCTGCTGCATGGCATATTGAGGCTAGATAGGCATTTCTATAATGGGTACACGGTGCACTTGTGCCACACACTGCACCATTATATTGAACTTACCCTTCCGGAGTCACACAGTGGCATTTTGGCACTGATGACACACATTGCTTGAAAAATGGCAGCTGCACTGGATACAGTATGTCCTCGGGAACAAAGCACGGATGCCATGTGTCCGGAGACCTGCCCTTGCACAGTAGACTCTGGCATAATGCCAGAGTCTACTCACTGTCAGAGGAGGGCGCCTGCAGCATAAACCTCTCCTCTCTTAAAACATCCCTGATTTGTACACTAAAAATATACCCTTATACTATAGTAATCCACACCTTTGATGATTCCTAGGTAAAGAATTATAATTATAAATAGACAAGGCTAAATATAAAGGTTTTTTTCTGTCTATTTTTTTCTGACTATTAGAAAATATTTAGGTATTTTTGTTTTGGTTGATAATTAAACTGTAACATACTAACATGGCATCCCAAAATGTTGTTGATACATTCCTTTTATACTGTGGGGGAAATTTACTAACAAAAATACGTGGAAAAAAATCGCATTGTTTTGGCATTTATTATGCCAAAAATACGAATTTTCGTATTCTTATTGATGGGACATTCGTATTTTTATTTACAAATAAGAATGAATACATAATCGAAAGAATACAACAGAAATCACCATTCAAAAGAATGGTGGTTCCTGATTTACTAAGTGGCCATATTGAAAATACGACCGCTAAGTAGCATAAAACGGCCGCAAATGGCTGGGAAAATACGGCAGGAAAATACACTTTATTTTCCTGTCGTATTTGGCTTTAGCCTGCAGGGATCAGTCAGATCCCTGCAGGCTTCAGTGTAAAAAAATTGAGAAATAAATAAATAAAAAATGGCGTGGGGTCCCCCCCAGAGCTGTAACCAGCACCAGGCTGAAAGAGCTGGGGCTGGTAATAAAAAATCAGGAAACCCGACAAATAGGGGTTCCCTGATTTTTTAAAACCAGCCCCAGGCTCCAGGTTTGGGGCTGGTTCCCAAAATATGGGGGACAAAATGAATAGGGGTCCCCTATATTTTAAGAACCAGCCCCAGGCCAAACCAGCCAGCAGCGTAATTTCACAGCCGGGGGACACTTATTATATAAGGTCCCACGGCCAAAACATTCATCCCTACTGTCAGCCTAGCCAGGGGCCCTGGGGGAGTGGGAACCCCCCAATAAAGGGTCCCCCCCTTCAGGACTTACCTGACCAGGCTGAAGCCCCTGGGCATCGAGGACATCTGGAAGGAAATCCTACTCACCAAGCTCCTCCTGCGAAGATCTGCCCTCTTCGTTCCGAAGTAGTCCAGGTCTTCTGCCAAATGACGGCGATTCTGGCAGCTCCCCGCATTGGACTGCGGAGAGGCGCAGAGATGTTTCATCTTCGGCGCCTCTCCTCCGAATGATTTTATTGGTCGCCTAGTGGCCAATCAGGAGCCGACTTTCTCGGCTCCTGATTGGCCGCTAGGCGGCCAATAGAATCAAAGGAGCTGAGAAAGTCGGCTCCTAATTGGCTGCTAGGCAACCATTAGAATCATTCGGAGGAGAGAAGCAGAAGATGAAACATCTCAGTCTGATGCGGGGAGCTGCCGGCATTTGGCAGAAGACCTGGACTACTTCAGAATGAAGAGGACAGGTCTTCACAGGAGGAGCTTGGTGAGTAGGATTTCCTTCCACAGGTCCCCCATGGATTTCTTCGGATCCAGGACCCCGGACTCTTCAGCCCTGGAGCACCGGACCCCGGAACCAAGGCTCCGGACCCCGAACTCTGCAGCCCCGGATCCAGGAACCAAGGCACCGGACCCTGGACCATGGAGCCCCGGACCCTGGAGCCCCAGACCCTGGACCCTGTAGCACCGGACCCCTGACCTGGACCCTGGAGGCCCGGATCCAGGAGCACCGGACCCGGAACCGAGGGACCTACCGACGGGCTCAAGATAGGTAAGTATCAGTATGTGTGGGCTTTGGATGTATTAAAGTTTTATTTTTATTGTGTCTGTGTGTGTGTTTATTTGTCTATTTTTACTATTGTGGAACTATAAGTGCCAGCGGGCCCTTTAATGCCCGCATGCTTGTGGTTCTCCAAGTCCCAGCTTGCGGGGGAGGCTTGCTGGAACTGAGAGTTCCACAGTATTAAACAATAGTTTTTTTTTTTTTTTTTTAACACTGAATCAGCTCGATGCCCACTGCCCAGGGGCATCGAGGACAGCACCAGGCTTCAGCCTGGTCAGGTAAGTCCTGGAGGGGGGACCCCTTTATTCGGGGGTCCCCACTCCCTCAGGGCCCCTGGCCAGGCTGACTGGTTAGTATTGATGAATGTTTTGGTCGCGGGACCTGATATAATAAGTGTCCCCCGGCTGTGACATTACCCTGCTGGCTGGTTTGGCCTGGGGCTGGTTCTTAAAATACAGGGGACTCCTATTCATTTTGTCCCCCGTATTTTGGGAACCAGCCCCGTGGGGCGGGACCCCACACTGTTTTTTAAATTTATTTATTTATTTTACCATTTTTTTTTACACGCTGCAGCCTGCATGGATCCGATTGATCCATGCAGGCTGTCTGTACTAATTCGTATTAGCAGCTCTATATACAGCCACTAATACGAATCAATACACCCTCAGAGGGTTACGAAGCAGTGGTATTTGACTGTTTTGTAAATTCCCCTCCGGAACACGACTTTGCATACGGCTGAAACAGCCGTATGAAGTCTTATTCATTCGTAGTAAGTGTGAATACGATTTTTTGTCTTCGTATTCTTAGTAAATTTCCCCCTGTATGTCAGCACACAATATCTAAAAATATACAACCAGGTGTACTCAACTTGAAAAGTGATAAAATGGAGTGTACACTGGACTGTCACTGGACTTATACGGCTGTCAGCTGTACCACTGGACTTAACGGCAGTACCACTGGACTTAACGGCAGTACCACTGGACTTAACAGCAGTACTGAACTTAACAGCAGTACCAATGGACTTAATGGCAGCAGACAGCACACTACCACAGGACTTGACTGCAAAGAACACCACCACTGCGACCAAGTCACCACCCTATGCCAGTTTCCCAGAAAGACACAGAGACACAACCTCCCTCTACCCCCTCCAATGCTGAAGACAAGATGGCGGCGGTTGCAGGGTACATATATCGAGTTCAGATCCCACGAGAATCCGACGCCTGGATGATGACGTTTTACCTCATTCTGCAAGCCAACCCAAATGGCACTCGGACCACAGTTCGGATCTTTGTCGTTCTGTAGCGTCCGGATTGCAGAAATCTGAATGCGCTCATCACTAGTACATACTGGTTCTTTAAGTGTAGAGCCAGTTGCGAATACACAAATATGTTTTATAAAAAACCCTCTGCTGCACTGACTTTCTCAAATGAATCTCAAACTGTAAAGGCAACAAATACCATATATAACAGTGTTGGGTTGCATGCAATAACTTCTGATCATTTTTTTCTATTTGTTTGCACAGCATATTTTTATAGCCTGTTCAACTATTTACCTAAACCCATATATTATGATATGTAAAAATGCTTTGCTTTATGCAATTTACTCTGAATAAAATAAAAGCCAAATCATACCAGACATAAGGAATACCACTGATTTATGGGGCTATCCATTGCACATTAAACTTAACAAAAAACATCTCTCATTAGATGAAAGTTATTTAAATTGATGCCAGCAATTCCCCATCCATTTTTTCCTAACAAGCAATTAAGGAAACCTTCCAAACCTAATTCTCCCTCTTGGCTAACATTTGTCATTTGTACTGTCTTTTTATGATACTAGGTTATTATTGGTATAAACAAATAAAAGAAACAATATTAAAAGTATATACAGTAAACTACCCAGCTATAAAATATTGGTCCATGAAATCTCCATTGTAGAAAATGAAATCACAAAACTATACAGGTGAATCACAGATTATAGTGAAACAGTAGATTTCTTTTTAGCAAAATCAGCATTTCTAAAGATCAGGAGTTGATCAGAACTTGTTCTTTGCAGCTGTAATTAGGCAAGATCTTTAAGGTCAACAGTGTTGAAGTATTCATAAATCTCTGCCACACAAGGCGAACACATCTTATAAATTTAGTTAGACATCAACCTCAATGCTTATTTACCCAATTTTAGTTCTAGAACACTAATATTAACTTTCCAATTTTACTTAATGTGCTTTAACCCCTTCAGTGGCACTCTGGAGAATTTTCCGTGCTATGCTTCAGTGCGAATACTGGCAAACCTGGAAATTTCTCTGGAGTGCCACTGCCTGTGCTCCCTCCTGCTGGGCAGAGCCGCTGAGCTGAGTGCTGGGATCAGTGCTGCGCTCAGCTTCAGCAGCTGCCTAGCTCCTGCTACCCGGCCCTGCCTCCTTCCCCTGGCTGTGTGCAGTGTGATCTTGTCAGGTCACGATGCACACAGCTGGGTTGCCGGGGGAAGGGCCGGGCAGCTGATCATGGAGTGTTCAGCAGTGCTGCCTGGTGCCGGGGGTTACAGTGGTGAGTTTTTTTAGGGAGCGCTCCCCAGAGAAAACTATCCCAGTGAGAATCGCTCCCTAAAAAAAACACCACTGAAGGGGTTAAACAATACTACTACTATTACTTTTACTACTACTACTTCTATGACTACCACCACTATTACTTCTAATATTATGGCCTTGTACAAACAGACCAGAAACTCCCTAATAAGGGAGATCAAGCTGGTAAAAAAAAAGATTCTCAGACAAGCTGGCAAACAACCTGTCAACCAAACAACCGTGGAGAGGCATGCAAGCAATAACCAACTACAAGGTCTCTCGAACTCCCTCCACCATGCCCCAGAAACTAGTGGACGAGTTGAACTAATTCTACTGCAGGTTCGAGAAGGAACCTACCGGCATCAGTCCTACCACTGACCAGGGCAAAACAGCATGCCAATCTACCTTCCAAAACTGCCACCCCAGACTCTCCAGGTGGACCAAACAGAGGTAAAAGTTATGATCAAGAGGGTCAACCCAAGGAAAGCTGGAGGCCCAGATGGAGTGTCTCCATCTGCCCTTCAGACCTGTGCAACACAGCTTGCACCTATATAACATCAAGAAAGGCTTATCCACACATACAGTAGCTTCTCAGAACACTTCCAGAAAGTCCACAACAAAGATCCATCTGGACTGAAATTCATGGCAATCCAGAAAGTCACCTCACAGTGGCGTGGAGGTGATTTGACAACAAAGCTAAAGAAAAATTAAACCAAGTGGATATACTGTATGAGCTAAAAATGTTCACACCAGCAGGTTTGAATATAGACATAGAATTGAAAGCCTTCCTATGAGAAGTACCTTTAAATTTTTATTTTCAATTTACTATGAAAAAAAAAAAAAGTCAAACAAACTCCAAGGTCATCACACAACAACGAATCGTGTGCTTGCCACCTTTTTCCTATGAACCATTTCCCCCCAAACCCATTATCACTTCCTCTCAAAGGAACAAACAACTTTTGTCCTTTCTTAATTTTAAATAACGTTTTTTATAGATAAAAAGGAAGAACCATCAAAGCACTGCCATCCTTGACAAAGAGTTCATACTCAAAACGCTTTGGATGTGAGCGCCAGAAGTCCCGTACCGATACCCGGAAGTATGCAATCTGAACTTCCGGCCTCACTACAGCGGAGCATCGTGGCAACTGGGAGATGGAGAATGCAGAACTTAGACCGGAACGGACACTACACTGACCCAACAAGAAGACACCAAGGTACTGTAGGGAAAGAGTAGTTGGACGCCCAAGCTGCGTGTCCCTGGCACCGCCTGCCCGCATACTTTCAAAAAACCAACAAACAACTAAAGGGCTATAAACAAGTAACAGGCTTTTTAAAGCCAACGTTTTTATTCCCCCCTCCCTCCCCCTCCTTTTACAGGCAAGCATATTAATTGTTATTTCCACTACAAGAAAGATTGAAAAGGGAATAGAAGAGAGAATGTACAAAAGGAACATTTTCTGCACCTTCCTGCCATGTGCAGTATAATTTGAAGCAGCTGCAGATGCACCTGGCAAAATAAGATTATGCTTTGGACACTTCAGCCCTGATCACCATCAGCATGAAACTTACGAGTATATAAAAATATAATTATAAAAAAAAGAAAAGTATTCCCCTTCCCCCCACTAGCATTAGCATTAATAGCTGGGTCTGGTACCAGTAAAAGGTGCCAGGGGTTTTATGCTTGTTGTTGGGGATTACATTCTTGTAGCCAGTGGTTTAATTCTCTTTTCCCAGGGGTTTCTTATTCATTATCAGTGGTTTTATGTTTGTTACTAATTGGTTACATGACCATAGACTGGGGGTTACCTGCTCTTTGCCAGGGCCAATATATATATATATATATATATAAATTTCTTTGAGTTACGCACCTATAGCAACATGAGTCACCAGGGTGGTGCTCACTCCAAGGATATACAATCCAAATAACAGAAGATGAAAAAAGAGAGGGCACGTGAAAAAAGTTTTATTTACGCTCACATGACAGGGCTAACGTTTCGGTCTTATTCAAGACCTTTGTCAAAGCCAAGAGTAATGTAGAGGAGGTCCTTCCACCATGAACACCTAATTCAAACTGGCCACCAAAACGGTATATATACCTGTTCAACATCACATGGTATACTGGATAGCCAATCACAGCCATCCAACATAAAAGTAGTATATCCCAGCTACATGCTGGTTTGTAAACATAATGATACACTGAGTAACACAGCGGCTAAGTCCTCAAGTAAACTGGCAAAGGGCATGTGTAAACAAACAACAGATAAACTAAGTTTTAAGTCAAGATTGTCGCGAGACCGGAAGTGGCGTGCGTTCCACACAGTTGGAACGCACACCTGGTACCGGAAGTGCCATATCGTCCATAGAAAAACGTCATATGTAACATGAAATGTAAATGAGTGAGACAGTGCTCACAGTATCATAGATGGGCGGCGCTGCTAGCGTCATGGCAAGTCCAGAGAACAGCGGACACACTAAGTATTAAATCGTCAATGACGCGAGACCAGAAGTAGGGGGTGGAAAAAGAACAAGAGACAAGAAAGCAGCGAAGTGATTTTTAATCTCTCTAGTACCCCCCTGACACCGGTCGAGTGTGAGGTATTAGCCCTTGGTTTCTCCTTTGTCCCAACAGTCAAACCAGATCATTTTGATTTCACCATTGACAATTATAGATTTGGGCGCAAATTGCGTCTGCGTGAATTTTTTAGTGAGAAAATGGAGGAAACAGTAGCTATACCTGACTTCCATAGACCAAGCAGATTGGACCCGCAATCCTATAATCCCAGTATCCGCAACTTCTTACATCTTGTGGAACACGAGATGAGTGAAAAACCTCCCATGAGAGTTTTTAACAACCTGACAAAAGTCCAGCGTAATGCCCTAGCAGGTATGGTGAAAAACGACCAAATTGTATTTAGACAGGCCGATAAGGGCGGGGCCATAGTCGTTCAAGACTGGTCTCAATATGATCACGAGATCAAAAGGCAATTGGACGACAGGGACACATATGAGTTAGTGTCTCCAAATCTGATGCCTGCTATTAAAAAAGGTGTTGACAAACTGATCGACAAGGCATTATCACACCGCTGGTAAGACAAAAAAATCGCCCTATATCTGAAAGTAGACAACCCCACCTGCCCAATTATTTATACACTTCCGAAGGTGCATAAGTCACTGGTGGCACCTCCCGGCAGGCCCATTATTTCGGCCATGGGGTCAATATTGCAGCCTCTAGCTGTTTTCGTGGATAGTTTCCTCCAACCTTTGGTTTGTCAACTTCCGAGCTTTATCAAGGACACATCTGACTTTTTGTCCAAAATAAATGATTTAGGGATGATTCCAGATGGTGTATGGTTGGCATCTATGGATGTCAACTCTTTGTACACAGTGATCCCACATAAGGGTAGCATTGAGGCCCTTCGTGTGGCACTCCAGGTTGGTACCCATGGTGGTCCCCCGTCTGAATTCTTATTGGCACTGGCATCAGCTATACTGAGCAAAAATCATTTCCGCTACGGCAGGGATTATTACATCCAGCGGACGGGGACTGCCATGGGGTCCAACCTGGCCCCCTCATATGCCAACTTGTATATGGGACACTATGAGAATACCATACTGTTGCCACTCTTTGGCCCAAAGATATTGTTCTATAAGCGTTTTATAGACGATGTGTTTTTAGTGTGGGATGGCACCAAGGCAGAATTTCTTGAGATGGTACAGTATCTTAATCAGCTGGACAATCCTATCAGTTTCACATTTAACATCGATTTGGAAAGAATTAACTTCTTGGACGTCACCATATATAGAGACGGACATACTCTCTGTTCTACTCTCTATCGAAAGGAGACTGATCGGAACACTGTCCTATATGCTACGAGTCACCCCCCACCCTCCCTCAAGGAGAGTCTGCCCATTTCCCAGTTTCTCAGGGTTTTGAGGAACAACAGCTCAGATATACTGGCTGAGGAACAACTTACCGAAATGCGCCTTTGGTTTTTGGAAAGAGGGTACTCACCTCATACCATTCAACGCTGTTTGACTAAAGCCAAAGCGAGGTTCGAAGCTACTGATGTGAAACGGGTATTTGACCAGGACCGTATGATATATACATCCACCTTTAACACCAATTCACACCATCTTGAAAAGGTCATCAAAAAACACTGTCCGGTGATCACGTCCGACGCCAAGTTCCAACACACCAGCCGCAAACGCCCTATGCTTTCATATCGCAGGGGTCCCAATCTGAAGCAGCTCTTGATGAGACCGACTCTTCAACCATCTAAAGGAGCCACAAATTGGCTCACAACTGGCCGTAAAGGGTGCTTTCGCTGTGCTGATTGCACCACTTGCAGATCGATGTCCTCGGGTTCTACATTCCCACATCCACATAGTGGTAAACCCATACAGATCCGTATTGACGTGCACCTCTAACCATGTCATCTATACCCTGACCTGCCCATGTGGCCAGATGTATGTTGATATGACGACTCAAAGCTTCAGGGAGCGCATGGCGAATCATCGCTACTCAATTCGGCAGGCTATTGACACACACAAGAGCGACAAGCCGGTAGCCTTGCACTTCCTTCATAAAGGACATTCAATCTCAAGTCTCAAATGCATGGTCATAGACCACATACCACCACTCCCGAGGGGAGGTGATCGGGAACGCAAACTAAAGCAACGAGAGGCAAAATGGATTGCAACCTTAGGGACGGTTACCCCGAAGGGACTTAATGAGTATAACTCACTTAATGTATTCCTGTGAATCCTCGCTGATTTTGGTAGAATCAAATAGGATACTGATAAGGCATCCTATGATATAATTTGCCCTTTTTTTAAAGGGACGGGCTTGTGTCGGCTTGGTCGACATGGGCCTCAAAACATTTTTTATATATTTGTTTATGTGTATGTCTTGTCTGTCATATTATATATATGTATGTTGTACACATTTATTGATCAACTGGTCCACCTAACTGCGGTTTTACTTGACTATACTGTATATGTTAATGAAAATGTCTGATATATATCATTGTGGCAATGGTAATATGATAACATGGTTAGGTTCTCCTGATACTGGCTCAGGCAGTGATTTTTTGAATACTGGCCCCTTCTTTGCATTTATCTTTTGTGCCGTCCAGTATATGGCAGCTGCGTTATTTTTGCGGCATCTAGTCTTTTTTGTTAAACATAGGCACCCCTATACAATACAAGCCCCCAACAGGTGTCGTTGTTATTATTGTCACCATGACGCCAGCAGCGCCGCCCATCTTTGATGTTGTGAGCATTGTCTCACTCTCTCGCATCTGTCAGATTCTACAGGTGACGTCTGTCTATAAGACGCTATGGCACTTCCGGTATTGGGCGTGCGTTCCAACTGTGTGGAACGCACGCGACTTCCGGTCTCGCGTCATTGACGATTTAATACTTAGTGTGTCCGCTGTTCTCTGGACTTGCCATGATACTGTGAGCACTGTCTCACTCATTTACATTTCATGTTACATATGATGTTTTTCTATGGACGATATGGCAATTCCGGTACCAGGTGTGCGTTCCAACTGTGTGGAACCCACGCCACTTCCGGTCTCGCGGCAATCTTGACTTAAAACTTAGTTTATCTGTTGTTTGTTTACACATGCCCTTTGCCAGTTTACTTGAGGACTTAGCCGCTGTGTTACTCAGTGTATCATTATGTTTACAAACCAGCATGTAGCTGGGATATACTAATTTTATGTTGGATGGCTGTGATTGGCTATCCAGTATACCATGTGATGTTGAACAGGTATATATACCGTTTTGGTGGCCAGTTTGAATTAGGTGTTCATGGTGGAAGGACCTCCTCTACATTACTCTTGGCTTTGACAAAGGTCTTGAATAAGACCGAAATGTTAGCCCTGTCATGTGAGCGTAAATAAAACTTTTTTCACGTTTTATTCAACAAGTGGTGAGTGCCCTCTCTTTTTTCATCTTCTATATATATATATATATATATATATATATATATATATATATATATATATATATACAGTATATATATATATATATATATATATATATATATTTCAACAAGCGAGTATAGGCGCTGAACAGTTCAAACAAATGTCTCTGACCAGTGTTCCAAATGCCTCCTGTTCAGTCAAACAGGGGTTAAACGAGCACTCAAGCCGATATGTAGTTGGCTGCAGCTCCCTTCTCTGTATAGCAAAACTCCAGGATCCAAGGAGTGGGGAATCTGTGCAAACAGGGAAATGAGAAGGGGCGCCTAATAGTGCATTAAAAGAGTATTTTATTAACAATAAAAGGTCTTTATCCAATGGTACAGACAATAGGGACTCGTACCGCAATAAAAGACTCTGTGGACTGGTTACCACACGGCATGTACATAAATACCACGGCAAAGGCAGCTGGGCGTCCGTCCACTCCTGAGCAACACCGAGAAGCCACACGCTGGCTTGCAATGCAGCGTCCCGGGAGACCACAGGTAGGAAATCAGCCGGCTGGGAGAGTAGTGAGCGTGTCCGCAAGCCACGCCCTAACGCGTTTCGTCAGATGACTTCGTCAGAGGGCGTGGTTTTTGCGGGCGCTCACTACCAATTTATCCTTCTACAACTGTCAATCAAACAGGTAGAGGCTGGACCATAGTGTCCAATCAGATCGCGATGTGAAAAAAGACCACACGCCTCATTGCTCTATTGGCCAATTTCTAGTCTGTGTTTTTAACAGGTTCAGCACACTGTGTTTAAACTCACAAAATGTAAAGTCTGTTGTCAGCTGATAATAAGAATATAACGCAGTATTATAATCAATCAGAATGATGTATATACACACAGATATCCCCAATCAACGGCTTTCATATAACTAGAGTAGCAAGAACCTATTTTTAAAAATATAAAGAACCTATTTTTAAAATATAATTTCCAACCCTAAATTGGACAGATATTAAAAATGTGTTTATTAAAAAATCACTTTATCAAAAAATTCCGTTTGTTAGGAAAAAATCAGAATTTAAAAATTATTACTATTATTATAAGCATATTGAGGGATAGCGGAGTTTAAATAAGAATCTCAGATATCTGAAGATGGGTAACAACCCGAGCCAAGACTAACTATCAGGTCACAAAATACGCCGCTAGAGCCATAAATTGGATACAGACTAGTGTCTGGAATGCATCACATCGCCATCTCATTTTAACCTCAACAATTTCAATGCAATATTTCAATAGTGTATACAACAATATAAAAAAATATATAAAAATATATAAAAAAAGTACAGTAGAACATCCAATAAAAATTCATACTAATAAAATTACAGAAGCAGAAACCACATGAATATGTAAATATAAATATTCGTAGCAATTCGATAAAAAACAAAAAGTGCATATTACTGGAACAAATAGATATTATTTAAGAGCAGCATTTAGTTTATAAAAGGCGTAATTTCATATCCCTCGTTTAATCCTGCAGGAATTAGAGTACCTAACTGCAGGATCCAGTGAGTTTCACGTTTAATTAGAAACTTGTCCCAAT
Organism: Crinia signifera; assembly: GCF_055691185.1. Taxonomy (NCBI): domain Eukaryota; kingdom Metazoa; phylum Chordata; class Amphibia; order Anura; family Myobatrachidae; genus Crinia; species Crinia signifera. The sequence continues at coordinate 349,709,822 of NC_139217.1, forward strand.
CACCACCCCTTTTGTTCTTAGAGACAAGTTCGATACCCTTAAAGGTGAGAGATCTGTGATCACAATTGTGATGATCACGAAAGTGTCGGGGGACACTATGATTATTAACACCATGTTTTATATTGCGGAGGTGTTCCAAGATCCTAACCTTCAGGGGCCGCTTCGTTTTCCCCACATATCTTAATCCGCAACCACATTTTAACATATAGACAACATGGGATGAATTACAGTTAATAAATTCTTTAACTTTAAGTTTTGAGCCGTCAATGTCGGCACCCTTATCCATGTGTTGACAAACCTTGCAACTTCCACAAGGAAAGCTGCCCTTAATGGTTAGAAAAGTGTCAGACAATTGTTTGTCAGGAAGGTTCTGTAACTGACTCTTTGAAACCATTGATTTCACCGTGTTGGCTCGCCTATAGACAATGCGTGGAGCATCAGATAAATGTGATCCAAGCACAGGATCCATTTTCAACACTTTCCAATGTTTCCTAAAGATCCTGTTAAGGTCTTTCTCTTTGTTGTTGTATTGAGTTATGAACATAACCTCTTTTGGTCGGGAGGAATTATCATCCAAAGAAATCAATGCATTATGATCTTTGGTTTTAAGTAAATCCTCCCGAATCAGGCCCTTTGCTCTTGTAAGTGACCCGTTAATTATACCCATCGGGTAACCTCTTTCCCTGAATCTCTCTATATATACTTTGGACTGTTCTTCAAACATAACAGGATCAGTACAGTTCCTTTTCAACCGGAGGAATTGTGAAAAAGGAATGTTGTCCTTCCATGGCCCGTAATGACAGCTACTGTAGTCTAAATAACTGTTAGAATCAACGGCTTTAAAATGAGTAGAAGTCTCAATTTTTTTAGACATAGGGAATTTTTCAACACTAAGTACAATATCTAGAAACTCTATTTTTTCCTTTTGAAAATTAGATGTAAATTTCAAATTATAAGGATTATTTCCTAGTTCATGCATAAAAAAATTGAAAGAGGATTCATCACCCCTCCAGATTATAATCACGTCATCAATGTAACGTTTTATCAGAACTATGTGTTCACCTAGGGTACCTTTCAATGTATTTGATTCCCAGTTACCCATGTAGATATTAGCTACGCTCGGAGCGCAAATCGTACCCATAGCGGTTCCGCACACTTGCAGGAACCACTGCCCAAGGAATTCAAAATAATTGTGTTGAAGTACAAACTTTACACAATCACACAAAAAATTAATTCTATCAGATGTCATTGTGGGATCCAGTAACAGACACGATCTAATGGTATCAATACCCTTCTCGTGTGGTATAGAGGTATATAGAGCTTGGACATCTATGGTGGCCAGATGGTAATCCTCCTGCCACTCAAGCTCATTTATAATCTGTAATAAATGTGTGGAGTCCCGTATATAGGTTTCTAATAAGGGTACATATTTTTTTTAAAAAGAGTCGACATATTCTGACACTCTGGAAGTCAGTGATCCAATGCCAGCCACAATTGGCCGACCCATGTTGTCTATATGTTAAAATGTGGTTGCGGATTAAGATATGTGGGGAAAACGAAGCGGCCCCTGAAGGTTAGGATCTTGGAACACCTCCGCAATATAAAACATGGTGTTAATAATCATAGTGTCCCCCGACACTTTCGTGATCATCACAATTGTGATCACAGATCTCTCACCTTTAAGGGTATCGAACTTGTCTCTAAGAACAAAAGGGGTGGTGATTGGGACAAGTTTCTAATTAAACGTGAAACTCACTGGATCCTGCAGTTAGGTACTCTAATTCCTGCAGGATTAAACGAGGGATATGAAATTACGCCTTTTATAAACTAAATGCTGCTCTTAAATAATATCTATTTGTTCCAGTAATATGCACTTTTTGTTTTTTATCGAATTGCTACGAATATTTATATTTACATATTCATGTGGTTTCTGCTTCTGTAATTTTATTAGTATGAATTTTTAGTATAATTTTTATTGGATGTTCTACTGTACTTTTTTATATATTTTTATATATTTTTTTATATTGTTGTATACACTATTGAAATATTGCATTGAAATTGTTGAGGTTAAAATGAGATGGCGATGTGATGCATTCCAGACGCTAGTCTGTATCCAATTTATGGCTCTAGCGGCGTATTTTGTGACCTGATAGTTAGTCTTGGCTCGGGTTGTTACCCATCTTCAGATATCTGAGATTCTTATTTAAACTCCGCTATCCCTCAATATGCTTATAATAATAGTAATAATTTTTAAATTCTGATTTTTTCCTAACAAACGGAATTTTTTGATAAAGTGATTTTTTTAATAAACACATTTTTAATATCTGTCCAATTTAGGGTTGGAAATTATATTTTAAAAATAGGTTCTTTATATTTTTAAAAATAGGTTCTTGCTACTCTAGTTATATGAAAGCCGTTGATTGGGGATATCTGTGTGTATATACATCATTCTGATTGATTATAATACTGCGTTATATTCTTATTATCAGCTGACAACAGACTTTACATTTTGTGAGTTTAAACACAGTGTGCTGAACCTGTTAAAAACACAGACTAGAAATTGGCCAATAGAGCAATGAGGCGTGTGGTCTTTTTTCACATCGCGATCTGATTGGACACTATGGTCCGGCCTCTACCTGTTTGATTGACAGTTGTAGAAGGATAAATTGGTAGTGAGCGCCCGCAAAAACCACGCCCTCTGACGAAGTCATCTGACGAAACGCGTTAGGGCGTGGCTTGCGGACACGCTCACTACTCTCCCAGCCGGCTGATTTCCTACCTGTGGTCTCCCGGGACGCTGCATTGCAAGCCAGCGTGTGGCTTCTCGGTGTTGCTCAGGAGTGGACGGACGCCCAGCTGCCTTTGCCGTGGTATTTATGTACATGCCGTGTGGTAACTAGTCCACAGAGTCTTTTATTGCGGTACGAGTCCCTATTGTCTGTACCATTGGATAAAGACCTTTTATTGTTAATAAAATACTCTTTTAATGCACTATTAGGCGCCCCTTCTCATTTCCCTGTTTGCACAGATATATATATATATATATATATATATATATATATATATATATATATATATATATATATATATATAAAGTAGAGATAGGGAACCGCACTCCAATTACTTGCAGGTCAACTCAGCGGTGCTCCACTTTAGAGGCATCAAAGTCCCATAAATAGTAGATATTGTTGAAGTAGACACTCACCAAAGGCAATAAATCAAAGTTGAAAAGGACCAGAAAAAAGAGAAGTAGTAATCGCACAGGAATATGTAGGTCAATTTAATAAATGGCCCCTCATATATTATTAAATGGTATGAATTGAATTCGCAGTGAGGGTGTGCTACCACTGGACATTGGTTTATGACAATAGAACTTTTGGAAAGGAAGAAATGTCACTGTGTGGTGCACCCAGGAGAATTAATTTGTTAAAATGTAACCTTTATTAGTACACGGTTAAAAATATAGCGAAATAAAAGATACAAAAACATGAAAACATACACAGGTGTTAAAAAGGATATAAATATCCTTACGACGTGGGACTCCACACCCCTTATATGCAATTATGTTCACTATAATAGTGATATATGGGCTGTCTAGTATATAGACCAGAATATGTCTGATAATTAGCTAAGCGGTGGTCACACTTCGAAATAGTTGGGTATGTTTGTGACAGATAATTTTTATTCTTGAGTGTGTAAATGACACAGCTTAGAACATTAATATAAGGTCAACCTTGATCCCTACCTAGTGGTAAAGTCAATAACAGAGGTAAATTGTGTGTCTCAATAATTTAATCACTCAGGGAGTAAGTATGACACACTTAAATCGAATGATGTGCCGGCTGCGCTATTTACAGAATAAACATAAGCACAATGGCTATTTCTGGTAGAATGATGGTACTCTAGAGTCACGTCTGGTTAATACAGCATGTACTTCTGAGCCAAAGCTGCGGACAGACTACGGCACTGCACTCGAGTGTCTAGGAAAGCGGGGCGTTCGGTACTGATATGCCATGTATATACCCTGCAAGTGCACGCAGATTACAGTGCTATTCCCGGGTGTCTAGGATAGCGGGGCGCTCTATAATGACACGCCGTCTAGAAACCTGCAAGTTGGGAACTGGAGATCGCTGTGTTTAACGTACTACACTGCGCCTCACAGCCGACGGGATAACAGTTCGGAGGACCGCTCACTAATGTAAATATTTAAGCTAGACAGATCAAAATTTATACATTTCAATGGGGAAAGGGAGTGGGGGTAGCCCACGAAGTGTACGGTCGGCGTATGTTTCGCTAGTGAGCTTCATCAGCACCTTTTAAAAGTGAGACAATCCCAATCACAGCACCTGAATTAGTATTAAAGGGGCAGCTGTAACAGATTTCAGGTAAATTAACTTATCTAATGTGCATGAGAAAGCTATGATCACAGTAACAGAGGTTAATTAAAAATCAACCCAAATATATAGATACAGAAGTGCCAACATACTCGCCATTCCTACAAATGGGATACAAACATCACCCACACTTCATATATATATATACCCAGAATCTGTAACCTCTGGATAGCAATATACACTACCCAATAGGACCTCTAGCATCTAGCGCCTGTCTCCTCCAAGGCGGCAGACATTTTTGGGGAGACATTTTCACTAGATTCCATATGGACAGCCTCTACTATTGTAAAGCGCAACGGAATCTGCTGCGCTATATAAGAAACTATAAATAAATAAATAAATAATAGTAGTAAATATTCTCAATGTGAATATTACTAAGTCATATTTACAAGATTGATAAAGCATATTTTGTATTGTCTTTCTTATAAAACAAAGGGTTTTTTGAACTTTGAAAGTAGCACAGTCTCTTTAAGCCATCAGATAATTTTTGCTTTATTGGTCAATAAGTAATTCGAAACACAACTTTGTAGAAAAACAGTTGGCAAAACCTACAATTTGTTGACTGCTGTGGCTTTTTTTATGAATATACCGTTGCTTAATAACCTTGCTATTGTCAGAATCGATTTATAGCTGTTCCGTGCACAACTAGCAATAGAAGTAACAAGGTGAGATCACAGGTAAAACAGATGAAGTTCAATGACTAATTATAAAGACCAGTCTTTCAGGATCTTCAATTTTCGAAATTACAGAATATATGGCTAAAGCATGGTGTGTTCAGTTTAGTAATGCATGTTTTATAATAAAACATTTTAGACAGTATAAGTAAATACTCAAATATTATAATGTAGTTAAGTTAATTTAATCTTAATTTGTGCATCAAGGTCATTAATGCAGTATTTATTTTAAAAAGTTTGATCACTGCGGATTGTCTTAGTGTATTCAATCTGGTATGTCCATCTAATTTAAATATACATTATTACCATCATCATCATCATCATCACCATCAATTTATATAGTATGTTGCCAAAAGGGGTCCTTAGCACTTAACCAAACTCATACAGTAAACAGAAAAATGACTTAAAGTACAGAACATCAGCAGTCCTAATACTCAAAAAGGAATCAGAACCTAAGGTTTGGGTGTCAATGTAGGTAGTAGATTATGGTATAAGGAAGGAGAAACACCATACTTGAATTTCAGGGGGATTGTAAAGGTGACACGAGAAGTGATGGCATGTACTGCTACATCTGAAAAACATGTGAAATTACTTACATCCAAATGTAGATGAGCCCCAAAACAATTAGTAAGATCCACTGTCTAAAGTGTAGATAAAGTGAAAGGAGATAAAGCACCAGCCAATGAATTGTGTTTGAAAATGACAGTTGGGAGATGATTGGCTGGTGCATTATCTCCCTCCTCTTTTTCTTTGCTTTATCTCTTCACCAGGCGTCATACATCTGCCCCATTGTGCTTTATAACCAAAGCAGGGAAAGGGCACTGATAATACCATTTGAATGTATACAGCTGCATAATGTGTGCTAGGTGAAATAAGGGAGATTCCTAGACTCTTCTGGGAGGCAGGGAGATTTCTACTATTTCAGGGAGTCTCCTGAACAATGCAGGAGAGTAGGCAGCTATGACTAACACACAAAGAAAAGAGACTAGCACTGACTAAATATAATATTCTTGATTCTATGGATCAACAATCTCGATAATTATGGACTTGTATTGTCCTAACACATTTCACTGGTTGCTGGTGCTCCCATGAGTCATGATACAATATACTTATATACAGACAGAAAAAAATGTTACATTTTTAATGATATACAGTACGTTAAAATGTCGGACTCACAAAGCAATTAAGTACCACAGGGATATACGCTGTGGTCACCCACCGTGACAGCCACCATAACATCATTCATAGTTCGCCATTATTTATATGGTTTTAGACTAATCTATTAACTTTTTTCTTTATTTATAATATTGATTAATTAGGATTTACACTTTTTTGTCACAAAAAAAAATAAAAATCAGCCAGGCTATTATAATGCCTCATGGGAGAATATCCCTATATTGAGATTACGTCTGACCAAGGCTGACACACTTTCACCTATTTAATTTAATTCAATCTATATATCTTTTTGTTCTGCTTCATCACATATATATTTTTTCTATACTTAGATAGATATAATTTGCTCTCCCCTTATGGTATTATTGAGAGACAGATCAGTTTTGGAGGGTTCTTTGTGAGTCCGAAATTTTAACGTATATCATTAAAAATGTAACATTTTTTAACAAGTTGTGCCCCAACAAAGAGAGTCATCTTTTTTTCTGTCTGTATATAACTATGACTAACACATAAGGGAAGTAAATCATGCTCATGAAAGCTTGCTTTTTGAATTTGTAATGTGTGTGCATGCCTGTCTTTTTGGTTTGCCGTGAATCTCCCTCCCTCAACCTTCCCTCACCCAAGCCACCAACCACTATCCATGCACAAGATCTTGCTTCCTACTTCAGGGATAAGATTGACAAGATCAGAGATGAATTGGTATGCTCCAACTCAGTTGGTGATATGCTCAGTTCCATACCTGAGCCCTCTAATGCATTTACTTCATTTGATCCCACAAATGAAGATGAAGTATCTGCACTTTTCTCTTCCTCCCACTCTACTACCTCTCCTCTTTACCCTATACCCTCGCAAATAAGTAAATCTCTGTCTCCTGTGCTCATCCCAATCTTAACTAAAATCTGTAACCTCGCTTTCTCTACTGGTGTCTTTCCTTCATTTTTCAAACACATAGTTATTACTCTGATTCTGAAAAAACTAAATTCTGATCCAAGTTCTCTCTCAAACTACCATCCCATTTCTCAATTTCCATGCACCTCCAAACTACTTGAACGACTTGCCTACATTCACCTCACACACTTTCTTAACTCGCACAACTTAATGGACCCGCATCAGTCAGGCTTTCGTGCCCAACACTCCACAGAGACAGCACTGACTAAAGTTGTGAATGATCTGGTCACTGCTGTCTAAAGGCCACTATTCACTATTAATTATTCTAGATCTCTCTGCTGCTTTTGACACTGTTGACCACACACTTCTCATACAAACACTACAATCCATAGGTCTTAAAGACACAGCCCTCTCTTGGTTCTCATCCTACCTATCTAACCGTTCCTTCAGTGTTTGTTTATTTGATTCTACCTCCTCTTTGCTACCTATTTCAGTTAGATTACCTCAGGGTTCAGTTTTAGGTCCTCTGCTTTTCTCAATCTATACCTCATCTCTTGGCAAACTAATCAGCTCCTTTGGATTTCATTATCATCTGTATGCGGATGATATTCAGCTCTACCTATCCTCGTGAGCATTCAGAACCGTGTCTCTTAATGCCTTTCTGCTGTTTCATCCTGGATGTCATCTCGCCACCACAAACTTAATATCTCAAAAACAGAATTAATTAAATTTCCACCAATAAATAGAAGTTACCAACCTGATATCTCTATTGTTGTTGAGAAGATGACAATCACTCATACCTCTCAAGCTCGCTGCCTAGGTGTTATCCTTGACTCAGAACTTTCCTTTGTACCCCACATTCAATCTGTCTCAAAATCATACCACATGCACCTAAAACATATTTAAAATTTGCCCCACAAGACACTGCAAAAACTCTAATCCATGCTCTCATCATCTCACGCATTGATTATTGCAATAGTCTCCTTATTGACCTTCCCCAATACAGACTCTCACCATTACAGTCCATTATGAATACAGCTGCAAGGCTAATCTTCCTAGCCAGACGTTCATCGTCTGCAAAGCTACTCTGTCAGTCACTTCATTGGTTACCTGTATTCTAGAGTATTCAATACACAATTATTTTACTTACACACAAAGTCCTAAACCAAACTACACCAACATACATATCTTCTCTTATCTCAAAATATCATCCAACACGACCTCTACGCTCCTCCCAAGATCTGCGTCTCTCATCCACACTCATTACTCGCTCCCATTCCCGACTGCAGGACTTTCTTCGGGCTGCACCCACTCGGTGGAATGCCCTCCCAAGAACAATAAGACTCTCCTCCAGACTCCAAACCTTTAAGTGTTCCCTAAAAACTCATCTCTTCAGGCAAGCTTATCAAATTCCAGAACCAGTCATAGAACCTTGCATTCTGGTGGAATCGATGCAATAAAGAATACAGTATCTATCCTTATGTATCAATGCCTATTTCCCTATAGATTGTAAGCTTGCAAGCAGGGCCCTCCTACATTTTGACTGTCTGTAAATACCCTGTTTTTTGTATCACTGTCTCCTTTTTAAAGCGCAACGGAATATGCTGCACTATATAAGAAACTGTTACTAAATAAATAAATCTAAAAACAGAGACTTAACAACAAAGGATCAACAATGCCTATCACTGTTCCACTCTATAACATTACTCAAATACTGTATATTTTTCCCACAGTTTCCTGTTTGACCTCTGGGACTTTAGATAAATAGTATCAGTAAAATACTTCCCAAGTGGCCAAACTGACACAATAAGTATAACTTGATTCTATATTAAAGTCGCATGCGGTAAGTATGAAGCTTCCTTATTAAAGCAACATATAAATCAATAAAGGAAACCTCATGGGTATTCTTTTAGGTTATAAAAGGTATATAGACATTTAGAATTTGACCTGTCTTTGCCCCAACCTGGATATTACTTTCTATGTGTATTTCAAAGACTGACTGGAGTGAATTAGCTCATGAACTGTGATCTCTGTGTCCAGGACACAGTAATTCTCCATTAGAAATAATGCTGATGGTTGCGTGCCAAGGTCAGTTAAAAACCCTGGAGAGCTAATAATGTCTCTGAAAAGCTATTAGACCTTCAGACAAACTAAACAATATAAGTTGTAAAAGTGAGACTGGAAATCTGCCAACTTTTTGCCAGTACCATTGGTCAGTACAGAAGATTGATGAGGTTAAAAAAAAAATATGTTGCAAGAAACAGTAAAATTTGCAAGAAAGGGTCAGGGAACGATTTAAGGTGCTGCAGTTTGTCTTCAGTTTTTCTTTTCATTTAGAAACTTCTAATGGAATTATGATTACAGTATATACAATAATGTATGGATTATTAAAAAAAAATCTTCTGTGTGAATTGATCGTTAAGACTTTGATACTCCCATTACAACGGGATAGGGCATTTTTAAAGTTATTGCAAATAAGCAGTTTACGACAGTATATTTCAGCATACAAAACACAAAAGTGCAAATGTGGATAATAACAAATAATACAAATAATAAAACTCTGCCCCTCCCTTTTACTGCACAATAAAACAAAAATGAACCATAATATTTCTAAAAAAATAATAATAATTATATAAATATGCAAATGCTACCAATAAAATGTAAATAAATCCTACAGTATGGATTTGCTTTTGTACGTTTCACATATTGAAGTAATTGATAATTAAATAACACTCAGTAAGGACAAAGTACAAACGGAACTTGTGTAGTTTCATGCGTCTGAGTCCCCTTGCGGGGCTCGCTTCGCTCGCCCACGCTGCGGGCTCGGTGGCTCGCTACACTCGTCACGCTATCTAAAATCAACTCCATGCCAACATGGATAGTGGGGGTATAAACTATCCATGTTAGCATGGAGTTAAGTTAGTTTATTTTAGATAGTTGTGGCGCCGTGAAACTACACGAGTACCGTACAAACATATCTATCTATCTAATGCCCCGTACACACTGCACAATAAAATAATCAATATTGCTAATTTTATCCCTTCTGAAAAATAGCGCTCATTTTAGCCCTTTACACAATAGGTGATGCGCAGTGCAGTGGTATAACAATAACACCACAGACCTAGTTGTCGCGGGCAGGCGATGAGTAGGTGTGGGCAACCTGTTGGTTTTGAGCTATTGGCTGTTGACCTACATATTGTCTGTAAGTCCAGATACCCATCAGACACCAGCAATAAAAGCAACACTGCAAACCAGTGCCAACATGCTGTGCTAATTAACACTGCTATAGCTTTGTATGGTTAATCACAGTATACAAAATGTGTTTGCTTTTCAATAATTTGACAATTAATTGACCTTCAGTATGAAATGAAAGTGTATTATATGAAAAATCTTTTGACACATCTAGAGAATAACCAATAAATAGAGAATAACTGATTTACATAACAATGTGGTTTGCATTGTCCTATCTAATACATTTTCTATAGTGGAAAAGCTATGTACAGTAAAAGCCTTCCATTCGTATGTGGAATGGATTGAAAAACACATGAAAGGTTTGTAAAACAGTTTGAGTGGGTGGATGATTCTTGAAAAAAGTGAAGAATATGTTCTAGCCATAGCTTAATTTGAGCTTGCTGCTGACTCCAGCAATAGAAAAACTGCTATGCCAGTCTTATTGTAGCAGGCAGATAAATAATGAATACTCTGTCAGAGCTTTTGTGCATATTAATATTCCACATAATGATAAATATAATTGGTTAGTGTATGTTTACAACATGGAAAATATACATGCGCTAGCAGTGGCATAATTTTGTAATAGTGACAAATGTTGGTGTCCCCCACCGCACAGATAGATATATAGATAAATAGATAGATAGATAGATAGATAGATAGATAGATCACTAAAGGCATCACTTGCGACAATATTAATAATTGGAATGGCTGGCTCTGGGTAGCATGGCTTCTCAGTCCTCACAGCTGTTTCCCCAGTGCATCAATCCACTCACAGGAAGGCAGTGGAACTCCATCCTGTCCCTCTTCCAAACATTCCATTCTTGGTTAGCAGCTGAACTTAAGAGTGATGATTGACCTCATCACCCATCATATTTCAATTGAAGATTATTATTATTATTATTATTTTATTATTATTATTATTATTATTATTATTATTATTATTTGTATAGTGCAAACATAGAAATATGTTTGTCAATTCCCATAAATCCCAGCCCCAGTCAGATTTACAATCTATGAGCAAGATTTAATGGAATGCGAAAAAAAATCACAATTTCCAAAATCACACCACAGCGCAATTTTTCGAATTGCATTTTTGGGCGTGAATTTGCATATTTAATGAGACACTAATTTGCAGCAAAAAAGTGCGATATGGTGCGATTTTTAGTCTTGAAAATGTGCGATTTTTATTCATGAAAATGTGCGAATTTGGAATAGTGCGATTTTGTGTAAAAAAAAATTAAAACAAAATGGCGTGGGGGTCCCCCCTCCTGAGCATAACCAGCCCCGGGCTGGCTCATTCAGCTGGACCACCACGTCATTTCAGGGGGGAGGTGCAGCAGCGCCGGCCAAGTGGCTGCACGGGGAGTGGGGTTTGCTCACCTCCATTTGGCTCCCTTCCACCGCATCACTCTAGGAAGGTCCGAGATGCTGCAGTGGCCAAAGTGACCCATCATAATTAAATGAAACAATGTAGCCCCATATTTTCATTGAGACCATGCGGACTCAATGAATTCAATAGGAAGATCCATTTAGCTTCCCGTTGAAGCAGTAATTTCAATCTATGACCTCTTCTAACAGGTACCTGACAGTATTGACAGTCTTGTAACTATTGGTGACGGGTGCACGGATTGATGGCGTCAGTTAGAGGCACGTTAAATGATTCTATTGGCCGCCTAGCGGCTAATCAGGAGCCAATAGAATCATTCGGAGGAGAAGCGCGGAAGATAAAACATCTCTGCGCCTCTCCTCAGTCCATGTCGGGTACCGCCGGAATCGCCGGCATTTGGCAGAAGACTTGGACAGATCTTCGCTGGAGGACCTTGGTAAGTTAGATTTCCTTCCACAGGTCCCCCATGGATTTCTTCGGATCCAGGACCCCGGACTCTTCAGCCCTGGAGCCCCAGACCCCCGGACCAGCCCCGGAACCAAGGCCCTGGACCCTGGAGCCCCGGATCCCCGGACTTGGACCATGGATGCCCAGACCCAAGAGCACCGGACCCAGGGACCTCCTGACGGGCTCAAGATAGGTAAGTATCAGTATGTGGATGTATTAAAGTTTTATTTTTATTGTGTCTGTGTGTGTGTGTTTATTTGACTATTTTTATTATTGTGGAACTACAAGTGCTAGCGGGCCCTTTAATGCCCCACATGCTGGGACTTGTGGTTTTCCAAGTCCCTGCATGTGGTGCAGGCTTGCTGGGACTCATACTGTAGTTCTACAGCAGTATACATTAGGTTCTCTATCTTTTTACACAAGTATCAGCTCGATGCCCACCGCCCAGGGGCATCGAGGACAGCCCCGGGCTTCAGCATGGGCAGGTTAGTTCTGGAGGGGGGACCCCTTCTTTGGGGGGGTCCCCATTCCCCCAGGACCCCTGCCCACGCTGACCGGTCAGGGGGATGAATGCTTTGTATAAAAAGTCTCCCCCCGGCTGTGGCATTACCCTGCTGGCTGGTTGGGCCCAGTGCTGGTTCTTGAAATACGGGGGACCCCAAGTCATTTTGTCCCCCGTATTTTGGGAACCAGGACCGGCCCTTGTGCCTGGTGCTGGTTTTATAAATTCCACGGAACCCAGACTTGTTTGTTCCTGTGATTTTATGAAACCAGGACCTGTTCTTTGAGCCCGGTGCTGGTTATGCTCAGGAGGGGGGACCCCCAGGCCTTTTTTTCCTTTTTTTTGGACAGAACCATGCACAGATCACGATGATCTTTGCTTGGTTCTGTCAAATTCGCCAGTCAGAACCTGGTCTAATTTTTGGGCGATTTTTGGTAACCTTTACCAAAAATCACACCCTATTACATGTGCGAGTTAGATGCTTTCCAATGGGAAAACATCTGAATGCGAATTGAAGTGTGACTAAAAATCGCCACTTCAAAATGTGCGATTTTTTTGCCGCGAATCACACCCTAAAAAATATGTGATTTTCGGAAAATGGCCCAAAACGGACGTTTTTGCGAAAAAAATCGCAAAAAAAAAAAGGAATTTATTACATTTTGCCCAAGGTGTGTAAATCTTATGAAATATTTAGGGAAGAACAAATGTTTAAACAGTGTTTGCAAAAGAAGTAGACACCTTGGCTATTGTAACAGAGAAAAGTGGAATAGTCTATTGGGATAAGAATTAACAGAGCTAGATAATAAAATCTTACACTGTCATCAAAAACTTTATGCCATAGCATAACTAATTATGTCATGCCACAGCGGTTAGAGCTTTGACGACCCAGACATAATTTTAAGTATAAGATTTGGAAGAGCATTCAATGTAAAAGAGAGTGTTCTTGTAACTGTTAGGAGCTGCTTGGGCAGCGCTACCCCGGCAGGCTTGAGACGACGCGCCCCGGCTGTTGCTTGGCAGCCGGGACGCCGCAGCGTCATCAGTCCCGCACTTCCGCCGGATCCAGACGCGCGCCCGGCAGCTCTGATACAACTCCTTCCTCCCCTGCCGCAGCGGTTGCCTAGGCGACGGGGGACGCCAGGCGGCCGCGGGGAGGAAGGGGCAGTCAGCAAGCCTCACGCAGCTGATTAGCAGCAGCTGTGGGGGACACCTTTTGGCGCCCTATTTAAGCTCCTGGGCGAGACACTCTGACGCCGGTGATAGTTCCTACCTTTTTGGTCAGAGTGTTCCCGGTTCCAGGTCCCTGTCGGTTTCTGTTCCTGTCCTGCTTCCAGCATTCCAATGCCTTTCGCTGCTCGTTTTCTGAGGGAAATCCCTCCTTGTCTATATCATCATCTGTCAGATAAGTGGGGTTTTTTTCCCTATCTTTTCAGCTCCTGTATTTTCAGCCTAAGTGCTTTCATTTTTGTATTGTTACACCCATTGTTTACCACGCTGCTCCTAGAGGGTTCTGTACCACCTGCATACATCTCACCGTCTGTATATTGTTTGGTCTGGTACCCCTCTAGGTTTAGGTGGTTTAAGTACCATCATTTGAGTATTGTTACTCCTGTATGCCATTTATTGTTAAAGTACCATCCTTTGAGTATTGTTACTCCTGTATGCCATTTATTGTTAAATTACCATCCTTTGAGTATTGTTACTCTTGTATGCCATTTTATTGCTAAATACCATCCCTTGAGTATTGTTACTCTCGGTGCCATTTGTTGCAAGAACTACCACCTACAAGCAGTGTCCCTCCTGTAGTACCATTTTACGGTCACCCCTTTTATAGGGTTGGGGGGTCCTCGCCTGTGGTGTTCCAGTCAGTTTGTCCCCTTGTCCTCTGTTGGCCTTGACAGCCGCGTTGTCACACGTAAGACTTGGTGGCATCGGGGGCGGAGCCTGACTAACGGGCTCTGTCGAATGCGGCTATTTTAGGTGAAGCCTTAGCCCTTGCACGCGTCCGTCAATTCTACCCAGAGGCAACGGAGTTAGGGTTGGCGAGGACTCTACGGATCCTAACATTATAACCGGCCAAAAAAGAGAAACATATTGCTATTCTTAGGGGATCCGCTCTCTTATCATGGATAGTGATCAACAGGCCACAGGCCACGCGCTGGTAGGGCAGATGCATACTCTCACCCAGAAGCTCCAGGAGCTTACTCTCAGGTTTAATACACAGGAGGAGCGGGTGCATGGGGCCTTATCCTCATCTAGAAACCCTGAGCCTAAGGTAAACCTCCCTGATCGTTTTTCTGGGGATCGTTCCCAGTTTTTTAACTTTAGGGAGGCTTGCAAATTGTATTTCAAACTCCGGCCGGTATCCTCAGGTACGGAGTCTCAAAAAGTGGGAATTATCATCTCGCTTCTCCAGGGAGATCCTCAGTCCTGGGCATTTGGGCTCCCCGCTGGGGATGTGACTCTCACGTCTGTTGATTCATTTTTTACTGCCATGGGATTATTATATGATGACCCAGACCGGGCTGCCTCCGCCGAAGCAAATCTTCGAGCTCTACGGCAGGGTAAGGGAACTGCGGATGCATACTGCACCCAGTTCCGGAGATGGGCTATAGATTCCGGGTGGAATGACCCAGCCCTCCGTAGTCAGTTCAGGATAGGCTTGTCTGAGGGTCTTAAGGACGCCCTGGTCCATTACCCCACTCCCACATCCCTTGATGGGATCATACAGTTGGCCATCAAGGTAGACCGGCGTTTTCGCGAACGCCAGAGGGAAAGAGACTCAGGGGTGTTGCCCTCACAGTCATCTGGGGATGCCCTGGAGAATTTGGGTGAAGAACCTATGCAAATAGGGGCTACTTGCCTGTCCACTGCTGAAAAGAACCGTAGGAGGACCCGAGGCTTATGTCTCTACTGTGGGGGTCAGGGGCACCGCGCAGTAGCTTGCCCATTGAAATCAGTAAAAGACAGGGCCTAGGTGAATTCGGGGGGGTTCATTTAGGCCTATCTAGTTTCTCTCCCCTAGGTTCTATCTTGTTGCAGGTCATTGTCGCTAGTGGTAATTTGTCGTCTGAGGTGTCTGCCTTTGTGGATTGCGGGGCGGCCGGCAATTTCATGGATATAAGGTTAGTCCGCGCATTAGGGCTCGAGCCTATACCCTTAGTTAATACCTTGTCAGTCTGTGGATTGGACGGCCTTCCGCTCTCCAACGGCAGCATTTCCTCATGCACTCCTTGTATTCGTTTGTCCGTGGGAGCTCTTCATTCGGAAGAGATCTCTTTCTACATTTTTTACTGTCCGTGGGCTCCTCTGGTACTGGGTTTACCGTGGTTAAAGAAACATAATCCCAATATTGACTGGGTTACAGGTGAGATCACGCGGTGGGGGTCGTCTGGTTCCAACAACTGCCTCACGCTTCCTCTCCGGGCCTCGCACTCAGTCGTCTCTTCCCTGCCTCTTCCCTATAGGGAATTTGCCGACGTATTTTCTAAAAAGGAAGCCGATACATTGCCCCCTCACCGCGCTTTTGACTGTGCCATTGATCTTGTCCCCAATTCCCGGTTGCCCAAGGGGAGGCTTTATGCCTTATCGGTTCCTGAATCCCAGGCCATGGACCTTTACATCAAGGAAAGTCTCGAGAAAGGATTTATTCGTCCCTCCAAGTCACCGGTGGGCGCGGGTTTTTTCTTTGTAGAAAAGAAGGACGGGTCACTGCGTCCTTGTATTGATTTTCGGGCCCTTAACAAGATAACTATAAAAAATTCATACCCATTACCCCTCATTTTGGTCTTATTTGATCAGATTCGAGAAGCAGTCATCTTTTCTAAGATCGATTTAAGGGGAGCATACAACCTCATCAGAGTTCGCCAGGGAGATGAGTGGAAGACCGCGTTTAATACCCATTCTGGCCACTACGAATACCTGGTGATGCCGTTTGGACTAGCCAACGTGCCCGCGGTCTTCCAGAAGTTTATCAACGAGGTGCTACTGCCATTCTTAGGAATTTTCGCTGTGGTCTACCTGGACGACATTTTAATTTTCTCCAAGAGTCTTACCGAACACCGCCAACATGTTTGTATGATCCTCCAAAAACTGCGGGAGAACCAGTTGTACGCTAAATTAGAAAAGTGTGAATTTGAAGTCGCTCAGATCTCCTTTCTAGGGTACATAATCTCACCCAAGGGCTTCTCTATGGATCCATGTAAGGTTCAGGCTATCTTATCATGGGCCCGTCCCACCAACCTCAAAGCAGTCCAAAGATTCTTAGGCTTTTCTAATTATTACCGTAAATTTATTCGGTCTTTTTCTCAGATTGTTGCTCCCATCGTCGAGCTTACTCGTAAGGATGCCGATCCCAGTCATTGGTCCCCACAGGCGATCGAATCTTTCGAATTATTAAAGAAAGCCTTTTGCTCTGCTCCCATTTTACACCATCCGGATCCCAGATTCCCATTTGTGGTTGAGGTGGATGCCTCGGATATTGGGGCTGGGGCCGTTCTTTCTCAGAAAAATACTCTCGATCAAAAGATCCACCCTTGTGCCTACTTCTCCCGCAAGTTTTCCTCGGCCGAGAGGAACTATGATGTGGGGAACCGGGAGTTGCTGGCTATAAAGTGGGCATTTGAGGAATAGCGCCATTGGCTGGAAGGCGCAAAACATGTCATCACGGTGATCACGGATCATAAAAACCTGGCCTATATCGAGTCAGCCAAAAGACTGAATCCGTGACAGGCGCGATGGGCATTATTTTTTACCAGGTTTCGTTTTCTTATCACCTTCAGACCAGGGCCAAAAAACGTTAAAGCAGATGCTCTTTCCCGGAGTTTTTTAACCCGTCTTGTTACCAATTCTAATGAATCTCCCATTCTCCCGTCTTCCATCATCCATGCCGGTTTAACCCAGGATTTGGCCTCTTGTGTCATCGCCTCCCAGTCGTTAGCTCCCCAGGACTCCCCACAAGGTCGTCTATTTGTTCCCAAGGAACTGCGTGAATTAGTCATCAAGGACTTTCATTCTAGCAGACTCGCCGGACACCATGGCATTACCAAAACCCTAGAACATCTGTCCCGAGCAGTCTGGTGGCCTGCCATGAAACAGGATGTGTCTCGTTTCGTTTCTTCTTGTCAGACTTGTGCCAGACATAAGTCTTCACGACTGTCACCTGTGGGTCAGCTTCTGCCATTGTCCATTCCAAAAAGGCCGTGGTCTCATATTGCTATGGACTTCATTGTGGATCTTCCTCCTTCTGCCCATTGCACTACCATTTGGGTCACGGTGGATCGCTTTAGTAAAATGGCACACTTCGTTCCCTTGCGTAAGCTTCCCACAGCCAGGGACTTAGCTCAGTTGTTTGTTACACATATTTTCAGGCTGCATGGCCTCCCAGAGAATATTGTCTCAGATAGGGGTACGCAGTTCGTGGCCACGTTTTGGAGACGATTTTGCTCCAGGTTAGGGATACAGGTCAATCTCTCCTCTGGGTATCACCCGCAGTCCAATGGGCAGACCGAGAGGGTAACCAGGCGTTAGAACAGTATTTGCGTTGTTTCATATCTAAATGTCAGAGTAATTGGGCGGAGCTGTTACCATTGGCCGAGTTCGCCTATAACAACGCCTATCATGTGGCATCCAAGAAGTCTCCTTTTTTGGCAACTTCGGGTTTCATCCCAAGTGTAATTCTTTTGATGTCCCCATGGATTCCTTGTGGTCTTCTTCCTCTGCGGTGTCTCTTCTTCAAAGGGCTTGGAAGAAGGTGCACCTCGCCCTCGGACAGTCCGCAGCGCGCTCCAAGATCTTTTTTGACAGACACAGGAGACCGTGTTCTTTTAAGGTCGGTCAAAGAGTCTGGTTGTCAACTCGACATGTCAAACTTCGCCAGAGATGTCCCAAACTGGGGCCCAAATTTATCGGGCCTTTCCTGATTACCGAACAAATCAATCCAGTTGCGTTCAGGTTGAGGCTACCCAGATCATTGAGAATTAATAGTGTCTTTCATTGTTCTCTACTCAAACCGGTCGCACTTACTTCCCGGTCCTTGCCCCTTCAAAGCCGCAAACCCATTTTTATTCAGGGACACAAGGAATTTATTGTTGAACGTATCTTGGATTCCAAAGTGGTCCGGGGTCAACTAAAATTTTTGGTCCATTGGAAGGGTTTCGGGGATGAAGAGAGGTCTTGGGTGCCCGAGAGGTTTCTTCATGCGCCCAGGTTAAAGACTGAGTTTTTAAAGAGGTTCCCGTCCAAACCCGGTTCTAAGGGTTCGGTGACCCCTCCTCAAGGGGGGGGTACTGTTAGGAGCTGCTCGGGCAGTGCTACCCCGGCAGGCTTGAGACGACGCGCCCCGGCTGTTGCTAGGCAGCCGGGACGCCGCAGCGTCATCAGTCCCGCACTTCCGCCGGATGCAGACACGCGCCCGGCAGCTCTGATACAACTCCTTCCTCCCCTGCGACGGGGGACGCCAGGCGGCCGCGGGGAGGAAGGGGCAGTCATCAAGCCTCACGCAGCTGATTAGCAGCAGCTGTGGGGGACTCCTTTTGGCGCCCTATTTAAGCTCCTGGGCGAGACACTCTGACGCCGGTGATAGTTCCTACCTTTTTGGTCAGAGTGTTCCCGGTTCCAGGTCCCTGTCGGTTTCTGTTCCTGTTCTGCTTCCAGCATTCCAGTGCCTTTCGCTGCTCGGTTGCTGAGGGAAATCCCTCCTTGTCTATATCATCATCTGTCAGATAAGTGGGGGGGGTTTCCCTATCTTTTCAGCTCCTGTATTTTCAGCCTAAGTGCTTTCATTTTTGTATTGTTACACCCATTGTTTACCACGCTGCTCCTAGAGGGTTCTGTACCACCTGCATACATCTCACCGTCTGTATATTGTTTGGTCTGGTACCCCTCTAGGTTTAGGTGGTTTAAGTACCATCATTTGAGTATTGTTACTCCTGTATGCCATTTATTGTTAAAGTACCATCCTTTGAGCATTGTTACTCCTATATGCCATTTATTGTTAAATTACCATCCTTTGAGTATTGTTACTCTTGTATGCCATTTTATTGCTAAATACCATCCCTTGAGTATTGTTACTCTCGGTGCCATTTGTTGCAAGAACTACCACCTACAAGCAGTGTCCCTCCTGTAGTACCATTTTATGGTCACCCCTTTTATAGGGTTGGGGGTTCTCGCCTGTGGTGTTCCAGTCAGTTTGTCCCCTTGTCCTGACGGCCGCGTTGTCACACGTAAGACCTGGTGGCATCGGGGGCGGAGCCTGACTAACGGGCTCTGTCGAACACGGCTATTTTAGGTAAAGCCTTAGCCCTTGCACGCGTCCGTCAATTCTACCCAGAGGCAACGCAGTTAGGGTTGGCGAGGACTCTACGGATCCTAACAGTAACATCTAAAAGATTTGTAATATATTTATGCCACATGCCTCTCTATCTTTTATTGTTCTGTATATATAAGCTTGCAATACTAAATACTCATTCTCATTAAATTACTTGGAGTATCTTGTTCCAGTTTGAATTACAGTAAGAATAATTCCCTGGGTAGTAATAGTATAAAACTATTCAATTTAATAGCAGAAAAATCGGAAAAACTGTAATTCCACAGTATACTGCAGAATGAAGTTTTCTCTTTCATGCGCGACCTGTTATGTTAGTTTTTATGTAGACGTTACCCATGCAGATCCATGAGCTGCCAGGTTCAGTCTGACTGCAGAGAATCGCACAGTATGCAGAATATTTCCCACTAATTGAATAGCTCCTGCACGTAATGTAACATTATATGGATTTTGAGCAAAGTGATATTGCAGATACTTTGATTAAAAATATGTTAAACTGTAAAAACAGATTTTTTTTTGTAGATATTTCCTTCAGTGGAAGTACAGATGGAGCGCCTCTCGCTATTGCTCCGCCAGAATTTGGTCTCTGGCGGGGACCCGGGTCGACCCTCGGCGAGGTGGCGGGGACCCGGGGGGAGCCCCATTGTAAGGCGACGCGCGCGCATCCCCTTATGGCGGCTGGCGGGGGATGGTGGCTGGCGAATCTTCCGCCATCCCCTGCAATAGGGAGAGGCGCCCCATCTGTATGATGATTTGAACACTGTGTATGCCATTCATATTGCTGAATACCACTACTGTGACACAGTACTATTCTCTCTGGTTATGTTATACATGTATAATCATTTTCACAAGTGCAACTACAGCAGTTGTTTACCAAAGCATTATGGTTTGTCAGATAAGAAGATTGTTTTTGAAAAGCTTCTTTTGAGTAATGAGAGAAGATTTGTCGGCAGTGCAAGCTTGTATAACGAGCAGGTTAAAATAATGTTAAGCGGTTAAACAGTAAAAACATATAGCATATTTCTTGCCTTGTATCAACATTATTGCTCTTATTAAAATAAAAAAAAATTAAAGACTGAACCAAGTGGATAAGATACTCAGGGGTTGAGTGGTGATTTGTGAATATACATTAATTTACATCTGTTTGTGAACAGACTTAACGCCTTTGCTGCTTTAACTATCAGCTTTCAAATAAAGGGTTTACATAGTTTTGTGGGATCAGAATGGTGTATTTGGACATTACAACACCTCACAGCCAGTCCCTAGCTCACATTTGCCTACCTTTAAAGTTTCCTCTCCAGGTGCCCACCACCAGAATTATTAAATGCATACAGTATTTAAGACATGTCTGTTTTCATAAATTTGCCCAGGCAGACACTAGTATTCTTTATGCTTTTCCAGCAGGAATAGATTGCACAAAATGGCGGAACTGAGTTCTGTGATGTTAGTGTATTATAATGCTTAATATTTGTAGACACTCCCTTACTAATGGGTGAAACTGGTTGAATCTGAAGGTACAAAAACGGTATTGAAACTGCAATATACTGTACCTTTACAACATGCAATATGAAAGGGGTTTAACTGGCTTTTGACCTGTTTTAAGACACGTTTACAAAAATGGGATGAAAGCAGGTGTTTGCTATGTGAAACCAGCTTTAAAGAATTCTCTTGTGACCAGAATGAGTTTGTGTGACTGATTTCCTATACTCTGTGGATTTACATACTGTACTTAAGAAAATAATTCCGAGGATCAGTGTTGCCACAAAAGGGAGTCTTTGTAGGACTTCAACAAGGGCATGCTTTTGCCTTGTGAAAAAAATTTCAGCTGGCGCCCTGCACAGCCACCAAACTCAGAGGCTTTTACATTTGGCCATTGGTGCCCATGTTTCAAAAATGTATTGCTTCAGGTCTATCCAATGAACCAGTAGTATATGCCAAATGTATTGAGGATCTGTGTTCATTCATTCATACATTCAGGAAATGTCCATATTGTCTTCCCGACAATCCATAATGGGCAGATAAGAAAATACTCTTGTATTTAGCAGGCTATATGATATTTAAGATAATTCTCTTACATTATGAGGATAGCAGAAATAAATATCAGTTATCATTGCTCACCAAGTGATGCATCTTAAAAATTTAAAATACCCCTTTTTTTGGGACAACCAATCAGCTTAGGCTGCATATTGGAGCATATATTTCATATAGTAACCAGCCCATAAAAATGGCGGAACAACATAACAGTAACATTTGTGCCAGTGCCTATGCCGGTTTGAATGGAGGAACACTTAAATTTCTCTGTCAGATGCCATCTAGTGGGTATCTGTGTGCGCAGCACTTGAATTCTCCAATTAGCGGTGAGGAGCAACATAGCCTTTAAACATAGATAGATAGATGTGTTTGTAGAATAATTTCATATTTACTGTATATATAACTTGCAATCATTGCTTTTTAAATTTACATTTTAGCACATTGCTCCCATGTCACACATTGCTAAGCAGATTACTTTGTATAGGAGCACATATTCCATCTGTTAAGCACAGTTTTTTTAAACCAAAGTAATTTTCTATGAAAGATATAACTCGTGTTATGATCTTGAAGGTATGAGCTGCGAAGACGGCTGCTAAGAGTACAGTTCAGTCCCAGAGGACAGGTAGTAAAATAATAAATATTTGTTCTGTGTGGCTTGCTGCTCAGCTGATTATTTTTCAGGTGGATTGTCTGTATGCTGCCTGTGGAACCTGCAGGCAGATATTACATCTTCCTTTCTTACTCTGATAATCCGTCTATGAATACAGAAAGAAGAAATCACTCACAGCTTTATCGCTTTCCTTTTGGAGTAAAAGTATATATTACACGCTATTCATGGAGTTTGTCTGTAGTCTGCAATATTCTGATAATATTTTACCCTGTTGTGTATCACATTTACCATTATGACTTTTGGACATTACTGTTTTTTGCATTTCCTGTTTTTACCAAAATGTAAACTTTTCAATTTAGTATTTTTAACTCTTGATAAATGTTAAAATTTCTATTTTCCTACAACATAAATGCCACCCGTCTCCCTTCCAAACGTCCACCCCCCTGCCGCCGCTAATTCCCATCAGTAACATACGAGAGGATGTGTGTCGAAAACACATCCCCTAGCATGCCTCCACTGCAGGCGAAATCATTCAATGGTCGCCGACCATCGACTGATTTTTCCTGCCTTCACAAATTGCGTGCGCTTAGACGAAGACGGGGCGGGCAGCTGACGTCCTGTGACAGTAGCTGCCCTCCCCGTCAGGCATCGGCCTGCCTGCGTACCTATGGGAATGCCCAGCGTTTTCATAGGAACGCCCATAAAACGATGGGTGTTCCTATGGGCAAGCCCCAATTCTGCCGCTGTCCGCCCCGGCCCACCCCGATGCTTACGCTTGCAAGTCACAGACGCCACTTGAAAAGTGGAGCTGCACATGCGTATAGTAGACCATGCCTCCTTTACCTGTTTCATTTTGGCGGCATGCCCTCAGCTCCTACATCTGAGGAGGAGAATGTACAGTATGCTAAGCACATGCAGAAGCTCTTAGCACAAGCACTATGCACATGCTAAGCAGAGTGAGTGGCAGGGGGATTTCCACTGACCCCCACCCCCCACACACACACCAAGGGACACTGCTACCCAAGGGTGGGACAGCACTACAGTCCCCCAATAAAAGGGAATGTCCCACTTAAATTGACCAATGTTGTACTGGGAGGCTAATTGCCCACCATGGGGGTTCTAAAGTGTGACAATATGGGGCGGGTTTGGAATGTGACATCGTGACAAGGAAGATGTCATGACATCAGCCTACCTGCCCACCTGCCTGCAACAGCTCCTCTTCTCCCGCCCAGCCTGCAGCCACCACAGGGTCAGTCAATAGCTGATAACGGCGATAAAAAGGTTAAAGATTTGTTCCAGGCCCCACCCACCTAAAAAGTGTACAGGGTCAAAAATCACCAGGGCCTACTGGTGAATCCTCCATTTCCCTACTGTGCCAGTCCAAGCCTGCTCCTGACTAATGGCAAGGCTTACTAAAAGGCTCTGTGTCACTCACCCAGATATTTATACTCTTGCTTTCATGTTAGAAACTGATGATTTTTCCACAGAAACACCTAAAATCTATCATAACAAAATTGCAGAAATGATACAAATACAATGTAAATTCCTGCTTGCATTTCAATCATTTGAAAATTACCAATATCAATGCACAGTCATGAAGAAAATAAAGCAATAAAATAAAATTGTGAACTATCATCAAAAGAGAATGTTTATCACTAACATTCACCCTCGCTGCCTTTCTATTTCATTGCACTTTGTCATTTTTTACTTCACATGGTCTGGCTAACAGCCAAAATATTCTGTTTCCACAGAGCAAACAGTGTAAATTAACAACTGTTCCAGAAGATCCAGCTTTCTTGATGGATGCTCTCCAGATTTTTGTGACATTCTAATATTATAGTGTTTGTGAAAAAAATAGCTTTTCTAGAGTCCATGAAAGGTTGTGTTTATCCCTTCTAGTATGTAGAAGGATGCACTGAAATTGCTCATGTTGCAGTTGAGTTTAAATGAAACCAAAATGTTATTGAGTAAACTTGCATTTTGTAAATACTTATCATAATTACACATAAATTAAATTTTGTAAAAAAAAATAAAAAATCGGTACTTATGTATTGATTGTAATCAATAATTAATAGTTTTCTATATATGTTTTCAACTGAACCAAACCAAAGCCAATGCTTGAGGGTAGTTTTGTCAAAACAAAGACACAATGATGAATCAGAAACCAAATCAATAACACGGGAGTCAATGCACATCTCTTATATATACACCTTTTATATTGTACACCTCAACCTTTTGCATCCTCCATACCTCCAAATCTTCCCCTCCGATCCCTTTACTCTTGCACAATTTATGTGTCAATGATCTGTCTTCCTCTTCCCTCTAAATTTCAATCAAGCAGGGCCATCTTCAATCCTGTTCTAATTACTTACCTTTTCTCGCCAACTATACTTGTACCTCTTCCCTGGACTCTCTGCCCCATGACTTGGCTCCCTCATTGCACCTCTTCCAATGACTCTTTCCACACTATTGGGCACAGGCTTGCTCTGTATACTTGCTGGTGGGTGCTCAAGCCAAAAATATAGGGGAGAGGCTTCATGGGAAAGGGGCGTGGCCACAAAATAATACTGATTTATATTACAGCACAGTTGTCTCCAGTATTCAAATTATGGCAACAGTGCCAAATACATAAATGCCCACACAGTGCAGGTACAAAAATCCCCCCCACAGTGCCAAATACATAAATGCCCCACAGTACCAAATACATAGATGCCCCCACAGTGCAGGTACATAAATGCCCACACAGTACCTGTGCCAGCGACGAGGGAGGGGGAGTGCGGTGGGACACGGGCAAGTAGGCCACTGCTGAGCGGGTGGGTGCTCATCAATTTCTGTGGCTGCTCGGGCCCTCAAGCACCCACAGAATCGGCACCTATGTATAATATATACAAACAATACAGAGTTCCAATAAAGGAGGCACAAGGATGGGTATTTCAAAGAAGAGGTGCATAGCATAATTCAAGCACTTTCGGGGAAACATCCCCGTCATCAGGATAGCAGCCATTGCAGGAAAAATATGGATAACAAGCGTGACATTCAAAAAACACAGACTTATACATACCTGCTCCATTAGCACGCACCCCACGCCGAACGTCCATCCTCCCGGAGCCGCCTCCTCCCGCTTCCTGTAGTTCGCCGGATGTCATCACTGGAGCGCAACTGTATGCGTTTCAGCTTCCAACTTCCGCGTTCCACCAGTCCGCCTGAGGACTCCTTCAGCTGCCAGAGGACCAGCGTCAGCGGTAGTATGTCTGCAATGGAACAAAGAAAACAGTGAACACCCACATAAATAATTATATATTATACAAAATAAAAAAAAAAACTAATATCAACTTGGGCAGGTATCTAGTGAAACAAAACAATAATGAGATAATGAAAAAAAAAATAAAAAAAATATGCAAAATGCACAATATAAATGCTGAATCAAGTGCCGATGATGTATGGCCACATTACTAACTATTCATCAGAGCAATAGCACGACAATCCATTACTGGCATTGGAATCTGGAAAGTCAGGATAAACTATTCCAGTTGATTTTATCATTTAGCCCTCGCGTCTGATAGTGCCCAGCCTCAGTATCCACTGGGTCTCTTTGATCAAAAGCCTTTTGGTCCTATATCCCCCCCTGCGCAATGGGTGGGACCTGGTCAATAATAAAATATCTGAGTGATTCCAGGGAGTGACCTGCCTGTTTAAAATGTCTAGCAACAGGTTGGTCCACCTCCTTGCCGTTTAGAGTAAGGTGGATGGCTGACCGATGGGCCGCCATCCTTTCTTTAAATTTACGGGTAGTTTGACCTACGTACAGTACCTCAAGCCACAAGGGCATATAATTATGTACACCACGTAGGTTGACGAACACGTGAGTACTGAACGAATGTCCTACAGTACTTCTTGGTACAACGGGGATGGTCAAATACTTTACAGCTAACCATGAATTTGCACGTAGCCTATATGCCACAACTGTAGCACCCAGGGGGTTTACTATATACGTTGGGGGGAATCACAGGTTGCTAGTTAGTAATGTCGGCATGTACCAGCCGATCTCTTAAGTTCCTCCCCCTGGTGTATGCCAACAGGGGTTTATGGTCCTTAAGACCCACTAGTTCTTTATCCGTTTGGACTATGGGCCAATGGGGAGTGGTAGCGTACAGCTGTGGACGAGGGAAGTTAGGTTTAGGAGCTAGTGAGGGGAGTTCGTTTTAGGTGCAGGGGGAGGGGTTAGGTTTAGGCACTAATGAGGAGGTATATTGTAAGGCAATGGAGGTGGAGGGTTAGGGTTAGGCTGCTGCAAAGGACAACTAGGCTGAGAGGGGTAGGGGGGTGAGCGTTAGTGTACTCACAAAATCCCTGTTGGGATTCTCCATTCTGGAATTCCAGGGTCAGTCCTTTGACCACCAGAACAAATTGTTTGTATGTATGTATGTATGTATATGTATATATATATATACCTTCTTAGGGCGGCACTCACTTCTTCAAGAAAACACAAACTCAAGGAGTAATTGAAATCTACGTTTCGGAGCTTTAATCACACAATTAAATAAGCACTCCGTCCGTACCGGAAGTGCGTCACACAGGGGATGCATAATGCGTTCCATTGTGTTCCAAAAGATCACAAAGTAAATGGGAATCATATTAATAGGTAAATGATTGGTAAGGGATGCTCCTAATACTAATTTACTTTGTGATCATTTACCTATTAATACGATTCCCATTTACTTTGTGATCTTTTGGAACACAATGGAACGCATTATGCATCCCCTGTGTGATGCACTTCCGGTACGGACGGAGTGCTTATTTAATTGGAACACCCAACATTACCCTATAAATGACTGAGTGACATCGAACCTGTTTTATACCCACTGTGCGACATTACTAGTTTACACCACAAGTAATTTAGCCGCTATTAGACGGCTGGAACGCATAACATGGAACGCATGATGCGTTTCCGGTCCACCTTACTTCCTAGTTGGACGTGTATACCGCATTGAGCGGTTGGAACGCACAACACGGAACGCATGACGCGCTTCCGGTCCACCTTACTTCTGGGTTGGACGTTTGTACCACAATGAGCGGTTTCTACAGGTTTGTTCACCCCACGATTGCTTTATATGCTGTTATGGATACTGTCTTAACGTCCACATATGTATTCTGGCATTTGTATTATCTATTTTCGCTGGTTGGTCACATGCATTTGGTTTGGGCTGTCTGACAGTGAGTGATAAGGTCATTTCCTTCAGGCAGGTATAAAGGTTGGCCCGGTGAGGCAGTTCAGGTGTATCCTCTCCTGAGGATGGATGCCAGGTTGGTTGTCTGAAGGAATTTTGTTCTTGGCTGCTTTATATCCTGATGATGGTCCTGTGTGGACCGAAACGTTACGTCGGTATGTCAGCATTTATTTATCTTATGGATTAAAAACCGTTTGAAATTTTATCAAATTGGTGAGTGCCCTTTTTCTCCAACATATACTTTGATGTTCAGTCATCTGTGGGAGCACCCCCCATTCAACCAGATATTAACTAGAGTGCGGACTTTACATAAAAATTATATATCTATATATATATATATATATATATATATATATATATATATATATATATATATATATATATATATAATAGTCCAAGATCCCACTGAGGAATAAAAAGCACTCAGGAGACGGTATAAATGAATAAAAAAAAACACAGTGTATTTTTGTGGTTTATTTATTTATTTTTTTATTCATTTATACCATCTCCTGAGTGCTGTTTATTCCCCAGTGGGATCTTGGACTATTGTATTGCATTACATTCTGGCACCGGGGGCAGCTGACTGCATTATCTGTGGAGTGCCGGCAGACTTTGGAAATGTATATATATATATATATATATATATATATATATATATATATATATATATATATATATATGACGTGCGGTGGCACCCGGAGGCAATAATTAGGCAGACAAATGCAGCATGCGGATCAAACGTTTTTGATATTTACTTTATAAATTAGCATGTCCAATTTAAATTGGACATTCTACACAAACATCACCAAGGACAATCCGTGAACTAAGGACACCTGTCATCCATCTACATTTAAAACCATCCGGAAAGCAATCCGAGGCAGCTTCAAACTTAATGAAGTCATCCAGGTCTACCATCCTTCCGGTCAGAGTAACCTACTCCATCTATGGACTCTGTTTCTGGGACCCACTCACATGCTATTTCATGGGATTCAACAAACCATGATGTCCGCATGGTAATATGCCCATACAAATGTCAGTTTGCATTGTGATGATTAATACATTGTTTGATGCTGAATGTCCACGTATTTTAATATTTTTTAATATTTACTATAAATTTTTTAAGGAATTCCATAATTACAGCTAAATAATTATAATAAAATATATTGTAAAGGATACACTATACTATACTATATATTTTTTTGTCAGCCTGCGCTGGTACACCACCTTGTTCTGTTACCTGTTTACCCCTGCTGGTTGGAAAGAGACTGCATAATAGAGCCTACAACCACACTACTTACCTGTCACGTGTGCACCTGCTTACCACTTGCTTACCCCTGCTGGTTAAAAAAAGACTGTGTAACAAGATCTGAAACCTGTTAACACAATATGCCTGCTAACAAAGGGGAGAAATGACGCTGCTCTCACGGTGTGTTTGTGGAAAAAGAAGACCTGATGGAAGATGAAGGAACTTCATGTCATCTGGTCTACAATCACAACTCAGTACCTGAGCTGTTGGTTATAGTAGTAATAATAATAATAATAATAATAATAAGCTATTAACCATACTACACCAGCATATATGTCTTTACTTATCACAAAATATCTCCAATCTCAACCACTCCGCTCTGCACAAGATCTGCGTCTCTCTTCTGCATGTATCACTAACTCCCATTTACTTTTACAGGACTTTCATTAGGCTGCTCCCACCCTATGGAATGCCCTTCCACACACATTAAGACTCTCTACTAGCCTCCAAACTTTCAAGTGTTCCCAGAAAACTCACCTCTTCAGGCAAGCCTGAGGCAAGAAAGGTGTGGTGTGCTCCCTTGGGTGCACAGACAGGCGCGACCAGGGGTGTTTTGTCAAGAGCTGCCACTTGATGTTGGGGTTGTCAGCCCCAGTAAGCCCAAGCAAAGTAAAAAGAAAAAGAAGTGGCGCTGGTTTTGATGAAAGGTCATGCAAAATTTAATAACAATTAAAATACATAACATAAAAGACACAACAATAAATTAAAATGAATAAAATAATGATTATAAATCAGGACCGGAGGCTGAGAATTGTGGACCAATAAATGGTTTGTTGTAACGGAATGGGGGTACAACTGTTTGATGAAATGAGTGTGCCCGATGGGCTGATATTTACCACTGATGGTTGGGGTTTGTCCTATCCCAGATGCACAATTGCAGAGATGTCCTCAGATGGATGCGACAATAGAGCCACTGGGGCGAGAACCCATTGATGTTGTGGGGCTAGATGTTATAAGCCACGGGTTTCTTGCATCGCTAGAGGTTCCAATCTCTGGGATGATGTCAGGCAGGTGTCCTCAGGGTTGGTTGTATTAGTGCGACCAACTGGTCAATGATTTCAGACGGGATGTCCAACCTTGATTACTGCACATGGAATGGACCAATGTGGTGGCAAAGGATGGCCAGCAGTTGTGAGGGTGTTGGGATGAGATATCCTCTGTGTGAGGAAAGTGGGCAACCAAAGTCGCTTGAGCAGTCCTCACAGTGGGGATAAGGTGAGGGTCAGCTGATCCGGTCCTGGATAAACCACTGACGCGTTTCGCTGCTTGAAAAGTTGCAGCTTTATCAAAGTCTGAGGCAAGTCTGAAGAGGCACTTATGAATTATATAGCTTCTCTTCTGGACTTGCAACTTGGTGGGACTGCTATGCTACAGTATTACTGGTGCCTGTCCTTGTGTTTCCCTCCTTTATCCCTATAGATTGTAAGCTTGCAGCAGGGCCCTCCTACCTCCAAGTCTGTCTGTTGTTATCGCAACGGAATCTGCTGCGCTATATAAGAAACTGCAAATAAATAATAATGCAATAATGCATAATGTGTTCTTTTGAGTAGCTTTGCAAAGCATTTTATGTTATTAAGCTCGAAATAATATTAGTTTAGCTGTCACCTGAAATATGGTCACCTGAACAATTGTTGCAAATCTGTGTTTGTATCCTGTTATTTAAAGGCATGATGTTTTAATGCTTATGGCAGCCTCAAATTTAGTAGCAATATGAAGTATAACAAAAGCACAGCTTTACATCTACAGTACATTACATGGTAGACATCAAACCTCCATGAATTCAGTAAAGCTTCAGAACTACAGTATAAGACACATCAGAGTTGGAGAAAAGAGAATACATTTTTGGCAAGCTTTTAATGTACATTAATATACAGTATCCATTGGCTAACAAAATACTTTTTATAGACCCTTGGTAACTATATGGTCAATGTACAGTATTACAGGGAGAAGTGGTATCAGGGCTATTATGTGCACCTCTATCATTATCTGCACTGCTATCGTTAATTCCTAATCAAATTCAGCAGCTGCAGGTGTTGTTGCCATACTGACAGCAACTGTAATGGCTGTTGCAACTCTGTCTTGTGACTAGGGGCCTTATTCTGGTTCACTCCTTCTGGCAAATTACTTCTTAGAGGGACATAACCATAAGCACTGCAGGTGGGGTAGATGATACCTGTGCAGAGAGAGTTAGATTTGGGTGGGGTTTTACTTCAAAGTGAGAGATCTATATTGTAGTGTAAAAATAAAGCAGTCAGTATTTTCCCTGCACAAAAACAAAATAACTCACCCAAATCTAATTCTCTCTGCACAGGTATCATCTACCCCACCTGCAGTGCTTATGGTTTTGTCCCTCTAAGAAGTAATTTGCCAAAAGGAGTGAACCAGAATAAGGCCCCTAGTCACAAGACAGAGTTGCAACAGCCATTACAGTTGTTGTCAGTCCATCTAAGAAGGAATTTGCCAGAAGGAGTGAACCACAAATGCTGACCGTTCATAAATCAGGCAGGAGGCAGGCGCGCAATACAAAATATTGTAGCTGCGCTATGCCTCCTGTCCCACACCGCCGCACATAAGACACCTGCTTGGCGGGTGTCATAGATCAGGGGAAGTACTATCCCCTGCCATAAGGCACGGGGATAGCGCATATTCCCCTGATCGTCAGTTAATAAATCTACCCTTAAGGCCCTAGTTCTTCCTTCACCTACGTAAAGAGCCATACCGGCTGATATGATATGTACTGTATCATACAATTACCTTTGTATATGTTAAATACCCCCAAAAAATTATGACACTTTGAATATTCTGGGAACAGCATTGAGGACAATAATTGAGAAATTATGAGAACGTTTTATATATAATATGCAAGGCATGAAATCCATATTAATGATAAATGTATTTATGTTTAACATTAAAATAAGCAAATCAAACAATATGAATGATAGGTACTGTATGGTTTGTATTTCTTTTTTCTTAAAAATTGGGACCTGATTGCATTAACTTAACCTATCATTCAGCGAGTAAAATATCCCCTTCTAATTTGGATTTATGCATTCTTTTTGTACCATTAATTGCATTTCCATTTTATCATATGAATTAAGTTCACTTTCATACAAACTGCATTTCCTACATATTGATATTTTATATAAATTAATTCACTTTGCCTTTACGTTGCATATGGTACTTAAACTAAAATTAGGAATGAGATTCTGAGTCATCTCACACTGAATCTGAACATTCTGAATGTTGCAAAATAAGAAAGTTGTAGCATACCATTGAAAGATAATGCTATGCTCTTTTAATAGTATATATTTTTATGCCATTGCTAAAATATAATGTTATATACTATGAACAGTTTTGTAATAAAGATAATATTTGCCCAAGGTTTGTGATTGTGTTGTTTTATTACTGTGATCCCCAGAAATAAATGTTATTGTACATTTTAGTAGAGTATGTGTCTTCACAAAGTAGTTTGAATAACGTAAAAGCAGCTTAAAGTAATAAAGCAACTCTCTCTACTAAGAATGTGACACCAAATATGTTCAATTATTTATGTCTGATTGAGACCCAAATGAAAGATTTGCATCTCCTATGGTCCAGCAGTGTCTCTTGGTGCACTGGAGAACAATTTTCCCTAGGCTTGAATGTTGTTTTACTAACTATACAGCTCCCATCACTCTGATTGGTGGACAATTCCAGCCATTCAACAATAAGAACATGAGAACCTCCCAACATTGAATGGTGAATGGCCACTTCTATTCAATAATCAAATTGCTAGGAGTTATCTTCTGCTTATGACAGTATGCCTAGTTATTTTGAAAAACACCCTTGTGTTTAGGGTTGCTACCTTTGTGTTGAGAGATTAACAGACAGTGACCCATCCCTTCACCCACCTATTGATTCACCACTAGCCCCGCCCCTTGTTCAACCTCATCATTTTTGTTTAAGATTTCTATTCTTGATTTTGCACACAGAAATGCCAATTACACGTTATGTCACACACCGTGATGTCCATTACACATTATGCCACACACCATGATGTCCATTATACATTATGCAACACCATGATGCCCATAAACTATTATGCCACACATCGTGATGCCCATTACACATTATGACACACACCGTAATGCCCATAACACATTATGCCACACACCATGATGCGCATTACACATTATGCCACACATCATGATGTCCATTACACATTATGCTACACACCAAAATCTTGTTGACACTGGAGTATGCAATGCTCATTTCCAGTGGGGAGTAAAATGTTCATTGCCACGGGGAGGTGAAATGCTCATTGCCAAGGGGGAGTGAAATGTCTTGTGGAGAAATGGGCAAGTAGGAGGGCCCTGCTAGTGCTAGGGCAGGCCTGTCCAGGGCAGCAGGGGCAAGGGCTCCTCAGACATCCACACAGCAGGCAGCTAGGCAGGCAGCGGCAGCCACAGGGAGGCCGATACAGTCACACAGCCTGAGCTTGGGCTTGGAGCAGCACTGCACTTCACTTACCCCAGTTCCCACTTACTGTAGTGTGTTTGTTATAGGGGGGTGGGTGAGGGCCCACTGGGAGGGAATTGGCTGCCGCTGAACACAGGCAGCAGCCAGCCTGATGGGGACCAGCCTAAATTAAAATGGAGCCTGTTTGAGCCAGTTGCTTTTTAACTTGAGCCTACATCCCAATTGGACCTCCAAACTTTATACCACGGACACAATTCCCCCTTATTTCCGGACCAGCTTCTACTAAAGAAAGATCCAGGTACAATTTCCTTAACTCGGCAAGGGAGCAGCTTCCACCAATTTATGCCGTGTGGACCCCTTGCATACTAACACAGAGTTTATACAACACAGACACAAAATCTTAATGGGGACAGGCGCCTGTATGTGTTGTTTTGCCTAGCAGCAACCGCAAAAGGGAGTGTCAGTCCCTATATGAAAGCACAAGTAAACAGAATGTGGGTTGCGCTCAGTTGATGACAGGAACAAGATTATTGAAATTAAGGGGTGTACATTTATTAATACATAAACACAATAAATAAACTCATATATAAAAAAAATTATATATTAAAAAAATTGGTTAAAAGATGCTGCGTCCGGAAAAGATAATGTTAAATGACGTGACCTTATTTGGGAGAGTGCTCAGTGCTGCTTTTTGGGTCCAAAAGAGTAGATATGGATGTGATTTTGTGGCGTCCCTTGGGGTGCTTCCTCCAAATGGGTGGTGGGGGTGGCGTACCTCCCGGCCTGTTGAAATTTCTGAAGCAGCGTGGGTATCCACTTGGTCTCTGTGGCAGGCTTTTAAAGAGGTGGCAGTGTGCCTGAACCGACGCGTTTCACTGCCAGCAGCAGCTTTTTCAAGGTGATCTTGTTTGGCATATGGTATGGGTATTTATACCCTTAGTAATTAAAACCATTGTACACCTGTGCAAAATCAATTTACTAACTGTTATCTAATTTTAACAATATAAATACTTGGACATAAGGAGAAGACAAGCCTTTAATGATAGTATACATTTATAATAGTAAATTAGTGCTGGACACAAAATCTGCCTGGACTCTGTTTCATCAGCTGGATATTAGACCAGCTTTCTATGTGACACATTCCTTTCCATAATGAACCTTGTGAAGGTGTAGTATACAAACAAACATGACCAAAGTCGGTGAATTGTAGGCTCATTTTACTCATTTATTATCCTATTCTTGCATGCAAATATATTTATCAATATGCTTTATTATTAAATACCCTTGTTATACCTAGCAGTGTCATTGTTTCCATACTTTGGTATAGCATAAGCGCTGTTCTGCTTTCTTTCTGTTCTTTTACCTAACTACTGGGGATTAACACACCTCTACTCGA
The DNA here is from genome assembly GCF_055691185.1 of Crinia signifera. NCBI lineage: Eukaryota > Metazoa > Chordata > Amphibia > Anura > Myobatrachidae > Crinia > Crinia signifera. The sequence goes on from NC_139217.1 coordinate 349,744,871, forward strand.
ACAGCTACTAATTAATTGTGCCAAGGTCTAATCTTGTTGTTTTTAAATTAAAATGGTGCAGGCCTGGGAGGGAGGAAGAAGACCCCGGGTCACAGGTGCAGCACCAGCATCCTTGAGGAGGAATTTCTGTGCATGCACCAGAAATATCCCACCTGCGCCCTGCCTGCTGTGGATTATGCTGTTTCCTTACATACAGGATGATTCCCCAACCCAGACTGGATACAGGCGCAGTGGCTGGGTGACTGAGGGATGCTGACCAAACTGAGACTACAGTAAGGTGACGGCTGCTGTGTGTCCTGTTCCTGGACATTTTATAGTCCAGGATCACCACCTGTCTGGACTCCGGACAACGGGCTTAATTACCGGACTGTCCAGAGTAATCCCGGACGGGTGGTAACCATTCTTGTGTTTAATTAAAAATGTAGTTGGATTGGTTTGGAAGAAGTGGCATCACAAGCTGGTTGTAAGGGGCCCGCACCAGGGTGTCACCCCTGGAAGTACACCAAAGTATTGGCTCTACTGCAGTGAAAGGAGTCAGGTGCTGCAGTGTGATACTCTCATGCAGCATTCGGCTCCTGTCACAGATGAAGAGCTGGCACTACAAACAGCATTGTCTCCAGAGGCAGCTAGCATCTCCAAGGAGGTGGACACACGCTCAGAGTGACAGAACGGAGATCCTGTCAGACTACGCCCTCTATCCTAATTTACAATGCATTATTGGTGTCTGGTAGCCAAAATGTAAGCATAAACACGAAGCCCTTTACATACAGGACATGCGGCTTAAAATATACTATATAGCTCCTGGGATTGCTCGGCACTCCGGACAAATTGAACACGTACCTTGGTGCCCTCACTGGTATAAATGCAATATCCTGTGTCCCCTGGCCTTGGCCTCTAACACGACCAGAGCGGAACAAAAACGTCACTCACGGATTTGGAAACAAGTCCTTATTTAATTTTAAGGTGGTAAAGGTGGCATCATTATGGCACCATCAACGTTTCAAGGCTGGTACGCCTTTTCATCAGGATGCGCCCAAAGTGCAAAAAGTGCCTGTGTGAAAAGTAAAACAGAGCTGGCAGCTCTCTTACCTTTAAGTAGCTTGGCCCGCTCGCCCACGCTGCGGGCTCGCCACGCTATTTAAAATCAACTCCATGCCAACATGGATAGTGGGGGTATGAACTATCCATGTTGGCATGGAGTTAAGTTACTTTTTTTTAACATAGTTTGTGGCGAGCGTAGAACCCATGCTGGCGCCGTGAAACTACACAAGTACCGTAGTTTGTCTATGTGTAGCTGCCACGCTTCTCCGGCATCGCGGTCCCGCTTCCGGGTGCCGTGGCTCAGCGCACAGTGACGTGCAGCTGTTGTTATGGCAACCAAAGATGCTAGTCTCCCATGTCACACCTTGAAAATATCTGTTGAAACGCTTTGGTGGACCACGTGGGTGTTCCACATCCTTTCTGGACCTTGATATTTCCCACAGCACTGATCCGGACCAGTCTCCTCCATATTCTTATTCTTCATTAAGGGCCCTTCCAGGACCTAACCCGAATAGAGGCTATCCACTCTGAGTGGGGGAGCATCACTTCACAAACAATAGCTACCGCGGGCAACTCTGGACATACTGGATATCTCCTTTACACAGTTACTTACCAGGAGACTTTATAGGAACGGATTCACCCACCAGTGGTTACAATAAATACGGTACCGTATGAACTGGACTATTTCTTAATACCCCTCTTTTTATTGTTCTTTTTTATTTTTTTACTTTTATCATGTCATGCAAAGCTTCATGCTTTTATAATTAAAATTTTGATATATTTTCACACCATTGGCATACATTTCCATTACTATTTTTATTGTTAGCGCAGTGTATCCCCCTGTGTTTTTTTCTTGTACCCAGAAGGAGGTTGACTACCCCCTATCCACACTGCAGCTTGGCAAAGCACCTCACATCCACTGCGCCCCCCACACCAGTGGGTAACTAGTTACCCACTACCTCTCCAGCCTGGTCTCCCGTGTCTGCCTGTACAGAGTCTAAGCTATAATACAATAAGACCAACAAAAAAGTTAGTTGGACGATGTGTAAATAAATGTGATTGAACTGAACATGACTTGAATGTGCTTAGTGCTACTGTGCTACTGTGAAGGATTTAAAGAATGTAGCAATATTGTAAATAAATCATATAAGGTAAGGTAAGGTAAGGTAAATTATATGGTAAACTAGAAGATGCGCACTATGTGTACTCATAGGCACTTGCTGATGTACATGCATATTACGTACTATACAAAATGTATTCAAGTTTCTATCATGATGGCAAGAAAACATACAGTTAGCAAAGGATGATCAAATCAATCTTAAATAAAAGCATTCCAGGCTATCATTTCGTTCAGTCCCTTTGGAGCCAGCGTGTTGAGCCTGAAAAGCCACTGTTTCAACCTATATCACAGTTTTTGGATACTTTAATCCAACCATACATTATGACGCAGAAAACTTTCCTTCAAGAAACCACCCAACTGTTATTACAATTATGACAAAGGCCCTAGTGGCTGAAACGCGTTGGGACACCCAGAGACTTCAGCCTCAGACTTCAGCAAACATCAAATCTACGTAATCCACCCCCTTCTGCCACAGCCTCCTCCCAGCCGGGAGTACGAGCCAGCAGTACGCTGTCTATCGTTTCCAAGGGAACCGTGCTCTCGCGAGAGCGGAACCCGGAAGTCACGAGCGACAGACACTGTGGAGCCGGGTGCCGGCGCACGGCTGTGCATCCACCCGCGCCATCGACAACAGCTCCCTAGAGGCGACAGAACTTCTCCTACAAGGATCCGGTAAGAGTACAAAGCGGGACGCCGCTCACTGTCCTCCACCCTGGTCATTTTTCCTGGCACACAGTTTTGGACAACATCCTTATTCGTTCCTATCCTGCAGTAACACCGCTAATACGAGACTTTGACACAGTACCACAGGACAATTGCACCCCGCAATACTGTGAACTTGGACATTGTATCCACGCTATCCCCCATCCCCTTGCCCATACAGACCACTGCGGTCACCCACATAGGTACATAGGTTCCTATTAAGGGACCTATGGTTAAAGAGTCCTACCTAGGTCATTCTTACACCTAAACAAGAGGCCTAGTGGAGTGATACCCCGCTGGCCTATTCCTGCATCACCAGGACTCCACACATTCTCCCACTGCGACTTCATTTTTATTTAATAAATTCATTAATTTTTACCTACTTACCCTCCTCTTTGCTTACATCTACACACTATATTTGTATATTCATCATAAGCGCATCACAGGTTAGCGCAGTTTATCCATTTCTTTCTCATAGTACCTCACAGGGTGTCCAGGACACACCTGATAGACTGCAGCCCCTTTAAGACCATACACATACCTCTTCATACCTATAGGACCCACGCTAATGATAAACTTGAGCGCATATTACCTAATATTCACTACAAATGTTATTACAAGTAGCAGAATTACAAGATCTACCTCAACAAATCACTTTATGCACTTTGAATGTAAAAAAATTATATACGGTCATCCCTCATGCACAAGCACTTTTAGCAATGAGAACATTCCTGCACAGAGTCAACTTTTCAGCATTGGAAATACCCTATATCTTGAATTGTTAGAATTAACACTAACAAAGAATTATTTTATCCACAATGGTGCTTATTTCCTCCAATTAACAGGCTCTTCAATGGGGTTGAATGTTTCTCCTTCTCTAGCCAATGTATGTATTTTCGAACAGGAACAGAATTTTCCTGACCTGAGGAAATTGATCAATAAAAGATCAATGAAACGTTGTCACTTAGCTGTCGTCCTAAGTGTGCAGTTACTAAAGACGCTTGGAGTGCTACTCCCACACCTTACCTGTGTGTATATATATATATATATACAAACAAATTATATAGGTGCGCTGACACTCTCAGTCCGTATTTGAAAGGACACACTTTCCACGGTTTTCCTATCCACACCAGTCCAGTAGATAATTTGCGGACAGCAGCTCCCCTCTGAATGCTCCCGATTCCCACGGGAACCTTGCAACATCTCCACCTAAAACAAATAGAGGGGGCTCTTCATGGTGTAATACCGTTTATTAAAAACATGTAATTCAATATAAAAGTATTTCCTTTTGGAAAGGTAGAGCCCGTACCGAGGTACACCTCGGTACGGGCTCTACCTTTCCAAAAGGAAATACTTTTATATTTAATTCCATGTTTTTAATAAAGGGTATTACACCATGAAGAGCCCCCTCTATTTGTTTTAGAAGGAGATTTTATATATATATATATATATATATATATATATATATATATATATATATATCAAAAGAGTGACCCCAAGTGCGCCCTAGTGGTGTAAGCAGCTACTCTAAAACCCCCCCTGTTAGTGGGAGGCAGTAATGGAAATAGAGAAAGTAGGAATTAGAGAGCGCTTTGAGCCACCAGCTCAGACTTCCACCAATAGCAGTTAAATACAATACAATTAGTAATCGTAAAACCAGAGTGTATTTTTATTAAAAAAAAATTTTCAAATGTCACATCTGGAGATGGTATTTCTTTTGGAAACGTATAGTCAACAACCCAACGCGTTTCGTCTTTACAAAGACTTCATCAGGGGTTTAACAATGATCATAATTATAACGCTTGTACCGGCGTGTAATTTCATCAGTACTCCATAAGTCCTAATGTTCCCCTCAAAGGGGTATCGAAGGAAACGCAAGCAATAGAGCGTAATATCTTCCAAAAGAGGGAGGGCTGGAGTGACTTTCCCCTCACGGGTGGGATACTTTTTGTATCCGAATGTACCTATGTAGGGCTTAAGATTGCAAAGTATCGATCGCTTTCCTCAACCAATCAACCAGGGCACGGACAGATATTTTACTGATACCTTGGTCCAATTTAAAACGACTGTCCAATACAGTATATCCAGTCCAACCAAGCGATTTTACATGTCTACTATCCGCTGGTTTAAATGAATATGAGACAGTGTGGAGTGGAGAATCAATCACAGTTCAAATTCTGATCCGTGTGGAGCAATTAGGAACAGAACTGTCTGCAGACACTCTCAGTCCGTATTTGAAAGGACACACTTTCCACGGTTTTCCTATCCACACCAGTCCAGTAGATAATTTGCGGACAGCAGCTCCCCTCTGAATGCTCCCGATTCCCACGGGAACCTTGCAACATCTCCACCTAAAACAAATAGAGGTGGGCTCTTCATGGTGTAATACCGTTTATTAAAAACATGTAATTCAATATAAAAGTATTTCCTTTTGGAAAGGTAGAGTACGGTACGGGCTCTACCTTTCCAAAAGGAAATACTTTTATATTTAATTCCATGTTTTTAATAAAGGGTATTACACCATGAAGAGCCCCCTCTATTTGTTTTAGAAGGAGATTATATATATATATATATATATATATATATATATATATATATATATATATAGGAACGTGGTATGACTTCTGCGCCTTCAGTGTATTAATAATCCCTCTTGGTTAATCAATATATGCGTACCATCAAATGAGTAGGAATTCTCATGTAGTGATATCTTGCTTTACACCGATCTCCTTCCCTCGCTTTCTCTCCTGTAGACGCGTCTCAAGAAGGCGTTCCAGGCATAGGGAAAGTCGATGGGGGAGTGTATTATTACAAATATTCACTTTAGGGTGACTCAATTAAATAATATTTATAAGTGCTAGTGCATGGAAAAATATATACTTGGTGAACAACGCCACCTAGTGGAATATTTAAAATGATCCACGTGCTGATCACCTCGTGAAAAAGGCTTTATAAAGGGTAAAAACCAGACAACTCACACTTGGAACATGTACATCCAGGTGTTATCCAATGGTTGTCGTCCCGATCCCTTAAAACCAAAAAAGTCTCCCAAAAATGGGAAAGGAATATAGCGTAATATTGCTTATAAACAATAAAACATTTATTTCAAAAAAGAGGTACATTAGTTAAAAGAAAACATGCATGAGTACAGTAAAAAATGGATGGACCCGTACATTGGCAAAAATAGATATAGCTCTTATCTGATTTATGATGCCAGTGGGGGATGGAGAGGTAATTTACCCAACCGGTTTCGTCCCTTCAAATCCTTATGGTGGGACTTCCTCAGGGGTTAGAGATGAAGTGACCAGAGTATATGGAGATATAAATAGGCAGTTTGAATGCCATTAATTGGATAGCGTCCGGAAAAGTGTACTGCGCATGCGCACGGCGCCCGCGTTGCTACAGCAACCTCTGGGTTGTATTGCCGGTGTTTTGGCTCTATTGCGCATGCGCGAACACTCCGCGATATCGCGAGAGTGTCTGGGACTAGGTCTTTCCTAGTGTCAGTTTGAGCTGATGATATACGCGGGTTGCGCATGCGCAACACCCCGCGCTGACACTTCACAGAGATCGCGCGTCAGTGTCTAGGTTTTTCTAATGTTAATTGGGACTGGTGATAGCTGCGGGTTGCGCATGCGCACAAACCCGCAGTAATGCAAGGTTATAATCACATATGCCCAAAGGCAGCATCGTCCATATAATCGGAAAGCAAATATCATATTTGTTACACAGCGTTAGCATTGGAGAATTTACTATACATCTTATCCTAGGTGGTGCTTTCGTAACCAACCATGTAGCAAAAAGCTACATACATATCTATTTAAACGGGACATCTACACTATCAGAGGCAATCCCAATGTTCAGTGTGGAACCACTGTAACACTGTATCGGACAGCCACCTAGTGCAATGTGCTCCCATATAAATAATCATAGACATTGGAATAAATAACAATAAATAGGAGTAAACAACTATAGTACAGAGGCGGAAAATACAACAGCATGAATACAACAGCGTAAGTTTAGCAGCATTAATTGATAAATATATAAAACAAGTAGTAAAAGTATGCAGTAAAAAATACATAGTAAAAATACATATATAACAGCACAGATTAATAGCATGAACAAAGCAGCATAAAGTATAAACAAGGGATCTCCTGGCTGCCCAGTGTGGAACCACTGTCGCAGCACTACGGATCCCATGTAGCAAGTGCATGAGTTTATGGAAGACCAACAATCTTATATACTATGCAATTACAGACCCTAAGGGCAATAGTCTATATATTATGAAGATGTATAAAATTATATAATGAAGATGTATAAAGATATATATAAATATACATATACATATTTTACTGCTTGAAAAAGTACACATGGAAATTAGTGTCAAGAACAACTCAGAGAAAGGGAGCTATCTCATATGAGTCGTTCAGTCCAAAAGGTGTCAGGGTGTTCAATGAGTGAATCCAAAACATCTCCCTTTGCGATAGTTTTTGATCCCGATCCCCACCCCTCTCTCCCATGTTGACATGTTCTATAGCTTTAAAACATAGGTGTTCAGGGTTGGATTTGTGAAAGTTTAAAAAATGTCTAGGAACGGAATGGTTTTCCATTTTATTTTTAATGGCCCTGACATGTTCCTGTATTCTTATTTTCAGGGGTCTCTTAGTCTTACCAATATATTTAAGACCACAGGTGCATTCCAGACAGTATATTACATATGTTGTTAGACAGTTCATCTTCTGTTTTATTTTGTGAAGGGCTGTCGAATCAAAGTTTGCAAACTGTTTACCATCTTTGTGTGTAAATTTACAGATACAACATTGGTTACACCTAAAAAAACCATTTGTATTAAGCCATGTATTTGTCGCGTTACTGGTGGGATTTTTCAACATACTGGGTGCTAAAATATCTTTCAGACTTCGGGCCTTTTTAAAAATCACTTTAGGTCGTTGTGGCAGTATATCTTTTAAAACGGGGTCTAACTGTAAAATTTCCCAGTGTTTGTTTAGGGTTTTCTTCAGTTTCGTTTCGCCAGAATTAAAAGTGGTAATAAAATTTGCAAATTGGTTATCTTCTTGGTTTTTAGTTTTATACGTAAGAAGATCCTCCCTGTTTTTCTCCTTTGCTTTGACCTTAGCCTGTTCAATCAGGGGTATCGGGTATCCTCTTTCTATAAATCTTGAAGAGTAAGTTTCCAATTGTGTGTTAAAATCCTCATTTTTGTTACAATTTCGTCTAAGTCTGCAGAATTGAGAGTATGGAATATTGGTTTTCCAACTCTTTAGGTGCCCGCTTTGATAATGCAAGTAGCTATTTTTGTCTACTTCCTTTATGTAATTTTTAGTATTAATTTCACCGTTTTCTGCCATTAAAACTAGATCTAAAAACTCTATTTCTTTTTCTTGAACATTAAAAGTGAAGGATAAATTATATTCATTTATACTAATATTGTCGAAAAAATTTTTAAAAGACGTACTATCACCTTTCCATATTAAAAGAATATCATCTATGTACCTCTTGTACATGATGATATTAGCAGCCAAATGGTTATCATAGATGTATTTCTTTTCCCAACTACCCATGTGCAAATTAGCAAAACTTGGGGCGAAAACCGTCCCCATAGCTGTCCCACAGACCTGGAGATAAAATTCATTAAGAAATTTAAAATAATTATGTTTCAAAATAAAATTCATCAATAAATAAATAAAATCTTTATGTCCTTCATTAAGATCTGGGTCGTTTGCCAGAAATTCTTGGCACGACTCTATCCCTTTTTGATGCACTATTGATGTATAAAGAGACTGGGCGTCTATAGTCACCCAGAGATAGTCTTTCTCCCACTTGACCTGTTTAAGATGTTGTAAAACCGCTGTTGTATCCTTAGTAAAAGAGTCCAATTTTATGACATGTTTCTGTAAAAATATCTCCACATATTCTGAGATGTGTGATGTCACGGAGTCTATACCCGCAACAATGGGGCGACCTGGTGGTTTAGTAAGGTTTTTATGAATTTTTGGGAGGAAATAAAAGATAGGGATAATTGGATTATTATTAATCAGATATTGGTACTCATCTTTATTGATGTATTCCTGTCTAAGACCATCTAAAAGTATCGCTCGAAGGTCCGATACAAACTCCTCTGTTGGGTCATTTTTCAGTTTAACATAGGAATTTCTGTCGCTAAGTAATCTATATGCTTCCTCCTCATAATTAACTCTATTCATTACCACCAGGCCGCCCCCCTTGTCAGCAGGTTTTAGAACTATGGTAGTGTCTTCTTTTAGTTTTTTTAGGGCGTTTTTCTCAAAATTAGTTAGGTTGTCTGTGGTTTTTTTAGGCTGATCCTGGCATAAATCTTTTTTAACCATTTCATAAAACAAATCAATCTGGCTGCTTCTGGATTCTAGTGGGTAATACTTAGATTTATTTCTTAATCCAGATTTATTTTCTTTCCCTATTTCATCCCTTGCTTCATAATTTTTAATCATGGCAGTGTCTTTTCTCGCAAAATGTCTTTGAAGTGTCAATTTACGGACGAATTTATTGAGGTCTATGAAAACTTGAAAATTATTCACGAGGTGATCAGCACGTGGATCATTTTAAATATTCCACTAGGTGGCGTTGTTCACCAAGTATATATTTTTCCATGCACTAGCACTTATAAATATTATTTAATTGAGTCACCCTAAAGTGAATATTTGTAATAATACACTCCCCCATCGACTTTCCCTATGCCTGGAACGCCTTCTTGAGACGCGTCTACAGGAGAGAAAGCGAGGGAAGGAGATCGGTGTAAAGCAAGATATCACTACATGAGAATTCCTACTCATTTGATGGTACGCATATATTGATTAACCAAGAGGGATTATTAATACACTGAAGGCGCAGAAGTCATACCACGTTCCTATTTTAACCTAGTGGTCCTATGGAAATTAGGCCAACCCGATGACATCTGACGACACAGTTTGAACTCTGGAGTGTTTTTAATAATTTTCGAATAGACATTTTTGCGTTTTTTGCACACTGCACTGTGCACTTTCTATTTATATTTATTTATATATATTTGTAAATCACTGGTTAACACTTAGTCAGTGGCAGCGCTGTCTGTGCACCACACACCATATATATATATATATATATATATATATATATATATATAGGCATGGCCTACGTCGCTCACCTGCCTGTCTACACACCTTCCAGAAGTCTCTGGTGCCCTGCCCTGACTAAACTCCTACTAACAAACAGTCAAAGAACAGTACTAACAGTGACTAACAATCTGTCAAAGGAGTGTTCATGTGAAAAAATTGAAGTGTCTACGTATAACCAAAACTGTTTACTCTTGTAATACACATATATGTGTCTTTTATGTCATGTTTTAAAGTATTTTCATGTTTTCTAAATTCGACATTGAGTATTGTCAAAATAAATATATCATTATATAGCGCCCATTGAAACCTTCTTTTCTTTTCATATATATATATATATATATATATATATATATATATATATATATATTATATATATATATATATATATATATATACATTTGGACCTTGAGGAGGACACATGCACCTAGCACTAGAAGGAGTGGTCTCCTTCTGATTGTCTATCAATTTGAACTCTATAAGGTGGGAATACATATCCACTATTAGAGGATTTAAAAGGATTTTTATTCCAAACTGGGTGATATAGATGCTTATGGAATCATTTATGTGAGCATGAATGAATAACCGCAAAATCCTGTCAATGTAACCCGTTAGTAAACGGTTCGGAAATTTATTTATAAGGATTCACATCCAAGCTACTAGATTTAGGAAGGCGTTAAGGAGCTTCCAATAAAAGAAATACTAAAAAGACACCAGAGAGTTTACAAATAAACTGAGAAGACGTATCCAGTTTATATCACTTTAAAAATTCTTCCAGATTATTTCAAAATATTTGGCACACCCCTGATGAAGTCTCTTGAAGGAGACGAAATGCGTCGTTTTTTTTTATATCATCCATAATCAAAGGATAATACCAAAGACAAGAATTAACTGCAAAAAAGTTTGGTTTTAATGTTTTTATGTTTGTGTCAATAAATGTATTTTACATGAAAGAAAAATCTTAGTGTGTACAAATTGGACAAATAAGGATTGGGAAAAACAGAAATTAGTTCAACTCTAAATTTATGTAAGGGCGCCATATAACACTATTGTAGGGTGATTATATATATATATATATATATATATATATATATATATATATATAGATAGATAGGTGGATGTCCGGCACTCCCCGCTTGCTGGTGATATCGTGTGCCCGGGTGCCTTCCCCTGTGGCGAGGCAGCCACCAATATAATTTCCAAAGTATAGGCGTCACTCCGGGTCTTGTGAAAGCAAGTTAAGTTTATTAGCTTCTATATGGTCAACGCCGTTTCGGGAGTTAACCCTTCGTCAGGACCAGAAGATAGTCAAACGTTGCACGTTTGACTATCTTCTGGTCCTGACGAAGGGTTAACTCCCGAAACGGCGTTGACCATATAGAAGCTAATAAACTTCACTTGCTTTCACAAGACCCGGAGTGACGCCTATACTTTGGAAATTATATATATATATGCATGGCCTACATCGCTCACCTGCCTGTCTACACACCTTCCAGAAGTCTCTGGTGCCCTGCAGCTTCCCCGGCTCTCTGTGAAGCACTCCTGCTTGGCAGCGCATTGGTGGGTGGCTTGTATGTACAAACCGTGTGGTACTCAGTCCGCAGCGGTAATTTATATATATGTGTGTGTGTTCCCATTAAATTCATGCTCTGAAGCATAGATACAGTATGCTTCTTAAATGAATAGTTATGTACATAACTGCAATGGACTGGGCTGTTTTTTTTTTTTCTAAACATCAGAGGGATCTCAATTGTGAAGTCTCCATTTAATATAGGAAAAGAGCTGGGATGGTTAAAGTGCAGCATCTGATTCCTCTGTTATAATAGGTACCTAGCACAGACTGGTCAGCACTGTAAAGAAATCCATAGTTAATCCATTTGCTTTTCCCATTATGCACCCTTTCAATTATTCAGAAATTACATTGCCCCAGTTCATAATGCTTGTAAATCTCACTGTACGTACAGTACCTGTGCATTTAAAGCTGTTTTTTCATTACAAATAATACATAAAAAATTGCCTGTTCAAGTAAAACACAGACAGCTGCCAATCCAAACCTCTGCTATGGGTGAACCAAAAGACATAATTTTTGATAAACTTAGTGTAAGATATTAATTTGTTTTTACAGAGATGAGTTATTTTATCAGGATACTAGGGGATAGATTTTTATAGTTTTTTTTTTTTCATATTTTAAATTAAATTGATATTGTGTTTCATGAGCTAAAACACATATTTAACATACCTCCCAACTGTCCGATTTCCGGGAGAATGTCCTGGTATTTGGAGACATTCCTGCATTGGCTTAAGCATGGCTTAAAGCTCACAGAGCCTCTGGGCAATGCCCCCACAGTGTCAAAATGGGGGAATGGCCTCGCAGGACAATGCGAACAATAGGCCACCCCTAATTTTGGGCGTGTGCATATGTCCCTCCTGCCGCAGTCTGAAAGTTTGGAGGTATGTATTTACTAACAGACATTGTTATATTAATTTGTAAATGTTATGTGAATATCTGTTTTAGACCTTAAACTAAAAATACATTTACAGGGATTTTCATCTAATAAAAATCAGGTTTCCCAAAATATCCTGGTAGAGAGCACTGTTATGCACAGAGTAGTATGTCATGGGTATAATTATATAAATATAAATTATATATATATATATATATATATATATATATATGTGTCTTTTTAAATGTCCTTCTGCTAAAATATATTTTTTTGCGTAATATCCTCATGCTGTTATATCTGGTCGTTATATGACTAAGTTATAAGGGGCAGATTTATTAAGCTTGGAGAAGAGATAAACTGGAGATAAAGCGGAGAAAATGTAAAAGGAGATAAAGCACAGCCAATCAGCTGTGTTTGAAAAAGACAGTTGGGAGTTGATTGGCTGTGCTTTATCTCCTTTTACCTTTTCTCCGCTTTATCTCCAGTTTATCTCTTCTCCAAGCTTAATAAATCTGCCCCTAAATCTTTTTTCATTACAGATGAGCACAGATGGTCTTTGCCAGCTCACTTGAACTTTGTATGTTTAGACACGGTAGTAACGGCGTCGCCATTTCCTTGACAACAGGAGAGGGTTGATGACGTCAGCGAACTGCGTCCCGGCCGGGTGTGTGGTCCCGCGTCCGGAAATGCCGCTATTCACATGGTGTGGGATGTCTTATAAAGGTATGTGCATGTATAATGTTTGTGAAGCCTGATGACAATGAATAAAATCATTGAAACGTTGCTGTAACTTTGAGAGTCAGCAGTCATATTGATTTCTAGCCGCCTGCGAGTGCTATTGTATTTATTTATAAACATAATTTTGCATTACTGTATTTTAGAGAAAACTGAGCACATGTGCATACAGTATATCACAACAAGAGCAAAATCAGTAATAAATCTATTAGCCTTTTTATATTGTGGATTGACTGTCCCATATTTCTTCTTTTTTTCTTGATAGCATTGTTTCAGTTTTTAAGCATGTACTGTAGCTTAAACTGACACTGCACTTTCAGGGTCTCAGTAACTATTAATTTTAACATTGGTCATGCTGTTATATTACATGTCCCAGTTGACCCCTTAATGTCCTGCATGCCGGGACTTGTGGTTCTTCAAATCCCCGCATGTGGTGGAGGCTTGCTTCGACTTGTAATTTGACAGCACAACCCAATGTTATTGTTTTTTCCTATTTTTTACAAAACAAAATCTGCCCATCGCCCACTGGCCAGGTGTGTTAGGGACAGCCCCGGCTTCAGCCTTGTTTAGGTAAAGCCTGGGGGGTACTCCCTTATTGAGGGGGTCCCCACTCGCCCATGAACCCTGCCCAGGGCTGGCCAGCAGAGGGTGATGTTTTGGCTGGATAGCTTACATAAAAATTCCCCATGGCTGTGGCATCACACTGCTGGCTGTTGCAGCCTAGTGCTGGTTTCCAAAATATGGGGGGCCTAGTATTTTTGTTCCCCATAATTTTGGAACCAGTACCAGTCCAAGTGCCTGGTGCTGGTTTCTTAAATACGGGGGGAACTTCACCAATTCCCCCACCCATATTTGGGTAACCAGGGCCGGCATGAATAACCTGGGGCTGGTATGAGGGTACCAAAAATAAGGCTAATGTACTTTTATAGCCCTGATTCGTCACCTAAATTGGTATTAGGAGCTACTAGCGCCCATGTTACATTGTGGTTCAAAGTGGGCTAATACTGTACCTGTAGTGTACCTTTTAGCATGAATGTTGTTTGATATTGTGAATATATAGTACTGTATGTCAAGAACATGATATAATATTTTTAAGGTTATGAGCCTCAGGTACCTTATGTATGTAATTGTGTAAGGTATTCGGTCTGTGCTTGGTGTGTAAATCAGTGTATATATGGTGGCCATATTGTTAATGTAATTCAAAGGTAATATTATCCTGAGGGCTCGAGGAGTTAATTGGAAGCATAGAAGAGGCCAGATACTGTGCTTACAATGTGATCAGAATATCTTGGATATGCAGTCATTGCCACTATAGGCATAGCCTAGAAGTGGGTGCTGGACGGGGTCCCGACAGTCGGAATCCTGACAGTCATTTACCTGACGTCGGGATCCTGACTGTTAAAACACAGACAGATGGGTTCCCAACGACCACCGGCTATTCTTCCTCGTGGGGATCCATGACCTCCATAGAGGGAGAATAGAATAGGTGGCGAGCGTAGGTCAGATCAGTTGTAAAGCACATCCGATTTGAGCCTATTTCTTGGCCAGATCCGTCTGGATCTGGCGAAATCATCCAAAACTGGACAAGTGTATGGGCTCCTTAGGCTGGTGTAAGCAAGTCTCCACAGGGGATACACAGAACTTTTTTCATGCCTTTGTTCCTTGTAGTTGCTTCTGTTTGTTCTTCTCTGAATTCTAGCAGACCTCTCCTAGCCTGACTCCGCATTAGCAGGAGAAGGACAGATGTGGGAGGTAGCAGGTAGAGACCTGATTAAAAATTCCACCAATCAGGACACTGTGCAGCTTCACCAGGTGAGCGCAGCATTATGGGGGTTTGCAAGGTTTTATAAGAGCTTGCGCGGGTCAGCTCCTCATGTTAGTTGCTGGCCTTGGCTAAGGGGTTATCTGTCAAGGTACCTTGTGGAACGCATCATCCATCATGGTGGGCTCAACTACTCTTCCTTGTGGAGCATCCAGTGCTGTGTGGACTTATACAGATTTTCTGCAATATCACAGCTTTGTGGAGGGTTGCGGTGGGGATCCCCGTGGAGAACTAATCTGCTATCGCTGCTGTGTGGATAATTGATAGTTCTGCTGTGTGGAGTTTTTTTTAAATCTTGTATGGAAGGGTTTTGGAACTATAACTTTTTCAAGTGCCTGGATCTTGTTTCTATGCTATGACCTCTTATTGCTGTTTTTTCTATATCTGAGTGCGGTGTGAAATAAAGCATTATTTCAGTTTTATCTGCTCCATTTCCGGACAATTAAAAGAACCAGTAGCCTCACAGCTTAATCTTGGTGGACACCACATCATTTTTTTTGTTTGTTTTTTTACTTTTATAAACTTTTTTTTTACAGAACCATACCCAGATCTCACTGATATGGGCACTGTTCTGTCAAACTCACCTGCCAGAAGCAGGTCTATTTTTATTGTGATTTTTGGTCATGTTTAGGGTGCAGTTTGAAAATTCACACCCTACTGCATTTGCAATTTTGATGTTTTCAATGAGAAAACATCTAGATGTCTAGGTGTGATTTTTGAAGTGTGTTTTTTTTTGGTCACTGCAAAACATGCAATTTTTACCGCAAATCGCTCACTTTTGTGCAATTTTTAGAAACATGCGATTTTGCCCAGTTTTGACCAAAAAAATCGCAAGTTCTATAAAAAATGACACCCTATTACATAGTGCCTATGATGTTGCCAGTAGCAACCAATCAGACTCTAGGAGGCAATAGAATCTGATTAGTTGCCCATAATACATCGGACAACCAGATCAAGTATCACCTGCTACTACTATACAATAATAAATTTATTTTTTTAATTATTACATTATTATTATTATTATTATTAGTGACAATAAAAAAATATTATTATTTATTATTCTTAAAAAAATAATATTTTGTGGAAAATATATTTTTAAAAATTGTTAAATCATTTACACTTCAAAATCAAATTGGTTTTGCAGTGTAAATGATTGCCGCTTTTAAAAAACTGGAGATTTCTTTCCAAATCTCTCATGTTCTGAATCTCTCATCCTATAAAATTTCACCCAAACACTGTTTTAGAACATACTGTATCATAGACTGTAAACTGACTTCTTAAACATCATCTCTATAGAGATATTATCATTGTATGCCTCCATTTATCTATAAACTCTGGCTTATATTTATGTACTTGTTCTTTTGGATAAACCACTTGACTTCAGCTTTTAATGACCCAAGTCTTAAAACTACATATGGAAGCTGATTCCTATATACCGTATTGTGAACTCCTTGTGCTCCTGCTTAATCTGCACATCACCCAGCATTTTGTCATTGGGGAAGTCAATGAAAATGTAATTAAAAGTTTTCTCCAGCTGTTAAACATTTCCTTTTTCTACTCTCATCCATAGTTCCAATTATTTATTGTCCGGGTTTTAGCTTCAGCTACATCTTAGAAATTACAGTACATAAAAGGGTGAACAAATCATGGATGTTAGATTTCATTTATACAGAGCTACTGTACCTAACTACGTAAATTACCAACTTAAAAAAAAATCACACTTTTAGTTCTGTATGTTCCGTCACCAAAAAAATTACATAAAATATACTTATTAATCAGGACTAATTGCAATATGCAAAACTATTCTTTTACTTTTGAACAAAAAGCTTCAAAAACATTTGCGTACGCAGTCTTTTTTATTCTCTGACTAGTATCTTAAAATGATTTTCTGTATCTTCTGTTCTTTGTTATTTTCAAATAACTTACCTTTATTTTGAAAGTGTTTCTTTAGAGAAAAAATAGAGAAGTGAAGTTCAAAAAGAACGGCAACATCCCAGGCTCCCACGGGTACAAGCTGTCACTGTATTGCCTAATGAACAGGTTTTTCATGTGCAGGGATGAATCAGTTTCATTTCTCAAATTATAAACATAACTTCCTACTATTTTTATGCAAAGACAAGTTCTGTTATTCTCTCCAGTAAATAGGGCTGCAGACAAATGATAGGCATAAATCAGTTCTCTAATCATTGTCCCATGGAGGTATGGCTCATAACTGAATGACTGCTGTGTCTTGTGCAATTTTTCATTGGCAAACTATTGTTTTCTCTCTATTGCTACAAGACACTTCTACATAACAGTTTTCCCTTGCAATGAGAGATGCCAGTCATTGCTGAGCATACCAATGAAGCTCTCGCATGTGTGACCAATCGCTGTGTCTTATAAGAGCATATGCTGCATCTGTCATTTTCTGTCATATAATGAGCCTCTATGAATCAGATCCACTTTCATTACTGTGTATTTTTCTAAAATGATGCACACTCTATTTTTGTAAATGAATGATGTACAAAATGAGTAGGCCAGTTCTGACGTCGGTTTTATTTATTGTAATAGTGAGTTCTATATTTAAACATTTGAATTTTAGGCTTGTTTTAATGACTTTGTAAGGTGGAAAAAAACACAAATATTGAAATAAGTATTTTCAGCATAAAATCATTTTTAAAAGGTTTGCTTTTTGCTAAGGTAAAACAATTATGCTGTGAAAGTCACAATTTCAATGCGCCTATGTTGGTTAGGTACCTTTAACTAGTGCATCATTGAAATTGATTTAGTATTTACCATTGGTGGCTCAGTTGCTGTGGTAACCATCATTATATATTAATGAATAGTATAGCTGTACAATGATGCACCACAGCAATTTACAATGCTCTAGGCTGTACACTCTTCCTGTCACTTTATACCTACTGCTTCTGTCGAAAGTCTCAAGTGATAGGGCCATGCACAGCGAATGCTAATATGTTGCACATGTGGTATACATAGGGGTTCGATACGGTGATTGTTACTGCTAATGAATGTAGAATTGGTGTTATTTTAGAGGCCGTTCTTGGATGTTACATGCAAGTGGCTAAGTCAACACGAGCATAACAATGACAGAGGCTGTATCCAAAGATGCAAAGCTACCCACACAGTACGTCTTGCTCATATGGAGAATCTGAACCTACCATAGGGAAACCAATTATATCTAAAGATGCTCTAAAGTGGAACAGCACCATCCAAAGATGTTGCAAGTGGGTGTCTCAATATATCTTAAATGAGGCACACAATTAGCATAAAATGTAGATGTCAAAATGTCTGTGTCCATCTCAGCATCCAGTCCCAATTGGCTCCTTCACAGTGGCTTGTAGCTTCTAAAAAGAAGTGGGCCATCATGCATAGAGCATTAGTGGTTGGGCTTGGTTATAAAATACTAGGCTCAGTTGTTAAATTACACGGGGTACTGTTTGGTGCTGAGGGTGGAGCTTACTAGCACTAAAGCCAGTGGTACTGATTTTTATGCAGATGGCACTCAGCAACCTGCATTCTCTGGGGGTCTAAGGAGTAGTCATGCTGCGGTTGTAACTTTAGCTCAACCCCTGATGCAGCCTTCACTGGATTCACATACTCCTAGTTTAGAAGACTTGTCCATGCCGTATAGGCCAGGTCTAGGGTGGCAATGGCACTGCTGTCATTGTTGCAGCTCTTTCTTCCATGGTGGCTCCATTGCAATGGCAGATGGTGTGCGGCTAATACCCCATAACCCTGGTGCCTTTATGAAGGCAATAGCTTCTATGACAGGTTTATATGCTCTTTTCTTTCCTCCCTTGCAGCTAGTAATCAGATGCACGCTGTGACATTGGCTACTGCTCTGCCTCCTCCAGTTTTGGCACAAATGGTCCTGGTTGAAGAGTAATTGGTGGAGGCCCTTGCAGCTCCTGGCCTTTGCTCTCAAGCCACTGTTCCGACTCCTACTCCTTCCACTATGCTGTCTGGCTGGATAATGCCTCACCCACCTTGGTTTCGCTTCTTTCAATGTTCTTTTCTGTTCTTTTTTAAATTCAGAAGAGGATGAGTCCAGCCTGGAGATTGTATATAACAAATCAGTTTCTTCATCCAAGACATTCATTCTGGATTGGCCAGGTACTTCATTTGAGTGCTATCTAGAGTTGGATTTTCATGTGTATGGGACTAGTTCATCCCTTTTTTGTCTTCTGATATTTCTGGTCATTTAAGGGAGGCAGTGTTTCGCTCACAATGGACTATTTAATTTTGGTACTCTTTACCTAGAACGGCGCCCACGATTGAAATCGTGGTCATCGCGGGTAAAAATCGCGGTGATCGCGGTAATCGTGGGCATCGCGGGTAAAATTGGATGGTCGCGATGCCCGCGATGACCGCGATCACCGCGATTTTCCCATAGGGAACAATGTTAAAAAAGGCTGATTGACCGCGATTTCACTGTTAAATGGCTCAATTGACCCGATTTGGCCATATTAACCCTGAATTAGGCCCAATTAACCCTTAAATGTCCCCAACAATTTTTAACGCCACCCCACGATCCACGCGAACCCGAAGCGTGGCGAGCGCAGCGAGCCCGCGAGGGGCGGCGGTACGCGTCCTCCGACCTTTTCATGCCCTACTATCCACGTCGGCGTGGTGTGGGAATATAATAGTGTGGCGAGCGCAGCGAGCCACCGAGCCCGAAGCGTGGCGAGCGCAGCGAGCCCCGCGAGGGGACGCGGATACCTTCACAGGTAGACGCGTCCCCTCGCGGGCTTCACAGGTGTCCGGGTCGCCACGGACACCTGTGAAGCCCGCGAGGGGACGCGTATAACTGTGAAGGTATCCGCGTCCCCTCGCGGGGCTCGCTGCGCTCGCCACGCTTCGGGCTCGGTGGCTCGCTGCGCTCGCCACACTATTATATTCCCACACCACGCCGACGTGGATAGTAGGGCATGAAAAGGTCGGAGGACGCGTACCGCCGCCCCTCGCGGGCTCGCTGCGCTCGCCACGCTTCGGGTTCGCGTGGATCGTGGGGTGGCGTTAAAAATTTTTGGGGACATTTAAGGGTTAATGGGCTCTGTGGCCCATTTAACATTGATTCCTATGGCAAAATCGGGTTGATTGAGCCATTTAACACTAAAATCGGGTCCATCGCGACTTTTAACATTGTTCCCTATGGGAAATCGTGAGCATCGCGTCGCGGGCATCGCGGGTACGTTTATGGCCGGCCGCGACGCGACCGACGCGATTTTTCAGGTTTAACATGGTTTTCAATGGGAAAATCGCGGGCATCGCGTCGGTCGCGTCGCGGGCAGGCATAAATGTACCCGCGATGCCCGCGACGGGCGCCGTTCTAGGTAAAGAGTACCTTAATTTTTTTCTGGCTCAAAGGTTTACCCAACTTAGGTCAGGAAGTCCATTGCTAAGAGATGCTCTATTGCTATCAAAATGCCACCTAAACTAACTGGCACTGGTTACATCTGAGGCTTCCTTGTATTATGAGGTACAGTTGTTTGACTGGAATCTGCTAAAATGGCCTTTCATGTGGCCATTCAGATGTTAGAGTTACTAGTGCCTCCAAAATGTCTGTATCTATAGTGATGTATATTGAAGTTCTGATAATTCATTATTGCTGTGTAAAATGTAACACTCTAGAATGGACCAGTTGGGCAAGGTACAGATGGAGTGTGGCCCATCTTTGCAGGGGATGGAAGAAGATTTGCCAGCCGCCATCCCCCACCAGCCGCCGTAAGGGGACGCGCGCGCATCCCTTACAACGGGGGTCCCCGCCGCCTCGCCGCACCCCCCCAACCCTGTTCGTCTCCCTGAAGCAGAGGCGGACAGGGTTCCCGCCCCCTGCCGACGGGAAACTGGGACGCACGTGCATGTGAAACGCATGCACGTCCCTGTCTCTAACGCCAGCGCTCGCCAGTGCAAGGGATCTGGTGAGCGCCGGCCAAAGTTGGGACACGCTCCATCTGTATATGTAGGTGTCCCTGTCTGCTTACATGGATGTGCTTACATGGTGCTAAAAGTGTTGTGCTTACATGGATGCTCAGATTTATTTTATGGTTCTTACCCACATGTATTTGCCCTCTCAGCCAGTGAAAGCTACATTATGTCTTGGATATTGCATGCTAATGGGTCCTCTTTATCTTAATTTCAGTTTGTATGGGTTTTAATGTGCTGCATCACCTTCATCTGCCTTGTTCAGATTTTAGGACTCTTCTCATATACAGTAGTGGCTATGTCTGCATTGGCTGGTTTTTCTGTGACAGAGATTAAAGCTTTGATCTGATGGAAATCTCAAAGTTGCTACTGTCATATTTGACCTGTTAATCATTAGCTTTTATTTTTCATTGCATTTTTTCACATTGATATTCTTTTTTGTCTTCACCTACCTGTTACTTTGGGGTTTTTTTCCTTCATTTTATTTCTTATTGTTTTTGTATATTTTTTTGGTTTTCATTTCTTTGCTTTTGTCTTGTCCTTGTCTTTGTTATCTTTTCGCTTCCGTTCTTTTTCTACTCAGAGCTTCCTGTCTTTAAATTTGCAGGGGGAAGTTAAGAGGCTTTTCACTTTTCCTCACAACATGAAACACATAGACTGTAAAGTCCTCGACCAGTTTTTATTTATCTCTCAGTACTTATTATGCCCTTCTGCAACACATGCACACATACATCTCCCTATCTCCTTTTCCCCATTTATCTATCTATCTATCTATATATATATATATATATATATATATATATATATATATATCTGGTTGTGGGTAGATCGGCAGTCACAAAGGTCGGTAATTGCTCTGGTGCCCTCTAACAAAAAGTTCGTAGCAGTCCAAGGAAAAAGCGGCACTCAGAGACTTCTTTAATTTATATAGTGTTTATCCATATAAAACCATGCATAGTGACCAACGTTTCAGGGGTCATTTGTACCCCTTTATTGCTCCCTGTCTATTTCTGATATTTGGGTATTACGTCATTTTACATTGGTTGGGTTGTGTTTGATTAGGTTGGATGATCTGACCATAATAACAGCTTTGGTAGGGTTTGTTGCTTAGGCTACAGAGGCATTTTTATGGGATGCTTTGGTTGGTGCATTGACTAGAAGCTCTGCTCATCATGGTCCATCAGCTTTGGACCTGCATCTCTATATTGTCTGGGATTCTTATATTCCGGTCACGGTGTAAAGATTTGTGGATACTCATTATTCTGGTTGTTGTAGAGAAACTGGTGGTCTACCTTTATAGTTCATGTTTGATAGTTTGGTTGAGATTAGTAGTAGTTTGCAGCATTGCTGTATATAATATATATGTGTGTGTGTGTGTGTGTGTGTGTGTGTGTGTGTGTGTGTGTGTGTGTGTGTGTGTGTGTGTGTGTACCTATATGTTCGTTTGTGCTGAGAAAAATAAAAATATCTAACCAGTCTTTGCAAATAATAAATCAAAAAAGACTGTGGCTGTCTTTGGAAACTCAGCATAGAGCTTTCTAGAACCACAGTGTTATTGTCATAAAAAAATTAATTACTAAGGCAGCTATAAAATGTATAGTTATATTAATAGGCTTGTCATAAATACTATAGTGGTATCTTTATTTATATATATATATATATATATATATATATATATATAGAGAGAGAGAGAGAGAGAGAGAAAGAGAGAGAGAGAGAGCAAGAGAGAGAGAGCAAGAGAGAGAGAGAGAGCAAGAGAGAGAGAGAGAGAGAACAGACCCTTGTTTCGCGACACAGAATTAATAATTGTTGTGCCTGGGCTGCCTTACTTACAGAATCCCCTGTTGTATAGGGGAAAGGAAGGATATGGATAGCAATTGTAAGATGGCACCCTTTATAGTGACCTTTGTAATTAGAGCAGTAAAGCCTTGTAATAGTTATAAAACAAGCAAAGTAAAGATCATAAATTTCCAACATTTATTAAAATTCTCTCTCTACAAACCCCTGATGAAGTCCTGCGTAGGGACAAAATGCGTTGGTAATACTTGTTTGCTATTTTGAAGTATCTAAACCTTATAAAAGTCTGGAAGCCATGATATTGTGTGGAGAGAGAGACTTTTAATAAATGCTTGTACTTTGCTTGTTTTATAACTATTACAAGACTTCACTGATCTAATTAAAAAGGTCAATATAAAGGGCGCCATCTTACAATTGCTATCTAACTATATATATATATATATATATATATATATATATATATATATATATATATATATGAAGAACTTCAGGCACTCCAGGACTTTTCAGCAGTAATAAATCAGACACAGGGTCTAAGTACAGATAGCGACGTTTCAAGCTTTAATAGCTTTTCCTCAGGCTAACAACAAAGCAATACAATACACTTACATTTATCAACTCTCACCTCACCGTGAAGACAGGTCTCTCCGCCTCCCCTTCGATCCGGACTGGGTCCCTTGCCGATGACGTCATTGCGCAATGGCGCCGTCGCGCTCAGTTCCCCGGCCGGGCACAGGGTTGCTATGGAGACCTGTCAAAACAAAATAGTGACATACAGTAGGAGCAAGTTTCATCTTTGCTCCTTTGGCCATGGCTAGCCATGACTATTCTATTGTTCTCAGCTGCAATACGTATTGTATTGCAGCTGAGAACAATAGAATAGCCATGGCTAGCCATGGCTAGCCATGACCAAAGGAGCAAAGATGAAACTTGCTCCTACTGTATATGAATTTTAAAAGAAACACATCGGGACCTACTCATCAGCATATATGAGCAGTGGGACGTGTGTCCAGGATGCATCCGCACATGTTGTGAAACCACAAACCCGCTGGGGGTACATATACTGTAATACGCGGTTTAAGCAACATAGGTGCTAACATCAAAAAAACAGAACCTTAAATGATGTTCAAGCACATCAAACATAATGGAAACTAAACCTCCAGACAGGCACCTAAAGACAACATGAGGCATATGAAAAAAAATATAACACAAATGTAGACTTCCGGTTCCGGCTTAATGGAGTGAGGAGCTCCGTGCTTCAGCTCCGTCTCCCACATCACCCCAAGCCAGCGTTACTCGGCTATTAAGCCTCTACTCACCACTGCACACCCTCCCTTTAACACCCGCTACAGTGCCGGGAAGATGAACCGGTATCAAAACCCGCCGGGGACACAGACGCCACAACTCTCCCAGCAGACGCAACACGCTGCCACACAGCCCCAGCAGCCGCGGCAGGAGAGGAGGAGGGCGCCCGCTGACAACGGAGACCGGGAGCTGCCAGCCTCAAAGAAGGCAGCCGGGGGGAGACTGAACCCTGCACTTACGTAAGTAAGGGCCCAGACGCCCCAGTCACCTATAAAGAAGTAATTGAGGCTATATAGGCAGCCATGACGCCACTGCTCACTAAGGCAGTGGCAGACATTACAGGCCAATTACAACAGCTAACGCATAGAGTCTCATTAAATGAGAATCAAATTGGCGCTGTCACGCATGAGGTCTCAGACATCCAACGCACCATAAAACGGCTGGACACTGAAAACTACCAGCTCTGGAACAGAGTGGAGGACCTGGAGAACAGGTCGCGCAGACAGAATATTCGCCTGGTGGGCTTACCCGAATCGGTTAAAGGACCTGCCTTGGCCCATTTTGTGCATGTCACCCTGCCCTCACTGTTACATATTGAATCAGCCTGCCAGGACTTGGTAACAGAGAGGGTACATAGGGTGGGTCCACCACCGACACCCTCCAGACCCCGACCCCGTGTCACACTATTTCGAGTCCTCAATTACCTCCATAAAATGGAAATTTGGTCCGCCTCAAGAAAAATTAAAGACCTCTCTTGGTAAGGCAACAGGCTCCATGTCTTTCAAGACTATTCGGCGGAGTTATCTAAAGCTAGGAAGGCTTTCTCCCCCCTCTGCTCACAACTGGCATCAGACGGTCACAGATTTGGTCTCTTGTACCCGGCAAAAATGAGAATCTACGATGGCAGCTCATACAAGGACTTTACCAACCCTAAAGATGCTACTGCTTATGTCAGAGAATTGGCAAATGCGACATTTTGGACTCTGTACCCTGAAACGCCTGGATTCCCACCCATCCTGGGTCATGTTATTTTTGAGAAAGACACAGACTGCTGCCCCCCCTCCCTTTCAGCAGCCATCTTAGTTCTTAAAGTGCTCCACCCTGTTAAACAAAAGCAGTTTCTAACTACCCCAGAGACTGTTCTGTTCTCCACAGATTGGAGGAATCAAGTGAAGAATGACATTCTCCCATCCTCCTCACACCCCCCCCCCCTCTGCCCTGGTTCATACTTCATATTTTGCTTCTTATGGCTTTATTGTAACCTCTAACATTTGTTGGAAGCAAGGAACACGTTAGTAAGAGGTTAACTTAATAATTTGGTAATTAGAATACCGTTGCACTCAGTGGTCACATATATGCATAACATTGTTAAGTCGTATTGTATAGTTTGCTAATGTAAGCATAAGTACTCTTAAGGAATTTGGGGTGGCGGGTAGACTGAGATGATAGCCGATGGTTAAAATGTTGTTTGTGGTTTCTATATTCCTATATGTTTTTTACGGAAGTTCCACCCTAAGTGGCTCAGCCCTAGGGTCTCATATTCTAGACTTCCATCTATGGAAGCTCTCTCCCCCGCTTTTCTTCCTTTATCTTTCTCTGTCTCTTACCTCCCTTCTCTCATTATCCAAAACCCAACCCCTTCTCTCAGGTGACCTTATATTTAAACCTATACTGAAAATACTGAGACTGCCTGCCGGTGTGCGGTCTGCTCTGGGGCTGCCGGTCCTCCCGCTCCTCCTCTACCTAATGAGTATCATGTATCATGCATGATTTAAATATATGCTCCTGGAATATTGGTGGCATAAACTCACCGGCTAAGCGTAGGAAGGTGCTGATGTACTTAAATAAAAATAAAATTGATCTGGCTTTTTTGCGGGAAACTCATCTGACCCAGTCCGAGACCTTGAAAATGTAGATGCTAGGCTGGACCGTGGTAGCCTCGTCCTCTTTCTCTTCCAAAAAGAGAGGAGTAGTCATCTTGGCAAAGCGCCATCTTCCTCTGGAAACCTCTGCTACAATAACTGATGAAAATGGCAGGTATGTGGTGGCCTCTGTCTGTATTGCTGGCAAGAAGTACACACTGGCAAATGTATATGCACCAACTCCATATTCCAAACACTTTATGCAATCCCTAATAGCAACACTTACACCCTATATGGGAGAAAACCTCATAATAGGAGGTGACTTCAATTTAACCCCTTCCCGACATATGACGTACATTTACGTCATATGTCGGTTGCGGGGGAATCAAGCCAGCTCACAGAGTGAGCTGGCTTGAAAGAGAGCAGGTAATGGCTGTATATTACAGCCAGGTACCTGCTCTCACGGCCACGAGCGGCGAGTTCGCCGATCGTGGCCGTTTAACCCTTTAAGCACCGCGGGCAAAGCGCCCGCAGTGCTTAAATAGCTGATCGGAGGGGGGGGCGCCCCCCTCCGGCGCCGATCGGGGCCCCCCGCGGCGAGATCGGAGGGTGCCGATCGGTTGCCATGGCAGCCAGGGGTCTAATGTAGACCCCTGTGCTGGCCGTGTCAGCATTCCTATTACATCCTGCCTGAGGCAGGATGTAATAGGAAGTGCTGAAAATCACTATGTTCAGCCATAGAGCTCTATGGCTGAACCAAGTACAGGCGATCGCGCCCCCTAGTGGTCAAGTACACTAGGGGGCCTTGTAGTAAAAGTAAAAAAAAAAAAAAAAAAGTAAAAAAAAAAAAAAAAAAAAAATTATTAAAAGTTCAAATCACCCCCCTTTCCCCATTTCACAAATAAAAATAAATAAAAAATTAAAAAATAAACATATTTGGTATCGCCGCGTTCCTAAAAGTCCGATCTATTAAAATATAACATTAGTTATCCCGCACGGTTCAAGGCGTAAACGGAAAATAATTCCCAACGCCAAAACTACGTTTTTTGGTCGCATCGCCTACCCAAAAAAAAATAACTAAAAGAGATCAGAAAGTCGCCAATATCCCATAATGGTATTAATTAAAAAGTACACTTCAGCCCTCAAAAAATGAGCCCTCATCCAGGTCCGTAGGTGGAAAAATAAAAAAGTTATAAGCCGCAGAACATAAGTTACGCTTATTTGAACGCGAGGAGGAAAAAAAAAAATTAACAAAAAAGGCCTCGTCGGGAAGGGGTTAATAACCTCAGCAGCTCTTGATAGATCCCATACCAGGACCAAACTCCCCCCACACCAAAAATAGACATACCACTATTTATGGAATCCCTCCAAGTCATAGATGTGTGGAGAGCACATCACCCCTTAGAGAGAGACTTCACATGTCTTTCATCCGCACATGGGACATTCTCCCATATAGATTATATTTTTGTCTCTCACACCCTATTCCCACAACTCACACAATCCTCCATAGCCCCAATAGCCCTCTCCGACCACACAATGGTTATGACCACATTCCAGGCAGCAGAGAAGGCAAATATCAACATGCTATGGAAATTCCCAGCTAGATTTTGCAAATCAAACACCTTTAAAACACTTCTAGAGACTGAGATACAAAGATATTGTGCTAATAATGAGGAGACAGCACGATCTAAACCCTCTCTGTTCTGGATGGCCCTGAAACCGGTTATAAGAGGTGCTGTGATCTCCTTCTCCACGGCCTCCAACAAAAACTATACAAAGAAATATATGTCATTACAACAAACACTGACTAACGCTTATCAGAAATTCAAAGGTTCCCCTACACCAGCACTCAAACAGGAATACATTCTAGCTAAAACTCATTTCAATGAATATCTGACAGACATGGGAGATAGATATCTATTTTCGGTACACTACAAGTTTCACAGATTCGGAAACAAGACCGGGAAGCTGCTATGGATCATTAACATCCACAAATGAACAAATAGCACAAACAATGCAAAATTTCTACGAGGCACTTTACTCCTCCTCCAGTAAGGAGAACCCAGATCCACACCCCCCACCACAGACCCCGGAAACCCCTCCCAATGCTTGGGACTCCTACTCTTTCCCATCCTTAACTTCAAATATGGCGGACTCTTTAAATAAAGAAGTGTCAGCAGCGGAGGTAGCTGCAGTCATACGCCGTCTGAAAATGAGCAAAGCTCCAGGACCCGACGGGTACTGTGGGGAATTCTATAAACTTATGGCCTCAATACTCTCCCCCATTTTCCCCCATTTTGGCTGCCACTTTCAATGACATCATATCCTCTCACTCCCCACCGCTCCACTTCAATTCAGCCATCTTAAAAATTCTCCCCAAGCCTGACAGGGACTTGGCACAGCCAGGCTCCAATCGCCCGATATCTTTGCTCAATCTTGATTACAAGATCCTAGCTACAATTATGGCGGACAGATTGAAACCAATAATGACGCATATCATACACCCTGACCAGACAGGGTTTATCTCTGGCAGACACTCGGTAGTCAATGTTAGGAAAGTCATCACAGCCCTAGTTACTGCACAAAGGTCCACACCCCTAAAACAAACAGCAATCCTGTCACTGGACGCAGAGAAGGCATTTGACTTCATAGAATGGCCCCATTTATATGACACTCTCAGAAAATGTAACTTTCCTGAACCATTTATAAACATAATAAAATTTCTATATCAATGCCCCCAGACCCGAATCTCATGTAACGGAATGCTTTCCGATCCTTTCACAATACAGAAAGGGACCAGGCAGGGATGCCCACTATCACCCCTGCTATTTGCCATCGCCTTAGAACCTCTAGCAATGCTCCTCAGAACATCACACGTCTACAAGGGAATAATGATAGGCAAACGAGAACTAAAAATCGCCTTGTTTGCCGATGATATGCTCCTATTTATTTCAGACCCTCTTAGCTCAATCCCAGAAATCCTTAGGCTCATACGAATCTTTGGAGATATTGCAGGCTATAAAATAAATGTTACAAAATCAGAGCTTCTACCCATCAATATATAATCAGAAAACCTTCTCACCCTAAGCTCCACTACATCCCTTAAAATCACACAAACTCACTTTAAATATCTGGGGATCCTAACACCGAAGTCTCAGACACCTACACGTTGAACTACACAAAAGTAATCTCAGCCATTATTACAAAACTAGAGGGATGGATGGATCTCCCGATATCACTATTAGGCAGGATAGCTATACTAAAATCCATTATCTTCCCTAAAATACTTTATGTTATGCAACTGCTGCCATTTCGCATATCCATTTCTGATAACCAAAAACTTAAAAAAGCCATGTCCCGTTTCTTATGGCAGGGGAAAAAATCCAAGATAGAGAATAGGAAATTAACAATGACCAAGGAAGAAGGAGGTGCGGGACTCCCTGACATTATGGCCTACTCTATATCCATACTGGCGAGATACGCCATAGAATGGATCTTGGGCCATAGTAAATTTATTGACCTTTCTCTGGATCAGGAGATTTACTCCCCATACTCACCTAATGCTTTACTACACTCTGAAAAAAGACTAATACCTCCCGATATCTTACAACATCCATTATTTCATGACACTTACATAAGCTGGGTTAAACTCCATAAAAAAGTTAAAGGGAAACGAAACAATACCTCATATGTTCACCTCTGGGGAAATCCGGCATTCACACCTTCACTTCACAACCCCATACTCCATCAATGGCGGGAAAGGGGATTACATTCGGCAAATCAGTTATTTGATCCCGGGGGCTCCTTACTTTCCTTTTCCAATTTACGGGAAGCCTTCAATCTGCCGAACTCACACTTCTATGTATATCTGCAAACGCGACACTTTGTGCAATCACTACATCACTACTGCAAAACCCAACAAACCACCTGCCCCATTTTGAAGGTTATAAGACAATGGGAGCATTACCCACATAAGATAAAACATATATACACCATTTTAGTTAATGAGCCAGCTAAGGTACTGATGGGGCTTAATGCAGACAGATGGCGCCACAACGTCAATGCGATTACCGGAGCGGAGGATCTGGTGGGGACCTTTGTGTCCACCATGCGCACCCTCCACTCTGCGTAACTACAAGAGGTTCATCTCAGAACCCTCCATAGGGCCTACCTGTCACCAAGTATCAGAGCACATTTTGTTCCGGAGGAGGATGGAAGCTGCCCTAAATGTAGAGGTCAAGGAGCATCCTTTTATCACTCCTTTTGGGACTGTTACAAGATTAGACATTTTTGGAATAAAATACTCGCCTTTGTGAATGCCACATTCCAAGTACGCCTAACACCACAAGCGAAAGCTTGCTTTTGCATACATTTCTCGGACTGGGCGGATGAGGACCAGCATAGAAGACTCTTTCCTTTGCTCACTATCATTTTTACTATATCCAAAAAGCTAATACTCAAATGATGGATAGACAAGTCTGCCCCTTTTGTGGGGGAATTGCAAAGGATGTTATTAGAACAAATGTATAATGATAGGAAGTACCTTTCAGGGAACTCCGCTTCAGGTGAAAGGAAATTCCGGAATAAATGGGAGCTATACATTCGCTCCTTAGATGCAGACACACAAGCCAAGATTTATCATTTCTCAGAATATAAAAATTGGTCTCTGTTACATACATCAGCACATGACATACATAACACTGCTAGACTCACTCCTGATTAAGGAAAGGCGAGAGCTAACTAGCTCGCGCAGACGCAAACATCGAACTTTATAACGTAGCGCAGGACCAGTCACAATTACCACTAAATGACCAATTAATTCTACAATAAAATGAGGTTGAGTGGGGGACCGGAGGTCCCCGGAGCCCCGCGGGAAGTTCAGTCACCTCCCCCCTCCCCCCCCACACCCTTCCTTTCATTTCCTTTTTCTATTCCTTTTTCTATTCCTTTCTTTCTTTTCTTTCTCTTCTTCTTCCTCCTTTCAGCTATCACCTATTCAATCTATACTATCCCTCTAATATAGCAGAAGTTAGTAAGTTTGTGTTGCTTGCAATCGAAAATTAGACGGTCTAAGAGGCTAATAAATTTACAGCAATATTTGTGTAACATATACCTAATAAGAAGTTGATGATCATGCACTAATTCAGACCTGCTCCGGATTGAGCTCTTTGGACAACTACTCTACACAGATCTCTTTCTGCCCAAATGAACTGTATCCACACAATGCTATGTTACTCCTTACTTGCAGCCATGCTGATGCTGATTGTATTTGGATTGCAGTTTGCTTATGTTTGTCTTACTTTTTGCAAAAACCAATAAAAACGTTTATTAAAAAAAAATGTATAAGGTGCATCTGTCGACATCAGTGTCGACTGCTAAAAAAATATACAGCAGTCTAAACAAAACATAGCCAAAGGTGAACTCATATGAGGCGAGGTAATATGTGCATTATATACAAGAAAAACAACTTTGCAGCTATAGGAAACACTGCAGACTGCAATATTCATTAAGACCCGCTGGCTGCACCGTATCAGATGGTGAATCCAGCGGGCCTCATGTTGAAGAAGGGACTTATCACGGTCACCACCCCTGATCCTAAAGGGGATTTGGTCAATAATTTTATACCTCAGGGTTGACAGATTGTGCCCCAACTCCCTGAAGTGACGTGGGACGGGCTGTTCATTAGCAGCTGGTTTGCCCTCTATGGATTGTCTAATAGTAGACCTATGTGTACCCATACGTTCTTTAAAGCTCCTTGTGGTCTTCCCCACATAGAGAAGACCACAACGACAACGAATGATGTATATGACATGGGTACTAGAACATGTGAGGACCTGTCTGAATTTTTGTCCCCGAATGGGGGTGAGAAAAGAAGCTGCCCATTTCCAGGTAGCTACAGGTGGTGCAGCCCACACACCTGTAGCATCCTGTTTTTTTGGTCATGAAGTTGGTCATGGTCACCCTATCAAAGCCTGTGATGTCATTTTTTACGAGCCAATCCCTGAGGTTTCTCTGTCTTTGGAAGCTGGGAAGAAGTGTACAGTTTTTAAAGCTTTTTAAGTTCGCATCTCTCTGTACCATAGGCCAGAGATTGCGAGCGGTTTTAACTATCTCGGAACTAGCATCCGTGAACTTCTGGACAAAGGGGATCCTACTGTTTTCCCCAACGCTATTGGAATTGTTTTTGGGGATCAGGGTGGCACTGCGGGGCATTGCCAGTGCTTTTGCTTTAGCCGCTTGGAGTTCTCCCCAATTGTAACCCCTCACCAGGAATTTTTTAATCATGAGGTCCATTTCTCCCTCGGCCTCCCCAGGGTCCTCGCAGATGCGACGAGCCCGGAGGAGCTGGGAGTATGGCAGTCCCCTGATTGTGGAGATGGGATGTTGACTCGAACAGTGCAACATGGTATTACGATCAGTGGGTTTCTTGAACAGACTGGTACTGATTCTCCCCCCCACTAGGGTTAACACCACATCCAAGTAGTGTACTGAGAGTGGATCAATCTCAAATGTAAATTTGATAGTACTGTCTAAAGAGTTGACATGTTCAACCATCTCAACAAATTCCTCTCTCTGTACCATCCAGATACACAGCAGATCATCTGCCTGTTACCCTGGATATATATATATATATATATATATATATATATATATGCAAAGAAATCAAAGAAGAGACGCACCAATGAGCATATATTCAATGTACATTTCACAAGCTCCGGCATCTTGGTGTTGGATCTTCTGGTCTGCAGCTGGGCGGCGGCGTCTTGTACTTTCGGAGAGGACGACAGTGGCTATGTGTACTACCAGGCTGGCAAGCATAATATGTTAAACCTTAAATGTATGTGAGCTTTATGTGTGCAGTAAATGTACGTTGAATATATGCTCATTGGTGCGTCTCTTCTTTGATTTCTTTGCATGTGTACCCATTGGATCTTGGTACGATCCCCCTTTTGAAGAGGATAGCACACATTTATGGAGATTGTGGACTTTACACTACATTTTTGAGGACTATTTGCGCTGGGTATCCTGTTTTCTATATATATATATATATATATAAAAGTATATATATTACTTGTCATTATCTATGGATGGCACTGGGGGCACTTCACCCACATTGATTAGGGCGAGTGACGAATCATTGCCCTCTGTATATATATATATATATATATATATATATATATATATATATATATATAAATATATATATATATATCCTTGCAAAAAGTAGATGTGTATTAAGAATACATAACAAACGTGTCACATTGGTGTCCCGACGTTTCGAGGCTCTAGGCCCCTTCTTCAAAGTGTGAACAAGAGTGTTGGGTGCTGGTCTTACCTTAAATAGTGAACTATAGCCGGGTACTGCAGCCGTCCGTGCCTTTCTCCGGTCACTCGTGCGTCGCGGTACACTTCCTGCGTTTCCGCCCCCAGTGCTTCCAGGTGCATGGGTCAGGAGGGCTGGCTGAGCTGTCGGCGTCCTGTTGTCATGGTATCACAGCCGTAACCCAGGCAACCTCCTGGGTGCTGTATGCTCCAGCCTCGGACAGCTGTTTCACTGTGTGCAAAACAAAACAAAGCAACTTGAAACGGTGCAGTGAAATGGGAATTTTAAGAGTCCATTATACAGGCATACTGACTGATGGGCATAAAGTGTTAAAGAGAAATGTTCAGACTGTAATTGAATGTACTTCATAGGTGTGATGTGAACAAATTATTGTGCGCAAAAAATGCTAGAGTGAGATAAAAGCTTAAAAACATGCTGCATGTAAATTATGGTGGTTAAACACTATAAAGAATGGGGGATGGAATCTTGCACAAATAGGGACCAGCTAGTAATTTTTGCTGTGTCCTGTGGTCGATCATCTTAGGAGTTCCTTTCTTCTTCTGGGTGCTATGAAGGAAACTTTGTGCATATTCCTCAAGGAAACTGTAGGGGGAATTGGATTCAATCGTATGCGGCTGATCATCTTAATGGAATTCATCTTCAAGATGGCTGGGGGGACATGGCCAGGTGTTATTAAGCTCATTAACTGTAAAATTTCAAAATACATTCCAGGGCATTCTCTCATTCAGTCCATTAGGGCTGATGGTGTTCAAATTGAAGATCTTCTTAGCTTCAAGTCGTAGCAAATTTCTCCCCTGATCCCCTCCCCGTATGGAGGGTGGGATGTGATCAACCACCATGTACTTCAGCTGTGACATCGTGTGACCTTTGTCCTTAAAGTGCTTTGCCACTGGTTGGTCGATGTTCTTGCCTGATAATGCCTGCTTTATTGATGTGTGATGCATGGCCATGCGTTCTTTCATACTACGGGTGATTTTGCCCACATAGTACTTATTGCAGGGGCAAACAATGATGTAGACGATGAATGTGCTGGAGCACGTGAGTACGTGGTTGATCTTTACATCTGTGGGTTTATGGGGGTGCTTGAAGTGTGGTCCCACCATCATGAATTTGCAAGTTTCACAACCTATGCACTTGTAGCATCCGGGGGCCTTGGTTAAAAAGTGGCTCTTGTTGGGCGAAGACTTGAACCCCGTAAAGTCCGTATGGACTATGGTGTCTTTGATGTTGCGTGCTCGCATGAAACACGACATCGGTCTCTGATTTTTAAACATGGGTAAGTCTTTATCAGTCTTTACTATTGGCCAAAGGGCTCTCAGTGCCCTCTGTACTACAGGGCTAGATGTGTTGTAGGTGTTCTTCCATGGTATGACTTGCTTATCATCTCTGACTTTAGGTTTTAACAGGGTTTCTCTCTGAGTGTTTTTCACTTCCTCTTTAATCTTTAATAGAGACTTTCGATCATAGCCTCTCTCTATAAACCTGTTTTTCATGTTGTTTAGCGCCCCATCTATTTCTGAGGGGTCGCTGGTGATCCTTGCTGCTCTGATGTATTGGGATTTTGGAAGACCTTTCAGCAGTGTTTTATATATAGTTATTTGAATAAATTGGCACTCCTAATTCCTGACACAGCTTGCCTGGTGACCGATGACTTCCGTGGTGATTAGTAGATATACAGGGAGGAGGTGGCGTCACTCACGATCGAAAATAAACAGTACTGATTTCAATGTTTCAATTCATATACATTTTTTTATCAGGAGTCAAATAATACAAAGAGTTTGCCCCTATATCCCCTCACCATCCCCATAGTGGGCACTATGCTTCCCTGCTCCTTCCTGGCGGTTGAGCTGTGCTGAGGTCCCTCTGTGACGTATGGAGGGGGCAGGTCATTTGCTAAGTGACAGGAAAAACAATAACATTTTGAGGAACATACAGTACAAAATCCAAAGTGGAAACTGAAATGTCTATTAGAAATGGCAAAACAAATGCAACATACTGTTGAAATGTAAGGTACTTATGTAGTAACTGGGCTGCCGATTTTTTGATTGTATGCCTTAACTTAAGGCATACAATCAGATGCGATGCGATATCGCATCGCATACGACCATATCGCATGCGATGCGATGCGATGACCCGATTTTTCCATAGGATTCAATGTTAAAATGGACTGAGTCCATTTTAACATGGAATTCAATGGGAAAAAGGGGTCCTTTTCATACCCCTACTATCCAAGTGGGCATGGAGTTGGATATAAACCTGTGGCGAGCGTAGCGAGCCACCGAGCCCGAAGCGTGGCGAGCGAAGCGAGACCCGCGAGGGGACGGTATTCTTTGTCCCCTCGCGGGGCTCGCTACGCTCACCACGCTTCGGGCTCGGTGGCTCGCTACGCTCGCCACAGGTTTATATCCAACTCCATGCCCACTTGGATAGTAGGGGTATGAAAAGGACCCCTTTTCCCATTGAATTCCATGTTAAAATGGACTCAGTCCATTTTAACATTGAATTCTATTGAAAAATCGGGTCCATCGCATCGCATCGCATCGCATGCGATATGGTCGGCTGCGATGCGATGGACCCGATTTCAAAATCGCCAGCCCAGTTACTACATAAGTACCTAATGTAATTTTAAAGAAAGCATGTCTGGTTAAGTTATTCATTAAGTCTTTTTGGGTGAACACAATTTAAAGCGTGTATCCACCATGCTTCCTTTTAAAGAAGGCACTTAGATCTATCACCTCCCAGCACACTGGGTGGTTTGCAATCTATCTTATATTTGATAGAATTCCAATTGTGTTGAAATTGCTTGAAATGCCTGGCCACTGGTTCATCACAAGATTTCCTTTCCACTGCCAGGCGAATCTCACTATGTTGCCGTACCATCATTTCTTTAAATTTGTGGGTGGTCCACATACAAATGCCCACATGGATATTGTATGAAATACAGTATATGACAAAGGTGGAGTTACAACTGAAGATATGAAGAATGTTATACCTTTTACAAGTATACGGGTGTGGAAAAGAATCTCACACTTCTTAAAAGCTGCATGTAGTGCAGCCCAAACACCGACAATTGCCAGGTTTTTTACTTGACAAATGTGATACAGTAGGAGTGGTGGTTATGTCCGTCTTAACAATCCAGTCTCTAATACTACATCCCCTCTTATAGCACGACAAGTTTAGTGTTCAAAAGTATAGGAAAATTGGGATCTTTACTAACCAATGGTCATCATTTTATGGCTGGATAATGCTTGACTAGCTGGGGAAATTATTTGGTTCGATCTTTATTACTAGATTTTTTTAGCAGTTCCTCCCTAGGAATTAACACCGCCTTCTCCATAGCCACACCAAGGATCACACTGTCATAGCCATGTTGCAAAAACTTATTGTACATCACTTGTAATAGTTTGCATTGCTCTTCCTCCTTGTCACATATGCGCCTTCATTATATAAATATATGGTACTTTGTAGCTTCAAATTCAATAGAATAGGTGAAAAATCTGCCATCTACCCCAAGAATTCACTCTTCTTTGCACCAGTTAGGAACAGAGGTTTCACCATCATTTTGTAGGTACCTACTTTCTTGTGCATTTATAATTTTGTTTTGGAATTGAAGGAAATAAGGAATATAAAGAGATAAAAAGAATCAAAATACGACATCTAAAGCAAAACAAATGTATTCAATTATGAACTGTAGAGCAAGATCCAACACCTCATGGAGCAGCACACCAATACTCCAGACATCTAAAAAAAACAGTAACTTCATCAGAATCGAAATCAAATCAAGTTTCTTAAATTATTTAATACTGTAGTTATTAGTCAGCTGAGACAGATTAGTCAATCGTTATTTTAATTTAACAAAAATAAATCATATTTAACTTTCCATGCTGCTTTTATTTCCTACTGTATAATCATCCAGGTGTTTTACTACACATTACAGGTTTTTAAACCCTTTAATATATCTACATGTCAATCATGCAAGGAATTTCCATGCATATTTTTTTTCTCTGCAAAACTGCTGAGCTTCCTATTAGATGTTGTCTTAGAAACAATCTTTCATTTAGTGTATATAGTTTCAACTCTGCAGGATCCTTTTTTTATTGTGCTGCAGGCAATTTAATGGATTATCACTATATAGATGTACCAATGTACTGACTATTGTATTATAAATATCAACTGCTTTTAATAGAACTGTAGCTGGAAATCTGATGGCTGGATTGATATGAAATAGGTAGACATACAGACATGTAGGGCACTGGAGTGGGGTACAAAGTACAAAGTAGAACACTATTGTATGATGGGAAAGAGTGTGAACTTACCCCCATTTATAGGATATTGCTTTTATGTAATTGTCTCTCCACCCCTCCCCCCCCTCCTCACCCCATAAATGTTTTCCTTAATGGATCACTACCGTTTTCTCTCCTTCACTACTTACGCTGCTGCTCTTGTGTAACTCCATCATAAAGGAAGGTCTCCCAAGATTCTGAGCAACTTGTGGGTTTTAAACAGCC
Source organism: Crinia signifera (assembly GCF_055691185.1). Taxonomy (NCBI): domain Eukaryota; kingdom Metazoa; phylum Chordata; class Amphibia; order Anura; family Myobatrachidae; genus Crinia; species Crinia signifera. The sequence goes on from NC_139217.1 coordinate 349,782,625, forward strand.
CTAGCATATTATAAATGGGTTCCAAAGTCACTGCTTGCTGTGATAAAGCATGATGCAGTGGGAGTAGGTTTTAGTGTGATATTCATGGCTATGTTGATAATATAATACCACGAGACCTTCTAAAGCAATAACCTCAATGTGAATAGAATAGATGGCAGTTCGGTCTGCTGAGAGGAAAGAACATTTTTAACAATTTTACATATTGTTTCAGTTTCTAATATAAAAATACTGTAAAATCCCTATTTGGAAGGTGTTTCATATACTGTACCATTATTAATCATATATGCATCAATGTCCTAGGTTGTCATACACTTGCTAAATGAATTAACGTTCAAGAGGTACGTGTAAAATAAATGTATAAAAACTACAGTGTTTAAATTTTCAGTTATGTTCCTTATAGTGTAAATTAGATTCACATTAAAATTGGAGTGTACAGATGTAAGCCAAAAACTGATATTCAACACTGGCGTGGTTCAGCAACATCGTGTATATAATTCTTGGAGAGGACACTCACCAAAGCAAATACATTTTAGAAAACTTTTAATAGCTTGCTTGATGATTTCAGGTACAATTTCCGACTGGAAATTACAGGAAATAAATATTATTGATGTTAATAAAGCTATAGGAATAAAAAAAAAATGATATTACTATGATTGAGATCCAAAATTGAGATCCAAAACCAAAATCACTTTGAGTCCAAAGGTGTTTCTGAGCAAGAATTGACCAATGGTCTTGGAAACTCTTAGGGCAGTATTCAATGAGAAAGTTCTCCGTGCATGAAGAGCGTTTTATTTCGCTCTTCATGCACTCTCCGTGTTTTAGCAGAGATTCTCCCTGTTCCGGAGCCTCCTGCTCCCACTATTCAATGTATTTAAGACTCGCCGCCACTCGCGGCGAGTCTTAACCCCTGCAGCGGACGAGCGTCCGCGGCAGGGAGCTTTCAGGGAGCCGGGGGACGGAAGCAGCCAGAGAGATTAAAGTCTCCCTGGCTGCTCCAGAGGAATGTGGAGGGGAGGTGGGCTCCCCTGGACCCAGGCAGCACAGGCTGCCCCCCCCTATAGCCAGCGGGGGACCCAGTATTCACTGCACCCGATCATGCATATTAACGATCGGGTGCAGTGAATATATGAATATCTAATGAGCGGCTCGAGCGCTCCGGCCCCCTGCTGGCTGCACTGTGTAAAAAAAAACAAATTAAAAAAAATATTTTTTTTAAAAATTAAATATATATTCATGTGCTATAAGCACATGAATAAAAATAACATGCCCCTTCACAGAAAAAAAAAACAGATTTTTTGACACCAAAATAAAAAAAAAAACCTTTTAGTTTAAAAGTTCACATTCCAGATCTCCATCAAAAGATGGAGAATTTCTACATGGAGAGAGACGGAGAAAATCACTTAGGCCCTTATTCTGGTTGGTGCGGTCAGAGCCGCACACGGGGCTCCGACCGCACAAACCAAGGGCCGCCCACCCGACGGATCGCCACGGCCGTCCGTACACGGACGGCTGGCGATCCGCACAAAAATGGTGGAGGCTACGCCTCCACCATGGTGGGAGCTGCCCCCTGCCTTCGATGGTCGACGACCATCGAAGGCAGGCCCGCACGCCGCGGCAGCTCCCGCAAGCTCAGACCACACGGACAATCGTCCGTGTGGGAGCTTGAAAGGGGGCTGAAAGCTGACATCCGGCGACGTCAGCTTTCCGCCCCCATGTCATGGTAATGAGGGCGTCATGCCCTCATTACCATGCACACGCCCCGCGTTTACATGGGAACGCCCATGAAACGCGGGGCGTACACATAGGGTAATGAGGGGCTGAAGCCCCTCACGCCCCTATACGCCCCCTTTGCGGCGGACGAAATCCGTCTGCGGCGAAGGGGGCTGCACATGCGCAGACTGACCTCTGCGCATGTGCAGAACAAAAACATCGGCGGTACGGCCGCACGCGGGCCGTACCGTCCGATTTAGAATAAGGGCCTTAGAAAGACGGAGAATATTTCACATTGAATAGAGTTGATCGCTTTTGGAGAGCAAAATGCTCCGTCCAAGGCGAACAAAGCACAAATTCTCCATAAAACACGGAGAATTTTTCTCATTGAATACTGCCCTTAATGTTGTGCACAGGCACCTGGGAGTAGAAAATACTATGGTTCTTATTGCTGTTTCTTTCTATTGCCCTTAGACTAATAGAGATGTGGAGCAAAAAAAAATCCCCTTTTGTGAATACATGAAGTAATTGCTCACCGGATCTGGTGTGCTTTTCCCATCTTTAATGGAAGCTTGAGCTATATACTTACACTATTCTACATCATTCAAGATCAAAGAGCTTCCACTACTTTCAGGACATTTTTAAGCAAAAAATCTTTGTTCATTAGGAATTGCATGCTACTATCCATTCTGCTCAAGGCAGAGACTTATTAGAAGCACCTTATTAGACATTAAAGCAATATGACATAGAAGCTTTCTTGGTTTTTGAATAACACAGATTGATCCCAATCAAGAAAGGATTTAAACATTGGAACTATAAGATTCATTCTGGGTAACAAATTATTTTATTTTGAGCAGGACTATTACTTACAAAAAACAATAACTGCAATGGGGACCAAATATGATTTACAGTATGATAACCTTTTCATGGCTGGCTGAGAAATTCATAAAATCTACTACAGCATAATTCTTTGAATCCAGCTGACTATATGGCATTGTTACATATATTTTGTTTTTTTAAACATAAATTAAGCCAATTTGAAGGACCATTGTTCATCCTTAAATTATAATAAAGGTAACATTAATCGATTTTTCTCACAGCAAAAGAAAACACTTTGTGTATTTGATGATCTACATTAAAGACATGTCAACACAAATAATGATATACAGCCACATAAGCCACATAACATCCCACACAACATGCATTGCTGATCACTTTATGAATGAATATTAAAATCATTATCCTTCATATCATTTAAGAATCTAGTATAACTTTTACACTGAACACATCAAATGATTCAAATGAATACAAAAAAAAATACAACCACTTTGAAGGATAGAAACTAAGTGGATTTTTAAATTATATGCATTATCTACTCTATTAACTTAACCACAATGTCAAATTAAAAAGGTTGCTGTAGTCATGCTTCACATTCTCTCATTTATACCTTCATATCCACTCTTATAATTCCTTTCTCACATATTTAATGTTTTAATCATTTTAAATCTTAGAACTTCATTATATCTTAATACTGCATCCAGTGAACATACTGTAAATGTTGTTGGTTTATTTCTAATACTTTTTTGTATTGGAGAAATCTCCTAATCAGGAATCAACATGACGTACATAAGATACGCATCTCTATTTATTACAGAGGCTATTCATTTGACACTGGTTTTAATAATTGATTTCTTCTGGGTCTTGTTATTTATTTACTTAATTATTCAAGATGACTAGAGGCATTCATGCATTTTGTGAATAATTTTGTGTTGATACAAATTAGTAATAATACAGGTATATTTTTTATATATATTGGAATTGCTTGCTTAGGCTTGCTAAGTGAGCCCAATAAACGAATAGAGATAGTGAGCATCACTCAACAGGCTTAAAAATTATAATAAATCAATGTCTTTTTATCTCTACATTTTTGGCATGTGGTTGATGCCAGAGAAGCAAGCAAAAAACATAACATTGCTTCATTAGAATTCAATGACTGCTATCTCTATTGAGATATAGGGCAGCAATGGTGGTGTAATGGTTAGCATTAGTCATGGATTTGATTCCCACCATGGCCCTAACTGTGAGGAGTTGTATATTCTCCCCATGCTTGAATGGGTTTCCTCCAGGTACTATGGTCACAATCCAAAAATATACTGGTAGGTTAATTGTCTCCCAACAAAAAATAACCCTAGAATGTCTGTATGTGTGTACATATGGTAGGGATTATAGATTGTAAACTCCACTGGGCAGGAACTGATGCGAATGTTCAAATATTCACTGTAAAGCACTCCGGAATATGCATGCGCTATATAAGAAACTGTTAATAAATAAAATATATCATATATATATATATATATGTAACTGCAACACGGGGGCGGCACTCCGACAGAAAAACAACTCAGCACACTGAAGTGGTGGACCGACGTTTCAAATGTATTTACACATTTTTCATCAGGGTTAAAAAATATTTTTTCACTTTGGTTATTGGTGTGTGTCTTATTTTGTTATGTAATCATTGTGATGCTCCAACTAATGTGCTTGGCGATCATTAGGTACTATTAGTGATGCATTTTGTCCCATTATTTGATATGGTCATCAGCAGTGTGTTTCTATTCATGATAGCCCAATGCGCCTCACATAACTGTGGCTGCGCGTTCCACTGAGAACCAACAATTCCTGGTCCTCTGCAAATGGCGGTTCGGGTCACGTCGCGCTCCACGTAGCAGGCCGGTGACGCTGCACGAAGTGCGTCGGATGTCGGCGTTGCTATGGTGCTGAGACGCCACTGAGGCGATGTCTGATAACCCCGGAGACACAGCGCGAAGCGCTGTGGTCTACTAGCGTGTCACTCCCGCCGCAAGACCCCCGCAAAAGTAACTATAGGACTAAGGTATGGTAGGAAGTGATTAAACCCCACAGTACCACGCTATAGAGGATAGCGATCGGAGGTTTTCATGATAATTGCATGTGTCTGTATTAGGTGCTGTGTTCTTACTGGTATACCCATATAAAGAAATCCAGGGTTATGACATCACTAATTGACCTGCTATGATTGGCTGGCATATTTAACCTACACAGGTGTTACAACTAATTAGCCAAGTTGCGGCTTTAAATAGCTTGTTGGCAAGTTCAGTTGTGAGTCAGTCTGGAGGAAGGCAAGTTGTACCGAAACGAATTCGTCGACTGCTAACACTGCCACACAGCTGTCTACAGCCTGCATATGGATGGGTGAATATATCAAGTGTCCCATTATTCCAAAAAACGCTGTTATCTGACTGTTGTCACGCTGGTGGCTAGAAATCCAATAAAACAAGAAACTTTTTTCTTCATTTAAAAAGGAGTGCTACCCTATTTGTACCCTGGTGGTTACACAGTTTTCTTATACACTATCCTGGTCCGGCACCCATACCATAGATATCAAGCTAAGTGTGCGAGTTGCATATGTTTATATATATATATACTTCATCCTGACGAAGTCCAACAAGCGACGAAACCGGTTGGGCGTGTTTCTGCTGTGACGCATTGGTGGAGCCGGGAAATCTGACCGAAGGGACGCTGGAAGCTCTGCGGCTACGGTGTTTTTGTGAGAGATGACCACCCGCTCTTTACTATGATATGCTGGCAAGCTGTTACCTGTAAACCTATATGTACGTGAGCTGCTATATTTTATAAAAGTGAACTGAATTTTATTATATCATTGTGCGCCTGTCTCCTGTTTCTTCACATGTACCTTGGGACCGTGGAATCGGTCATTTCGGAGGAGAGCTGCACCGTACTTGATTTAAAAGAAGTGCTATATTAAGGACTAGCGCAGCCTGTTTGTTTTCCTATATATATATATATATATATATATGGCTGTAGGGGATGGCGGCACTCGCAGAATGAAAACACAGGAGACCACTTTCTCACAACGTTTCGGAGCTGTGTTGCCCCTTTATCAAGTGCAGAAAACCAGATAAAGGGGCAACACAGCTCCGAAACATTGTGAGAAAGTGGTCTCCTGTGTTTTCATTCTGCGAGTGCCGCCGTTCCCCACAGCCATATACCGGTGGCAGTACAAGCTGCCACACACTGGAGGGCACCGCATCATTGCTGCATTGTTTCGACCTTTACCACAAGCTTGGAGTGCCACCCCCACAGCATTGTATATATATATATATATATATATATATATATATATATATATATATATATATATATATATATATATAGTAAGCCAGAGAGACCCTCATTCTCCTGGAACGACAGGACCAGCACACCCTTGGTATCTGATGCAAAACGTTTTTAATGAAGCGTCATGTCCAACATCAATAAAGCCAGATAAAATTCATACTTAACAGTGACTGGCCACAGGCTGAAGACAGCAGCATACACTCATGCGAATAGTGCCCTGATGGGCCGTTTCGGTAAGTACCTTAAAGGGCATCAACGTCATACTGACAATCAGCTTCTATAAAAGATCTAAACCACACCTGTAACCTGTGAACAATAATTACCTGCAGCATGCAGCTAACACCAGCCTCTCCCTTACTCCACACATCCGGCAGCCACATCCCGAAAGTGTACACTTCAAGTGGAACCAATGTGTGTGCGCACATCACAGCGGGGAAGACACCGGAAATGGTCATCCACCGTTACCATAGCAACCCGCCGCTTTCCCCTGTCTGTATCCGCACCACAGTGTGACCTGCGTACATAGAACAGTTACAGGGGAAGCAGCTTTAGGTTCCCAGGCGCCGGAGACACTCGCATCTCATTGCCATGATTACCACAGCCTCCCACAGTGTAAGCGCACAGTACATGGCCCCACTAGTTCTCAACTTACCAGGGTGGACTACAAGTGCCGCAATGGCTAATTAAAGTGCTGGTAGTGCATGAAAGTAACAAAAAAACATAAAAGTGCTTATGGGGTGGATCTGTCATGAATAATCAATTCAGTATATATGCCTCAAACTAGAGCCAATAATATATGTAGCTTATTAAAGTCCTACTGGGGTGTCTTGCAAATAGCAAACCCCACATTTGAATAGGACTTATGATCAAAAAACATACTGTATACATAAGGCCAATGGCACATACTATGCTACAGATAATCATGACAATCCCCCCATACAAAATATTCCAATAAAAATATTAACCAGAAGACACAAGGAAGAAAATTGTGACTACAAGCAAGAACATTAGATAAAGGGTTATATATACATATCAATACCCATGTGGGGAAATTGAATCAGATATACCTCTTGCTGGGTCCCGGCCTAGCCTACTAAATCAAAGAAATACTGACAGGTTTAGTTCCTCATTAAGGCCAATTGGTGCCATCGCTTGTAGCATATAAGTCCAGTAGCATTCTCACTGCAACAACAGTGTATGCCGGTCACCACCCCTCCTGAGTGGCATGATATAGTCAAAAGGTAAAAACCTAAAGTCACTCATACGATGTCCAGCTTGAGCGAAATGCCTCGCTACTGGCGGCGTTGTGTTGTCTACCTTCAACAAAGCTTTGTTTATAGAAGTCTAATGCATATTGATTCTCTCTTTGAGCATACGTATCGTCTTGCCCACATAGATCTTGTTACATGGGCACTGTATTAAATATACAGTGAACTTGGTGGTACAGTCCATACAATGTTTCAGATGGTACTTCTGACCTGTAATCGGAACCGGACCAAGACCCAGGGACCTACCTACAGGCTCAAGATAGGTAAGTATCAGTATGTATGGGCTTTGGATGTATTAAAGTTTTATTTTTATTGTGTGTCAGTGTGTTTATTTGACTATTTTTATTACTGTGGAATTACAAGTGCCAGCGGGCCCTTTAATGCCCCGCATGCTGGGACTTGTGGTTCTCCATGTCCCAGTTTGCGGGGAAGGCTTGCTGGGACTCATAGTTCCACAGTATTAAACAATAGTTTATTCTTTTTTTGCACTGAATCAGCTCAAATCCCCCCACCCAGGGGCATCGAGGACAGCACCAGGCTTCAGACTGGTCAGGTAAGTCCTGGAGGGGGGGACCCCTTTATTAGGGAGGTACCAACTCCCCCAGGGCCCCAGGCCAGGCTGACTGGTCGGTAGGGTTAATGCTTTGGCCGCGGGACCTTATATAATAAGTGTCCCCCGGCTGTGGCATTACCCTGCTGGCTGGTTTGGCCTGGGGCTGATTCTTAAAATACAGGGGACCCCTAGTCATTTTGTCCCCTGTATTTTGGGAACCAGCCCCGGACCTGGTGCCTGGGGCTGGTTTTAAAAAATCAGGGAACCCCTATTTGTCGGGTTTCCTGATTTTTTATTACCGGCCCGGCTCTTTCAGCCTGGTGCTGGTTACAGTTGTGGGGGGGACCCCACGCCATTTTTAATATTTATTTATTTTTCAATTTTTTTTTTACACACTGCAGTCTGCATGGATCTGACTGATCCGTGCAGACTGCCTGCACGAATTCGTATTAGCGGCCGTATATACGGCCAGCTAATACGAATTAATACAACATCGGAGGGTTACAAGGCAGTCGTATTTGACTGCTTTGTAAATTCCCCTCCAGAACACGACTTTGCATACGGCTGAAACAGCCGTATGCAGTCGTATTCATTCGTAGTAAGAATACAAATACAATTTTTTGTATTCGTATTCTTAGTAAATTTCCCCCATCATGTTGAAAAATAGGTGACAAGATACTAATGCTATCATTAAGTCAGTTTACATTAACAGCTACAGTACATTCATTTAAAAAGTAGCCATTATCTCCTTTTTATGCAGTTTCACAGATTAAAATGCACTGCATCCAAGATGGTCAACTTGATCAGCAAGGTGAAATTTATAGTATTCAGTTTAAATAAAATATATTCCCATAGGATCTAATTAAGGAAAGTGTTATTAGGGGGAAACCTTTTCCAAGGAGACAACAGCTGGAACATAAGGATGAACATATCTATACTGATAGAGGGTTATTTGTTACTTTTATTACTACTTTTAGTGATAAAGAGAAAGAAATACAGAATGTTCTCTGAAAACCTTTTGACATTTTAAATCTAGATTTGATTCTGGGAATGGTACAGTACTTTCGAAGGTCCTGCAGTTTATTTTAAGAAAAGCTCAATCTTTAAAACGTAACTGGCACCCATCCTTCTGCCATCCGGTTATTTGTGTGATGAGGGAACAAATAAAATAAAAGATTCTTCTAATAATTTTAAAGTATGTGAATTTTGTAGTAAATAGAATAATTAATTTAGTGGTTCTACAGTGTATAAATCATATATTATAGGTAGCTTCATAAATTGGCAGACACCATATGTAGTATATTTTATTGAGTGCTAATATGGAAACAAATATGTTGGCAAAACAAAAAGGTAACTATGTAAGTTGAGCATTTTAGAGTATATGTATATAATAACCCCCACACAGCCTCCATTAGCATTTATATCTAATTGCATCCCATCAGGACTGTGTTGTAATCTGATGGGACTGCCATGCTATGGAATTCTATCCTTATGTATTCCTCCTATTATTCCTATAGATTGTAAGCTTGTGAGCAGTGCCCTCCTACCTCCACGTCGGTTTGTATCTACCCAGTTTGTTTAATCACTGTTGTTTCCAATTGTAAAGCGCAATGGAATATGCTGTGCTATATAAGAAATGGTAAATAAATATAAAAAAAATAATAACATCTATAACATTTATAAATATACACTGTTGTAGAAATACAGTTTTTTGTTCCTCTGTATTTCTTCCAGAACAAAGAGCGTGGGCTAGTTATACTGTAGGGGGGGAAGGGAGGTTGATTTATTTATTTTTCTATTTTTTACACAGAGAAGCCTGCACGGATCTGATTGATTCGTGCAGGTTTCAGTAAAATATGGATGGAAAATGTGTCTCGTTTTCCATTCATATTTTCTGCTGAATTCGTAGATGATTTCAGCAATATGAATATAAAGGGCCCCTTACACTTGTGAGATTTTGTAAGATTTCATCCAATTTGAGTCAATTTATCTGACAAAATCTGATGTGCCTGTCTGACAAAATCTTATGTGCCTGATGTGTAGGACACAATCTACAATCCCTTGCCATTGGGTATAACCAAGAGATTGGATGAGATTGAACCTCCTGCACATAGGATAAATCTCGAGTCAATCAGGTTCAATTTGTTGAACAATAAGTTGAACAAGTGTAAGGGGGCCTTTAGTAAATGAGCGGACCACCATAGAACTCATGGTCATATACGGCCAAGTTCTATCGATGATGTACTCATTCATACACCTGAATTTGTCTGAGGTTGCTCTTCATACAAATGGCATACCGTAGTTAAGATTAAATGGGTATGAATGAGTGCAGTCCCATTCGATCTTAGTAAATTTACAATTAAGATTTTTGGCAGCTGATATTGCAGGTCATACTTTCATATATCTAAAACTTTACTGATGGACCAATATATGAAATAGTCACTGTAATGTAGAATACTAACATGTAGATAACTAACATTTTTGGAATGAATACTTTTAATGAGAATTTGTTGCCTTCGTAACAGAACTGCAAAAAATTAATTTTGTATATCTATATATAATTACTATTAGCCAAGGTCACTAGACATTATTGCATTCTGTAAATCACTTTCTTTTTTCATTTTTCCCTGTGAGAGATGTGCAGCAATAAATTTGCTAAAAATGCCAGCATCGCTCACATTTGTTTTTTAAATTTAAATAAAGAATATTGTGCAAAAAAGGATTATATTTCCTATATTATATGTGCAAGGAGAAAAGAAGATTTTTTTTGAGGCACTTTATTTTTAGTTATTTTATTGTTCTGGGATATGTTTTGGTAACGTGTTCTCAAAATAAAGTAAAATATAACTTTTATTAATATCCATTTAAAAGGTCAATATTGATAATGAGCAAAAGATACACACAAACAGAAAGAAAAATAGATGGTAGTAGACAAATGATAGACAGCCATCCAGATGTGTGACAGTGATGGCTCTGTTCAAGTCCCCAATACATCTACTAATTTAAAAAACTAATTAAATATACGTATTTTTTTCAGAAAAGTACGTTTGAATTATATACTGTAGGTTCCCTTATGGCTGAAAGTGCCTCTGAACCTCAGATCAGGGCTGAGAGAAAGACTTTATATATACACATACAGTTAATTTCAGTGCTTCATATAGCATACATGATACCGGTATATAAATTTCCCACAGCAGAAAGATTCAGTCTGACAGGTTTAAACTCTTTACAAATCACACTGCAGATTAGTCAGTTCTGTACTATTAATTTAAAGGGTAACACACTTTACTGTTAGCTACCAGTCAAGGTTATTCAGGATAATTTCTATATTGTAGCCTTATGGATCAATATTTTTCAAACACAGTCCATATGATTGATAGTGAGAAATAATGAGAAAAATAAAAGGAAAGAGAAAAAGAAATGTAAACATTTCTGGTCATTATGAGGATAAAAAAGTTTGCTTGGCAATTTTCACACCTGTTTTGAAAAATTTACTTGACACTCAAAGGGTTAATAACTAATAAAATATTATATAGATTTAATCAATCAAATTATGATTCGAAAATGAATATACATTGATGAAACAAGCCCAAATTTTATTGTTATATTTGGTCATTTATAATAGAAAAATATCTACATTAAACATTAAAGCAACTTCAGCTTTTGTACTAAATTATTAGCCACATTATTTATGAATAGATGTGTTATGCTAAATGAGGTTGTGAGAGAAGCAGTAGAACATAATAATGATACTTTACCATTGTAATAAGCAGAAAAAATAGGATTAGGGTGGGCATACAGACAGCAAATTAAACATAACTTTAGAAAAAATCATCTCATTTACAAGTGCTTTAACCTCCAAATGGGTTTTTAATGTGGATATTAAGAGCCCTACAATGCTGATCAGAAACTGTTTTATGAGCGCTGGACTGATGCACAGAATATAGAAATAGCCTGAAACACCCAAAGCGACTCTTCCTGCTTCATAGATCAAGTTAAGGTTTGGCATTTATGAGTGTTCTAAGGTTGTAAATTCTGTGGGGATATGCTAAGGATAGATCTTCTGTCTTTAAAGAAGTCTAATCTCAGCCAAACTTCACATTCCTATTGGCAAATATAAACATTTCTGTGTGTAGGTTTATTTGTAATTCATTAATTATAAATCTCTTTTAATGACGCTTTATCTTCTGTGCTGTGCGCATAGTTTCAGTGAAACAAAATACTCGTACATTTGGGGATGATTTTGAGCTACACATTGTGGTGACCACTGTAGCATCTTTTGCCCCTGATGCTTTGGTGACTTTATGCTAATTATCTTCTAGAAGGTGCTAAATAATAAAGAAGTAGACTCTGATTGGTTGCCCATGGCAACATACCATTTGAAAACTCCCATCTTAGTAAATTTCCCCCTATGACTATAAATCATGAGACTTTTTGGTAATTTTGGATGCATTTGCACAACACTCATAGAGTCATCACCTACCTATGGATTGTGCAAGTCCAATGGTTCTTTCAATTACTGTGACTACAGATGCTGAAACTGGGAATCCTAGTCCTTGCTTGCACGCAGGGGGAAAGGATGTAGACAAGGGGAAAGGCTGTATAGTAGGATGGGTTAAAAATGCAAAGTTCCCGCATTGATTGTGGGGTAGAAAAAAAATCATGGGACCACTCGAGAAGATGATTGCCATATAGTTTTTCAAACCCAGATAATATCTTAGTTGGCCAAGCAGCTCCTAAAGATTTAGTAATTATGTCCTATAGGCATGCCCGCATAACATCATCGCAAATCGCTCAGGCAGTGCTGGTAGAGCAATCCAGACTATCTCCAGAAATAGCTACTGCTCAAGTCACTGCTTTTGGCTGGTTCCCCCAGGGATCAGGTGCACTCACTGTATCTGGCACCTGCAGAGTGGGGCCCTAGGCAAATTATTGGATTGGGTCCCTCATCCTTCAAACAATAATTTTTTGCTGCTGGTTGCAGTCGGTATCAATAGAGTACCTTGGCACATGCACAGTCTACCAATAAATGCTAAGCTGTGTGACCATTGGTACTGTGTACAAATCTGATTCAGGCTCTAGGCCTTTTGGAAGTAGGGATACTACCTGTGTCATATTTAAAGTACACGGACTGCCCACATACAATGGATGAAACCATTTTGTGTGTCCAGATATTTTTTATTTTATCAAAGAACACTAAAAGGTCTTTGGGAGTGTGGGCAGGCCCATGTGAAGTCATGAAGTCACGTGGTAGGTGCACAATGCTTCTTTGGGACCATTTTGGATGGCCAGGATATCTTTATTGGGCCCCTCAGGACCTGCTGGGCTGTAGATGGATACAGAGATGCCATCAGGAGGGTGTTGTTGGCACAGCTGTCCTGGGCCCGGCCTCTCTGAAGGAGAGGGAAGGGCCCGGACCACTAACTCCACCCAATACACTGCCTCCTCTGAGCTTCTGCTGCCCCTGCCAAAGCAGGGACAGCAGTGCAGGCTTCCATTCTACTTTGAATGGGGTGCAGGCTTCCATTCTACTTTGCTTCCAGGCTCTGGAGGCTATTTAAAATGCAGTATCGTCTGTGAGTGAGCCAATTAGAACTTGCATACCAGCAGCTGCTCTGATTGGCTGCCGGGCCCTGAGCCCCAATTTGCTTACACATCAGCACCATATTTTAAATGTCCGTTAGTGTATGGAGTTGAAAGAGCAGCTGCCTGCGCTTCATGAGTAGTGGGACCAGAAGAGACAGGAGGTAAGTGAGGGGGGGCCTGGATTACAAGTCAGTCCCCAGCCCCAACATTTCTAGTGGCAGCCCTTGATGGATGCTTATATTGCCTTGTGAAAATCTGTCTCTGAGAACCTGGTAGCCTGGGGCAGTCTTAGGAGTGTGTGAAGCTTTATGCTAATTTCCAAAGCAGATAGCGATCAGTGCAGCAATGCCTGGGGGCACCAGCAAGGACATCTATCACACATGATAAAATGCATTTTTTAAATGTGCTAAAACTAAGCAGTTCCCACCCACACTTTATGGTTGGTGCTCTTACATACAGTATTTTTCATAACAAAAGTTTGAATTTAAACTAGCAACAGAAGCTTGTTTTTTATTATATTTATTATATCTTTATTTCATCTTTTAAGTGTCATTTTATTTATTTCCCAATATGAGCTTTTAAAAAAGAATTTACATTATAGTTCCTAGCCCTTGAAGGAAACTTTAATCTTCCTTTCATGTAACAATAGTTATCAAAGTTGGTGTCATTTTTTACAACTTATAACACCATCATTAAAGATGAAAATTGGTTATGTTCATTAGGTACTCTGTAAAATATAAAGACTTTATTACGAATGTCAAATCTGCAACAACGTGTTTACTGCAATACATAAAAACAAAGGGTGAAATTTATTAGGATGAGAGATTCATAAATTGAGAGATTTGGAAAGAAATCTACAGTTTTTTAAAGCGGCAATCATTTACACTGCAAAATAAAACTGGTTTTGCAGTGTAAATGATTGCTGCTTTAAGAAAAACTGGAGATTTCTTACCAAATCTCTCACTTTCTGAATCTCTCTTCCTATTACTTTGTACCCAAGAATTCTTTTCAGGAGGTTTTTTTTAAAATGTATCCTTTTCTAAGGCTAGTAATAACAGCAATATAGATATACTTTGCGGTCACTAATCCATCATATTGACAAAACTTTTGCCCAACCTCAAGTCATTTCACAAATTGCTTGAATTAATGATGTGAACTAAAAGAATACTTACATCACTGCACTGCTGCCAGCAGATAGGAGGGAGCCCAGATTGGTGAGGCTGCACGTGGGCCTCCTCCTCTCTAAAAACACCCCTGCTAGGAACATATTTAAAAATAAGAATACATTGCAAATTATTTGTGTACATAACCCAGCAAGAAATATTGAAGGCTGGATATTGCCATGTACAGTGATGCTGCCGCAGCTGAAAATGTGAATATATGCCCATGCAGACCCTGCCCAGATTTGCATTTAAACTCCCACTGGCAGAGATGCATCAGCTGGGTACAGAGATGCAGAATGAATCGCAGATCACTTGATTATCTTCTGAGTAGTCCAATAAGTAAAGTAAGAACCAGAACCAGAGCCAATTTTGCTCAATAGTCATTATCGGGCTATCCATTATTGCATTTAAAAAATTCCTGTTTTCTCACAAAAACAAACAGGATCCATGAGAAGGTCCTAAACTCATGTGTTTTTGACCGGAAGAAATACCGGTCATTTATTGGGAGGAAGACGCCTGAGTTACAGCGTACTTACCACACAGACGGCTTGATTTATGCTACTCACCACGGCGCCTCACACACACACCGCTGAGGTAACCGCTGGACTTGTCCAGTGGCTTTCTGTACTACCAATACCTAATCTGTACTGTGTTCCCTGTCAGATGGCACTAGCTATCCCGACCATGGGGTGCCACTGACGTCACTGACATTACACAATCTAGGATAGGATATACTGTAGCTTACCATCTGTTCCTATTGCATATTTCGCAATAGCGCTGTACGTATATCAATCCTCCTCATTTTTGAATAAAAGTATAGAAATTAGCTTCTATATATTAATTATTATCGATACCAATTTTCTCTAATTACTGCCATTCAATTTACCTTCCAAACCTTGCTGGAGACAGAAACGGTTCCCCTCATGGTACCAAGTGACCTATGATTTTACAAAAATCTTAAAAATTACCTATATATTGGTGTGGAAATAAAAATGAGGATCACTATCTGGGTACACTGATGGAATACCATCTCCTATCATTACTTTATATTTTTGCAAATAGCCTTTTAAGTGAACTATTCAAGCTACTAGGATTCCATACATATCTTTTTAATGTATACCTATTAAAAATTGTTCTTAAACTCAGCATCAACCCATACACTATGGTTCTGTGATTGAAGAGTGCCCCCAAATAGAGTTTTTCTTTTTTTTCTTTACCTCCCTTGGTCCCAGCAAATAACCTTTTAATCACTGCAATGGTGCAAATCAATGTGTGTCTTTGTAATGGCTTCAAACAGTAATAAATATGTTACTGTTAAAATATATTTAAAGTTAGTATGGAGCAAAATCATATTAATTTATTGTATTGATAGGTTGTTTGCCAAACAAAACCTAAGCAGACCTTTACCATGAGAAAATTGGCATGGTAGGGTATTCCAGAGAGTGGGTACCTATCTTATCACAAAGTGCTACTCTATTACAGGTTGAGTATCCCATATCCAAATATCCGTTATCCACATTTTTTCGAAAACCATACACTCCAGAAAGTGCCAAAATTGTTATTTTTTTTGCTAAAAACTCCCTGGGGACATTTGTAACAGCACTACTGATGACATGATATGTAACTGGCACTATATATGTACAAGAAAATGATTGCTTGGCATTCAAATTCAATATCTGAGATAGTACACAAATTTTGTTTCATGATTTGAAACCTTGTTTTTTGAACAAATAAAATATATTTGTGTGTATTTTATGTGGTTGATGTGTTTATACTGCATAAATGCAAGATACTTCAAAATACATCATTGAAATATTAAAATATTCCAAAATTCTCATGGTCCCGAGCATTTTGGATACGGGATACTCAACCTGTATATGAGTTAACTAAACCACTCTATCTGAACCATTGTTCATTCAGAATAGGCAATATAGAGTATTACTGCTCTTACAGATGCACTCCTTGCATGATATCCATAACACCCCCCCACACACACACACCCACACCCCCCCACACACACACACACATGATTTGCACTATTGTATCCCCACCCCCTCCCCAAGGAGCTGTACATGTTAGTATTTGTCCAGCAGAGGGGATGCTTGGGGGGGGGGGGGTGCACGGAGTCCAAGGGAATTGGGAGCTTAGGCAAGTATGATTGTAAAATATTTATACACAATTGGGTGCAGTGTAATGCATGAATTTTGGCTAAGTTTCCACAAATAAATTCAGGAACCCCAAAATACCCTAAATCTGTGCAAATATTCTTGGCAGCTAAACATTTAATTTGGGCTGCATCATTTGAGTTGCAATTACATTTGTATTATTAATATATAAAATACATCGCACCATTTAAATTATTATATTAACATGTGTAAAGAACAATATAGTGAATTGTGGCCATGTTCAAATAATATTTGCTTCTTATATGTATTCATACAATTATTGTATTGATGGATGTACTATTTCACATATTATTATTTATTATTGATTTGGTTTTATATGGGGCAGCATGAACGGTGTAATGGTGAGCGTTACTGCCTCACAGCACTGAGGTCATGGGTTCGATACCCACCA
Source organism: Crinia signifera (assembly GCF_055691185.1). Taxonomy (NCBI): domain Eukaryota; kingdom Metazoa; phylum Chordata; class Amphibia; order Anura; family Myobatrachidae; genus Crinia; species Crinia signifera. Next base: position 349,799,655 of record NC_139217.1, read on the forward strand.
TGGCCCAAACTGTGCGTAGTTTGTATATTCTCCCTGTGCTTGTTTGGGTTTACTCCGGATTCTCTGGTTTCCTCCGACAATCCGAACATATACTGGTAGGTTAATTTGCTTCCAACAAAATTAACCCAAGAATGAATGTGTGTGCGTGTACATGTGGTAGGGAATATAGATTGTAAGCTCCTCTGGTGCAGGGACTAATGTGAATGTTCAAATATTCTCTATAAAGTAGTATTTTATCTATTATCAACAAGTATTAGTACTCGGTGGGTTGAAATCCTCATATGTTAAAATCCAAAATGCTTATATTTTTTAGCATTATTATCCAACATTTTTCACATATTGGGCCAGAAGCACTAAGCTTCAAAAAGTGATAAAAATGGAAAGTGATAAACACTCAGCCAATAAGCTTCAACCTGTCATGTTACAAGCTGGGTTTGAAAAATGTCAGGCAGGTGCTGATTGGTTGTATGTTTATCAATGTCCAATTTATCACTTTTGAAGCTTAGTGCATCTGGCCCATTATTTACCAATATCTCATCAATACCTAAAAAAAAGTGTAAAGCATACATACGTGGAAACAATAAAAGTCAATTATGACAGCATATTAAACAGTATACACGCTACTAAATCTAATTATTTCAGTACATCATATTGAATTAATGCTGTGATCATCAACACATATTATCATGTACAAAGCATGGCCTCGACAACCCTTTCCCCACCAAGAAAATTAATAATTTGAATTAGTCTTCTTGGTATTTTCTGAAACTGTTTACCCTTTGAAAAGAAAGTAGGAAGAAAAATGTTTCAAATTAATTTCAAGTGACCTCGTAATATTGAGGTGACTGTCAGGTCTCTGTCATACATAGTTATTAGAAAAAGTCTGGGAACATAAATTAATATATAAAACATGAAAGTAACATTCTGTTTCATAACTTGCTGATATGCATTTTTTTTTTTACAAAAATCGTATTTCCAGCTGTTCCCTTTCCAGAATGCATTTAAGACCATCTGTAATAAGCATCAGTTGTATAAGTGCTCTAAAAGGCAACAGAATAAAAACAAAATCTACAGAATTTCTGAATTATTCCCCACTTACACATAGATCAAACTGAGCACTGGCATTTATGTGTACATGATCCTATAAATTCTGTTAAGATAGAAGCAAGCATGGTATTGAAAACTAAACTATGCATTTTCTGATGTCTTAATCCACTGTAAATGTTATTCATTTTCAAAGTAAAATATTAAGCCTAGTAGTAAGTAACATAATAATATATATAAAAAATGTGATATGTGAGATATGGTTGCCAGATGTATGAACACTATCATTATCTTTAAGAATGGCTCTTAGAAACTCATTTATAGAAACATCTTGGTATATACAAGAAACATTAAATAATGAACCCCCACTCTAGAAAAAGAAGAGTAATAGGGGAATTTAATGGGGATTAGGGGGAAAGGGAAGAATAAATATGAAAATATATACACAAAGGATAAACGGGATATTGTTCAGAAGTGAGGTGAAGAATTGAAGTGTTACTTGATTTTATTATTATTATTGTATTGTAATTGAATGTCAATAAAAATGTATTTTAAAAAATGTGATACAATTTACAATATTTTTTTTATTTTAGATCCACAATTAGGGGAAGAATTTGAAAGGATTTTACCCACAAAACAAAACAAATTATGGGTGAGGTGCATTGTGAAATACAGTAATACTCCTTTCTATAAATGATATGCCATTAATAATGATCTCCTCCACTTTAAGGTCCTGTTTTCTTCATGTACTGTATCCTGCAACATGGTTATCAGCATATAATTAGGCAGTAAGACCTACAATGTTATGTACTCCATTGCACAAAAATGCACAAAATAAAAATGCTTCAGTACTTAAAATATTGAACTAGAATATGGGATATTGTTTGATGATTACTGTATGTACTTAAGTTAAAACATGCATTGTATAAATTATACTGCATAGAAATACTGTAGCATAGGATGGCGTGGAGTGCATATAAGGGGAGGGGCAGGTTTCCATCTTAGTCTTGGATGCCAAAACACTGTGTCCTGGCACTGATTGCATTGACACCTCTAATGAAAAGTATATTACAGAACAGTATAGAATTCATACAGATAATAGAATCTCAAATGGCAAATTAGCAAGAAAAGTAGTGGCTGTGGAGTTTAGGATTTCACATTGTGGGCCAGATGCACTAAGTTTCAAAAGTGATCAAATAGATAGTGATAAACAGCCAGCCAATCAGCTCCTACCTGCCATGTCACAGACTGTGTTTGAATAATGTCAGACAGGAGCTGATTGGCTGGCTGTTTATCACTCTCCATTTTATCACTTTTGAAGCTTAGAGAATCTGGCCCACAGGAGTTAAATTTTACCAACAGATGATTTTTTTTATTCTTCCTGATTCATCCTTCGCTAATAATTTTTAATGATCTTCTAAGGAAACTATGGGATGTCTTGCTCCTTGATAGATTCACAGAATACAAACCAAATATTTAAACTGTGTAGTAATTTCCAGAAGTAAGTTATTTATATCTACCTACTCTCCTGGATCACCTACAGAACTCCTGAATTCCGGGAGTCTCGATAAAGAGGGAGTGAAGGTCACCCTTTTGCATCCCACCCACTTCCTAGTGGAATGGGCAGGACAGAGGGGGAATAATGTGAATGTCTTTGAGAATCACTTAATTTTATTCCCATTTCTTTTTCACGATTCTGCAGTTTTTTGGAATTATACATCATAGGGGTGTTTATGGACACAATTATTCCAGAACTGTCCAAAGAAATTATCACATCGCAATTATTGAGTTTTTGAGTTGAATATATTTAATGTTTATTTTTTTTTTAAATGTGCAAACTATCTTACTACTTTTATCCTCCAATGAGGAGTATTATTATTTATACCTATTCATTATTATTTCATTTGTTTAGTAAATCGTTGCAAGAGAGGTGTCTATGTCTGTACTAAATTCTTTGAAATAAGATTTATCAATATGTAAGGGATTTGCAAAGCCAGAAACATGATATATTGGCCCTGAATCTGGTTCACTTGCAAAAGAAAGTTCTCTCTCTAATGGACAAATCCATGTGCACTGCAGGTGGGGCAGATGTAATATATGGAGAGAGAGTTCGATTTGGGTATTATTTTGTTTCGGTGCAGGGTAAATAATGGCTGCTTTATTTTCACACTGCAATATAGATATCAGTTTGAAATACAAACCCCACCTAAATCTAACTTACTATGCACATGTTGCATCTGCCCCACCTGCAGTGCACATGGTATCAGGGGCGGATCCAGGAGAAAATGAGAGGGGGGGCACCATGACAGGGGGATGGGAGTGAGCGGTGTTAGTAGTGCCAGTGTGCATTCTCAGAGAGTGAAGCGAGATAGAGAGGAGGAGAGCAGAGAGAGAGGGAAGGAATGGGATTATAAATAGGCCCTGACATTTTAAGTCCACAGGCCCACTGTGAAGTGAAAAGTGAAGGATGGAGATGCAGTTTTTTTTAAAGGGGGCATGGCTATTCCAAAGGGGCGTGTCCTTGAGTGTAGTGTACCACACCATATACCACTTTTACACATTATGCAACAAAATAGTGGACCCTATTATACTTGCCGCTTACACAGGATGCCAAAAAGTATGAGACAAAATTTCCATAATGCCACATGGATTAAGCCAAAATTCAGATAACGCCACATGGATTAAGCCATAGTATACATAATGATGTATAAATAGGGACATTGCGTGCCGTCGGCGAGCCAAAAATGTACACAGTAATGCCCATTACACATAATGTCACACACCGTAATACCAATTAAATATAATGTCACACACTGTAATGGCCATTACACATAATGCCAACAAAGTAATGCCCATAAAACACAATGCCATACGTTGTGATGCCCATTAAACATAATGCCAATATCAAAATGCCCATTAAGCATAATAATGCCTATTACATATTATACCATTTAATTGCTGCTTACCTACATACTTATTGTCAGAGGAATATCACTTGTTGCCAGGGGTTACATGCTTCTTGCCAGGGGTTTTATTCTTGTTGCCATGCCATAGGATTGATATTTTTTTTTTGCCAGGGGGGAGCCAGGGTGCATGCTTGTGAAGGGTTCCATTTAAATAGCGCGCCAGCACTACCCAAATCTACACTTCCGGGTAGCGCTGGCCACACTCTTCTGTTCTGACAAACACTAGAGGTATAGCAGTACCTCTAGTGTCTGTCTCCTGTAAGGCGGCAGCAATGTTGTAGGTAGGTGCCACGGTGCCTGGAGCAAAGGGCATGTTTCGCGCCCCCCCTCCCTCTCAATTTGTAGTAGGTGAGGCTCCTGCTCAGTTAAAAGTGGGCATGGACCAACATTATACCACACACCATAATGCCCATTGCACATTTTAGTGAACTTTGTAATTCCAAATACACATCACATAAGCCCACACATGATGCCAATTACATACTATATAACACACCGCAATGCCCATGACATACTATATAACACCGTAATCCCCATAACATACTATATAACACACTGTAATGCCCATTACATACTATATAACACACCGTAATGCCCATTACATACTATATAACACACCGTAATGCCCGTCACATACAATTTAACACACCGCAATTCCCATTACATACTATATAACACATAGTAATGCCCATTACATACTATATAACACACTGTAATGCCCATTACATACTATATAACACCATAATGCCCATTACATACTATATAACACACCGTAATGCCCGTCACATACTATATAACACACAGCAATGCACATGACATACTGTATAACACACCGTAATGTCCATCACATACTATATAACATACCGTAATGCCCCTTACATACTATATAACACACCGTACTGCTCATTACATACTATATAACACACCATAATGCCCATTACATACTATATAACACCCCGTAATGCCCATTACATACTATATAACACACCGTAATGCCCATTACATACTATATAACACATGGTAATGCCCATTACATACTATATAACACACCGTAATGCCCGTCACATACTAAATAACACACTGTAATGCCCATGACATACTATATAACACACCGTAATGCCCATTACATACTATATATCACACCATAATGCCCATTACACATTTGACACATAAGTGCCACTTACCTACATGCTCGATGCCAAGGGGCTTCATGCTCGACTGAATCTGCTTGGGTGCAGCAGGGTGGGAGGGTGCTTGCAGCAGGGTGGGTGCAGTAGGGTGGAAGGGTTGTGTGTGCCCCCCCCCTCCCTGCCTGTGCTGACAGCCAGCCAGCCCGCCCCCCCCCCCCCCCCGCCCTGCTCCGCTCGCCGCGTCTCCCCGCTCGCCCGCTCCACAGTGTGCCCGGCCGGAAGAGAATTGTGCTCCTATCCTATGTAAAATTCATATCTCCCGCTGGACCACTAGCCAATAGGCGCTCGCGGTCCAGCAGCCGCCAGTTGATTGGCTTCTGGACCGCAAGCGCCCATTGGCTAGCGGTCCAGCAGGAGAAGTGAATTTTATACAGTAGCACATCTCTCTCCCGGCCGGGCACAGCGGGGGAGCGGGCACAGCGGGGGAGCGGGCAGCAGAAATAAAAAAAACACGTCTGAAATGACAGGGGGGCACGTGCCCGGGTCCCCCCCTTGAATCCGCCAGTGCATGGTATTGTCCATTCAAGAGAGAATGTGCTTTTGTGAGTAATCCAGAATGAGGCCCATTTTATTTTCAAATGCATTCATCTTAAAAAGAAAGCTGAAGTTAAGCAAAATAAAAGTGAAGCTTATCTCTATCTTTACAAATGCAAATACATAGATTTTCCTATTTCTGTTTAATTCTCTGTATGCATACTGTATATTTTGAAAGGTTTAAACAGGGACTTTCAGTGTTTTCCAGCTTGTGAAATACATTGCCTCTAGTGCAGTACTATGGTGTTGAGCTGCTCCAGCTTTTCCTAAAGCCCGTTCACCACTTATGTGTGAAAGCGTATAAACTATGAGCAGAAGTTTTAACAAATGGATCTAGGCTTGCAAAGAACAGATGTGTTCATGGGATCAAGAATAAAACAAATCTGAGAACAGAAAAGTTGTCCTATTTTGTCAGAGCTTAAACTGAAAGTAGATTTTCAAGAGCTTTTCCTACATGTTAAGACTTCTATTAATCAGCATCTGTTCTACGAGTTTACTAAAAGAGCAATAGAGGGATATATAAAATGTTATCAAAATAAGAATGAAGCCCATTGAGATTACTGTGTGCGTCCATTCTAAACTGTCGTACAGTTGTACTGTATGTGTTCTCCCACTGTAATCATGAGACAGAAGTTCTAAACTCATAGGGTATTTACAACTTTATCTTTGTGATGTCATTGTGGCTATAAAAGCACATTTATTTAAATATACATGTACTACATATGTTCTTATATTTATAGAAACTTAGCAAGATGTATTATTCATAGTTATTTATATAGAAGAATAATTTATGAACAACTGAAATGAGCAGATTGCCGTGCAAAACTATTCAATAAATTAGGCCACAAAACGTATTAAGTTTTGTCAACTGTAGTCACTGTGTTGAAATTCAGAATGGTTTACAGTACAGTAGAACTTGTTCACATGCTTAATGTTACATATCAGACTATGCTGACATTGGCGTTGTCATTCTGAATGTCGACATTCTAAATATCAACATGTTATACAATAGCCATTTTGTTTTGACATTTTGACCCAATACATATAGTGGGTTACTTCTGATTCACTCGGAAAGGCACAATCACTCTCTAATGGACAAAACCATATGCGCTGCAGGTGGGGCTGATGTAACATGTGCAGAGAGAGTTAGATTTGGGGGGGGGGGTGTTTTTCAAACTGATATCTATATTGCAGTGTAAAAATAAAGCAGCCAGTATTTACCCTGCACAGAAACAATAAAACACCCAAATCTAACTCTCTCTGCACATGTTACATCAACCCCACCTGCAGTACATACAGTACGGTTTTGCCCATTAGAGAGTGATTGTGCCTTTCTGAGTGAATCAGAATATCCCCCATAGAAAATATGGTGTGGAACAGTGGTACAAAGCAGTATAAAAATATAGTACCCCGTCTCCATCACTTAGTACAAGGTGTCTTCCAAGATCCATGTGTTGTGCTGTTGGAACAAAATCTACTTCATTAGGCTTGAAGTGTGAGATGAGTGGCAAATCCAGGTTACAGTCTTTCTTTAAACCACTATGGTAGAGGACAGGAGGGCTTGAATAAAGAGTATCAGTGTACAGTACAGTGCTAGTAGATTTGCTCATCCCTGCTGGTGCTGTTTATTGCAGGAGAGAGGACGATAACAAAATTACCCAGATCTATTCCTCCCAGGGAGCAGTGTAAGGGAAGTGTAACCATGCACATAGCAGTCACAAACCCCTTAGCACAGATTTTCAGAATCAGCTTTATTGACCAAGTATACTATTGTATACTAGGACTTTGTTTACGGTTAACATTGCATCTGCCCGGAGACAACATGACAAGGGGGACATAATACATATATAGACCATGGTGAGCACAGTGTATATTACTTCACAGTTATTTGCTTTTGGGGCATGCATGTCTTGTTCAGTTGGTGGACCACTTGAGGAAAGATGTTTTTTAAGCTTGTTGATGACTTTACAGGAATGGCCCTTAAGCGTCTGCCAGATGGAAGCATTTTGAGCAAGTCGTGGCCAGGATGCAGCTGGTCTCCTACAATTTTACCAGTACATGTCTGGACAATTACAGGTCCTGAACAGAGGTGAGGTCAGTACTGATGATCTTTTCAGCTATCCTCACAACCCTTAGTAGCATGCGTCTGTCTCTCTCACTGGTAGATCCGTACCAGACTATGATTGAGGTGCTTAACACAGACTGGGCAATCACAGACTTTAGGTGAATACATTTGTTTTAAGTGCGTAGAGATGGTTCCTTTGAAAGCCCTGATCTAAAGCAAACCGTCAAAACTCTGAGGGAAATTGCCAAATTAGAATAAAGCTTTCATCTCACAGTGGAAGCTTTGGAGGATCAGGGGGTATTAACAATAGATGAGGTGGGTAAGCCAGCTAGCTGAGTCACAGTCAGAATGGGAAATAGGGGGAGGAAGAGACAGGCCAGTGCTGGTTTAACTAATCCCAGTAGTTTCCCAAGACTGGACAAAGCTACTGCGGAAGATACTTCAGTACTGGAGGGGCAATGTAATCAACTCCTCTAGCTACCAGAGGACTGGCACCTCAGGCTTAGTGGGAGCAAGGAAATCTGAGACAACAAGACAGACTGTGGTGGCAGTGGATTCTATAATCTGTAAAACAGACATACTGTAGCAATCTGCTCCCAGGATCATAATGACCATACAGTCAGTACAGCACATCATGGAACAATTACGATGACAGATTACTGATGGGGCTGGGAAAGACCCAGCAGTCATGGTGCATGTCAGCACAAATTACCAAGTTAGTGGCAGATGGAATGTCCTTAAAAATTATTTCAGGGATCTAGGACATAAATTAAGGTCACGGACATCCAGGGTAATTTTCTCAGAAATATAACCTGTGCTGCATGCTAGTCAAGGGAGACATAGGGAATTTATAGAGCTTAATGTGTGGCTAAAGGGATGGTGTAGGAAAGAGGGGTTCAGGTTCCTAGAGCACTGGTCAGACTTTTCATACAGGTACCATCTATACAGCAATGATGGATTGCACCTGAATGGAAAGGGGATGGCAGTGTTGGGAGGCAGGATGGTTAGAAGGTTGGAGGAGTTTTTAAGGTACTTGTGTATTATCAAGGCACCCGATTTTATCTAAATCGTATACGATATCGCATACGATTTAGTGGCCGATTTGCGGCCGATTTGATCCGCGTTGAGATTTCGTGGACGATTTTCGGACCATTTTCTGCCATTTCCTGCCATTTTGCATGCTATTCCATCCTTGCACAGCCCCAAGTCAGCTCGAAGCATGGTGAGTGGACGTGGTATGCATCCTCCCGAACTGTTCATACCCCCACTATCCACGTCGGCGTGGAGTTGATTTTGTAAAGTGTAGGAAGCACAGCGAGCCGGAAGCGTGGTGTGCGCAGCAAACCCAGCGAGGGGACGCGGAAAACGATCCCGAAGTGTGGCGAGTGTTGCAAGGGGACACGGATTGCTTGACATGTATTCCATGTCCCCCTCACGGGGCTCGCTGCGCTCGCCATGCTTCGGGATCATTTTACGCATATGCTCGCCATGCTTCGGGCTCAGTGGCTCGCTGCACTTGCCATGCTTTATAAAATCAACTCTATGCCGACGTGGATAGTGGGGGTATGAACAGGTCATGAGGGCGCGTACCACGTCCGCTCGCCACGCTCTGGACTAACTTGAGGTACTTGTTTCCTAGCACGGCACACATTGCATACCATGGTATACCATATGCGATGCTACAGTATGCGATGCGATACTCTGGTAAATGACCCGGAATGTACAATTAAATATCGCATAGCATCGCATGCCAGGAAATGGCATGCAATGCGATTTTTAATTGTACAAGCACCCTGATGGGGAATACATCCTCTCGCCACGCTTCGGGCTCGGTGGCTCGCTGCGCTCGCCACACTATCTAAAATCAACTCTACGCCGACGTGGATAGTGGGGGTATGAAAAGGTCAGAGGACGCATACCGCCGCCCCTCGCGGGCTCGCTGCACTCGCTACGCTTCGGGTTGTCGTTGATAGTGGGGGTGGAGTTGACAATGGGGGTGCATTTAACATTGTAAGCACCCATCAGGGTGCTTGTACAATTAAAAATTGCATCGCATGCATCGCATGCCGCTATATTGCATGCGATGCAATGCACTGCGATGGAAATCGGGGGCGCTGTGCTACGAAACAAGTACCTAACTTGGATAGTGGGGTTGTGCAATGATGGAATAGCATGCAAATCGGCAGGAAATGGTGGAAAATCGGCCCAAAATTGCCCGCTAAATCGCATCCGATTTTGGCATGCGAGTTGCGGCCCGATTTGTGGCCGATTTTTGGCCGATTTCGTGAGCGCCCAGATAATACACAAGTACCATTTTTAAACTAGACATACAATAGAGGGGATACAGAAATAAACTATGGGTTAGAAAGACAGAGTAGTGAGGAGTGGGAAAGCAAGAGAATGGAGTTTGGAGAAGGGAATAAGCAAAAAAAACTAGATTTAGTAAGAAATCAGTAGAACATCAAGAACATACAGTAAACAAACCTTTAAAAGGGAAAAGCATGGAAGTAAACTGAAATGCTTACAGGCCAATGCAAGAAGCTTGGCAGGCAAAATTGGGGAACTAGAAACCATGACCGCAAGGGATGATTATGATATAATTGGTATAACAGAAACATGATGCAATGAGTCACACGATTGAGCTATAAAAATGGAGGGTGTGTGCCTTGATGTAAGAACAAACTTAAAACCATGTGGAAAGGAAATAAGCTCAGGGGTAGCTAAGGATAATACAGAGGCCGTGTGGGCAGTGATAAATGAAAATAACAAAAAAATCAAATAAACTTTCAATAGGGGTACAGTATGCTACAAACCACCTAACATTAATGAAAGGGATGAGCCACTACTTTTAGACCAAATCAAAAATTCAGCAGATATGGGGCAGATATTAATTTTTGGGGATTTTAACTTTCCAGACATCAACTGGACTAATAAGTCCAGTACCTCAGCTAAAAGCAGTGGGTTCCTAAACGTACTCAAGGATACGTTTATCAACAATTGGTTGAAGCACCTCATAAAGTGGCATTATTGGATTTAGTGTTAACAAATAATATAGATTTAGTTTCCAAATACCAAAGTAATAGAACATCTGAAAAACAGAGACCACAACATGGGTCACTAGAAATCAACTTCTGTAAACCACAACATACAGTACTAGCTAAAATATAAAATTTTAGGAAAGCAAACTGAATTTGTCAGGGAATCTTTAAAAGGAATTGAGTGGGAAGTGTTATTTGAGGGGAACATTTTTGAGGAAATGTGGGAAACCCTAAATAATTTGCTAGAAACACTATTAAATATATCCCAAAAGGCAATATGGGTCAAATCAATTAAAAAAGCCACCATGGTTGGACAAAAAGTAACGGCAGCAATAAATAATAAGACAAGAGCATTTACATTTTACAAGGCTAATGGAAATCAAAGTAGCTAAAAGGGAAAATGAAGAGGGCATAGCCACAGAGAGCAAAATAATAATAAAAGAGAACATAGGCCAATTAACCAATATCAACGGAAATAGATTTACTGAGGCTAAGAAAAAAGTAGGGAGGGGCAGACAGTGGAACCCACAGTTAACATAAATGGGACAAGCCAGCTAGTACTTATTATTGAATTTCTGACAGATGAGATAAAACAGAGGCTCAGCAAAATCAAAACAAACAAATCCCCAGGTCCGGACGGGATGCAAACTAGGGTTCTAATGGAATTAAGGGAGGAATTAGCAAACCCTCTGTTACATTTGTTACATTTTTGAGAACTCATTTTTATTTGGTCCGGAGCCTTAGGACTGGAGAATAGCAAAAATAGTACCAATATTCAAAAAAGTAAAAAGGAAGACCCAGCAAATTATAGACCTGTGAGCTTAACATCAATAGTGGCAAAAATTATTTTAGGGAATTTTAAGACATGGTATCCAAAAACATTTAGAGCTCCATAGTATGATCAGTATTAAACAAAATGGGTTTGTGAAAAATCACTTGTGGCAAACAATTTTATTAAGCTTTTATGAGGAAGTCAGCAACAACCTAGACAATGGAAATGCTGTAGACGTGGTCTTCTTGGATTTTGCTAAGGCTTTTTATACCATGCCACATAAGAGGTTGATAAATAGAATGGAGGATTTGGGACTTGGAGTAAAGATTTGTCAATGGGTAGGAAACTGGCTGCGGAATGGAGAACAGAAAGTGGTTGTAAACAGTGCAGTATCAAGCAGGATACCAGTTCTAATTGGAGTTCCACATGGGTTGGTGCTAGGGCCCCTTTTATTTAAAATATTTATTAACAATATTAGGGTGGGCTTACTCAGCAAAGTTTCCATCTTTGCTGATGACACAAAACTAATATGAGTAATTAGAACAATCAATGATGTCTCCACTGTTCAGAGTACTCTTAATAAACTAGAAGAGTGGGCAAAAAATTGGAAAATGAGGGTCAGTGTAGATAAATGCAAGGTTATGCATCGTGGGAGACACAACCAGTGTGCAAGTTATAACCTAAGTAGGGTTGCTTTGGGTATTTCAGAACTGGGAAAGGATCTAGAAGTCCAAATTAATAACAGACTGTGGTGTAGTGCTCAGTGTCATGTAGCAACAAATAAGGCCAACAGGATAATAGCCTGTATAAGAAGGAGTATGGAGACTAGGGACTCAAATGTAATTATGCCACTCTACAAAGCATTGGTTAGACTGCTTCTATCATACAGAGTACAATTCTGGGCCCGCACTATAAAAAGGACATCCTAGAACAGAAAAATTTCAAAGAAGAGCAACAAAGCTACTGTAATAAAGGAGAATACACAATGCAAAATAAGGGATGTAGCAAATGGATCATACAGACTAACCAAGTTTAAACTCAATGGACATATGTCTTTTTTCGACCTTTACTACTATGTAACTGTAACTATGTAAGAGTAGAAGAGGAGCAACAGCCTCTGCTGGGCCTTCCCAATGATGATGGCAGAGTTTGACCCCCATTTTAGGTCTCAGGAGATCTTAGAACCCTAGAACGTGCAGAAGACCATCTATGTGCTTCCACACCTGTCCTAATTTCACACTACCAGAGCCTAACCAATGTTTACTCTTAGGGGGAGATGTACTAAGCCTTTGTAGAGACAAAAAAAGTACATTAGAGAGATAATGGGGCAGATGTATTAAGCTTTAACAAGAGATAAATCCAAGGGTGATAAGGAGAGATAAATTCCCAGCCAATCACCTGCTAACTGCCACGTTACAGCCTGTGTTTTAAAAAAGTCAGTAAGGAGCTGATTGGCTGGACATTTATCTCTCCTTATCACCCTTGCATTTATCTCTTGTTAAGGCTTAATACATCTGCCCCAATGTACCAGACAATCAGCCTGTCAAGTTACAGGTTGTTTGAAAAATGACAGTTGAGGGCTGGTTGGCTGGTGCTTTATCTCTCTACTTTATCTCTCTCTAACGTTTAGTACATTAATATCAGTCTTTCACTTCCCGAACTACAGATCATTGTTACTTAGTTGCATCCTTACACATCCTGTACAATTTTCAAGCAAATCAATCAATAATTATGTGGTCAGACAGGTAATTGCACAGTGTATGCCCAGTGTAATGCCTTTTAGGGACATTTTAGCATATCTGTATATTTGCATGTATTCACTGAAAAAATTCACACACTGATGTATCAAAATAAAGATATTGTATAATAATACTTTGTTCAATAAATTAATAAAAATTTAAGAATGCTGAATGCTGGCTTAATGAAAAATAAAAACATCAGATGCTGGAAAAAATACTTATCACTTATAAATACTATATCTATTTTCTTAATCTGGGGGAATTAATTCGGTACCTGGGTGCAGTTGCTCAGTGTGTAGATGCTTAGTCAGGGCCCACACAGAGCTTTTCAAGTAAATAAATATAAGTAATGCTTTACTAACAGGAACAAAACAAAAAAATAGCCTAGCCCCATTAGGGCACTAACTCCCTTCTTTGCACCATCCTATACAGAGCAGTCTGCAAACGATCAGAGATATCCTATTATCAACAATAATACATTGCGTACAACAAACTTTTATTTTTCACAATTTTTACTGATTTTTTACCAATGTTTTAGTGGGATATCCTTACAGTCCAAATCTGTCCCACTGAATATTCTTTATGGTCCAGACCTGGCCCATTATACAATATGGATCACCCAATACAAAACAAGAGTTCTCATGAAAACACAGGGGTTCAGTGAAATCTGTGTGTTTTTGGTCACCACAGACCTGTTTTCGGTGGAAAATGGGGTTGCTTTCATCAATTTTTCTTTGGCTGACTGAGGCAACCTAAACCATATAACTCATAAGCCAGAGCAAGCTTTTTGGGGATAATTAGATAGCCCCAGGGGAGCCTTTTATCCACAATCAGTGAATAGGATATCTCTGAAAGTCTCTCTAACAAAGTCTCAAAGTCGGGCTTGCTATCTGCAAGTACATTGTATCACAGCCTAGCTTGGCTTCCACAACTACTCACACACAGTCTTAGTCCTACAGTATCTCTGACAGGCCTACTCACATTTAGGACACATATGACATGTCTTCTTCTCAACATGCAGTTATTACAGTCACAGAGACTGGTAATTTTTCCTGCCTCCTGCAGGGTTAGACACTGCACTCCACTTACCCGAATGGCTTCCTGGCTCACTGGGCTCTTCCACTGCCATTGCAGCCAGGCTAGCTTTTTACAACTTCACATGGTCTGGACACACAGGCTTCACCTGTCTATAATAGTCTTATCCTTAATGTTTGCACTCTCCAGCATTTAGGTGTGTTCAAACCTGCCTTTCCTTCCCTAGGTGCCATGTACCTTCATACTGTCACACATTCCCCTCCCAAGCTTTAAACCCCTGGGTTAAGTGATATGGGAAGAGGCAAAGTCCCTCTCTACTTTATGAAAGCCATCTACCACATCCAAGATCATTATCCATACTTGTCTGTCATCTAGTGGTCTCATCAGCCAAGTTCCTCCACCCTCCAGAGTTTTGGTTTGGTTTTAGTTTTGGATTTCTTTAAAATTTATAAAACCATCTAAAACCATGTAATGTTTGGACATTTTATTGTTTATATAGTTTTATTAATATCAATAGCAAACACATTTAATCATTTTCTGTGTGAAATTGCACGTTAAATCACAAAGGAGGCACTTACATGCCATCAAAAACAATCAAGAAACTTAACCATCCATCTTTAATTTGTAGTTATATAGCTTCCCTGAATATATATTTTAAATGTAATGGGGCAAAACAGTCAGTTAACCCCTCGTGTGGTAGATTTTGCTGGGGCAGGACAAACCTACCAGGGTATTTTATGTATTCCCTGGTGTCTGCCCTGACAGGGTATCATATAGCTTATACATTTTGAGATCAGTACTTATAAGAAGTTCCCCACATAAAGTAGCTTCAATAAAATTATCAAACCTTGCAAGCCATTGTCTCCATAATTCTGCTACATTAGCAGCATCAGCTTACAGAAATGAGACATGAATGCCTGCAATCCTGCAAGGTTTATGGACTCCCTCATTTAAAACCATATACGGATCCACACCTGGGAATGAACATATGATACTCCAGAGCTTTACAAGGACAAGCGGGACTCCACCAAACTAAGTATACAACCTCTAAATGTCCAACTAATCATCATTAGCATAATTTTGCACAATACACTTACTATTATTTGTATTCTATATATTAATGTGCTTATATTAATTAATTTTTTATAATATATCTTAATTGCATATTATTATTATTATTATTTATCAATAAATTGTTATTAACCAATGTAATTACCCAATTGATCCATTTAGCGCTCCACCATCTTTTTTTCTACTTTTTTATATGAATGCGCGCATGTCAGCATGTTGGAAGTGAGGTAGCTGCAAGTAAGAATGAAAAGTTTATTTTCATCACCAGTTATATTCTGATTATACCTTCTCCTGTAGCAATTAAGCACCAAATAGGCTGATTACACATTTGTATTCATTTTTGCTAATACATTAATATATAGACACAGATATCTCATTCTGTTCTTTTTCTGTCTACTTCCTGATCAGACATCCTCCTGTGCTGATGGATTCTTAAACATACTCTAAAGATACTCTACCTTAATAACTACCTTAATAACTACTACTTCATAATGCAAATACAATATACTAAACATGAGAAGTAGCTACTGTAGTTTGTCATCAGTTAAAATGTTTACAATGACTTTGAGGACTGCATAGTGTCGATGGCATAATGTCAGCATGATACTAATGCTACATAAATCAATTAACCATTGTTCGCATTACAGCTTTAAATATTATGTTTATCCATCATGTTATATCTAGTAAAACACTTTCTAAAATCACACTTTCTAAAATCAACTCCATGCCAATGTGGATAGTTAATATCCCCACTATCCACGTTGGCATGGAGTTGATTCCAGATAGTGTAGCGAGCGTAACGAGCCACCGAGCCCGAAGCATGGGTGAGCGCAGTGAGCCCCGCAAGAGGACAAAGAACCGGAAGTAGGGTGCGGCCATGCTGCCGCCCTGAAACTAAACAAGTACCGATTCATTTGTATTTGGGATAAGGAAACAAAAATTTTACTAAGCTCTTCAGGTGCATAAAATAGACAGTAAGACAGTACCTGATAGTGGAAATATGAACTATCCACGTTGGCATGGAGTTGATTTTAGAAAGTGTGGAGAGCGCGAGGGGACACCGAACCAAAAGTAGCGGGCGGCCATGCTGCCGCTGTGAAACTAAACAAGTACCAATGAATCATACTAAAATTGACTTCATGTTGTTTATCCTTAAAAATATCTTCATCTGTATAAATTCTGCTTCTGATAATAATGATATGTAAATGTTTGATATATATATATATATATATATATATATATAGTGTAGTAAATTAATATAATTTCTTACACAAAACATTTCACTTATTTCACTTACTCAAAATCAGTTAATTTGTTTGTTTGTTAGTTACAGTATATCAAACACAATTTGTAATTTCTTTTTTTTTCTTTTCTTCTAACACAATTCTCCAATTGTCTCTGTGATCTCCACTGCTCAAAGTAAAAAGAACCATTACAATACATATGTAGACTGTCAACCTCGTAAAAACTGCTAGCACTTGAACTCAAGATATCTGTAAAGATCAGAACTTCAAACATCTTGCTGATATGATCAGTGTCTTCAGCAAATATAAGAATATAAAATCTCTCTGATATTATTCTGCATAGACCAGTATTCCTCGGTGAAAAGAAAACATAGGAAAACAACTGCCGAGTGCTGCATTATGCTTTAATGATCCAAAATGTCAAACAATTGAACACTTATGTTACACAAGGCTAAAAAAAGATTAAAATTAACATATTCCTGCCTGTGGTATTAAAAGTCCCCTACCAGAATTAGGAGTCAATCTTCGCCTTAATCAAGTCTTTAAAGATGAAGGTGTTTGATGTGAGGGTATTATCCCTCCACTATTCTGCCAAGTATCTTGTAGTGCTGCAGGTTACTCCACTGAGATCTTTAAGCAGTGTCTTTTTGAAGGTGGTAGAGAATTAACTTTGCTTCTGACATTTAAATGTCACCTGACCTATCATTGGACAGACTCAATTAAATATTACAAAATATTAGAAGCCTCAAAATAAGGATGACATTTTTTTTTAATTTGTCTTCATCAATGTGGGCTTCATCCAAGCAGATCATTATTTAAGGAAATTTATTTATTTACAAGTAAACCCATTCCCTTCTGTAACATGTATCCCATGATTTCAAATGCAATCGAGTGCTGCTTGCATAATTCTTTTCCTTCACTATTTTGAAAACCTTTCAAATTAAATGTTTCACTTTTTAGTCCCAGAAAACATAATTTGCAAATGATTGCAAAGTATCAGGGATCTTTACTAAACTAAAATACAGCATACAGTATAATACTCAAAATAACTGCAAAATGTTCCAGATTAATGGGGTGATTCAGGCCTGCTCCCTAAGCTGCGTATATTCACTGCCTGTACGCTTACACATCCACTTGTATACAGACACAAGGAGGAGAAATCACTCAATGGTCTCTCATCGTTGAATGATTTTTCTAGCCTTCACTCAGAGAAGTAAATCTATACTTTTCAGCTGCCCACTATCTGGTGAATTGTGGGCAGGCGCAGGCAGGATTCATGGGCATGACTGCGTTCATAGGGGTATGCTCAGCGTTTCTATGGGTGCACCCATAAAATGCTGTGCGATCCCTTGCATCTGCCCCCTGTCTGCCCATCCGGTAGCAAACATCCCAGTGAGTGTGAAACCTGCCAAAGGTGTTCTCTCTCCTGGCTTGTACACGCGCAAATTTACGCATATGCAAAGACCCACCATTGGGACCGGAGGTGAATTTGGATCAAGCAATCAGGTCTGAATTGCCACCTAAGTTGTAATGGATACAATTTTTGAACAGTGATGTCATCAAGGGCCCTGTAATCAATACATAGATAAAGAGTACACATTGAAACATATTGGATGAAAGAAGCCGGGAGGACCGATACCTTAGCTGGAAAGACGCTACACAAACATCCAGTCTGAGTCGGACAGAGGACGGAGAACAGAACGTCCGGGAAATAGAGACGCAAACAAAACATCTGACAGTGCCGACACGGATCCCCACCCATGGACGTGAGGTATTGTAGGTAAAGTGTAGGCGGCTGCTCTAGCATGATCCCAAGTGCCGCTCATAAAAAAACCTGTTCCCCCACTAACACAGTTACTCAAAAAAGAGCTGTAAACATTATTAATGTATTCATATTTAACCCCTTACCGACGCAGCCTGTTTTTTCCTTCCTGACAGAGCCCTTTTTTTTTTTAATCTGACATGTATCACTTAAGTGGGGATAACTTTTTTTTGCTTTTACTTATCCCAGTGATTTTGAGATTGTTTTCTCGTGACACATTGTACTTCAAGTTAGTGGTAAATTTTGGTTGATACAGTCTGTGTTTTTTGTGAAAAATACCAAAATGTCGTAAAAAAATAGAAAATTTTGCAATTTGCAAAATGTTAAATTTTCTGCTTGTGAGACAAATAATCATACCATTCAAAATAGTTAATAACTAACATAGACCATATGTATACTTTATGTTTCCATCATTATTTCAACCTCCTTTTAATTTTTTTGGACACTAGGAGGCTTAAAATATGAATAGTAAATTCTCAAATTTTCAAGAAAATTTCAAACACTGATTTTTTTAGGGACCAGTTCAGTTCTGATGTGACTTTGAGGGACTTGTATGTGAGACACCCCCATAAATGATGCCATTTCAAAAACTGCACCCCTCACAGTATTCAAAACAGCATTTTGGAAGTTTGTTAACCCTTTAGGTGTTTCACAGGAATTAAAACAAAGTGTAGGTGAAATTTCAAAATTTATTTTTTTTTGCAGATTTTCAATTTTAATACATTTTTCTAAGGAACACAGTAGATTTTACTAGAGAAATGTGACTAAAAATTGATTCCCCCAATTCTTTTGTTTTCATAAATATCCTATATGTGGCCCTAGTGTGCACGTTGACCAAACCACAGGCTTCATAATAGAAGGAGCACCTACTTGATTTTGGAGCCTCCTTTTTATGAGATTATTTTTTAGGCACCATGTAGGTTTCTAGGCACCATAAGATGCTAAAAGTTAGGAACCCCCCCACAAGTGACCCCATTTTGCAAACTACACCCCTCAGGGAATTCATCTAGGGGTATAGTGTACATTTCAAACCCCCAGGGGTTTCACCAATTTTGGTACAACTGGGCTGTGAAAATGAAAAATTACATTTTTTTACACAAAAATGCAGTTCTGGCTCAAAATTTTTCATTTTCACAAGGAATGAAGGAGACAAAGCACCCCAAAATCTGTGCCGCAATTTCTCCCGAGTACGGCAATGCCTCATATGTGACCAAAAAATACCATTTGGGTGCATGGCAGGACTCAGAAGGGAAGGAGTGATATTTGGATTTTGCAGCACAGATTCTGGTGAAATTTTGGTGGGTGCTATGTCGCATTAGCAAGACCCCCGAAGCACCAATACAGTGGAACCCCCCCACAAGTGACCCCATTTTGCAAACAACACCCCTCAGGGAATTCATCTAGGGGTAAAGTGTACATTTCAAACCCCCAGGGGTTTCACCAATTGTGGTACAACTGGGCTGTGAAAATGAAAAATTACATTTTTTACACAAAAATGCAGTTCTGGCTCAAAATTTTTCATTTTCACAAGGAATGAAGGAGACAAAGCACCCCAAAATCTGTGCCCCAATTTCTCCCGAGTACGGCAATGCCTCATATGTGACCAAAAAATACCATTTGGGTGCATGGCAGGACTCAGAAGGGAAGGAGTGATATTTGGATTTTGCAGCACACATTCTGGTGGAATGAATGGTGGGTGCTATGTCGCATTAGCAAGACCCCCGAAGCACCAATACAGTGGAACCCCCCCACAAGTGACCCCATTTTGCAAACTACACCCCTCAGGGAATTCATCTAGGGGTATAGTGTACATTTAAAACCCCCAGGGGTTTCACCAATTTTGGTACAACTGGGCTGTGAAAATGAAAAATTACATTTTTTTACACAAAAATGCAGTTCTGGCTCAAAATTTTTCATTTTCACAAGGAATGAAGGAGACAAAGCACCCCAAAATCTGTGCCGCAATTTCTCCCGAGTACGGCAATGCCTCATATGTGACCAAAAAATACCATTTGGGTGCATGGCAGGACTCAGAAGGGAAGGAGTGATATTTGGATTTTGCAGCACACATTCTGGTGGAATGAATGGTGGGTGCTATGTCGCATTAGCAAGACCCCCGAAGCACCAATACAGTGGAATCCCCCCACAAGTGACCCCATTTTGCAAACTACACCCCTCAGGGAATTCATCTAGGGGTATAGTGTACATTTCAAACCCCCAGGGGTTTCACCAATTTTGGTACAACTGGGCTGTGAAAATGAAAAATTACATTTTTTACACAAAAATGCAGTTCTGGCTCAAATTTTTTCATTTTCACAAGGCATGAAGGAGACAAAGCACCCCAAAATCTGTGCCGCAATTTCTTCTGAGTACGGCAATGCCTCATATGTGAGCGAAAAGTACCATTTGGGTGCATGGCAGGACTCAGAAGGGAAGGAGTGATATTTGGATTTTGCAGCACACCTTCTGGTGGAATGAATGGTGGGTGCTATGTCGCATTAGCAAGACCCCCGAAGCACGGTGAAATGATGAACCTAATAATCCATAGATGTGTGGTATATTTTAAAGCACTCTTTCATACATAGGCCGGGTTTGTCGGGGCAAGTTTCACAGTGGAAAATAGTTTGCTTTCGTATTCCCTTTTTATAGCAAACTTTGCACCTTTTTTGTGTCCTGCCCTTTTTTCCAGTGGAGGGGATTTCATTAGGAAAATGCTGCCCTGATACAATACGGGGGCCAGTACTAGAAGTACTGGGGCCAGTACTAGAAGTACTGGGGCCCTCTGCCTGCTGGTTCCCAAATATTAGGCCCTTTATGACTTCCTCTTGAAAGTGCATAAATGTCCCCGTCTGGCTGGTAGAACGGAATAGTACGTAAGCGTTATACAGTGCCATATGGATGATATACACGGCCAGCTTCTTATACCATATTTTTGTTTTCCGCAGGGCACTGTACGGCTTCAGTACCTGATCTGAAAGATCCACTCCGCCCATGTACTTATTGTAATCTAGGATACAAATAGGTTTTGAGGTGTGGGTACTGGTACCTCGTACAGGGATGGAGGTGGTACTGTCTCCGTGAATTGTTGTCAGTATAAGGACATCCCTCTTGTCCTTATATTTGACCAACAACATATTTTCGGTGCATATTCCCCTGCTTTCACCCTTTCTCAGTAATTGGGCAACGTGCGTTTTTGGGAGGCCTCTTTGGTTCTTGCGCACAGTACCGCAAGCTGCTGTACCTCTTGAACCAAGGGCCTTAAACAGGGGGATGCTGGTGTAAAAGTTATCCACATAGAGGTGATAACCCTTATCCAGAAAGGGGTGCACTAAATCCCAGACAATCTTTCCACTAACACCTACGAGGGAGGGGGGGCATTCTGGCGGTTCAATTCTTGTGTCCTTCCCTTCATATACCCTAAACCTGTGGGTGTACCCTGAGGTACTTTCGCACAGCTTATACATTTTTATGCCATACCTTGCCCTCTTATTGGGAAGGTACTGGCGGAATTTAACCCTTCCTTTAAAATGTATAAGTGACTCGTCTACACAAATGAATTTTTCGGGGATGTACATCTCAGCAAATTTGGCGCTGAAATGATCAATGACCGGCCTGACTTTGAATAGCCGGTCAAAGGTGGGATCATCTCTGGGTGGGCACTGTGCATTATCGTTGTAATGCAAAAATTTAAGGATCGTCTCAAAACGAGTCCGGGTCATGGCCATACGATGAAGTGGGGTGCTGTACAGAACATCTGTACTCCAATATTGCCTAATTTCTGGCTTTTTAACTATGCCCATATGTAACACCAGACCCCAAAAAGTCATCATCTCTACTGCATCTACAGGGGTCCACCTAGCAAATGATGACGTGGGGTTTTGGGCAATAAACTGCTGGGCATATAAATTACTTTGGTCCACCATTAAATTTATAAAATCATCAGAGAAAAAGACTTTGAAAAAGTCAATTTCTTTGAGGCCTGTAGTATCAAATTGGATTCCTGGGTTGGCCAAAAACTCAGGAACCTGGGGCTCAAAATTGTCTGGTGGTGGGGTCCATACGAGATCAATCATTGGGGGGGGGGTCTCAGCTGCTCTACGGGGGCGTCTTTGAGGGGGTCCCTCATCACTAGAGGAGGAAGAGGAGCTTAAGACGAATGCAAATTCATCGCTTTCTTCACTGGCTGTGTCAGTGTCAGAGGCAATAAGGGCATATGCCTCCTCCGCTGAAAACAGTCTTTGCGATGATTGGGACATTTTTATTATTTTTGTGTAGGCGTGTATAGTGTAGGGGGGGGGTACAAACTTTATTTCAACACGGGGGGTATGTAGTGTGTATGTAGTGCTTTAACACGTGTAAGTTAAAAAAAAAAAAAAAAAGCTCCTGCGCCAAAAATTGAGCACAGATGTTGGTCAGTAACGTCCGTCACTGATCAGCGCTCAGCGGGCACAGGACACCCACAAAAGCACCGTGGGTGTAAAAAAAATTTAAAAAAAGACTCCACAGCACCCTCCAAAAAAAAAATAAAAAAAAAACTTCTGATGAGTCAAAGACAACAGGAATTTGATCCAAAAAAAAAATTAGATCAAAAATGCTGATCAGTGATGTACGGCACTGATCAGCGCTCAGCGGGCACAGGACACCCACAAAAGCACCGTGGGTGTAAAAAAAATAAAAAAAAGACTCCACAGCACCCTCCAAAAAAAAAAATAAAAAAAAATGCTGATGAGTCAAAGGCAACAGTAATTTGATAAAAAAAAAATTAGATCAACCCTGTGCCAAAAATGCTGATCAGTGATGTACGTCACTGATCAGCTCTCTGCGGCCACAGGACACCCACAAAATCACCGTGGGTGTAAAAAAAATTAAAAAAAAAACCCACAGCACCCTCAAAAAAAAAAAACTGCTGATCAGTGATGCAACACTGATTAGCAGTGAGGGGCAGCAGGCACACAACTGTGGGTGCAACCTGACAGGGTATATATAAAAAAAAAAACCTGCACCCCAAAAAAGGTGCTGATCAGTTAGTTTATACTGATCAGCACAAAAGGGGGGCAGCAGGGGGCAGCAGATACAAAATTATATCACACAATATATATATCTCTGACACAATGACGCTGCAGCAGCAGCACAAGCAGACAGGAAGCAAGAGCAACCAGGAAGCACCAGTAGCTGGCAGCACGGATGCCACCAACGCGGATAGACGCCGTGACAGTTTAAAGTCATGACGTACATTTACGTCATGTGTCGGGAAGTACATCCCGACCATGACGTAAATGTACGTCAAATGTCGGGAAGGGGTTAACCCACCTTTTTCCTTACAGGCAAGCACAATCATCATTTTTTAGTTCATTATCGCTCCTATTCTATATCTAAACTATCCTTTACTACACAGAGCTGCATAGTATAAAAGCACAGTTGCACATAAGCAACCGTACATAGATATATTAGTTAACCTTCTTACCCAAAAATAATATTGTATGTCAATATACTCTGTGAGATTCAAAATACATTATACATAATAAGCGACCGCTGTATCACTGCCTAGCAACAGTCATCTTTTTATCCAACTGTTTCTGTTAAATTAAATAATTTGCAAACCAATGTGGATAGGATGCACAAGCATCATTTTTGTATACTGTGTGCGACCATGGCTTTAGGAAATGCTACATTATCGCTTTATGATTAAGATTCATTTTAATGTACAAAGTTGTACAAAAAGGCAACTACTGAGTCATGCCACAAAAGACAACTACTGAGTCATGCCACCACATAGTGTGACTAGAAAGGTTGGTCATTGCACACGGAAGCTAGATCTACTGCATGTGGACACGCCTGTAAGTACTGCTTATAAATGATGGACAAATTACATTATTACATCAAAACTGGTTCAGTATCTAAAAAAATAGTTTTTAGTAAGCAGCGATTTTGGATATCAATATAAAACTACCATTATTTGTTTTTTATATTCTAAATGTCCCATTTGTGTACTGTTTTCTTATAAAATGTAGCAAGTGTACCTGCGAAATGGGTGAAAACCATCCAAAAAGCAATGGAAACCAATTAAAAAAAATTTCAGAGCTTTTCTATTTGATTTAACATACCAATGGCTACTCTATCATCACACATAGGTTTTATTTTTTCTATGTTTGTAGTATGTTTTTGTTATTATAAAGATGAAGAGGAGACTAAGTATAGGGTGGATAGACAGTCAGAGCTAGGAGAGAATGCACAGAAGATAGAGCAGGAGGAAGATCAGGAAAGCCAGTCATTCAAAGTTGAGATAGAGAGAAATGTGTAGCACACTAAGGCCCATTGTCTGCAGTATTTTTCTAACATCAAGTAAAAGACAAGGTTTGATACAAGATGGTGATAGTGTGGACAAGTGGTTGTCTACTTTACCCATGAAGTACCTCAACTATTAATAGAAGGTGGGATGTATAGTAAATTATCATAGATGTTCACAAAGTAGACATCCATGATTCAGATGCCTCCTTCAGCAGCAGTGTACTTTCTTAAAATTCTAAAACATTTGCTCCTTCAGAAGGTGATATGAAGCAGGACAACAATTTAGAAAACATCAAGAGCACATAAATTCACCATCGGTACCTTCATGCTTAAACCCTTAACACTTACCTTAAACTACACTTATCTAAAAATAACGACACGGACACAAGTGCTGGCGTTTCAAAATAACGAATGTCAAATTTATTTTGACAACAAACTAAAGACTATAATATTGGTGGCGGCACTAAAGAACGGTCAGATCAAAGAAAAGGGGGTGGGTAGGATCACCATAACATTCACACACGGCTGGTGACCAACTCTCCCAGCCAACCACCGGTGTCGGTGGAGGCAGCCATCTTCCGTGCATAGAAGTATGGCTCGTGACAATCGATGCCTGGAGAGCGCACCCACTAATGTACACACATTCCATCAACACAGTTGACCGTTCTTTACCGCCAACCTAGGCCCTAAGCCGCAGCACCGCCACCAACAATAACAACGCTCAGCACTGATTTCTCAAAAACAAAAACAGATCTTCCAAAAACATTGCCATGCCCTCCGTGCTCAGGTGCACGCCATCCTCCCTATACAGCTCTGCTCTCTGGAAAACGATGCCATCATGTCGGATGACACCCCCCCCACTTGCCAACACATATCGCTCCACAGCTGTATTTACTTTTTTCCGAGAGCTATCCACCCGCGGGCAAGATCGTGCCGATCTCCAGACACGCCTGGGAATCATATTTGACCAGACCAGTTTACAAGCCGGCCATGCCTGCGCAACAATATGAAAATCCCTGATGATGAGGGACCGTAGCTCCAAGGTCGTGCATTGCCCCACATCATTGCCGCCTAAATGGATGATCAGCACCCCGGGAGTGCCGTAGCTCTGCATGGCCCTCAACAGCTGTTCCTGCAAGGCACGCCAGCGCATGCCTCTCACACCCAACCATCGCACAATTCTTGCTTCCGGATACATGCACACATCCGAGGCCACAGGCGACCTTGAGGCCCAATACACGAAAGAATGGCCTATGACCCACACGCTCCTGACATCCTGTCGACCTGCAACAGGGTACAATACATTAAGACCATTCCGAACAATGCAAACTGAAAAAACCCGCATACCAGAGGGGAGGAAAGATAAAGTTTTTTGGACCATGGCACCAGATCTTGAGGCACAAAACACACAAACCCCCGGAGTAAACTATCAGTTACGCCATGACAAATTAGGGATCAGCCAAATTGTGCCCCCGGGGGAAATGTGAACACACCTCAAGACCCCCACAGTAGGTTGACGAGTGCTTATGCATCCAGTGAACCATGATCCGGCAAAGTGACAGAGAGAGTTGGCCGAATGTACCTGCGAAAGACTGCGGAGCGCCATCGGCCCAGAGACTGAATCTCTGCGTCGGAGCGGCCCCCCGCAGCTGCAGACGTAGCAGCCCCGATCCTAAAGGAATGAGACCCAAACTCGTTTGGATCGAGGCCCAAGGCCCCCAGCGCCCGGCCCAGGACATGGCAGAACTGGTACCTAGTGAGCGGTGACCCGTCCTCATGCATCAACCACGCACCCGGGCGGTCGGGGCGTACCTGTTGAAAGGCCTAGGCCATCTCCACCGGGCACACCCCTTCTGCCGTACCTGGGAGCAGAGACAGCCACCGCCCCCTCCCAGTCTGGTCCGTCTTGGACCGTCGCATGTGACACAATACAGAATCCCTTTGGACCACCACATCGGTCACGTCCAAAGGCGACGGGGCATTCCTGGACGGCGCCACCAGCTCCCCAATCCTAAAGGCCCCATGATAAGCCATTGCGTATGCCAACCGGAACAGTAGGACCTCGTAGCGGGGGTAGCAAACGTCCCGGAGGGCACCCAGCAGCGGTGGAAGCAGTGCAATATCAATAGGCCGCCTTCGGTCGGAGACTGCCGGAGTGGCCCGTTGCCAACCCCTCAATGCCCTAGAAACTAGAAAAGACTTAGATGGGTCAGCACGACCATACAATGACGAGAAAAAGGAGACACCGGACAACACCCGCCTAACTGCGGCAACAGAGAAATTCAAAGAATACAGGTGCCAAACAAAAGCCACCATAGCCGCCCTGGGCGCCTTACCTGCCTGCTCGGAGGAGAGCCTGAATTGCTCCCACTCCTGCCACCCTTCTTGGTAGCATCTCAGAGTCCTTGGTGCGATGGCACGCATGGCTAAGCCCTCCATGCCGGCCTGATCATCTGCCAAACATAAGGGGGACATGACTCACCAACTATGCCTGCATCGGGGGCCAAGGTGTGAAACCGGGCCCAATCCCCCCTAGACAAAGCATCCGCGATCGAATTCTCCACCCCCGGCACATGCTTGGCGATGAATTGGATGTTTAAAAGCAAGCACCGCAGGACTAAGCGTGACAACAACCTCAAGACAGGGATCGAGGAGGAGCCCTGACGGTTTATTGCCTGAACTACCCCCAGGTTATCGCACCAAAAAACTATGCAGGAATTTTTTAATCTATCCCCCCACAGCTCAAGGGCCACCACAATGGGAAATAACTCCAGCAATAGCAAATTGCACGTAAGGCCCTCTGTGACCCACTCCACGGGCCACGGTGCCGCGCACCATGACCCGTGCAGGTAGGCCCCAAATCCAATCCCGCCAGCGGCATCAGTGAACAATTCCCACTGGGCACTGCTACGCCGAGGAGCCGGCCATATCAATACCCCATTGAAATGTTCCAAAAAGGCGCTCCATATTTGGAGATCCCTTTTTAGTTCAGCCGATAAACGCACGAAATGCAACGGGTGCCGGATCCCTGCCATAGCGCGCTCGAGTTTTCTGCAGAAAACCCAACCCATCGGGATCACTCTGCAAGCAAAATGCAGCAAGCCAAGTAGCGACTGAAGCTGGCGCAACTGAAGCTTGCCCGCGCACAAAGCCACTGAGACCACCCCTTGCAGCCGTTCAAGCTTATCAAGGGGAAGCCTACAGCAGCCGGCTAGAGTATCTATTTCTATCCCGAGGAATGAGAGGCAGGTGACTGGCCCCTCCGTCTTTTCCGCTGCTATGGGCACCCTAAAAAACTCAAACAACTGCTGAACTACGCCCAACAGTGCCGCGCAACGTGAGGACCCAGCCGGGCCCACGCATAGAAAGTCGTCTAGGTAATGAGCAAATCCCCACTCCCCCGACTCCCTCTGCGCGCACCAGTGCAAGAAAGTGCTAAAACGCTCGAAATAAGCGCAGGATATCGAGCAGCCCATGGGCAAGCACCTATCCACGTAGAAACCCGTGGGTAGCCGAAAGCCCATGAACCGAAACGAGTCCGGATGCAATGGAAGCAGGCGGAACGCCGACTCCACATCAATCTTCGCCAGCAACGCCCCCGCGCCAAAATTACGCACGATAGCCAAAGCTTGTTCGAAAGACTGATAAGTGACCCGGCACAACTCCTCGGGAATTGCGTCGTTCACCGATGAGCCTGGCGGATGAGACAAATGCTGAATAAGCCGAAACTTACCCGCCTCCTTTTTTGGGACCACCCCCACCGGGGAGAGCACCAAATCCCCGATCGGAGGGGTCCCGAAAGGTCCCACCATTCGCCCTAGACTCACTTCCTTAGCAACTTTTTCCAGCACTACGAAGGGCATGTCTATGGCTGACTTGAGGTTCCTGGGGGATTTCGTGTTAACCACGCCTTGAATGGGGAGACGAAAGCCAAAACGGAATCTGTCTGCCAGGAAAGTCGCGCAAGGTCTGTCCGGGTAATCACTCAGCCAATGGACGATGCGATCCACCCGAACCGGGGAGGGGGCCTTACTGAGGAGCAACCCCGGCGGCTGGCCTAGGCGGAGCGGCCCCTTGCCTGCCACGGTTGCAATCCCTGACGGGGTGAGGTCCCCAACACCGAGCGCAGGAATGCTTAAATCTACAGCGGGTTCCCAGGTTGCAGCCGACCCCATTGAAGCCAAAACATCTACCCGCGGGTGTTCCACCCGTGTTGCTCCGAAAGGGGGGGAGGGGTCTCCTAGCCACTGCGCCCGCAGCCATAGGGGCGGAAGGCGCAGGAGAGGGAGGGGCAGGGGGCGCAGCGGATGATGCCGGCTTCTTGCCCACCCAAAGCTCCACGTCCTTGCATCCGAAATCTATGATGGCTGACCCCGACTGCTTGTGCCGGAAGTCCTCATCATATGATTTCCATGCCGTGCCGTCATCTGACATGAACATTTCATGAATCATGTGCATATAACGCACCATATTCATGTGTTCTTGCGGCCTGGTCTCTAAATAGCATGCGGCGAACATGAAGAGCCCCGCCTGCCATCTATGGTAAGTGCAATACGCTGCTTCCCCTATACCCCCCTTTTTCTTCGCAGCGCGATAGTCCTTCTCAGCCTGCGCAGTCATAGTGAAGAAACTCACGAATTTTCCTTCATTGATCCGCTCCTGTATGCTCCTGAGCAAACCCCTACACACTGCCGTATAATCACAGCGCACCACATTTCCTTTTGGAAAAAGTGGTGATCCCGAGCTCCCGCTGGTGGAACGGGAGTACCTACGGCGCCGCCTAGAACGCCGATGTCTCCGCCGCGACTTACACCCGCCCTCCTCATCCGACGTCCCTGAATTGGACCTGGAGGAGGAGGAGGAGCGTGACTTGCGCCTGCGCCGCTTCGCCTTACGCGCTGACCCACCTGATGTTCCTGCTACCGCAACAGCCATCGTCTGAGTTGCTGGGCTGGACGTGCCCCCGGAACCGACCAGCGGGCCGGATGTTGACGCCTCCACATTCGGTGCAGCCACGGGAACAGCCGGCATTGTAGTAGGCATGACATTTTGTGACAAAGACACATTGGGGAGCAGCGCAGTGGAATTACTCGCCTGTGGCCCCCTGGGAGGAGAGCTCGGCGTATTCTGGCTAAGCAGCGGGACCAATACCGACACTAACTGGCGCCACCTATCTTCTGCCTGTACAGCCCCCCCTGGTTGTTGCGCCTGCTGACCAGTTACCTCAGACCCAGTGACGCCTGGGGCACTTCCCCCCACCGTGCGCCGAGGCAATAGCCTGGCTCTCCCCAACCATCGCCTCCTGGCTAAGTGCAAAGGGGACATACCCAATATAGCCTGGGATGGGGGGGGGTTCACCACCTCCCCAGTGCCCCCCGGACCCCCTGCATCCTGACTAGCCCTGCGCCCGCCCCTGGCCACCCTACTGGCCGGCCTTGGTATATTTGAGGGGCGGTCGGCAGGTGGCACCTCCTCATAACTTCTAGCCAGCCTGCTGGCCAGGATGGGGATGCCAGATGGGCGCCCTGTAGCCTGGCCAGGGCTCCCACCGTATATGCCCCCCACCGCTGCCCGCCTCCTTGCAAGCGTCTGCCTTGTAGCAGGCACCGCCGCCGGCCTAGCACCCGCAGCGGCGCCTCTCCCGCTACTATTGGGATCATTATAGCCCTGCGCAGCACTGCCGGCCGCGTCATCAATGTGGGACCCGCGCCCGCATGACGCCCTCGCCGCTGACCGCTGGACGCCCGCCGGACTCCTACGACCACCCCGCCGCGGGCCAGGGGAGGCCCCGGCGGCAGTACCGGCTATGGGTAAGTCCAGCGCGTCAGCCAGACGGGCTGGGGGGCGCGCGTTCCTGGACGGCCGGGGCATCAGGCCTGGGCTATCAATACTACACGCGGGGGCACAACCACTATAACTGCAAGCAACTAGCTAAATAGAGAGAGGGACAGAGAGACAGGACAGAGTAAAACAAGAAGCTATGGAAAGAAAGAGAGTTAGGAAGGATGAAATATCGGGACAGCACAGGAGCCGGCAAGGCAGAGGTCTTACCGGTTCCAAAAAATTCCCAGAGAGGAAGTCACTCTCTGGTCAGCAGACCCTTCTCTCCCATTTAGCTCCTCCCACTGCACCCATTGGCTGCCAGACGCAGCCCTTCCCTTCTCTGTTCCTCAAGTTAGCATGAACAGCCCCTTCGGTGATTTATGTCACCTCTAGCTTAATCAGCCATCGGTGTTCCTCATCTGCAGATAAAGGAAAGCAAGTCAACATGACCAGCTGTATAAGGAAGGTTAGAATAACCCTGGTAGCCACCCTCAATCGTTTCAGTCAATATGACCTATGACCTTTTCCCAGTGCTGGATTAAACTCTGTGGCATATGAAATCTCAGGGCCATTTCACGAATTGTCTCCTAATATGTTTTTAATTTTACCAAACATCAGCCTATGATCTAGAAACTGTAATGTGTATGTGATGTCTATGTAGTCTACCTTTTTAATGGGTATGTTATATTAATACAATATTTTTATACAGTTTTTAATTTCATATTGATTGCCTACTATGCCTATTGGTAATCCGGCACTGCTATCCCTGCACCTATCACTAGAGTTAGTGGTTAAGAGTGTAGTGTCACAATATTCTTTGGCAACTCTGTCTACCGTATTACTAGTTTATGTACATTTACCATACTTTCCCATCAAAACTCATGAAAAACAGAAGTTCTATGGCTGGATGACTTCACCTACCATTTTGCCTGTTTAAATCAGCCATAGAACCTGTGTAATTCACGAGTGTCCTGGTTTAAGGTTATGGTATGGGAAACGTACATTTATGTATTGATAAGTTGAATAAGTCAGGAGTAAAAGCAACTAGACTTGTGAGTATAAGCATTCTAATATACAGTACAGTATATGAAGGTCTAACTGTGGGGTAGATTTATTAAGGGGTGATAAGGGGAATATGCGCTATCCCCATGCGCTAAAGCGGGGGATAGTGCTTCCCCTGATATATGACACCCGCCGAGCGAGTCTCAAGCGTGCGGTGGTGTGGGGCAGGAGGCATAGCCTGCCCCACACTGCCTGCAGCTATGGACTTCGACAGCTGCAGG
This sequence comes from Crinia signifera, assembly GCF_055691185.1. Lineage (NCBI taxonomy): Eukaryota > Metazoa > Chordata > Amphibia > Anura > Myobatrachidae > Crinia > Crinia signifera. The sequence continues at coordinate 349,831,569 of NC_139217.1, forward strand.
CGGCAATGACCTATGCCATAAGCAGGGACAGCGCTTTCCAAGCTGCTGGCTCTGAGCTGCGCTGGGGATTTCGCGTGAGTAGCGAGAGCCCAGGCATGCGCAGTCCAGCCGGCCAAAGAGACGCAGACAGCGCATCAGTGTTAACTGATGCGCTGTCAGCTGGAGGAGGCATCGTCGGAGGGGGGGAGTTAGCGCTCCCCCGCTTTGGCAGGCAAGATCTTAGTAGATCTTGTCGCTCTCCCCTCCTGCTTCGCCTCACTACTGAGGCGAAGCAGGAAGTGCTATAGCGGCACCTTTAGCGCTGCTATAATAAATCTACCCCTGTGAAACTACTACCTATTAATTTACAACAATTAATTCCTCTTTGTACTTACATTCTATTTGCAATTCAATGCACACAAGTCTTTTAGACTTAAATAAACACACTTTTTACTCAAAGTGCTGTAGAGGGGGGAAGGGCATGGCTACGGAGAGCAGGGAGTGAGGCGTGGGTCGCTGGTCTCTCCTGCTCCATGATATGGATATATTATAATCCTGTTTGGATTCCCCCAGTGAAGAGTGACTGGCTGTGGGCACGAGGAAGGAGGCCGTTTCCCTACCTGGCGATGTGTGGCACCAGCGGGCTTGGAGGTGTTTTTGCGGAGGAGGAGTGGATGGCGGGAAACGGAGGATACGGAGGATATCAGCATATACCAGCAGGACCGGAAGTGAGGAGAGGGAGGCAGCATGACAGTAACGCCGGGTTGTAGCCGGGACTTCTGCTGCAAAAGAAGGTTGCAGCTGTTGGGAGAGCTGCAAGAAGCAGCAGAAGGTTGGATCCGGAGACGCTGTGCGACCCGGCAGCAGTTGGTACAGCGTAGGTGGTGGCTGGCGTGGAGGGGAACAGTCAGAAGTGAATAGGTTGCAGAGAGGTGAGAAAAGTAGAGGGTCTTGAGAGGGGGATGGATCCCACACCTCTCTAGCTTAAAGAAGGCCAGACTGGGAACTGTTTTAAAAGTGAGTAGCGCTGTTTCCTTCTATAGCATTTGAAATTGTCAGCAAGGAGCCTGAACTGCAAGGCTTGAGAATGGGAAAAAGAGGCTTTTGGTTTTAAAAGGTATAGCTCAGTCGGGAGCTGACCTGGACTGAGAATTTACTAGCACCTTCGGTATACTTTTCATGATAATGCCTAGCTGATATAAATAGACGTCTCACACTACGTAGGGTCCCCCCTACCTCTATTGATATACAAAATCTCTTTAAAATTGGGAAAACCCAAAATGCAGCAGCAGCTATCCGGCTTGCAAAGTTTGCAAGACAACCCATCACCCCAACACCCCCCACCAGAGAAGAGATCTCTCCCCCGGTCACCCCTCCTGAATTTGAACAGAGTGATTCCTCTATACAAAAAGTGCTGGATGCCCTTGCGGCAAGCGAGGGGCGATTATTACTTCCAGGAAGAGGCCGGGGATGGTCGCATGTTTGTGGAGCTCCATCTCCCCATACACAGAGCTCCACCATCCCTGGCCTCAGGAGCAGCATGTGGCAGAGGGGGGCAAACGACAGTCAGCGGAGGCGGGCAGGCAGTGGAGGCAGAGGAGGAAGCGTGCACCACAAGCTGAGAACAAAGTGGCCGGAGCTAGGAGAAGGCTGAGCGTGATGTGCTATGTCTGAGCTCCCCACTGACACACTGTAGTTCACCTCACTGGGCAGGTGTGAGATCATCACACCGGCACCACTCACCCCTCCACCTCTCCCCCGGGACCCGCTGAGCACTCCGACACCCCGCTGAGCTGCCTGTGACCTCCAGTGAATTGAGGCCTACATGATGTGGTGCAGCCATAACCTCTCCTGCCCGATCTGACGTGGCCGGCGCATCACGGGTGATGCGGCCGGCCTGTTCACTGCCGGGCGGACCTCAATCGGAGCACTGCTGTTCCCCCTGCTACCTGGGGCTCCCCCTGCCAACGCACCTGGACAGTGGACCCTCTCCAGATTTAGGGAGACCTCTCGAAACAGCGGAGCTGGACTGAGTTCGTCCACAGGAGAAGCCGGGAAGTAGTGCACTGATGCCCCCGGACACCATCCCCCATCCCCCCCCCCCCCCGGGAAGGCAGATCACCTCCACTTCCCTTCCCTATAGACACAGAGTGCGGTACACAAGCAAACCAGCAGACCCGGTGAGAAGGGACCCATCCCCCCTCCCCCTTCCTCAGACAGGAGGGGGACAGGAGGCACATCAGCCAGGGGGACCCCCGGCAATACACCCAGAGGCCAGTAGGATCCCCCCAGATGGCCGCATCAACCCCTGGGTAACTCTGCAGCGGTGGCACCCCCCCCCCACTGACTTTCCCCCGGCCTCACTGACTGACTCTTTCTACCCCCCATCACCACCACCACCACCCACGTTACCCACGTCTCTCCCTACAGGACAATTTAAGATGGCGCCCCAATGGATGCATGGGAACTGTGCACTCAGCCATATGTATCCCATGTCTTCTATGTAATAACTTTACTGTCTCTGCTACAACTGTGCTGTCTTTGCTCACACTGTTACATCATGCTGTGCTCATACTGTTACCCACCTAGCTGCTGCAACGACCAGTGGCACCACTGTTGGCTGCCTAGGCGCTGTGCTGCTTGGCGGGTAGGTGTTCCCTGTGTGATATAACTGTACTGTCCCTGCTTATATTGTCACCTACATGGCTGCTGCAATGACCAGTGGTGCCACTGATGGCTGCCTAGGCGCTGCGCAGCTTGGTGAGCATGTGCCCCCCGCATGTAATGTCTTAATGTAATGTCCCCCCCTTCACTCCTGCTTGATGCTGCACTGAAATCCACAAAAAAATCCTAGTGTGCGCAAACACACATGGCCAATAAAGTTGATTCTGATTCCGATTCTGATTAGCCAACAAAACTGAAAAGGTTCCAGGAACCTGTAGATAGTCCAATAACCCTCCTAGAAATAGAATCAGCAATAATGGACATCCCGGGGGTAAAGCCCCTGGAATGGATGGTATTCCCCAGGAACTATATAAAATACATAGGAAATTATTCTCTCAAAAATTCCTGGACCTATTTACCGAATTATATGCTAGAAAGGTCATACCTGCCTCCGTGTCTGAAGCATTAATTGTAGTACTCCCGAAAAAGGACAAGGATCAGAGGTCAGCTGAATCCTATCGGCCCATTTTGTTATTAACAAATGATGTTAACATTGTGGCTAATATACTAGCAAAAAGACTCAACCAGGTTATAAGCCAAATAATCCATCCAGACCAAACCGGCTTTATGCCGGGGAGGTCAACGATGACTAATTTAAGAAGGCTTTACTGTCACCTCCAGACCCCACAAGAAAATAGGGAAGACTCAGTGGTCATCTCCCTTGATGCAGCTATGGCTTTTGACTCTATCGAATCTGGGTTTTTATGGGAGGCCCTGGAATGTGCAGGTATAGGCCCCGTTTTCATCAATTGGATTAAGATGCTAAGTTGGCCCCGGTAGCAAGGGTCTCTGTCAACGGCTATATCTCACCCAGTTTCGGGGTAGAGAGGGGCACATGACAGGGATGCCCATTGTCACCGGGGCTATTTGCAATAGCCAAAGAACCACTGCTTGATTAGGGGTAGTTCAGTAATCCAGGGCTTAAAAATAGGGGCAAGAGAAGACCGCATCACACTTTATGCAGATGATATATTATTATTTATTCATAATTATTATAATGTAATACCAGAAGCCCTGGATATAATAAATAATTTTGGAGGACATTCGGGCCTCAAGATCAACTGGGCTAAATCATGTATTCTCCCCTTAAGCGATACCCCCTCTTTGGGGTGGATAACCCATACTCCTCTAAAATGGGTGGAAGAGTTTCAATACTTGGGTATACAGGGTTCAAGGGATATAACTAGGTTTGAGCCACTCAATTTAACTCCCCAAATTGAGTATGTAAAATCTAGGGTAGGACCATGGGGTAAGTTACCTTTGACGTTGACAGGACATATCAACCTAGTTAAAATGATTATTCAACCTAAAATAGTGTACATACTCCAGCACTCACCACTCTATCTCCCCCCGAAGATTTTTTCAGTTAATAGATGGTTTACTATCCTCCTTACTCTGGGGTAGTAAGAGAGCCAGACTCAGAAAAGATATCCTTACCAAACGTAAAGGGGATGGTGGGTTGGCTTTACCAGACTTTTGGCTATATTACCTTTCGACACATTTAACCCATATAAAAAAGTGGGTACAGAAAGGGGGGAGTGTGACTTGATATATGAACTGGTGGGACTAGTGTCTCCAGGCCATATTCCCCTGCAATTGCTTTTAAGTGGCAACTTGAAGCGTAAATGGCCACCAATAATTAGACAGGGAGTTATGGTATGGAGGCAGGTGGAAGCACTATTGGGGAGTCAAGGGATAGACCCAGAGATGCCATTGTATAACGCTCATCCCCTGAGAGAGTTAAAAGAGCTACAAGTTAGGGAAACTTGGGGGGGGGGGAAGGTATAAGAGAAATAGGACAACTTTATGATGATAATGGGCTCAGATCATTTCAATCACTAAAGATAGAATATTTTACTCCCTAATAAATATCTGTTTAGATAATTTCAACTGCGACATGGTCTTGAGACACAGTTTGACTGAGGGAAACCAGATTTTCATGATTCATCGACAAAAAAACGAATAAAAAAATCCCTACGAGGCATGAAATTTCATTCTGTTATAAAGCTTTTACCCAGATAAATCAGAAGAAGGGGCTAACAAAGACAAAAGCTAAATGGGAAAAGGATTTGGGACATAACAGAGGAAGGGTGGAGTAAAGCCTTAGCTAATGTGAGAACTGCTACTAACCAAATAAGGTATCAACAGATTCAACTGTATCTGTTGCACAGGATTTACATGACACCAGAACGCATGTAATGAGATAATGCAAAATGTCCTAAATGTCAAGATCCTACTGGAACGTTCTGGCATTTGCTCTGGACGGGCCCAAAAGTGATTGAAGTTTGGATAGCCATTATAGATATAATAGTTTCAAAGGGCATTCCTCCTAACAGCTGTACACCCAAAACTTGTATATTATCGATAGTAGAGAACAGTTTATTGGATAAATATGAGAGACAATTTCTCATCAATCTATGTACCCTGGCCAAGATATGTATTGCCACAAAATGGATGGCAAGAGAAGGGCCAGAGGTGGCTATGTGGCTGGCATTAGTTGATGTCGTTGCTCATGAAAGATATGTATATTTGACCAGGTTAACGGAAAGGAAATTCCATGAAATCTGGAACAAGTGGGGAAACTAGCTAGAACGTAGACTTGGAGTTAGTGCCCAGACATGGACTATTATTGTATAAAATGGTTTATGTGAACTGAAATGTTAATTGTTAACCCAAGACTGGGAGGGAGGGTTTGCTGGGAGTGGGGGGGGGGATGGAAATGAAAATAAAGGTAATTTAGAAAATGTGTTATTGTTGTGAGATAGCTATACCTAAGGCCTGGCGCTGCACAATGACCCTCACCCACATTAAACAGGTGTGTAAGGGGAGTAGAAATCCTGAAATATTTTCCTTTTTTCTTTGTCTCTCTCTCTCTCTCTCTCTCCTCTAGAAAACAAGAAGGAGGAGTGAGAAGCTAATTAGATAAGTGGAACACATATCACACAATATATAATACTGCACTTTAGAAGTATATATCTCTGCACTTATCACAAAATATCTCCCATCTCGACCACTACGCTCTACACAAGATCTGCGTCTCTCTTCTGCACGGATCACTAGCTCCCATTCATTATTACAGGACTTTTATCGGGCTGCTCCCATCCTATGGAATGCCCTTCCACGCACATTAAGACTCTCCACCAGTCTCCAAACTTTCAAGCGTTCCCTGAAAACTCACCTCTTCAGGCAAGCCTATCATATTTAAGTTCTACATGCATAACCCTCCGAGGCACTTATGTATTATATAGCATCCCTTCTGGACTTGTAACTGCTATGCTATTACTGGTGCCTGTCCTTATGTTTCCCCCCTATATCCCTATAGATTGTAAGCTTGCAGCAGGGCCCTCCTACCTCCGAGTCTGTCTGTTGTTACCCAGTTTGTCTTATCACTGTCTACTATTGTAAAGCGCAACGGAATCTGCTGCGCTATATAAGAAACTGTAAATAAATAAATAATAAATAATGATAGGACAATGAGTAGGCATTAAAAGGTTAATATAAATTTAATATTGGGTTTTCAGAAACCCCTTAGCCAAGCACAATAAAATAGTAAACTCACAACAGTAACGTGCGGAGGTCAGTGCTGCAGCGCTGAAACCGGAAAATAGTACATAATCTCTGTTACACACCATATGATGATATGTTTTTTTAAGATGTTTGCGATGTATCTTGAAGGTTAAATCACAACAATGTAAAACACAAATTTTAATGTATGTTGAGAATATGAAATCTATAAATAAAAATTGAATAATAAAAAAAAAAAAGAATCAGAAAGTGGGAGATTTTAGGAGAGTTTCCAGTTATTTTTAAAGAAGCAATCGATAACATGGCAAAATCAACCTGTTATTTTTCAGTGTAAATGATCAGTGCTTTAAAATAATTGGAAAACTCTCACTTTCTGATTCTCACACCCTATTATCAAAGTGCTGTAGAGATATATTAAAGCAATATTTAATAGCATCTTAAATACTAGAAGTAGTCCCATTATTTGGGATAATAATGGGGGCATTTGCAGTAAGCCTTGCAAGTGACAAAGTGTAGAGAAATAAATGACAAGCTAATCAGCTCCCAACTGTCATTTTTCAAACACAAACTATAACATGGCAGTTAGGAGTTGCTTGGCTGGTCATTTTTCTTACTCCACTTTATCGGGATACGGTCATATTGTCTACAGCATTTAGGTCTACAAGCATTAGGTCTACACCACTAGGTCGACCTGCATTAAGGTCGACCTGCATTTAGGTAAACATGCATTTAGGTCGACATGACTTAGGTCGACATGATCATTAGGTCAACAGGGTCATTAGGTCGACTTTTATAAGGTCGACAGGGTCATTAGATCGACATGGGGAAGGTCAACAGGCAAAAGGTCGACATGGGGTCATTTGACTGTTTTATGAGTCAACATGCGCCGACAGGCGGTATTTCATGCCCTATCATCCACTAGGGCGTGGAGGGAGAATAAAATAGTGTGCCGAGCGCAGCGAGGCACTGTGCCCGAAGCATGGTGAGCGCAGCAAGCCATGCGAGGGGACGCGGTGCTATGTTGACTGTGTCGACGCTTGAAAAATGTAAAATTTTTTTTGAAAAAAAACGTCAACTTTTTCACTGTCGACCTAATGACCCTGTCGACCTTATACATGTCGACCTAATGACCCTGTCGACCTAACACATGTCGACCTAATGACCCTGTCGACCTAATGACCCTGTCGATCTAACCCATGTCGACCTTCAGTCAGGTCGACCTAAATGCAAGTCGACCTAATGGTGTAGACCTAATGCTTGTAGACCTAAATGCAGTCTGACGAATGATCCCATTCCACTTTATCACTCCCCAAGGCTTAGCACATATATCCAAATGTTACTTAACCCCTTCCCGACATTTGACGTATATATACGTCATGGCCGGGATGTACTTCCCGACACATGACGTATATATACGTCATGACTTAAAAGTGCCACCGCGTCTACAGACGCGGTGACAGAGGGACGATGTCTGCTGTCCCTGACAGCAGACATCCTCCCTCATTGCCCAGGGGGGGCAGGGTTGCCCCCCGTCTTGGGCGATCGCTGCTATTGGCTGTCCAAAAGTGAACAGCCAAAACCAGCGTTAAACTGCGTGTAGTGTAAAATTTAGACTCTGCTGCCCCCCTTGACAAATGGTGTGTGTGCAGAGAATCCATTTATTGTTGTTTGAAACATGATATTACACGTTTATTGTGTCCTAGTTTTGATTTAATAACTGAACTGACCTCAATACATCCACAATTTTGAATTTATTATTTTATTATTAAAAGGTCAACAATATATAATTTGAAATTCGGCTCAAATTCATGTTGAGTTTAGATGGGAATAACTTTAGCACCTGCTTGTCAACTATTTTTATTATTGAAATGAACTGTAATAAATAGAATTAACTATAGAGTGTGGCATCTTGTTACATATTAATACATATGCATTAGCAAAAAAAATACTAAATAAAATTGAGAATTACTAGTAACAAAAGAAAATACGGTACTAGCACGGCCACAATCGCGGGCGATGCCCGCGATTTCCCATTGATAAGAATTGAAAATGTAAAAATCGCGTCGGTCGCATCGCATGCGGCCAAAAAGAGCATGCGATGCTACCGACGCGATGACCGAGATTTTACATAGGGAACAATGTAAAATGCCTCAATTGACCCAATTAAACATAGGGAACAATGTTAAATGGGCCACAGACCCCAAAAAACCCCCCTGAAGTGTGAAATGGACCCCCCAAAAATTGATAATGCCACCCCACGATCAACGTGAACCCGAAGAGCAGCGAGCCTGCGAGGGGCGGCGGTACGCGTCCTCCGACCTTTTCATACCCCTACTATCCACGTCGGCGTGGAGCTGATAATAGAAAGTGTGGCGAGCGCAGCGAGCCACCGAGCCCGAAGCATGGCGAGGGGACGCGGATACCTTCACAGGTATCCGCGTCCCCTCGCGGGCTTCACAGGTATCCGCGTCCCCTCGCGGGGCTCGCTTCGCTCGCCACGCTTCGGGCTCGGTGGCTCGCTGCGCTCACCACACTTTCTATTCTCAACTCCACACCGACGTGGATAGTAGGGGTATGAAAAGGTCGGAGGACGCGTAACGCCGCCCCTCGCGGGCTCGCTACGCTCGCCATGCTTCGGGTTCACGTTGATCGTGGGGTGGCATTATCAATTTTTGGGGGGGCCATTTCACACTTCAGGGGGTTTTTTTGGGGTCTGTGGGCCATTTAACATTGTTCCCTATGTTTATTTGGGTAAATTGAGGCATTTTACATTGTTCCCTATGTAAAATCGCGGGCATCGCGTCGGTCACATCGCATGCTATTTTTTGCACGCATGCGATGCGACCGACGCGATTTTTTTACCTGCGATGCCCGAGATCCAAATCATTGTGGCCGTGCTAGGAAACAAGTACCGAAAATACTCTTATTTTAAATATTTGTGAAACCAGATGCTGGTTATTGTAGGGTCTTAGGAAAATGTAGCAAAAGCCTTTCAAAATCTGTTCCAGCTTTAATGCTTTTAAATGGAAGAGCATTTTGTCTTTTTAACTTCCTCATATATTTGATCTCATAAAGTTTGACACATCTGTCAGTTAATGAAATCTTCCTGCAGTCTCTATAAGTAATGTGTATGTGTAAATGAGTGTTTGTAATAAAATGAAATATGCCCAAAAATATGTTTTACTGCTTTTTAAAGTGCATCATGGGTAAGGTGGTCTTAGTTACACTCCAACAGAACAGGAAAAAAATACATGTGTGCTGCAGATAAGATGCTAATTTTCAGTTAAGAACAAAGCAAAAAAAAAGCAAGTAACAATACAAATGGACGAAACTTGTCAGAATAAGCCCCAAGGTGTGAACACCCTAGTTATTAATTTGTTTTTTACCTACAATATACACTACAGTATATTCCTAGCGTTATAAGCTTCTAGGATTTTTCTCTTTCGTCTCACATCCTTCCCTGCTGCTACATTATGTAACATTTAATAGAGACTCTATCAAATACAGTATGAAATCAGCAACTGTCTCTCGTATTTCATGAACTCAGTGAAACTAATAGCCAAATGTAAAAGCTTCCGAGTTCGGCAGCCAAACTCTGAGGTTTTTAAAGGGGCAATCATTTGCAAAGCAAAATCATAATTGCCTCTTTAAAAATACCTCTGAGTTCAGCTAGCATCCTGAAATACTGTCAATTTCGAAGGCTATTCCATTTGGCCATAAGGCTCAAATTCAGTTATCTTCATTAACCGTTGACATGTGTTAACAAGGGTGGATATTTCCCCTTTCACTGGCTAATTTTGCTAGTGTTGTTTGTGTGGTTTGCTATATGTTTCATGTTGTGTTGCTTTGCTGTTATTGTTTATTGACTTCTTTTGTTGTTCCTTTTGCAGAATCATATCTCAACTCTAATGCCCTTTTCCCACTGCAGGTCTAAAACTGTAAATTGCAGATTTTTCAGCGCAATTTAATGTTTAAGGCTGCAGTGGGAAAGTGCCATAGTTGAAATACCTGTTAAAGATAACCAGTATTTCAACCCATTTTAAAAGCAGAGTCCTACACGGTTAAATACCATTTTTGAGGCAGTGGGAATGCCTCTGAAACGGTATTTAGTTAAAAAAAAATCGGCGTGGGGTCACCCCCACTGCCATAACCAGCACCAGGCTGAAGAGCCGGGGCTGGCATTAAAAAATCAGGAAACCCGACAAATAGGGCTTCGCTGATTTTTTAAAACCAGCCCCAAGCTCAAAGGCCGGGGCTGGTTCCCAAAATACGGGGACAAAATGAGTAGGGGTCCCCCGTATTTTAAGAACCAGCCTCAGGCACAACCAGCCACCAGGTTAATGCCACAGCCGAGGGACACTTATTATATAAGGTCCCGCGGCCAAAGCATTAACCCTACGGACCAGTCAGCCTGGCCAGGGGTCCTGGGGGAGTGGGGACCCCCCAATAAAGGGCCCCTCCAGGACTTACCTGACCAGGCTGAAGCCTGGTGCTGTCCCCGGTGGCCCTGTGCAGTGGCCACCGGGCTGATCATTGTGTAAAAATATAGATGAAAAACCTATTGTTTTAAACTGTGTAACTATGAGTCCCAGCAAGCCTCCCCCGCAAGCTGAGACTTGGAGAACCACAAGTCCCAGCCTGCGGGGCATTAAAGGGCCCGCTGGGTCTTGTAGTTCCACAGTAAAAAAATAGATAAATAAATACACACTGACACATTATAAAAATAAAAGTTTAATACATACATTACACAAACACACTGATACTTACCTATCTTGATCCCGTAGGTAGGTCCCAGGGTCGTATTTTATTACAAGTGGCATGTTCTATATAAAATTCTAGAACAAGGAAGTTAGGTCTTATTATTATGCCAGAACATGGTAAAAGTATAGAGGGTTGGTTGGTGTACTTCATTGTGGTGACTGGTGCTTCATTAATTGTTTGTCAGAGCACCAGAAGTAAAAGTGGAAAATGGTTTATTGGTACATTACTATTATAAGTGGTTCATAAACTTTGGATGCAGTAGTGCAGACAGATAATTGTACATTTCAAGGATATGCATCATCACAATCTTAAATCAGACAATAATACTTAGAGTTGAGATTTTTCTTTTCAATGAATATAAAAAAATAAGTATATGTCAAGAAGATAATGACTGTTAATACATGCAAACATCAGTACTTAGGTTTCCATCCGTAGGGCAAATAAAATAATTTCAAAGGTGCTATAATGTGTTGTCCTGAGAATTAGAATATACTGTATATTTTTAATACATTATGACTCAGCTCCAAGCCCTAAATGAGAACGTTTGACATGTATGACTTTGGCATAAAATGATTTGCTACATTTTCTAAGGTATTTATAAAATAAAAAACTATATCAAGTTTGCTATGAAAAATGTGTTTCATATGAATTGATAACTATAGTTATATTGCATCAGGCAAATAATCTTTGAAACGTAATTGACTAGTAAAGGCAGGGCTGAACTGGACATCTGGCACTTCTGGCAAATGCCAGAAGGGCCGATGGCCTTGTGGGCCAATTTTGTGCAACCAGTTCACCTGTGGAAGCCACTGCCGGGGTAGCAGCGGCTGCTCCTGGCCATGGTCTTTTTCTGCCCTGTGTGTGCATGGGCGCGGCCCACCACCTTCCCCTTGAGGCGGAAGCTGCCTCTCCACCCCATCCTGCCTGAGCCGGCCTGCCAGCAGCGCTGGGACACACGGAACATGGAACACGTATTCAACATATTTATACTAATGAATGCAGTCTGAAATCCCATCGCGGACACATACAGTAGTACATAACTAACCATAACTCTGTCAAAAAGCTGTAAATACTATATACTCCAAGTTTGCCTGTGTGAAACTGATGGCACAAATTGTGCCTAACTAGGCAAATTATATACTAGCCCAAAATTACAATGGGTCTTGTATATCCTATATCCATCTGCATTATTATTTTAAGTCTACAGAACATGGTGAAAATCCACTTATCCACTTATCCACTGGTAAATACACTTAGATTCCAGTTTCAACTGTTTTTTTGCTCGATTACCACATCTCAAATTTTCCGGCACATGGTCAATGATTTTATACTGTTAAGTGGCCATGTTGTGTTTTTTTTGTTGAGAAGTGGCGAGCTACTGGTTGTTCGCTAGCACCTGTGTTGATGGCTGCCCTGATGGCCGTTCTATGCTGTGCCATGCGGGTCTTAAATTTGCATTCTGTCTTGCCGACATAACAGTGCACAGCTAATAATATGCACTATTGCATTTTTGTTGTCATTTTTATTGTGACTTTTGATTGTATGCACATTTGATTGTTTGTGTACCCGCAATGCAATTCCGTCACCTCTCGTTACCATGGCATTCGCTGAAGCCGGTGCCCGTTGCATCCGCCAGAAGCTGGCTCTGGACGAGGAAGTTGGTTTGTGGTGCACTCGGGGGGCAGAGGCAGCGTTGGAACTAGAAGGGGAGGAAGCTAGCTGGTAAGTTACCTTATTTATGTCACTAAGTGTCACTTTGCAAGTTATCCTGATGAAGGGGCCATGAGCCCCGAAACATTGATTAACCCCTTGAGTGTTAGGTTTTGCTGGGACAGGACAAACCTACTAGGGCAGGTTTGTCCTGCCCCAGAAAAACCAACCATGGTGGGAAGCCCCCCTCCCTCACCTCTGCTCCGTCATTAGTACGCCGGAGATTCCCTGTCACCGCTAGTGTCCCTGCTGCCTTAGCCGCCAGCCTGTCACATTCAGCAGTGATGTCGGCAGCAGGCTGGGGGATGTTCGTGGCGGCTCGGGAGGACTCGGGTGCCTGAGCGCTCCCGAGTCCCCCCCAAGCCACCCCAAACATCCCATAGCCTGCCGCCAATGTCACTGCTACTAAAAGTATGGCGGCAGGCAGGGGAGCAGTGTTAGAAGAGCTCTGGCGCGTTATCGCTGGAGCACAGGTGATGGAGGGTTGGGGCGGGTCATTGGGAAGGGGGTGCTCTAGAGGTGCTGTGCCAGTGGTGCACACCTGGACACTACTGGACACCACCTATTTCATATTTGTGGTATGCCCTGAAACTTTCCCAGCCCAGCACATTTCTGGGCATACCACTCAAGGGGTTAAATTTCCACCAGTTGTTTGGTATTATTGGTGGGTCTACCCTCACTGGAGGGCACTGGAGCAAGACACCCCAATGCACGGGGCAGTGGAGTGCCAGAGACAACACAGAAACTATATACAGTATATATATCAGAATCAGTTTTATTTTCCAGGTATTCTTGCGAGTACTCTGAATTGGCTTTACTGTGCAGCAGCCAGATCAGTAACAAGTAAACAGGAGAGGGGAAACACGTACAGTCATACAGGTAGATATATCATAGAGAAAAATTACATGCAGTGAATTTGTGTGCCTAGTAAGTCAATAGTTCAAGAGTTCATGTGTCAGCAGAAGGACTGCTTAGGGAAAATTTTGAGGCTTCTGGTGGACCTTGCTGGAATAGCCCTGTAGCATCTGCCTGATGGCAGTAGGTTAAACAGGTTATAGCCAGGGTACAGGTAGACTTTTACTATCTTCATTGCCTGCTTTTTAGCTCTGGGTAGATACAGGTCCTAGACAGAGGGAGGAGGATCTCTGATTATCTTCTCTGCAGTTCTGACCACCTTTTGGAGCCTGCATGTGTCTTTCTTGCTTGTGGAGCTGTACCAGATGAGAATCGATGAGCACAGAACAGACTCCACAATTGAAGAGTAGAAGAGGAGCAGAAGCTTCTGTGGGATGTTAAACCTCCTCATTTGCCTGAAGAAAAACAATGTCTGTTGAGATCTTGAAAGTTATGAGTGGGTTGATCGCAAGGTTGTTTCATCTGCACCACTGGGTCAACCGGTCCACTTTCCATCTGTAGGCTGATTTGTCCCCATAATTGATGAGGCTGATGATGGTGGTATCATCCACAAATTATAAGAACTTTACTGATTGTGCTTCTGAGGTACAGTCATTGGCAAAGGAAAAAGAGGGTATGGATCCACACAGACTAATACATGGTTTTTATATATTCATGTAAAAAACATCGAAATGACCAATATACTGGACTGCTCATATAAAATTGAAGTAGTCTTGGATTGGTGGTGCGCCCAACACATTCAGTATTTGTAACTGAGTAGAGGGGGGTGTTTGCAAGAAGCAAATCTAAAGACAAATGTGCCTTTTTAGGCGCACTCTTTATTGTATGAATTTGATATGATTACTGCATTAAAACGTAACTTTTAATAGGCTTCTTACACTAAAATATTGAGAGCATTCGTCATTTTATGATCAGTCGTTTAATACATGTTAAGTTGACTGTCAATCAAAAAAATCACATATAACATTAAGATACGACATGGACAAACAAACATTTAAGAGACATACTGTACTACTGACTTGTCCTAATGTACACCATAGTATTACTCTGATATTTATAATTGTCTCGGTATGATACCAATTAATCTATTATATTATCAGAAGATTTAATAAATATTATTATTAATTGCCTTAGCAAAATGTCAAAATATCAACTGATGGCTCAGCCGCTTCAGCTCGGACCATCACTCATGCTCATCAGTTGAGACACCGAATCACTTGCTGCTCCTTATGATCGGGTGGAGAAGGGAAATATCCCTAGATGGTGATTAGAGATATTGTAGATGAAAACGGAAAAAATCCCTAAATGTGATTGGAAATCAAGAGAGAAGTATAGGAGAAAAATAACCCCCGTGAACAGTACTCCTCCAACCAGTGGCTCCTGTGTATCTGCTGTTCATTCACCCATCTGAGTTACCAGCCAGTCAGTTCACCAGGAGTCTCCTCTCTGGTCAATGGACTGGCAGAAGCAGAAGCTTCTGTGGGATGTTAAACCTCCTCATTTGCCTGAAGAAAAACAATGTCTGTTGAGATCTTGAAAGTTATGAGTGGGTTGATCGCAAGGTTGTTTCATCTGCACCACTGGGTCAACCGGTCCACTTTCCATCTGTAGGCTGATTTGTCCCCATAATTGATGAGGCTGATGATGGTGGTATCATCCACAAATTATAAGAACTTTACTGATTGTGCTTCTGAGGTACAGTCATTGGCGTACAGAGAAAAAAGCAGGGGTGATAGCACACAGCCCTGGGGGCCCCTGTGCTGATGAAACACCTTTTACAGGTGAATTCCCCCACTTTCACCATCTGTTTTCTGTCTGTCAGGAAGTCCATGATCTACAGTATGTACAGGTAGGATCCTAGACCTTTAGGCTGAGTAGTTTGGGGTGAAGAATGCTGTGGGCGATTGTGTTGATGGCCAAGCTATAATCTATAAACAGGAACTTCCCATAGGTGCTGGGTTTGTCCAGGTGCTGGAGTATGTATCGCAGTCCCAGATTAAATGCATCCTCAACACATCAATTTGATCGGTATAGGAACTGTAGAGGATCTAGCTGGGGGCCAGTTGCTGCTTTCAGGTGATTCAGTACCATTTGCTCAAGCATTTTCATGACTACAGACATCAGCGCTATCGGCCTGTTGTCATTCAGGCTCATGATAGTCGGTTTCTTGGGAACTGGGACAAATATGGAGCTTTTAAGGCAGGAAAGGACCTTGTGAAGGTCCAGAGATTTGTTTAAACTCCTGTTGAATATGGGGGTGATTTGACCTGCACATGCTCTCAGGGCAGATGGAGACATCCCATCAGGACCTGGTGCTTTCCTGGGTTTGGCCCTTTTGAACATCTCCTTCACCTCTCCTAGGGCAACCTGTAGTACCTGGTGTTGGTAGTCAGTGATGGCAGTGTGGGGGGAGGGTTTGGTTTGTGGGGGACTTTTTTTCAAACCTTCAATAGAAGAGGTTCAGCTCAACTGTTAGATCCTGGTGCATGGTAGCGGGCTTATATGACTTTTTGTAGTTGGTTATGGACTGTATTCCTTTACATAGGATACCATGTAATTTGTGGAGAAGTTGTTTGTCAGCTTGTCGAAGAACCATTTTTTGGCTAGGTCTCAATGCTTTTTACACCTTGATAAAGCTGTAGCCATGGCAAAAGTGTTGGTGGATGAAAGAGAAAGCACACCTTCAGTTCTTGGCCACTCTTAGCTTCTGTGTGTAGGTAGGGAGTAGGTGGAAGAGGCAGTGATCTGATAGGCCAAGTGCAGCACAGGTGGATAGACTGGAAGGCAGACTTGAGGGTAGTGTAGCAGTGGCCAAGGGTACCACTGCTACCCTTGATTGAATTTAGGTAGCTCTTGGCTTAGGTTGGTTTGGTTGAAGTTGCCTAACACTATGAGCAAGTTAGCATGTTTTTGCTCCAAGATGGATATGCAGGTGGTGTAGAGCTTCATTTGTGCAGGGGAGGGGGGGATGTACACTCCCACCAGGAAAAGTGATGCAAATTTCCGGGGAGAGTAGAAGGGGTTTCAGTTGATAATTAGCATTTCCAGGTGAGGGCTGCATGATTTGCCTAGGATCGTGGTGCACCATCTGTCATTGATGTAGAGTCAAATACCTCTGTCCTTTGATTATACCACATGTGGACCTTGAAGCGGTTGGACCTGCGAGACTAAATCTCCATAAAGCAGAGGACAGATGATCCAGTAATGCCTAACATTACACTGCCCAGTTGGAGGGACAGCTCGAGTTTGTTTGCCAGTGAGCATATATATATATGATATGAATTATTGTTTAGAAGCTACTATGAGCTGTCCTCTCAAAAATGTGGTAATGGTAGATAAAAGAAAGCTCCTATTGCGCTAAATTTTTAGCATTTTTTGCAATGTGGTGAGAAAGGACTGATCTCTCTTACTAAATAGACTACAGATACTCTATTATCAAAGTCTGCTCTCTCCACAAGTACAGGATATGTGGGCTCTCACTCTTCATTTACTGCAGGTTAGGTGCAGACCACTCATTTAACACTAGCTCTCCCAATCAGAATTCTTAGCTGCGTTACTGATCAGATCATCCTTGCAGTACAAAACCCCTTGCCACCCGCATTGAATATACCCCACAGGGTGAGATCTCATGGCATGATCCCTGCCATCATCATTTTGGGGGTATACTTAGACTTGCCATACCAGCTGGTAGCTCCTGCTCCTCTCCCTGCTACCCACCCTGCTAGATGCCTTGTGCATGTGAATCTATTGAGTGATCACCGCTGCTTTGTTGAGCAGAAAAGCAGTGATCAGATATTTTTCAGCCCCGTCCGGCCCTTTATTGTCTCACTCCACTATAGCTAACATTTAGAAAGCAGACATTATGTCTCAAAACAACCCTGAGCGGACGAGTGTGCCTTACTATGGTGCAGAATGCAAAGTGGAACCATGTCAAGTCATATCTCACAAGTAACAGTGTCTCAGCAAAAAAAAAATGATTGGCCTTATTGTTTTTTTTTACTGTTTTTTTTCAATGTTTTTGCTCAGATTCAGATTCAGATTTGGTTTTGGCTTTCTTGAAAGTTGATTAAAAACAGCTAAAATAGGTCATTTAGACCTACGTTTTGTTACTAGAGTATTAGTCAAATCACTATTGTTTATTTCCAGTGTTTTTTAACACCAACAATCTCAAGGAAGGATCTTAAAACCAATCCAAATCTCAAGGTACTAAATTATATTCAGAATTGAGGAAAGCTCCAAATCTGGATTTAGTTTGACACATATCCCCTAAAGGTATTCAATACAGGATTTGGTTTGACTCAGATCCCCTAAATTCTATCAAATAAAATACAAAATAGCCGCACAGCTCTGATTTATTTTCTAAAGACTTTTTATTGTGCTCTAAGGTAATCTTCTGAATGTTAAGTAGAACTGTAGGTATAATAATAAATGTTAATTAAATCTGTAGGAATATTGTTATGTTAGATTGATTATAATAATTCATAATTAAAGTGATATTGTGTATAATGAAGCTTGTCTTGAATCTTATCTGTGAACTATTTGCTCTTAATTATTTTCAGACAGACTGACCCATCCCACTAATCATTTTGGGTCATTGTTAATAAAAACAAAAAAATCCTTTGACTAAATTTTATCTGCCATACTATCTGTGTCTGCTGGATTGTGGTACAGTATGTGTTGAGAACTGCACTGGAGCAAGAAGTAAGGGAACCACACATATATTAACTTCTATCATCTGTACTATATGTAAGCGCATACAAACAAATTCTCAAAACCAGGAGCTTAATGTTCTGACAGTCTTATCCAACCAACAGATTGTAGACGAGGGAGGTTTACATTACAGTACACTAAAATACTAAAAAAAACAGAGTAACGTGTATTTATTTTCATGGCACTTAGTCTATATTGATAAATATTGTAATTTAATTTAGACATTACACTTTAAAAAATATGCTTTCTATTTGAAGTCCAAAATAAATGATAGTATATACAGTGCATCAAATGGAAATTACATTATTAAAAAGTGTATACAAGTAATTATATAGGGAATCCAATTGTCCTCAACTGTGAATGTCAGGAAAAACTCTGATGATGTTGTATCGATAATACATTTATTAAAAGGAATAAAAAGTTCATATATTCAGTAGGATGTATGTACAAGATTCTCAGGATCAAAATTGATATTTACACTGTACATAGCATTGTAAAGGTAAGCCCAACGCATTTCATCACTTAAAGACTTCATCGGGGGTACATCTAAAATCATAAAATACATTCAGATACAAGGTCTGAGTATATAATAGAATTTCATATACATTCACACAACAATCATATACAGAATTGCTTTACAAGAATTGTTTTTTGGGAGGGGGGCAGAGATATACATATAAAACCGGGTACATAATTAGTACTGTTCATAGTATTGAAGTTAAGAGAGAGTGAAGAAGGTATGTTCTTCCTAAATCAATAGGACAAAAACAAAGTACTGAATTCCAAAATAAGCCGTCTGATTTAGTTATTGGGTCTAATGGGCCCCATACATCAGCAATCACAATGAATGGATTTCCAGATCCATTGATTATTTGGCCAGATAAATGGATTCTACAATCTATTTGACTTGCCCACACATACAGATTTATTTCAGTGATCTAAAAATTGCATCTTCATATCTGGAAATTGCCCAATCGATTGTCATTTCAGCTGTTCATAATGTAAATAGATAAAGAAGACTAATTGGGAATGCCCACACATATAAAAAAGATCCGCAGATAATACCAGATTATTAAGCATGTTTAAAAATCTGATTAAGCAATGGATTGGCGATCCCTATTAATTTTTTATTGGGATTGCCAAAAGGGGGAAACCACACATCTAAAATTAATTGTGGCAATCATCTCCAGATGTGAGGATTGTCACAATTAATTGCTGATGTATGGGACCCATTACATCCAGAGTGAAGGGCCCCATACATTAGCAATTAATTGTGACAATCCTGAGATCTGGAGATGATTTCCACAATTAATTTTAGATGTGTGGGCTCCCCATTTTGGCAATCCCAATCAAAAATTAATAGGGATCGCCAATCGATTGCTTAATCAGATTTTTAAACATGCTTAATAATCTGTTATTATCTGCAGATCTTTTTTATATGTGTGGGCATTCCCAATTCGTCTTCTTCATCTATTTCCATTATGAACAGCTGAAATGACAATCGATTGGGCAATTTCCAGATATGAAGATGCAATCTTTAGATGAAAAAATCTGCCGATCACTGAAATAAATCTGTAATGTGTGGGCAAGTCAAATAGATTGTAGAATCCATTTATCTGTCTAAAAAATCCCTGGATCTGGAAATCCATTAATTGTGATTGCTGATGTATGGGGCCCATGAGAGCTTATTTCTTACAGCTTCAAGAGCCACGAGGAAGCGAGAAAAAGTGCCATCTAAACAAGGGCTTAGTACGTATGAAATAAAAGGTGAAATGTATGGTTTACCACTTGTGAGAGAAGCCTGTTTTTTAATAGCCCTGGGACATGAAGCCCAAAGCTATTTCCCATGTGGCAAACAGTACAGTTAATTGTATTTCCCCCCATAGCTATATTTGCATTTTGCCCTATTAATCTTTTTTAAATTAGATGGAAATCACTGTTATATTGTTCATGTTTTAACTAAAAGTTTTGTAAATAGAGATTTATTCACAATATAAGATTGCTTAATAAAGGTGAAGAATATCATCCAACCACTCTCCTTACAGAAAGCCTGTTGACCCCTTCTTGTAGCCTTTTCCCTGGGATGCAGTGGGGCAGGTGAGGACATAGACCAGGATGTAGTGAAATATTTTTAATGTTGACACCACAATGTCAACAGTTATGATGTAGATATTGTTACATTGTAAACAAGCAACATGTCAACATTGTCACAATGTCAACAGGTGAAATGGCGACATTGTCAGAATGTCAACAGTAGAGTTACACTGATCATGGGAAAGCTAGGATTAGACTGCAGGGGGAGGTTGGAGTTAGGATGCAGACGAAGGCTAGGGTTCGGCTGCATTGGGGGAGGTTAGGGTTAGATACTTCATGTAGGCATAGGGTTCAAGATTTGGGTTAGGGAAAGGGGAAAAGTTTAAAAATGCTGGAGGATTGGAGGTTGGACCCAGAAGTGATGATCATATAACTGCTGAGACCTGGAAGACACCACTAGACATTTCATTATTGTTTAAATGTTTAACTTGACATTGTTACCTATGTCACTATGAACATGTTGAAATATTCATTGTATCTGCAATCAATGATTTGTAGATAGCTATTTAATGTTAATATATTTAAACATTTAACATCTTGTAGAATAACAATATTTTTAGGAAAATAAGTTCTACAGAGTGGTTGAATTGTGCTAGTCTCTTTTACTGTCAGTTTAGTTACTATGGGGAGATTTATCAAAGTTTAGAGAGAGAAAATGTACCAATGTTACTGCTGCAATAATATTACTGTTCCCCTGACTAGGATTTAAATAAAGTACACAATTTTCTGCTTTGCATGTCTTTGTTTGATGTCATCTATCACGCACCCTTAGACTATTATGCTTTGAGTGTCATGAACCAGGAACCAGAACCACAAACTTGTCCCTTGGGTACTGGTGCTGATGAGTTTCTACTTAGTAGATGGTAGCTGCAACATTCTCTGCTCTCTTTTGTAGGAGGGGGGGGGGGGGGGGGGGCTTTTTTGGAGAGATGTAAAGTGAAGAGAGATGAAGTACCAAGTATTCATCTTCTGTCATTTTTTTTGAAGCACAGGCTGTACAATGACACAGTGGCGTAAGTTCATATCAGGTGCCCGGAGGCGACATCGATGGTAGTGCCCCCAACCACACATATACGCATCGGTGACCCCCAGATAACACAGATCGGGAGTAAATGCAGGATTTTAATGAGGGGGTTTCCAGATATATTGTGTGTGTGTCAACATTTTGGTGAGGGCATCGGGTGTAGCCAAGATTTAAGGATTGGCGTGCTGAAATATATATATATATATATATATATTTCCAATAGATACGCAGCACTCCAGCCTTGAAAAAAAGTGCTTTTAATTGTCACAGCACAACACAGCAACGTTTCAATACCAAATGTATTTTCCTCAGGCTAGTGAATACAAACAAATACTGACCTTTTATTACAACCACGCGCCTCCTCCTCGGCGTGGACGCCGGGATTCACAGGCACGCACCAGTGACGTCACAGAACATTGCCGTATTCCGGCAATGCAGCGTGTGTAGGTTGTCATGGTGACACCCAGTGGACGCTACTTAGAGCGATACTGGGTTGACAAGTTTAAAGTGCAAATAGTGCAACATACACAGAAAAAATGCATTGAAAAAATAGTACATAAATACGCAAACATGATTAACTACCCGCACATATGAAAAACATAAACAAGCACGTTACCGATATGGTCACTTAAAGCGGAGCCTCACATCCCCGATGAATAATGTCTCCTGTGAAAACATCCCTTACTGATGATGTTAAATAATTTGATAAGAATATATGGTACCGACCTCATAGAGGAATATATAATAACCATTCATGACAAAACTCCCAACCCTGTAGCTTCATTGAGGCCGCGGGGGGCCAACGTATCGAGAAAAATAATCCATTTACTTTCTCTTTGCAATAGGCCCAACCCTCTGTTGCCACCCCGAATAGACTCTTCCTCTTGATCTATCATACGGTATTTAATACTCGTTACATTATGGCCTATCATAGCAAAATGACGGGCAACAGGTTGTGGACTGGACCCTGACATAAGCGCAGCTTTTATTGCTGAGCGATGTGCGTTCATGCGTTCTTTGAAAGCGCGTTCAGTTTTCCCAATATAGCTCTTGCCGCAGGGACACAAAATTTTGATACACAACGAACTTAGAGTTGCAGCTTAAAGTATGTTTTATATTGATGGGTTTGCCAGATTGTGGGTGATTGAACACTGCCCCTGGGATCAGGAATTTACATGTTGTACAAGTACAACGTACACAACCTAAAATTTTTCGTTTGGTGGGATTGTCAGTATTATATAGTATGTATGTGTGTATGTATGTATGTATGTGTGTATATAGTGTGTGTGTGTGTGTGTGTGTTTCTATCCACTTTACAAAGGTAAAGTGGATAGAGACACACACACACACACACACTATATATATATATATATATATATATATATATATATATATATATATATATTCCAGCACTCCAATCATTAAATCTTGGCTACACCCAATGCCCTCAGAAGAAAGAGGGGAGAGAGAGAAGTATTAAGGGGAGAGACATGGAGTGGAAGTGCCAGTGAGAGCAGTTACCTGGAGGGGGTCCGCATTATCTCTCCAGCCAGGCAACGCAACGGCTCTGCTGGAGCACTGGCGTCTGGCGGGATCCTATGGTCGGCTGTGTCACCCACATCCTATAGAATGCGGCGTCGGCAGGTGCGGGAGGTAGGGGGTGCGGTGGCCGCAGGACTGCGGTAGGGTTCAGCTTGTAGGGAGGAGGGGAAGTGTCGGAGCCTGGTGGCCAATCAGTGCAGGGCTTTTGTGCGGGAGAAGGGGGAGCGAATCAATACTTCAGAGGAGCTGCGCTGCGCTTCCTCTGGTTCAGCAAGCCCAAGCTGCTGGAGGCTGATGCTGCGGCAGCCACTTTAAACAAAGCCTGCTGTGCGCCTGAGCTCCTTCATCTCCCCAGCTGGGCTGATAGATTGACACGCAGGGGGGTTTCAACGTACTTGGAAATCTCCCTGCGTGCGCGCATTGATGTTTTTGCTGAGGACTTCAGAGGGTCGTTGCCGGCTCCTCTGTGCCCCCCTCCCCCCTGTGGCTAACGCCCGGCAGCAAAAGACTCCATTGCCTCTGGGAGTTAAGCCACTGCAATGACAGATAGCAGCTGATGGGTTGGTATTTTATCTGTCTCTTCTTTATCTCTATTAAAGATTTGATACATTTCCCCTCTTTCTCTACACCACTATTTAATTACTACTCTATTTAAACTCTTGAACCTGGCAACTATCGTTAAGTTTAGTATAACTGATCAGTGGTTAGCTTCTGTCTCTCAAGTTGATCAGTGTTTGACTTCTTTATTCTGTTTTGCACTTGAACACTACTGGTTTGTCTGGAGACCAGCAAAGCATTGTGGAACTCGGATGATTTTTAGGGATAATTTCAAACATAACTTTCATTCCGGATCAGTCTCAATATCAGTACCTCTGAGTCAAGAACTCTTCATAGACGCCATATATAGGGGTAGATGTATTAAAATGCATTTTACATTTTTTATTATTGTGTCCCGCTTCTCCTGCAATAACGAGGAGAAGCACCCGTATCACCTTAATGTATTATGAAGCCCCTTGCCACTAAGGAGAGTCGTTATGTCCTCAGTCTGCGGCCCTGGTGACTGCGCATGCGCCCTTTAAAACACTCTCCTTTCCGGTCGTCTGTACTGGTCATGTGCGAGATCTTACTATTATCATGAGATCTCCAGTGCATTGTCCCTGTTTTTGGGAGAGGACAATGCCGTCCCGGGGCTGGTGAAGCGGGCACAGTGGCTTTTACGGGAGATGTATGTATGACAGGCATATATACATCGCTCGCATTGCAAACGTCAAGGGGACAGAGGCTGCCCCTAGAGCATGATAAGTGTGCAGTTAATACATTTAAAAAAGTAAAAGCATGCAGTTAAAGGAGCACTTTGTGCATAAAGCACATAGCACACATTCATACTTCTACCCCATTGTCTGCAAAGTTTTGCAGAAATTAAATCTTTCCAAAAATTAACATCAGACTTTGGCCCTTATTCTGCTTGGTGCGGTAAAATCCGCGTGCGTTCTTGCCGCCGATGTTTTGTGTCTGCGCATGTGCAGAGGCGCCTCTGCGCATGTGCAAACGGGGCGTACGGCCAAATCCCGCATGAAATGTGGACACTCCGAACAGGGGGTGGAGAGGGGCATGAAGGGCTATTTGGGCTCATTACCATATGCATACGCCCCGCGTTTCATGGGCGTTCCCATGCAAACGCTGGGCGTACGTATGGTAATGCAGTCGTGACGCACGTGTAGGGGGCGGACATATGACATCGCCGGATGTCAGCTGCCCGCCCAGATCACTGCTTTTGCACGGAAAAATGTCCGTGTGGTCTGAGGTTGCGGGAGCTGGTGGAACACTCGGTCCAGCAATCGATGGTCTGCGACCATCGAATGATGGGGGAGGTTCCCTGAGATGGAGGAGGCGTATTCCGTGAAAAATACACGTGCGGTCCGTTTGGCCAGCTTCTTACCGCGTAAGGACGGAGTGGGCGATCCGTATGGAAGGCGGGGTTTCGCACGCACGGTCCTGGCCGCATATTCGGATCTGGCCGCACCAAGCAGAATAAGGGCCTTTATCTCATCTCCTCTCTTATCTTTAATCAAAACATTTATTTTGTTTACAAAATGGAAATAATATATTTTTTTTCTAGTGTGAGGCATTGTGACCATTTATACATGGTTAATTTGTGACCTTGTTTGCTACTTCATAAACAGTGATTATACTACTGTATACGATATGTTGAAATTTTGTATAGCGCCGTTAAATGAAAAAAATAGAATGCTAACAAATGCAAAGGCTTAATTATCAAGAAGTTTAAGCAAATGTTCTACTTTGGATACGCAGTTTTCATTATTTCAGGTACAAATTGTAATTATGGTTGAGTATTCCATAAATGCACATGATAGAAAACAATATTTTGAAGTTTAGTTGGCATATATTATATTTCAAGTGCTATTTTCTTGAGATTTTAAGTCCATATGGTTTGGCAGATTGTATATGTGGGAGTATTTTTTCTGTTTTTCTATCTTTTGAATAACAGTTATTTTTCTATCTTTGTATCTTTCCACAACAGTCATACGCATGTATGAGTGATTAATTTGTATTGAGATGTTTATTTCCAATTAAATTAAATTCACATTTGTCCATGTCTTCATCAGTTTAACACTAGCTTAGACTTAATCTTCTTGATTAAATTTCTATTAAATAAATCTGATCTTGTCTATTAAAAACTATGTACAACAAAGCTTATGGTACATGACTAATTAGCATTGTGTTTGAAAAGAGTTATGCACTTTGTGTTGTGGTGATACTGTACATGCATGTGTTGATGTTTTGGGTACAGTTACAAGAAATACATCTAAGAATAAGCATCAGGGAGCATCAGTAGCGGATCCACCAAGGGGCGGTCGCCCCGGGGCCCCCACACATCAGGGGCCCCCACACTCAAGGTGGGTGCTGGGTGGGTGGCAGGCAGTGGGGTCCGGGCAGCTCGTCCCTGGGGTCCGGCAAGCATGGGGCGGGCAGGGGGTCCCTGTGGCGGCTGTACAGTCATCAGTGGGGTCCCTGCAGCGGATGGGAATTAGTTTGCATCCCATCCGCCACAGGGATCCCGCCATTGCCCATCCGGCGCAGCATGGGAAGCATTGCAGCAGTGCTGGGGAAAAGATGCTGTGTTCTCAAACTCACCTGCCAGACCCGCATCTCCCCACTGCCCTGCTGTCTTGTCACACCATCTCTGGGGGGACCTACCCCATTCTTCTTGCCTGATCATCCCATGTCCCAGGCGCCATGAATAGGCCATGCCCGGGGGGGCGGGGAGAGGAGGGGGTGAGAGGAGGGGGCCCCACAATTTTTGTTGTCCAGGGCCCCACACAGACCTTAATCCGGCCCTGGGGAGCGTGTTTACACAAAATGTCCTGATATTAAAGCAGTGGTGTAACTGGGGTGCTCCAAAGAATCCTCCAACATGTGACTAAAAAGGGCTTGTCCTCACTGCAATGGGTGTGGCTTGGTGGCATACCCCTGTATTTGTGACTCTTAGGGCCAAATGTAATACACCCAGTTGATTTTGCCATGTAGATGATTGCTGCTTTTAAAAATAATGGTAAAATTCTCCAACAATATCTCAATTTCTATTTGCATCCCATCCGCCACAGGGACCCCGCCTATACAGCACAGCATGGGATGCATTGCAGCAGTGCTGGGAAAAAGATGCTGTGTTCTCCCACTCACCTGCCAGACCCACATCTCCCCACTGCCCTATGGTCTTGTCACACCATCTCTGGGGGAACCTACCCTGTTCTCCTTGCCTGATCATCCCATGTCCCAGGTGCCATGAATAGGCCATGCCCAGGGGGGGAGAAGGAGGGGGTGAGAGGAGGGGGTCCCACCATTTTTGTTGTCCAGGGCCCCCACAGACCTTAATCCGGCCCTGGGGAGCGTGTTTACCCCTGTATTTGTGACTCTTAGGGCCAAATGTAATACACCCGGTTGATTTTGCCATGTAAATGATTGCTGCTTTTAAAAAAAATGGGAAAAGTCTCCAAAAATATCTCAATTTCTGATGCACACACCCTATTATATTTAGCCCTTAGTGCTTCCCCGGCATTCCTAAAGATGCTGAGCTGCTCCCAGAGACTTTGGCAGCACCACAGACTGCTCTCAGTGACAGAAGCTTGGTGCTGTATGATAACGTGATCTTGACCCATGTCGTCCTAGACCCATTTCAACCTTGTTGCCTGTTGACCTAGTGGTGTCGACCCAATGCTTGTCGACCTAGTTGTTGTAGACCTAATGACCGTATCTGACATTTGGACACCATGATGAACCAGTACAGGCATTGAGAGGGGACTGCAGGGACTCCAGTCCCGGGCACAGACAGAAAGGGGGCCCAGGACTGGAGTTTATAAAGTATAATTTGTCAATAAACATAATGTGAAAGCTACTCAATCAACTAGCAATGCCCCTCTGGTGCTGCAAGGGAGGTGGATTTAACCAGCACAGCAAAAGGGCATTAGTAATAAGATTTAATAAACCAACATAATAGAAGGTAATTTAGAGATCTTAGTTACATATATTTTGCTAAAGATATGATAAGTTTCCGGGCCTCGTCAAGGCTTCTCTGATACTGGAATTCCTACACTGCATGATAACAGAACAAAGTATAATTTGTCATAAACAGAGTTCACATTTCCCTTGATGCAGTGTAGCGGTTGAGTAGAGCGCCAGTGCTACAGACACAGGTCTCACCAGGCACACCGGGTGTTCAAGAAAGGGAAGGGGGGCCCTTCCATTTTTGTCAGTCCTGGATGCCACAATTTCTAATGGCAGCCATGTGATGAACTCTCATTATAAGTATTCCTGTATGTAGGATATAAGGGTATTTTCTTTTGCCTTGTGCCATGATGCCAGGCAGCAGCTAGACAGTGGATTAGAATTGGCTGTTCTTTTGGCAATCTCCATTGAAACCTTGAAACACGTTTGGCAATAACCCATTGTTGGACTTAAGGGGAGATTTGTTGTCCAGTTTTCTTATTTTCTAAAATCACATTTTCTAAAATTGTGCTACCAAAAAACTTTATTTTTCTTGTGTCGTAAAATCTCTGCCCACTGGTCTGGACTTGAAATCAGATGGAATTGTAAGTTAAGTCAATATTATTGGATTTTCATTACCATGATACAGATTTAGATCTAGCATTATTTGTGTTAGTCATACAGTGCGTAATTAAGGGTGATGAGTGGAGTGAGAGACAAAGTGGTGTCCTATGTGTTTAGAGAGGCAGTACCAATATAGCAGTGTAAACAGCTGAGGATTGATAAATGACATGGCGTCTTGCTTCGTTAATAATTTCATGAAGGATGAACATGAACACAAGCTATTAAATGGCCATGATTCAGTTGTTTCCAGCAACATGATTCATAATGAAATATAATGATGTCGTAAATAAAACTAGAGGAAAAATGATTAACTCTGTGTTAGAAAACCGTGACTTTTTATCAAATCAAATAATTACATAATTAGAGATTGAAGCTGGCATCTCAGTGCTGTCAACAGGGTTGATGCAACAGTCCAGTAAAAGAACAATACAAATAGCAGTTATAATGCTCAACTCTAGTTGGTACATTTATTAATGCTACTAAAAATGAAAAGACCGGATGATCCCCAAAGCAACTAATAAGATTCTGCCTATCATTTATCTACTGCATCTTAGAAAATTATAGAAATAATCGGATTGGTTGCTATGGACAATATCACCCTGTATTTATTTTTTTCGTAGATTTACTCAATTTACTTCTAGGGGCAAATGTAATAGTAGTTTCCATTTTTTGGTGGAGTTTCTCAGATATTGTAGTGTGGAAAATGCTCCAAATGACTGTCAACTTTGAAAAAATTGGCTAATACTTTATTTTGTATTGCCAATATTTCATAATCAGCCAGATATAATCAGGGGCTTTAGATTTAATTTGTTAATTAGGAAAACGATAGATGCTGGGAGAGGTTGTGTTTTGAGAGGCAGTCAGTTGTTGGTTTGATACTTCTATTACAATTTTTTGCCTCAATGTGCCGAGGAGCAAGTAGCCCCTCAAGCAGTTATGCAGGATGGTGGAGCCGGGGAAAGTAGTCAATCTAAACTAGGCTAAACTGAAAGTGACATAGGAGAATACAATTTGTTGTTTTTAAGAACTTCGCCTTTAAATTGGCATGTATGCAGCCAATATGCAATAAAAGAGAAACACCAGATATCTTAGGGATAATCTGAAAGAAAAGCAATTTGCATATATATTTATGTAAATAAATGGTACTTCTGTAGTTTCACGGCGCCGCCGCGTGCACACTCTGGCTCAGAAACTTGGCAGACTGCCAGAGGCTCTGATTAACCGTGCGCGTGCCGCTCTAGCTCAGACAGAGTGTGCTCGCGCCGCTCTAGCTGTACTGACAGCTACGTAAACAGCAGCAGCAGCGCGCTGCCCAGGCGCTGGCAGGTCACTGTGGTACTTGTAGTTCCACAGTACGTGCCGGGGCTACGCTAAATTCAATGGCTTGCAGCCTAGATCTAGGCGCTAATGCGCCTGGATTCACACTCCCTGCAAGCCGCTAAGAAGGAGGGGGGCGCCTGGATTTAGGCGCAAAATCCAGGCTCCCTGGGAGCCGCAAAGGTGGTTTAGCATCTAAATTTAGACGCTAAAGCGTCTGGATTTAGTTGGGTGTAGGGGTACATCTAAATTTAGACGCAAAAGCATCTAAATTTAGCTGGGTTTATGGGTACACTATTAAAACCCATCCACAGTGGCATTAGTCGCCGCAACAGCTGTCGACTGTGTAAATCCCACTATCCACGCCCATCCGAAGCGTGGCGAGCGCAGCGAGCCCCGCGAGGGGCGGCGGTACGCGTCCTATGACCTTTTCATACCCCCACTATCCACATCGGCGTGGAGTTGAGAATAGATTAGTGTGGCGAGCGCAGCGAGCCACCGAGCCCGAAGCGTGGCGAGCGCAGCGAGCCCCGCGAGGGGACGCTGACACCTGTGAAGCCCGCGGGGGGACGCGGATAGCTGTGAAGGTATCCGCGTCCCCTCGCGGGCTTCACAGGTGTCAGCGTCCCCTCGCGGGGCTCGCTGCGCTCGCCACGCTTCGGGCTCGGTGGCTCGCTGCGCTCGCCACACTAATCTATTCTCAACTCCACGCCGACGTGGATAGTGGGGGTATGAAAAGGTCGTAGGACGCGTACCGCCGCCGCTCGCCACGCTTCGGGTGGGCGTGGATAGTGGGATTTACACGTTTGACAGCTGTTGCGTCGACTACTGCCACTGTGGACGGGCTTTAATAGTGTACCCCTAAACCCAGCTAAATTTAGATGCTTTTGCGTCTAAATTTAGATGTACCCCTACACCCAACTAAATCCAGACGCTTTAGCGTCTAAATTAAGATGCTAAACCACCTTTGCGGCTCCCAGGGAGCCTGGCTTTTGCGCCTAAATCCAGGCGTCACCCTCCTTCTTAGCGGCTTGCAGGCGTGTACGCTGGCTCCCAGGGAGCCTGGCTTTTGCGCCTAAATCCAGGCGCCACCCTCCTTCTTAGCGGCTTGCAGGCGTGTACGCTGCCTATTTCACTGTGGAACTACAAGTACCACAGTGACCTGCCAGTGCCTGGGCGCGCTGCTGCTGCTATTTACGTAGCTGTCAGTACAGCTAGAGCGGCGCGAGCACACTCTGTCTGAGCTAGAGCGGCACGGTTAATCAGAACCTCTGGCAGTCTGCCAAGTTTCTGAGCCAGAGTGTGCGCGCGGCGGCGCCGTGAAACTACAGAAGTACCAAATAAATAAATAAATAATAAATACGGCGCAAAATATGTCAAACAATGTCAAACAATGTTTTTTGTGAAAATCACACACAATTTATTTATATGCTTGCATAAGACATAATAAAACATACAATAAAACAAATACATTTTGTGGGACCATATACACAATATGCACATTCAAATGATTAAGCTCGGCACCACCGAGGTGTCTGCATCCATATAGTGACTGGTGCATTTTTCTTTTGGGAAAAAGATCTAGGTTCCCATCTCCTCACACTTAAATCTGTGCCGTATTGTGTATTCCGGCATAGTCCATCCTTATACCGGAGGACGGGGAACCCGATATTTCTATTTCTGGCTGATCTTATCCAGAATCACATGGGGATAGAGAAATAAAGAAACAAAAGAGTAAATTATTAATTACAATATACATATTAAAAATACATATTAAAATACATATTAAAAAGGAGGTGTTAAAAATATGGAAAAGGATGTAAAAGCTAATCCAAAAACCATTTTAGTCAGCATTATGTCCATTGGTAAACAGGGTATCTACTAAGAAGATCCACTTCATTTCACATCTGGCAAGTCTGCATTCTAGATACCTGTTCTTCCAGGGTATAAAGATCTTTTTCCCAAAAGAAATATGGCCGACTACAATTTGGGGATAAAGATAAATCATTTTCCTACAGATGGAACCAAAAAGCTGTATCTGCGGGGACCATAAAAACCGTAAGTCTGTCAAAAACTTCCGTAACCGGAAGTGACATATACCAGAACCGGAAGTTATATACACTGAAACCGGAAGTGACATACTAC
Organism: Crinia signifera; assembly: GCF_055691185.1. Lineage (NCBI taxonomy): Eukaryota > Metazoa > Chordata > Amphibia > Anura > Myobatrachidae > Crinia > Crinia signifera. Next base: position 349,863,142 of record NC_139217.1, read on the forward strand.
TGTATATGCCACTGTGGACCACAACCGGAAGTCGACGGTGGAACGCATACGACTTCCGGTGCATGAAAATGCAGGGGTAGCCCCTTATTCTATCCTGATGTAGGAGAGTTTCATCTCCAAAATTGGTTGATGATCGGGGACCTTTGCACTTAGAAGCATTTTCTGGAGGCACCATTGAAGCACCAGTCACTTTATGGACGCAGACACCATGGACTTCAAACAAAAAACTGCATAATCATTTGCTCTAGTCAGCAAAGCCCACCGCAGCATCTAGCCAGGGTGGGGTATTCCCATTGATTGGGATTTCCAGTCCTTTGTATGTGCATATTGTGTATATGGTTCCACGAAATGTATTTATTTTATTTTATGTTTTATTATGTCTTATGCATACATACAAACAAATTGTGTGTGATTTTCACAAAAAACATTGTTTGACATATTTTGCGCCGGTTATATGCAAATTGCTTTTCTTTAAACTGAAAGTGAGCACAATACCTGCTTGAATTATGAGGAGATTGGTGCCTGTGCACTTGTGTCTGCCAAAGTGCCTATTTATGGCACCCTTTGGAGGTCCTTGACTACATAAAACTCTCTGTACAAGAAACAATTATGACAAGGGATATGTAAGACAGTTAATGCTATGAGATTTTCCCAAGAGTGTTTACAAATGCCAAAATGTTTTTGGACATTACATTTTTTGGTACTTGTTTCCTAGCAAGGCGCCCATCGCATACCATTGCATGCCTTAATTAGTGGTATGCGATGGTATGCGATGGGACCCAATTTTCGGGTCCTAAGAGCCGCACTGTACAATTTTAAAATCGTATTGCATTATGCCACATGATATCAGCTACAATTCACATTATTCCACACAGTATGAGCCAAAGTACACATTATGTCAGATGGAATGAGCCAAAATTCCCATGGGATACATCCAAGGATACTAAAAGAGCTTAAAGGGGAGCTGGTAAAACCAATAACAGAATTATTCAACCAGTCACTAGCTACTGGAGTAATCCCAGAGGACTGGAAAACAGCGAATGTAGTCCCACTGCACAAAAGTGGAAGCAAGGAAGAGGTAAGCAACTATCGACCAGTGAGCCTTACATCAGTAGTAGGGAAATTGATGGAAACACTCTTAAAACAAAGAGTTGTAGAATATCTCAAAACCAGCAATTTACAGGATCCAAAACAGCATGGGTTTACTGGGGGAAGATCATGTCAAACAAATCTTATTGACTTTTTTGACTGGGTGACTAAAGTAATAGATCAAGGTGGGGCTGTAGATGTAGCTTATCTAGACTTTAGTAAAGCTTTTGACACTGTCCCACATCGCAGACTGTTAAATAAACTTGAAAGCTTGGGATTGGATTCTAAGATAGTTGAATGGATAAGAGCGTGGTTGCAGGACAGAAAACAGAGAGTTGTAGTAAACGGAGTACAGTCAAAGGAGGGAAAGGTTACAAGTGGAGTACCAGGGATCTGTACTTGGACCGGTGCTTTTTAATATCTTTATTGGTGATATTGCAAATGGAATTGAGGGTAAAATGTGCCTTTTTGCAGATGACACAAAGGTATGCAACAGGGTAGACACACCAGGAGGGGTAAAACAAATGATTGAGGATCTAGGCAGATTAGAGAAATGGTCAAGAGAATGGCAACTACAGTTTAATGCCAAAAAATGCAAAATCATGCACTTGGGTCTCAGAAATCCAAAGACTCAATATAGTATAAATGGCACTATAATGGAAACTACTGAGGAAGAGAGGGATCTAGGTGTCACTATTTCAGGGGACTTAAAAGCAGGTAGGCAATGTAACAAAGCAATGAAGAAGGCAAGTCAGATGCTTGGTTGCATAGGGAGAGGTATCAGCAGTAGAAAGAAAGAAGTAATAATGCCACTGTATAGGTCATTGGTACGACCTCACCTAGAGTATTGTGTTCAGTTCTGGAGGCCATATCTCCAGAAGGATATAAATACATTAGAGACTGTACAAAGAAGAGCAACTAAAATGGTGCATGGCCTACATCACAAAACGTACCAGGAAAGACTAAAAGATCTTAATATGTATACTTTAGAGCAGAGAAGGGAAAGGGGGGACATGATAGAAACTTTCAAATATATCAAGGGCTTTAACAAGGTACAGGTGGGAGACATTCTTCACAGGAAGAGGAGCAACAGAACACGAGGACATGCACTGAAACTAGAGGGAGGAAGATTCAGGGGAAATGCGAGGAAGAATTTTTTCACAGAAAGAGTAGTAGATAAGTGGAATAGCCTCCCAACAGAGGTGGTAGACGCAAATACAGTAGTACAATTTAAACATGCTTGGGATAAGCATATTGATATCCTTACAAAAAAATAAGGATCAAATATGGTTTGAGGTAACATGTTTAAAAAAAAGGGGCAGACTAGATGGGCCAAGTGGTTCTTATCTGCCGTCAAATTCTATGTTTCTATGTTTCTATGTAATGAGCCAAAATTCACATTATGCCACACAGTATGAACAAAATTAGCATTAAACCACACAGGATGAGCCAAAAATAAGTGCTGAGAGAAAGTAACAACAGGGACATAGGGACATAGTGAGTGACAGTAGGGACAAAGAGAGTGACATCAGGAACCTAGGGACAGAGGGAGTGACAGCAGGAACATAGGGACAGGAAGTGGGACAGCAGGGACAGGGATTGACAGCAACGACATACAGGTGGGACAGAGAAAGGCAGCAGGGTAAGATTACCTAATGAGCAGTAGTGAGGAGGAGGCTATGGTTGGCAACAGCGGTGGTGTGGAGGAGGCTGTGTTCAGGGGCAATCCCCCTGCATCCAGTCTGCCCTCTTCAAATCTGCAGTGGATTGGTAGCCAATCAGGATCACGTGTGAGAATGTAGGGTTGTAAATCCCTCCCACTGTGCTACCAGTGGGCGGGGAGGGAGGCGTGGAGAGCCCTCATGGTGTGCTGCCAATGAGCGGAGGGTCCTCTCACTGCAGTCGACAGGGGTGCTGCAGATTGCCTGCAGGGCCGGTACAAGGGTTCTTGGCACCCTAGGCAAACCTTATGCCTACTCCCCCCCCCCTTAAACACTTCCAATTACCCACTTTCACAGTCAGTCAGGTGGGGGAGGTTAGAATTAGGCACAGGGGGGAGCGGTAGGCTGCGGGAGGATACAATTGGGCACAGGGAATAGAGTTAGTCTGTGGGAGGTTAGGTTTAGGCACAGGGAAGGTTAGGCTGCGGGAGGGAAGGTTAGGATAAGGCACAAAGGAGGAAGGCTGCAGGAGATTCTAATGACACAGGAGAGAGGGTTATGGGTAGGCTTAGTACAGGTTCATTTAGGATGTGTACAATACATAAACAATGGTCTAGAACTGCCCCTGCTATAAAGATAAGAGCCAGCCACAGGGAATGCCTTCAAGCAGAACTGCTAGCCTGCTGCACCCCCCATCCTCTCCTCCCCGGCTCTCCGCTCCAGCTACCCTTCCTGGCTCTCAGCTCCATGCTCCCCCCCCCTATTCGGTCACTTACCCACCTTTGTGCAGGCACCATATAGCCGCTGCTTCTCCGCCATTTCCGTCTCCATGCGCCAGATGGGACAGGATGGGGGGTGGGCGGCGCTGAGCAGCGCGAAGCACCAGAGCTCCTCAGGCTCACCATGGAGCCGCTGCTTCTCTGACATTTCTGCCTCCATGCACCAGACGGAACAGGACAGGAGGCGGGCGGGGTGCTGAGCAGCGCGAAGCACCAGAACACAAAGTGCTCCTCAGTCTCTCTTCCTGCTGCAGCTGCTGTTGTATAACAGAGACAGCTTCCCCAGCAGTGCAGCATCTTAACGTTGGTGTAGGCGGTTGATGCTCCTCACTGCTGCCACTGGCTTATAATGCTGTTGGCGCGGGTCGGGATGTTATGCTGTTTCCACAGTGCCACTGCCATGTTGACACTGGAGCAGGGGGTGCGCGGGCAGGCGGCTGCTAGCCTGATTAATACGCTGATGCTCAATTTCTCCCCCGCCGTCTACCTTCCAGAAACCGCGGAAACATATATTTAAAAAAAAAACTGCTGAGAGAAAAGTGGCAGCTCAAGTGCACCCTCCAGCGGCAGGCGCCCTAGGCAGCTGCCTGAAGCTGCCTAGTGGTAGCTCCGGCCCTGATTGCCTGACGTCTGCCACAGTGATTGGGGTGCTGCTAATACTGTAAATGATATTAAAAAATGCACTGGGTGCAATACTATGACATAATTTGATGCAAAATTTATCCTATATTATAAAGGATAGTGCAGCACTATATAGTATTGCCATCAATACAAAGCCTTGTGGAAAGTGTTCCTACTGTGCAAGTGAGAGCCCATGCACACTTACTCACCAGCTCACTACTCTTCATCTTTAGGCTCCTTGGGTTGCTGTCTGCTCCTGCCTATTTGTCTATCTTAAGGTGCCTCTTTGAGCAGGTTTCAGATACTGAGAAGTGCAGTGGATCGCCTGCTGTGTCAGAACACCAGCAGGAATACACCTGAAGCTGCAAGGAGTGGTAAAGAGCAGCAGCGGTCAGCGGGGAGGGTAGCCCCTCTCCCTGCTGTACTGGGGGCACCTAAATCCTCTTTGTGTCAGTTCCGGAGTGAAAGTTCAGGGATAGCCTATTGTAAGTCCCCCCTGCACTGGAATGAGCTGAGAGGGTTGATGATTCTGAGATAACCCCAGCTGTGATGAGATCCAGCTTTCTGATCACTATTGTGGAGCTCAGCATATCCCCCCCTGTCTCTCCTCTGTTCTGGGCATCATATGCCATAGGAGAAAGGGTTGAGCCGCAGGACAGACTGAGTAAGAAGAGCAGTCTGGCAGTTGGTGGTGGTCTCATCACCCTCTGCTGCCAGTGGACCTTCAGCTTGATTAAAAACACAGTATGTGCTGCTGATTGGTCAGAGTGCATCCCGAGGGATAGCCTACTATCTAATTCTGTATGCATGTATACAGTTGGATATACTGCCAACTGATATCACATTGAGACAGTGCAGCATGAGTTTTCCACTGTTTTTATTGTTCTAAGATTGTTTATAAATCCATTGCTGTGTTAGATTTGAACAAGAAGGAGCTGTGACTTGCAACCTTTCATTTTGTGTTTATAGACAAAACATGGGAGGAAAGGAAAAGAGACTGTGGTAGGAAGTACTCTATTCAACAGATTTGAGTGCCCAATACCAGAGCCTTTTCTCCTTTCCTCTCTTTGTTTGTCTATAAACATTAATAGCATGACTCAGTGGTGGACCACTCACAGTCACATGACAACCCACAACAGATGATGACGATGATATGTATGTTTTTATATACCACTTATTCCAGAGAACTTTGATTTACCTTCATATCCTTTGCAGTTTTCACATCTCCCTCTCATTGTCTACATCCATTGCTTTCAGACAAGTTTATATTAACTAAGGAATTGTTGTTAAGCACTTGCAAATGATTACTACAGTACCTCATTAGATAGATTCTCCTGTTTCTAGAAGTTTTACACTATGCATTGTTAAAAGTGAAGACTACTACACAGACTCTATGTTGCTGCTTCTTTAGAAAAACTTAATTAAGACTACTACTGAGCATGTGTAGGAGCCATCTTAAAACTGTGAGGGTTGAAGACAGTAGAAGACGAAGAGAGTTTACACCCACTCAGCAGATGATTGTATGTAAACCAGAGTCTCACAGGAGCTTTTTCAATCACTGTTCAACATCCTGCACCCTACCTGGTACCTACTTACACTCACCAGCTGGTAAACTATGTGGAATACCCCTCCCGTCAAGCTCCACTCCGTTTACCAGTGTGTATAACAGTGGGTAAAGCTGTATGTGCGATATCTCCAATAAAACAACTCCTCTGTTTAAGTAACTTGGCTGTTTATAGTTGTAAGGCATGCATAGGCGTGCGCAGCCCATTTTATTAGGGGGTGCACCATTGGAGGGGGCGTGTCCATCACTACCTACTGGGCGTGTTCATCATCTCCTATTATTACACATAATGAAACACACTAGACATAATGTCACGCACAATAATGCCCATCACACATGCCCATTACAAATTATGTTAGGGCTTAAAAAAAATATTATTAAAACAGGGACAATAGGGACTGTGCACGTCGAAGGCGCGCGCCAAAAATTAACACATACTTACATGCATATTACACATCACACAGCCATTACATAGTATACCACATTCCATAATGCCCATTACACGTTGTACGTGTAATTCCCATTACATGTTACGCCTCACACCATGATGCCCATTACACGTTACGCCTCAGACTGTGATGGCCATTACAGATTATGCCATGGGGGGGGGATGTGAAATGTTCTTTGCCAGGAGTCACATGCTCCCTGGGAAGGGGGTGGTTAAATGCTCGTTGACAAGGGGAGTTTCATGCTCATTGCTGGGGGTGCGCATTGCACACCAGAGCTCCCGTGAATCCGCACTTCCGGGTAGCGCTGTGCACTCTTCTTATAAGATGCCCACCGGAGCCGCAGCCTCCTTCCCTTTTGAGCCGCTGGCCGGATGCTGCACGCCGCACACTGAAGCTACTTTACCTGTCAGCGGCAGGCAGCATCTGGTCAGCCGCTCAAAAGGGAAGGAGGCTGTGGCGGGCACGGGACACTTGTACCCCAAGTGCCCAGGGGCAAATGCCCGCCCGCACACATAGTATACACACACACACATACAAAAAAAAAAAAAAAAACGGTTTAACCTCAATATCCCTGGAATCAAATAATCCATATGGATCCGCCTGGTATCAGATTGAAGGCCCAGCGATTTGGGTTCGACTGAAATCAACCTCAAGCTTCAGTGATGCCGAAGGGGGAACTGGCAGCCATTGAACTGGGTGGGGGTCGGAATTAGCAGGTCCCATGTTATTCTATAGGGAAAACGTTCCAGCTTTGCCTGGCAGTATCTCTGGTTCCCAGGGGGCTAGAGACACGGGGCTGGGCTCGTTGGAAAGCCCCATCCCTCAGCTATGATTAGGAGGTGCCTGTGCACCCCCGGCACCCCCCTTGCGCACGCCTATGAAGGCATGTGATGGTGTTCTCTGGTACATCCTCCATCCTGCCAGCAAACAGTTTCTGCAACCTCTGTGTCTTTTCAGGAGAAACCTCTATAAAATAAAAGCCTAAAAATTCTAGATATAGTCGAAGGGATTAATTGTAACAGTTGAGGATACCTAGGACCTTTTTCTTGTTGACATGGAAGGCTGCGAAATTCCACCAAAATGCAGATTGCCCTCCCTCTCGCACACCAAGATCCCCCCGCAGGCAAGAAAATGGGTGTTTTGTATAAACATCCATTCGAAGCATGCATGCGGGGAGGAAATCATTTGCTTTTGTTAATGGTATGAACACAAAGCGCTCTAAAAGGAAGAAGTACAAAAAGTAAAAAGAAATAAAAAAAAACAATTGCAATACCAAAAAGAAAAGTAAAAAAATAATTATCAAAGTTTAAGCTCTTTTAGAGTATATGTGCAGAGTCCCGTTTCAAGCCTTCAGTTTATGTGGAGAAAAGACTGGAGTGCTCATACAAGATCTACCTTTCCCTTACTAGTAGGTGAGATCTTGTTTGTAGCAGCTTCTCACACTGCTCCGGAGTTCCGTGCGGCGACTTCTGGTTTCGGGGATCATGCTTCCCGACTGCTTTTATCTGGCAGCTTGGGCTTGTGGGCTTGCTACTATTCTCCTCTAACATGTTTCATGCCTGGGGCACTTAATCATGGTCGCTGATCATCGAATGATTTCTAAAGCGCTCACAGACCTAAGACACCTCTTTGGTGTCTTAGGTCTGTGGGCCACCCTGTGCAGAAAGCAGGCAAGCAGCTGACATCCACTGATATCATCGACGAATTTCCATGGGAGTGCCCATGAAACCCTGGGCATTTTCATGGGCATGACAGCTCGCTGCCATTCCACGCCTCCCACCAGCAGTGCTGTATGTGAGTGGCTGGGGAATAATCAATTCGCTGTGGCCACTCGAACTAAGCAGCTGCAAATGCGCATAATGGTTTATGCACATGCGCATATCTGATCTGTGAAAGCCAGAGGTAGGCTGAGGCTGCTCTGCGGATGCTCTTACTATGTTGCCGCTCTGCTCCAGCCTCCCCTATGCACAGGCAGCTGAGTGTCAGTACAGACTACAGAGCAGCTGTTGTGGGCGGAAGCTGTCAGAAAGGGAGATTAAAGGCTGCAGCCACTTCACAGGTTATTGGTAGACAGGAGCTGGGGCTTGACATCACATTCTAGTGACCAGTCCCAGCACAAAAACAAATCTATCTAACGCAGGAGACCTGGTGCTGTTGTCGAGAGACCAAGCAATGAGACTGTGCAGACCAGGCTTTTTATCTGCAAGAGAGACCCAGCGCTGCCCCCATCCCCCAAGAGACCTGGCTCTGCATGTGCGGGAGAGACCTGCCTTACAGGCTGACACAACTCTATTTAACCCCTTGCTCCCTTCCTCTCCCCTCTCTCTTCTATCTCCTTCATCTCTCTCCCCCTCCTTCCTTTGTCCCTTTTCCTCCTGTCAGTGAGGCCTGTCATGCTTTCACATCTACATCCCCCTTTCTCTCTCTCCCCTACTCTCTCCATCTCTCTCCTAACCCCCTAATGGGCGTGAAACATGCCCTTGCTCTGGGCACTGTGGCACCTAGCTACGCCACTGATGGTGGTTGATAAATAATTAGTATAATCATATTGGTTGCTATTTGCAATATTTCCACTTACTGTATGTAAATGCAAACTTTACTAAATATGCCTCCTAGAGTCACAAAATAAACATGTATCACAATTAAAAAAGTAGACCACATAGCCAGTGCTATTAAATATAATGGGCCAGATGTACTAAGCTTTAAAAAGTGATAAAGTGGAGTGTGATAAACAACCAGCCAATGAACTCCTAACGGTCATGTTACAGACTGGGTTTGAAAATGACAGTTAGAAGCTGGTTGTTTATCATTCTCCACTTTATCACTTTTTGAAGCTTAGTACATGTGGCCTAATGTTTTTAATGAACCACCCACACTAAAGCTTTATTTAACTTTATCGATAGACATTTAAATTACATGTTATAATGAACAAATAATCACTTTTCTAAAATGTAGAGTATGCTCAAATTTCTAGGTCATACACAATCATTTTCATTAGGTGTGAAGACAGCAAACAAAATGGGATCTAAAAATCAAATCCCAAGACCACATCAACAAAACAACAGTAACGCAAAGATAGCAATATCATTTTTGTCATTAAATCCCATAACATTCATGAAATCCAGTTTTATAATACACTTGGAGTCCCTTTGCAGTTGTAATACAATTCTATTTCCATATCCTCGATGGAGTTTTATCCCAACATTCAATAAACTACACATACAGTGTTAGGTATTCCTATAAATGTTGCCAGTTGCCAAGTGAATTAAGTGTATTTTTCATTAAGTCAGTCATTTTGTAAAAGTGAAAAAAAAAGAAAGAATAATAAATAAATAAATAAATGTAATTTTTTTTTTAGTATTCACTTGACTAAAGTACTAGAATAAAGCCCTGCCCTGAAAATACTAATATTAATATTCCCAATACATAAGAAAATATGTACATGGGTAGACATTTTTCGGTACTTGTTTCCTAGCACGGCCACAATCGTGAGTAATCGTGTCCCTTACTTAAGGGACACGATTACCCACGATGGACCCGATTTCTTTTGAAATCAGGTCCATTTTGCGGGCTAGGATAAAATATCGGGGGCATCGCATCGGTCGGGACCATTAACATTGGTCCCGACGCGACCGACGCGATGCCCCCGATATTTCCATAGACTTCAATGTTAAAAAATATTTTAACATTGAAATCTTGTCGGGAAAGGTAAAATATCGGGGGCATCGCGTCGGTCGGGACCATTAACATTGGTCCCGACGCGATGCGACGCGATGCCCCCGATTTTTGCATAGGATTCAATGTTAAAAAAAAATTTAACATTGAAATGGTGTAAAAATGTCAAAAAATGTGAAATGGGTCCATATGACCCATTTCACATTATAGATGTCCCCGTCGTCGCCCCACGATAGACGCCAACCCGAAGCGTGGCGAGCGCAGCGAGCCCGCGAGGGGCGGCGGTACGCGTCCTCCGACCTTTTCATGCCCTACTATCCACTAGGGCGTGGAGTGAGAATAGAATAGTGTGGTGAGCGCAGCGAGCCACCGAGCCCGAAGCGTGGCGAGCGCAGCGAGCCCCGCGAGGGGACGCGGATACCTTCACAGTTATACGCGTCCCCTTGCGGGCTTCACAGGTGTCCGTGGCGACGCGGACACCTGTGAAGCCCGCGAAGGGACGCGTTTACCTGTGAAGGTATCCGCGTCCCCTCGCGGGGCTCGCTGCGCTCGCCACGCTTCGGGCTCGGTGGCTCGCTGCGCTCGCCACACTATTCTATTCTCACTCCACGCCCTAGTGGATAGTAGGGCATGAAAAGGTCGGAGGACGCGTACCGCCGCCGCTCGCCACGCTTCGGGTATGCGTCTATCGTGGGCTGCTGTTTACGCGCTTCAATTTGGGGGGGTTGGGAATTTTTTTCATTGAATACAATGTAAAATTGGGTCCCAGGGACCCAATTTACATTGGATTCAATGAAAAAAATCGGGTCAAAAATCGGTCGGTCGCGTCGATCGCATCGCATGCGACCAAATCGCATGCGATGCGATCGACCCGATTTTTTTCAGCACGACCACCCCGATCTTAATCGGTGTGGCCGTGCTAGGAAACAAGTACCCATTTTTCTCCCATTGATGCATCAGAGATCAGAGGATGAACTATTGGGTCATTCCATGTAACTATGGAAATTTGTGTGGATTTTTTTTTCACAGCAACACTTTTATTTTTTTAAATTATAGTACAACAATGTGAGTTTTCCCTCCAAGAGTTTTTTTTTAGCTAGTAACATCCTATGGCAACCATCTTGCTTTAGGCTTGCTTCAGATGGAGAAATAGACTTTTAAAACACCAGAATTCATAGTAAATTTTTTAATGTTAATAATATTCAAAAAATACAGGTCATTTCATTTGTAGATCACAATCTGGAAATCATTTTTAGTAAATAATACTATCCATATTCAAAAGACATTAAGGGTTCTGGCATTTCCTAATGAGCATAACCTCAATAGCGAGTTACCTAAAAATGTATCTTTTAGTTTAATCTTGCCAGATTGTTGCAACAATATTAATGATTTCATATTTTCCTAATATTAGACCATACTTAGTCCAAAACCCCTAAACATGTATTCAATGCAGTAGAATTACCAAATAAAAGAATAAACAAATGTGTAACTTGAGTTACTATCATGGTAACTCACGTTACAGTGTGTTGATGTCAATAAATTTAATGGTGTATGTTTTATATTCTCTTAACCCTGTAATTGATCTTAATGTTGTAATGTGGGGTTCCATCTGTCTATCTTTGTTTTGTAGCATCTTAACTTCCAAATTATAATATCAAGTGAGCATTTTCACAGTAGCCGCTTTGCATTCTGGAGAATTGCATTCATCTGTAATAGTATCAGATTACCTTGTCCATGCCAAAGAAACTGTAGTTCCATACATGTACACCTTGTTGCAATGTTTATTTAAAATGTCCATTCGCATGCCGTGCGAACGTATGTACCATGCTAATGGTGGGCCAGCGTACCACCATTCACAAGGTGGGATCTGGTTGACTTGCAAGGATAGGAATTCGCATCCGAGCGAATCAACCAAAATAACCCCCCAAAGCTAGATGACTGGGTTGAAGTACTATATGATGGGAATTTATTTTCAGAAATTGAATCAAATATAGAAAAGGGGAATATCATGTTAACGTCATGAACAGAGATGGGAAATACTGGAAATCAGTCCAAAATTAAATTTGTTACAAAAAAAAATTTGTTGAGAAAAAATTCAGCACCAACAATTGTTACAGCTGTGAAAAAGTAGTTATAACTTGTAAAATATTTCTATTTTGAATTGTTTAATACATATATTTGTATGAATATAAGCAAAGTGTAACATGAGTTACCTTATTGTAACGTGAGTTACCATCTTTTTTTTTGCTGTAGATTTGTTTTTTAAATTTTTTTGTTATTTTTCATATTCCATGCCTTGGAAAACATCTGTCATATTTTTTATTTAGTTACAAAAAACATATGCTACATAGGAGAGCAGAGATTTCCTAATTGCAAATGTATGTTAAAATCCATGGACAAAACACGTAACGTGAGTTACCAGTTGATAATCACTACTGGAAGGTTTGAAAATATTTTATGCTACATTTGGAGTGTGTCTTAATGTTAATTATAATACAAAATAAAAACTAAATATTTAATTGTACTTTTTCTGTAACATCTATATGAGCATACACTTCAGAGTCAATATGTAACATGAGTTATCATGGAATAATGCTATTGTTTAACATATTTTGTAACAGCAATCTATATTTCAAAGATGTCATTGCACAGTTGAGTTGACAATACAGCAGGAGTGAAAGTATGGGGAGGGATGGGCTGGAACTGTTCCATCAACTTTATTTGTAGATGGAACTAGGTCCACCAGCACCACGGCCCTGCACAGTAATTCCATCAGAAAAGCCTGACCTAGCCCAACATTTCCAGGAATGCTTGGCACACCCCTGGAGAGAAGTAATTGAAGAAATTCCCCAGAGGCCACGTACTCACAGTGATGTCAATGGGGGACTTTCCACAATGCCATGCCCCTTCAAGTGAGGCTACTTTAACTGGCTCACACTCTATTGATGCATATGCAGGGGTGGGGGATGTGTGAGGGGGTGGGGCATAGCACACGCCAGGTGTCACTGGCCCTGGTGCCAATACTGTGTACACTTTGGACTGATTCACATAAAATTTCATATGTGGCCACTTCTAATGGGTTTTGGAAAACTGCACAAAGTAAACATACTGTATGCTATACATACCCACAATAGTGTCATCAGCGACCTGGGCATTTAATGTCCATAAAACAATTCATATGAATAAAATATAAAATAATATGCTTGTAGCTTCTTATTTTCAAGAACGATTTTCTTTAATTTTCAAGAGCTGTGATCAGTAACCAAGCCGTTTTGTCCTGGTTAGGAACTTCATCAGGGTTTTTTGGATCTCTAAGGTATTAATACCTATCTTAGGCCAAAAAGGTTGCAGTCTGATGTATTGGATCTTCCAAAATTGAGGAGAATTCTCCTATTGAAAGGCTCTTCTTCATATGATTGAATATAGACCTCATAATAGTTTGATGGTGGAAAATTGGGCCTCGTTATATGAAATAACTTCCGATAGAACTAAAACTCTCCTATAAAAAGGCAGTAGATCTCCAACCATGTATCAAAATAATCTTCCAGAACTACAATCCATTTTTGCACAGGGGAAATATATGGAATTGTTCACTTTTCAATTCAGTGTGTGGGAGTCCAGCCAGCAAGTGACCAGTCACAAGCTACAAGACAAGCTGCAAATGTATTATTTTATATTTTATTCATTTGAATTGTTTTACATGCCTAGGACGCTGATGACGCTATTGTGGGTATGTTAAGGTGTTGTTAGTTCCAACTAGTAGGGGACTGAGGAGGTTATTCTGGTTGGTGCGGGCCATTCCGAAATCTTTCGGAGCGGACCGCATGCCACGCTGTGCGGACATCGTAAGAAGAAACGCCCACAGGTCCTCCGCACTCGGACAGACTCACTCTTTAAGAAGAGGGTGTGTTTACGGACTACATCCAAACCGTGCGTGTGTAGTGGCCACACACAAATTCTGCACGGTCTTACAGCATCAGAACGGACGGGAAGCTGTGACGGGAAGCGGGTATTAGTGATACCAAGTTCTGTCCATTGCTTGCAGTGTAAATGTGTCTAAAAAATGCAGCCGTGCTTTCAGCATATATTTGTGTGTTTTGTAATGGTCCATTTAGGCTGCAATGGTTCCAATTGAAGCAATGAAAAGAGTGTAATTAATGAGTAATGAGTAGAGGAGTGGATAGTATTGTGTTCAGCTGACAGTGGTTCAGGTGCGGCCGTACTAATTGGGCGATCCGAATGCCTAGCGCATGACCGAGTGGTGTCCGCAAAGTAATACTTGCTTATGAAGACCGCATATTTCCTGGCTGTTGGTTCGTTTGCAGTCGGAGTTAGTGCACTCCCTTGTGTACGCCCATATTTACGCCCAGTTTAGCCCACTTTGAAACTACGCCCTTGTGTAGTTCCGAATGATGCCCATATTACGCCCATATTTCCCGAGTGAATGCGTTGCACATTTCTGTACGGTATTAGTGAGAACGAGTACGGAGACCGTGCGTGGCACATGCTAAAAAACGACATCCGAAAGAATTCGGAAAATTATGCATCGACCAGAATAAGGCCCTAAGTGTGAACAACAACCGCCATTCATTTATGTATAGCGCAATTTTAGAGATTTTGTTGTTTAGTACTATTTGCTATACATAGAAAATTTTGAGTTGGACAAATTTTGACTGGTTCACAATATATATGTGAAAAGGGTGATTCTCTTGGTGTCAAGTGGATATACAGTACTGTACACATGGAATAGAACCATCTCTTGGGAATGGTGAGCAAGTTGCCATGGTTACACCATATTCTTAGTTATGCGTATGTCAAGGGGACAAATATTTCAGAGGCATCTCTTGCACTCAGCAGGAGGCAAGTGTAAGTACTAGATACTAGTGATGGTGGCTGTGGCAGGTGTAAAGGGGTCACCTATTGTATACAGTCCCCCGGCCCATATATATTTACCATATGCAATATACAGTATGTATTTGTGCATGTTCATGTTTTATTTCTCTTGTGCTATTTTAATGTGTATTAAAACTGCTTCACGATATGTGATTTTTTTTCTTTTGAAGAATGTCCATGGTTGAAGTGGAGTGTGGACATACACAGTATCCTGGAAGACCATCCTTATACAAGCGCTGGATAAGTGTTTACCATTTTTTTCTTGCATTTATAATTCTGGTGCCAGCATCCTAATTGATATTGGGATTCCTGTGCCAATTTCCTGGCAGTAGTCTGTAATGCTGGTGCAGGTATAGTCAATGTCAGCATAATGACCACCATGATTCTTAATGCATTTCATGCCATTATTAGAAATTGTACACTTTCCATATGCCTGTGCTGGCCAGACTTGGGGGTAAATGTATGAACTGCAATTAGGTGTGCTTATACCACCTCTCCCCATATTTAAATGTGGAGAAGTGTGGCAAATAACATGCAATAGTGCAATGTGCCCCTTTCCATATCGGCTTTGCTATCTACAATGTGCCAGGCAATGTATAAGCAGTCAGTTGCCCTGACCATTCCAACAGCTGCAGCTATCAATTTTGATGTTGCTTCATTAGCACAGCATGTACAGCACTGTCCCTAAGTGTTGCAGCTGCTTTTGCTGCATAGGAGATCTCCCAAGGCTTGTGAGACCTTGTGCAATCTCTGTGGAGCCAGCCAGTAGGAGAGACTGCATCAGCACTTATGGCCTGACCATCAAATTATTTTTTCCCCTGCTTGCAAATCTAAGTCAGTCTGTGCTGACTTATACTTGCAGCATCTGAGAATTGGGTGGGTGGCTGACATCCTGTGATGGCAGCCACCCTCCCCTGGCAGGCAGCTGTCTATCTCCGTTTGCATGAGGATGCCCAGCATGATCCTAGGTGCTACCATTTTCATGGGTACACCCAGGAGATGCTGAGCATCCCTATGTGAATGCCCCCTCCTGCCTCCATCCCGCTCCCCTGTGCACACCACAGCAACTATGCAAAAATTCACATGCACAGTGCTAAAACATCATTCCTATTGCGAACATGCCAGGGATCGAATTAATTAGAGTCAACCCTTAGACCATTCAATAGGTGTGTTATTGGTGTGTTAGTGTAAGTGGTTGCATTTTAAGATCCATAGCCACATGCATAGGAGGCCATAGTCAGATGTAAAAACTGCACTTGTAATAGTGTACAAAAACCGTAGACCATCGAGAATGGGACCATGCCCAGGTAATGTAGGGGTCATGGTATAATTGTAAGAGGTGTGGCTACACTCCATAACAGAAATATATGAAATAATAGTATACTAGTGCCATAAACTGCACAGGGAGGTGGAGGTACTGAGCCAGGGGCAGAGCTCAGAGGCAGTAGCCTTCCAGGATTAACCACAGTACAGCACACCTCAGTTTGTGCTAGGCTGGGGAGAAAGGCTGCTCCTGCGGACAGGTAAAAAAAGATAGAATAAACCTGTATAATTAGCATCCACCCCACCCCGCACTCCCACCCCAAGCTTGCATTATACTGTATGTGTACAGAGAGGATGCATGTTTTAAAAGTTCTTTTAATTGAAATACACACTTTTTTGATTGATTCTAGAACATGTATTTTTCCAATTAATTTGTTGTCTTTGTCTTTCTCGAATGCTGTCACAAAAAAAATAATGAATAGCTGATTAGCCATATTATTCTTACTACTTAAACTAAAAAATAGAGAAACTGCTTAGTTATTAAGTGACACCAAACAAATTTGATAACAATTACCTTCCCATCTCCCTACTTGTTTTAAAATGTTCATGAGAATCCCGAGCATAGCTGCAATCAATTTTTAAAGAAAGGATGCCAATTAATTTTAATGTTAACCTAATAACTGTATACAATTACTGTCAACTGTATTATGCACTAGACATATATTATTATTATTATTATTATTATTATTATTATTATTATTTTGTCCTAAATGAATCCATATGCCTTTGCCAGCTTGTACCATTTTGATGTGGCTAAAAATAAATAACCCTGTCAGTTGATAATGATGTCTCATGAAATTGTATTCTGGCAAACACTTTTTGATCCAATTCTGAAATTCTAAAGAAAGCAGAAAAATAAATAGAATAAAATAAAATTCAAGTCCGAAGGATTTTGATGTTTTTATTTAACTTATTTAATAATTCAAATGTAAAAGTACACTATGGGTTGAATCTAATGGCCCACCATTGGAGTTTTCAGTGATTTAGCTGCTAGATTTAAAGCCTGCTTTTAACTTGTATAATGTTGCTGCTTTAATTATACTTAAATTGGTAGAAACATGATGGTAAGTATAACTTACAGGTTACTACATTTAGCCCACACAGTCTTCCATTGCAAATATGAGCAGTTGGATTAGTATGAATCAAATTTGTTGAATTCTGTTATTGGAATAACTAAAATTCACAATATATGTTTGTAAATTGCAAAAAGATAGTCTAATAAATGAGGAAAACAAATAGTAAAAGGTCTTAAAGGAAAATGCTATGCGGTGTCATCTCTTATGTGCTGCCAGTATCCCATAGTGATAGATTTGTGTCACATCATGACCTCCGACCTGGCTTCTCAGTGTTTCTGTGGCCTCATCATCCATAGAGAAACAATGGGCCTGATTAAGACCTGTTGGCTAGGCTGCATATACTCGCCGCCTCGCGAACACCCCGCTGAATGCCAACCCCCCACCAACCAAATCCCCTCACTAGCATGCGATGGGATGTTTACATGAACACCTCCCCTTGCATGCAGCTGCCCAGTCTGAACTGACTTTTATTTTGGACAGAGGGGGCTGAATTCAGGATGGGCACTGAAGTCATGTGACATCAGCCGCTCGCCCCACGTAGACATCAACACATATGCATTCCCAGGGATATGCTTATTGTTTTTATGGGGACACCCATAAAATGTTGGGCATTTCCCTGCTACAGCACCCCTGCCCGCCCCTAACCCTCCTTCCTGGAGTTTGTGCATGTGCACATTTGTGCATGCGCAGAACCCGAACATCGGGGAAGAGGCTGAATTCAGACCCATATGAGCAGGTCTCAATCAACACTTATGTGCCCCTCAAAGGCATGAGAGACCATGCATATACAACCTTTCAATTGCTATACTTTATTTAGTAAACTATCCATCTGGTCATCTGCAAGAAGCAGTAATGGCTCTTATACTGTAGGTTCTTAGTAAGAAGGAACTCTTGTGCAACACGGTGTTTGCAGACTGCTTGAAAAATAAATAATAAAATAAGTACTAATTAATATTGTATAAGGGAAGCTTTTCTTGAATATAAATGAAAAATACAATAGTGTATTGATTGGAAAACTTTATCTTGCAATAATCTGATAAAATAGTGAGAGCTCAACATCACTGTCCTTGAAATGTACAAGATGTTAGGTTAGACCAAATGCCTTAGGCACAGTGAGAGGTAGTGTTGAGTTCTCAGTAGTTTATCAAGCTGTTTGTAATCGATGTTAACCTTTTCTTTAAATGAAATTACAGACTTTTCATTTTGTCCCTGTGATCATTCTTTCTCTATGGATAGCCAGCAAAAGCCCAAAGATTACAGTTGGAATGTAACAGGGAAAGCAATTCTGAACATTACTACAGTATGAGAAATGTCAAGTACATGGAAGAAAATATATAGTATAAATTAATTTAATAGATTATATGATTAATAGTCATTTTGTTGACTGTTTTTCAATACTATTGTAAAATACTTGTAATGTACTGTACAGCATTGCACTATGCTGGACATACACAATAAGTACTAAACTCGTTTCTTTACTTACAATTACATTTTTGATCCTTCTATATTGATGTAATGGCCCCATACATCAACAATTAATTACGTCAATGTTAAAATTGCCTGAAGTCCAGTTGGGGAAATGGTAATATAAATATGTTTAAAAATGGTGATTCCCCAATCCTGACCATTTTTGTTCACTATTGGCAAATTAGTATTTTTCCTGATTCTCTGATGGATCACAGATCATTATTGATCATTATTTTTTTAATCTGAGTCTGAATTTCTGCATTCCTAGACATGGACTCTGTTTGTGGGTTAGCAATGAAAGGCTACCCTCTCAGATTGGAAATTTCCTAATTTAGTCTGAAAGATACTTTTATCCATCTGGCAGCTCTTCCTGACAGCTCATTTGACTACACTAACTTTTAGGTTGCAAGTTTTCTCAGGTAGAAGTGTAGTTTGAACGTTGGGTTCTTCAAAACTATCTACAGAAGGTGGTGTATATGTACTGTGCTCTGCCACTGTAGTACGACTGGCTTTAGGGTACTTACCCAAGCAGTACTCTCTTTCAGTCAAAGGGGTGTTATTCAATTTTGACAGTTGAAAAACAAGCACTTTTCACCACTTTTAGGTTAAAACACATGTATTGGAAAATTATTGTAGGATCCACGTGTTTTTGTTGAAACTACATCCAATTTTGATGATTTTTTAGTCATGTTTCGCTGATGCAGTTCAACTTTTAAAAAGTTAAACTGCATAGTTGAAAAGAAAAATCGGGTAGTATTTCATGCCCTTCCATCTACTAGGGTGCGGAGGTAGAATAAATTAGTGTGCAGAGCATAGTGAGCCACTGTGCCCGAAGCATGGTGAGCACACGGTCAACCCAATGTACAGTATAAGGATCTTAATAGTATGGACCCAATGACCCATACACCTTGTTAAAATATGAAGATATAAATAATATTTTGGATAATTTAAGAAGATATTGAACAAGTTTTCTATTGCATAAAATATTTAAAAAAATATGTTTCCTTATATTGAATTAATTATTATTACATTTCACATATTAATACAACTTTTAATTATTCATGGTTAAAATAAGAGTTGAAAAAATTATTATGAAAATGACAAGTATTTTGTATGTGTGCTATGGAAGTTATAGCTGTTTCTTTGTCCATATCTGATCTCTGTAATAATGGGCATACTGTATATTTAGAGGTGAATGCTACAGAATGCCGATGTTTGTGTAGTTGGCCAATGTTTTTGATTTTTCATCAGTCACACTGTGCATACAGATGGAACCGGCCTGGTCTTTGCAGGGGATGGCGGCAGAATCACCAGCCGCCATCCCCTGCCAGCCGCCATCTGATCTGCGAAAGGGGACGCGCAAGCACGAGATGCGCGTGTGTCCCCTTCCTACGGCGCTTCCCCCGGGGTCCCCACTGCCTTCCTGCTCCCATCCGCCACCTCCCCTAACCCTGTCCGTCTCCCTTAAGCGGAGACGGACAGGGTTCCCGGTGCCCCGCCGCCCGGAAACTGAGACGCATGTGCGTGTGAGACGCACGCGCATCTCAGTCAGATGGAGTGCCTCGCCACTGGTGGATCGCCAGCGGAGCCAGCAAGAGGGAGCCCAGCTCCATCTGTATGTTGCAATGGTTTATCAATAGAAGTCAAAATGAGGATTTGGACACATGGGGCCAAATGTAATAGGGTGAGAGATTTTGGGAGAGTGTTCCCATTTTTTAAAAAGCAGCAATCAATTACATGGCAAAATCAACCTGGTTTTGCATTGTCAATGATTGCCACTTTCAAAAAAATGGGAAAACTCTCCCAAAATCTCTCACTTTCTGGAACTCTCACCCTATTACTTTTGACCGTAGGGGTGACATTTAATAGGATGAGAGATTCAGAAAGTGAGAGTTTTTTTTAAAAGCGGTAATCATTTACGCTCATGTAATTGATTGACACTTTAAAAAACTGGAGATTTCTTACCAAATCTCTCACTTTCTGAAGCTCTCATCATATTAAATTTCCTATATCCTGTTGCATTGCAGGTGGGCAGATGTAACAAGTGCAGAGAGATTTAGATTTGGGTGGGAAATGTTCAAACTGAAACCTAATTTGCAGTGTAAAAATAAACCATCTAACTGTGGGTTACATGCAAAAGCATCCAGTATTTACCCTGCAGAGAAACTGTATAAATATTTTTTCTCCAGTTGCATAACAACATGGTTTGTTTCAGGCACAAAGGGTGACATTTTATAGGATGCGATTTTAGTAAGGTTTTGAAATCGCACCATATCGCATGTTTAGAAATCGCAAACTTTTTGAAGGAATCAACAATTTAATGGAATGGGAATTAGTGGCTGAAAAAATGAGTGCCATGACACCTTTCCGAACAATAAAACACACACCCTATATAAAGGGGTCAGGTGCCATTTTGACCTTTGAAAGGTTGTGGGGAGAGCATGATAGAGAGGAGAGGGACAGTAGCAGTGACAGAGGCAGCATGGTGCCAAGGAGGGCAGTGACAGGGAGGAAGCAGGTTGAGCAGCCGCAGTATGAGGAGCAGGAGGAGGCTGGTGCTGCAACCAGCTACAGCAGCACACAGGAGGTGCTGTTTGGCACACAGTATGAGGAAGAGCTGGAGGAGGCAGACATCTCCAATGTAGACTGGCAGCAGGAGGAGAGTGATGCTGCCCAGGATGAGGAGGATGCCGCAGAGGAGGAGGGTGAGGGTGGGTCTGCCAATGGAAGCACTCCCAGTGGGCGCCATGTGCATTTTTCCAATGAGGAAAACTATGCCCTTATCTAAACCATTGTCCCACTTTTTAATAGTCTCCTAGGTAAGGATAATCAGCACACTAATATGGTGCGTAAGAGCCAAATGTGGGAAGACTTTACTGCTGCAGTTAATGCAGTTAGCAATCACAAGCGCAAAGTCAGGAATGTTAAAAAGCACTTTAACAACATTAAACAACTCCTCAAAACCAAAATGGCTACCTAGAAGAAGCAAGACACATGCACAGGGGGAGGAACCAGTGTGCCCATAACATGCACAGCCTACAAGGAGAAACTGAAGCGAGTGATCCCGCCAGAGGTCCTTCCTGGTCTACCCATTGCTGACACAGATAGACCTGCATCACCACCACAAGCTAGTAAGTGTTGTCATATTTAAGAAAACAACTAATTATTCTAATGTAAAAACAATGTTATGATGTGTTGGTATGTTTTCTTTAAAAAAAAAACATCTTAAATGATGGTTATCCATGATTTTTTTTATAAACGCAAGTTTTGAGGAATATTACATAATAATTTTGGGCCATGTAGTCAAGTAGTTCTGATCAATTAACCCATCTGATGATGTATGCTGGTTATAAATGTCCATAATGCATTGCATTTAAACAGTGTCTTCGTGTGTGTTCATAGCTTCACATCTCAGAAGGGGTCTTGCTCCACAGAGTGCGCAACGTCTAAACGTGGATTCACAAGCTGCTTGTGAGTTAATACAGGTTGAGTATCCTGTATCCGTACATCTCTTATCCGAATTATTCCAAAAAACGTGGTTTTTGGAATCATTCGAAATTTTTTTTTTAACCCCCCTAACCGTCTTTTCATACTTACCAAGTCCCCGGGCGTCCACAGCAGGCCTCCGGCATCTTCTCCAGGGTCTCCAGCGGTCCCAGGAATGCATTGCGCGAGTGTGTGCGTGCACACTCGCGCAATGCATTCCTGGGACCGCTGGAGACCCAGAGAAGATGCCGGAGGCCTGCTGTGGACGCCCGGGGACTGCGTGGACGCTGAGGGACCACCGGACACCATGAGGGGACAGTTAAGTATGCCTAAAAAAAATATTCC
The DNA here is from genome assembly GCF_055691185.1 of Crinia signifera. Taxonomy (NCBI): domain Eukaryota; kingdom Metazoa; phylum Chordata; class Amphibia; order Anura; family Myobatrachidae; genus Crinia; species Crinia signifera. The sequence goes on from NC_139217.1 coordinate 349,885,570, forward strand.
CAAAAACGAAAAATTCCCCTATCCGGAATGCTTGTGGTCCCGAGCATTTCGGATAGGGGATACTCAACCTGTACTGTAAAAATTTACAAATACACTATTACTATGTAGGCATGAATTTTATAGTTTTTTAAAAATATAGCAAAGCAAAAACACACCCCTACATTTTTTTACCCAAAAACATGAGTTTATCTAACATTCCGAAGTCCCATGTTATGGCATTGGATTTTGTGGAAACATGCACATAGGCCCTTATTCTGGTTCACTCTCAACGGCAAATTCCTTCTCAAATGGACAAAACCATATGCACTGCAGGGGGGGAAGGCAGATGTAACTTGTGCAGATAGAATTAGATTGGGGGGTTACTTCAAAGTGAGATCTATATTGCAGTGTAAAAATAAAGCAGTCAGTATTTACCCTGCACAGAAACAAAATAACTCACCCAAATCTAAATCTCTCTGCACATGTTACATCTGCCCCCCCCCCTCCCTGCAGTGCACATAGTTTTGACCATTTGAGAAGGAACTTGCCTTTGCGAATGTACCAGAATAAGGGACATAATACATTACAAAGGTGTTTTTTTTGTGGGCCAATTAGTTACATTTATTGGGGGTGATGGTTTGAAGGCCACTTTCAATACTCCAAATATTACTTTTTTCTAAAATGAAATTAATTACAAAGGCAGCCCATCAATACAAGTAAACATCACATCATGTTAAACCATATGGCAGTGGTTCCCAAACTGTGTGCCGCTGTTCCCTGGGGTGGTTGCCCATTGGTTGCCCTTAGCAACATGCCATTTGAAATATAACTTACATTTGCATGATTTTCAGCATTAATCACTACATAAGCACACCATTATGCTGCTGGTTTTGGCAGTGTAAAACAATTGCACTTTACAATATACATAGAGGCAAACACATTTATTTATTTATTTATTTACAGTTTCTTATATAGCGCAGCAGATTCCGTTGCGCTTTACAATAGTAGACACATGAAGCACATGAAACACATGAATATAAATTGAAAATGTACTGTACCTACCAAGTAGCCAGCCCTCAGGCATGGTGCACTGCTGGAAGCAGTCCCAGAGGGCTGAGCTATACAGGATACAGGCATCATGGCAGTTCCTGGGGTAGCCTGCAACCACACTGAGAATTCTAAGCTTAGCGTCACACACCACCTGTACATTGAAGGAGTGACGCCCACGTCTATTGATATGATATGCCCCCCTCACGTGTGGTGCCCGAATCCCAATGTGGGTGCAGTATATGGCTCCCATCACATTAGGGAATGCTGCAAGCCAACAGAATGCCACCTTCAGGTGCTGCCACTCAGACACTGAACGTGAGAATGTAATATACTGTATTTGCTCCACAGCTTCTTCAAGGCATATAACACATGAGGTAAATGCCTTGAGAAAGTGGCTTGTGAAACCGCTGAGTGGTGCTTGTGGCAAAGAATTGGAGGGCACGCATTCATTTTTGCAGCCCAGACACCGCATAGTTGGCAGCTTCAAAAGGCACTAAATCATTTCTCACCTGCTCATATACAGTAAGCTCAAGAGGTTTGTGCGGTTCAGCCTAAACATCTCCACCACCTCTTGATCTTAGAGGGAGTCCAGGTACAGCCTACCACTGTACCTACATGAAGCGCAAAGTCATCTGGGGACCTGATCTGATGCACAGCCTGCTTCCTCCTCCTGCGCAGCTCCTCCAAATATGTAAAATCTAAAAACACAGAGCTCAACTCCTGACTGCAAAAACTCCATTGCTCAAACCCTCACGGATGCCCTTGATTATGTTGGGATATATGTAGGGGTGTTTCTTATGATTGTATGGCCCACCTGTGTAAAATTTACCATTTCCAATTTTGCCCTGATGCTCTGTTTCAAAACCACCATCTCAAAACGGTCTGGTTAGGTGGCGATTTTTAGTCAAATTTCAGTGGCAAATTATCCATTTGCATCCTATTAAAATGGCGATTTGTATAACTTTGAATGGGAAACAATCTGGATGCAATATGAAGTGTGAATTCAAACCGACAGGTATTCATAGGCGAACTGACCGTGAAAAAATGCAATATACAGCGCAATTTACATCCTATTACATTGATGATTTGGATATAACATATACAATTTTTTTTTTATCTCATCCTCATCTCATCCTATTAAATGTCACCCAAAATGACTTGCTTTTTTGCTTTAATGAATCTGGCCCAGAGTGATTGACAGTCATGTAGTGTCTATGGGATATAACAGAAGAAGGGGGTTGGTTTGGCAGTTGTGTTGCTAGTGTTACCTGCGCAGTGGCGAATTATACAGGGAGTGACAGGGGCAGTTGCCCCGGGGCCCCTACACTGGTCCCCCCTCCCCTTGGTACCTGGTCAGCATGGGGATCCGGGTGCCAGGGTCCATGCATCGATGGGGAGGCAGCAGGGTCCCTGCGGCGGTTGAGAAGTCAACAGCGTGTCCCTGTGGCGGATTTGAAGTAATCGGCACTAGAATTGTTAAAAGAAACATTGTAAATTGTAAGAATTCATGTTGCTGATGTGATTCTGGCACCATGTAACATGTAAATTGCAATATATTGCACAGTGAAATTAGTTTGAAACATTGTTTTACAGTACTTTTCTTGCATATTAATACATTGATTTTAATAGCAATAAATGTGCACTTGATTTTCATTACAATAGTTAAACATTTTAATCATTTGTCTTTTCTTGAATTTGGATGGGACCAAACTGTTGCCTAAAGCAGTCAAGCAATCATGTTTGTAAATAGCAATACATGGGGCTGGTATCTTTGATAAGCCCATCATATTTATAACCCAACAGAAAATATTCAATCAAGTCGTTCAAGCACATGGGCGATTAATGATTTCCATCAAAGACTTGTACTTTCAATATTGGATGCAGGTCACAGTTTTGATCTTATCCATATAATTTAATGCCTGAAACATTTAAGAAAATTAGAGGACAAGTTCTGTATCATATTGACTAAGAAATATAAAATTGGTTTACAGTTTTCAGCATTTACATACCATATTTATTGCTTGTAAGGCTCCATGAGCTGTCTGTTGGTGTTTGGCAATGATATATAAAGTTGGGTTATTCACTCAAGCTGCACATTATTATTTATTTGTATGTGGACATTCTAGATGTCTAAAATTTGCAAAATATTAAACACAATTTTCACTGAGTATGAAATAAAAATTTGCAAAATAATAAACACAATTTTCACTGAGTATGAAATTAAAACTTTAATTTACTGTACTATTGCCAGTTGAAATAAAAAATATATAACAATGAATAACTATAAGTCACTAATAAATTGCAATAATGTCAACATGTTTATAAAGGTTACTCATCTGTATTTTAACTATATATAAAAGCATAAAATATTAATTGTATATTGTATTATATATAATATTATATTGTGCATAAAAGCTATAATCACAATATTTTATAAATACTGTACATATGTGCATTAAATAATTCATCTCTCATTGGTGTGGTTAATTTCCTACATATTTCATAAACAACCCAAATTCTATCTTTGCTAAACATATTATGTTTCCAACTTATAGGAAATTATCAATTAATTGTGAGGTTCTGTAAAAGTCTTGTATTAATATGTTTCTGAACAATAATTGTGCAGGATAATTATAGAAATAACATTTTACTATTCCTTTACTATTATCTTCTAGAGATGCTAAATAAATAATACGTAGATTCTGCTTGGTTGCCCATAACAACATCCCATATGAAATAAAACTCCCATCTTAGTAAATTCCCCCCACTGAGTGAAAGTATTGTGGTACATTGCTGTATATTAAATCTGCCCATTGCCTAAGACTGACCAGGCAAGAGGCCTTATTCAGGTTTGTTAGCAGAGCAAAAAAACAACAACACACAACTGGCCAAAATCATATTGTACTGCAGTTGGGACAGATGTAACAGGTGCAGAGAGATTATAGTATATTTGGGAGGGATGTGTTCCCACCCTGGCCCTAACTGTGCAGAGTTTGTATATCCTTGTATATCCTTGTACTTGCGTGGGTTTCTTCTGGGTACTCCTGTTTCCTCCTACATTCCAAAACTATACTAGTAGGTTATTTGGCTCCTAACAAAAATTAACCCTAGAATGAATGAGTGTGCATGTACATGTGATAAGGAATATAGATTGTAAGCTCCACTGAGGCAGGGACTGATATAAATATTCTCTGTAAAGTGCTGCAGAATTTGTGTGTGCTATGTAAGAAACTGTTAATGAATAAATAAAATAAATGATACCTCTGAAGCGTGGTGCTGACCACGCTTCAGGCACGGTGGCTCGCTGCACTTGCCACACTATATAAAATCAACTTCATACGTAGTTGGATAGTGGGTGTATGAAATCACCCATGGGTGACTATACAATAAAAAATCTGGTCTTTACAATGAAAAATCGCATCGTATGAATTGTATGCCACTATATTGCATGCGATGCAATGCGATGATAAAATCGGGCGCCCAGATATTACATAAGTACCAATTATTCTTATGCAGTCTGGAATATTTTACTGACAATTCAAATAAGTAAAGATTTCTAAATGCAAAAGTTGAAAATGGAGATCCAAAAATATTGGAAACATTTTTTAGTGCAACAGGTATTATAAATCTGATATCTACAAAAATTGTAAATAACCCACTATAGGAATCAGATTTTGTAATAGAATCCTACACACAATACAAATTAGTGTTATATGTTTTATTTTATAATTGCCTTTTAAAATATTAGCAATAGTAATTTTTAAAGGGCGGGCTTATGGCTTCCAGCCAGTAATGATCCAAACTACAATATGTGCTCCAACAGCTTTCAGCTAGTCAGTCAAATATAAACACAACTGGCAGAGGAAGCGCTTATATGTCTAGTCATTGACTTATTTAAAACCTTACTGATCTCAGAAAAGTAGAAGGCCTCCCTCTCACAGTTCATTTTAGCTTTATTCATTGCATTGAATAGAAGTGAAATTTATACTTATATTCATGGATTCAACCCATTCATGCAAAAATCATAATGTATGCAGATATATTTTTGTTTAAAAATTAGTTTTATACATTTCTGCTTATTTTCAAAAAGTAACAACTAAACTTTGATTTTTTTTAAAGAGACATTAGTAAAACATATTTGAAATTACTCCGTCAAACATATTGTCATATAGAGGAAAATGTTTCTGCAATGAGACAAGAACCTTAACAATCCCTCTGTAAGGTTTCTCTAGACACTTTATTTCTAATTATACTTAAAACATTCTTTATGCTTTTTGTAGATAATATATATTTGACCGACCAGCAGAAAGCTGTTTGAATACGTATTGCAATTTGTTCTCAGCTTTCAAAGATTCCGGCAGCTTCCTCTCTTTGTTCTCAAACTGCTCAGTGTTCAAATGGATGAAGTGTCAAAAGGAATTAGATTAAATGGTGGCAGAAATCCCTCAAGAAAAAGATTAAAATACATTGAAAAAATTCAGTCTTATGAATTTCCATTTTGTAACTAAACCTTTACGCATAACTGATTATTGTCATAATGAGAATGAATAGAAGATCTTTGATAAATTCAAGAATATCAGGCATACAATGAATTCCATGGTTCAAGGATAGGTTTACATTAATTAGTTGCTTCAACTGAATAAACAGCAACATTGTGAAACAGTTATAAAATAAAAATCGAAATTAAAATGTTCTTGAATGTGGCTTATTTGACTCTATGACCTCCTAACTGAAAATTGCATAAAAGAATTATCAAATATTTCTTTATTCATTTTCTCCATACACACTTAAAATCCTTGATAAATGATATTATGCATTTAACACATAGTTTTCCAAGGATTACATTGACTAATCCTACAAGAGAATAAGTGTGTATAATATTATAAATCATTAACCATTAGTCGCTTTTAACCTATTTCCCATTTCCTAAACACCTATTAATTTAATTCCCAAAGACTTAGTTTCAAGACTACTTTCAAAATTGAAGGTTAAAAGAGGTAAATTCCACTGCTTACTTATCAATTTGGTTATTGCAATTTGGCAAAAACTGGGATCTGGAAAAGTATAGTGTAATTTTTTTGAGAATGATTGGATGATGGCCCAGGGTACAACCTCTCAGGATATATAATGCTCCACTTATTCTCTTACTACCATTGGTTTCTCACTAGATTATTACTGGCAAGTATATCAACATTAAAAAAAACAATTGTTGGCACCATGTATTATTGACTCTTCTTAAACCCATTTAATCATCATCAATTTAATTAGTTTATGCTCCAAAATATTCTCCAAATTGGAATTTTAATAATTTTCAGATGTAAATTTTATATAGTTCATAGACTAATTAATAGGACCACTAAAGCAATATCGTGTTTGTTTCCTTCAGAGAGTGATGATGATGATGATGATGATGATGATGATGATGAGGAGGAGGAGGATTACACAGTAGCAGACCTTTATACATAGTTTGTCCATATATTCAAGCCATAGGCAATAATATGAATTAAAGCTGTGACAAACTAATATTTTCGAAAGGTCAATTTTGGTTGATGTTGGTTGATATATTTTTTATTTAACTTTTTTGTCAACATTGATCGATTTGAAATCGATCTAATCAATGTTGGTCTTACAGTGGAAATAACTCAAATTAAATAACATTTAAAAACCACCATGATCAACCACTGTGGCAGTGTATCACTTATTGTGTGATTGATCGTGAGTGCCGCACCTTCGTTTGACTATTACAGCATCCATTTGCAGTGAAGGCACCTATCGCAGAGTGACATTGTTACTGGGAGTGCCGGACCCTTCTCCTCTATATATATATATATATATATATATATGTAAATGGGCACAGTCTTCAGGACAACAACATCTTTTACAGCAAAGCATCAAGCATCAATCATCACCATCTGTTTGACTTGCAGCTTGATGCTTTTCTGTACATGATGTTGTTGTCCTTAAGGCAACCCCAAAGGGGATTGAAACATAGACAAACTTCCCCTTCATTGTCCCCTTCCAGCGACTGGTGGGGGCTGGCGGTTGGCGATCTGACCGTCACAGACCTCTGCTGAATGAGCCCGGCTCCATCTGTATATATCTAAACAAAAACAGATGGGAAGGTGTGCTCCATGGTGCATTAAAATGAGTAATTTAATGATAAAATGCACAATGCCAGGTCATTAAGAAGCTCATAAAGAACTGTGTGGGCTGGTTACCACATGGCGTGAGACATATCACCAAGGCAAGCTGCTCTGTAGATTTTCACCTCCTTGGTTCCTGGAGGATTTGCTGTCAGTGAAGGTTGCTGCAGTAATTTATTTACAATAAGGTTGTTGATTGTTGGACAATTAGTTTTATTGTTAGCGCTGGATTAACTCACTCTCTGTCTATATATATATATATATATATATATATATATATATATATATATTTTGTTTGAATGGCCTGGAGACACCAATCCGCTTCACCTTTTCTTTTAGTTGTTTTGAGATTAATTTTCTTGACGTAACACTTTTCAGGGATGGCTATGGTCTAGGGACTAAACTTTACCGTAAAGATACGGACAGGAACTCCCTCCTTCATGCGACTAGCCACCACCCACCACACTTGAAGGAGAACCTACCAGTGTCTCAGTTTTTAAGGGTTCTAAGGAACAACACGGCTGTAGTGACGATGGAGGAACAAATTGGAGATATGTACTCCAGATTTAAAGAACGTGGCTACTCTGATACCACCCTCTCTAGATGCCTCACCAAGGCAAGGTCAAAAATTTCAGCAGAACAGACGGTACCGAGTACACCTGATAAAAAACCGAGAATGATCTATGCCAATACTTTCGACACAGGTGCACACACCAGGAAACAGAAATTATCCAAGTGTTGGCCAATAATTGCCACTGACCCAGCGTTTGCGGGAGTTAGTAAAGTACCCCCTATGTGTGCATACAGACGAGGAAGCAATTTAAAAGACCTATTGATGAGACCTCTCTGTCAACCTGCTGTGGACACAGGCACCTGGTTCCCTCGACCTAAGAATGGTTGTTTCAGATGCAGCGACTGCACTACGTGCAGGTCCTTGATGACAGGACCATCCTTTGCCCACCCACACAGTGGGAAAAAGATCCTCATCAGACATCGGCTCCACTGTAGGATGGACTACGTAATATACATCCTTATTTGCCCTTGCGGCCTTTATTATGTGGGCCTTACCAAACGAGACTTTCGAGAGAGGATGGCAAATCATAGGACCACCATTAGAGCGGCTATCGAAGCGAAAACTTCGGACAAACCGGTCGCCAAGCATTTTGCTAGATTGGGCCACAGTGTGGCCAGCCTCCGCTGTATGCTTATAGACCACATCCCTAAACCCGTGAGAGTAGACGATAGGGACACTATGCTCAGAAAAAGAGAAGCTAAGTGGATCTTTGAACTGGGCACCCTTGCCCCTAAAGGCCTAAATGAGGCGAACCCATTGTCCATCTTCTTGAGATAAGAACTCCCGATACCCTTTTCCTGTTTTTTCATTTTTATGGTTATTTTTCTAGTTGCCTTGGTTCGGATTTTTTTGCTTTTTGAAGTTGGATTCGGTGTCTCCAGGTTATTCCTTTTATTTATTTATTTATTTATTCATCCTATATTCATTTTTTGTGTTCTACCTGTGTGTGTATATATATGCAGTTTTTTGTATGCAATTGTGGTACACTTTCCATATAGTCCTTATAATAATACTACGCCTATGGGGTATCCAATACCGTGGTGCCAATTGTTTATGGCCCCATTGGGGTACCTTGAACATCAAAATATTAAAAATATTAAAAATATTAAAATTATAAAATTACAAAAATTAGAAAATCATCGAAATGTACACTGTGTATATATACCTTTGACATTTATATGTCTATTTTCGATTCGATTTAGATGTTTTGTATATATATTTTTCTTGTATATATATTTTTTTCCTGTATATATTGTTTTTTTGCTCTATATGTCAATAAGTGGTGATACACTTGGGCATGTTTATGTAATTTTTCTGTAATGTGCCAGTATTAGTGAGGCCATCCGGGCTGGTTTATAATACCCATACATCATCCTATATCCCTTGCACCCCGCCGATTGGTTCCCCCACGATATAGTACCATAGTTGTGTGACCTTTATTTACAGTAGCTGGTGAGACGCATGACGCCGCTACTGACAGGCTTGCTGGAACGCAAGTGGAACATCCGGTGTATTCACCGCTGTTCACTGCGTGTCCAGACAGTGATGGAACGCGGAAGTCTCCCCTCGCCATGACCGGTGGAACGCAAGTTCTACTTCCGGTCTGGCGTGGCTTGGTCTCAGGCAGTCCTGAAACTCGGACGTCTTCCACTACATAGACCGGTGGAACGCAAGATTCCACTTCCGGTCTGGCGGGACTGGTTATAATAGCGCTAACCAGCGCGATTGTTGATATTTACTTTTCTTTTTTATGTTGGTACAATCTGCCGCCTATATAATATAGAGCTAGTGAGAGCAGATCATCCTGTTCCTTTTCATATACATTTATATACGTTATTGTACCACTGATAATGTTGCACCAGGAAGTGATAAGATGAGGGTATTTAAACTGGCCCGGTGAGGCTATACAGTTGTATCTCCTCTATGGATGGATACCAGGTTGCCTGTTGTTGGACATGATACCAGTTACCTGTGTTGTTTATTTTCCTGATGACGATCTATACCAGATCGAAACGTCACGTCACGTCGGATGTATTATCTTTTCATAAATAAAACCGATTTGCTGAATTTAAGACCTTGGTGAGTGCCCATTCCATATCTCTCTCTCTCTCTCTCTCTCTCTCTCTATATATATATATATATATATATATATATATATATATATATAAGAAAACCTACAGCAATAATTCAAGCTACTGTACTTAAAACCAAAGAAAGGGAAGATAGACAACAGAGGTGCATCCAATGGCAAAAAGTGGAGAAGACAGCTAGGAATTCAATATTGGCATCTCCCAGCAACAACAGCCCAGCCACCACACCGTTGCTTAGAAACTTCCAATGCAGCAGGAATGTTGGATGCCTTGTGGCCCAGCAGTACTTTAAAGGGAAAGCATGCTAAAAAAAACCACCCTAGAGTCCAAGGGTAAGTAATAGAAAATGTGGACATAAAACCCGATAGAGCATATTAAAGGAACATAGCACCCAATCTAAGTATATCTCCAATACAGGATAGGATGTCTTAATTTTTGGTGGAGGAGCAGATGTTTGCATTGATTGATGGGAGAAGTTGAGAGGAGGGTATTTCTTATGCTGGCCACACATCAGACCACCTTTCCTCCAACCATCCAACTAGTTGGTTGGTTGGACTGAAAATCTGGTACTGTATGGGGGGATAAATCTCATGGTGCAACCAGTTCAAAAACTGTAGTACTAGCATTAGACATACAATATCCAGTACCAGGTGTGAAAGCATCCCAACAATTCCAACAATAGTATAGAAAAAGTATAGAAATACCTTATGACTTAACATTCTTGATTGTACTAGATGCCAAAGTAACTTTGCACTATTTCAATCTAATAAATAATGTACTGTCAGAAAATCAAGAGAGAATATTCTGGATAATTATTATTAAATGTGATAGTTGAATATTCAATACACATATAATTAAAAACAAACAAATTAAATTTGATAGAAACATCTGCTGTTTTCCACTATTAAAATCATATTAAAATCTTCTTTACTATAGTAGTCCAAAAGTAATTGTCAGTTAACCACTGCAAATTGAATGCTTTCAATTGATGTCGAAAAGCTATGACACTAACGATGAGCTGAATAATACAAATCAGCCAATCAGAAGTACAGTGCTGCTAGTCATCATCATCATCACTGAATATTTTTGTACTAGCTATTCTGCACCCAGAAATATATATATATATATATATATATATATATATATATATATATATATATATATGTCTCCTAAAAGGTCCATATCTAATTGTGATGTAATTACACTACAGTATGTGAAGAAGCACTTAATTGGCTCACCATTGACCTGAATGCCCCTGAAAATACCTGTACTACTCCTCCAATTATGAGATATAAGTCAATTATATGTGAAACATATAAACAGATATTTGCATATGAATTTTTTGTTGAGCAATGAAGAAATAATATACAGTATTATGCAATGAAAGTACATACAGCTTCTAAATAGCCAGTACAATATGTTTCTTGAGTAAACTTTTTACTGATACAGTGTATTAGTTAGTAATAACTTTGGGGGTTATTCTGGTTCACTCCTTCTGGCAAATTCCTTCTTAGATGGCTAAAACCATGTGCACTGCAGGGGGGCAGATGTAAAATGTGCAGAAATAATTAGATTTGGGTGAGTTATTTTGTTTCTCTGCAGGGAAAATACTGACTGCTTTATTTTTACACTGCACTATAGATCTCACTTTGAAGTAAAAACCCCACCCAAATCGAATTCTTTCTGCACATGTTACATCTGCCCCACCTGCAGTGCACATGGTTTTGTCCATCTAAGAAGGAATTTGCCAGAAGGAGTGAACCAGAATAACCCCCTGTATGTCAAACACCACATCTATCCAGTGTTCATGGTAACTTTGGTCCGACCCATGACAAATTAATACATTTCCCAAATTAATCATTTATATAATCCTCTACTAATTATAGGGACAGATAAAGTTATTTATTAATTATTTATAAACAGTTATTTATATAGTGCAGACATATCCTGCAGCGCTTTACAGAGAATATTTGAACATTCACAACAGTCTCAGAAGGTCGACATGGCATAGATAGACACATGAACTAGGTTGACATGTCTACGTTTGACATGGTTGGATGGTCGACATTGGCTGTCGACAGTCAAAAGGTCTACATGAATGCAGTCAGTGTACCGCTTCCCCTCAGTACGTGTCAGCTCAATTAAGCATGAAAATCCATGATGACCTTTTGACTGCTGACCTAGCCATTGTCGACCTATTGCTTGTGTCGATTTTCTAACAGTGTCGAGATTAGCCATGTCAATCTTTTTCATGTGTCGACCTAAGCCATGTCGACCTTTAGTGGTATACTGTATACCCAGCTAAGTATGTTTCTTTTTTCTTTACAGAAATGGCCATAGTATCATTGTGGCTTCTTGTGCATTTAGATTTTTATGCCTTTGGGGAAATGATTTGCTGCCTGCTTCTAAGCTTCTTTAAACTGGTTTTCATAACACTTTGTTCTATCCACAGCATCTATGGAGCAGCATGGATGGTGTAATGGCTGCCTCACAGCGCTGAGGTCATGGGTTCAATTCCCACCATGGCTCTAACTGTGCAGAGTTTGTATATTCTCCCCGTGCTCCGGGTACTCCGGTTTCCTCCCACAATCCAAAAATACACTGGTAGGCTAATTGGCTTCCAACAAAATTAACCCTAGAATGTCTGTGTGCGCTTGTACATGTGGTCGGGAAAATAGATTGTAAGCTCCTCTGGGGCAGGGACTGATGTGAATGTTCAAATATTCTCTGTAAATCGCTGCAGAATATGTATGCACTATATAAGAAACTGTTAATAAAAAAATAAATCCACACGTTTATTAAATAAACAATAGCGAAAAACAAAGGTGTAATATTTTATCCCAGTATAAATATATTCATACTGTGCATAAAGGTCCTTTGTCTTCTTCCTTCAAACTGTAATCTATACATACTGTATGCTGTACATAGTTTTCTCATAGATTTTGCTATATCCAGACATATCACATACATTACACCACCAAGATTAAAGGGTGGTGTAATGTAAAGATGTATTAAAGTCCAGAGAGTGATGAGATTGTGAGAGACAAAGTACTCAACAATCAGATATCTTATTACATTTTACAAGCTATTTGAAAAATGATAGTCAGGAGCTTATTAGTTCATACTGTATGTTATGTGACACAATTTTATCTTTCCAGAAGTCTTGATAAATACCTTAGTGTGAAATGTAAAAAAAAATAGTTTTGCCTAAAAAAACACGTGTTACATGTGCCTACATGAAGTCATTCTGATACTGAATAAACAAATTATGTTCTTTACTTTATCACACAATTGTAACCTTCTGTATTACCTGACATTTCTTTTTGTTTGTGAAGACAGAGAAAAAAAAAAAGATTTGTTGTTGCAAAGGTCTATGCATAATAAAAAACACAGTTTGAGATTGTTAAATGCATTCAGAGCCAGAGAACAGACAAGGTGTATAACGTAGGTCCAAGGGAGTAAGGGCCTGGTACCCACCTACCGCCACTAGTTTCATTTTACTAATTGTTTACTTGTGCATAGAGCTGCATTGTTGAGTTGTGGACAGGTGTACTGCAGTGCATTATGAAAGCATTAATCTGCAGAGAGTGACAGAGGAGGCCATTGCTAAGGCAAATATTCCATAATACTTTAGAAAGGGATTAGTAGAACATGTTCCGTGTTCTGATTGGAGGAGTTCAGCACATGATGATTGTTGGAGTTGTTGTTTGAAGGAACTCAGCACATGGTCCCCTGACCCTGTGTTTGTGGACTGTGAACTCCATTCTCTCTGCATGACTCCGCCTGTGTAAGTATCCAACCTGTGTCTCCAGTACCTTTCTCATGTCAGCCCCTCCCCCCTCACAACAGGCCTGATTCAGACCTGCTCGCTAGGCTGTGTTTATTTGTTGCCTAGCATGCAGGTAGACACCATTCCACAGAATGCTCACCCCCCACAAGTGAATCCACACAATAGCATGCAGCCACAAGGAGGAAATCATTTGATGGTCGCTCACCATGGAAGGATTTTTCCTCCCTTCATAGAGAAAAGTTAGACTATACTTACTTTTATCCTGGATGGAGATGACCAAGATGGGGGCGGGCGCTGACATCATGTGACATCAGCTGCCAACCCCAACCAGACATGGACACAACTGTGTTCTGATAGGCCCATCTAGCGTTTCTATGGGTATTTTGATTTATCGCATGTAAAAGGACTCCCGGGGAACAGCTGGGGAAATTCAAGGGAAATCAGATGTGACTTATTGCAGGTGGCTGCACATCCGATTTATCTATGTACAACACATCTGACCTCTGACTCCGACCAGATGCTCACTGGACTGCGCAGTGAATAGAATGAGATGGGAAGCACATGTGATTTGGCCACTTTTCACCTGATATCTTGTTTCTGTCCATTGAGTTGGGTAAAAAGTGGCAAAATCGCACTAGACCAATGGTTCCCAAATTATGAGCCTAGGACACTTGCAGGATTGGTGGTCTAGGAAAAATTCATAATAGTTATGGGCAAAGCAATAGGCAAAACCAGAGTTGGTGGCCGCCAATCATGAAATATGCGGTCAAACAAAGGCAAATCTGGTTCCTTACTACATAATTCAGTCTAACGTATAAACACAATTGACTTAATTTAATATATTTTCAAAATTTATCAGCAAGACACTTTTGACCTAGGGGTGCCGTGAAAAATATTCTAAAACTCTAGGATGCAGTGGTTCAAAAATATTTGGGAAGCACTGCACTAATGTATGGCCAGTTTAAGATTTTCAAAAACAAACATGACATTGGTCTGGTCTCTATCAAGCTACAGTAGTGGAGGAACCGAAGATTGCAGCTCATTACAAAAGACAGTACCATTGGTCAGAAGCAACAATAGCACATTCAAGGTAGGGTTGTATCCTGAACATGGTGCTGTGACTCTGCTTGCTAATTGTTCCTGTACTATGATCATGTTAGTTGTGCTAATGGGTTTGACTTAAATCACTAATTACCAAGGTCATTTTATTAAAACCAGGTTTCCGGGGATTCCAAACTAACACATATGGTTGCTTTCTTACACATCTGTCCGCTAGACAAGCAAAAAAGCATTACATTTACTCTGGCATCTTCACAGTTACTGTAAATTGTTTACCGCTCATAAATATCATCTGCCCTAAATGGTCTGAAAATAACATACACTAAATTGTTTATATAGTTTGTCTATCCATACCTCCTATTCTTTATATTGTTCCTTTTTTCTTTACTGTTGATCCTATTTAAATTCTATGAAAACACTATGTTGTACAGGATAGACACTTTTATATGTAACCAATTTGATGTTTATTATACAAAAGTAATTCTATTGTTGCCAGCTGAAAATAAGAACTCGCTTATGTGAAGCACTAATGCAAGTTCTACAGTACAAAGCTGCATCTAATAAAATACCATAGTAACCATGTCTCTCCATTATTTCAGATAATAGTAAAAGACAGTTGAAAAGAGACAGGGATCTGTAAGACAAATGGATAAACCTCCACATGCAACGTTAAGTAATAAACTTTGAGTCGATACCTGTTTTGAGCAAAAGCTTTAAAACTTTTCTACAAAATATATGCTACTTTTCTCAGCTGGTTATAAACATACTAGTTTGTCAGGATAATTTACTAGTATAAGTTATACTTACTAACTCTTTCAGATTGGTAGGGAGACTCCCTAAAAGAGAAGCAATCTCCCTGACTCCCTGAGGAGTCTAGCAATCTCCATGATTGCACCTTACCCCATTACTGTATGTAGATTTTATATTATTAGGAAAAAATGCTAACAGAGATACAATGCATTGAAATGGGATCATCCATGCCATTTTGGTTGTAAGGCACAATGATTTATGTGGCTACATGCATATTAAATTAAGGTTCCTTGTTGCACATATATGAGAATATATAGAGTGCGCCAATACAAACGCCAACACCAGCTCAGATAACACTTATAAGTGACATTATAAACAGTAGCTGGAAAATTGTAAACAATTTTTTAATAAAAAGATTTCTCTCGGTACTTGTTTCCTAGCACGGCGCCCATCGCATACCATACTTAGTGGTATGCGAGGCGTGCGATGCGATATTCATGTTAAACTAACAGGAGTTTTTGTACAATGAAATATCACATAGCATTGCATGCCAGCAAATGGCACGCAATGCAATTTTTTATTGTACAAGCACCCTTCAACAATGTTAAATGCATCCCCAGTGTGAACGCCACCCCCACTATCAACGCCAACCCGAAGCGTGGCGAGGGGCGGCGGTACGTGTCCTCCGACCTTTTCATGTGTCCTCCCCCCACTATCCACGTCGGCGCGGAGTTGATTTTAGATAGCGTGGCGAGCGCAGCGAGCCACCAAGCCCGAAGCGTGGTGAGCGCACCGGGTGCTTGTACAATTAAAAATCGCATCGCATGCCGCTATATTGCATGTAATGCGATTGTATAAGATGTACTACGAATAAAAGATTGGGCGCCGTGCTAGGAAACAAGTACCTTTCTCTCTTATAAAAACACAATCACATAAGATTCTTATAGCAGAATGTGGTCCAGTGACTTAGATATCATATTTCCATATAATGATCATCAGAAATCCAACGCGTTTCGTCAGCTAGACTTTATCAGGGGTATACAATTTCTGAGTGGCAAAACAGAAAAGCCATAAATATAATAGGTCCTCTTGGACTCCTTATAGATTTAGAGACCTTCACTGGTATCTGTGGATGTTTTTACCATTATTAGAGGATGAGCATGTTCAGAGGAGATTAAAAAAGATTTGATTATATACATACCAAACAAAGTTATTTAAATTAGTGGAAAAATCGCATAATCCAAAAAGGGGACTGTTAGTAGGTCCAATTCGGCTACCAAAACAATCTATAACATAAATTGATACCCTGTCACTAGGTGAAAGCTTGTGACAGTAAAGTTCAATTTTTTAGGGAATGTATTATGCATTGGGCAGACATCTTAAATATTGAAATATTTAAATAGTTAAGCCCAAAGCATAAAAATGAAAACATAAAGAATAAAAACAAGTAACAAAATTAACAAGCAGTTAGAAAGTGTGTGTCAAAAAAACCTTATATAAAAAGGTATACAATGGTAATGTCCATATATATGAATGGATAACTCCAGGTGCAATGACAGTAATTGTAAACATAAAAACTTTCCAAGAGTTTGATATGCAAGAAAAATCGTACAGACTCAATGTCATACAGGGGCAATCAAACATGC
The DNA here is from genome assembly GCF_055691185.1 of Crinia signifera. Lineage (NCBI taxonomy): Eukaryota > Metazoa > Chordata > Amphibia > Anura > Myobatrachidae > Crinia > Crinia signifera. The sequence goes on from NC_139217.1 coordinate 349,902,651, forward strand.
AGAGGCATTCTGGCTAAAAGAACCTACCACAAGTTTAACTTGTGCGTTCCTCTAGTGCTGCTAGAAAATGAATGAATGAGGGAGCTAAGTGGCTATATGTTGGACTCCGTGGTCATAGGTACCAATTCTGTGGGTGCTTGAGGGCCCAAACACCCACGGAAATTGATGAGCACCCACCCGCTCAGCAGCGGCCCACCCACCTGTGTCCCACTGCACTCCCCCTCCCTCGTCGCTGGCACAGGTACTCTGTGGGCATTTATGTATTTGGCACTGTGGGGGCATTTATGTATTTGGCACTGTGGGGGGGGGGATTTTTGTACCTGCACTGTGCGGGCATTTATGTATTTGGCACTGTTGCCATAATTTGAATAATAGAGACAACTGTGCTGCGTAATATAAATCAGTAATATGTTGTGGCCCGCCCTTTTCCCATGAATCACACCCCTATATTTTTGGCTTGAGCACCCACCAGCAAAAACATAAATTGGCACCTATGCTCCGGGTTAAACGTCACTTCCGGTAACGGAGATCAAGGAAAGTATGTCAAATATGATAAATGGCCACAAATTAGATGGTAATAAGGGGATATTCTGCTTGAATGGCTGGTGGGCAATGCTTACTGTAATGGGTGACTTCTCACCTCCATTGCTGGATGAGAACCACGCTTATTACTGAGCGTGCGCTCCATCCTGCGTTCCAGCATGTACTTCCACCTGGAAGCACCCGGTGGGATGCGCAAGTGAACAGACTTGCATTCCAATTTGTGCTCCAACTAGTTTCCGGAAGTATCTGGCAATAAATCAGTGCACCCGCAAAAAGTAGAAAACGGGTGCATTCCTGATACTAATAGAAATATCGATATACATATATTCAAATACAGTGAGTGCATATCTCAAGATTCTAATAATAGATATATATGTGTTTTTACTTGCTACTATGGGAGGGATGACCCTTAACCAGTGCTATTTTTCAGCAGGAACCAGCAGGAACTCAGTTCCTGAACCTCTTATTAAGGAACTGAAAGTGCCTTTGTTTCTAAATACAATATATACATCTATCTCTCCCTCCCTCTCTCTATTATATATGTTTTTTTTTAATTAATTGATCCACCCCCAGACCTGCAGTTCCTGAACCTATTTTTCCAGAAAAATAGTACTGCCCTTAACCCAATGGCTCCCTAATAATGAAACTACAAAGAGTAGACGGCGCAGATGGACACACTCAGTATTCCAAGTTTGTTAAAAATACATATATGTTTTTTATTTTTTTAAACTCTAGATAAAAGAAAGGCACCGGCCGGTGAGCCCAAAATATCAAAACATCAATTACATACAAATACAGAAACACAAATTAATAGCACAATTTTACAGTACTCCCAGGTTAACACCAATCACTCACTGAATGGTTTTTGGCAGCGGTGTGGTGTAGCCTTTGACAAAAGCAAGAAGCTGTGTAGCTGTTAGTTTGACTTAGCATGCATAGAATTAGTCATTTATTCCTGCCCAGCAAGGGTTAATGACAATTACTTAGAGAGGCAGGTTGCCTGTTTTTAGCATAAGGAAGGGTTCCAATCTGCACTTACTGGCATCAGAGAGTCTGATGAAGCCGCTGACACATCGTTAGGCGGTGAAACGCGCCATCGACGAGTGCCTGTTTGTGAACACAGGAGCCACCGCTGTTTGGGAGACCCGGAAGCCGGAGAAGAGAGTTCCAGATAAGGCTGGCGACACTGGAGATACAGCGCAGCCGGGAACCCGCTTGAGGCGTGGGTATCTAACCCCTAAAAAGTGGATTATAAATTACAGCACCGCGGCAGCCACAGGAGCATAAGTATATCACTCCTTTTTTCCTGCATATGCCTAAAACCAACTAACAATTGCTAAACAAAGCTTGTATGTGACTGAGTGACTAACTAATGCTAAATGAGAGCATGAGCATGAATATAGCTCTCTGATGCCAGTAAGTGCAGATTGGAACCCTTCCTTATGCTAAAAACAGGCAATCTGCCTCTCTAAGTAATTGTCATTAACCCTTGCTGGGCAGGAATAAATGACTAATTCTATGCATGCTAAGTCAAACTAACGAAAGGGAGGATATAAAAATATCCAAAAAAAAGGCGCTTAGTATGGGTGTGCTTGGCTAGTGAGCTGCAATCTAAAAAAAGGGGTAGTCAACCCAAATACAATATACAGAAGAAAAAGTGTTGTCGACTGCGCTAGGGTGGATTTTACGGAATAACAATTTTTTGAAAGGTCAGGTGTATGGTGAAAAAAGAATTACAATTTATTAAAATATATATAAATATACATATAATAAAAACAACAAAAAATGACTTTTGTTTATATATAGTCACCCTTAGAATTTGCGAATGTCCAGTCCACTGGGTATTTTTTCTGAACAGGATCTTGAGTTTGTAATCCGTTTCTGAATATTGGATGGAGATGGAAGCGAAAGGTCACCGTGGGTGCATGCACCTTATGCCTGCACATGCGCAGATACCCGCCTGCGCATGCGCAGACGCGCAACATCGGAACTGTGTGCGAATGCACGCAGATCTGAACAAGGTCCTAAGTTTATTGGGTACGCTTCGTGAAGGTGTTGATGTGCTACAGACTATCTTTCAAAGAGAAAGAAGGAGGTCCTTAATTAAGATATTCACAATAAATATCAAATAGTAAATCAATGTGGTCTTAGGGGCCAGAAATGCCTCTGTATTTACATAAATAGATTTGATTCTTAGTACATAGTGTGATCACATAACAAATATTTATGCATGATGTGCTTTAGTGAGGAAAGATAGGGAGAGTACAGTTTCTTAAGTTTTGGCATATAATGACAGATAGACTCCAACAGGGAGTTAGATAAGGGTACTCTGGGGGAGAATAGGTGAAATTACCCTAAAAAAGACCCAATACTGTATCCACACTTTCGTTAAGCCAGTGAATTTAAGGAGTAAATCCAAAAAGTTTCTCTCTTGGACAGTATAAGATCTCTATCTCCTCCCCTCGGATCTATAGGAATTTGTTCTAATACAGTAAATTTGAAATAATTACATTTCACTGAGGAGTTGTGCTTTTCAGTGTAATGCCTTGGAACGCGTTGGGTTTCTGATGATCATTATATGGAAATATGATATCTAAGTCACTGGACCACATTCTGCTATAAAAATCTTATGTGATTGTGTTTTTATAAGAGAGAAATCTTTTTATGAAAAGGGACTTATGAATAAGTGAAGGTTTATTTGGTTTTCAGCAGTCTACGCCGTTTCGGGCCTCCGCCCTTCGTCAGGACCATAAAACACAAAAAAAGTGTTTTCTGGTCCTGACGACGGGCGGAGGCCCGAAACGGTGTAGACCATTGATAACCAAATAAACCTTCACCTATTCACAAGTCCCAGAGTGACAAACATTACTTTGGACTGCATATTGGTGGAGTTAGCTCCATAAGGAAAGGCACCCGGGCGCATGAGAATACTGAAGCGGGAAGTGCCGGACACACAGGAGGTATATATGTATATATATATATATATATATATATATATATATATATATATATATATATATATATAGCCAGGTAGTACAAAAGTACACAGACAGCGGCACTCAGTGGGTTTTCGAACAGGTGTATTCAAATATTGTCCAACGTTTTGGGGACTAGCCCCTTTGTCAAGGTGCAGGAAACAACAATAACAGGGGTCATACATCAAACTTAAATAGGGTGAGATTTACCGTGAGGCGTGTTCGTTCAGACGCCGGGGATCCCGCTGCTGGAAGCTGCTCTAGCCGGAAGGCGGATGCCTGGGTGTGGGTGGTGTTTCATTTGCGTGTCAGCGTCATGGTGCTGAGATGCAAGCTTCTTGTATGTGAAGGCGGTTTACAGAAGCGTCTGTCCGGCGCCGTCTGATCAGCCTCTAAACAATATTGTGAAGCAAAAATGGTGAATCATATTACAATATTAAAAGCACATCTCATTAACAGATATCTGTATATCAAAGTGTCTGGTTCTTGGTGTAATGAAGTGTCTGTCTGTCTGATGCGTGACAGTCAGTCTCAGATGTTGTGTTGTGCATATGTTTGGATAAATCACAGCCCCAACAGTCATGTGTGGATAAATATGGCAAGTCTGACTATTCTGTTCAAGCTTTAAAATGCGGACTATGGCCCTTATTCTGATCGGTGCGGATTTTACCGCATGCGGACGTCCCGCCGATGTTGATCGTCTGCGCATGTGCAGAGGTCAGTCTGCGCATGTGCAGGCGATTTCGCCGCACGTATTCTTTATACGCCGCACAGGGGGCGTAGAGGGGCGTGAGGGGCTACTTAGCCTCATTACCCTATGCATACGCCCCGCGTTTCATGGGCGTTCCCATGCAAACGCGGGGCGTATGCATGGTAATGAGGCCGTGGCGCGTGTGTAGGGGGCGGGCATCTGACATCGCCGGATGTCAGCTGCCCGCCCCCATACATGATTTCACACGGACAAGTGTCCGTGTGGTCTTGTGTGGCGGGACCTGGTGGAGCGTGCGGCCCTGCATTCGATGTTCGGCGACCATCGAATGCAGGGGCAGCTCCCCAGATGGAGGAGGCGTATCCCCGTCCAATTTCATGCGGATCGCCACATATCCGCGTACGGACGGAGGTGGCGATCCGTATGGAAGGCGGGGATTCGCCTGCACGGACATGACCGCATATTTCTGATCGGGCCGCACCGATCAGAATAAGGCCCTATGTGTAGGTTTGTGGAGCCTAAATCCAAAAAATTGGACCTTGTCTCCAATGTTGTCGACACTATATCATGTCGACCATACTGTTGTTTTGTATGGATGTGATGGGGTCAGGCAGGCAAATATTAACACTCAAATGAAAATAACTCATAGGAAAATAAAGGATAGCGAGAAAGGGTAATGATGAAGAGAAAGCACACTATGATCAGCCTTAATAGGCTGGTTATGTCACCACATGGGGTGTATAGGGCTCTATATATATAGATAGGGCATGTTAAATATAATAGCACTCAAATGTGGAAAAGATAAAGGATAGCGAGAAAGAGTAAAGATGAAAAGAAAGCACACTATGATCAACCTAAATAGGCTGCTATGTGTGTCATCAGTGTTGGGACATATGTCCACTGTTACTGCACTTCACTGGTACCCCCAGTGTGGCAATGGTGTGAAGGAGGTCCAGACGGGTTGGTTTAAAAATGGTGTCAAATAATGGGAGACACATTCAGTATAATGAATGTATTACATATAGGATAATACAATGGGAAAGATAAAGAATAGCGAGAAAGATCAAAAGATGAAAAGAAAGCACACTGTGATGGGTCTGTATAGGCTGGTGGACGTGTTTCGAAGAACTAGTCCCTTAATTACCACAAGTGGGGGGGTGTGTCCATGTGTGAAGTGCATGGCCGCCGAGAGGGAGGGGGGGAGGGTACATTTTACCTGGGCCCGGGCCTATCAGGGGGCCCGGGAACACATAAAAACACTTTTTTTTTTTTACTCTAAGTAACTGGTGCGTTGTAGCGGGAGCGCGGGCGGTGGTACATCAAAGGAGCGGCCGCGGTGAGCGGGTGGCTGCTTACTGTCTATCACACACAGTCAGTCACACTGGTGTGTAGTGTAGGCAGCGGCATTCCACCGCTGCGGAGCTTCCAATCCGTGCAGAGAGACTCTCGCGAGATGATTTCATCATCTCGCAGGTCTCCTGACTGGATCTGCAGAGACTGCAGCAGCTGGGACCGGATGCTGCTGCAGCCTGCTTGTGGGACAACAACAGGAAGGTTAAGGTGCTGTGTGGAGCCGGAGGAGCTCAGAGGCAGAGCTCATTGAACAATTGCTGACACAGTGACACAGAAAACTCACTGACCCAGTCTAAAAACGCTGCTAGTAGTAAGTGGATTTGTCTCCTCTGCCTGGCCTTAATGTCTAAGATTTATTTTTTATATATAAATTAATATATAATATTATATATATATTAAATATATATATATATATATATATATATATATATAAAATATATATATATATAAAATATATATATATATATATATATATATATATATACACATATACATGCCCTCCATTATATGTTCCCTTTAATACATGATACTTGTAATACATGTATGATTGGCTGCGGACAAACCCTTTTTTCTCCCCCTTTTTCACATTCTGTATATTTAGATTAAGAGCTTTCACGTAGCCTTCTATGAATAGTTTACCGTGCCTTATACTAACGTTTTATTCTCCCTTGAGGTGCCTCCACATTACTTAGCAATGTCCCACATTTACATGTATACTTATTATTCATTTGTTGCCGTGCTTGTCTATTGCAGCACGCGATTATTGGTTTTGTACCAATACCCTTGCACGTTGCTGCAGTGATATGTTTCCATTGTAATTGTTTTTTTTGTCTGTGCTCACATTCCACGCATTGTGTTTTTAGAGTATATTGGCTCACATACGGTGTTCACAATACTGTGCATCTGTCACCTGTGTACCCTGGTTATGCTCCCGATTGCGCATCCTTTATTTTTACCATTTGTACCCTCTAGTCCACACGCTGTTTATCCCATTACCTTGGTAACCTTAATCACAGTGTGTGACACACGCCCCCTGGTGACCCTGAGAACGCCGGCGCCTTAGCGCCAATGATGTCATCTGTAACCCGCCGGGGAGGCAGTACAGGTGATGGGTGCACGTGATTGCCTTGAAGTGTTTCTTGTATATATGTATGTATGTTTCACTTATTTTTTATGTTTTGATAAAGGGCTACCTGCCCGAAACATTGACTCACACTACCTGTGTCTGTTACTTTTTAATGTGTATCTGGCGCCGTGCAGTAAAAAATCTTGTGAGTGCCATCTGACTCCGTTTGGATTGAGTGGCACCCAAGTCTTTGCAAATTCTCTTGAAGAGTGGCCGGGACTTCTTCTTCTCTCTCTCTCTCTCTCTCCTGCTGCTACAGCTGTGCTCCGGTGCTCTCAGTGCAAATTGGTAAACAGTTCAATAAATCAGCGGCACTCGGGGGCCTTACAAAAGTGCAAAAAAGGTTTTAATCCCAAAGGCTGGGTGCAAAATGAGACCGGCGTTTCGGGTGTACACAGCCCCCGTTTTCAAGTTGCAGAACCTTGAAAACGGGGGCTGTGTACTCCCGAAATGTCCTGTGTGTCCGGCACTCCCCGCAGCGAATAACGGGTGCCACTCCGGGGCTTGTGATTAAAGGTGAGATTTAATTGTTTTACACGGGCGGAGTGACGCCCGTTATTTGCTGTTATACAGGTTGAGTATCCGGTATCCGGACATCCCTTATCCAAATTATTCCAAAAACCGTGGTTTTTGGAATCATTTGAATTTTTTTTTTTTTAACCCCCCCTAACCCTCTTTTCATACTTACCAAGTCCCCGGGCGTCCACAGCAGGCCTCCGGCATCTTCTCCAGGGTCTCCAGCGGTCCCAGGAATGCATTGCGCGAGTGTGCGCGCGCGCCGGTGACGTCACCGGTGCGCGCGCACACTCGCGCAATGCATTCCTGGGACCGCTGGAGACCCGGAGAAGATGCCGGAGGCCTGCTGTGGACGCCCAGGGACTGCGTGGAAGGCCGAGGGACCACCGGACACCATCAGGGGACAGGTAAGTATGCTTTAAAAAAAAATATTCTAAAAACCGCAATATTCCCCTATCCGGAATGCTCGTGGTCCCGAGAATTTCGGATAGGGGATACTCAAACTGTATATATATATCTATATATATATATAGATATATCTATCTATCTATCTATCTATCTATATATATATATATATATATATATATATATATATATATATATATATATATATATATATATATAGATATACCCAGCTACTGGGAGGTATGCCATGCTCCTGTGAGTGGGTTCTTCTTATGTGCAAAACACGCCCCCAACATGCTGTTTCACCCCCCCCCCCTCTTCCCCCCATGGGGGCCCTGGGAAGTTGTTGTACCGGGGCCCAGGATTTCTCTTGGCAGCCCTGGTGAAGTGTGTTAAGAAACCTCACTGGTAAATGCAAGGGATAGACTACAATTGGCCTGTCAAGGCCTGTCATGGTCCCTATCGTGTGGAAAATTTCCAACTGTCTGTGACGGACTCTGAGATTATTATATCACAATAGCACTAATACAGTGCGATCGTCATGCTTGGTGACAAGATAGTCAGATTGACTGACTGCACTGTGTACCTTAGTAAATCTTATTATCCGAGATTACAGCGCATTCCTATTCATTCTAAAACTGGAGTGGAACTATACTGTTATTATGTGATCACTACATGACCTGATGGATGAATAATCAGGCTGATCCACTGTAGCTTCCCGAGTTGTGCGTATCTCACAAGATTGTCACGTATAAAAGCAACATCTATATAGAATTGTCCACATAAGTTGACATCGTACATGTACCATAATTACTAGACAAGGATACTGCATGATCGTGATTAAATTGATCAAGCTTGATATTAAGTTGTACTAAACCCATTGCAATTTGTGTGGTCCACATAACAAATATAAACCCGGTACTTATGTAATATCTGGGCTCCCGTTTTTCTTATGAGACCGCGTCCCCTCGCGGGGCTCGCTGTGCTCGCCACGCTTCGGGCACGGTGGCTCGCTGCGCTCGCCACACTATATAAAATCAACTCCATGCGTAGTTGGATAGTAGAGGTATGAAAAAATGGGGTGCATTTAACATGGGAGCCCAGATAATACATAAGTACCATAAACCCCTATACTGGTAGTGAAACCCGATCCGGGCACCAACATATACTGGTAGTGAAACCCGATCCGGGCACCAACATATAGGATATTAATCATTTGAATTGATATAAGTAGTGTCGACGGGAACTTCCTGTTAACAGTTTACTCATACAAACTCTAGACTGTGCTAAGTGAGTGAGCTGCCGTTTTTTAAACACACCATATTTTATGTTTTCTTGTCTTGTGTGTTTTTATATTTCGCTTGTTTTAAACATTATCAATAAAAAGTAAATTTTTATTCGTAAGAGTCAATTAAAGGTGCACCACACCGTGACATACTCTTTTCTCTTCTTGGGCGAGATGTACTAAACTTCAAAAGTGATAAAATGGAGAGTGATAAACAGCCAGCCAATGAGCTCCTTCCTGTCATTATTCAAACACAGCCTGTGACATGTCAGGCAGGAGCTGATTGGCTGGCTGTTTATCACTCTCCATTTTATCACTTTTCAAGCTTAGTACATCTTGCCCCTTGTCCTTTGCTTATCATCAGGACTGTGCTCAGAATGGTGCATGAAGTGCTGTGCAAAAAATTTGAGCTGTAAGCTCTCTTACCTTATATCTAGCAGGTGTTGTCAGCATGTCCCCTTCACTGTCAGCGTGTTCCCTTCAGTGAACACACTGCCAGTGAAGGGAACATGCTGAAAATACCTGCTATATATAAGGTAAGAGAGCTTACAGCTCAATTTTTTTTGCACAGCACTTTATGCACCATTCTGAGCACAGTCCTGATGATAAAGCCGCACCGGCTTTGAAACGTCGACCAATGCTGTGAGGAAGGCACCACAGCGTTAAAACTTTATGTTATTTTTTGTCCCCTTTTATGAATAATTTGTGCTTTTTATTTTTAAAATTTAATCTCTCACATTTTCTCCACATCTCTTACTGTGTTTTTTTTAAATATCGCAGAATTTTTAAACAAACATTAAATAAAAGTTAATTTTTATTGATTCTTATCTTTGGTGCACCTACTACAGACATTCTTTGTGTCTTATTGATATTATAATTTTGTGTTTAAAGGTAGCACACCTCCACAGTTAATATTATACACACATTGATGTGTATATAAGAGAATAAGGAGGTCTCTAACCACATACATATCAGATTTTCAGTGCGACTGATGATATTCCTCTCCTGTTTATACAACTATAGTTGACACTTTACAGTGCAACTTTAAGAAAGATAATCTTTACTGTGCATACTAATGTATATTTATAGAGTTAAATAAATACATCAATAATTTAAAGCGCATTTTCCTATTTTCGAGTAATTAATAACCAGATGGTACAGGTCCCTTTTTCTTCTTGAAATAATACCACGTTGTGATCTTCATTGTAGAGTAAGGTGCTTTTCCTCTTACTTTCGCGTTGCTTTGCCAGGCAAAGATGGCTCCTTTCCAACTGAGACATGTGTGCTTGTAAGCTCTGTTTGCCTATAAGCCAAAATTGGAAAACTTTCATATGCACAAGGTGTTTAAATGTGCTCCAACAGGTGTAGGCAGAGCAGAGTGCAAAGGCAGAAGCAATCCCTAGATACTGTAACTTGTAATGTGAGCCCTAGTTACTCATTAGAGTTTCATAAAATGTTACTGAGGAATTTAGGTGGTAGAGAAAATATTTGTAAATAATGAATGTGCAGATACAGTAGCTGGTTAGTGATACATGTAAATAAAATAATGTCTTATTGTGAAAGTATCTTTCAAATGAACTAAAATGAATTATGCTTTTAGGCATTAGAAAACTTTATGATGCTTATTTTGTGTGTTATTTTGTAGATTTTTATTAACCAGAATATTTAGATGTGTTTGTTGTTATGTAAACCAGGAAAGAATGCTCAGTGCCAATCTGCAGCGGTAGAAATGAGGGAGACTGTCCTATGTACAGGGCCGGTGCAATGTGTTTTAGCACCCTAGGCAAAACTTCCAGTTACTGCACTATCATTATGAATAAAGTATTATACACACACACATACTGTTGATATACAAACACACACACATACAGTACACTGCACTGGTCTTTGTTACTGCTGCCAGCTCCATAACGTTGCAATTGTACACCTCCCTTACACAACTGTACCCCTACCCTGCACCCAGCCACCTCCCTTACACACCTGTACCCCTACGCTGCACCCAGCCACCTCCCTTACACACCTGTACCCCTACCCTGCACCCAGCCACCTCCCTTACACACCTGTACCCCTACCCTGCACCCAGCCACCTCCTACACAACTGTACCCATACCCTCCACCCAGCCACCTCCCTCACATACCTGTTCCCCTACCCTGTACCCAGCCACCTCCCTTACACAACTGTACCCATAGCCTCTACCCAGCCACCTCCCTTACACAACTGTACCCATAGCCTCCACCCAGCCACCTCCCTCACATACCTGTACCCCTACCCTGTACGTAGCCGCCTCCCTCACTTTCCCCAACACACATGTTCCCCAGCCCTGCACCCAGCCTCATCCATAACATACATGTTCCCCAGCCCTGCACCCAGCCTTATCCCTAACATACATGTTCCCCAGCCCTGCACCCAGCCTGATCCCTAACACACATGTTCCTGCACTTTCCCCAACACACATGTTCCCCAGCCCTGCACCCAGCCTCATCCCTAACACACATGTTTCCTAGCCCTGCACTCTGCCCAACCCCCAGTTCCCCAGCCCTGCACTCTGCCCAACATACATGTTCCCCAGCCCTGCAATCTGCCCAACTGACATGTTCCCCAGCCCTGCAATCTGCCCAACACACACATGTCCCTCTGCACTCTCCCCAAAACAAGTGTTCCCAAGACCTGCAATCTGCCCGACACACATGTCCCCCTGCACTCTCCCCAACACACATGTTCCTCAGCCCTGCACTCTCCCAACACACATGTTCCCCAGTGCTGTGAGGCAGTAATGCTAACCATTACACCATCCGTACTGCCCTGTGTATGAATCTTATTCATTTGAAATGTATTCAAAGTGAGCTAATAAACCATTCAAAAGAACTATCTCTTTTCACTGAGCGATCAAATGAGTACCGCTCTTTTTAGTGAGCCACTTTGCCCATCTCTATTTCCTGTACATTCTGGCAGGATCTATTTAGGAGCATGTGCTGGAGGGGGCAGAGCTACCAGACAATTTCTGTGTGAACTGTGAAGAGCAACAGCAGCAGGAAGCAGAAGAGCAGGGACACAAACCCAAAATACTTAATTTACACACAGAAATTGAATCACATTTAATCACAGTAAAGGGGTGCCCTCTAGTGGCCAGTGCCTTAGGTAGCTTCCTAAAGTTGCCTAGTGGTAGCACGCGCCCTATGTATAAAGGGTCTGGTCAAGATTTGGCTATAAAATATTATAGAATAACTGTGTACATTGATAAACCTTCTTACAATGCAAAAACATAATTTTTTTTTCATACAGGGTAAATACTGGCTAAGGACTGAATTACAGGACCCCTCATCAGCACCAACCCCCTGACTATGTCCGCTGTGTGTGCCTCCTCTCCCGTACCTCCACGAGGCATTAGCGCATCATATATATTCTTTCTAGAAGGTGATTTTTCATGATGCCCCTTTTTTCTCCCTTTATACTTAACAAAAATCGATAAATGAGGTACCATTTGAAAGCACAGGGCAAGGCCACCCAGCATGCCGTGTACCTCCCCAAGATGCAATCGCCAAATAATTGCAATCACATTGCAGAATTGCATTGCATTTACATAACTATAGTAGCCACCCACCAGCAGCCTTGCTGCTAAGGCAGATGCAGGGCCGCAGCCACCACGAATCACCATGAAAACATTCCCGACATACCTACGTTGCCCAGATTGCGCCCTCCCAATGCAGCTTTCTACCCCCTTCCGCGCCATCACTCAGACTGCAGTCACATTTTCCAGAGTGCAACCATAGTGCTACTGTACTCCCGTGAGGGGACTCTACAAAAGAGGGCATGACCTCATGGGATTGCCATGACCTCGAGCCACTCCCCTATTTTCACTATGGGTGCATGCCCAGCACTCTGAGGAATGTGTCTGTCCCTCTGGCTCATTAGCAATGAGCCAGATATTAAAATTAGTAGATTAATTTAATTAATACAAGTAAAAAAATGGATGTCTGACAAAAAAAAATCACATATAAGTCATGTAAAGAAATGGCAGATAAAAGATTAGAATATTAAGTATATAAATATAAATACCAAAAGTACAGAAAAAATATATATATATATAGCAGGGGTAGGTCCGCATTCTGATTGGCTGTGTCACGGTACCATGTTGCCTTCCTTGCTGTTAGGTACAATTCGGTGAAGAAATAGGCAGCACTTATGGTTTTGATGTAAAAAGAAATAGTTAATGTGTCACATTGAACCCAACGTTTCGAGGCAGGTAGCATCTATTTTAAGGTGTGAGATGTGACCAATACACTTTTGCTTTTTACATCAAAACACATGCACAACACAGAAGATAGCAGACTAGCTTTTGAAGCTTCTGCTTCTAGCAGGCTTACTAGTATATATATGGACCGGACATACATATTTGTGCACTTGTAATTTTTGTTTGCTTACTGTATCATATGTATTGCAATAGGTTTAATACCACAGCACTGTAATGTATGCACAATTTGTGTACTAGTTTACTCAGCCTAATTGGGTGCTAGTGCAATGTAATCACGTGAACAGCCAGTGGATGACGTCACCCAGCACCGCCCAGCGGTGGGAGGCGGCCATAGGCTGTTTTACACATGGTGTCACTATTTAAGGCCAGTTATGAATACCATACTCTGTATCCTGAAGATAGTGCATAAAATAAAGCACTGAAACGTTGATATACAGACACTGCATTGTCTATTTCTTTCCTGAAAGAGCTGAGTGCCGCGCCGACCACAAAGATATACCTGCTTTTTCCAAAGCTGCAAGGGCACCAGTGATTGATACAACCTGATGATGGGAGTGCCGGTCCACCCGCCAGTCTGCATTTGTGCTCATCCATAAGCACTGACAAGGCACCCAGCACCTGCTAAAGCAAAGTGCACCGGACGGATTACCTGCACATCACGACACGTTCTTTGGAACAGCACTTTTGTCACCACACGATAAAGAGGCAAGTGTTTGTCGTGCAGCACAATCTCACAATCATGGCAGTGAGAACTGACCTGGACATTCCATTTAATCCCTCGCTATTTACAGCCGGCGATATGTTCAGCTATACTGACACGGATGCAGACAGCATCCTGAATAAGGAGTGTATAGAAGAATTACCAGAGTCAGCAGCATTGGACATGTGTATAGAGACTTACTGCGTTTAAAAAAACGAGACATTGACTTTCAATTACACAGCATTTGCCTGAGTGACTACTACCGATCCAAGATGATACCAAGAGGCTTTCGGATGAAAAACTGCTCTACAATTGGACGGTATGACCCATTATTTTGTAAAAAATGGGTAGGAATACTGAATAAGTGCTCCTTTGATTGCATGCTGTTAGTAATTGAACAAGCCAAAAAGGAAGGTGTAATCACCAAAGAAAAAATCAGCCAACTAGAGTCCAAACACCTGACAGCACTCGGCACAGACGAGAAGGTGAATTGGATTGCTAAATTGGAAGAACAACTCAGTGTGTACAAGCGCTAACCTGTTGAAGTTCAAAAAAGAAAAACTGAACAAAGTCACCGCTGATTATGATCAGCATAATGTGTATCAGTGGCTATCTGGGTCCAGAAATCCACAAGAGAGGAGACGACCATTCTTCCGACGGGGCCAAGGGCGAAATACATTGGATACAGCATCATCCACAGAGTTCAACAGCACTGAAAGTGAGAATGGAAATCCCCAAAATTCCAAAACAGGGGTAAAAACCAGGTCTAAATATCCAGTCCTTCGTGCAGACGGACGCGGTGGACAATGTAAAAGAATGCCCGAAAAGACGAAAGGTAAGGAAGCAGCCAGTCCCCAAGGCAAAGAAGTAATATTTAATTTGTCCTCATATGATTTGAGTGCTTCAGAGATCAGCATTTTAAATAAAGGACTGTCATTTATACCAAGCTGTCCATTCAAAGACTTTGAGTGGCAAGTTGAAAAACACCGCTTCCAGCGTAACCTGAAATTAAAAGAATTTTACAACAAACCAGAGAACTCTACAAATCCCAAGGTGATATCAACGGCACCAGGAAAACGAATTCCAGAGAAGATCCGCAAACTGATGCCTAAGTCGACATTTGAACCAGTGTCGACTTATGCGAGCCTGAAAACATTCATGAGACGCATTGATCAAGAAGTCGCATCATTGGTGAGACAACCTGCAATTAAACATCTAAATCTTACTAGCGCTGAGAGATTGGCTATAAAAAATCTGTCATCAAATAAAGAACTGATAATACGCCCCGCTGACAAAGGCGGGGCGATAGTATTACAGGACCGTCAAGATTATATAGATGAGATTATGCGACAATCGAGTGACACAGAGACTTATATCCCACTTGAAAGAGATCCTACTACCGCCTTTAAACAGGAGCTAAAAAATTTAGTTACCCATGGATTGGACGCCCGAATCATTTCCGAGGAACTGGCCGGTGCACTATGCCCTGAATATCCGATTATTCCCCTTTTATATACACTTCCAAAAGTGCATAAAGGAATTCTCCCCCCTCCAGGCCGTCCCATTACCTCATCCAGGGGCTCCCTACTACAACCCATTTCCATGTACTTGGACACGGTATTACAACCGCTGGTGCAGCAACATAAACATTATTTAAGGGACACTACAGCATTCCTGAATCATCTATCCACAATGGAAAGCTGCGCTGAACCCACATGGTTGGTGTGTGCAGACGTTGTTAGTCTGTACACTATAATACCCCACGAAGAAGGCTGCGAAGGGGTAAGAACTTTCATGACATTGAGTGGGTTATTCGACACAGACTATGTCGACTTTTGCATCTTATTGTTGCGGTTTGTGCTCACAAAGAACTTTTTCATGTTCAACGGGTGTTTTTATTTGCAGGGCAAGGGATGTTCTATGGGAGCAGCAGTGGCTCCAGCTCTAGCGAACATTTATATGTTCCACATGAAATATTCTTTGACCAAACAGCTGTAAGAGGGTACATCACAGCATACGTCAGATATATAGATGACGTGTTCTTTGCATGGTCTGGAAGCAAAAACCAGTTATTAGAATTTTTTGAAACCCATAACAATACCACCTGCCCTGTAAAGTTCACCATCCGCATGGACATGTCCCATATCGACTTCCTGGATGTCGACATATCTCGGAGCCCAACAGGATTAGTCACTAAAGTGTTTTATAAGCCAACCGATCGTAACACAGGTCTCCACATAGACAGTTGCCATCCCATCTCGTTAAAAATGGGTCTCCCGTATTCTCAGATGATACGAGTGAGACGTATCAATTCTGAGAGTGCAGGAGCAGAGGCACAATTAGATAATCTCATAGATAAATTTGTGGAATGTGGTTATGATCGGGATACCTTGGCCAACACAAAAAACAAAGTAATAAAATTAGAACGCCCCACTCTGTTGGAAAAAAGGTCAAACACTGAACTCACTGAGAAGCAAAGATTAGCATGGGTCAGTGAATATAATACTAAATCAAACCAGGTAGCCAGTATTGTAAAAAATCATTGGCCATTATTAAAAATTGATAACACTTTACCATTCACAAAAACATTGTTAATGCCTTGTTACACATGAGGACCCAGTTTGCGCGATCTACTTGTTAAATCTGATGTTACCAGACGTACTACAAAGGGTCACTTTCTGACGCAGCAACCAGGCTGTTTTAGATGCGCGTGTGTCACTTGTCAATTTATGATAAGTGGCAACACATTTAACCACCCACATACGGGCAAACAGATTACAATTAAACAACATCTTACTTGTAACAGTTCGCATGTAATCTACCAGTTATTATGTCCGTGCGGTCTTGCCTATATAGGCAAGACACAGAGCAAATTCAAAGAAAGAATGGCGGGTCACAGGTCAACTATCCGTGCAGCATTGACTGCGGGGAGTAGCGAGCATCCAGTGATTGATACAACCTGATGATGGGAGTGCCGGTCCACCCGCCAGTCTATATATATATATATATATATATATATATATATATATATATATATATATATATATATATATATATTCCAGAGGTTAAGGTGTTATTTTGTTTTCTCTTTACAGTGTAAATACTGGCTGCTTTAATGTTACACTTCAATTTAGATTTCAGTTTGAACACACCTCACCCTAATCTAACTCTCTCTGCACATTTTACATCTGCCCCACTTGCAGTGCAACATAGTTTAGTCCATCTGCAAAAATGGTAGCCCTTCTAACAGTTTTGAATTCAGCTCATAGAACTCAACATAATTCTGTTCAAAAAAGTACATGAACAATTACAAAAGTACATGAACAATTCACTAACTAGTAATTATGAAGGGGGGGTGTATATAATGCTGACAGAAGATTATTATTTAAGGCACTCTACTTTAAGCCAAAAACATTTAAATACAAAGCATTGTTTTTCCATAAATAGTTTTCCAAACATAATATTTTTTGGATAGTAATTATAATTTCATCCTGTATTCCTCATTCATCGAATCTTTGCATTATATGCGGACCTCTGCCTTCTATAGTTTGAAAACCATCTGCTTTTGCTAACATAACTTTCAATTGAACTGCTTTCTCTGAATTACAGACAGACTAAGCATTAAAAGCATTACTGTTTAAACTGCTTATCTGAGCAGTTGAAAGATGCTTAACATGATGAAGATGAAAGATGCTTAATGTGATGCCTGTAAGATTCTTATAACGGAGAGCTTACAGGAAGAAAAAGAATGAGGAAATTATTCTCTCTGTGAGCCATAGAAAGAACAGATGTTCTGTGTTGTATTCTTTGGTACAGGCCTTAAATCTAACAGCACTTTATACCATAAATCTGGTACACTGAATTTCTTTACATATCTATTAATTGAAGAAAAAAAAGAATGTTCTTTTACTATGGATTTGTAATACTAGGGCTACATATTACAATTTTGGGAAAAAAAACAAAATTAAATCAAAACATTAATATCTATAAATATTACACAAAATCAAAATTATATTAATAATTTAATGCATAGTTTTTACGGAAAACATTTCTAACCTCGGGACCTTTTACTTAAGTTAATGTACATTGAAAAAGTCCAAAACAAACAAGACTTTACAAACATTTAGTGTCGAGCCTAGATTCCAATCTCGAGCACTGAATTTGAATGCCAAGCAATCATTTTCTTGCACAAATTTAGTGACAGTTACATATCATGTCCCCAGTAGTGCTGTTACAGATGTCCCCAGTAGTGCCAGTTACATATCATGCCCCCAGTAGTGCTGTTACAGATGTCCCTAGTAGTGCCAGTTACATATCATGTCCCCAGTAGTGCTGTTACAGATGTCCCCAGTATTGGCAGTTACATATCATGCTCCCAGTAGTGCTGTTACAGATGTCCCCAGTAGTGCCAGTTACATATCATGCCCCCAGTAGTGCTATTACAGATGTCCCTAGTAGTGCCAGTTACATATCATGTCCCCAGTAGTGCTGTTACAGATGTCCCCAGTAGTGCCAGTTACATATCATGCCCCCAGTAGTGCTGTTACAGATGTCCCCAGTAGTGCCAGTTACATATCATGCCCCCAGTAGTGCTGTTACAGATGTCCCCAGTAGTGCCAGTTACATATCATGTCCTCAGTAGTGCTGTTACAGATGTCCCCAGTAGTGCCAGTTACATATCATAGTGCCAGTTACATATCATGTCCTCAGTAGTTCTGTTACAGATGTCCCCAGTAGTGACAGTTACATATCATGTCCCCAGTAGTGGCAGTTATATATCATGTCCTCAGTAGTGCTGTTACAGATGTCCACAGTAGTGCCAGTTACATATCATGTCCCCAGTAGTGCTGTTACAGATGTCCACAGTAGTGCCAGTTACATATCATGTCCTCAGTAGTTCTGTTACAGATGTTCCCAGTACTGCCAGTTACATATCATGTTCCCAGTAGTGCCAGTTACATATCATGTCCTCGGTAGTGCTTTTACAGGTGTCCCCAGTAGTGCCAGTTACATATCATGTCCCCAGTAGTGCCAGTTACATATCATGTCATCAGTAGTTCTGTTACAGATGTTCCCAGTACTGCCAGTTACATATCATGTTCCCAGTAGTGCCAGTTACGTATCATGTCCTCAATAGTGCTGTTACAGATGTCCCCAGTAGTTCTTTAAGCAAAAAAATAATACTAATCATTTTTCACTATCTGGACTGTATGGTTTTCGGAATAATTTGGATAATGAATATTTGACTAAGGGATACTCAACCTGTATCACACTGGCACCATTGAAGGTATATTTACTAAAGCTTCTTAAAAGGAAAACATATTCTGTCTATCATTTTCTAGGGTGCAATAGAGAAATGATTGTCCGAATGTTATCTGGCACTGTTTGAAACCTTGTCACAGCTACTTGGAACACTGTCACACTGCAGAATGGACAGGGGTTATTCTCTTTTTTTTTTAATACAATCTTTTTATTGAGATTTTTGTCATACAAAAAAAAATCACACAAACAAAATTGCTCTTATGATTGAAGTAGTATTTAAGATGTTACAAATGCATCACAGTTGTAAGCTTACATCATATTTGCATAATAAAAATACATTAGAGGGGGCGTAGCTTGACCTACTAACTGAGTGGACGTGTGTGCTCCGGGCTCCGCATCTATCCTGCCTAAATATCCTTCCCTAGGGGCCGCGGACATTCTGCCCCTTGTCGCTTACCCTCCGGAGCCTTCCCTGCTTCCCCTGGGGCGATCGTGGTGCTCCTGGTTGGTGCGTGCGGGGTGAGGCGGCTGCTTGGGCCTGCGGCATGTCGCGCTGCGGGCACCATCTTGGAGCCTTCTGCCTCGGCGGTTCCTCCTGCGGCTCTGTCTGCTGGGCGTGGCGGCGAGATCGGGAGCCGGGCGCTCTGCTGCTGGGACCCTTTCTCCCGTCTGGTGCCTCCTGCGGTGAGCTGCGGGGACGCGGCGCCATTGGGGTCCTATCCTGTTGCTGGGGTGAGTGGCGGGATCGCGGCCCACCGCCATCTTGGCCTTCGGAAACGGGGGGCTGAGGTCTTTGGCCTGTCGTGCGTCTTCTGAGCGGAGGAACGCAGGTTAGACCCGGCCGACAATATACTGCTGCTGCCACCCGCCGCTGACATCCTGCCCAGCCGCATTCACTGTTCCTGACATTTGCTACATATCTTGGACCCTGTTATCCGTGTATATCCCCCCTGCTGCAGACTGCTCGTGGTGTCTGGCACATAAGTGCTTCTGTTTCTACACCTTTGGAAAGGTACTGTGCTACATTTGCTGATGACTGTTTAATATCGTAATCTGTTGGTGCATAATGGTTATTCGGGAGATATGATGTTATTCTTGTACCTCCTTCCGAGTTGCTGTCGCTGAGACCCGGATGACGCCTCTGGATGTTGGCGCACTTATTTGGAGGGACGACATCCGATTTATATTTCTCTACACTTGAGTATGTGAATATATATATATAAATACTCCTATGATTCTCCTGTACCTATTTGTTCTCAGCTATGATGTAATTGTTATATGCACCCTATGTAGCACCACTGTCTGTAAGTTCTGTTGTCTTATCTGTAAAACCAATAAAAATCACTAAATTTAAAAAAATATATATTAGACGCAAAAGGATACTTTTTTGTGGTGTTAGTAAGGTGGTGTGCACAGCCAGCACACGTCCACTGAAGCAAGCCTTCATGTGCCATCGTCAAGACCACCTAATCTGTAGCAGCCTCTCTCTGTGCATGATACCGGCCCCTTGCTTACTGCTCTTTGTATGACTTTCACCAGTGAGTAAATGTGTCAAGTTGTCTGAATCCCAGTAGTTCAATTTGCTGCACTTTACTGATTTATTTACATTATTCCTTTGTACTGCTCAATCACTGGAGAGCATCTCCCGTCGGGGGAGATGGCTGTCTGGCCCTATTCAATGCTCTCTTCCTCTACAGCATTAAGCAGAGGATCTTGCAGAACGAGCCCGACTTCGCAAGCAGTCAGCTCGTTCTGCCAAGAAGGGCCGGGAATTGTCGAGATCCCAGCTGTAGCTCGATGATTCCCAGCCACTTCTCACGGCCACGCCCCCTACTCGCCCCGCGGCAGGCAGGACATTGGATCCTGCCTTTAATTTCTCAGTCAAGCTGACCAAGAACAGGACAGGGTCATGGCTGTCGAGCCAGCTTGACAGCCGTGACCCAACATTGAATACCCCCCAAAGTCTTCCACTTCTTACCCCTAAACAAAGTTGCTATCACTGCTACTACTGTACCTTGGACCACATTATAGCTTGGATGTGTG
The DNA here is from genome assembly GCF_055691185.1 of Crinia signifera. NCBI lineage: Eukaryota > Metazoa > Chordata > Amphibia > Anura > Myobatrachidae > Crinia > Crinia signifera. The sequence continues at coordinate 349,923,821 of NC_139217.1, forward strand.
TTGAATCATTGAAATTCAATCATGATCCCATTACTTATTGTACCAGAAAAATATTGTGTGTGTTATTGTTTATATTTGTACTCAACTGTTTGTGTTAATTTGTCTTTTGTGACAGCGAGTCCTGTCTTTTAACCATACTATGATTGAAAAGTTATATTTTAATATACAATATATCAAGAGTGACCTCAAAAAAGACAAGAGTACTTCCTTTCGCCTTTCTGTACTTAGATTTTACTTTCAGAAGTGCCCCACCACATGAGCATTGGTAAATAGATAGTGTCATACCTCACATTGTACAGTATTGTGGATCACAATAATTCTATGTTATTATATAACCTAAATACTACCTTGTGTACAGGTATTACCATTTGTTGCCTTTCACCATTGCTTGAAAAATTGATTCTGATCCCTAGGAAGAGGGATAAGGAAATCTTATGTTGTGTACACACGGGTACAATCAGCATGAGATTTTGACTATATAGTCAACATCGCATCGGGATCGCATGCAGATCGCATGCAGATCGCATGCAGATCGTACAGGTTTTTTTACCTTGCTATCCCAATGTGCGCTCCCATGACAGCATAAATCAAAACCCAGATAGACAGGGCTACAATGACTATATAGTGCAGATCTAATGCAGATTGTATGAATTGTATGTAAATAGTACAGAGTTAGCAAAGATTGTATAGCACTTGAATCTTATGTCAAATAGCAAGGGAATCTCACAGTGTGACTGTGTACACAGCATTAGACCCAGAGGACATTTGCTGAGCTGACAGCATGGGGAGGACTACAGTCACAGGACATAACACTGTTCAGTATGGAGGTAGAGGTGAAAAAAGAGACAACAGAGGAACAGAGTATGACTCCAGTGGTGGAAGGACTCTGCATGGACACCAGGACACAAGACCCTGAGCAAAGACAGCAGCAAGGTGCAGTGCTCAGCATAACATACAGTGCTAAATACCCAGCCACAGGTGACAGAAGCACTGCAGAGTGAGGTGAGACACCAGTGACCCTGTTCCCTCTCTTTTCCCTCTAAGCCCATAGCAGTAGCCCCAGTGAGTCAGTATAAGGAGGTAGGCTTTTGGGAGCTTGCTCATTGAGAGGAAAGCTTGCAGACTAAAGTGAAGCTTGATTACTTAAGTGACTTGTGAGTTGGAAACTGAAGCAGGTGAGTTAGAATACTGAAAAAGGTGAGTTTGAACACAGTCTAAATCTTCATATTCTATTTTATTGTAATATATTCATCTTCTTTCTATCCTATTGTAACCTGCTGCTCAATTTTGACATTTAATTCTTTTTATCTATAGTTTTTCCAACATTGTATTTTATTTTACTATTATTTTCTATTATCTTTGCCACACACTTATTGCACTCTGTTTCCCTCTTCACGCCTGCTCACATTTGCCTCACTTCTGACCTTCTCTGTTCCCTTCATCCTCTCACTTGTTGTTTCATACTTAATTGGATTACTCAATCAACCTGATTTTACCCACTTGTCTCCTCCCTGACAGTAGTTCCTTGCCTGTTACCTTCTCTCTCACTCTGTTTTCTACCACATCCTCGCAAATCTACTACAGACGCTGTCTGTCCCCCCAAATCCCTCTGTCTGCTTTCACTAACCTACCCTCTCACCTCTGGTCCTCATGGCTGTTAATCTCTCAACTTCACTTTCTCGAACCGTTCCTCCCCCCTCCCATCTTATACCTATCCTGACCACTCGCCCCTGCACCCCCACCCTCCCAACGACCCCCCCTCGCTTCTGCAATCCCAAAAACCTTATCCACATAAATACACAACCCACCCCCCCCCTCTTTCCTGTGCACTATGGAATGCCAGATCCATCTGCAACAAACTCCCTGCCATCCATGACCTATTCATCTCTAGAGCATTCCACCTCCTTGCTATCACCGAGACCTGGCTCTCCACCTCTGATTCTGTCTCTCCAGCTGCTCTCTCCCATGGTGGCCTCTCTTTCTCTCACACTCCCAGGCCTGACGGTCGCCAAGGTGGCGGCGTGGGTTTTCTCCTCTCAGCCTCATGCACCTACAGTGTCATTCACCCTGAACCCTCTCTCCTTTTCTCCTCCTTTGAGTCTAACTCTATCCGTCTATACTACCCCTACCACCTCTGTGTCGCTGCAATCTACCGCCCCCCTGGCCCTATCTCCCAATTTCTTGACAACTTCGCCGCCTGGCTTCCACACTTCCTCTCCTCTGACCTGCCATCTGTCATTCTTGGTGACTTTAACATCCCCTTGGATAACCCCGCTGATCCTGGTACCTCCAAACTCCTCTCTCTCTGTTCCTCTCTTGGCCTATCTCAGTGGACTACCTCTCCCCCCCACATCCAAGGACACTCCCTCAATCTCGTCTTCTCTCGCTCTTGTTCCCTTACTGACTACACTATCTCGGCTTTTCCTCTTTCTGACCATCACCTCATCTCCTTCTCCCTCACTGCTTCCCCCTCTCCCAACCCCCCTCCCAAGTGCATTGTCTCACAGCATAACGTCAACACACTTGATCTTGCTGCCTTCTCAAACACACTGTGTCCTCTTCTCGCCCCAATCGCCCTCATGTCCTGCCCGAACCTCGCCGCCTCCCTCTATAATGACACCCTATCTTCGGCATTGGACTCTGCCTGCCCTCCCTCCTCTATCCCCCTTTGATGCTCCAACCCCCAACCGTGGCACTCGCCTATCACCCGATTCCTTAAAAAGTGCTCTCGCACTGCTGAGCGCTTCTGGAAGAAATCACGCTCCCTTGCGGATTATCTCCATTTCAAATTCATTCTTTCCTCCTTCAGCTCTGCCCTTGCTCTGGCCAAGGAATCCTACTTTAAGTCCCTCATCCTTTCCCAATCATCCAATCCCCGCAGGCTCTTCGCCACCTTCAATTCCTTGCTCTCCCCCCCTCCTCCAGCTCTTCCATCCAACATCGTAGCCGCTGATTTTGCTACCTACTTTTCAACCAAAATCTCCTCTCTCAGGACTGCCATCACTGCTGCCATGACCTCACCCTCTCCCTCCTCCCCTCCTACATCTCCACTCCCCCTCCTTCCTACCCCTGTCCTCATTTTACCCCACCACTGCTGCTGAAGTCCACTCTATCCTTCAATCCGCTTCTCCCTCCACCTGCCGGGTGTGGTATGGGACTCCGACAGTCGGGATCCCGACAGTCATTATCCCAACGTCGGGATCCCGACTGCCCGGAGTCAGACAGCATGGCGAGCGCAAAAAAGCCCCTTGCGGGCTCGCTGCACTTGCCGCGCTGCGGGCACGGTGGCTCGCTACGCGAGCCACCTATTCTATTCTCCCTCTATGGGGGTCATGGACCCCCACGAGGGAAAATAGCGGGTGTCCGTCGAGCACCCGGCTGTCGGCATTTTGACAGTTGGGATCCCGATGTCGGGTAAATGACTGTCGGGATCCCGACTGTCGGGAACCCGTCCGGCACCCCACCTGCCCGCTCGATCCTATCCCCTCCAATATTATCAATCGTCTCAGTCCGTCAGTCTGCTCTCACCTGGCTCACCTCTTTAATCTTTCCCTATCCTCTGGGATCTTCCCTTCCTCCTTCAAACACGCTCTTGTCTCCCCAATTCTCAAAAAAACAAATCTGGACCCCAACTCTCCATCCAACTACAGGCCCATCTCCCTCCTCCCTTTTGCCTCCAAGCTCCTAGAACGTCTGACCTATAATCGTCTCCTAAGCCACCTTACTGCTAACTCCATTCTAGACCCCTCCAATCCGGGTTCCGCCCTTTACATTCCACTGAAACTGCCCTGACCAAAGTCACTAACGATTTACTATCGGCTAAATCCAAAGGCCTCTTCTCTATCCTCATCCAGCTTGATCTGTTGGCAGCCTTTGACACTGTTGACCACCCTCTCCTGCTCAACACCCTCCGCTCCTTTGGCATCACTGGCACGGTCTTCTCCTGGTTCACCTCATACCTCTCCGATCGCTCCTTCTCCGTCTCCACTCCGAGCTCCTTCTCTCCTACTACCCCGCAGCCAGTCGGTGTTCCCCAAGGGTCAGTCCTTGGCCCTCTCCTCTTCTCCCTCTACACCACCTCTCTGGGCACCCTCATCAGCTCCTATGGTTTTCATTATAACCTTTATGCTGATGATACCCTAATCTATCTCTCCTCCCCCGACCTATCCCCATCACTCCTGTCCAAGGTCTCCGAATGACTCACGGCCATCTCAGCCTGGATGACCCAACGCTTCCTGAAACTAAACATGGCTAAAACTGAACTTCTAATCTTCCATCCACCGAACATCCCCTCTTCTCCCACTATCTCCATCAGCATTGGTGAAACCGAGATCACCTCCACCGACCAAACGCGCTGCCTCGGTGTCATCATTGACTCCTCCCTCTCTTTCACCCCCCACATTCGTGCTCTCTCACAGTCTTGCCGCTTTCACCTACGCAACATCTCACGCATCAGACCATTCCTCTCCACTGACACGACCAAAATTCTCATTCACTCTCTTGTCATCTCCGGCCTTGACTACTGCAACATCCTTCTCTCTGGGCTACCTCTCACCCGCCTCGCACCTCTCCAAACCATTCTTAACGCTGCTGCTAGGCTCATCTTCCTCTCCCGCCGCTCTACGTCCGCCTCCCCCCTCTGTCTATCTCTTCACTGGCTCCCCATTCCTTTCCGAGTTCTCTTTAAACTCCTCACCACCACCTACAAGGCTCTCTTCTCCTCCACAGCTCCTTACCTCTCTTCATTGATCTCTATCCACACTCCCTCCCGTCCTCTTCGCTCCATTGCTGACCGCCGACTGACCTCTCACCTAATCACCTCCTCCCACTCCCATGTCCAAGACTTCTCTCGCGCTGCCCCCCTGCACTGGAACAACCTCCCACCACCCATCAGGCTTTCTGATTCCCTTACCTCCTTCAAACGCTCCCTCAAAACCCACTTTTTTTGACTAGCCTATCCCTCCTTCTAACCTCTTTTGATCCTCCTATCCTGCATCCGTTCCCCTCCGTTCCTACTTATCCTGTTGTTTTTCGTTCGTCCACCCACCTGTTTTTAGTATGTTAACTCTTATGAGTAGGGTCCTCCTGCCTCACGTACTCACCCTACCTCTTTACCTCACCTGTCCTGTTCTTCCCTTCCTCTACTTCATCTTCAGTCTCCTCGACAATTTTGACACCTACTTCTGAACTGAAGCTGATTTTATTTCTACCAGCTATACCCCTATTTATACTGTATTTTTCAACACACCCTGTACGTTACCTTGTCATTTGTTTTTTGTTTGCTATGTACGGCGCTGCGGACACTTTGCGGCGCCTTATAAATAAATGTACTACTACTACTAGGCTTCCCTTTTCTCTTGTGCAACCCCATTGTAAAAAAATAAAACACTTTACGCGATGCCTGCAGAGTAGACACTGTGAGAAATCGCACAATGTTTGCTTACATTATGCGACTCCTCCCCTGAATAGCGCCATTGGCCATCTATTGGCCAATCGGGAGGCAGCCAATATCGCTATTCGGGGAGGAAGAGCTGTAGAATGTAAACAAACATCTTTGTGTAATAAACTTTTATTATTCTGGTGTAGTTGTGTGTTTATTTGCCTTTTGGTTCTGCTGTGGAACTAAGAGTCCCAGCAAGCCCATTAATGGGCGCATGCTGGGACTTGTGGTTATCCAAGTCCCAGTATGCAGCCCAGGCTTGCTGGGACTCTTAAGGCCCGTACACACACAAAGATGTGTCACCAACGACACATCGTTAACTACCACCGTTCATTTTCACCCATGAAGGGAAAATGAATGACCTCAGCATTGCAGGTGATCGCTGGTGCATGACGGATGACAAACGATCACAAACAATGCAGGTCCTTTTCTATAAAAAAAGAAACAATGTTAACGACCATAGCCAAATTGACCTGCATGCATGGACGATGGCTATGGTCTTTAACGACCCATGGATACGCGCATCGTTGGTAGTCGTCCATCATTCACCTCCTAAACGACCCTGAACAAAGTAGTTCTGGGTTGTTCAGGAGGTAATTTATAATGGGGTCGTTCATCATCATAAGAAGACATCATAGTGTGTGTATGGGCCTTTAGTTCTGCAGCAGAACCCAAAAGGTTTTTCTTTCTTTTATGTAAAAGCCCACCTCTCAATAGCACCGGGGAAAGCCCCGTTATTCAGCCGGGCAGGTGTAAACCCTGGAGGGGGATCCCTTCATCAAGGGGGGTCCCCACTTCCCCGGGGTCCCAGCCCGTGCTAACCGGTCAGGGGTTGAATGCTTGTATAAAAAGTATCCACCTGGCTTTGGTATTACCTTGCTGGCAGGTTGGGCCTGGTGCTAGTTATTAAAATATGGGGGCAGGGCCGGCGCCACCACTAGGCAGCCTTAGGCATTTGCCTGGGGCTCCAGCCACTGGAGGGCGGAGGTTTTGAGCAAGTCACCCCCCTGGATCCAGGTGAGCGTGCCCGCACATATCCCCAACCCCCCACCTCCCCCTTTGGAGCCCGCAGCTGTATTCCCCCGAGCAGGTCGGCCGCCGCATCCAATCCCCCCGTGCAGCCCGCGGCCGTATCCCCCTAAGAGCAGATCAGTGGCCGCATCCAACCCTCTCCCCCCACAGCAGATTGTGGGGGCATCCAAACTCACCACCGTGGAGCGGGTGACTGGCTGCACATCACCCCCGTGGAGCCTGCGAATGGAGCAGGGTGGCAGTTGGGCAGCAGGGCGCAATGACCCCCTCCGTGGAACGGGAGACAGGTTGGCCACACATCCCCCCTGTGCAATCCCCTCCCCCTTGGAGCGCGTGTGCGGCAGGGCACGCACCCTCCCGCTCCGTCTGGGTGCTGAAAGCACTCACATCAGCCCTGTATGGGGGACCTCTATTTGTTTTGTCCCCTGTATTTTGGGAACCAAGACTGGCCCTTAAGCCTGGGTCTGTTTTTAAAAAATCCTCTTTGAGCCCGGGGCTGGTTATGACCATGGGGTGGGGGGACCCTACACCGGGTGTTTTAATTATTTATTTATTTTATCTATTTTTACACATTGAATCCTGCATGGATCTGACTGATCCGTGCAGGCTAAAATTTTAGAGGCCATATATTGCATACCGCCGTTTAGTAAATTAGGAATCGCCCCTGGATGGTATTCAATTGTTTTTCACCAGCATTTCAGCTCACTATCCCTGGAGATGTTGAGCTGAAATGTGCAAATGCATCATTAAACCTGTCCACTATGAGCGCGATATGCGCAAGAAAATAGTTCAATTGAAAATTGCCCTACAATCTCCCATCATTTTAGATGGAAGTTTGAAAGCAAAATAACAATTGAATGCCACCCACTGTGTCTTAAGGTGCCCACAGACGCATCAATTTTACTGTGCTATGCGTTTTTGACTGTACAATGGTTCTATACAATTTTTCTTCCAGCTTGCGATGCGATGTGCACTTGGATGCAAGCGATGCGATGAACCCATGTTTGTACTGTTAATTTTCAGATGTAGTCTAAAAAGTACGTGCAGCACATACTTTTTTAGACATACAATATCGGGCTCCCGGGAATGCGCATCGCATCGCACAAGCCCATAAACACCACCCGATAATTGTACATAAGATGCGTTTTGTACTTAAAAAGTACAAAACGCATTCGATAATTGAGTCGTCTGTGGGCACCTTTAAAGCTGAACCAGCTTCATTCATATAAGAAATGTTGACTATTGTGTTAGTGTATAGTTTTGTGTATTGATAATTTCTAAAGGAAAGATTCTAGCTAATCTATTAAAGTGGATCCTGACTGAGTCATTCTTTGTTTGGATTAAGGGGAGATCGTGACTATACTTACCTCTATGTCAGTGGTCAGGGAACTCTGTCCTCATTACCCCACGCAGTGCATGTTTTGCAGGTCTCCTCACAGAATCACAAGTGAAATAATTAACTCCACCTGCGGACCTTATAAAATGTGTCTGTGAGTAATTAGTACACCTGTGCACCTGCTGGGTTACCAGCAAAACATGCACTGTGTGGGGTAATGAGGGCCGAGTTCCCTGACCACTGTTCTATGTCATGGTATGCTTTTGCAGAGAGTGTTTGAACATTCACATCAGTCCCTGCCCCAGTGGAGCTTACAATCTATATTCCCTATAACTGGTACATGCACATACATTCTAGGGTTATTTTGTTGGGAGCCAATTAACCTACCAGTATATTTTTGGATTGTGGGAGGAAACCCACACAAGCACAGGGAGAATATACAAACTCTGCACAGACTTTCTGGCATTTTAGATTACATCTCTATTAAGTGTGAGCTAATACAAGAGAGATTTCCATGATATTGTGAAATGCATTAGACTTCAAGGATCACCCCATGAATGTATATTTGAATTATGTGCTTAGAGGGTTTGTGTTGCATTACTTCAAGATGTACTTGTGGATTATCACGGCTCCCATCGCATGCCATCGCGTGCTATATATAGTGGCATGCGATGGCATGCGATTGGATGCGATTTTTGCAGTTTTTTACCGTTTTTTTACAAAATCGCATGCGATCGCATATCATACATTTTTTTTACAGAAAAGCATCCAAATGCATTGAAATTAGTATCAAACATGTTCAATGGCCCCCAAATGTCATTTTTGAGGCTGTACCACCCCCACTATCAACGCAAACCCGAAGTGTGGCGAGCGCAGCGAGCGCGCGAGGGGCGGCGGTACGCGTCTTACAACCTTTTCATACCCCCACTATCCACGTCGGCGTGGAGTTGAGAATAGAAAGTGTGGCGAGCGCAGCGAGCCACCGAGCCCGAAGCGTGGCGAGCGGACGCGGACACCTGTGAAGCCCGCGAGGGGACGCGTATACCTGTGAAGGTATCCGATGCGATGCAATTTTTTCCCGTGCGATGGCCATCGTGGGAGCCGTGATACTCCACAAGTACCCTTCAAGAGCTACAACAGACATAGAAAAACACATCTGTAACTTACTGATAATGATTAACAGTATTGTAAGGAATATACATTAGTATTGACATTGTTAGAAAACCATGCTGAAACCTTCCTGACACATATACTAAAGACTCCATTTTGAAAGTTTTTCATTAAGTAGCCATTGAAAACTAGATGCAGTTGTGCTGGTATCTATTAGAACCAGTTGTTCTATCCCCTTGAGTTCCAATTAAGTCCTTAAGCATCAAATGATATGTTAATTTGCTGCAAAAAATCCTCATTAGATGTTAATTGCTCACATAATTGTGAAATAATTAGATTTGATTTGCATATTTGCAAAAAAGGTGCAGAGATCTGATGATGAATTATTATATAGTGAAATAATTATAAAAAATTATTAATATTTTGGAAAATGTTTAATATGAAACAAAAAAATAATGCGTGCCATGTAATACTTTGTCTATATTATTCATTTTGCATTATTGTTTTATAAATTGAAAAATATATTAATTTCTGTTACTACAACTAAAATTTATGAATGCACGGCTCTAGTTTATCACTGTTAACAAGAATCAGCAGTAGCTCTTTCGCTTTCTACAATATCTTTTTTCACTTGATTTTTCTTCAAAAGAAATACAAAAAAGTAAAGCTGGCACTATACAGTCCTTACAATTCTATCCTACCTCTCTGTTCATGCTCCGGGCAACAATATCCATCTCTAGTTTATCTATGAACATGGACATGGACATTCTGTATTCAGATAGTTGATGCTAAAGCTCGTTTACTAAGATGGGAGTTCTATAGAAGATGGGACGATGCCCTAGGGTGACCAACTCATCCCTTTAATCCGGGACACATATTAATTACACAGGTTCTGTGGCAGTTTAAAACCAGGTGAAATGGAGTCTTGAGGTGTGGCAGTTTAAAACCAGCCACAGAACCTGTGTAATTAATATTTGTCTCTGATTAAAGGGATGAGTTGTTCACCCTATGATGCCCATAGCAACCAATCAGATTCTATCTATTATCTTCTAGAATGTGCTAAATAAATAAGAAGTACCATCAGATTGGTTACTGTGGGCAACATCCCATGTTCAATAGAACTTTCATTTTTGTAAATTTACCCCTTAGTGTGGTACCCCTTCTGACTGCCTGCACATACTTTAGTAAAAGCTATCATCTGCACCAGAATGTTCACAAAAGTCTAAATGTGATTAGAAAATTGCTAAAATCATTTTTAGTTAAAATCCTGTTAATCTCCCTCCCGAGGACTGGACAACCTGCCTACTGCTGTGGTACAGTGGTGTGCACTCTCCTGACCGATTCCGAAGGGTTTGCCTGTGTGTAACAACCTGAACTGGAGCCTTGGTAGAGCGGAGCGTACGACTGGTACAGGGCCACACCACTGGAACTTCTCCTGCTGTGTACACGGCAGATGCCCCAGATCTCTGGCCAGAGGAGGCTGCCGGGGGCACTGTCGGGACACCCTGTGGAGTGTTACCCTCACATAAGAAATTAACTAATAGCCTTGCGGCTAGGAGTTTTACGGGCGCATAATAGGGTGGTTGGTCAAGCAGCTCCTACTAGGGGGTGTCACGCCTATAGAAAGTACAAAAAAACTAAAATATATAGGTGGAGCACTAAAAATAAATTGATGGTTAACTCAATTAATAATAATATTTATTAAATACTGTGCCTTTAAGCACTGGGTATATGAGTAAAAAACACACATATATCAATCAATATTCACAATTGTGTACAATACAATATAAAATTAAAAATAAAATGCAATGTAAAAAGAATAGAATGGGTTTGATTCTTATTGGTCTGGAGTCCCGCTTTGGATTCCTTTTGGCAAGGAGGTGGTTAATAGATTAGGGTTCTTAGGGTTAGTCCATCAGAAAGCTAAATGAAAAAAATATCCAACTTACACTTCTTTATCATTTTTTAATACTGTTATTTCAATTATATTTTTATTATTATTCTTTCTTGTATTATTACTATTATTTTTTATTATTATTAATTGTATTTTATTTTATCTTATCTTACTATTTAGCATTATCTTCCATTATTATTTATATTATTATTTATTATTATTATTTTTTATTATTATTTTTTATTTTTGCTGCTTCACAAAATTGATATTTAAATGAGAAGCATCAACTGATCCATCCCTCGGGAAAACGAGGAACTGATAACAATATATATACAAGTGAAAATATTTGTCAATCAAAAAGTACTACTACTACTACTAGCAGGAGAGCTGACTAGTGACCACATTCCTCTTTCTCCATACATCTACCAATCCCATCTCTGGCACAAGTCGCGAGAAAGGAGTAGAGGAGGGGATTTGTGCTTTATATATTGCTCGCTCTCTCCTTCTATCCATGTTCATGTCCATAACATTATTAACGTCTATACATATTGCAGGAGTCATTTGTGAATTAGCTATAAATTTGACTGCTTGACGTAGAACTTCATTAGTGTATGGAGGAGGAACGTATAGAGCTAGTATATGCACTAATTTCCAATTAACATGTGCACGAAGAAAAACATATCTGACATATATATCTATCTCACTCTGTTCCACATGGAATTGTACGGTCTTCCTAACCATTACAGATACCCCTCTTGCATTACTAGGGAACGTAGAATGTAACACATGACTGATCCAGGGTTTTTTTAAGCGACAATACCTTGCTACCAAACATATGCATTTCAAACAAACATATTATACTGTATCTGCACAATTTTTTTTTACCTGCGACAAAACTATTGACCTCTTAATTCTATCGATACCCCCTAACATTCCAACCAACCAGGTGGATTTCTCTGGAGCCATTAATCATTTAAAGCAAATAACATTAATGGGGTAAAATACATATTAAACAAAGACATACTGTATATGGGGGTAAAAGACATATTAAACAACCATACTTTTCCCGAGCATAGTAGTCTCGCATTTTTACAGTAACACCATTATTTGCATACTTCAGTAGACGTTTTCTTATCTGGCTTGGATTTATACGTGGTATACTCCACATGAGAACATTTAAACATAAAAATAATGATGGCACATAGAATAAAAATAAATTAAACCCCCCCGGTATTTGTGTAATAGCACAGCGCACGTTACATAGTTAGCGTAGCGTCCCTGTCAGAATCAACGTAGTGTTCGAGCAGCCAGCGTAGTTAGCGTAGTCAGTATGAGGTAGCGTAGTGTTTCCGCAGCCAGCATAGTCAGCGTCCCTGTCAGATTCAGTGTAGTGTTCCCGCAGCCAGCGTAGTCAGTCATCGCTACGCAGTTACCGTAGTCAGTCAGAGGTTGAGGTGAAGTGACTGCATTATTTCTGACGCTGTTAATTAGGAATGGCTGCAGAACCACTCAGCATGTTTAACCTGCCGCAGACAGAGGAGTTGGTGGCTTTTTTTCAGCAGCACCATTTGCTGCCACTGACACAAGCCTGTGTTAATGGACACCCCATATGCTTGAGTATGAAGAAGTGCATGTGGCGCTGCCACATTAAAACCTGCCGTAAGAAGGTCAGTCGCATACCATTTCTTACTTCATCCATTTTATTTATTCATGGGCGGAAGAGCTCACAAGCATATCTTTTTGTGAGCGACAACTAAAGTTGTTGAATAAAACCATCGTGCTGTACAATAACCTTATCTGGGAGGCCTGCACTGTGGACTTAATGTCGCAGCCCCAATGCCGGATTGATGGTCTGGGAAAATAGTGGAGGTGGATGAGAGTCTGTTTGTACAGAGGAAAAGTCATGTCGGACGAGTGCTGCCTCAATAGTGGCTGTTTGGAGGCATTTCCAGAGACACCGGTTTCATAACGCCTGTGGAAAGATGTGACGCCAGCAGCCTGATGTCCGCCATCAAAAAATATATAGCATCGGGGACAACTATATATTCAGATTGCTGGAGTCTATATATCACCGAATAGCTGGAGCAGATAACCGCTATAATTTTGTTGATCCGGACACTGGGGTTCATACCCAAAACATTGAACGCCTTTGGGGATTATGTAAGACACATAACAAACGTCAAAGAGAATCTGGACTCCTATCTCCAGGAATTCATTTGGCAAAAAACTGTAGGCACAGAAAACGCTTTCCAGCATATTCATTATGCCCTGACTCTGCTACCAAAGGCTGACAAAGCAGACGACACAGATGCAGAGACAACTGCATCAACTTCAGCTGCAGTTTCTGCAGAATCAGAAGAACAACTGTTTCATTATTTTCTTTGTTCTTGATAATTTGATATTATTTTGCTTTGTTAAGTTGCTTTTTCTTCTTTATTATTAACTAAAATCCAGTTACCAGTTAACACGTCATCATTACTGTCTCAGATGTATAATATGGCAGGTGTGAATGTGTTCCTGAAACACCCCCACTATCCACGCCAGCCCAAAACATAGCGAGCGGACGCGTTACGTGTCCCCCTGACCTGTTCATACCCCCACTATCCACGTTGGCGTGGAGTAGATGTAATAAAGTGTGGCGAGCGCAGTGAGCCACCGAGCCCGAAGCGTGGCGAAGGGATGCGAATTTCCTCGTCCACTCGCGGGGCTCGCTATGCTCGCCACGCTTCGGGCTCGGTGTCTCGCTGCACTCGCCACACTTCTCAAATCAACTCCACACCGACGTGTATAGTGGGGGTATGAACAGGTCGGGGGGATGCGGAACGCATGCGCTCGCCATGCTTTGGGCTGGCGTGGATAGTGTGGGTTTGAAAAGGAGGTGTTTGTGCCAGTATGTAACATTATGGGCCATTGCCCTAACCAGTCCATTTGTTTATTATACGTACATGGGTAGGTGGGAGGATGGGGAGTTGTTTCACATAGTGTACTGTAGGTTAGTGTAAATAAGGCTTGGCCATACTAAATATTTCTTATTCATGTCTTCATTGTTTTATTTTTTTGCGTGCTTTTCACATATTTTGGATTTCTATTATATTGTTATATATGTCCATTGCCCTAGTCAGTCCATTTAGTTGCTACTTTACAAAAATAAAAAATTAGAATATGCTATCCTGTTTGTCATCTGAAGGTTTGCTCTAACTAAATATTACAAGTTCACTGCCCCAGTTGGTCCATATAGCTAATATTCTTTTCATTGGGTGGGTGGGGTGGGGGTAGGGGGTTAAATAGATTGGTTTAGATTAGCTATGATATAGATGTTTCTATCCTGATGATGATGGGGGTATTACATTAATCGTAAAGACCACTAGTTTTCTCACTACTTTAAGTCTTATCCAAGTGGATGGGGAGGGAAGGGATAATTAGGTTAGAATATTTTAAGGGGAGTTATGGGGATCCAGGTATGCCTTAGTTGGGGGGTGAGGTTATACAGGGTGGGGGGTTGGCCCTCTCCTTGTGGGGGTGGGGAGTAGTTAGATAGTTTAGATATATAGGTTAGGGGAGTATATTTTAAGGCATGGGTCTTTAACCTGTGGCCCTTCAGATGTTGTGAAACTACATGTTCCAACATGCATTGCCACATTTTTTCTTATAAGAGCATGCCAAATAACCTCAGGGCATGCTGGGACATGTAGTTCCACAACATCTAGAGGGGCACAGGTCAAAGACCTGTGTTTTAAGGGATACAAGTATGCTTGAGTTGGGGGTAGGTTATACAGGGTGAGGGATCATGGGATGGGTTTATATTATGAGGTGTTTATATTTTGTTTCTTCATTCTGCTCTATTTACTCTGTTATGATTTGATATACAGCTTGCGATTCTACCTCTATTGTTATTTAGAGTGTCCTGAATGTGTTTCTGCACACACACGACGGTACTCTTTACCTAGAAGGGCGCCAACGATCAAAATCGTGGTCATCGCGGGTAAAAATCGCGGTGATCGCGGTAATCGCGGGCATCGCGGGTAAAATTGGATGGTCGCGATGCCCGCGATGACCGCGATCACCGCGATTTTCCCATAGGGAACAATGTTAAAAAAGCTGATTGACCGCGATTTCACTGTTAAATGGCTCAATTGACCCGATTTGGCCATATTAACCCTGAATTAGGCCCAATTAACCCTTAAATGTCCCCCCCAATTTTTGACGCCACCCCACGATCCACCTTTCTGCCCCCCTCCCCAAACACTGCTGTCACTCTGATTGTGGAGTAGGGTGATATACGATTGCAGCAGCAGGGGTAGGACGCCAAACACATCTGAATGTGGTGGCCGGCACCTCCTCACTGCTGCACTAAAGGTGGGGACCCACGCTCGCCGGGGCCCCACCTTAAGTGTCCTGTGCTGTGCTTCCCACATCTGATGTTCTGCCCACTTCCAGCTGGAGGCTGCGAGCCGCTTGAAATGACAGCATGGGCCACAATTGGCCCCCGGGCCTGACTTTGGACATGCCTGAGATAAGTGAACAAATAGTCCTTATTGCAATCTTCAAAATTGTTTTCTCAGCATACAATATCACATTATATAAATATATTTCTATATATACACACACCTGATACTACCTTCACTGATGGTGTATACCTCATTTTTTTGTATTGCTTTTCTGTTTTTCCTTTTTCCATTCTTTTGTATATTCTCTGTGTGTTTTGTATTTGTTCACTACATGTATGTTGTCTCAGGGGCTATCTGAATTACCCATGAACCCTGAAATGACACTCAAGCCTTTTATAGTGTTACCCACATATTTCTTCAAGCTCCTGCGTGCGGGGTTAAGGTAACAGCGGTCCCACTGTCTGCCCCATGTATATTGCATGCTATGAGTTTGTTTTTCTATTTGTGCTTTTTTATGCATGGCTAATATTGAAATGCTTCTATGCTTCTGGTGCCCGGCCGGTTACCTGGGTAATGGCTGACACGTTTACTGCTCATGTCTGCTGCCGAGCGACCACTTCCTGTTATCTTTTGGTTACTTTTACTACATCCTTGTTGTTTCCAATCCTCCAGTGGCTCTGAGCCCGGGCCAGCGATGCATGGCAGGTGAGTGTCATTTTATTGATTGCATTTGTGGATATTTCAGTACACTTGTGTGCAGTCAGTATTGCCCATGACTATGGTGTGATAGCACACAGCAAAACAGCTGTCAGCGCTGTTCTGGCCCATTGTCACCTCTGACCCAGCATTAAGTGTTGAAGGAACACCGCTTGATGCCCAGTTCCAGAAGGAGTTGCAATTTAAAGGATTGTTTAGTAAAAACTGACGTGACTGGTTTGGGAACTACCAAGTCTAAAACCAATTTCCTGATGAAGAAAAAAGGCTGTCATAAATGCCTAGGGTGCACCACCTGCAGCTATATGTTAAAAGGAGACTCTATTGCCCACCCATATACAGGCAAGAAGTTCCAGATCAACAAGCCCCTTACGTGTTCCTCTAGATTCGTAGTCTATGCTCTGTTTTGCCCATGTGACCTGTGCTATGTGGGCAAGACAGTTCAAAGAACGGATGGCGAATCATCGCTCTGCCATTAAGGCAGCATTGCTCAGTGGGACCAGTGAGCAACCGGTGGCCTGCCATTTTGCGCAAAAACAGCATGGGTTGACCACAATTCCACACAAGGTCATTGATCAAGTAGCACCATTGCCCAGATGGGGAAACAGAGGCCAGGCACTCCTTCAACTGGAAGCCAAATGATCATCTGTCTGGACACAGTACAGCCCAAAGGACTGAATGAATCCCTTTGGTTGGGTTGATTTATTTGAATAATGGCGAAGATGAGAGTTGAAAACCATAGATTTTTTCAGATCCATCTAGATGTATTGTAGATTTTTAACATCATGCTATTCACGTGTGTATGTGTATGTAGACACACAGCCATGGCCTTATTTGGAAATCATTATCCATGATATTGTGGTTATCAGTGGTCTTTGAAGTGTTTATTAGATAGTCTTGAAAATCATATTTCACAGTAGGTCATTCACTATAACAATTCTTGATCTTAGCCTTTGGCTTTAAAACAGCATCACTAGTAGCATGGTGCTGCAGCAAGACACCGCCCATGGCACTGTTAATTTTTTGTAACTACAGTATATTCAGCACTTTATTAGATAGAATAAAAACTTTTTCCCCTTGTGCACACTAGATACTAACACACCATGCACTAGGGGAGTTCACAGTGCACTGTAGCAAGCTGCTCTACAATCATTGTCACTTTCCTTTTCTAAGAAAAATGTACACAGTCCCTGCAGGTCAGGGTCATAATATTTGCAGAGCACAATCACAAAATATAAAAGCTATACCTAGAATCATAGATTATGCTTAAGTTTTAAAGGAAGAAGCACTTCATTGTTTTTGTTGTCATTGTCTCCTAGGCAACCGCACACCTAAGCCTTTAGAGGCAGTACATGGCGTCTCAGCTGCCAGCGGTACTTCTGGTGACGTCACCAGTTCCGGTGAGAGTGGACGGGGACACAGCGGGACGTTTGGTTTTAAGCTATTTATGCACTGTATTGTTATTTCACTGTTTCTAAAACGTTTCAAAAATATTAAAAACTTTTTGAGGTACTTAGCTCGCTATAAGTGTTAATTTCAAAGTCCTTTCTTGGTTCTGAACTAAAGAACAGGGTCTTAGTCCAAAGCTTGCTGGATTAGAGGATGGGTGGAGGGGTCCCAATGCATTTCGTCCAGCTGTGGACTTCTTCAAGCTTGAAATATGATATTGAGGGCAGACAGTTACCATCACCCAGCCACAATACGGAGTCTTCCATACTCTCAGTACCTGAGAGCAAAGCGGATCACTAGCGATCCTATGGCAGTTCAAAGCACCTTAGATACAATGACCGCTAAATTTAAAGTACGGGGCTACCCAGACAGTATTCTGGAAGGAGCACGTAGTAAGGTGGCAGAGGTTTCCAGAGAACAAGCTTTGGTAAATCCCATGAGGACTGCAGAAAAAAAGACATGGTGAACAGTTTCACTGGATACAAATCAACACAAGAGCACAAAAGGATATTAGCTATTGGAGCAGAAAACTTTGGCCAGTAATACAAAATTATAGTGATTTGACGAAAAAAATCTAAAATCATGCCTTGCTACAAAAAAGGAAAGAGCATTAGAGATTGGCTAGTGCATACAGATGTGAGTGAGCATGTTACAACAGATAGAAGGGTGAACCTGGTTGCTACAAGTGTGTCAGGTGCATGACTTGCCAACATATTATAGCAACTAAATTATTTTTTCATCCTCACTCAGGCAAGAAGTATCTAATTAAACATGCTTTAACTTGTAGTACATCATTTATTGTGTATATGGTGAAATGCCCTTGTGCTTGTGCTACATTGGCAAAACCATCCGGCCCTTTAAGGAGCAGATGGCTATGCACCGCACAACAATTTGAGCAGCTCTTGCAGGAAAACCTTAAGACCAGCCTCTAGCAAGGCACTTCCTTGAAATGAAACACAACAACTCTAATTTTAAACATGTCATTATTGACCATGTACCAGAAAATAAAAGACGTGGTGATAGGCACAAAAGCCTCTTATGCCTGGAATCCAAGTGGATTTATCTGCTAGATACAGTCAAACCTAAAGGGCTGAATGATCAATTAAATATGATTTTTTTTCTGAGATAAATTTAATAGATTTACTGGACCTGATAAGTTTTGATTGCCCATAAATATAATGATTACCATGATATGTATGCCATGTCTTTAATATGATCCATATATGTATTGCTTTATTAGTATAGATTGTTGCGCTATGTTTTAGTAACTTTATTTATTAGTAAGTGTATTTGTATGTTATTATGCTTTTCACTTATGTTGAAACTGATCTGTAGTGGTGGTCATTTTCAGTTGGTTTACTGTTTAATGCCTTTGCCTTTCAGATCTAAGTGCCGCGTCTCCATCTGCGGGGATAGCCGGAAGTGGGAACTTACTGTCAGCACACATACTGGGAGCGGTGGCAGTGGGGCACTTGTTTATCTTCAAATGCATTTAAGGTGAGCACTGTACTTTATGTTTTTTATGTGTTTCCTGACAAAGAGCTAATAAAAGAGCCTGAAAGCTTGCAGTTTCTGTGATGTTAAGCCTGTTATTTACAAGTCCATGGGTGCCCGCATTTGGAGTGTGTATATGTGAAGTTTTGCTAGAGCACCACGGCAGCTGCATGGATGGAGGTACAATATCAGGGTCACTGGGTGCTGAGGGAGTAGGGCGTCCATCAATTTCCGCGAGATCACATTTTTATCCACTGCTGCTTGTAATGTCTCTTGTAGTTGCTTCTTGTAGATGGATGTTGAATCCTCACACAACAAGCTTTATGTAGAATGGTCCTGGAGGTGTTGCATCACCTGAAGATGGTATTTGGTGCTATCCTGGATCACCAAGGCACCCCCCTTATCAGCACTACGAAAAGTGAGTGCTTTATTATTGGCCAGTCTGTCCAAACAATCTCGATCTTCTTTGGAGAAGTTCATGATGGGTCTACTTGCTGTTTGCTGTAATGTATTTATGTCCTCATTTAATAGCCTAATAAACGTTTTCACAGATGGGTTAAAGCCTTGAGGATCGAAGTTGGTCTTGTGCTGCCATAGGTCCAGTCCTATGGTGCAGTGCTGCCTAGTGCTAGTGTCCTGTGCTGCCTAAAGCTGACATAAGTCCATTGGTGCTGCTGTATAAGTCCAGTCTGGTGATACTGCTAAATACTTCCAGTCCAGTGATGCTGCTGCATATGTCCAACAGTTGTTTGCAATGAAGACGAAGAACAACAGCAGTCATCCAATGGCAAAGTTAATAACTGATGCCTTGACAGCTATGTTGGTGTTAGACGTGTGTCTGGTATCCGCCATTAGTGAAGTGTGATTTAGACGATTGATGGAGGTAGTGTGTCCCAGCTACCAAGTCTAGATTCGACTTCATTAGGCAGGCAATATCCAGGATGTACACAGAACTCACAGAAGTCTGAAAAAGTGTCCTCAGTGCCCTGAAAAATGCAGTTGTACCCAATGTCCACTTTACCATGGACATGTGGACAGCCCACTGGGTCGATACATCACCTTCTGCAGTAACAGCATATGACATTGGCAAAGAAGTGGTGATGCACAGTGGAGATTGATTTTAATGTTGTGGAAGGTTCTCCAACCGTTTGAACTTGCTGCATGCAAAGTCTTATCAGACACTGTCAGCTTGTGTCAGGTCATTCCCCTGATCAGGCTGTTGCAGAAGTAGCTGGGGAAAGTGAAGGTGGAGCTAAAGCATGCCGATACCACAATGTATGTATGTACATGTAGGTGTAGTGGATGAAGTTCTTCATAGGCTTTGCCAGGATATGAGGGTGGTCAGTCTGTTAAGAGCACTACATATTGGCCACCATGCTCAATTCTCAGTTTAAAGCCTACCGTATATTGTGTCTCCATTTCCAGCGGACACAATACTACAGCAGTGCAAAGACCTGCTGGTCAGGAGATTGTCATCTGAAGCAGAACATAACACGGCAACAGCTCCTCCTTCATTTTCTCCCACAACTGTGGCTTTGAGGAAACAACCCATATTTCCAAACCAACATGATTGCAGTGATGCAGGGCAGGCAGGAGCAAGTTTGGACATCTGGTCCGAACTTAAGGAACTGCCAAGGATTGCTGACATTGTCTACTGTCACTGCATACGATGCTGTTACCATCGGTGGTGGAGGATTACATTGGTGACAGCATCCAAGTAGGCAAGTCCATACCTGTACTGGCAGGAAAAAGAGACTCTATTTTACCTGAGTTGTCCCCCCTACAGTGTGTACTCCGAAAGAGTTTTTAGTGCAGCCGGGAATCTGGTCAGCGAGCATCGTAGGAGGTTGCTTCTGCAAAAGTGGAGATAATGTTCATCAAAATAAATTGTCAATCCTCCAACAAAGACCAGAGGGATCTGGAATGGTCGATTGCAGTGGAGACAAATTGATAATCTGTGAGGATGAGGATGCACACATTGATGGGGGTGAGGAATCGGAGGATGAGGATGACATCTTGCCTCTGTAGAGCCAGTTTGTACACCAAGAGATTAATTGCTTCTTTTTTTTTGGGGGGGGGGGGGGGGCAAACAAACCAATCATTTTGTGGCAGACCCTGTCACTGAAATTATTGGTTTGTTAAAGACAGTGTGCATATCCTGTTTACTATACAACATAAGGGCAAATCCATCTTGCACCTTTTCTTTTTTCTTTGTAGTACTGTATGTGCTCTTTGGTGCCTAGAATTTCAAACTGCCAGCCTTTCTGGCACTCCTAGATGTGCCAGGTGTTTGTGCCACTTCTGTCTCTTAGCATAGTCATCCAGCTACGTCGGTGCAACCTTTTGGCCTAGAAATAACATTGGGCCTTATTTTGGTTCATTCTTTCTGACAAAATCCTTCTTAGATGGGCAAAACCATGTGCACTGCAGGTGGGGCAGGTGTTACTTGTGCAGAGAGAATTAGATTTGGGTGGGGTTTTACTTCAAAGTGAGATCTATATTGTAGTGTAAAAATAATGCAGTCAGTATTTTCCCTGCACAGAAACAAAATTACTCACCCAAATCTAATTCTCTCTGCACATGTTACATCTGCCCCCCCCCCCTGCAGTGCACATGGTTTTGTCCATCTAAGAAGGATTTTGTCAGAAAGAATGAACCAAAATAAGGCCCATTGTGAGGTGTGAAGTGTTCAGAATAGACTGGAAATGAGTGGAAATTGATGTTCTTGTAGGTTAATAATAGTGTAGAAGCAAAACAAATACAAAATTCTGTGACTAGCAGTTTTTACAGTTTAAAAAAAAAACAATCCAAATCCAAAACACAAAACACAGAAGAATAGTGTTTCAAAACAGATCCAGATCCAAAACAGGGCTGGAGATGCAGACCCAAAACACGAAAAGTGGCTGGTGCACTTGCCTAGTATATATTTGGAGTACTTGTTGCTTCAGATGCAAACGTATTTGCTATTTTTTATTTGCTCTCAAATCACAATCAGCTGCTTTAATGCACGACTAATTATTGCCTATTTCCCAGACACACCTCCAGATCAGACACATACTCTACAGTACTTTATTCAACTTATGAGCCTGATCATTATCTTTCAGGAAAGAAACACTAAACAGCAGTAGGTGAAAATCAATATAGAGTTGTTGAAAAATACAAGAAAACAATAGAAAAACTAAGACCAGATCTGCAGTATTTGTTCTCTGTTCAGAAAACATTTCCCTGTTCATAACATTTTGTTCAAAAACATTTTCATAACATTTTGTTCTAAACAGGCAGGAAAAAAATCGTGAAGTCAAGTTTTTGGCTTGCTCTACTTTGTTATGAGAAATATATATATTGGAGAACGTGTGCTATACAAATATAACTTACTTAGAGTACTTTTAAGCTAAAGTCCTTGTTAGGTAGAAAATATATTTTTGAATGTAGGTATCTCATATATTCGATTCTTAAATAAGATGCAAAAATGCATCACAGTGAAGAGATGTTAAAGACCAATATTATCAATCCTTTTTTCCAACTGTCAGAACATTTCCATCAGTATTCAATCGCTGACTGTATTCTCTCGACAATGCAGATTGAACTTTTTAAAAATTTGAATCTGCATAAGGAAAAAGCGGGATGAAAATGCCCGAGATTAAATATGTGTGCCGATTTTTTACTGTCTGAAATATCGGCACACATTGAATACTCCCCTTCCATATGTCTCTTGTGTTTTGACTTACACAAATATGATGTACTGTCTCTATTGCATCTAATTATATATGCATATATATTTTATGTGTTGGAGGTATTTATTTTATAACATACAAAAACAAATACATACAATAAACAATAAATAAGAAAAAGAAAAAACAGGTGTACAAATAAATAAAGCAATTACAGTATGTCACACATCAAGCAATGACTCCTATTACATTATTAGTATAGGCATTTAACAGGGTAAATGTGGAATAGCGTGCGTGTACAAAAGTTAAAATATATAGCGACAGAATACAGAATCTAGATGCTATAGTGTAGAGGAAATCCAACCATTTTGACCACACTGTCGATTATTTTGCATCTGATTTCCTGGCCAGGTAAGTAAATTTGTCATATAAGACTGTTTCATTGACTAGGGACACCCAAGAGAGTGTAGACGGGAAAGTTTTAGCTAGCCAAGTTCTGGCAATGCACACCATAGCCAGGGCATGGTGATCATCTACATAGCATCTAGTCGGTGGGTCCAAAATTTCCTCATCAGTGGCAGCTAATAAGCAAACCTTTGGGGCACTGCGGGTCATAGATACTTCCCATGCAAGATAATTTGCCTGGTGTGTAATAAATTCTGTGGATTATAAAGAATTGGATTTGTGGGGACTGGCAAGAGCCAACACCTAAACGTCATCTGTTATACAGTAGATCCCAAATCCGCTTCCCACACAGCCTTAAGTAGGGGTAAGTTGTAATCATGTACTGACAGTTAAATATTTGAATACAAGGTAGACACCCAATTGCTACACAACAAACCCACTAAGAGGCCCTTTACTGGCGAGTCTGTGAGCATTGAGTGACATCTCTAAACTGAGCATTAAAAGCACTTAATTAAATTTTTTGCGTGTTTCGGGCAAAAAAGTGTGATAAAGTGCGATAATGGGTGATTTTTAGTCATGAAAATGTGCGATTTTTAGGTGAGTATTCAATGCGTTTTTCTCCATGTGCAGCGAATCCTGTTTAGGATGTTGAGTGATAAGATGTGTAAGAGGCATTACAGTGTGTGCCATAATGTGTAATTGTCATTATGACAAAACATGTAATGGGCATAGCAGAGTATGGCAAGCTTTAATGGGCGTAATCCTAGTACAGTGTACAATTTTTTATAGTTTTTTCTTTGATTCCAATGTAAATTTCTAATATAATATGTGCCCTCCCAAATGAAAAAAAGTGCCCTGCCCAGTGGTCAGCACCCTGCCCTAAAAAAATCCGGTACTTGTGTAGTTTCACGGTGCCAGCATGGCGCCATGCGTCTGAGTCCCCTTGAGTCCCCTTGTCAGTATAGAAGCCTTAACTTTGTAGCACCTGTGCAGTCCATTCCCCCCTTCTTTCCCAAATATTTGTGAATGTATTGTACACTGAAGGTAAGGCTCCTTCATTCTGGCATTGGCACCCCTCCCATCTACCCTCAGGTGTTTTAAT
This sequence comes from Crinia signifera, assembly GCF_055691185.1. Lineage (NCBI taxonomy): Eukaryota > Metazoa > Chordata > Amphibia > Anura > Myobatrachidae > Crinia > Crinia signifera. The sequence continues at coordinate 349,947,856 of NC_139217.1, forward strand.
TAGCACAGGTTCCTTCATTGCTGACTGCATGTTAATATGGGCTCTATTTGAAGGTAAGACCTAGATAAATTTATATAAAGTGTTAGTATTAGAAATGTTAGGGACCCATCTAATGAAGTTCATCTGGACGCAGTGGATGGGCCCACATATTTGCGCAAATGTGTGCTAAGAACTTAAATTATACTCCATGTTAATTGTAAGAGTTATCAAAATTATTTTTACTATCAGTGTTCTTAGCACCTAGAGTGTGCATCAGTATTGTTCTTTTTTCCTGTATGGTACTAGAAGCCTTAACTTGGTAGCACCTCTCATTATGTTTAAAAATATGGTGTGCAGTCCAGTCCCCCCCTCTTTCCCATTAAGATGAATGACAAGGGGCCATTATCTTGAAAATAGGTGGATAATGATGCACAAGTGCAGAGTCATCGTAATCCCCCCCAACACCATATGCATCAAATCCCATAGACATACTGTAGCAGCCAATAAAATGCAAAACAAAAATGGAAAACATTTACCCAAAGCAAAAGTAATAACTGTCAAGAAGCTAGATTATTGAGGACTCAGAGATGATAATACTTATCCGCCAGGAGCATGTATCGGGTTGATACAGGACAGTCATTGTCCAGTGCATGCCTTGCTGACCTATGGTGGTCTAACCATGCAGCAGCCTATTTCGGGGTTTGAAAGAACTTGGGCCCTTATTCAGGTTAATTCGTTTGCATGCACACACGCACGCAGTGTTACACTTGATAACAGCACGTACGCATCTTGCAGAGTCACGCCTATAGGGCTTGCGAACTCATGCGTTCGCACCCATACTAAAAAGGGTGTGGCCTTTCATTGCATGCAATTAAAACTGCTCGCACGCGCCAACACATTTTCACACGCACACGCACCACAGTGTGCGTGCGAACATGCTCTTGTCCCTAATATATATATTGCATATGTGAGTTGACACATGTCGACTAATGTTGACAGTGCAAACATGCTACACATGGCAGAGTGAAAATGTACATAAAGGTATGTTATATAAGGGCAATTAATAAATGTGTTAAGTGCATTTGCATTTGTGGCCTACAATTCACCTTACCATAATAATTTAAATGTGTCTGCTAACACTTGTTTGGTTTTGTGATGCAAACTGAAGTGGAGCAGAGTTAAATGATTGTCACAATCAACCAATAATTGGTCACAATGGTGTTCAGGTGCTATTGATTTCCCCATTTCGCTACTGTGTTTTAAGTGTACGAATGAGCAGTTCACAAGAAGTATGCTGTGCGAAACTGAAAACCTGCTTTGAGCTTGCGAAAGTTTTGAGTTTGTGTGGGAACAATCCCTGTTGCAGTCATGCGAAAGCAAACCCACCACTCGAAGTGAACGCCCACGTGTACGCCCAGTTTTGCGCATTATACTGGACGCGCCCATACAAACGCCCACATCACGCCTACTGGCTAAACCTTCGCTCGGACAACAGAAACCGCTTGGAAGATTGAACGGTTATGTTCAGGATACATTATAAGCATTATTGTTCAGGATATATATCCTAGGCAGGGAAGATAGAAGATACTTCTGCCAGATGGTAGTTAAGTGTGACTTAGCAGGTCAGCATGGCTATCACCGTGCACTGACGAAGCTTGTCCCAAGCGAAACAGCTGTCTGCTCTGTTCTCACATACCGCATCCGGCGCCGGCTAATTCTGACGCCGTTACACAGCGCTGACCGGGACACATGCTGAGAGCTCACGGAGGATACGGAGCTCTCCTGCAACAGGTAAGCGGTGATAGCCACGCTGACCTGCTAAGTCACACTTAACTACCATCTGGCAGAAGTATCTTCTATCTTCCCTGCCTAGGATATATATCCTGAACAATAATGCTTATAATGACACTGTCTAAAATTGTATCCTGAACATAACCGTTCATTATTATACCAAGGAGGAGATTCATAAATATAAGGAGCACACTTATTTTGTCTTCAGCGTAAAAGTAATCCCCCTTGAGCAGCAATACCTATGGCAATGGAATAGGGTAATTACTGAGTTACCATAACTAAAACACAAATACGCTTTACTCCTTCGTCTGCTCTCCCACACAAACTCTGTTCAGGGATACTCTCATCACTTCAGGTGAGATTTGGCAGGACCCTGCACTGACATCTGCGCAACAGGGCACCATATATTCACATACAGTGACAGCAGACATCCCGCTCTTTAATTTAACGCCATCTTGTGGTGAGTACCGCTCACTTTCCACCAATGTCTGGACATATGGAAAGCAGCAGCCTACTAACCCACTTGATATAAGCCGTCTCTTTTATGCACCCTACCTTGGCACTCTCCTTACATTTCATATAACTAGCACTCTCATCTCTACCTTAAGGATTTCGGCTAGACCCTGCACTGACTTACCATCAACAGGGCACCTTATCCCGGGGCAGGAGACAGCAGATGCTATATTTATTATTAACCTCTATTCCATACATCTAGGCTTTCAACAAAGGTTTACTCACTGCCTCAACCCAGAACTAGGACTAGTTGGTCGAGACAGCAGCAGTGACTGTGTTCTCATGGCCTAATCAGTGTCTATTTTCACCTTTGATATATTGTTCATTGCTATCATCAGATCAAGTGGCTACCACCGCATCTCCTGTTTGCTTAGATTGAGTGGAATATTGTACCTATTAAATTTTCTGACATATACAGATTTATATTCCCAAATCATGCATGTGTACACACACCATACAATTTATTGGTTGTGACCGGATATAATTATTAATTTATCCATTTCGCTGCCAGTGCAGAATATTACTAAAGAAGTGTAACAGACCGATCTATCGTGGACCAATTCCACACAAATTTATATAGTAGTCTACCAGTGATACACTATTGCAAATCAAACAAATTTAAATTTCACGTCAGCATCCTATCGCGAGACTCTACTGAGCCTCAAGTGGTTCTAACCAATCTTTCATGTTTTGTGTAGTTTGTCTCTGTTCTTGTCCTATAACATCCTTTTAGAATATAAATATTAAAAGCTACGTTTGTAAAATTTACAATCATTACTAAGAAGTTTTTTCTTTATAAGCGTGCCCCCAAACAAAGTAGAGTACTTTTTTCTTATTTTTTCCTAAATTGAACGTTTCTTACTCTCAGGGGTGCACCTCCACATGAGTGATTTATTGTGTAATTTTTTCGCATTGTGGATCAAAAATTGGATACATTTACTATAATCATTACATCTCTCAAATTGTAAGGTGCAACTTGTGCGTGGGTTTTCCCTACATCCCCCTTCCCCATTTCTCACTTTACCATGGTCGCCAAGTCAAGCGTAATGTAGGCAAATACAGATGGATCTGCCCTCAACATTGCCGAGTGCTCGCCAGATCCCCCTAGCTGGCTAGTGCTGGCGGAGGGCAGCAATGTGCGGGCCGGCGGACGGTGATGTGTGAGCGGCTCACTCACTCGTGCCTCCCCGTCAGCAAGGCGGCAGGAAGCGGGGACAGGGTGCTTACCTGCCCGTCTCCACTCCAGGTAGAAAGGCAGGGAGCAAGCAGAACTGGGACAGGGTGGTTCCCTGCCCATCTCTACTTCAAGGAGACAGACAGAGCTTCCGACAGAACGGGGCACATGAGTGCCCCATTCTGTTGGACTTTGGCAGCTGGTGGGGGGATGGCATATTGTGATGGAATCGCCAGGAGCCACTCTAACGTGAGTGGCTCCATCTGTAAATGTTGAGCGTCCAGTAAGAATCGGGTTATATCCAGTGGGAAATACTATCAGTATCAATAGAGAAGAAGCAGGTCTAGGCATAGGACCAGTCCGAGAGGAAAGTGCAATACAGAAACAGTCCCGTGAAGTGAATCAGGGTTGTGAGTGCTGTGCAAGCATAAACCACTATGGGCTAGATGTATCAGGTTTCAAAAAGTGATAAAGTGATAAACCACCAGCCAATCAGCTTTCAACTGCTATGTTACAGGCTGGGTTTGAAAGATGACAGGTAGGAGCTGTTTCACTGTTTTTTATTTATCACTCTCCACTGTATCAGTATTGGAAGCTTGATACTGTACATCTGGCCCTATGAGTGAAGAGAAACCAGAGAGGGTATGAGAGATAATGCTGGATGCACTTTGACCCAGTATAGAACAACACAGCAGTATCCTCATAGCATACAGTTCAGAGCAGTAGTATTTCCAGTATTAGGACACCCACAGCAAGAAATAGGGGGCGATTCTCTAACACAGAAATGCGGTAAAAACCCAGTTATCTGGGTTTTACCGCATTTCTGTATGCTCTAACCCCCCCCTCCGCAGTGGCAGCAAAAGCTGGCGATGACCTGCAGAAGCCTATGGGCTTCTTACCGCAGCGCTGTTTGAGGGATCCATCACGGATCCCTCCCAGCATGCCCTGCGGCCAGCGCCGTCACTCTGCGCATGTGCAGATGCGCTCCCGGGTCACAGAGCCGGAAGTCTGGCGCCGGCACCGCATCGCAAGGGACAGCTCTTATCGCAAGAGCTGTCCCTTGCGTTAATAACCGCATATGTTACAGCATATGCCATTATTAATAATGTGATGCCCGGTGATAATGCGCAGTGGATGTTACAACATCCCGCCCATAAGCTGCCAGCATCCACAGAGGCAGAATAATGCAGGATGGAAGATATTGCCATTACACCAGTCGTGTTGTGTGGAGCTGGCATATCTTCTGAGTCCACGCTCCTTATAGAAAAGCCACACACCCCTTTTGTGGGAGCAAATGTAACTGTCACCACTGTGTCACCAAACTGTGGCCTCCAGCTGTTGTGAAACTACACATCCCAGCATGCCTTGCCATAGTTTTAGCATTCCCTAATAGCAAAACTGTGGCAAATCAAGAATGGGACTTGTAGTTTCACAACAGCTGGACATGCCTGCCCTAAGTATTCTCCCTGTCATTTTCATAAGTATCCACACCTGCAGCCAAATATCCATGTGTAGCTGTGCTTGCTCAACCTCCTTGAGTCTTTGCACTTGCAACTAGTCATTGCAACCTGTAGTAGGAATGCTGAAATGGCAAGAGAATATTCCTTCAACATCATACTTGCCGACGGAGAAGCCCGGAGAGGAGACCTGACAGCAGCATGTCAGGGGGGCAGGACAGGCAGATGTCATCAAGCCCCACCCCCATGACAGTCAAACAACGTAATTTGTGGGTCCATGAATTGGGGGAGGGGCTAAAATCATGTGAAATGATGCAATTTGTGTAATTTTTGCCCCGTCCCTTGTCGCGGACCCGCAAAACCAGTAACTTTGTGCTGCAGGGAAGGGGGTGCGGGGGCTGCCTGGCCAATGCGGGAAGATTGCCCACCTTCCCGGGGGCCTGGGAGGTGGACCCGGGTGGGGGGCCCGATTTTCGGGACCTTTCCGGCAATTCCAGTGGGGTAGGCAAGCCTGTTCAACATAAAGGCAAACCTTGTAATTATTCTCTTCTAATTCTACATACAGATGCGTTTTTCCTCCTCTAGCCTCCGTACATAATGAATTGCAGCACAGAGGGTACATGAGAGCCACTAGCTCCTGCGTGACTCAGCAAAGGGCCAAGCATCTTTTTCTTTTCCAACAATGCAACTTATTAACATCGCTATGCAAATATGACACACAAGTAAACTCTGCTAATTAAAATTATATGCAGCATGAATATATTCTTTGCCAACTGCATATAATATGCTACATTACAATGTTTTCAAGCATTTCATATGCAGATACAGCCGCATTCATACATAATATATTATTTAAATATGTGAAAAGTTCCCTAGAAACTGCATTACAAACCACTTGGTGTCACCTGACACTAACTAAATACAATTTGGTAAATGTACTAAAGTGGGACTTCTGTTGAAGATGGGATGTCGTCAATAGCAACCAAACAGATTCTATTATCTTCTAGAAGGTGCTCAATACATAAGAAGTAGAATCTGATTGGTTGCTATGGGCATCCCATCTTCAATGGAATGCTCATCTTTGTAAATTTACCCCAATATGTCAACAAAATCACCAATCAAGTCTTCACGTTCAAAAAAATACACGTTGGTATCAAGACTGGTAGGGCTGTTGCTGGGACCAATTGTGGACATTGGTTATGAATATGGATATGGGCTATCATTCTGCTACTGCCTTTTTTATCTACAACTACCATTTGGTCCAACATATTCCTATTACATGAATATTTGTAAATGTCTTAGATGTTTGTGTCTGAAACAAATACTGTAAAACTGTAGACTATGGCCCTTATTCTGATTGAGTCGGATGGCTCCGAATGCGGACGGATGGCCGATGGTTGGTGTTTGCGCATGTGTCCTTGCAGGGACTGCTCTCTGTGTCCATTCAAGGCCTGTGCTGTGGCCATCCACTCCTATGCTGCTTACACAATTGTCTTGTGTCCATCTGCCTCAGTGTTAAAACAAACACTTCCAGGAGAAAAATTCAAAGCTCATGGATTCTGGACTAGGAAATATGGATCCTACACACCTCAATCCCTGACATACAGTACTATTGTATGTTGGTGATGTCTCATAAGACAATTGGACAGATTTACCATATAACTTATTCACTAACAGACAGTACTTTACTAACTAATCTGTGTAAGTCTAATTGGATTGTAAGATTTTAACTGGCTAGTAAAGTGTTACATAATAATTTGTATCCTGTTCTCTTTCACTGGAAACATGACAGGAACATCTTTACCCCCAAACACTTTACTTCTCTTTAAAATCTTCCCAAACAAGGGTTATGATAGCAAGAACCTGGCTTGCAAAGAACAGCCCTTCCTGTTCTGAGTGGGCAGCATTGGTTGAGTTCACTATTAAGCATGAGAAATTAATATATAGCCAAAGAAACACGATGAGTAAATTCCAGAATCAATGGGGTAAATGGAAGGGATGAACGATGGGGAGGGAAGGGAAAGATGGGGTGGGAGGAAAATATAGGTAGTTATGTTTTTTTCACTTTCACTTTTTACGTTTGTTTCACTTCGGAGATGTATGCACTGGCTCACTGTCTATGAGGAAGTTAAATAAGTATATAGTTATAAGTCCCAAAAAAAAAAGAAAATATTTTTTTTTTTTTTTGTGTTTGTTTGGAAGGGTCCTTATATACACTGATTCACGATTTAGTGGAAGAGGTAAATTGACGTTAGTAAGTTTGAATACACTGATTAGCTGGCCATAAAATATTTATTCTAAGTATGTAGAAAGTAGAAATGTGTTTTTTTTATATGAGCGCACTGTAGCACTGGTTATAAAATATATAAGGGTGAGTGCACAAAATAGACAATTGAAGATTGGTGAACTCAATATGGGAAGGTGCGTATCAACAGGTTCTATGGAAATAGGTGAGCTGTGCTGTATGCCTTACCTCGAGACTGAATTTAGAGGTAGTTCAATATGGACGGGCGGTAATTGTTTATTTTAATTGTTATTTAGTCGAGTGGTGCTTGTAATAACCATATAGTGTATTTGGGTATCGATGGTGATGTAATTAGAATTGACATTTTCTTATCTTCTATATAGAAACACCACTTGAATATTTATATATATATATGTTTGTATGTTTTTCTTTGTCAGTTTTTTGTAATTTTTGTATGTGTTAATGCAAATAAAACTTAAAAAAAAAAAAAAAAAAATCTTCCCAAACAATATACTGTAATAGAGAGGGAGCTCAATTCTGGAAATTATGTGACGATATAGCAAATAAGCCAGTGCTTCACCTAAATATACCCAGGGGTGTCCAAAACATAATCAATACCCAGAGCTCCATGTGTTTTTTATTTAAATCAATAGACTACTTTTTTGAACTTTGACATTTCTTTGATACTAGTTGCCTTTATAGTGAGCATCACGTTTATTACCCATTTACAGTGGCGTAACTATAGGTCTGCGGGGCTATTATTACCAGCTGCCATCTGCCGGGACCTGCAGCCGGTGCATCTGTCTGCGGTTACGGCTCTCCCGGTTCCTGCTGCTAATAAAAAATGTGAAACTCACAAAATGGCTGCTCCCATACTGCAGACAGTTTTTGAGGATGCTAGAGGAGGCAGCCATTTTCTGTGTGTCACTTTTCATTAGCAGCAGAAGCCAGGAGAGCCGGGGCCGCAGACAGATGTGGCAGGTACCGGCATGATGCAGAGGGGTAAGGGGGTTGTTAACCCTTATTGGGGGGGGCAAAATTTGAAGCAGGGGGGGGGCGCATATTTAATAGTTACGCCACTGCCCATTATATATTGTATATATGTTAATATAGTTATTTTCAATGTAAAACCAATCAAAAAATGTATCAGCATGATTCCCTTAATGACACATAAAACAAGATCACTGCTCAATTGGTGAAGACTGATAATGAATATTCATTCCCAGAAACTGCTCCTGTGAGGACCTCTGTTGCGATAATTTCCTAGAAACTTCGAAGACCTGTTTCAGAACTGATATATTATTAACTCTAAAATGTGTTTCAACATTTTCATGACATTAATAAATTCTCCATCATCTTTCCCAACATAAAATAAATCAAAGTTTATTATTTTGCAATTAATTTTCAGGGTTTTTTTTCCTTTGTAGCACATTAGATTATTTACAATCCCCATAAAACTCATCCGAAATTCATCAAAGAGAAAACTTTTCAAGTATGTCTTGAATATTGTTTTCTTATTCTGCTATTTAATGCACACTTAATATTGCTGCTGCAAAATACTGTGTCAAATACTGTGTAGTTTCATTTGCTGAAAGTCCCACTAGGAAAATCAAATCTTAACACCAATTAGTAGTCATGGCTTGAGGTATTTTGGGTTATCTGCAGAATTTATAACAATCAATACTACATTTATTTTCATTGTCTAACTTTACTACTTCAAAGAACTAAGCTAAGTTTTGCTGAATCTGCAAATTGTAATACTGTATCAACTGGTGACTGTCGGTCTGTTGGCAAATTGCATAAAATTTGCTAATTGTGCCAAATACAGTGACAGTAGCAAGAAAGTTAGACCAATCAAATGATACTGCAAGGTTAGCATAGGGAAGAAAGGAATGACTTGCACAGAACAATATAAAGCCCAGAAAAAATCGAACAATGTCAGAATTTTTTTTATCAAATTATCCGTATGAGTGTTCTTATAAAAGTTATGGGAGCTTAGCCATGAAGAAAAATACTGTTAACATGTACGTGTTTCATGAAACTAAAAATATTATGTTTTTTATTCTTTCTCACCAAAGACAACAATCAATTAAAACGCAATCAATTAAAAACTAATACCAGCATTTTATAGCTTGTACACCGGCAGAATATTTAGTTTTGTGTTATCTAAGGACAGGAAATAAGACATTCTGTATCAGACTGTTGAACAACTGAAGAGCCAGGGATTTATGCCTAATTGATTGATTAACAAATCCTACACTGATCTGCTACAGTAGATCACCTCATTTAACCTTATCGATGTCAGCACTCTAGAGATAAATATTGGGCCTTATTCTAGTTCACTCTTTCTGACAAAATCCTTCTAAGATGGTCAAAACCATGTGCACTGCCGGTGGGGCAGATTTAACTTGTGCAGAAAGAATTAGATTTATGCGGTGTTTTACTTAAAAATGAGATCTATATTGCAGTGTAAAAATAAAGCAGCCAGTATTTACCCTGCATAGAAACAAAATAACTCACCGAAATCTAATTTTCTCTGCACATTTTACATCTGCCCCCTGCAGTGCACATGGTTTTGCCAACTAAGAAGGATTTTGTCAGAAAGAGAGAACTAGAATAAGGCCCATTGTGTGTGAATTTGACGGTCCATATGTCAGCAATGAATATTGTACTGTACTGTACAGTTGTAATGCTGCCTAGAGCATTTTAACAGTGCCAAAATTCTAACTTTGAACATGTTGAAAGTAGCAATCATAAGTTCTAATGACAAGCTGATTAAAATGCTTTACGTAGCATTTACAACCTTTCGGTCATTCTGGATTTGACATAATCACTATCATCATAACATACCTCCCAACAGCAGAGTTTCTCCCAACAGCAGAGTTTAAGGTGAATGCGGGGTAAGTCTTACCATTCCTTTGGGCTATATCCATCTTAAGGATCCTTAGGACTGTATTCTGCTACTGGACTGTCCTATACTGGAGAAAATTCAGAGAAATCATAATATCTTTGTCCTGTGTGACAGGACCTGCAGTACCTTGTCTATGTAAGTATATAACTGTGTGTATCAATACAGGCTTACAACCCATATACCAGATTATTCCAGTGATCTATAGGATTTATGCACACTGTGTCACGACCACCTTGTCTGCTACCCGTTCCCTCTGTGCTATGTCTATCCCTAAGTCCACTGACAGGGTATCTCTTGCCCTGGTGCTCACCTCCGCTACCAATCCTCATGCTGGTAGTGTGCATGCTGTCACGCTGTTATCGCCAGGTGACAGCGGTGGTGTGTGCCTCTGTGCCATGCGGGGTTTGGGTGGCATGAGACCTAAGCCGCCATGATGGGTCCGTGTCAGGTTAGGCCTCTGGCTGGACACGCCGGCTGCGGCGCATCCGCACACAATCACCACCAGCTGGTTTCTGTCGCCACCTCTGACGGCGGCCATCTTTTAGGATCTTTCAGTCTATGCTGCGCGGCTCCATTCAAGTGATGTTAAGTGTCAGCCAATCACGGCGCAGCTTCCCCTTCAAATACTGACTTGCCGGGCAAGACCGGCAGTCAGTACAATGATGTCTACCCGCACGCATCATTGACTCTCCCTGGCTGTCTGTAGTTACCACTGCAGTTCTTGCGCCTCTGGTGAAGTTCTCCTCCAGTATCCTGCTGATCGTCTCACTGCCTGAACCATACCATCACTGAACCCGCTGCTGCCTATACGGACTGGACAAGGTTAACCCCCAAAGGGGTAATATCGTTCTCCTTATTCCTGATGGTTATTCTCTGTGGTCATCCCTGGTTTGCAGCTATGATCCTATTCAGCACAGTTTCTTTTGGACTTCATCATCCAATCATCCAATCCTTCATTCAATCATCCAATCCTTCATCCAACCATCCAATCCTTCTTCCAATCATCCAATTCTTTATTCAATCATCCAATCCTTATTCAATCATCCAATTCTTCAACCAATCCTCCAACCTTTCAGTTGTTCAATTATTCAATTACCAATCATCTTCAAGCTCTTCAATAAGCACTGTATATTATTGACTTTATCATTTACCAATAACTACAGTTTTATCAATGTGTCATTATTCATCTTCTGTACCGCAGTATCTTCATTAAATAAGGTTTATTTTATTCAATTGCCTTCCTCCCTTCTGTCGTTAATGCAACAACCCTTCATCAAAGCACCCAGCCTCCGTTACACTCCAGCTGGTGCTTCATGAAACGTGACAGTTTGTACTGACTCCATGGATCCAGCATCAGGTCAGGAGTGAGTAGCTGCTCCAGAACAACAGCTGGCGGCTCGCCTGAATCAACAGGAGGCCACTCAGGAGCAAGTTTTTCATGCCCTCCAAGGTCTGTCAAAAAGACTGGATACTATTAAAACAACTTTGCACAAATTTTAGAGGCTTTATAAACCAATGTGAAATTCACTTTGAGCTTCAATCTTCATATTTTCCTACTGATCGAACCAAGGTAGCCTATGTGATATCCCTCCTTACCGGCTCTGCTCTCAATTGGGCATCTCCCCTGTGGGAAAAGGCAGATCCACTTCTTGCTGACTAGGCTCATTTTATTTCCACTTTCAAACTCATCTTCGATCAAAAAGGTTGAATCAGCTCAGCTGCAACCGAAATTCTGCGCCTACGTCAAGGTTCTAGGATGGTGGGACAGTATCTTATTCATTTTAAAATATTGGCAGCTGAATTGGCTTGGAACAAAGAGGCCTTCCTCGCGGCCTTTATGAATGAGCTCTCAGATAAAATCAAAGATGAACTTGTGGCAAGAGATTTGCCTTCTAGATTAGAAGACCTGATCTCTCTCTCTGTACAAAAATTGATTTGAGACTCAGAGAAAGAAATCAAGAGAGGAACCGAGTCACTCCTAGTCCAGCTTTACATGTGTAAACCCCCATCGTTACCAGTGGAAGAACCTATGCAGGTTAACTGCTTCAAATTGACTAAAGCTGAACGTAGACGTCGTCATGAAGAACGTCTTTGTGTTTATTGTGCTGATCCTCAACACTTCGTTGATTCCTGTCCAAAGAAGCCGGGAAACGCCAGAACCTAACCTGTAAGAGAGAGGGCAGGTTAGGGGTTGTTATCACCTCTCCGAATAATAAAGACTGTATCCTTCAAGTTTCATTACAAGTTAAACATCAGTTTAGACAGTTGCCAGCTCTTCTCGACTCAGGAGAAAGTTTCATCACCACTGATGTTGTCAAACGTTGGTGTCTGCCTACTATTCCTCTCCAGCGCCCAGTATATCTAACCGCTGTGGATGGGCGTCGTATATTGGAAGAGACTGTCACTCTACGAACTCATCCTTTAACTTTACAGGTTGGACTACTACATGTTGAAAAAATACAGTTCTTTGTCATACCCAAGTCCTCTTACCCAATCGTTTTGGGTCTCCCATGGTTACGTACCCATAATCCCAGTATCAATTGGGTAACATCCCAGGTCCAAGCATAGGGTGCCTCCTGTACCAAATCATTTCTCAAATCTGTGGCACCTACACGCCAAGTCTCCCTTCAGATTCCTAAAGGGCTACCTACCCCATATCAAGACTTTTCTGATGTGTTCTGCAGGCTACCGACAAATTACCTCCTCATCGTCCATGGGACTGTTCTATCAACTTAATACCAGGAAAGAACCCTCCTCGAGGTCGCACTTACCCTTTGTCCTTACATGAGACACAGGCTATGTCTGAGTATATAAAAGAAAACTTAGCCAAAGGGTTTATCCGTCCCTCATCTTCTCCTGCTGGAGCTGGTTTATTTTTTGTCAAGAACAAAGATGGAGGGTTACGGCCTTGCATCCATTATCGAGGATTAAACGAAATTACCATCAAAAATCGTTATCCATTGCCACTCATTACATAACTTTTTGACCGAATCAAAGGGGCGACCATTTTCTCAAAATTAGATCTTTGCAGAGCCTACAATCTCATTCGCATTCGTGAGGGAGACGAGTGGAAGACCGCTTTTAATACCAGAGATGGACATTATGAATACCTTGTCATGCCTTTCGGGTTGAGTAATGCCCCAGCAGTCTTTCAGTCCTACATGAATTAACTTTTTCGGGATCTTCTGTACAAACATGTTGTGGTCTACCTCGACGATATCCTGATATTTGCCAATAGTCGTCAGAAACATGGAGAAGTCGTCAGAGAAGTGCTCTCTCGCCTCCTTTTCTGCAAATTGGAAAAGTGCATTTTTGAGGTCTCATCCATACCCTTTTTAGGGTACATTGTGTCTGGCTCCGGTCTGGAAATGGATCCAACTAAAGTTGAAGCAATCCAGTCGTGGCCTCGTCCTCATGCTCTCCGAGTGGTCCAAAGATTCCTCGGATTTGCGAACTACTATAGAAAATTCATCAAAGGCTTTTCTACTATTGTTGCTCCCATAACTGCTCTTACTCGCAAAGGTGCCAAACCCTCCAAATGGGATCCTGAGGCTTCTAATGCCTTTACATTACTCAAAGAAAAGTTCATTTCAGCACCAGTTCTGGCCCAACCAGATGTCACTTTGCCCTTCACTCTGGAATTCGACGCCTCTGCCATTGGCGTGGGAGCTGTGCTTTCCCAGACTAAGACTGACGGACAGTTGCATCCATGTGGTTCCTTCTCTAAGAAATTCTCCCCGGCTGAACAGAACTACACCATAGGGGACCAAGAACTGTTAGCTATCAAAATAGCCTTGGAGGAGTGGCGGTATCTACTCGAGGGGGCAGTTCATGTTATTAATATCATCACTGATCATAAAAATTTGCTTTATTTAAAAAATGCTCAGTGTCTCAATCCTTGGCAAGCCAGATGGGCGTTGTTATTTTCTAGATTTAATTTTAAATTGTCATTTTCTCCTGGAGCAAAAAATCGTAAGGCAGATGCTCTGTCTAGGTCATGGGAGACTGAGGAGGAGTCTAAATCCTATGAAGGAAGTGCAATTATTGATCCTCTCGCTTTTGCCGCAACAACTGTGCAAGTGTCAGTCCCTAAAGGTAAAACCTTTGTTAAACCTAGCTCAAGGAGGCAAATTCTGTGTTGGGCTCATGACAAGTTCTCTGGTCATCCAGGGATTCAGAAGACCTAAGAATTCCTTTCTCGCAGGTACTGGTGGCCGGCTTTAAAAAAAGATGTTCAGGAATATGTTGCGTCCTGCTCTTATTGTGCCCAACATAAATCCTCCAATTTAGCTCCAGTTGGTCCATTGAGGCCACTTTCCATTCCGCAAGGGCCGTGGACTCATTTGTCAATGGACTTCATTACCTTCCATCTTCTGATGGTTATACCAGCATATGGGTCGTCATAGACCGATTTTCTAAAATGGCTCATTTCATACCTCTTCGGGGGTTGCCTTCAGCTCCAAAGTTGGCGAATCTTTTTATCAAAGAGATCTTCAGAACCCACGGGCTACCTGAAGAAATCGTGTCAGATCGAGGTGTACAGTTCGTAGCAAAATTCTGGCGAGCACTATGCAAAGTCCTCAAAATTCAACTCAATTTCAGTACAGCCCACCATCCGCAATCTAATGGCCAGACGGAGAGAGTCAATCAGGATGTAGAGACTTTCTTACGTTTGCATGTTTCCTCTTCCCAGGATGACTGGGGAGAGGTGTTGCCATGGGACGAATTTGGTCATAACAACCAGTACCATTCATCTTCTTCTACTCCTTTCTTTATTAATTATGGCTTCCATCCTAAGGTTCCTGACTTCCAGTGGCTACCTTCAACATCTGTGCCAGCAGTAGCATTAACTCTGCAGCAGCTCTGCCAACATTGGAGGAAAGTAAGGAAATCATTAATCAATGCTTCACAAAAATATAAGAAATTTGTTGACAGAAAGAGAAGAGCGATTCCCACTTTGAAGGTGATAGAGGGGAAATCTCTATGTCTACATTCTGAATACAATAGCAATCACCAGATGAGTTGTTAGACAATATACTAAAATGTCAGTTACATAGAATTTTCTGATCTTTAATCCTCAGTTTATCTCATAAATGTTTTATTCTTCAGGGCTACCAACTCTTTTTAAAAACCAACCACTCTTGTATTAATAAGATTATCTTTAGTGGTTATTCTGACCGAATTTTCTATTTATGTAACCAGAGCATGTTCTGTTTTATTTCTAAAATGAATCAATAATTCGGCCAAAGTATTATTCCTCTATTACAAAAATTCTAGGTCATTATGTGATCTTGAATATTTTAATTCATTAAATGTGATATGTTTGTGTGGATCACATCAAGTATTGTTAATACTTGTAAAGTGTTTGATTTACAGTCACTTACATAAAACAGAATTGCCTAGATTGATAGGTGATTTCTGTCATTTCTAGGTTGTTATAAGCCTTATAATTACATTGGTTTTACAAATCAGGGGCGGATTGGGAATTAAAACCAGCCCGGGAAATATCTTGCAGCAGCCCCAATGTTTGGGGGGGGGCAAACAACGACGGACCTGTTGCGCGACGTAGGCGCGCCCGTTTTTAGGGGCGTGGCCTTGTGATATATGGGCGTGGCCTATTTCAGCGAGGCCATGCCCCATTTTTGCAGCTGTGGAGGCATGGCTAGTGGCTCTCTGAGCTGCTGGCTATGTCCCCAGCCCCTCAGGCTGCAGAATAGGCTCATGCACACAGCGTCTATTCTGCAGCCTGTGGGGCTGGGGAGATAGAGACAGGGGGGTGACAGGGAGTCTCCCAACTGCCCCCCACCTCCGTGGGACACTGAGTATGGGCCACCTCCCTTAAACACATTATGCACCATAACTAGAGGGCTCCTTTTTCTATCAAAAAAACTGTACGCCTTATGCCACACAGTATGAGCCAATATTTACATTATGATAGATTATGAACCAATATTTACATTATGAGACCTTATGATAACCTTTAGACTGGGGGGAGTGTCCAGAGCACTGGCCCATAAGAAACCGTCCATTCTTAAATAAATTACAGACAGATTGGCACAGCACACAGTACCCATACCAAAATGGTAATAAATAGTCTCCATAAACAACTGAAATGCTCCATTGGGCGCCCAGTCACAAGGGCCGCATAAAAAAAAAAACATTGAAAGCTTTAGACATTATGACACTCGGTACCTGTGTATTTTGGCGGCGCCCCCGATGTCCGTCGTACGATGAACGGATCGCATCGCATGCCATGCACCCGATGGCATACGATGCGATGCGACGCGATTTTGCCCCCCTATACGATTAAAAATCGTATAAGCACCCTAAAGGGTGCTTACAATGTTAAATGCACCCCCACGCCACCCCCCCACTATAAACGTGAACCCGAAGCGTGGCGAGCGCAGCGAGCGCAGCTAGCCCGCGAGGGGCGACGGTACGCGTCCTACGACCTTTTCATACCCCCACTATACACGTCGGCGTGGAGTTGAGAATAGAATAGTGTGGCGAGCCCAGCGAGCCCCGCAAGGGGACGCGGATACCTTCACAGGTAAACGCGTCCCTTCGTGGGCTTCACAGGTATCCGCGTCCCCTCGCCACGCTTCGGGCTTGGTGGCTCGCTGCGCTCGCCACACTAATCTGTTCTCAACTCCACGCCGACGTGGATAGTGGGGGTATGAATAGGTCGTAGGACGCGTACCGCCGCCCCACGCAGGCTCGCTGCGCTCGCCACGCTTCGGGTTCACGTTTATAGTGGGGGGGATGGCGTGGGGGTGCATTTAACATTGTAAGCACCCATTTGGGTGCTTTACATTGTATAAGCACCCATTAGGGTGCTTATACAATGTTTAATCGCATCGCATCGCATCGTATGGCATCGTATGCCATGTACAATGGCATACAATTTCAAAATTGTATGCCACCGTGCACTATCATACGATATCGCGTCGCATCGCATACCATCGTATGCGTTATGGTATGCGATGCGATGGGCGCCGCCAAAATACACAAGTACCTGACACTCCAATACATACATTGACATACAGGGTAATGAGAACAGTGGGATGTGGGGGGACACTGGAGTAGATGGGTTAGGTATTGCGAAGAGGGGCACTGAGTTGGATGGGGAGGGAACGGGGAGAAAATGGGCCGACAGGGTGGAAGACACTGCATTTGGGGGGTCAGTGAGATAGTAGGTGACACTGGGGTGGATGGAGTGGCTTTGCAAATGGGGGGGGGCTAGATGAAAAAGTGGGTAGAGAATAGGGGATGTGAGGGACAGTAGACAAAAAAGGGGGACATTAGACTTTATGAAGGAGGCAGATTTTGACTACATTGGCTGGAATTTCTTGCTGGGGGCAGTTAAATGTGTAGTGGGCAGGTTTGAGAGGGAAGGGGGGGTCACTGGATGGGCAGGGTGGGAGAAGAAACTGCAATGGGGGCAGTATGGTGGATGGAACCACTGGGATGGATGGGAGAACACTATTAATAGGGGGTACTGTGAAGGATGGGAAAGGGAGCAATGTGATTGTGAAAGGAGATACAGAAGGCTGGAGTAGTGGGGACACTGGGCTGAATGAGGGGGAGGACTGGACTGGCTGGTGCTTTATAGTAGGTGGATAGTGAAATGGGCACAGTGGGGAGAGAAGGTGGGAGACAAGATAGAGGATGCTGGATTGGAGAAGGAACCTGCACCATGATGTGAGCACTAACCTGCTTTGATTACATTCATTTCCTGCCTGGACTGGTCCCCGAACTCTGCAGCCACACTCTGCGTCTCTGCAGCCACACGCACGTCACGCTGCAGCTGCTGGCATCTGAGGTGCTTCTCAACAAAATGTGTCTCCCCGGCGGCCGATGTGTCAGTGGGAGAGGTATGTGGCGCCATCCCCAGCCTCTCTCTAGCTAAGCTCTGCGCCGCGGCTCTGCCTTTAAACCTGCAAGTACCGCGGGAGAGGCTGTGTGCAGCCGCGCATGCGCACCAGCCCTCCCGCGGCCATTTTAAGTTTGGGTGACCAGGGGCTGGCCGCGGCCATGTTTAATAAGGGCATAGTGCTGCGGCCGCGGCCGCTAAGCACGTAGATGGTGGTCCGCGGCCCAGCAGGGAGGGTGAGCGGCCGCAATTTACCTCAAATAAGCCGGCCCACCGAGAAAATGCCCGGTTTCCCGGCAGGCCAATCCGCCCCTGTTACAAATTGTGTATATTTATGAATTGTAATATTTTTTATGTGCATTATTTAATAAATTGAGGTATACTAAAACCAGAGAACTTCCATTGAGTAACCTATTGCCTAATTTTAGAATACTGTACTGTATTTACAGCACAGAGTGCATGGCATATGTGATGGTTTCATGTAAAGAGATAAAAATCCAGCACATCCAAAGAACAGTTTATCACACAGAGGCGGATTAAGATTTTATTAGGTCCTAAGCAAGACACTGATTTGGGTCATCACCCCTTCCTAGCACTGTATCCTGTCATCGCCACAACTGGATGTGCCTGCTGTGTTGGTGAATCATTCCCTTGCATGCCCATGGGGCAGCACAAGTCCTACCTGCACTCCTGCATTGGGGGGAGGGGCAGAGCCGAATTTCCCATTAGGTACGTGAGGCACCGGCCTAGGGGCGGCACATGTTTGGGGGCGGCACTTGGATGCCTGTGATAGTACTGTCAGCCCAAAATGTACCAATAACTGCAAAATATCCACTGTACTGTACTATATTCCATCTTAAATAGAGTGTAAATGGATAGGACATGCAGATACTGCCCCTATAAACTGTCCTACTTAGTAAACATTATTGTTGTGCCTAGGGGCACCCTCCTCCCTAAATCCGCCCCTGGGGAGGGGGGTAGATTCCGGAGCCTACTTTAGGGCAGCATGAAGACTGATTCTGCTTAAGGCAGCATGAAGACTGATTCTGCAAATCTCCAGCCTGCAGAAGCAGCTCTCCCAGTAGTCGCACTGCTGCTGTGAGAGCTGCTGCTGGTGAGGGTAGCTGCAAATTAGCAGAATCATCCCTGAACAGCAATGCCTACAGGGCGAATCTATCCTTTTTTTAGGGGGAGTTGGCTTGTGTTGCAGAGAGAGAAGAAAGCTAACAGGTGCCAACAACAAATAGGAGAGATAAAAGATGGAGCAAGAGATGGGGAAGAAAAGAGAGAGCAAGAAAGGGGGAGGCTGGGTTGGAGAGATAGGAGAAAGAGGGAGGCACAGAAAGAAGAGAGAGGAGAGCAGAGAGATGGCATATAGAGAAGAGAGTGAAGACATGGGAGAGAGAAAGACAAAGCAAGAAGAGAAAGAAGCAAGGAGAGATGAGAGAAGGGCAGAAAAAGAGAGAGAGAAGAGAGAGCCATACGATAAAAGATTGAAGTAAAATAAAATTAATAAATGACACGATTGTTAGTGAAGGTGAGCTATTAGATTGAATGGAGTCATCAGTATAGTGCTTCTATAAACTGCTAAAAGGAGATGGGGTGAATTCATGAACCACCATTCCACGTAATGTAACTGGATGCACACTAGTTTAACATTTCCTGGCAAAAGAGAGCTAACTAGGATTGTATGGAACCCAGGACAAACTAAATAATGACACCCTTTACCTCCTTCGGTTAGCAATTACAGAGCTACTGTAGTCATCTAATACCATGAGGCTGCAAGAATTGAGTTTATCACAAAAACATCATGATAACAGTACACAAGCCAGGAGAGCCCAGAATACCAGAAATGACATAGCCAGAAACTGTATGCCAATCAAAGTCTGTACTCAGGTCCCTAAACTCAGCCAATTAGCAAATTTAGTGGGAAGGTATTAGAGAATAATGAAAACACTTTAAATGGCAACTCAAACTAAATAATGTAGCCTTAATTACACCACTCTGCAAAACCAGGGGGCAGCCATAAAAAAAGATTGACAATATTATTACCATAACAACTAAATGAATGAGGACATATAATCACTAGAACCAGACATGTCGGGGGACATTTACCAAAATGGATTCGTAGAAAAAAGGTGTATTCGTAGGGAGAAATAAACCTTTTTTTTACGAATTTGTATTTTCGGGATTTACAATCCCAAAAATACAACAATTCGTAGTCCTAAAGATGGAACATTCGTATTTGTAGTTACAAATACGAATGCCCTACACCATCGATAGGATACGACAGAAATCACCATTCAAAAGAATGGTGGTTTCTGATTTACTAAGCAGCCGTACTGACAATACGGCTGCTTAGTGGTGTGAAACACCCACGCAAATACGACAGGAAAATAGAACACCATTTTCCTGTTCTATTTGCGTTTTAGCCTGCACGGACCAGTCAGATCCGTGCAGGCTACAGTGTAAAAAAATAGAAAAATAAATAAATTTAAAAAAAAAACGGCGTGGGGTCCCCCCCACAGCCATAACCAGCACCAGGCTGAAGGAGCCGGGGCCGGTAATTAAAAATCAGGGAACCCGACAAATAGGGGTTCCCCGATTTTTAACAACCAGCCCCAGGCTCCAGGTCCGGGGCTGGTTCCCAAAATACGGGGGACAAAATGAGTAGGGGTCCCCCGTATTTTAAGAACCAGCCCCAGGCACAACCAGCCGGCAGGGTAATGTCACAGCCGGGGGACACTTATAATATAAGGTCCCGCGGCCAAAACATTCTCCCTACCGACCAGTCAGCCTGGCCAGGGGCCCTGGGGGAGTGGGGACCCCCCCAATGAAGGGGTCCCCCCCCTCCAGGACTTACCTGACCAGGCTGAAGCCTGGTGCTGTCCTCGATGCCCCTGGGCGGTGGGCATCGAGCTGATAAATGTAGTAAAAAAAAGATGAACCTATTGTTTTTTACTGTGGCACTACAAGTACCAGCAAGCTGGGACTTGGAGAACCACAAGTCCCAGCCTGCTGGGCATTAAAGGGCCCGCTGGCACTTGCAGTTCTACAGTTAAAAAAATAGTGCACAAAACACACTGACACACTTTTAAAATAAAACTTTATTACACACAAAGCCCACACATACTAATACTTACCTATCTTCTTCCCATAGGTCGCCCTGGTCCTGTGTCGGCGTCTTCCTCCATGTCGACGTCGCTGTCGGCGATGGTGTCCCCGTCCGGATCCGAAGAAATCCATTTGGGAAGCTGTGGAAGGAAACCATACTCACCTGTCCCAGCGCGACGTAGTCCAGGTAAGGGTCTTTGCAAAAAAATAAACCGAACACCCCGAAACCAAACCGGACTGACGGAGACGCACGGTGTTTACATCGTGCGGCTCCGCCTCCCGAATGCCGCTATTGGCCGCCTTGCGGCCTAGCGGCCAATCAGAAGCCGCTAGGCCGCAAGGTGGCCAATAGCGGCATTCGGGAGGCGGAGCCGCACGATGTAAACAAACACACGTGCGTCTCCGTCAGTCCGGTCTGGTTTCGGGGTGTTCAGTTTATTTTTTTGCAAAGACCCTTACCTGGACTACGTCGCGCTGGGACAGGTGAGTATGGTTTCCTTCCACAGCTTCCCAAATGGATTTCTTCGGATCCGGACGGGGACACCATCGCCGACAGCGACGTCGACATGGAGGAAGACGCCGACACAGGACCAGGGCGACCTATGGGAAGAAGATAGGTAAGTATTAGTATGTGTGGGCTTTGTGTGTAATAAAGTTTTATTTTAAAAGTGTGTCAGTGTGTTTTGTGCACTATTTTTTTAACTGTAGAACTGCAAGTGCCAGCGGGCCCTTTAATGCCCAGCAGGCTGGGACTTGTGGTTCTCCAAGTCCCAGCTTGCTGGGGAGGCTTGCTGGCACTTGTAGTGCCACAGTAAAAAACAATAGGTTCATCTTTTTTTTACTACATTTATCAGCTCGATGCCCACCGCCCAGGGGCATCGAGGACAGCACCAGGCTTCAGCCTGGTCAGGTAAGTCCTGGAGGGGGGGACCCCTTCATTGGGGGGGTCCCCACTCCCCCAGGGCCCCTGGCCAGGCTGACTGGTCGGTAGGGAGAATGTTTTGGCCGCGGGACCTTATATTATAAGTGTCCCCCGGCTGTGACATTACCCTGCCGGCTGGTTGTGCCTGGGGCTGGTTCTTAAAATACGGGGGACCCCTACTCATTTTGTCCCCCGTATTTTGGGAACCAGCCCCGGACCTGGAGCCTGGGGCTGGTTGTTAAAAATCGGGGAACCCCTATTTGTCGG
The DNA here is from genome assembly GCF_055691185.1 of Crinia signifera. NCBI lineage: Eukaryota > Metazoa > Chordata > Amphibia > Anura > Myobatrachidae > Crinia > Crinia signifera. Next base: position 349,970,102 of record NC_139217.1, read on the forward strand.
GTTCCCTGATTTTTAATTACCGGCCCCGGCTCCTTCAGCCTGGTGCTGGTTTCGGCTGTGGGGGGGACCCCACGCCGGTTTTTTTTTTTATTTATTTTTTTTTTCTATTTTTTTTTACACCTTGCAGCCTGCACGGATCTGACTGATCCGTGCAGACTGCTAGAAATAATTCGTATTAGCGGCCGTATATACGGCCGCTAATACGAATCATTACACCATCGGAGGGTTACAAAGCAGTCGTATATGACTGCTTTGTAACTGATCCTCCGGAACACGACTTTGCATACGACTTAAACAGTCCAAACTACCAATACGAAAAACTAGGTTTTTCATATTGGTAAATTTCCCCCGTCATGTTAATTATGAAAAATAATAGTGAAAAGCAAAATAAAAATACCAGCATTAACACTGAAAAGTAGGATACAATATTTACAAAACATACACTAATAAGATCACTATGACGCCGGTGGTCAATTAAAATGCTGCACTGGCTTTTGAGCCAATCAGAGCTCGCGTACCGACAGCCAATCAGAGCGGTTGCTGGTATGCGAGCTCTGATTGGCTCACCAGTCGGAGCTGCATTTTAATTGGCCGCCGGCATCCTCAGTTGAAGAAGCCTGTGCTCCGGGACCTCCGGGCTGCAGCTAAGAGGAAGAGATGGGGGAGCTGGGTTACGGTAAGTCAAGTGAGGAGGGGGAGGGGGGGCCCAGGGCCCGGACTGGAAATGAGTCCTGGTCACAAGCATTTTGGTTAAAGGATACTCAACCTGTACCTCCATAGTCTCCACAATGAAGTTGGAAACATCCTAAATGCATAATTTATGTTTATTGCTCAAATCTCTTTACATTATTGACATATAGGGCCTTATTCAGATCTGAGCTCAGTACAAATTTGTTTGGAAAATGGGCAAAACCATGGGCCTTATTCTAGTTCACTCTTTCTGACAAAATTCTTCTTAAGGTGCGTACACACGTACAGATTTTTCTGTCTGGTCTATATGGTGGGACCAAAAACCTGGAAATGTATGGGAGCAAATGACAATAAAAAAATTGTTCCCAAACTCTTGAAAACAGACAGTGATCAGTCAGACAAATTGTTTAAATCATTCTGATATAACAAATTTATCAAAGCATATATATTTTTTTTGTTTTCCTGCATTTGGGTGGAAATTTTTGATTGTCATATGCTCCCATACATTTCCAGGTTTTTGTTCCCACCAGATAGATCAAACAGAAAAATCTGTACGTGTGTACGCACCTTAAGATGGACAAAATCCTGTGCACTGCAGGTGGGGTAGATGTAACTTGTGCAGAGAGAATTAGATTTGGGTGGTGTTTTACTTCAAAGTGAGATCTATATTGCAGTGTAAAAATAAAGCAGCCAGTATTTACCCTGCACAGAAACAAAATAACTCACAAAAATCTAATTCTCTCTGCACATTTTACATCTGCCCCACCTGCAGTGCACATGGTTTTGTCCATCTAAGAAGGAATTTGTCAGAAAGAGTGAACTAGAATAAGACCCCATGTTCATTGCAGGTGGAGCAGATGTAACCTGTGTAAAGAGAGTTCAATTTAGGTAGGGTGTGTTAAAACTGCAGCCAGCCAAGCTTATATGTTTTGGTAGAACACGTATGAATGTAAGCTTCGTGTAAAAGAACATTTTCTTTTCATCACTGTGGTGCCCTTATAAGAAAGAAAGAATTCTCTACTACCCATAGTAGAAGAAGGGTGGATCCTACTGTGATTTATAAAAACAGACATTTTCTTCTTTTGTGAAACTGGTCACATTATAGTTTTTTCCTTTTGTTCTTTCCACGTGTCATAACTTTTTAGGAAAACAAGGAAAAATAACTTGAAAAGGACTGTATCCTGTCCACCAAAGTCCAGGTGGTAAGAGGAACTATCTACATTTGTTTGCTTTAATTTACAGTATAAGAGAATTGGCAACCTCTTTCAGATAGTTTTCTAGCGGTTGTATTCTGTAATTTTTTCTTGTAGTGCATGTTGATGTAAAAAAAAATATTACATTTTTCTTAAAATAAAGATGTGATTTTGTGATTGTATGCCTTACCTTAAGGCATACAATCAGATGCGATGCGATGTGATTCGATTTTGCATAGGATTCAATGTTAAGAAGGTCCTGTTCATTTCCCCACTATCCAAGTGGGCATAGAGTTGATTTTATATAGCGTGGCGAGCGCAGCGCGCCACCGAGCCCGAAGCGTGGTGAGCGAAGCGGGCCCCGCGAGGGGCCGCATATTTCTTAAAAAGTATTCTGTGTCCCCTCGCGGGGCTCGCTACGCTCACCATGCTTCGGGCTTGGTGGCTCGCTACACTCGCCACAGGTTTATATCCAACTCCATGCCCACTTGGATAGTGGGGAAAGGAAAAGGACCCCTTTTTCCCATTGAATTCTATGTTAAAATGGACTCAGACCATTTTAACATTGAATCCTATGGAAAAATCTTGACCATCGCAACGCATACGATTTGGTCGCATGCGATGCGATCCGATCCGATTTCTAAATCGGACGCCCAGATACTACATAAGTACCAAGTAAAACCATGTTTTGCAGCGAGTAAATGGCCTAATTAAGGCAATAGGCTTGTTTACAATTAGATTTGTCAGTACTTGTTTCCTAGAACGGCGCATCGTATGGGCTCCTAAAGATCTCAAAGCATCGCATCGCATCCCCCTGGAATATTGCAGCATGCGATGCATGCAATGCGATGCAATTAGATTTTTAATTGTACAAGCACCCATGCCATGAGATGTGATGGGTGCTCACAATGAGATGTAACCCCCAATATCCATGCCATCCCGATGCGTGGCGAGCGCAGTGAGGGGCGGAGGTATGCGTCCTTCGACCTTTTCATACCCCCACTATCAACTTCGGCGTGGAGTTGATCTTAGATAGTGCAGTGAGCCACCGAGCCCAAAGCGTGGCGAGTGAACGTGGAATACGAGCCCAAAGCGTGGCCTCGCGGGGCTCACTGCGCTGTTTAGTGAGCGTCTTCCAAAGATAGTTCCAAAGGCTAACAGCAAACTTCAAGGAATTCCAAAGCCTCCTTCCTTGGTCCTCTCCCCAATGTGAATTACTTGCCGCGCTCCCGTACCTCTAGTCTCCGGAAGGTGACACTCTATATATATATATATATATAGAGAGAGAGAGAAAGAGAGAGAGAGAGCTGCAGTGGTGCGGCACTCCTGGCCCACAAAAAAATCTATCAAGATGCTGACATAAGATTACAAACTTCTTGTGAGGGCACCGGCCATAGCTACTGTATGTAAGTTGTTTGGAGTGCCACACCTGCTGTTGTTCAGATGGAGCCCCTCTCATTGAGACCATCTCCCTGAAGTGGAGACAGGCAGGGTTTCTGCCGCAGAGTGACTGGCATCCCAGCCTGATGGAGTCCCTCTCAGCCAGCTCTCGCCAGCCGGGACATTCTGGAGAGCGCTGAGGCTAAATGAGAAGGGCTCCATATATTTAGATGTTGCATGTGTGTGTGTGTGTGTATGTCAGCTGTAAACTACTGCCAATGCTGGTTCGGGCCTGTGTGCATAGCTCTGCATTCAGTAGGTGTATATATGTATAGTATTGGCTGTTGGTGTACTGTACATTTGATTCAGTCCAGCAGAATGATCGTTATCATACTGTATGTCCAAATGTACAGTACTGTATGCCATATTTGTGATCTCTTTTTCTAAATGCAAGTTGCTCCCAACTGTTCTCCTATGAAATAAGTTTGAGAATTCTACTGGAATATTCTCTAGCCTAGCATTATTCTATTTTAATGATAATTTGTCCACAGTATGAATAGAACAAAGTTATATTGATAGACTTTTACATTCAGTGAAAGTCAAGAATAAAAACCCATCTTTTATTACATTTCCTTTTTCAAAAAAAAACCTGTGCTTTGTTTCTTACCTTCATTAATTGCACTCCAACATTACATCCATCAACTCGGCTTTAGAAAAATACAATACAAAGGAGTTTGTTAAATGGCTGCAGGTGAATTGATCCTGATTCCTGAGGGATGCAGAGGGCTTAAACAAAGAATAAAAGGTCAAGTAAATAAGGTAATGCATTCATGTGCAATAAAACTACAGCTGTATTACCTGCCTCGTGGTCTGCTTTTCAACTTCTGTGCCTTCCTGGCATCCAGATGGCCACACACCTGCACTGGTTCAATAACTTCTACCAGATGTTGAGACAATGTATTGTAATACAATACATAGATACAGTACATATAACTACCGGCAATGGCAAATTAAATTGGAAAACAATCATTAATGTAATACTTTTATTTACTTTTATTTTTTAATATTTCCATTAACTCCCAAAACAAAGTAATCCAGTGCTCACTTACACCTTTAGCCAGGTATTATAATTACTCTGTTCCTCCACGGTTCACACCCTGGTACCAATTGATTTATGGGTAAATTGGCTTCTATAAATGTAAGAACATGATGATGCCGATAGCAATCAATCAATCTGATTCTGTCTATCATTCTCTAGGATACAATAGGTTATGGGCAGCATCACCTCTATTCATTTTTAGAAGTGTTAGTAAAGTTACCCCGTAGGGTGTGTTGAGAATGTACATAAAGTGACATTTCATATTAGAAATAACTAACTAGGCGGGTTTCACTAACACTGGGGTACCGCTGCAGAGGGAATCACTAGCTTTTGCTGGTGATACCCTATAGAAGGCTATGGTGGGAACCACGCATAGACAACAATATTCAACTTTAACATGGGCTGTGCGATCTCCATAGACACCAATCAGCCGCAGAGCTCCCCCTAAGCCTGTACATGATTGATAGGGGGTGGACCCAGTGAATTATGTCACCAGGAAATCCCTCAGTCTGGGGGAGGAGCTGCCAGTGTAAACACACTGGCGGCTCCTCAGTCCGGTGGAGCGGGACACTCGGTTTGTGGAGCCCAGTGCTCCTTTTAAACATATGGGGGACATCTATGTCTTTTTCTCGCTGTATTTTTGGAATCAGCACCAGTCCAAGAGCCCAGTGCTGGTTCTTAAAATACAGGGCGAACCTACATCCTTTTCCCCCGGTATTTTTAGAACCAGTATTGGCTGTTTATGCTTATGAGGGGAGAGCCCACGCAATTTTTTACTTTTACATACAGAAGAACTGCATGGATCTTACTTATGCGTGCATGCTTTTCCAAATATACCACCAAAATGCAGTTCTGTTTAGTGAATTTTGAGCTGAATTATGGCAATTTCTGCAGAAAGCAAATTTACATGTTGTAATGGTGCCTATGGAAAGTCCTGGTGAGTTTGGCCATTGGTCTACTGATTCGCACATTGGTGGTTATTGCAAATCCACCAAACCCCACCCGGCGAATGAACTACCACCCGCCCCCCTCGCAGCATGGGTTCGCCCGCACAGACTGCGAATGGATGTTTAGCAGAAACATCCATTCGTATGCCTGCGGGTAACTTCCCACATCTTTCTATGGTCGGCGACCATTGAAAGACAAGGAAGGTACACACATATAAAAGTGACTTTTAAGTCACTTACATTTGCGTGTACGCTGGGATGGATATGGGAAGGCAGCTAACATCCAGTGATGTCAGCTGCCAGCCCCCCGCTCCCGCGTCACCGCCCCCTTATCATGAGAACGCCCAGCATTCTCATGGGAATGTCCATGGAACGGGCGTTCCCATATGGTAATGGGGCATTTCCATATGGTAATGGGGCAGCCCAGCACCCCCACCCTTATCCACCCCCCTCACACCGTCATGGGTGCGTGCACCCGGCGAACCGAAAGTTTGCCGTGGGTGCACGCACCCTACGTCTGCACATGCGCACAAATGCGCAACATTCGCACGGAGGACCAAAGGAACTTGAATAACCCCCATTGTTTATTCGTATTTAAGCAAACTCTGCTTTTTTCTGTGTTAAGTACAGATGGCGCCATGTCCATCTATGCTGCTGGAGCGCCAGGGCCACCAGTTTTGGTGCGCCATATGCCGAGACGGGGACACATGAGCATCTCACACACTTGCTCATCCATTTATTTCCTAAATAAATTATGAATACTCTAAAAAAATTCTGTATTTGTATGGTACAGGTGTGTCCTCAACATCCTTACTGCAGTAGCGCCAAGATTTTTTTTTTCATTGATATTCATCTTATTCACATTGTTATGTGAATAGAATGTTTAAGCAGCTTCTGCTGATTAAATATATGGGGCATGCTGATGTCTTGTGTGTGACTGTGGCTATATCTGCTTACAAAATGCTTTTCTTGAAAACATTTTAGTGTAGCATTAAGTATGCAGATATAGCTATGGCTGCACACAGAATGTATACATGCTACATATAATTTGAATTAGCAGAAGCTGTTTGTGCATCCTTTTCACATAATATGGCAAATAAGTTGCCCAATGTTAGCACAGCTTTACGGAATTGAGGCTAAATGTATGAGCACACATCTATAGATAGTGTATCAAATTGTATCACAGAACTGTACCTGCCCTTACCATTTCATATTACACTAAAAGAGTGGAACATATTACATCATTGGTCAAGGGTTACCACATATCCAGGATGGGATTATTGATATCACCATGGCATTATGGTTAGGCACTGGAGGGAAATTTAGGATTAGGCTGCAGAAGGGTTGTGTTAGGATTAGTGTTAAGAATACGGTCAAATTAGTTTCCAGGATTCATAAGGATTATGGCCATTGGGATTCCACTGCAGGCTTTATGACTGTCAGGGTCATAACTGATGGGATTTCTTACTGAACCCATTCAGAATATATTTTTCAAAAGCTGTATGAGGAAAGTGGTAAGAACTTTTAGTCAACATCATATTACTCTGTGACATTATAATATATTGTCAGTACATGCAATTGTTTTGTACAATGGTAAATAAATATGACGACCTAACATGATTTATTTTCAGGAAATGGTTAAAGGTTGTGAAGTTGAAAGATTAAAAAAGCAACAGAAAAAGAGTAAGACTTCACGGCCATAGTAGCTCCTCCAGGGAAACTTACAAAGATGTGGATGTAAGGAGAAAGCAAGAATTAATGCGGTGCAGGTCATGGGAACATCATAGTGAGCAGTCGGTAGCTTTACATGAGGTTGTATTTTTGAGTAGGCCAGAATGGTAAATGCCTTTGTAGTTTGAGGATAGTGTTTTTACTTTATCTTTACAGAAAATAGCAGAAAAACAAAAGGACGGAATATGTGAGGTTGATAAGTTAAATAATCCAGTTTTTTAGAGGAAACACCTACTGTAGGTAACCATAAACAAGACTAGATATACTTCATGTATAAAGAGCTGGAAGCATTGTGAGCATTTTATAATTGTGTAAGTGAAGACTGCTTGACGTTCTTAGTAATTGTATGGAAGGATGGCAGGAAAGAGCGAGAGCAAACATTATCCCCAAAAACAAGAATATAGGATGTGGTTGTTGTTTCATTGACAATAAAGGCAATAATTTAGAGATTCTTCAGCAAGAGACAAATATTACTATTTTATATAGTATTGAGACTTCTATGACACTGAGAAAAATTAGATATTATGAAGGAATGAGCACTAAAGGGCTTAACTAGGAGAAGAAAAAAGAAAATAAGAATCACCAGAGCCAAGATGTTTCTGGAATCCTTTCAGGGGAAGATTGGGGGTAGATATGGCAAACGCTTGTTAAAGGTCAAGTACTATAGAGTTAATGTACAGTAGTACTAAAAATATTAGTAGTTGTAGTAGTAGTAGTAGTAGTAATAACCTTTGGACTAGTTGGACTAGGCATTGACCATACTGATTAAAATTGGCACTTTTAGAACTGTGTTGAGGACAGAAAATATCAAGTGAGTTAAAAAGTTATCTGAAAAAAATCATAGGAGTTTTGGGTCCCAATTCAGATGTGATAGCTGGGCTGTGAGATCTCAGAGCCCAGCAATCAGGTAAATGCCGTCCCACAGCAGTATTCGCATTCCCTCTGCCCACGTGCAAGGCTGAGAATGTGATCTCAGCTATGCAAAGGAGGGGAAAACCATTCAAACCTCTCAACATTGAATGGTTACCCCCTCTCGTCTCTACAAAGTCTGGAACCTAATATAAGCAGGTCTTAGCATTACCAGTAGAAATATAAATATTGGATATACAGGTTATCATTTACATTTTCATCAGTGAGGCAGGCTGAGAAGAGAAGTTAATATGGAAGAGTAAAGAGTGCAAGTGATTAAAAAAAAAAGTATGACCTATAGCATGAATAGATGCGTCCTTCCCCAGCATGCATGCAATCACTAGTCAGTCTGTACAAATGCTCATGCATCATGTATTCCTACGGAAGTGGGTACATATGCACATGAGTAGTCTATAAAATATATGTATAAATGTTGCATTTCTTTTCTCACAAAAATCTGCAAATGTATTACTTTAACTGATTGAGGAAGATATTGGATACTGCAGCTGATAGTGGAGAGGACTACATATTTGTACAATGTTTTCTCCATACAGCACGTTGCACAATGTGCCTTTATTGGTGCCAGTGACTTTAATAATGCTAATTTGAAAAGAGTTGAAGCTATTAAAGACTTGAAAAGAGGTGGACCCATTGAAGACTTGAAACAAGGTGCAGTCTTGAAGACTTGAAATGAGGTGCGATCTTGAAGACTTGCAAAGAGGTGAGGCCATGACAACATGAAAATAAGTGAGGCCTTGATGACTTAAAAAGAGGTGAGGCCTTGACGACTTGAAAGGAGTTGAGGCCTGGTCGACTTGAAAAGAGGTGATGCCTTGACGATTGAAAAAAGGTGAGAACTTGAATACTTGAAAAGAGGTGAGACCATGATGACTTGAAAAGAGGCTACCATCATGTACTGGAGAGTTACCATGTAGGAAGGACCGGAGCTGACGAAGTTAACTGCTGGCTAGAACTGGAGAATAACCAGATAGAAGTTAACAGAAACTGAAACAGAATAGTAATGCTGATGCTGATCCAAAGACTAGAATGAGCTCAAGCCGCTGAGGCTTACAGGGGTAAGGTTAAGGTTCTACTGGCATCAGCCTGTGGGTCCAGGGCAGATTTGTATTTCCTGGGCTTAGCCAGTTGGTGGCTGACCCGTAAAGCATGCAGGGATTGGTGGACTACACCAAGATGGCGCCTGGAGTGCATACCTGTAGTCTGCACTACAGCAGAGACATGTGGGATGCCGGAGCCACCAACAGAAATGAGAGCACCAAGACCAGAGATCAGCAGGGCACCTGGCCGCCGGACCACTGGGAGGAAGGACTGAAGACCTCAATGGACAGTCCGGACCAGTTACTGCCATGGCTGGGCCATGACAGATGCTTTATTTTTATTAAACCTACAGGGCTGTCTAGAATGTACCCACTGTGATTTACTTGGTGCACTTATGCACCAATGTACTGTACATTAATTTGCCTCAATGGTTTTAATGTAACTTAGTTGTTGTATTGAAAGTCTCACTTATACAAAGTTAATTCAGATATTTCCCAAAGAGAAACCTCTGACACACAAAGAGATCTGTTAAGATCTGTTAAGATCTAGGAATAGTGCATTTAGGGCTACAGTAAGTATAGTTTAGCCTATAAAATGTCCTGTTCTAATTTGAAGAAAAGTTTCCAGTTGGTTCATTCAAGAAAATTGAGTGTTACGTTATAAAATCTAGTGATTCATGATCAGTTTTCCAGGGAATTAGGCATACTGTATAACTGATTTTAATCTTTATAATTCTTGAACTTGTTAGGTACGTGGCTCTTCAGCAGACGTGTTCAATAATTGGTATGCAAGTTTTGGCTAATTTGACCCCTGCAGTAAAAATATGTGAGCCCCATTAGATAGCTTTTTCACTCTACGTGAGTCTGATTTTAAGCTATGTTAATATAAAAAAAAAATGCTGTGAAGGCCCCAGGTATAAATTGAATTCTGATTAGGGTTTTGGATGAGTGACCAGTTAGCCATCTTCTTTATTATGATTTTAAATGGGCTCAGTGTATTATTCGATGATGTTTTAAAACTATATGTTTGTTCCTGACCGTTAATCTTAATAGGTATCTAATTGAAATGACTAAAGCCTCTTTGCTCTCACTTTTAAAGTGTTTTAAGAGAGTGATTTTGGGACAATTTGCATATTGATGAACTAGATCCACTGAGGTTGCTACTCTTACAGTTCTCCACAAAGTTTTCTGTGATCTAAAGAACAGGGACTTGTATGCAAGGTTGTTGATTGTGTATTATAGTTCTACTTTCAAGCCTGGCGAGTGACCTGTTCAAATCCCCACTATACATGTCGGTGTGGAGTCGATTTTATAAAGTGTGGCGACCGCAGCGAGCCACCGAGCCTGAAGCATGGCAAGCGCAGCGAGCCCTGCAAAGGGGAGGTGTAAAATTAACCCGAAGCATGGGGAGCGCAGCGAGCCCTGCTACTTGACATGGAATACACCTCAAGTAATATGCGTCCCCTCGCAGGGCTCGCTGTGCTCTCCACGCTTCTGGCTCGTTTTACGCGTGCGGTCACCATGCTTTGGGTAGAGTGGCTCGCTGTGCTCGCCATACTTTATAAAATCAACTCCACGCGGGGCTCGCTTCGCTCACCACGCTTTGCGCGGATAGTGGGGGTTTGAAATGGAGCCATTTGTCAGTTTGTAACATGGCATCTGAGTCCTTTGATGTGCATGCTAGCAATGGGATTTGGGCGTAGTGAACAGGTCTGAATCAGGCCCCATGTGTCTTTAGTTAGGGTAGTTAAAGCAGCTGAAGGAATCCTTGGACAATCTCTGCCAAAGATGGAGGACATCTTTGCTGGGAGGCGTTTAGCAAAAGCTAATCAGATCATTGCTGATCCTAGTCATCCATATAAGTTATGAGATCATATTGTAATTCCACTAACAGATTTTTTAATGTAGAAGTAACAATAAATAAACTGAATTCAATTTAATTTCTCTGGAGAGCAATAAAGTATCAACCATTCAGCTTTTAACTGCCATTTTACGAACTGTGTTTCAAACAAGACAGGAGCTGATTGGTTGGTATCTTTCTATACTTTTTGACTTTCCAAGATTTGATACATTTTCTTCTAACAGTGAAACTTGAACCAACTGATTACTCAATAAAAAAGTCATAAGATGCTCTGCTCCTAGTCTTACAGCTTGCCAGGCCTTTGAGGTGTCTGTAATCTGGTTTTGGCTTCCGCATGCCCCTTAGAACTGGATTCTCCCATTTCTTCTACCAGATGATCTGCAATTAGAAAAAATGAAAACAAATAAAGTAGAAAAAAACTAAATAAAATCATCCATAAGAATGCTTTATTTTACTCATAAAGGATTTTTTATTATTGGCTGGTTGGAACAAAAACCTGGTAATGTGTTTGAACACATGACAATTGACCATTTGCTCCAAAATGCCAGAAAACAAACAAAAGTGGAATTAATTAAAACATATTTTCTGATCAGTGAGGGGATTGCAGTTTTCAGGGGTGTACACACGCTTCGATTTTGACAGGTTTTCGAATCGGTTTTGCTTATAGAAGCAAAATCGAATGAAAATCGAATGGTTTTTAAGATGCTTTCAATCTGTATTCGATTCAATGCGCACTTCTGTTTTTCTATGTGGAAAAGGAAAATAGACTGTGAAGGCAAGGAAATATCAAATTCGATCCAGTAAATGGAATGTGTACACTGTGCTTTGAATGTAAATTGTATTCGATATCGAAATCAATATCGAATGCAAAAGTGCAGATCGAATGTGAATTGAATGTAAAAGCAATGGCTAAATCGAAAGGGGGTGGAATAGGGGAACTCGAAAGCAAATCGAATCAAATCGAAAATAAATCGATGCGTGTGTACACACCTTTTATCTGTTCTACAGTGTTTGGGAGCAAAATATTCAGTTGTATTTTTAGTGGCACCGAGGGAGGAGGTACTTTTTACCCAGGCCCAAGTCTGATGGATTGGCCTGGGACCCGCTACCCCCTCCCCAATTGCAGAGAGCAGTCGGAAAAAGAGGTCAGGCTTCAGCTGCAGCACAGCCTCTCTCCCCAGCCCAGCACATGCTATTCAGTGCTGGAGAGAGAGGCAGCTGCAGCCTGTAATTAATTTTAATGGGACCTGGCCTACCTGTCGGTGCCTCTGGTTATTTGCTCCAATGCATTACCAGATTTCTGTTACAAATAGCCAATGAATTGCATTGTTGGACAGATAATATTAACGTGTATGGCCAGATTTAGCCAGGTACCCATTTTATTTTGACAGTCGGGATTCCAATGGTCATTACACTGATGACTGTTAAAACCCCGACAGTTGGGATACCGACTGGCACGGGCTATTCTCCCTGGCAGGAGTCCTTGACCTCCATAGAGGGAGAATAGGTGGCGAGCCCAGCAAGCCACCAAGCCGCAGCGTAGCGAGCACAGCAAGCCCACAATGGGCTTTGATCCGCTCATCCTGCTGTCTGAGTCCCGGCAGTCGGGATTCTGCCTATCAGAATCCCTACTATCGGCACACTTTACCACACCCCCATTTTATAGGAACAAAGTATAGGGATAGTACCCTACTGTATATTGCATATGTCAACATGGGCCCTTATTCTGACTCTGTTTTATACAAACTCGTGGGTATGAGGATAAACAAAGAATATTTTAGATTTATATAATGAATGCTAAACTGACTTAAAACTGACATACATATTAAAAACATTTTAGATATTTGACATTTCAAAGACAGATAATCAGTGGTGTGGCACAAATCATTTGTATACAGTTATGTACTGTTTCTGAATGTAAAATACCTGGGAAGAAAGATGTTAATTTTACATGCACTTTATGAGTGACCTACATATTGTACCATGGATGAGATTAAAACACCTCTAAAAATTTAGAAGCTATTGCTACACGAAAAGAACATTAGGTTATATTGTACTTTACATGATTTCATCCTCATGCAGTACCCTTTGGTGGAGATATCGTACTTTACCTTTGCTCATATTTGATTAAAAATACACCTAAAGGTCAGAAGTTGAAGATAAAAAGAATGCTTAGCGGAGACAAAGATACTAACAGGAATGTGTAAAGCTTAGAACTTTTACATGAAGAGACATAAGCAGACCAAAATAACACTTTGAAAAGCTGTAGCTGTCCTATAGAGCTTTTAGAAAGATGACATACCTTTAGATAAGTATAAGTAACAGGGGTGTTTGAAGAGAGGAGGAGGCATGTGTGCAGCCTCCTCTTATCGGGCCCCCTCCTCTTTGCTGGCAGTTGCGCTGTAAAGCTCTATTTAGTGTGCGAACTAGGGGGCTGAGACTATGATGCTCACATGCAGAACTCTGCAAAAATGTAGCCACGGCCATTACAGTGACTTACAGTTGAAGACAAGAAAAGACAAGTACAGCGTACACAGTACATAAACATAGCTGATCAGCAGATGACCCTGACATAAGTACAGGTTGAGTATCCCTTATCCAAAATGCTCGGGACAAGAAGAATTTTGGATAGCGGATTATTCAGAATTTTGGAATATTTTATATTTCAATGAGGTATCTTGAGGGGTCTTACATTTAAGTTGTATAAGCACATCTAACACATGAAGACCCTTATTCTGGTTCACTCGCAAAGGCAAATTCCTTCTCAAATGGACAAAATCATGTGCACTGCAGGTGGCAATTGTAACTTGTGCAGAGAGAATTATTTTGAGTCATTATAAATAACAGAGTTATTTTGTTTCTGTGCAGGGTAAATACTGACTGCTTTATTTTTACAATTCAATATAGACCTCACTTTGGTGTAAAAGCCCACCCAAATCTAATTTTCTCTGCACAAGTTACATCTGCCCCACCTGCAGTGCACATGGTGTCCATTTGAGAAGGAATTTGCCTTTGGGAGTAAACCAGAATTATGGCCGCAATACACCCAAATATATTATATTTGTGCATGCAACAATGTTTTAAAACATGAAACAAGTTTGTGTACAATCTCAGGCCCTGAATCATGTCCTTGCACATATTTAGTGGCAGTTACAGGTTATTTTCCCAATAGTGCCAGTCACAGATGTAGCCAGAAGGTTTTTAGCAATAAAAAAAAAAAATTACATTTTGGAAACTATGGTTTTTGGATTAATTTGGATAACAGATGTTTCGATAAGGGATACTCAACCTGTACCAGGGTGGCACATAAAAGTGAGATTTGGTGCCATGGAAGATGGTTTAACCCCTTCAGTGGCAATCCCGAGAATCTCGGGATTGCCACTGTTTACAGCCAGGCAGCGCTGCTGAGTTCAATCACTGAACTCAGGCAGCTTCAGCGCTGCCCGGCTCCCTCCTCCTCCCCCCTCCCCTTCAGGTTTTGTATGAAGTCCCCGGCGCCGGCTTATGCCAAGCCAGCTGCCGGGGACAGGGACACGGCGCGGGGGGCGCAGGTTTGGGTAGCTGCTGATTGACAGTGCAGCGGCACTGGCCGGACCCAGGGAGCAAGTGGTGGGTTTTTTTAAGGGACGCTCCCCGGAAAAACTCTCCCAGTGGGAAGCGCTCCCAAAAAAAAAATCGCTCCAAAGGAATCTGAAGTCAAACCAGAAATCATTAAGCGCAAAGTCAGGTCACTAAGAATAGCTGAGGAAGGGAACAGGTTAAGAATAACACATGGTCAGCATACAGAGGGATAAAGGTTTGAGCCGATACTCGGTCACAGAAGTGTTGCCAGGAACTATATTTATAGGTGGAGCTTGACTTTTTATGCTAAAGTGCAGAACCAATTTTGGCACTGCTGATTCTTTAAATTTCACAGAGATAAAATGCATCCATATGGGAGCCACAACTTCCTGTGTGCTCAGCAGCCAGGGGAGAGAGATGGACAAGCACACTAGCAGCATTCACCTAGAATTCCTCATACAGTATGTACATTGCCCTTCATCACCTGGGACTCCAGCATGTCCAGTCTCAGTAAGACCCAAGTCTGACTGAGCAGTGACAGTACCCCCCTCTAGGGGTTAACAGAGCACACCCCAGAACTGACTTTACAGAGAACTTCTGATGAAACTTCCCAAGGAATTGTGGTGCATGAATATTCAATGATTTGAACCAGCAACACTCCTCATATTTATTCAAGTCCACTAGGAATTGAACTGCACCTTGAGACATTCTGGAGTCCAAAATCTGTTGTGCCTCATATTCCATAGGGGGAGAGGTCCTAAACTGCACACCCTGGACATATGAGGTGCTACCTGCTGAGACCTGTAGTGCAGCAAGCAGGAGGAGGAGTTTGCAGGTGCACACTAAATATAAATGCTAGACCTTTTAATATCATTGCTATATTGCATTTCTGAGGTTCTTAGCATAATGATGGCCATTATAATGGGCTTGTCCACCGCGTCCAGGTTACCTCAATAGGACAAGTCCCTAACACTACTCTGAGACAGGTCCAGGGCACGGAACCCACCAGGCCAGCCCAGCAGAAACACCCCATGGCATCACATTGGTGTGAAATTAAAGTGATAGAATAAGGTAAATTATATGTGATAAGACTTACCTAATTAAGAGGTAAAAATAAATGTGAAGGGTGCTACATATATACTAAACAAACTAAAGCCCAAAGAGCCCCGCGCCCCAAACTGGTACTGCTGTTGCTGATGCTCCATGGCATCATATCGTATACACTTTTCATAACCCCTTTAGTTTGTTTAGTATATATGTAGCACCCTTCACATTTATTATTACCTCTTAATTAGGTAAGTCTTATCACATATAATTTCCCCTATCCCTTTTACTATCACTTCAATTTCACACCAATATGATGCCATGGGGTGTTTCTGCTGGGCTGGCCTGGGGGGTCCCATGCCCTGGACCTGTCTCAGAGTAGTGTTAGGGACTTGTCCAATTGAGGTAACCTGGAAGCGGTGGACAAGCCCATACTAATGGCCATCATTATGCTAAGAACCTCAGAAATGCAATATAGCAATGATATTAAAAGGTCTAGCATTTATATTTAGTGTGCACCTGCAAACTCCTCCTCCTGCTTGGTGCCTCATATTCCTCCTGACAGTCCACTGATATAGCTGATGGAGGGTAGCAAGGTGTCGAAAACATATTAAGAATAAATGTTTTCAGGAGAGAGACATGGAAGATAGTATGCTTAGCGTATACAGAAGTATCAGTTGACATACTATAGGTTAATCACTTGGCGTATCTGGAAGGGCCTAATGAACCTGCAAGTGGACTTCATCATGGGTACCTTTAAACACAGATGTTTGGCTGACAACCAGACTTTGTCACCTGGACTCAGTGAAGGAAATCTTTTCCTCATCCTGTCTGCAAACATTTTGTTCCTTGAGGAGGCTACAGTATGTGCAAATTCCACCTTTACCTCTCTCCATATTTTATATAACAAATTCACCATATCACAGACTACTGGAAGTGATGCCAACTGGAGTACTGGTAAATCTGGTAAAACAGGATGTAGACCAAACCGAATAAATAACTGGAATTTCCCTGATATCTCATGGGAAAAAAAAAAAATGAAGACCTAATCAACTTGACTGGCTGACATATATTTGGATACATTTCTCCAAATCCTTACTCACCCTATCCATCTGATCATTATTCTGGGATGCTAGACTGATGAGAAGCTCAAGTTAATGCCATGTACACATAGCCCAATCCAGCAGCCCCGCAATACCAATTCGATAACAACGCCTGGGGTTTTTTGGCATCGACCAGGAGGGATGGAGGAGAAATGGCGCAAGGACAGCATGGGGAGGGGAGGGGAACTGCTGCATTTAGCAGCACTGCGTTGCCTTCATTCTAGCAGATCAAAGCAAAAATAGACTTGCCTGCCAAGCCTATTTCTGCTTTCGATTCCGATGCTGCTGGGCCCACATCAGGATCGAACACTGTTTGATTCAATGTAATTTGTTATTTGAATTGAATCGAATTGAAAATTACACTGAATCGAACCGTGTGTACACAGCTTAACTCTAAATCACTTACATAAAGCCCTCCAGAATCTGGAAGTAAATTGTACCCCATGGTCTAAGATGATGTCCTTAGGGAACCAATGCAACCTAAAGATCTCTGTTATAAATATGTACTTTAGCTTTGAGGCAGAATGAAGTGGGACAGCTTGGAGAACCTGTCCACAACCACCCAAATGGCACTGAAGCATTGACAGGATTGTAGCTCAATGACAAAAGCCATGGAAATGTGGCTCCGTGAACAATCAGGCACAGGTAACTTGGGGCTCCAAGAATGAGTCCAGTTGGTTAGGTAAAACGAAGGGTTGTTTTCCATGTAAAAATGTAAGGTGTGTAAATACATAAGTAAAGATAAAACCACATTTTATCATCAGGATAAAAGCAAATCCTTTGATGTTAAATCAAATATATGTTGCACCACTACTTATGTAATTTATCTTTTAGAATGTAGCTGTGGGAAACGCTATGTCGGAAAAACTAAGAGACAGCTAAAGATACGAATATTAGAGCATACCCATAGTATATCCCTACATCCCTACATAGTGTACCCCAACATTTTATACAGTGCTGTAATTCAGATTTAGAAAATGTTACTTTTAAAGGTATAGAGCAGGTTAGATATTGGAGGTGGAGATATTTTGAATAAATTCAGTAAGAGAGAAACTTATTGGATTCTACACTTGGAACATTATCTCCAGTAGGTTTAAAAGAGGGATGTGACATCACTCTCTTTCTGCACTAAAATCATTGTGGCTGCGGGTCTACACTGGGGTAGCAGATGATGTTGAGCTGTGCTCCTTCTGTTTTTTCCCTATAGGTTGGACCTTGCGCGCTGTGATGTGTAGTCGTTTTTCTTCGTTTTTTACCTAGTTTTTTTTTTTACGTATGAAATATTAATTTATTTATTATGGGGTATTAATATGTTTTCATCAGTATTTTTTATATATATTCCTTATGCATAGATTGTAGTATTTTAGTATTTATGCATTCTTATGTTTTGTATATTTACATTTTTATAATGTATTATTTTTGATTGAATTATTTTTAAATTTAAATATATTGGCAATTACACGTATATACCTAGGTATATTTTTATATTTGTGCTAAATGGTTATTTTGCGATGTTCAGAATTGTGAAGCTCTTACTTTTTGGGTATATATATTCTGTATACAGTATGTTGTATTATTGTGTTTCGTGTATGATCTGTATACTTTGACATATGTTTTACCTCTGTAATTGTACCTCCGTTATGTTTATTATTCAATTGCCGGCACCTGTGATGGGCATTTGTTATGTATATAAACCCCTGACATATGGGAAGTGACACACCCCCTGACAAAGTCCGTTTGGTGACGAAACTAGTTGGGCGTGCTGAGATCCTGACTCATTGACGTTGCCTGGTCCATCCCCTTCCAGCATACAGCATTCTGTGTTCGGTGTGGTGGTTTCTGAACTATCCGGCATGGGCGCCATCTCCAGCGGTGTTCTCTCCTCCAGTCTCCTGCCGTCTTCCCCATATTGATCTGATACTATACCAACTGCTGGCAAGCTTGATGTTTTAATCCTCGATGAATGTGAGCTTATTTTGCATAGTAAAATTGTTACCTTTTACATACTCATTGGTGCTCTTTTTCCTTTCTTTTTTCTACAAATCCTATGGTTGATCCGTGGTGAGGATCTATTGAGGAAAAGCTGCACATATCGTGGAACAGTATTGGACCATTATTCATTGCGGTACTTGTGTATCTTGGCGGCGCCCATCGCATCGCATACCATAAGGCATGCGATGGTATGCGATGCGATATCGCGTGATACTGTACAATGGCATACAATTTTAAAATTGTATGACATTGTACATGGCATACAATGCCATACAATGCGATGCGATGCGATTAAACATTGTATAAGCACCCTAATGGGTGCTTACAATGTGAAATGCACCCCCACGCCACCCCCCCCCCACTATAAACGTGAACCCGAAGCGTGGCGAGCGCAGCGAGCCCGCGAGGGGCGGCGGTACGCGTCCTCCGACCTTTTCATACCCCCACTATCCACGTCGGCGTGGAGTTGAGAATAGAAAGTGTGGCGAGCGCAGCGAGCCACCGAGCCCGAAGCATGGCGAGCGCAGCGTGCCCCGCGAGGGGACGCAGACACCTGTGAAGCCAGCGAGGGGACGCGGATACCAGCTTCGGGCTCGGTGGCACGCTGCGCTCGCCACACTTTCTATTCTCAACTCCACGCCGACGTGGATAGTTGGGGTATGAAAAGGTCGGAGGACGCGTACCGCCGCCCCTCGTGGCCTCGCTGCGCTCGCCACGCTTCTGGTTCACGTTTATAGTGGGGGGGGTGGCGTGGGGGTGCATTTCACATTGTAAGCACCCATTAGGGTGCTTAAAAGCACCCTTTATGGTGCTTATACGATTTTTCATCGCATAGGGGGCAAACATCGCGTCGCATCGCATGCCATGTGATGCATGGCATGCGATGCGACGCGATGAAAACATCGCGCGATGCACATCAGGGGCGCCGCTATAATACACCTTCATAATAGTACCTTCATTGCTAAGAGAACTGCGCTAGGTATTCCTTTGTCTCATATATATATATATATATATATATATATATATATATATATATATATATATATATATATATATATATATATGGGAGACAGTTTCAAACAGGCAGCGGCACTCCACGATTTGATGTGATCAAAAATTTATTCCAACGTTTCGGGGCGTATTCCCCCCGTTCTCAAGGATACAGTGCAACGCCCCGGAATACGCCCCGAAACGTTGGAATAAATTTTTGATCACATCAAATCGTGGAGTGCCGCTGCCTGTTTGAAACTGTCTCCTATGTATGTATCCGGAAGGCACCCACGTACACTGCACTGAGCAGGGGAGAGTGCCGGACTGAAACAAGAGTCTATATATATATATATATAATTTTTATTTTTTATTTATTGTAGTATTATTATTATTATTATTATTTGATATTTATCCAGAGTGATCTGTATTTTACAATTGAACTTTTTTATCCCATTCAGTAGCGGCTCCTACCATTTTAGAGGAGGGGGGCTTCCACAATACAAACTTCATACATACTACGCATGCACTGGCCCAAGCCTCCATAGGCTGCCTTTGCAGCAGCCCCCGGAGGCTTAATCAGGTTCCCTGGCGCATGCGCAGTATAGTCCGTGATGCTGCGCATGCGCAGAACCCGTTTAGGGGGCTGCCGCACATATGCGCACAGAGAAGCATCCCGGAGGGACTGCCTTGAGTGACTGGCAGGTCAGACTTCCAATAGGAAGTCACTGTCAGTCACATTGAAGCCAGAGCAGTCTCACAGTCTGCATCTGGATTTACTTTAGGCAGAGACAGTGGCGGATTTTACCTGGGGGGGGGCTGCAGCCCTGCAGCCCATAGGCAAAAACCGCCACTGATCTCATCTGGTGCAGCAGGTATATGTTCCCTGTGTGATAACTGTACTGTCTCTGCTTGTATTTTTGCTTACCTGGCTGTTGCGGCAACCAGTGGCTGCCTAGGCGCTCAGTGGGTATGTGTTCCCTTTGTGATAACTGTACTGTCTCTGCTTATATTGTTGCATGCTGTTGCAGCGACCAGTGGTGCCGGTGATGGCTGCCTAGGCGCCATGCAGCTCAGTGAGTATATGTTCCTTGTGTGATAACTGTACTGCCTCTGCTTGTGAAACTGATTTCTTTCTTTCTTTCCTATTAAACTGATTTCTTTCTTTCCTATTAAACTGATTTCTTTCTTTCCTATTGTGTACTACAGTATATATCTAAATCAGTAGACAGCACCCTAAGCCATGGAAAAAAGAGTGAACCCGGATCCCACTAGGTGATTCGGGGTCAGGTGCGCCTGACCTGAGTTGGATTCCTAAGCTGCTGCCCTAGGACAGGGTAGTTAGTCCTGTGCAAAATGAATAAACAAAAAGACAAAAAAAGGGGGGTGGGCAGAGCTGGTTTTTATTGTTGCCCAGCGCTGCATATTTTGTTTTTCTTGTACAAACTCACAAGGCAGGAGCCCAGTGGCAGATGACTCTATTGTCTCCCAGAGTTACCTCTGGTTTCCTGTGTGATAACTGTATTGTCACTGCTTGTACTGTTGCTTGCTTGGCTGTTGTGGTGACCAGTGATGCCGCAGATGGCTGGTTAGGCGCCGTGCAGCTTGGTGAGTATATGTTCGCTATGTGAATAACTGTACTGTCTCTGCTTGTATTGTTGCTTGCCTGGCTGTTGCAAAGTTCAGGGGTGCAACTGATGGCTGCCCAGGCACTGTGCTGCCCAGAAAATAATATTTTCCCTGCTTCAACAATCCCCAGGGCACATATAGCGTATACCTGTATGTGTATGTATATACAGTGGCACCGCTAATGGTTTCCTAGGAGCTATGCAGCTAAGGGAATATATGTTCCCTGTGTCTATATTCCCCAGGGTACATCTAGCCTATACCTGTATGTCTTATGTATATGTGTAGTGGCACTGTTTAACTGTTACCTAACAGGCTGAGGTGTGGATCAGTTGGTCACCAGCAAGTTGTTAGACAGTCATTAGCTCGACACCATTAGGTCGACATGCATTAAGGTCGACATGTGTCTAGGTCGACATGCAGGAAGGTCGACATGAGTCTCGTCGACATGGGTTAGTTCGACTGGATCATAAGGTCGACAGGGTCCTTAGGTCAACATGGGTAAGGTCGACAGGGACATTAAGTTGACATGGGTAAGGTCGACAGTGGAAATGCAGACATGTTTTTTTATGTCGACACAGTCAAAAGAAAACACCAAAATGTACCACTGCATCCCCTATCATGGCTCGTTGCTCTCGCCATGCTTCGGGCACACTGTTCTATTATCCCACCTAGTGGATGGTAGGGCATGAAATACGTTGTGTGGGCATGGACACCGAAATGTACCACCACATCCTCTCACGTGGCTCGCTGCAAGAGCCTAAAGTGGTCCTGGAGAGGTGGTGGAACTCCTTTCTCCTAACACTGCCCCCCCCCCCCCCAATAGGCAGTGCCTAGACCAGTACCAGGGAGTTTGTGCTCTACCTCCCATAAAGGGATAATGGTCAGACAAGGAAGTGGCACAATCATATACACATTACACCACATGTAGCGCCCCTGATTCATATTACACCACATAGTAGTGCCCCTTATACACATAATGTCCACAGTTGTGCTACTTATACACATCTGTCTGTCACTCCAGGAGCTTACGGTCCATGTACCTCAGCAGCTCCATGCCTTCCAGGTTTTGTCGACCTTACTGCATGTCGACCTAAATTCATGTCGACCTAGTGGTGTCGACCTAATGCTTGTCGACCTACTTGGTGGTGACCCAATGATCGTATTCCACAGGCTGTTGCACAGCAATCCAAATCTAATTCCTAGTATACGCAAGTATACCTGGCCAATAAAGCTGATTCTGATTCTGAATCCAATCTTTGTTTTTGTGCAAAGTGTTCTGTGCGGGTTATTGTTTTAAATCACGACTGTGTAAGTTGTTATTTCATTTCAGAGGTGCTAAAACTGAGTTACTGTATCTTGCCTTAAACTTTTATTTCTATTTTTTATCCTTGATATAGTTACTATTATGAGTGAATTCACTCATTTATGAACAGTAATCTAATTATAATTAATACTCCAGTAATAAGATATAGCCAGATTGAATTGCTTACCAGAGGCATCATTAAATTGACTAATTATATTATTTCGTTTTTCAATAATATTACCTATGCAGGTTAAAATGAAAGACTGCCGTTATATTAAAACCTTTTCTAATTGAAATGTTGTACTAGAGATCATGGCAACTGAATTTCCAAGTTTGCCTAATTGATTTGTTCACCTCTATAGCTTTGGTCTCCACCTTTGTCTGTGCCGCTAAATGGAGAAACATCCCTGCTGTTACTGTGGGCCTTATTCTTCTTCACTCTTTCTGACAAAATCCTTCTTAGATGGACAAAACCATGTGCACTGCAGGTGGGGCAGATGTTACTTGTGCAGAGAGAATTAGATTTGGGTGGGTTATTTTGTTTCTGTGCAGGGTAAATACTGGCTGCTTTATTTTTACACTGCAGTATAGATCTCACTTTGAAGTAAAACCCCACCCAAATCTAATTCTCTCTGCACATTTTACATCTGCCCCACCTGCAGTGCACATGGGGGGTTATTCTAGTTCATTCTTTCTGACAAAATCCTTCTTAGATGGACAAAACCATGTGCACTGCGGGTGGGGCAGATGTAACTTGTGCAGAGAGAATTAGATTTGGGTGGGGTTTTTCTTCAAAGGGAGATCTATATTGCAGTGTAAAAATAAAGCAGTCAGTATTTTCCCTGCACAGAAACAAAATAACTCACCCAAATCTAATTCTATCTACACATGTTACATCTGCCCCCCCGGCAGTGCACATGGTTTTGTCCATCTAAGAAGGATTTTGTCAGAAAGAATGAACTAGAATAAGGCCCTGTATCCCAACCTCATCTGCTCTTCCTGATTTTAAATTATATCTGACTTCACAGGCCTCAACCCTGTCTCCAATTGCAGACCTCTGGTACTGTATATTGATTACAATTTGTACAGAGGGTCGGTGTTCACTTTTCCAATTAATAAATGAATAATAATAATAATGATATTTATAGAGCACTGTTCTCCCAATAGGACTCAAAGTGCTTTACCATTGTCTTTACAGCTCAATATACAAAATAAGCATGTCATAGATGTCAGTAAAATGCTTGAATAAATAGGTACGTCTTTAGTCTATTTTTAAAGGATTCTACAGTGGGGGCTTCTCGCACTGTGCGAGGAAGAGAGTTCCATAGAGTTGGAGCAACAAAGTTGAAAGCTTGACCCCCAGATGAATTCACGGAAATTCTGGGTACTGTTAGTCCTTCTTCAATGGATCGTAGTAATCAAGTAGGACAGTAAGGCATCAGCAGCTGCTGCAGGTACCTTGGGCCCTGGTCATGTAAGATCTTGAAAGTTAGTAAGCCAATCTTGACAACAATTCACCATTTTACAGGTAGCCAGTAAAGTGAGAAGAGAATGGGAGACATGTGGCAGGTGCGGGGCTGGTTTATTAATAGTCTGGTGGATGCATTTTGTACCAGCTGCAAGCAGTTCAATTCTTTTAATGGGAGACCCAGGTAGAGAGCATTGCAGTAGTCTAGGCGTGATGATATAAATGCATGTATGACTTTAGGCAGGTCTTCTGACGGAAATAAGTGCTTGATTCTGGCTATATTCCTTAGATGATAGAAATAGGATTTGATTGTGGCTGACACCTCATGTTTAAGTGTCAGGACACTATCCAGGACAACACCAAGATTCCGCACATGATCAAAGATTTTTAGTCCTGTGCCCCCCAGCGTAAGACCTGTCAGTTGGCTATGCTGTCATCTTGTCCTGTGATTTATTATCAGAACTTCTGTTTTATCTGGGTTCAGCCTCAGCCAACTGGCACTTATCCACTCCTGGAGCTCAGCTATGCAGCCATTTAAGGTTGTTATTGTGTTATCAGTGCCTGGAGCAAAGGACAGGTACAGTTGTGTATCATCTGCATAGCAGTGGTAGACCAGGCCATGACGTCTGATTATGTCACCCAGTGGAAGCATGTATACTACAAAAAGCATGGGAGATAGAATAGAACCCTGTGGAACACTACGGCACTGTGGTGAAGAGTATATTCCCGATTAAACTATCTGCGCCCTGCCAGCGAGAAATTGTTTGAACCAGCTAAGGACTGTGCCACCCAGACCACAGCAATTCTTCAGGCGGTCAATTAGAATCCCATTCTCCTCTATCCCTTGCATTTAGAAGATCATTGAGCACACATACCAGAGCTGTTTGTGTCTTCTCCTGAATCCTGACTGGAATGGATCATAAATGTAATGGGTTGACAGGTGGGTCCCTAGATGAGTTGCATCCACCTTCTTAATAACCTTTCCTCGAAAAGGAAGATTTGATATTGGCCTGTAGTTGGCCATGCAGTCAGGGTCTAAATTAGATTTTTTAATAAGTGGTCTGGCTATTGCTTCCTGTAGTGGTTCGGGGAAAACGCCTGTCTGCAAAGAGCATTGAACTAATTTTGCTAATGCAGGGCCAATTATTTCCATACACCCTAAAAGAAGCTTGGATGGGGCAAGGTCCAGATCACAGGAGGAGGGACGCAACAGTTGGGAAATTCCAGCAATGTATTGTACATCCACTTGTTCAAAGATGTCCCATGAAGGCAGGTGTCTTACACTGGCAGGCTTGGTATTGGTACTCCTTTGGTGTCACTGTGGGGATTCCAGCCCAGATGATAAATACTTTATTTGCAAATAATTTTGCAAACTCATTGCATCTTGACTGGTAGAGGGTTACATCAGGCTGCAAGCATGCTGGTTTGCAAAGCATCTCCACTGTATGGAAAAGCTGAGCGGGACTATTTTTGCTGCCATGATATCATCTGAAAGGAACTTTGTTTTCTTGCGGGTGATTGTTGATTGGTATTTTACAATGTATTTGATTAGATTTAATTTATCCTCTGCCAGTTTTGTCTTCCTCCATCGTCTTTCAAGTATACGACCGGATAACACAGAATTATATGTATAGTTTCTAACCCTTATATATAACGGCAAACGCTGAAATAATTTCACTCCAAAACCAACTTGTAAAATATAGAAAAATGCTTTACTTGAAAAATAGTGAAAGATAGTAACAGATAACTTGATTAAATGTATTGCAAAGGCCAAAGCAAACTTAACACATAACATATATAATAATGGACTAATTCTTTAATAAAAAAAACTAACTCAGTTACAGAAGACGGGGACAGTTATCAGTATCAGCTAACACCTCAGGGATATTTACCTGCACCCCCAGCTCCAATCATTTGTCCTCTGAACTGCTTCTTCAATTGCTTAACCACTCCCTCTTTATGCCCAATATTTATACTTTGTTTAGCTCAGTTACTCCATTATTCATATGGGCTAAAATGTGTTTGGACAAGTCAGTATTGAATTAATGATATTTTAATAATTCACGTAATCTAGGCCTGGTTACTAGGCAAAGAAATTCTGTGGCCTCCTAGACCTGAAGTCCTTGGGGTCTATGCATGCATACCCGTTATCTGGTTAGTTCTCATTACTGTTGACAAAACTGTGCAGACTGACTGTCTGCCCTCGTCTTCTGTTCTATCAATATTGCATTCTTAAACCCAGAAAAACAAAACAATTCTCAATAAGAAATCACTTGTTTTAGCAGTATTCTGACTCCATTTTGTAATATTTTATGCAAGTCATAGCTGACATAATGGTTGCTGCTTCTGACAAACTATTGCTGCTAGGCGCAAAGGGTAGGCCTCATATGCCGTGGCTAGTACCTGGTGCAACAAGCTAATACCATCTGCAGCAATAATAGCAGTATTTAAGAAAACAGAGTATAGTAAAAGCATATGAATATTGATGCATTAATTTCTGTATTAACAGTTCCATCCTCTGAACTTCGTCATATCTCTGAAGAAAGTTCATATCTCTCGCAAAACGCATCATTTGTCTCTCTCTTAATACATTGGAAAACCTTCTTGAAGCATTTCACTAGTATATAAAAAATCAACAATATGATCTTGGCAAAAAAACTAGGAGCGGGGGCACACATGGGGTGGGCAGGATTTAGGCCACACAAGGGATGGGCAGGAGCACACATAGGCCCTTATTCTGGTTGGTGCGTATATTTCCGAATTATTTCGGAGAGGTCTGCACGCTACGCTGTGCGGACATCGTACGAAGAAACGCCCACCGGTCCTCCGCATTCGGACGCACTCCCCCTTTATGTATACAGACGACATCCAAACCTTTGCGTGTGCGGTGGACACACACATATTCTGCACGGTCTTACAGCGTATGCACGGTCTTACCGCGTCAGAACGGACGGGAACCTGCCCGTATGCACCGATGCAGTGTATTTACGCACAATTCAACACTATTATCTGAACACCGAAATCTGTTACATGACCCAGTTATGCAATTAGGCAACCTCATTAAAAAGGGATTGTTTTTAATGGTCATCTATTATTTCTCTAATTGATAATTAAACACTTTACTACCACTTTAGATGAACCCTTACATCATGTAATTATTGTTAAATAAGTAAAGGAGTGGATTGTATTGTGTTCAGCTGACATTGGTTGAGGTGCGCCCGTACTGATTGGGTGTTCCGAATGCCTAGCGCATGACCGAGTGGTGTCCGCAAAGCAATACTTGCTTATGAAGACCGCATGTTTCCTGCCTTTTTGTTCGCGTGCATTCGGCGTGCTGTCTGAATGTACGCGTACCATAATTAGTGCACTCCCTCGTGTACGCCCATGTTTATGCCCAGTTTAGCCCACTTTGAAACTACGCCCCTGTGTAGTTCCGAATGACGCCCATAATACGCCCATATTTCCCGAATGAATGCGGTGCACATTTCTGTACGGTGTTAGTGAGAACAAGTATAGAGACCTTGCGAGGCACATGCGCATAGCGTTGCCCACGCATGCGCAGACGGCTAAAAAACGCCATCCAAAAGAGTTCGGGAAAGTACGCATCGACCAGAATAAGGCCCTTAGTGTGGGCAGGAGCACACATAGGATGGGCAGAAGCACACATGGGAGGGACAGGAGCAGGGGTGCACATGAGATAGGTAGAAGCAGTGGCACTGCTTGGGGTAACCATTTTGATGCCAGAGAACACAGGAAGCAGAGGGAGGAGTAGAACAGAGGAGCTGTAGCAGGAGATATGGGGGTGGAGCAACACGAACAGGAGGAAATGCAGAGAGAAGCAGCTGAGCTGCTGGGAGGTTTAGGTAAGTCTCCTGTGACTCCAGAGTGGGGGAGTGGGGACACAACCTGCCAGAAAAGGGGCAGCTGGCACTGGATTACTGATGATCCGGGCACTCTCACTACATCTGCCGCCTGTCTCTGAGGGGAGAAAAAACTCGGCCAAGTGGATGCATGGCATTAGCTTGCTGCTATCTGTCAGCTGTTGGACAGGAGCAGCAAGCAGCGGGTAGAGTATGTGTCCAGGCCAGCGCCTACCTGCATTGCTGAGCGCAGGCCTCGTTTATTCTTGGCGTTCCCACAGACCCCACCGTTGCTGGCTCCCCAAAGCCACCTGTTGGAGCCAGAATATTAACTTAGAAGCCTTAGGAGTGTATGACCTTATAGATATATATGCAAGCAGATGTATAGCAATCCAACAAGGATTTATTAGGACAAATACTGTAATTACCTTTCCAAATAAAACCATAATAAGTCCTATAATAGGTTTCATCTAATAGAAACCATCAGTGATCAAACTGCACTCTCTATCAGTGTGATTAGTGTGTGTAGCAAGTAGCATTCAAACCAGAGATGGATACAAATACAGTATAATTAACGGCAGCTATAATGTATACTAAAAACTATAGCAATACATGATATAAATCAATCCAAATGTGTTGCTAATAAAACTTGAATGGAATAATTATTCCTCCACATAGTGTACACAACCTAATACAATAGGTGTGATCCCAGTAATAACAAAATATTTTTGTTGAGAGCAAGGTGGTCAATTTGTTGCGAACCAACCTCACTTCGTTCCAGTGTTAATATCAACAGATTTATGAGTTCACATACCAGGTATTGATGAAATCCCACAGTGGTATTCTAAAGTTATCTAAGACAGAAATCAATCACACCAAACACTTATACAGTGAATAACATTTTAAAATTCTTTATTCACCTTTTTCAGAACCTTGTACATGTTTTCATTTATATCTTGCTGGCTTTCAGCTAATTTAAAATTTAATTAACAATAACAGTTACATTTTAAAAAATTTTTATCAGTAGGCATCCCATGATCAGCTCCAAACAAATTAGTCCAGTGAGTGCCCTGAGTTAGGAATATCTTTTTCTTCTTTTGAATTTGTCCCCCAAGCCACCGCAGGGTCTGTGGCACCATAGGTACACCACTGAAATTTGGAGAAATTAGAATATAAACTATGAAATCTTGTAAACAGGATCCCATTCTAAGTAAAGCATTAGATGACAAAGCTCAAGATTCAGAGATAGTCACTAATGCACATCTATGGAAATAATACAAATAATTTTAAATAGAATTACGTTTTTAAAATAATTTAGACAAAAAAAGGGAAAGAGTCCAAAGCAGTATATATAAAGCAAATATATTTTCTAGTTATTGTAAAGATTGTGGTACAGATCCCCCCCCCCCCCCCCCTTCAGCTGTTTTTACAATTTACTTCATCTATTTGAACATAGGATGAAAAATATTGATTAGCAAATCTATGCAGTGTAAAAGGCAAACATTAATTAGTGTTAATGTCTGTCGTTCTGCATTATAGAATACAATGCTCACATGCACTGTAATACTGCTTTCACATTGCCTAAACGTTTAAGACCCGGTATTTTGAAACGGTATTTAAAACGGGTCTAAACCCCTTTCACATTGCAGGTGAAAGTCAGTATATTACCGTTTTAAACCCCTTTCACACTGCACATAAATATCGGGTCTCAAGCAGGTTTGCAGTGTGAAAGCAGGGAGGACAGACAGACAGTAGCTATAAGACAGCACAGTGCATATGTAATGAGCAGGACCCGCTGCCTGAGTCCTATATACCAGTTCAGAGCCGTTCACACTGCATAAAAAACAGCTCTGAACCGTGTACTACTATTTTTACCCGTTTTCAAGTACCAGTTATTTGTAACTGGTAAATGCAGACTGGCACTTTCACACTGCAGCTCTAACCGTTTTAAAAGGCTAAAAAAAACGGCAATATACCGGTTAAGAGCTGCACTGTGAAAGGGGTATCAGAACTCCATTTTTCTAAATGGTACAAATTTGAATCACAGTTTGTTTTTTCAACTGTTTTGATTAGAGACTGTCAATATATTGGTTAGAAACCATATTAAAATAAGCATCATAAGTGATTACAAGGAAAAATGTCAACATTGCGTACATAATATAATACATTGAATATAAAGTACTGTAGATAACATAACCAGTTATGGTTTAAAAAAAAAAACAGTAAAAACCAAATAATACAAAGGTATATAATCTTAAAATTTGTAATAAACGAAAAGAGAAGAAAAAAAAAGAGGAGACGATGATGACAAAGAGGGGTTACGGTAAATAAGATAAAATGAAAAAGAAAGAAAAAGAGATAGATAGATAGATAGATAGATAGATAGATAGATAGATAGATAGATAGATAGGTAGGTAGATAGATAGATAGATAGATAGATAGATAGATAGATAGATAGATAGATAGATAGATAGATAGATAGATAGATAGATAGATATTGGCAACTTGCAGAAAACATTTTTTTTTATCACTTTCACCTAAAACATACATCCATAGCAAACAGTGTGGACATCGCAACACATTTCATGAAACCAAACATTGCTTATTCTTAATCCAGGCCAGCCAGTGTGACACTTAGAGTACAGTACATCCCCTTACACACAGAGCTATATCATTACACTGAACTACATTGCTCACAATAATAAAAATAAAAAAACAGTTCCTCCCTACACATGAACGTACTATGAGTCCTCTGTCCAATGGATCTCCAGAGTAAAACAAAGGCAACAGGGTAGAGTGGAAGTAGTGGGCAAACCTGGTCCTATTCTTGTGTGAGAGAATGGCAGATGGGAAAAATGGGGCAGGCTTAAGAAATGAAGAAGGCTAGCCTGGTCCTATGGACATGAGGGAGCACAATAGAGAGAATTTCGGGATGCAAGGTAGATGGGAATCAGGTGTTGGGACTAGTTCCCTGGCCGAGATTAAGCTGGTTTGTGGGGAAGGAGGCGAGCTATAGTAAAGAAGGATTCTCTGATATCCTCTGAATGTTACTAGCTACTGCGGCCACTTGATTGCCACTATGCTATATTAAATATGGGAGGCAGGAGCAGAAGAGTGGAGAACAGCAGAAGCAGGGCTCAGCTTGGAATGCTGGCCTTAGCGCCACTGTGATCAGCACCCTAAATTTGTCTCCAGCTCTCAGCAGTACTTCAGCAGTCATCTCTCCCATGACCCTAGATGATTCATTTCTAGAAGGATCAGCTGAATTCCATTTTTTTGTCTTGCAGCTGAGGACTCCATGGCCATGGATGACGCATGTTTAGCAGCATCAGCAAAATAACACGATTTCCTTGCAGCTGGGGAATACATGGCTCTGGAGAATGCATGTCTAGCAGGATCAGCAGATTGGTGAGCTAGCCTTTTATTGAGTGATTCTCGTAAATGTCTGCTTGTCTCTCTTGTTGAGCTGCCAAGTATATACAGTATATATACTTCCTGTGAAGTATTCTCTGGTCACTCTTATACTTCTAGCAGCTGAGTAGTTGCAAACAACACTGCATTGTTGTGTTTTTAATAACAATTAAAAACTGCGCATCTATTCAGGGTGCATATGGATCTGAATTATCATCCAGCACAGGTCATATAATAATAAAAAGGTTTTTATTTAAAAAAAATGGCCACCTAACTTTAAAATAACAATACTACAGTACTTCATGAACAGCAGATGCAAATTGATTGAACAACTTATATTGGGTTTTAATCCTTTATGACCCCAAAATAAATCAATTAGTACAAGCTGCTTTTACAAAATTTTGTTTACTCCCAACAGAGTGTGTAGAGCTGCTTTTTATAATTTATGTTCGTATGAGAAGTAGTCCCAAATGAAGTGATGACACAGTATTAACTCCTTAATAGACAATTAATAAGATTGTATTCATCTCAGTTAGCTGACATAATTAGTGTGGTATATACAATTACTCGCCCTATCTCCAAAGGATTTTTTCTCCGTTGCCACTGAAGGCTGTGGTATGAACACCTGTGTCTTTGGTTTTCAGGGAAAATGGAGGGCCCACAGCCGCGTCTCTGGCTGGCGGCGTTTTACAACCTAACGGTATTATTCATTTATATACACCCAATCTCTTAAATAGGTATTATAAATCTGGTTTCTCTGTGTGCCTTCAAGTTTCCAATACACGTCATTTAATATGACATACAAAAGAGATTGGATATATATACTGTAAGTTAATAATGGTTATTCCCAACTATATTCTATTTACAGTAGGTCTCCACTTCTATGCATATAGATAAGTCAGTAATACTTTTATGTATATATGTATGTAGTTAATTTAGTAACAACGCCACATTTTTTCACTGTAATACTTTTCTATAAATTGGAATTTTTCATGTACTATATGTACAAGTACATTTCTTAATCATCTAAATTCAAATTTACTGTAGATATAGTTCTCCTTTCACTTATATAATTCTATTCTTAGATATACTGTATAGAGATTATACGTCTCACACGCACGCGCTTCCCAGTCTCTTGGCGGGGACGCTGTGTGTCCCTAACCGTCTCCGCTTCAGGGAGACGGGCAGGGTTAGGGGGGCAGCGAGGGCAACGGTCAGCTACAGCGGGGGAGGCGGCGGGGACCGGAGGAAGGCTCTGTTGCCCAGGGGGCGCATGAGTGTCTCGTGCGCACGCGCCCCTGGCGGGGCTGGTGTGATGGCGGGGCTGACATTAGAAACGCCAGCCCTGCAAAGATGAAGCCAGCCCCATCTATAGTATTTAAATCTGGTTACTGTTATCATTTAGTGTGCTGGGGGAAACAATACACAAAAATAAGAGGTCCCTTCAGAGCTGTCTCCTCAGAGGTTGTATTCCTTCTAATTTTTCGGACCGATATATCAGATCAACTTCCCTCCAACCAAGGTGCCAAAGGAAGAAGAGAAATAAAGGTATTCAGATTAGTAAAACGAAAATCAGATGGTTCTTCTCTGTAAATCGACCAATATACATTTACCTCACCAAAGAGGCTAATGTTCACATAAAGGTTTCTTTTTTAATTATGGAACCTTGGATGGTTACTACACATCTCCTCCCTCCTGGACACTAGAGTAAAGATGGACACTTACCCCAATGTGGGTCCCTATATTCCTATAAGAGTTTCTTTGGTAAGGATTCACAGCAGTCCTCCGAAATAAGGGCTCCAATGGTTGAAGAAAGCTTTTTAATATAATGGTTCTTCCATTAAAAGTCAATAAATATACCTCCAGTCCTCACAAATGATGGACAATAGTCAACAATAAAATAAGGTAAAAAACCTGCTGGTATTAAACCTTCAACCCTCAAAGCTCACCCAGAATGAGTCCAAACGGGGGAAGTGTCCCAGATGTAATTGGGAATCAGCGGAAATATTAAAATAATGTCCTCCACCGCCTACGCGTTTCTGACACTATGTGTCTTTCCTCAGGGTGTGATGGACATTATCTATAGTGCCGGTTTATATACCAGTACTCTAAATAGACATATAGCGGATTATTCACTCATACATATCTGTATGGTGAATTCCGCATACTCCTACATTTCCCTCTTCTAAAACATAAATCTACTACATTTCCCTATATCTAGCATACATTCGACAGATTGAAATAAGTGAAACGTAGACCATAAAATTTATAATAGAATTCCTCCCACTCCGGATTTTTGATCCGCATTTTTCTATATATATATAAATACAGTCCCCGCTGTCTAGCCACCCATCTTGAGTTGATAACCGGTAAACAGAAGTGGTCATCTTCCATCTCTGGCTTCCTGCCCGCGGAACGCAATGTGTGGGGGAAACAATGTATTTTCTCTTAGTCAGTATTGTAAATTGCGTTTTTTTTTTAAACGAAAGTGATTAAATAAAATATAAAGATTAATGTAATCCAAAGTTATGTATGTATTCTATAGAAAGAATATATATATATAGATATAGCTTATTATATAACCTGTTATTTTCCAAACGTTTTCACCGAGGGGCGAACAACTCTGCAACATAAAGGAGCTAAACTATAATGTAGCATTGGGATGCGGTCATTTGGTCTACTGCATTATGGTAGAAAGTCATTAGGTCGAATCCATTAGGTCGACATGCTAAAAGGTCGACATGACTCTAGGTCGACATGGGAAAAGGTCGACATGATTCTAGTTCGAAAGGTCATTAGTTCGACAGGTCATTAGTTCGACAAGGTCATTAGTTCGACATTGTCTATGTCGACATTCACAAGGTCGACATGGAGTTTTTCACTGTTTTTTGAGCCAACATGTGCCGACAGGCGGTATTTCATGCCCTACCATCCACTAGGGCGTGGTGGGAGAATAAAATAGTGTGCCGAGCGTAGCGAGGCACCGTGCCCGACGCATAGCGAGCGCAGCGAGCGATGCGAGGGGATGCAGTGCACTTTAAACTGTGTCCATGTCGACTGTGTTGACATTCAGGTAAAAAAAACAGTGAAAAACCCCATGTCGACCTTGTGAATGTCGACATAGACAATGTCGAACTAATGACCTGTCGAACTAATGACCTGTCGAACTAATGACCTTTCGACCTAGAATCATGTCGACCTTTTCCCATGTCGACCTAGAATCATGTCGACCTTTTAGCATGTCGACCTAATGGATTCGACCTAATGACTTTCTACCATAATGCAATAGACCAAATGATCCCAACCCGTAGCATTCCTGTATAACATATTTACAGTGCTTTTATTAATGTCAAATGAGAGCTGTCATATTGTTTCTGCTATTAAAGAAAATAATAATCACTGATAAACGCATATAGTACAATGCCATCTAGAGGCTACAATGTAAATGAAAGAGCACTTGTTTGATATTAACAACCACTGATTTTAGAAATAAGTATCACTGATACAATCAGTACCGTGGTTTTACTCAGGATATTAAAATATGCAAAACATACTGTATTTATTTAAAAATATGCATTTTCTATTGAGTGTTGTCCCTATAGTAACATGATGATGCTAATTAAAATAAGTTTATGAATTTATTATGATATAAACTGTGTTCCCTTATTGTCAAATAAAATAATTATTCATTCAAATACACAAATAATACATGTAAAGTATCGCCAAGGTCCTTCCATGCTAATTGCAAGTCAATGTCATGAATATTTATTGAAGGTTGACCTTTAAAATTCACATGAGTTAAAGGTTTCAAGGCCTATACCTGCAGTTACTGAGTGCATGTACTATAAATGTATAATCGTAAGCAAAAACGCTGACTTACCAATAATACTAAAAAAAAATACGTATTTTGTCTAAATGAATGTGTATTATAAACATAATAATACTACTCTATTGGCCAAATGTAATAGGGTGTGAGAATAAGGAAGTTTTCCCATTTTTTTAAAGCAGCAATCAATTACATGGCAAAATCAACTGGTTTTGCAGTGTAAATGATTGCCGCTTTAAAAAAAAAAAAGAGAAAACTCTCACTTTCTGATTCTCACACCCTATTACATCTGGCCCTCTATCGGAAGGAGATTTTATACGTGCCCCACCATTTTTTGTGAGGGTTTAGTCAGAGTGCTCTAGTTTTAACAATGAAATATTATCTGCAGAGGGCTGCATAATGTGTTAGCACCATATAAAAGTTTAATGACAATGATTGTTTAGGGAACAAAGTTCTTTAATTTCTTATTATTTCATCATAATATGCACCTACTATTGTGCTTATATGTGCTTAAATGTAAACAATATAAATAAATAAGTTCTACAATGGAAAGCACACAGTATATTAATATTAAAGCAGCAATCACAGATTGACTTGAGATGTTCAACATTTTTTTTCTCATTTCAGTTTGTATATGTATTTATATCAGACCTTATATCACATGTCGGTATGATGTAGTAAATACATGATACTGGCAGGTCATCGATTCAGTTCCTACACTGTCCACAGTCATACAGCATTATTGTTTGCATGTATGTGATAATGTCATTTAAAAAAAAAAGTGTTAAATGTTGCATGCAAGTTTGAAGACATTGGAACAGCTGTGATTTGTACACAAGCTTTCAAATGATAAATTTCCTTCCATTTCTCAGAAATGTAATCTGATTTGTACTTCCCATTTCAGTCTTGCTGTAAGATCCTAATCCTTCCACAGCCAGAGGGGCCAGTAATGCTATGTAAACTTAAGCACTGAAGGCTCCTGTAACAGCAAATTATTTAAACCATACCTACCAAATAACACTAGGAAACCAGTGTGACAATGATCTCGTCTTTAGATTGAAATCCTTATGCTCTCATAGCTTAGGCTAATAAATGAAGGTTAACCCAGACCACTTCATGCCACTGAGCTAAAACTTGCAGCTAAAGGGTTAAAAAAAATATGTTGCTGCACACACACACACACACACATATTGTGTGTGTGTGTGTGTGTGTGTGTGTGTGTGTATAGATAGATAGATAGATAGATAGATAGATAGATAGATAGATAAGCAGATTGATAGATACAGCTGTAGATTTGTACAGTATTTATGTAATTTATGTTTATATACATATGTATATATGTTTGCATCTGTGTGTGTTTGCATGAGTATATATATATATATATATATATATATATATATATATACTCATGCAAACACACACACAGATGTGTACATACAGTACATATTTATATAAACATAAATTACATAAATATATATATATATATGTGTGTGTGTGTTCCAACTGTTACATTTTTTTATCAGTTTCCATTATTTGTTGTATATGTTAATTAGAAACAGTGATGGTGGAAGGAGGGTGTGAGAATTATGTCAGATTTTAGCTACCTAATTAACTCCTGCCAGTTATTTTCATCACCACTATATGCCAGTACTGTACTTCCTTACACTAGTACAACTCTGTGAGACTGGCACATTAGTTACTGCATATTCTGCCAAATCAAAGCTTATTCCCAGCGTTCCGACACTCCAGAGCCTCTTTGCATTGCAGATCCGTGGTGCTGAATGGACAGCGCACTCCACCAGCTCGGACTTGCAATGTTTCATTATCCCAGTTTGTTTGCTGTTTTCTCTGTTCGTTCCCTCCCATCTGCTCCAGTCTGTCTCTTGTAAATCGGATCAAGCCTGATTCCCCTCACGTCAAACCACATGATCCAATAAAACATTCATCACCTCTCAATCCCTGATCCAGTTCCATAAAACATTCATCGTTGCTTTTCCTCTCCCTGCTTTAGCACAGAGTAACCAGGGAAGGAAAAGAACAGTGATTTGGCCCCAGCGCCTGGCAGCCGGAGGAAGCACATCACACGCTGATGTGCAAGCACAGTGCGGGGGAAGACAGGGAGATCTCATTACCAGCTGTCTTCATGGTGGAGCATCACAACTACCCGGTACAGAAGTAGTTGCGATTTGGGAACATGAAGACAAAGCAGTAGCTGCGCTGAATGGATGTTAAATGCAAACAGGAAGATCTGTGTTGTACTCCAAAGACTGAAGTGGGCAGCTGGATGGGGAATATTCTTACTTGTATGTTGGAGTGTGATTTATTTAACTGAAGTTTCAATTTCCTAAGGATTGCGTTGTTTTTCCTGAGTGTGCGTATAACGGAATATAAAAAAGACCCGCAATGAGAATGTTGTGTAATAAAGGTAGGTTTCTTTTATTATGTCACGTTCACTAATCCCTGATATTTTCATGTGAATCCAGGTTAGGCGGGAGGGGGAAGGGGGGGGGGGGGGGTATTTTTTTATTTTTAAGTTTTTGTATGTTTACCAACATTGTGTTCTGTCTGTAAGCAACCTAGAGGAGAGTCACAGTTACATAATCTATATTTGGGATGCATATAAATCAGGGAGTCTTTCCTCATCCGATGCATTTAGTTTCTTAGCACTTATAGGACTCCTGGAAGTGCTCTGAATATTTAGCAATGAGTGATATACATGTAGGCACTGTTTAATATGACGCTGGTGAAATCGTTTTAAGAACTTGATGATTAAAGGATGAGGGATAGGGAATTACAATTGCATACGCTATCCTCACAACTAAAGTGAAATGCATACTGTAGCACAAAGTAGGTCAGGAATCCAGAAGGACACTTGGGAGACAGCCACCGGATCTTGCGGTGGATCAGTCCCCTGGGTCCCTTCAGCTCATTGCTCCATGTAACATGATAAACTCGTTTTTGTGTATGATATAACATCTGAATATGCTGCTCATATGGTATATTTATAATATATGTGCTGGGAGCACTTCCTCGGTTATCCATAGCATTCCAGGGATGCTCACTCAGTGATGCTACATTGGTACCCAGGATGCTATCTTCAGTTCCATTGCCTAAATATGCAGTGTTAGCGAGTTAGTGAATGTGTGTTTCTAATCACACCGTAATTGAAATGTGGATAAGCCTGAACATTACATTACCAATGCTTAACATGCAGGGTTAGCATTAGGTTCTTGCATATTAAATGTTGCTTTTGCTTACCAGAACACTTTGTGCTGTCTTTTAAACAATGGACTTTAATGCATGTATATACTGTAGTATATTGTCACCTTGATGTTCACCAGATGAGGGCTTGTGCATTGCTTGTTATGCAATGTTTCGCAGTCGTGATACTGTAGGTCTGCATATTACACCAAGCAGGCTATAGGAAAATGCAAACAGACGCCCACCACAATTATGTGATCCTAGGTATTAGGGGCACCGTGTGAAAAGGCATTCCAGATACATACAGTATTAAAGTTAAATGCATGTACTGGAGCAAATTAAATGACAGCTAATGCAACTATTGTATTGCAGATTCTCAAAAAGCAAAAAGTCACATACAGAACGTTTTTGTGTGTGTGTGTGTGTGTGTGTGTGTGTGTGTGTGTGTGTGTCTTTAGATAGCATACATTTTTAATTTATTTTATTTTTCCTTTCTAGGATCTACAGCATACAGACTATTCCACAATGCCACTCATTAGTTGTCCTCTCTGGAATGCAATCTTAACACTAGTCCTAGCACAATGCAATGTATTTAATGAGAGGGACTGTACAATGCAGTGAATCTGTATTGCTACATAGTTCATCTCCTGTTTCAGAAAGGAGATGACCCTCAAAAGTGTTCTTTAAGGTTTACTAAATGTATTGATATAATATTGTTGTTACAATATTATAATGGTACGTTTGTTAGAGTTATACATTTCTATTCCTTGTTCTCTTTTTTAATAAGTTATATGCAGTCTTTTTTTAACCAATTATAGGGCTGCAAATAACAAGTAATTGATTAGCAGTTCAATTTGAGGTACAATATGGTTGTGCAGCCATAAGACCTGATCCAAACCATATCCCTACATGCAAGGATGTGACACTTTTATTAGCACTAGAGGCTCATGATTCTCTTGTGTGCATGTCTTACTGGTGTTATCTTTGAGGTGAGTGAGACATCATTAGATGCATGATAGACAGCATATGTGACAGAGAACTTTCTACATCTGCAATACATTATTCTTTGCAGTAACACACTGTACTGTGCTCTTAGACTTTATGAAAAGTATGCTTGTTTTAGACCGCATTCTTCGTATTAACTTGGAGCACTTGTGGTGACTTCAAAAATCTGCTTATCTACTAACATTACGGGTTTACTGCAGTCATATTAAATCATGTGAAACTCTTTTCAGGCCTACTGAACAGCATTTATGTTCTATCAATCACTGCTCTGGGTGCTGAGAACACAGCCATATATTTACTTGCATTGAGGTTAATGTAATTCATAGCATCTATAGTGAGACTGTGGCTCTGCTGTCTTGTCATGCTGTAGGTGTTAAACTAAATAAATTTCAGACACGTAAGTCTAATATACCAATATAATAATATTCATTTCAATTTTCAGTTACATTTTAGATTTCCTAAGCCAACTGAATAAAGTAATGTGGTTTATTGAACTTTCATAATGCAAGATTCAGCTCGGTGTTATTGATTTTTATTTTGTCTAGATAGGAAGGGAAAGGGATTTATGTCAACACTGTTGAATTTGGATTTTGGACTTTGATGTTCTCGTGCGAAGTCTTTTCTATATAAGAAACATGCAATACAGCATCTTTCACTGTGGCTTGGTTAGCATTTTATAAAAAAATATACAAAGGGAATAAATGTCTACTAATAGCATTAAAAAGTCTGCACTTTTTCTGCACTTGCAACACATTTTCAGATGTGGCCTAGTTACCAGAAGGCATAATTTATCTGTAATATCAACAGTAAAAGCAACTACACAAAACAAAACAATACACAGAACTGCACAATAGGATGCATGCTTGGTCAGAGCATGATAAGCCTCAAAAACATGTGTGTGAGCATGCGCATGTGTGTATATTTTTGTATGTTAGTATACATCATTGTAGTACAGAAAGTCAAATTCAAGGTTTCACCTTTGAATTCTGACAAAGTGCATTATTTCAGTTTTGGAGCAATTTTCTGTATTAGAATGAAGGTGATTCCAGAGGCGTAACTCTGGGAGGCAATGGAGTCATCTGCCTCCGGGCTCCTGCTCCCAAGGGGGCACCTCACCTCCACAGCAAGTTGAAATCAGAATTAAAAGGCATCAATGTAATTTCTGTGGCTGACTCCCCCCTCTTAGCAGGACCATAGTCACACTCTATTTTAAACATAAAATACATACATACACACATGCATACATATATTTAAATAAGATGCTATGTGTGTGTGAAGGGGGCACCAATAATTATCTTGCCTCTGGGCAACTGGGATGAACTTATGCCACTGGCTGATTCTATACCTTAATGAGTATGGATGATAGACATGTAGCTTGCACTGCAGAAATGCACGGGGGGGGGGGGGGGGGGGGGATTTACTAAGATGTGAATTCTACTTCACATGTGATGTTGCTATGGGCAACCAATCAGATCCTGTCTACTATCTTCTAGAGGGTGCAAAATAAATAAGAAGTAGATAATGATTGGTTGCCCATATCAACATCACATGTGAAGTAGAATACACATCTTAGTAAATTTACCCCAAGGTGTGGGGTTCTACCCTGCCTCTGTGTGGATTGGTACATTTATACATAGGGACAATGCAGCTGACTGAAAGAGCTGCAGATTTAAGAAATATCCTTAATTAACTAGAATTTATTTATCCTTTATTGTAACA
This sequence comes from Crinia signifera, assembly GCF_055691185.1. Lineage (NCBI taxonomy): Eukaryota > Metazoa > Chordata > Amphibia > Anura > Myobatrachidae > Crinia > Crinia signifera. The sequence continues at coordinate 350,011,079 of NC_139217.1, forward strand.
CTTTTAGTAGATGCAAAGCAAAGCCTGAAGTAATATATTTTGTTCTGTCTTACACATTAAAGGGGTTCTCCATCTAGATTATGACCTCTCTCCCTTCCCACCACCTGTTTATGATCAGAGCTCTGTAATGGATGTTGTTTTATTTATAATTATCCCATTGGAGATTCCAGCACTAATGGAGTGGTATGCCAAAGGTACACACCGTGCAGCTTCCTGCAGCCAGCCTTCATGAAAGCTATTTGATAGGTCTACAGGCCCACATATCTTTGCAGCTCTCCTTCCTCTCAGAGACACTGTAAAGGGATATATTTGATTACACATTATAGTTCTAGGTTCCATAAGGCACAGTAATAAAATGGTATCAGAGAACCCAGTGACAGGGCCTACTTAGGGAAAAAAAAAACATTGAGCCATTTTAATTTTTACAACATTGCAAAGTCAAGCATTTCATTTTATAGCAACGTTATGAATTAATTTTTCATATTTTATTACCCTCATTAAAATTGTGTCTGGACTAATGTACAATGGTATATTGTGTTCAAATCCCAGTGGTTTCTTTTTTTATCTATCTATACAGCTATAGAAACCATTGCTGTATAAGCAGTTTATCCCTTTGAACAGGATTTTGTCAATTGTAAAAAATTCACTTTGAAATGCATATAACAATTTCAATCGAATGCAAATATCATATAAATCTGAATGTGGTGCAGTTAATCAGAATGCATTGTAGTAAATGGACAAAGATACACAGCCCATGTAAAATTGTATAGGGCAAAAACAACTAAAGTACAAATAGATTTGTATATTATATTGTGTGTGTGTGTATATATATATATATATATATATATATACTCTGTATATATACTGTGTATATATATTTGTGTGTGTGTGTGTGTGTGTGTGTGTGTGTTTGTAAATGTTTTTTATCCTTTATCACTAGACAATTTGTACCCCATTTTTGTATCAAGTATTTTTTTATGGGGAAGAAGTTGTTATTATTATTATTATTATTATTATTGTTATTATTGTTATTTTGCCCAAATAGTCAGACTTTTCCTTGTCAGTATTTAATAGATATATATTTATGCTACTGTATGGGTAGTATAGAAATAAATAAAAATAATAGAAAAGGTGTACACCTTTCTAGAACTACCACAGCGACTTGTCTTGAGACTTGGCAAACAAATTGACATTTATTTCTTTACATTTTTGATGGGGAGCTTATTATGTAGCATTAGAACAGGGGTGGGGAACCTTTTTTGTGCCAAGGGCCATTTGTATGGGGAAAAAATCCTTCAGGGGCCATATGTAAAAACTTATTTTACAAATTGTCCTGCTGCAGCCGTCCCAAGCTCCGGCGGCTGCCGCTGAATAGGACTGACAGTCTCCAGCTGCTGTTGATTAAGAGGAATCTTGCGAGAACTACCGACCTCTCGCGATGATTCCCCTGTACTTGACTCCCGGCAAAGCCGCCGGGTGGGTGGGTGGGCCATTCAGACCGGCTACGGGGCTGCATATGGCCCCCGAGCCTGAGGTTCCCCACCCCTGCATTAGAACAATGTGTTTTTTTCTTGGACTTTAAATTCACAGCATACAGGATAATTCCATTGTCTGAGTGACTTTCCAAACTTCATCTAATGTATGGGCTGTATCTTGTCTTATTCTGTATAATCTGGCCAGGGTGTGGCCAGATTGGTGTAAGGTAGACCTTAAACCTCTTAGTATTGTTACCTCACTCAGATATATACATTTCTATTTCTTGATATTTTTTAGTGAGCGCTGTATGGTTTATGTATGTTTTTCTGTACATGTATTTTGTGTGTATGTTGGATGACATATTGAAAAACATTATCTGATCCCTAAGTACGCATACTTCAGATCCTGTACCTTCCATATTTAGTACTGTTACTGCCAATAACATGAGTGATTTAATAATGGCTGCCACGTTGCTGGATAACATGGATCTGGCCTCTCCCCTCTAGCAGCAGGGCATCCCCAGGAATGTCAGAATGACAGCACTCGTTACTATGGTAACTCAAGTATATAAACTCTGCTCCCTCATAGGAGGATACAGAATTGATGTACTATCACGTGACTTGCCATGTTGTGAACTATTTCTATGCTAGGAAAGGGAACTATCACTTACTCCACTCTCAAATGTAAGAGGCTACAACACAGCTGTCATCTTCATTGTCCAATTGTAAAGGTCCTAGCTTCATTAATGTCTTTTATAACATTTACATACAGATGCTGATGGCATTTAATAAATTTCTAAACAATTCTTCCACTGGTAGGATATATTGTTGCCACAAATATTTTTTTAAAATATTCTTATTATCACCATGTATACATGTGATAATAACTCATGGGCCCTCATTCAGATGTGGATGGAGGTGCTGCTTACATACAGTAGAAGCAGTAGCAATAATACTGATATGGTAATGCAGCAGGGGATGTCATACCTACTGCTACTGCTGCATTACGGATTCACACTGCATCCTAGGCCGCAGTATTAAATCTTCCCTAGTACCATCGGGCGGTTGTGTAACCCATTGGATCACACAAACTGCCCATCGTAGCGGCTGCCCAGAGTCCAGGAAATCTTCTTATCTGTACTTTGACCTCTGCCTGAATCACCCCCCATGATTTTACCGTTTCTAATATTTCTATGTTTTTAATCTTATATTTAAAAGTTGTATTAAAATGTTTGTGGATGTTTTGTTGATACTGTACATTATTTATTTGAATATATTTAAATCTGGTTCTTTAGAAATTCTTATATATGTATGTTATAGTCTAAAAATAGAGTATGGGACAGTCCATTAATTAAGTTGCGCTTTTGGGGTATGACTGGAAATACTAACTGTAACGCCAAATTTCCGTCAGTGAGACATGCCAAACTGCAGAATGAGGCAGATAGTTAGCTGACATGTATAATATTTCCCTGATCTTCTATAGAGTGCCCAATGTACAAATTAGCCATTCTATCTATAAAGTGTCATACTGTATGTGTGTTCATTCAAAGTGTAACATAAAAACAATTATACCCCTTTCACATCGCACTTTTAAAATGGTATATTGCCATTTTTTTTCCATTTTAAAACGTTTAAGGCTGCAATGTGAAAGTGCCAAAGTTGATTTACCGGTTAAAGATAACCGGTATTTCAACACGGTTAAAAAGCAGAGTCCTACACGTTTTAAAGCCGTTTTTTTGGCAGTTTGAACAGCTCTATTTCAATGGCTTGAAACGTGTCCCTTGGGGGTTAAACGGGTTGAATGTTTGAATGGTATTAAATGATTTTTAAAACGGTTTTAACCTGCAATGTGAAAGGTCTCAAGGCTCAGACCCGTTTTAAAGTCCCATTTAAGAATACCGTGTCATTACCCATTTCTGCAATGTGAAAGCAGTATTAGTTTTCAATTAAGTCAATTGCAACTTACTGTATATATAAAAGAAAAATGCCAAAAGCAGCAAATAGTATTGTGGCTTACTACAGTTTATCTCAACTGGAAAATAAGCAAAACATTCCCTTTTCTCATGGGTTTTGGCAAGTTATTTTTACAACAGTTCTATTTCAAATATAATATCAAAATGTTAGATCCCCTGGGTATAGGAATTTCAAAGGACTTCTTTATACAAGAACTGCCGTTGGCTTAGGGAACAGTATTGTTTTTGTTTTTACTCTTACACTATTCTGCCACTGCAGTTGAGAACATACAGCTACATATAGGTGAACACATTTTTTGTACAGGTTTTGGGGCAACCAATCTACAGTATGCGACAACCACATATTTTTGTTTTGAAATATGTTTATTAATTTCACCAGTATAACATAAATGGTTACAAAAGTCGCTTATCATGTACAAAAAAAAAAGGAGAATGATATGGTTACATAGTACATTAGGATGTAGCATATCAACCAGGAATCAAGGGCTTCAACATAGCTATTGTAGATCATCATGGATTGGAGTGTGGGAGGGGGGGGTGGGTGGATGGGGTAGAAAGGAGTCTGCGAATGAGTTAGAAGGGTGGATGTCCTAGTTATAGGTTGGTCATATTGTACCAGGTTGATAGGTGGGCCACTTGTCTAATGCAGTCTTTTTCTGAGGTTGTTATTGTTGTAATAAATGGTAGCCAAATATACCACATATTTTTATAATGCTGATATTCCAAATCAAATTTGTATATATATTTAATCTATACATCTATGGCCAGTGTCACCAAGAGGAACTGGAGGGGTATTAATTACCTGGGTCTGGCCTGCTGGAGGAGCCAAGCAACAGCCTCTCTCCTCAGCCCAGCAAAAACTGTTGGGCTCTGTCACTGAGCAACAGAATATTGTCCTCTGCACCTATTAGGGGAGTACCCCATGGAATTTACACGTGGCCAAGATCTCACTTTCCCGTCCATGGAACAAAGTAGGATAGCTGCACCAATATGTCTGAATCGATGCACATATCCACAATGAGGTTTCTTTATGTGGGATGAGACTTTTATTAGATACTTATTAACATATATTTAAATACCACAAGCGTATTCTAATAATCTTTATGAATGTAAACAAAACTATTAATAAACATAGATGGGGTATTGACAAACAGACAAATATAACAGAGAGCACGTGAACTTATCGAACCTTCAGGAGGGGGTAACCTGGTACGCAGATAGAGGGCATGACTGGATGGGAAGATGGGTGGGCTTGAGGCATGACTGCATGATCACGCCATAATGGCTCCGTCCCCCACTATACAATGTTAAAATCAGGCATTGTATGGTGGGGGAAGGCTGCTATGATACAATTTAGCACAAATCACATCATCGGGTCCCCCACAGACCACCCATGTGTGCTTTACTGTGAGCATCTGAGGGGGGATAGTGGTGGTGCAGGGGGCCTCCAGGGAAAGCGGTATCCTTGCCCTTCTTCCCCAGGGGCTGGGATCACCACCCAATATTTGAGAGAGTAGGCAAGTATAGGTTAAATGCTGTTGATATTTGTAAGTGTTTGAGTTTGTGGATTCTACAGTAATGTTTTTTCTTATTTAAAATGGGCAGGATTTGAACCACCTCTCTGATGTACTTGAAATAAAGTTAGTATTAATGAATCTACCATGACATGAGTTTTTTTTTTAACATAACTCAAAGTGGTATATTAGGATAAATCAAAGGTTCAAATTCATAACAGGAGTAGTCCAAATATTTTAGTTGCACCCTAGTGCAACAAAATTCTAGCATGTATTAAAAGGGGCATGGAAACTAGGGACTCAAAAGTAATTATGCCTCTGTACAAATCATTGGTTAGACCACACCTCGAATATGGAGTACAATTCTGGGCCTCACACTATAAAAAGGACATCATAGAATTAGAAAAAATCCAAAGAAGAGCAACAAAGTTTATTAGGGGAATGGAGAATTTAAGCTACGAGGAAAGATTAAGCAATTTGGGACTATTTACACTAGAGTGGAGACATTTAAGGGGGGACATGCTCAATATGTATAAATATATTAGGGGCCAATATAAGGAACTGTCAAACACCCTTTTTTCTGCTAGAAAGAAATCTAGGACGTGAGGGCACCAGTTTAGATTAGAAGAAAAAGATTCTGTTCATCTAAAAGAAAAAATGTCTTTACAGTCAGAGCAGTCAAACTTTGGAACTCTCTTCCTGGAGAAGTGGTGTCGGCAGACACTATAAAAACGTTTAAAATAAGGTTGGATAAACAACGACAGATTATGTTACTTATTCATACCCATGGATGTTTTCAACCAACATATTGGTTGAAAACATCCATGGGTATGAATAAGTAACATAATCTGTCTTTAAAATATCAGAACATACTATACAACAAGGGACAAGCTATTATAAACCTAGGTTGAACTAGATGGACGCAAGTCTTTATTCAGCCTCATCTACTATGTAACTATGTAGTGTATGAGTATGGGACTTAGGTCCATATAACTCTCATTGCTGCCATGTAATTCAAACAAAAATACAGGGTTCATCTGGCAATCTGAAGAATTTTGTCCCTTTATATATTAACCCCTTCCCGACATTTGACGTATATATACGTCATGGCCGGGATGTACTTCCCGACACATGACGTATATATACGTCATGACTTAAAAGTGCCACCGCGTCTACAGACGCGGTGACAGAGGGACGATGTCTGCTGTCTCTGACAGCAGACATCCTCCCTCATTGCCCAGGGGGGGCAGGGTTGCCCCCCGTCTTGGGCGATCGCTGCTATTGGCTGTTCAAAAGTGAACAGCCAAAACCAGCGTTAAACTCCGTATAGTGTAAAATTTAAACTCTGCTGCCCCCTAGTGCCCAAAAAAATGAAAGGCGGTTGTAATAATGATTTTAAAATAAAGTATAGATATGGTATATGTTAGTTATTAACTATTTTGAGTGGTATGATTATTTGTCTCACAAGCAGAAAATTTAACATTTTGCAAATAGCAAAATGTTCCATTTTTTTACGACATTTTGGTATTTTTCACAAAAAAAAAAATTGTATCGACCAAAATTCACCACTAATTTAAAGTACAATGTGTCACGGGAAAACAATCTCAAAATCACTGGGATAAGTAAAAGCAAAAAAAAGTTATCCCCACTTAAGTGATACATGTCAGATTTGAAAAAAAGGCCTCTGTCAGGAAGGCAAAAAGAGGCTGCGTCGGGAAGGGGTTAATAACCTGCTGAGAAAATCACTAACTAGTTAAATACAAGTGAATTTTTGCCGGTGGAGGGAAAAAAAGCATTGTAAATAGAATCCTTTACTCAAATTTTGTAAAACCTGGAATAATCTTAGAATGAAGATATCATACATAAATGATTAACACCTATAATATATAACTTGGACAATTAAAGGGGAAAATTTAGTAAAAGGTCAATTGTATATATATTTTAAACTCATGAAAATCAATCAAATTAACTTTTATATGCTTGATCCTAAAGTCCAATACACATTAGACAAAATAGTAAAATATATCGCTCATAAAGGCGCTTCTGAGCGATATCCTTACACGATTTCTTACTCAGTGTGGACAAGCAATATCGTTAGCGACCCCCTCCCTTGTCCGACCATGTACTGACGAGGGAGGTCCTCGTTTACTACAGCCATGCTGCAGCATGTCCATCCCTCAGTATCTTCTGAAGCATGACATCCTCCTTCTGAAGAAGATAAAGGCTGCTGTATTCTAAAAAAATATATATGTTATAAGTGTTAATATTGTGTTTGTTTTCTGCTTCATGTATTATATACTCATGTATGTTATATGGACTGTGTAGTATATTTACCAATTCTTCTGGTATGTCCAGAAAATGCCTGAATTTTGGGTTCATGCTCCCACATCCTAGCCAGTTCTTAATGAAGTAATTCCAAATGAATAACTTAATCATGTTGCTCAGCTCCACCAACACCCCACAGTGAACTCTGGCAGAGAGGACATAAAAAAATAGTAGGTTAGCATGCCATGTAATCGATCAATATAAATATCATTTAAAGGTAAAGTATTGCAAACTGCATATATATATATATATTTGTTACTAGAGTCATTGGGATTCCAGATTCTATTTCCAAGTACAGTACATACTGTATGTTACACTCTTGTGCCTCATAGAACTCCAGTTCTGTCTGTAATAAACTGATTACTGTCCTTCATTATTTAACTTCCACCCGCTTTACCTACTAGCTATCGTCAAGATTTAGATAACTCAATGTGACAACACCTATTCTGCTGTACTCTCAACAAGCACTCCTTTTCGTACACATTGCCACCCTGATTACTGACAGAATAGCATGAGTTTCCTTCTCTCCACCAGGGAACCTATTATAGAGCTGTCCCTCTCCTTCTCCTAAAATGCCACTACATCTTCACCTTCTAGTTGCAGTAATCATCCCTCTTATCAACTTTCCTTGACAATTCAGCTGCTTGGCCCCCTCAGTTCCAACCTTCTGAACCTCCCTCCCTTAATTCAAGATGATTTCGATAGCCATATGGATAATGCTGTATAATACAGGGTCTGTCCAGAAAGTAATGAGACTGATGCTATCCCACAATGCAGAATAGGCACATAGCGGCGCTGTAGGGCGGGATAGGTGGAGGGGTGTCTCACATTCCCATTGGTGGCACTCACCTTTGAGCCGTCACAGTGTATGGATCGAGCTGTAAACAAATTGTCCTTATTTACCTTAGTCTAGATTCTAGATGGAGCGTACCTTTGAGCAACAATATGCTATCATAGGTTTTCTTCTGGTGGGACCAGCTGTGGCACAGCAATCTAAATCAAATTCCTAGTATACGCAAGTATACCTGCCCAATAAAGCTGATTCTGATCAAGTTTTGTGTTATACTCAGGAAATCAGGTTCCAAAATGCTTGCCATGCTTCAAAAGGCCTTCAGCGAGGAATCCTTGTCCAAGGCACAAATTTACCATTGGTTTAAATTAACGCCAAAGAAAACGTTAAGGATGAACCATGCTGTGGACAATCTTCAACAAGCTGAAATTAGCAAAATGTGGACAAAGGGGCCTGATTCAGACCTGTTCACTAGGCAGCAAATATTTGCTGCCTAGCGAGCAGCTAAATGCCGCCCCTCAAACATCCGCGCTGCAGCCACCGGAATCCCCTCACTAGCATATGAGCGGATGCGTTCGCTTATACATCTGCTCGCATGAGGCCGCAAGGTGGAGAAATCATTTGTACCGAGCAGGTCTGAATCACCCCCAAAGTGTGCAATATTTTAAACACTGACAGTCATTTAAGTGTTAGAATGGTAGCACAAAGGTTGGGACTTCCAAAAACTACTGTGCAAGAGATCATGACAAACAAACAAACTAGCCATCTTGGTTCCCAAGATTTTTACTCACGATCAAGAAGACCAGCATGCAGTGATTTCCTGCAAACTTTTGAGAGTGATAACAGGTGACAAAACTTGGATCTTTGAGTACAATTCAGAGATTAAAAAGCAAAGTACAGAGTGGCACATATCATAGTCACTTTGTCACAAAAAAGGGCCAATGAGCAAATCCGAGACCAAATCCATGCTCATTGTCTTTTTGTATTTAAAGACTGTGGTCCACAAGAAATTTCTACATACCGGCCAAACTGTCAATGGTGCATTTTACATTGGAGTGCTCCATCACTTGAGAAATAGGGTCCTCCATGTCCACAAGGAGATTGCCACTACCTGGATCCTCCATCACAACAATGCGCCAAGATACACATCACTGCAAATGAAGGAGTTTTGGCTAAGCACAACATGACAAGGCTGCCTCAACCACACTACAGTCCAGATCTGGCCCTGGCTGACTTCTTTTTGTCCCCCCACATCAAACATGGCGTAAACGGACACAGTTTTAAGACCGTATACAAAGTGGCCATGACAAGGGTACTCAAAGATGTTCTGTTTAAAGCCTTCTAGGAAGTGTACTAAGCTAACTTTCTGACTTCCTTCACTAGACATTGATGGTCAACTACTGCTTCTCCTCTCTCTCTTCAAACGTTTTCATTTCTAATCTACCATTTTATAACACATTTCAAAACCTCACCATCAATTTGCTACAGTACAGTACCTTCAATTTCCTCCTCTACCTTTATCACCAATCCATCCTCATGAACATTGATTTTTCTTACAACTTTTACACCGACATTTCTTCAATCTGTAAGGACATATCTTCCCAAAATTCATCTCCTGCAACTCCCTTATGTCAGGTTGTTGGCCAACCCACCTTGTCTTAATTTTTCTCCACATTCACTATAGAAGTTGATTATATCCTTATGTTCTCTCCCGCCCCTATCCCATTACCTCTTAACTCCTCCATACCTTAACACATTCCCTTTCAACTCCTCCACTTCAGTTCATACTTCTACCTGGATCACATATTTAATCTCTCTATCCATTGACCCCACCTTTTTTTTTTTTTTTTTTAAATTCTTTATTTGGTTTTGTATAAAAAGAGAAACAGAAGACATAGATAGTGTCACAAACATACACATACAATTCACAATACATACATTTACATGACTAACATACATTTAGACAATAACAATTACAGGTCATTGATCAATTACAATACATTATTTCACATCGCATACTCCTCCTGATATTCCTTATCAATACAGTCCGTTTTTTATCAGTATTCCCAAATTTTTATTTTCCTATTTTATTAGGCATTGATCCTTGCAACATATTATTATTAAATCGATTTCTAACCCCTTATATATCAGAATTTTTAGTGTTATCTTCAGGTGCATTTACTTGTGAAGAGGAACTTTATTTATATATTTAAATTTACTTTGGTGTTTACTCGTGTATAAATTAATTTCTATTCATTTATTTTTATTTATTAATCTGTGCGTTTATTGTGTAGGAACCATCATTCTCATATTATACATATTTGCCATATGTGATTTTTTGTGCATTCATTTTCCTTTTTATTTTTTTATTTTTTATAATTTGTGAGCATGTATTATTTTCCCATTTCCCACTTCCTCCCCCCTCCCACTTTCCTCACCCATTTTCTTATGTTGAATGGATCAATGCCCATCATACCGCTGTTCTTCTTCTTCATCATTTATTTTATGCAGTCTGGAATTCCGCCATCTATCCCATTTATCATAAAACTTAGTCATCGTATTTCTTGTATAGTGCATATAGTACTCGTGTTTAATCACATCTCTCACCAAGGCTCTCCATTTTGCTATATCTGGTTGATTCACTGCAAACCAGGTGCGTGCAATGATCACTTTTGCCAAGATCGTCAAAGTAATAATGTATTGATATAATTGTGTTACATTGCTGCCCCCTAACTCTAATCCGAAAAGACATACCCTGGGGCCACACTGTACTATATTTGGGACAGTAAGTCTGATATCATTCCATACCTCCTCCCAGAACATTTGTACTCTGGAGCATTCCCATATCAAGTGCCAGAACTATATAAACCAAAAGAAAAAGGAGGCTTATCTTTGCCAAATTTTAGGAACTACTACAAGGCCTCACAACTGGCACATGCACAGGGGTGGGTTAATAATAATTTAGACCAAACTACCCAGGCCCTCTTTGAAAAACAGATGGGTCAGTGGGAATTCCCAGTACACTTTTTGCTATCTGGATGCCCCTTAAAGGGGATCCATCCATTGCTTCGACAGCTAGCACTGATCTGGAGACAGGTGCATGAGATGTGGGAATGGACGGAAACAGAAGCCCAATGCCCCATATGGTTCAACAGGAATATATTGAGCTGGAAAAAATATCGGTAGATAATATATGGAAAAAAGTGGTATAGTGGAAATAGGACAATTATATGACAATGATCAATTTAAGCCATTTAGTCAACTAAGTATTGAATTCAATATACCAAATAAACAATTTTTTAGATACCTCCAGCTGCGACATGCTATATATAAGCAATTTGGAGGATACACTCTAGAGGCCTTTACATCTCCCATTAAGAAAATGTTACAAACTATGAATAGGAGGTCGCAGGTTTCAAAACTATATGCTAACATTAACTCAAATCAACACTCTGAGATACTAGAAAGGTTAAAAAACAAATGGGAAATGGATATAGGTCATTTGTCAACAGAAAACTGGAAAAGCATACTGGGGTCAATTAAACATGCCACATGTAGCATTAGATACCAGCAGATACATTTCTATGTCCTCCACAGGGTATACCGTACTCCAATGATGCTACATAAGGCAGGTATAAGGGACAATACTAGATGCCCAAAATGCACCATTGACCCCACCTTTAAACAAACCATAATCTGTCCCAATGTAAAACAAAACCCCTCTGGATCCTAACTCCTCCTCAAACAACAGTCACCACATCTCTGTCCTCCTCTTTGCCACTAAGCTTTTGTAATGACTTGTCTTCCAGTCTTTCCACCTTCCATTACTTACACTACCCTTCATGGTCTGCTTCAATCAGTTTTTCATTCTCCAGTAACTACCCTTACTAAGATCACAAATACGTTTCTCACAGATAAATTGTTGAGTCAATTTTACATCCTAGACTTGTTAGCTGCCATAGTCACAGTTAATCACTCTCTCCTCCATAAGACATTAAATTCTCTTTTTTATTCAGTGACAGTCACTTGAGATTTTCCCACCTTCCTTGCCAGTCCATATCATCCTCTCCCTCTGCCTCTCCCTCTCTTTCTGTTGATTTCCCACAATGGACTGCCCTTGGCCACATTCTCTTCTCTCTCTCTCTCTCTCTCTCTCTCTCTCTCTCTCTCTCGCTGCTATCTACTTTCAATCTCCATTACTACTTATCTGCATATATCCTCTCTCATATCTCATGTTTCTTTTCCATCTCTCCCCAGATGTGTCAGTGCATTATTAAAGTTAACATATCTTATACTGATGCCATGTCTCCACTTCCTTTATGAACCCTTTTTGTCACCTCCTCTTTTTGTTTCACTCCTTCACTGTCCTAATAGTGCTGCTTTCACCTCAACAACTTTTTGGCACCCTGGATGTCTTATTCATGCATTTATTATATCCTGCATTGACTTATGTAACCAATAACTCTTTGACCTTCCTATATGTCACCACTCAATTCTTAAATCCATTCTCATATCTGCTGCTCATTTCATCTTACTCTATCGTTGCCCTTAGCTCAACCTTACCTCTTTTTAACTTCGTAATTCACCCTCATTTTAAGATTACTCAGTCAATCCCCACTCATCTTAGTTCACACACTCTCTCTCACTGGGTTTCTCTGTCAGCTATCTTCCATGTTTATCATATTCTCTTGCTCCCACATCCAATAATTGTATTGTGCTGCTCCCGTCCACTAGAATTAATTTCTTCTCCCTATATTTCTCTCTACCAGCCTGCACAACTTCACGACACCTCTATTTCCACCCCTCATTCATATCTAATGCTCTCCCTCCCCCACTATCTTTTCCCAATTCCACCTACTAGTTTCCTTCGATTTCCTTATACTGTAAGCTCTCAGGAGCTCGGCCCTGTATATACAGTACTTGTTTCTCACCCAGTATTCTCTTTGTCTCCTTTGTCTCAGCAGATTTTATCCTGTCTATCTGCCTTCCCCTGGCATTGACTCCTGCCAGTCACTCTGTTGTATTGAGATATCATTGTCTGATCCCCCACGTGTTCTGTGCATTTGCACTTATTTTATTGTTTGTGTGTTATTGTAATTTCAGATAATGGTTTTACAGACTATTTTTTAATCCCTATAAATAAAGGATAATAATAACCTTGTATATTCAAGTGCATATACAACAGTTTTACATCTGCATAACAAAACTGGCCTACATTCAACTTAAGGCAACAATCAGACATACTTGAAGAACAAAATGAAAAAATCATGTAATGGTCAGTCATTACTGTATACTCTTGAAAATTGACTTGTTTCCAATCCAGTATTGAGTATCAAAAACCACAGAAAAGTGTTTTAATGTCCTCAGCATCATTACAGCAGAGTGATCTATAAAATACTGGTGATGCAATTTAAGAAATAGCCCTGTTAAATCTCATAAGGGCAAATTGCATGTTGACCTTACTTAAAAATACAATGCTGTCAGTTCTTTCAGCCAGACAGCAATAACCACTAAATATTAAAAAATAAACTGCATTAAAAGAATTCAATAGGAGTGCTCATTTAGCCAGTTTATTGCTATAATGCAGAAAATGGAAATAAATAAATAAACGCAGTACTAAAACAGAACAGTTCCCTATCCCCAATGACTTTTCACTAATTAAATATTTCCATCGAATAAATAGTATCTCACAGTTTGCAGGCATGTACAGACTAATTTGCTCTTTGAGATATTGTAAGCATCTAAACAGAGATGCTGCCTAAAAAGAAATTAAGTAACATTTAAAATACCCACATTGGTTTGCCGTATAGTAGAAATAGTTAAATCAGGGCTGCATGGTAGAAATTGGGCAAAGCAATGGGCTCACCCACTCACAGGAATCAATTAAAACAAAAACAACACAACCCTTCTGTGGTTCCACACCTTATCTGCAAGCTTTCATACAATGAATTGGTGTCAGCACTCTGATTGGTGATTAGTTCCAGCTATCGACCAACCAGCCTGCTGGCAGCCATTCACTGTCTAGTTGCAGGCTGGAATGTAGGTAGAGAATGCTGCCTTGATGCTCTGATTGTGTTACCACCACCCTCCCCTGCTTGGAGAACCCTAGGATTTTAGGATCCTGTATAGCTGCCCATTGTGCAGTACATTAAGATGGTTTTGAGTATAGTTACACTTAATAATATCGTTGTTAGATTCTTCACACATTGACAACATAATCTGAGCGCCAACATTAAAAATTAAAGCATTATAACCCTATAATTTGACCCATTATGATTCTTATTTGTGCAAAAGTTTGGAAACACATACAAAAAAGATATGTGCTCTGCCTTAATTTTACGGTTGTAAGGTTCTTGGAATAAATGCTGGGTTATAACATTGTTGTCTATTACTATTTCAGAACCCCCACTTGTTTCATATTTCATTTCATATTTTTCTAAAATACAGCGGAGGTTCAGTTATGCCTTAACCTAAATTAATCATGAGATTGCTGGTCCAAGATTTTTTACCCCCATCATTATGCATATATAAAGCTTATTCCCATAGTAGAAAGCTCAAAGTGCATCACCTTATAGGTAGTATAACTATAGGCAGGGAAATTAAATGCTTTAGGCCTATATACAGGTGTATTCAACTTCTCCACCACTTTATCTCATTCTGTTGTCCCAAGCTGTAGAATTATGTCTTGTTTCTGCACTTACAGGAAGTACAAAAGCAAACAGACTCAAATACACAAAACTCCTTCAATTAACATGGTACAAACACTTGCACCGATAAATACCTCCTTTGTGTAAGTTCAATTAGATGACTACAAAACAGATCCCTCCAATAAATACTTAAACTGTGTTGGGAAAGATACATTCACTATTTAAAATGCTTGCTAAATCTTGAAAGTTACTAAAACTAAATAAAATAATAATGGCCTCAGGCAATTCTTTTTGCATAATAAAATCTTTTCAGTTGCTGTACTTAAATAACTCTACACCAGTGCTATTGTACTAAGGATAAGAGCTAATAAAATACATTTACAGAATAGCCAAATTCACCTCTAGAATTTTAGTTTGCTTAAAATAACTATATGAATTTGTACTGGAGTATATGGTAATTACAAGAGGTCATTTCAGAGCATATAGAGACCATGATCATGTGAGAATGTACCGATTTGAGAAAGATGCAGTTCCTCCCAAGCACCGGACGACAGAAGAAACATATTTACTATAGACAGTAAACAGGCTTGCACAGCATAATTCCCAATAAGCAGCCCCTGGAGGCTTGTATTTCCAGCTTTAATACACGTGTTTGGGAACTTATCTTGGATCCAACGTGTTATCAGATGATAGCAAATACTTTACCATATGGCAAAATTGGGCTAAAATAGGATAGCCCAACATTCCCATCTGGCTAATATAACAAATTAGCTCATTTCTGACACACAGTAAACTACTTCAAGCAATAGGATTCCTCCCAGTGTGTGCAATGTGTTGTTGATGTTGTTGTTGTTGTTATTATTGTTGTTATTATTATTTATTCCAAAAGTTAGAGCTGTAGAGAGAAAGTATTTGCAAATCACAACTGGCTCTGCCCCAATAGTGATGACTGTAGAAACTCTCTAGCACAAGCACAAACATTTGAATCAGCAGCTGATTAACCTATCAGTATTTTTGGGACTGTAGGAGGAAACAGAAGTACCCAGAAAGAAAACCATGGTAACACAGCGAGAACTTACAAACATACACATAGGGAGGGCCCTAGTTATGAACCCAATTCATGACCCAAGTTATGATAGCGACTATGCCACAGTGGGAAACAGTGGCAGAGTCTCTACCTCACGTAAAATTCTGATACTTAAAGTATGAACAACAAATCTTTCTTGAGGGAGTGAGTGCTGAAGACTATACACTTATATAACGTCTATTAATTAATTATTATGTTATAGATCAGATAATTATAATTTTGATGGTGGCAGTGAGAAATTAAGGTTCACCCAGTATTAAAAATAATATGTAAGCCCAGGGGCACTGGCAGTAGCCCATAGCCCATACCTGAAATGTGTAAAGATACAGCGATCGCTGTATGTATCCATATGTTTTCCTCTACCAGAAAATGTTGCTGTTTGTAGCCCAGAGGCTGCAATAGTTCATCTGTCAACATATAGGCTACAATGGTTATCTACATACTGCATATATTCTGGGGTCGCATCCATTTTTCATCTGTTTACGTGGTATAGGATATTTTCCCCTAATAATTTTAATATATATGCCCTTGAGACAGCACCAACTTTTAGTGCGAAAGTTAGGTCCACCAAATATATAATACATAATAATACATACTGTGGTACAATCTGGGAATATTCAAGTAGGATTTATCATATTCCATAATATTAAGGTTAAATGATGGTCGCTGTACTACAGTATGGCATGGAAATTCTCATCTGTGACTTTCCTAACAAGCCCATAGATAACATATTACTGATGGCTTCTGAAAAGTGGTTGAACGGTTGAACGGTCTGAACGGAAATGAGTTGGTGCAGAATATCCTGTAGGGGACTACAGCCAACAGAGATAGGACGTGGGAAGTTGATGAGCTCTGACCGTGAAGAAGAGGCTCTGGATTTGATTAGTCTTTAATCTAAGTGTATTGCAGGAGAAGGTATTCTTTATTTACCAATCCAGAGCTTTATTTCTTCACTTAAGTACAGACATTTTACTGCTTGTTTCCTTAATTTCAGAAATTATATTGTGTAATTTAACTCAGAGATTAGTCAAATGTTTCTGAAGATAATACACAGTGATTATGGGTAATCAGTTCATAGTTAATACATTCACCAAGGTTTGGGAGAATCATCTGAATATTGTTCTTTTCCAATTAAGTTACCTGATGGTTTAGATAAAGAAATATACATCTGATGAAAGCATCACAAGCATATCTGTGCAAGTATAAAAAAAAAATGCCTTCTAACATGTACATAATATAGTAATGCAATAATGATATTCCAGTCTTTATGCCTTGAGTAAGAAAAAGTCTCTTTAGTACTACTCTAACTAGTTTATTTACTTATATCTGATGATAACAAAATATGATACAAAGGAAAGATTAAGGGGGGTATTCAATGTCTGTCGTGCTCCCGCAGCCATCTCCCGACGGGGGAGATGGCTGCGGGGCCCTATTCAATGCTGTCTTCCCCGACAGCATTGAACAGGGGTTCTCGGCAGAACAAGCCCGACATCACAAGCTGTCGGCTCGTTCTGCCGAGAAAAGCCGGAAATAGGCGAGCTCCCGGCCAGAGCTCGTCTATTTCCATCCTCCTCGCGGCCACGCCCCTTTCTCACCGCTCAGCAGCCGGGACATTGAATCCCGACCGCCAAGCTCAAGTCGAGCAAAGTGAGAACGGGACAGGGGAACGGCTGTCGAGCTTGCTCGACAGCCGTACCCCTGACATTGAATACCCCCTAACTCTTCTATGTTCTAATCTGTGCTAGAAAAATAACAATGTAGCCCATTTGCTTTATTCTTCATAAATTACTATAAAATCAACACTAATTTAATTTTTTATGTATTGTATATTCCCTTTTTTATATAACAAAATACTTACAACATAAGAAATTCTAATTATTAGACAAGTATGGTTTTTGGAGCATACAATTAAATCGTCTAAGCAGTGAATTAACCTGTTTAGAGGGAGGTGGAGATTTTCACAGTAGGGTCAGAATCATAACAATATTTATCTACTGTAGCTTAGTTTAATGACATATCCCTCCCCCTCATGAATAAAAAGCAATTATAGCTAATTTGGGAAGTAAATGTGAAGGTAAAATGCATAAAAATGATGGAAATAGTTTGTGTGTTTTGTGTTTCATACCATGACAGCTAATTCGTTCTAATACAGGTATATGTGTGATTGCAGTAGGACTAAGAAAACTTGTCTTCTTTTAACAAAACGCACAACATTTTGGAACGAGGCAAATATTTCATATAATAGTTATCACTCTGTGGACACCTGGGACTGTGGGGGCTAATTCAGCTTGGATCGCTAATGTGACAATTCACAGTGGACTGTGAAGAGTAAGCCGATTCCCACACAGTAAAATTAACCGCCTCTTGTTATATTGCGAGAGAATTGCAAATGGATCGCTAAACACTATTTTTTTTTTTCAAAAATCTATATGCAATTGCCGAAACAGGATTTTATTGTCTGTACAAATTGATATAGGTCTGAGGCTTCCACTAATCTGTGACTGAGACAGGCTGGAAGTGGCCATTGCTGATATCACAGATCCTTCTCAAAAATGCCTGGACGCACCTGCATTTTTTCCACCACACCCAGAAAATGTATACTGTAGTTTCCACCCCCAAAAGCCTGCTTTCTGTAAAACTGCAAGAGGACTATAACATAGTTGCCTACCCTCCTGTGTTCTGCAGGAGACTCCCTGAAATAGCAGCAATCTCCCTCTCTCCCTCATTAGTCTAGCAATCTCTCTCATTTCACCTAGCCCACATTACACTATTACATTTTTTGGGGAAAAAAGGAATGAGAGATAGATACATTTACATTGATTCATCAGCACAATTTCCCAACACTATATCAAGTATAGTAGCTCTTGCTAACTGCTTTGGGGCTCCTCTACATTTGGATATAAATAATTTTAAAAGATTCCTCTCAGATGTAGCAGTACACACCCACACTTCTAAGTGCCACGTTCACAATCTCTTTTCACAATCTCTCCATATATGGAACTAGACACGCCCTATTGGTGGAGCATGATACGCCCCCTGAATGGGGTGCTGTGCAAAATTTTGTTATCAACTATAATCTCCCTGAAACTCATTTTCAAAAGTAAGCAAGTATGGACTATAATTATGAACCATATGTATTTTCATATTTTCAGTCACTAAATTCTCTCAGGCATGTGTATTGCATATGGTATACATACACTGTCATTCAATGTCATTCAATAACCCCTCGATTTGCTAATTTTCTATATAGCGATCCATGCTAAATTAGCCCCGTAGTGCCTGCCACCATATTGGTAATTTGGAAATGGTATTTCTTAATTCAACTTGAGGCATTTGTGTTTTGTTATGTCAAAAATATGTACACAGAAACACTGCATATTTGTACAGCCTTAAACTCTTTAAATCTAAGTCTGTGCATACAGTAGGAAATACTTATATTAAACAGTTATATATTAAGTTTGAAATGAGTTTTATTTATAATCAAATGTGCTTTCTCTTCCTAATATCATATTCATCATATCTACAAAAGGTCTAATTACCTGCCCTGTTTACACATTTTCCAGGAACAGTTAACATTTCTGAGAAAATGCTAGGTAATATTAATTACTATCTTCTAGAAGTCATCTTTCTTATTACGCTTCTTAAAAACTGTGAACTACATAAATGATATGTGTATTGATTTTTTTATTCTACCATGGCAACCATCCTCTTTATTTTAAATTGTACCTATTTTTTTCTTCTTTAAGTACTGTACATTGCACTGTTTTGAGAATACTAGACTTTATTGATACTATTGCCATTATACAAAGTTATATTGAACATACTGGAAATAATGCCACAAATTTTTTTTTTTTTCTATTGGGTATTAATTAATTTACAAAAAACATTCTGCTGTAGTGGAAGTGTCTTACATGAGCAGGAGCAAATAATACAATTATAACAGTTATAATATGGTTATAAAAGCAAAATCTAGATGACAACACATAGACAATAGTTAGCAAAGAGTCACCAGTATTTTCTAGTGCCAATAGCCAACATTATTAGCTAACTTTTGACCTACACTTGGCAATATGAATGCAATATGCACTTCATGTGCTGTACTGTACTTGGCCTAAAATAGAACACAGCTGTTCTGCCCATACAGTTGCAGCAGGCCGTGCAATGCTGTCTTTTTATGTGCTATGCAGTATACTTAAATAACTATTGTAAAATCTTGTCATCCTGGTCGAATTTTTGGGTCCAACTCTGGCATAGAGCTAGAAGTGGCTTGGGTGTATGTGGATAGGAAAGAAGCTGATCGGATGTATTGCCTCTCCATAAACTGAGTTGGAGCATGTAAGGGCAAAAAATCCTAGCAGGGGTATAGAGTCTCCAGCGGTCTCCCCCAAGGAAACTCACAAGACTTTTCTGCATCTGGCAAATAGGTCATGGCCCCCTGCTCGGGACTCCCACAACCAACTCAGAAATTTTAATTATGGTAGGATTGGTGAAACAATGAAAGCTAGATCTGGAAACCTCCGGAAATCTAAACTTGAACTCTGAATTCAGAAACTCTGGAAATAAACTGAACTTAAACCGGGGACTCCGGTAATAATTGAGACTTGGATCCAAGAACTTCTATAAAAAAAAGTAGCTGGATCCAGGAATTCTTGTGACACCTTAAAAGTTGGATGCAAGGGTTCTTTTTAGCTGCAAAGAATGATAAGTCCCATCTTGGCTAGTACTCTGAGGACGCACAGAAAAGTTCTTGTGTAACGGAACTTTTTCATAAATTGATAACTTTTGACTTAAAGCGCTCTAAACTTTTATATTTTATTTTTTACTTTTGCAGAATGGCTGTATGTATCTCCTCCCTGTATTTAACTGTTAATTTAATTGGAGTGTGATATAATCATTTTCCAGCAGTACTAAATCTTGTGGGCATATCATTAGTACATGGTTAGATAACTAAATGAATGTAAAAATGCACAGGTTTATTATACTGTAAATATAATATAGGCAAAACTGAGTTACTGTTGTTATGCGAATACTATAGGGATTGGTATTGAATCCTGTCCTTGCCACTTATTTTAATTAACGATCTTGTCGATGGTTTGAAAAGCAATATGTCCCCATTTGCAGATGGCACTAAGCTCTAGTATGCAGAGTTTCTAACATATGTAGAATAGTACAAATAGCAAGTTACAGTAGTTTCAAAATAGAAGCTGAGGTTAATAAACTTAGGTTACGATAAAAGTCATCATATCTATATTCTAATTGTGATAGAAATAAAGTATTTAGCAATATGACAATATCTGAAATGCATACAAAAAGGGATAAATGCCATAGAAACAAAAATAATACAACCTCATAGTCACTGGTTAAACAACATATTGGCCATGAGGCACAATACATTTCTGGGGGGTTTTATTAGATATGTTATGCTACTGTGAGATGGGGGGGTGGATTAGCTCACGGACAATGTCCAGGTCTATAGTCATTAGCAAAACAGCAGAAGGTTGACATGGAAAAAGTCGACAAATCGAAATGTCAACATGAGTTCTTCACATTGGCCCTTATTCTGATCGGTGCGGAAATTCCCGCATGCGGACGGACCGCCGATGTTGATCGTCTGCGCATGTGCAGAGGTCACTCTGCGCATGTGCAGGCGATTTCGCCACACAGATTCTTTATACGCCGCACAGGGGGCGTAGAGGGGCGTGAGGGGCTACTTAGCCTCATTACCCTATGCATACGCCCCGCGTTTCATGGGCGTTCCCATGCAAACGCGGGGCGTATGCATGGTAATGAGGCCGTGACGCGTGGGTACGGGGCGGGCATCTGACATCGCCTGAGGTCAGCTGCCCGCCCCCATACATGATTTCACACGGACAAGTGTCCGTGTGGTCTTGTGTTGCGGGACCTGGTGGAGCGTGCGGCCCTGCATTCGATGTTCGGCGACCATCGAATGCAGGGGCTGCTCCCAAGACGGAGGAGGCGTATCCCCGTCCAATTTCATGCGGATCGCCACATATCCGCGTACGGACGGCAGGTGGCGATCCGTATGGAAGGCGGGGATTCGCCTGCACGGTTGCGGCCGCATATTCTGATCGGGCCGCACCGATCAGAATAAGGGCCATTGTTTTGTGTGACTATTTGGTGTGAATCAAGATACCCCAAAAATGAATGGATGTAAGACAAAGCTAAACACCGGATAACATTTTATTTATTTTTGTTGCAAAAATAATATTTTCCACCTTATTGACATGTTTTACGTGCAATAATAATCGCACTGCATTTATAGCCGGTAAGGAATAGGGAGGGGATGTGCACACTGTATATTTTAAAGATGTCTTTGGAGCACAGGTCACAGATATTACAATGCTGTTATTTGTCGAGAACTCCATTTAGAATATAATCAGCTACAAAGCAAGCTTGTAAGACTGCGGATACTGCGAATCATATCTCAAGTCTGCTGACTTCTTTAAAAGACATGATAAGAAGAATAAGTTGTCTATGTAACAATGTAAGACACATAGATCCATTCTTATAATTGCAGTAATCCTACTCGTATATCTAAGACATGCTATGCTCAAGGATAATGCTTAATAATACCATTACTTTCATTTTATGTTACCGTAACTACAACTCACATTTAAAATGTAAATATACAACTACTGTTTTTTTTTTAGAAAACTTCTTCTAATACTCAGATCTGAATGGGAAAAAAAAATAATCCCCTTATCTTTATGTGTTTGCAGGTTTTTCTTGATTATGCATTTCACACACATATATTGGAAATGATGGGCTGTATTTAATAAATATTTCACCCTTTCACACAAGATTGACTATGTGTCATTCTCTGAGTGTCTCCAATCTCTGAGCTTTGAAAAAAGCCATTAAGACTATTGAAGTTATAACTAATTCAAATATTGATAACATGCCATCAGAATACTAAGACTGAAAACTAAAATCATGAAACATCTTTCAATGTTTAAAACATAAATATTAGATGACAGAAGTAAAGCTAGAACAATTTCAAGGTGAAATGTTCAATTACCTGTTTTGTTCTAAAGAAGAAAAGCTAAGCAATTTAACAAGTCATTTTCCTCAGGATACAACAGATACTTTCAAATTCTTAAAACAGGAGTTAATTTGTATATTATTTGTAAATGTATTACATAGATATGACTCTAAATACATGGAGAAGGGTTATACAATTAACACCCACCTAACATCTGAGCATCATGGGTATTGTAGTGCCAAGCCTCTAGAAAAAAAAACATTAGCTTTTGAAAATTCATATCATATAGCAACTGTTAACTTTATCTTTCTTTTCCTCAAGGTTATTGTTTTGTTAGAGGTTATTCCCAGGGAAATCTAAATTTCCATAATGGACAGCAGTGGGATAAAATAAAATACACTTCTAGAAATGAGAGCTACAGATGGAGCCAGGTGTATTTCTGTGTTGGCACTGAGATTGGGACAGGTGTGTGAGAGGCTCGCGCGCCCCATTCGCAACAATGGAACGTGTATGTGAGATGCTTGCACGTACCTGACTTGGGAACGGCGCACCAAGACGGAATGCTCTGGCCCGCCAATGAGATGAACAACCGCGGCTCCATCTGTATTTCTAGATTAGATGAATTGAGCTTTTTTCATTTCTGTACTGAGGGGGAGGTGTATCAAACTATGAAGAGAGATAAAACAGAGACATAAAGTGCCAACAGGTTCTAAATGTCCTTTTAAACACTGTGATGTCTATTGGGGGCCACACACGGTGAGATGTCTGCTAGGTGCAATTTGAGCTATACAATGTGCGCTATACAATTTGAACTTCGGTGCTATGTGAATATAACTTCAGTTCTATGTGATTTGAACTTCAGTGCTATGTGATTTGAACTTCAGTTCTATGGCCCTTATTCTGGTTGGTGCGGCCAGAGCCGCACACGGGGCTCCGGCCGCACAAACCAATCCCCGCCCACCCTACGGATCGCCACGGCCGTCCGTACACGGACGGCTGGCGATCCGCATTAAAATGGTGGAGGCTACGCCTCCACCATGGTGGGAGCTGCCCCCTGCATTCGATGGTCGTCGACCATCGAAGGCAGGTCCGCACGCCGCGGCAGCTCCCGCAAGCTAAGACCACACGGACAATCGTCCGTGTGGTAGCTTGTATGGGGGCTGAAAGCTGACATCCGGCGACGTCAGCTTTCCGCCCCCATGAGTGGCGTCATGCCCTCATTACCATGCATACGCCCCGCGTTTGCATGGGAACGCCCATGAAACGCGGGGCGTACACATAGGGAAATGAGGGCATGATGCCTCTCACGCCCCTATCCGCCCCCTTTGCGGCGGACGAAATCCGTCTGCGGCGAAGGGGGCTGCACATGCGCAGATTCACCTCTGCGCATGTGCAGACCAAAAACATCGGCGGTACGGCCGCACGCGGGCCGTACCGTTCCGATCTGAATAAGGGCCTATGTGATTTGAACTTTATACACTGTGCTATTTGGACTAAATACGATTTGGACTAGACTACAATATGTAATTTAAATAACAAAAAAACCTGCTCTGAGTTACTGTTAAGAGATACTAAAGACTGATGAAGGTATCAGTCAAGGAGGAGATTGATTTTGCTGCACATGCTGATAATTATGTATCTGCCAATGGTGTTGGAACAAGCATAGAGCTATTTCTCTGTTGGTAATTATCTTGGGTCGGCAGTAGTCTCATTGCCCCCAGACAATCTATATAGGAATATGTGGGAATAGAGGATGGTTGACATGCA
This sequence comes from Crinia signifera, assembly GCF_055691185.1. Classification (NCBI taxonomy): domain Eukaryota; kingdom Metazoa; phylum Chordata; class Amphibia; order Anura; family Myobatrachidae; genus Crinia; species Crinia signifera. The sequence continues at coordinate 350,035,660 of NC_139217.1, forward strand.
TTAGAGCAACATGGTCAAAATGTTGATATGATAATGGTCAACATGAGTTTTGCACAATTTTTTCATTTTTTAAAAACTTTTTATACTATCCATGTGGACTTTGATTGGGGATGGTGATGTGTGCCCAAAGCATTAGGAGAACACAAGACCTTATTGAGAAGTTCAGACCAGAGATGGCAGCAGCACTGACTACATAGTGTAGGTGAGTGTCTCTTATTACATATAAACATACAGTATACACAGATATATGGTTCAGCAGTCACTTACCTGAGTGATATGACTGTGACTTCCTGGTCAGACCTCTGATCTTCTGGTGTTCCCTATCCTAACCATCCCTTTTGGGCCTAACTCTAACCTCATCCACATAGCCTAATCATAACCGCATGCATGCTAACATTTAAAGACCCGAATGCAGCCTAAACATAATGTAGACCTTTGTCAGGTGTTGACTTCTGACATGGTGATGTGTTGCATGACCATATTTAACAATTTCAATGTCATAACTGTCGACATTATGTTGACGTTATGAAAGTTAGTTCTGGGAAAAATGGTCGATAGTGTCTAGGTTGACAATCACTATGTTGACCACTAATGGTCAACTGGGAGGAGATCCACCTAGAGATGTGTGGGGTTTTTTTTTCTCTTTCAGCTTTTTGGCTAGCCAAAACATGTGACAGCCAATAGCCAATAACATCCCGCTTTGAGAACCAAGTAAATCCAGGTAAAACCAAACCCACACAACTCTAGTGACAACTAAGAACAGTCAACATATTCTAGGTCGGCACCAAAGGATGTTCAACACAAGCAATATGTTGTCATGTACATGGTCGACACAGGAAAAGGTTGATCTGAGTTTTAACATTTTTGGTGTTTAAGTGCACGTGTTCCCACGCATGGCTTGCTGTGTTCAGCACACTATTGTATTCCCCCCTCTACATCCACTGGGATGCTAAAGTATGAACAAGTCAGTTTTAAAAGAAATAATAAACAAATATGTTAACCTTTTTCTTGTGTTGACCATCTGTCAATATTGACCTAGTGTATGTAGACCATTCTTAGGTGACGACTTACTCACTGTTGACCATTAGTGGTTGACATACCGATTTTAAGCCTAGATATTGTCGACTGCCGACCGGATACCATGAAAGTTGACATGGTCCTTTTCAACCTTTTGACTAGATCTGATAAAAGCAACTTTAACACAGGACGCTGTATGTAAAATTATGAGTATTTAAGGTCATGTCAGATTAAGTGAGGAAGGAACCCTTGTGCATCCACTGTATAAGCTCCTCCCCTGTACATGGCATAAATGTGGGTTGCCATTTTATCTGGTCATTTGCGCAGCACCAATGTTAAAATATGGAGGGTTAGTTTACTAAATGAGTTGCACATGTGCGGTGTTGGCCCCCTTGATGCAGGGGCCCATGTGCACCATATATTGTTAAGGCTCTGTATTTAGGTAAGGAGAGAGATGGTTTTCCAATTACAGATCATCAAGATAAGTTGACGGATTGAATATCTTATTACAATATGAAATCACTAAAATGTTAATGAAAAGTGTGGTGATTATTATGAGAATTTTAAAATGCTTGATGTGGACAAGAACACGCCAATTGGTAAATCTTCCAGCATCAATTTACAGTATGAAGCATATCTAGAATTAGGTCTTGCAAAGGGAGACATAATATCAAAAGTGTCTGTACGAGAGAACTCGGGTGATTTAATATACAGGTAGCAGAAACAAAGGTTTTAGGCTTGAGAAAGGGTGACTGTTCAAAATGAGAAATTTTTATGTGAGTCTTTGGCAGGGTGGGAATTGATATGTGGAGCGCAGGAACAGTACAATAAAGTAATAAAAAAGGCCCCATTAAATGCAATAGAATTGTGTGCCAGATATAGTAATAATAGTAAACTAAAGAAAAAAACATTATGGCTCTTAAAGCCAGTGGCAGCTGCTACTGTATACGTGCTAAGATAACTGCATGCAAGAAATATAGATCAACACTATAATAGGACAATAAAAATACATAATGTTTGCCAAAAAGGGACTAAACACACAATGAAACACACTAAAGTTCAAACAGAAGAGAAGATTGCTCAGTAAAAAAAAAAAACTTAGAGATTCAGTAATTTTGGGAAAGCAAAAAGCAAATGGACGGACATAATAACCTTAAACAACACCCCATGGGGGTGATTCAGGTTGGCTCTGAAATTAGTGTAAATTCACTGCTTTCCGATTGCTTAAATGCCCCCAGAATGCCCAACTATGCCAGATTAAAAACTGAAGGTAGTGGGTGTGATAAATGAGACAAAGAAATAGCTGCATGCTTGATTAGCTATTTCTTATGTTTATAATGTTATAAATGCAGAGTGGTCACCTACATTAAAGAAAAAAGAGGCAGCCAGCTGTTATGCAGACACAATTATATTTACTACATTATATTTACAAATTGTTACAGAAGACAAGTCACATGAACTCTGAAAATTAGAATTTATCTATATATGAATTTATTATTATTATTATTTTATTTTATTTATAAGGCACAAGTGTTTCACAGCGCCGTACAAAGGAACAGTATAGGGAGACAAAACTTAGCATCAATCTATTAATCTATCTATCTATCTATTGGGTGAAATGTAATAGGATGAGAGATTCAGAAAGTGAGAGATTTGGAAAGAAATCTCCAGTTTTTTTAAAGCGGCAATCATTTACACTGCAAAATCAAACTGGTTTTGCAGTGTAAATGATTGCCGCTTTAAAAAAACTGGAGATCTCTTACCAAATCTCTCACTTTCTGAATCCCTCATTCTATTAAATGTCACCCTCTGTGTTGAATTTATTTTGGAGAAATATAGAGCACTGAACCATGGAGACAAAAACATTTATTTTTAGAATTTTTGTCTGTTTGTCTGTTCAATCCGGCATCGCGCAAAAACTACTGGATAAATTTGGATCGCGTTTTCACTATTGTATTGTGACGTAGAAAGAAATTCTCAATGACATCAGGGAGAGGAGCAAGGATGGAGGGAAATACAGTCACTTAATGCACATTTTATTAGGGGGTGCACTATCAAAGGGATGTGTGTGGCACCCCCTGTTGTGCATGTCTATTACTGCCCATTGGGTGTGTCAATCAGGCGTGTCTACCATCATCTATTGGCACTCGCTACAATATAAAACGTCTCTCATTCACGCCATATTACAGCTTTAATCTTCTAATTACTTTGTGTAACAGTAAAGGCAAATAAAGTCAAAAACATATATGGATGATGCCGGTATGTAGTGATATGACAATGGTCTAGTACAAATAACAATGCAAAACACGTAAATGATTGATGGGTTTAATGGAATACAGTTCTAAAAAGCAAAAGTCTTTGTTAAAAGGTATTGCAGATATTGCTAGCAGCAGGGAGGTTTTCATAAGGTGGGCACAGCATTAGGGGGTGCCTGTGCACCCCTAACACTCAATGTGTGCACACCTATGATCTGGCACACAGTCACTTTGATATATTGCAACAGTAACATTAAACACGTCTATCTACATTTATTACATATTCACTTTAAAATTTCCTACTGCCAAAATCAAATGGGAAGAGATGATTTCTGCCTCTTTCCTGGCTTTCTCGATGCTCTTGCACAAGTAAGGCAAAAGCTTCAATGCTTATTGTGGTGTACTCACAGTCTTTGCGATGACATGTCACAGACTTCTTAGTTCATTGGAGGATTTTGCATAAACATGAAGTTCAGACATTGACATAATTGAATCTGATGCATTCGGTTCAGGGGGAACTTCCACATGGATCACTTCTTCCATGTACTTTTCTTACTCAGCTACACTTGCATCTGCCTAATTAACATAGGTGGTATTGGAACTGATATCCTCCACTCTGGTCTTAACCTCGCATGCTGGCTCTGGAGGCAGTTTCAGGCACTTTGTTCATCCGCAATTTGCTTGTCTGCTTGTCCCATTATTTCACATTGCATTTTTTCCTCACAAAACTAGTGGGCAAATGCTAGTGTGTATATATATATATATATATATATATATATATATATATATATATATAAACTACAAAATTATCTGGTGCGCAAGTCCTTCTTTGTTTAAATCACGAACTACAAGTCCCAAGATGGATTTCTATGAGCACTTTAGGTTCTTGTCTTGAACCGGCAGCTCCCGCAGCACCTGGATCCACAGGTTACAACGATTTTCTAAAAAGAGACAAAAGCGGAGCGCTCCATAGTGCAAGTATTGTTTTATTGCTTTTTAAAAGGTGATAAAACACAAGTGCAGTGTGCAATGGATCACGTACCATGATCAACGCCAGGCCACACCCAACGCGTTTCGTCACGTGGATTTCGTCAGCCCTCTGACGAAGTCCACGTGACGAAACGCGTTGGGGCGTGGCCTGGCGTTGATCGTTTCTGACGGAGTGTAACCTCTCCAACCAGCCGTGCCGCCTGTGGCTACATGCGAGTTTACATCCACGGTGTGTTATAACCGCCGCTCATGGTACGTGATCCATTGCACACTGCACTTGTGTTTTATCACCTTTTAAAAAGCAATAAAACAATACTTGCACTATGGAGCGCTCCGCTTTTGTCTATTTTTAGAAAATATATATATATATATATATATATATATATACACATATATGAAAAGTGTTTCAGAGTGCGCTAATAACAATTGCAGTATCACAATAGTGATTAAAAAAATGATGACATTTTTAATAAAAAAACATTCAGTATAATGTCTGATATTTCATAATCTGTGATTGAACTTCCATAGAATGTTGTTGGGCCAACGCGTTTCGTCACTGAAGTGACTTCATCAGGGGCGAAGGAAGCAAATAAGCAGAACCAGTTCGAACTGAAAATTATGATAACAGTAAATATGAACAGTGTCAATATGTACATTCATATAAAAAAATTTAGAACACCTTCATAAGGATATGAGAGTTTAAGGAAGGAGAGCACGATATGGGGAGGGAGGATAATGGATAAGGATCTAGGTTTGTCAATTGAAGTTCCTTTCATAAATGACCTGTTTTGGTCTATCAGGAAGTTATGTTTTAAAAGGATAGTGATGTTATTGATCGTGGAATGAGGGAGAACAATGAGGATAAAACTCATACCGTTAGTCTTCGTATATGGTACGGCCTCATAAGAATTGTAATTCTGAAGTGGTGGTCCCAATCCTAAAAATGGGTCATCTAAGGATGGAAGCATTGATCTATGATTTTCCCCTCTTAAACAAGAGGACAGCCTCTTATTAGATAAATAATACATACCGTCAAGAACAGTTGACGGAAAAAGAGCTGAATGTAGTAAATCCTTATTTAGGCAATAACAATTGATTTGGACAAGTAATTCACTATTCGAGGGGAAAGTGCTGTCACACTTCTTTAAGCGGAAGTGATAAGCTTCCTGGTTAGTGGAACGCAATTTGCGTGCCAAGGTTAGTATGGGGGATTGATACCTAGAGTGAGTATTGCGTCTAGGTCTCACCGTGATGTGGTTGGAATGAGCTATGTGGAGTATTGCATGTGTATGCTCAGCGCTGTAAGGGATGAGTGAATCAATGTGGTAAAAATTGTTAACAATTTAATGTTTAAAAATGCATACATATAGGACACTACATTAGTAACATTTTTGCAATGAATTATATAACACATGTGTCTTTGTGTGAATTTAAGATTATTAAAAATTAATAAATGGCTGGATGATCAGATCTCACGTGGATAGGTGAAACCCCAGTTGGGGAGGAGGTTATGTCCTGCACAGTCCACAATGCGGTGGTCCCAATGAAGTTGGAGTCCTTGTAATGCGGCAATGTGATTTCCTGTGTGTCCTCCGAGGGAGTGGCTGTTGTTGTTATAAGCCTGCCTCCAACCTCGTGGCACTTTGTATCCAAGTTGACAGGTAATTTAGCCGAAGACTTCCACAATTAGATGGACCCGTGGTCAGAAGAATGAGCAGGCAATCAATAATCTGTAACAATATATACAAATAAGGTGCACATGTATTCAGGCACAAGAGAATCCCAGATTATTTAATTGTACTTCCCCACTGTGTTTTTGTGGGTTGCAGCTCAGTTTATCAATATTACTGATAGGTATGTCAGCAAACAATTCTGAAAATAAGGAAGATAGAACAAATGCTTTATATGGCAGTAGTTATTGACCTTTTTATAATAAATTTGGAAAAATCTCCCTAAAATATTTGCATGTTGTCATTATGGGGTATTGTGTGTAGAATTTTAAGGGGAATTCTATTTTTGAAATAAAGCTGTAACATAACAAATGTGGAAAAAGTGAAGCGCTGTGAATACTTTTCAAATGCAATATATATATATATATATATATATATATATATCTATCGGGCAGCACGGATGGTGTAATGGTTGGCTTTACTGCATTACTGCTCCACAGCACTGAGGTCATGGGTTTGATTCCCACCATGGCCCTAACTGTGCAGAGTTTGTATATTCCTCCCACAATCCCAAAATATACTGGTACGTTAATTGGCTACCAACAAAATGAATCATAGAATAAATGTGTGTGTGTGTGTGTATGTGTGTGTGTACATGTTACAGATTATAGATTGTAAACTCCACTGGGCTTTTCAAGAACCACAACTAGATCCTAGATATTCTATTCATCATATCACTTGCTGCTGACAGGTATAATTGAGAAATGACAGTGAAATGACAAATACTGCAGTCCTTCAAGAAAAAAAGCAATAGACAATAACATAATAATTATAGACTTGTGAGTCTGACAACAATAGTAGGGAATACATGGAATCACTTACTGTAAGTATTAGAGATTTGTTTTACTTTTTATAGTCAGTAAAAATTACATGACTTTGTGAATCTGATTAAAAGGGTGACGGTGTCAGACATAAATCAATGCAGGAACTGAATGTCATTGGATGTGGCCCAATGATTGTGAAATGGATATAGTGACAGAGTGGTGTAGTCAGTGCTTTAAACGTAGATGAAGGTAAACAGCAGAGTATTTTCTGGATTTTTTTGCCGACGATAAAAAGATTTTTTTTGTCAGAAGGTGTAAAAAAGTGAATCTACATTATTTAGAAAACTATAGAAAAAAAATAGGACACCATAATGGTGACAGTGAAATGATGGATAGGTGTGCTGTCTCACATTGGTCAACTTATGAATTCAGCTCGGACCATAGAACTATCTGTGTGGCATTTACTGTACATTCTTTACCATAGGACATTTTATCAGATTCAGGAAATCTCCTAATTTTTCTTTCCCAGCCGCCAACGTTGGCCATTACCTGGGCTTTTGTTAAGCAAATAAAAAAAAAAAAAAAAAAATTATATAAGTATTGTACTTTGCTATTTTTAACCTTTTTTTATTTGCAACAAATCTGCACTTGGAAGCACAAGACTGTGTTCCATCTCCAGTGTGCATGAGCTGGTTTGTGATAAGATAGGTCTCGGTCTCTGCTTATCGCTGCCACCTCAAGCAGCCGCCCCAGACAGAAAATCTTGCCGGAACTACAGTATTTGTTAAATAAACCCATAGAGTTAAATAATATGTTTGTAAGGAAAGTCTGCGCAAGTTTACAGTGGACTAGTGGTTGGTAAAGATTAATTACAATCAAGTAATTATATATAGAAATTGTATATTATAACAAATTATAACATACACAGACATTTACAAATGACATATAACTTAAACATATAAATGGATAGGTGTGCGTAAAGAGGTAAAACTGCTATAAAATCCCACTGTTGTGGTTTGAACTTAAAAAGATTATTCCATCCGACCATACAAAAAAAGGGCATATGTCCTTGTAAAGGAATTGTATGCTATATTGCTCACTTTGCTTTAGTAAGAGGTCCTGGTATGCTGGGCGTCCCCAGCAGAAACAGGAGTCTAGACCAGTGATGGCTAACCTTGACACTCCAGATGTTGTTGAACTACACATCCCGGCATGCCCTGCTACAGTTTTGCTATTTGGCCAAGCTAAAACTGATGCAGGGCATGCTGGGATGTGTAGTTCAACAACCGCTGGAGTGTAAAGGTTAGCCATAACTGGTCTAGACCACTGGCGCTGTATATATAAGATTTCCCTACTGATTAGGGTTGACGGCTCACATGTGCTCCATATTTTCCATAAGCTTGGACACTCTCTGTGGCAGTATTGTTTGTAATTTGCAGATGGGTATTGGAATTATGGCGGTATCCACTAGCACACAATTATTTATTTATTTATTTACAGTTTCTTATACAGCGCAGCATATTCCGTTGCGCTTTACAATTGGAAACAACAGTGATTAAACAAACTGAGTAGATATAAACCGACATGGAGGTAGGAGGGCCCTGCTCATAAACTTACAATCTATAGGGATAGATAACTTACAGTGTATAGGGATACATAAGGATAGACTTCCATAGCATGGCAGTCCCATCAGATTACAAGATGGTCCTGATGGGATGCAATTAGATATGAATGCTACTGGAGGTTGTGTGGGTGTTCCTGAATACGATAAGCTTGCCTGAAGAGGTGAGTTTTCAGGGAACGCTTGAAATTTTGTAGGCTAGAGGAGAGTCTTAATGTGTGTGGAAGGGCATTCCATAAGGTGGGTGCTGCCCGACAAAAATCCTGCAAGTGTAAGTGGGAGCAAGTACTGAGTGTGGATGAGAGACGCAGGTCGGGTGGGGATATATTTTGAGATAAGCAAAGACATATAAGTCGGTGTAGTCAGAGTAATGGCTTTGTATGTAAGTAGAAGTATTTTATATTGAATGTGGTAATATACAGGCAACCAATGGATAAACTGACAGAGCAGATCAGCAGACGATGAACATCTAGCCAGGAATATCAGACTCGCAGTTGCATTCAAAATGGATTGTAATGGTGAGAGTCTTTTCTTAGGAAGACCGGTAAGGAGGCTATTGCAATAATCAATGCGTAATATAATGAGTGCATGGATTAGAGTTTTTGTAGTGTCTTGTGTAAGGTACGGACCAATTTTGGATATGTTTTTTAGATGCATGTAACACAATTTAGAGACAGATTGAATGAGAGGAATAAAGGACTGTTCAGTGTCGAGGATTACCTCTAGGCAGCGAGCTTGTGGAGTAGGATTAATTGTTGTGTTCTCAACAGTGATAGAGATATCAGGTTAGTAACTACTCTTGGCTGGTGGGAATGTAATTAATTCTGTTTTGTAAATGTTGAGTTTGAGGTGGTTAGATGACATCCAAGATGAAATGGCAGAAAGACATTCAGAGACATGGAGCAATACTGATGGTGACAATTCCAGGTAGGGTAGATAGTTTTTAGTATCGTCAGCGTACAGGTGATACTGAAATCCAAAAGAGTTGATTAGTTTCCCAAGTGAGGAGGTATAGATTGAGAGGATCTAAGACTGAACCTTGTGGTACTCCAATGGACAGAGGAAGTGAGGAGGAGGTAGAATCAGAGAAGCAAACACTGACAGCGATTAGATAGGTAGGAAAAAAACAAGAAAGGGCTGTGTTCTGAAGACCATAATGTCACAAAGAGCACAATGTCAGTTTACAAGTTGTTGGTGAGAATTAATATGTGTAAAAACAGACATTTTCGTTATTCAGCTCAGCCTTACACTTTCCTATGTGTGAACATTAAGAAAGCACAAAGGATTCCTTCTAAGATTAAACAAAGCAAAGATAGATAGATAGATAGATAGATAGATACTAGCTTTCTGCAGTCCATAAATATCTTGCAAGAAGATATATATATATATATATATATATATATATATATATGTGCACAGCTGTAATGTTACAGGTTGTGTTGTGAAACATGGCACATACTTGATCAAGATGTTCAAGAAGAATATGTGAAAATAACACTTTTCTTCAGCTCAACCTCACACTTGTCTATGTGTGAACATTAAGAAAGCACAAGGAATTCCTTTTAAGATTAAACAAAGCACAATTTGTGGAAATGAAGAGAACATGTAGCTTGAGCTACTGTTTAATTCAAAATATATAGTTATATAATAACTACTATATCAAAGTATAGGTGTACTGCAGGTAGCAGGGCCGCAACAAGGGGGCTAGAGGGACACATGCCCCAGGGTTTGGTTCAGTGGCGTAACAAGAAATTTTGCACCCCCCTTTCGAAAAAGTCGTCCCCCCCCCCCCCCCCTGTATACATATTTTTTAGCCTATATGCTCATTGCCAGAGGTTGCACGGCCTTCCGGGTAGCACTGTTTGCAACCCCGGAAATACGGTAGGCTGTACTTGTACTTTTTAACATGACGAAGCCTTCTGAGTGTCACCTACTTCTCTGCAGATACACATAGGGGCTGCTGCTACTCCTGGAGGAGAGCACCAAAGCCAGTTACCCGACTTGGCACTGGAGTACCAGGGAGATGTCTGGCTTCACAGTATGAGCACTGAGACCAGGGATCATCCTGTCTCTCGCTCCAGCAGACCCTGGCATCCTTGCTCCTTCCAGCTCCAGCAGCACCCAGCGCCCAACATACATCTTGTTGCCTCTGGCTCCCGCAGCTCCCAGCCAAGCAACCACTGCACTGAGACCCTGTGACCTCATGGCACCATTCCCTCCCCCCCCCCCCGCTACCGCTATGGCTGCGGTGCGCTAGTTACGCCACTGGTCTGGTAGTGATACCCATATGTTCATGCAGAGGGGGGGGGGGGTTAAGCAAAGTCCTAGTTTCAGCCCTGCAGGATAATGATAACACCAGAGATGTAGCATGAAACTGTGGCATCTGGAGCAAGTGCATCTTACGACCCCTTCCCCCTGATACTAAAGCAGACAAGGGGTAGTGACTATCATAAGGGAGTAAGTTCAAGTGATAAAAAGCCATTAAGGGTAATGTTGGACAGGGGTATGAAGGGACTACTGTCAAAATGCAGCCTGTCCTCTTTCTCCCCTAACAATCCCAACTACACACCCCCTCCTGTTGGCCACACCCCCTTATTTTATTGTCGGCACCCCTGTATACAGGATGCTGTGGCACAAGTTAATCTAATAAAAAAGCACTACAGATCAGCTGCCGGAGTGCATATAGGGACCCAATAGATGACCACTGGGCACACAGGACCCAGTTGCACAAGGTAGTAAATACAGTAAAAGCACCAGCGTCTGGATGCATAAGGGTCCCAGCCAGTGACATGCAGCCAGGGTAGGCAGCGGATACATACTTCAATACACCCCAGATGTCTGACCATAAAAATTATAAGAGTAATGCAAAGTATATATTTGTACCTTAGAAATGTCATCTTGGCATTATTCTCATCATCTTCATAGTCACTAATTACATTTTATTTAATATGAATGACATCTCAATTGAGCTGCACTGTCACTGTGCTTCAGGTGCCCAGACACGGTGCGACAAGGCAGTACAATGAGATGGGTGCTCCCACGCACATTCCATCGCACAGCACATAAAGTCTGTGCAGTCCATGCTTTTAGTACTAGATTGTATCATTTCTAGTACAAAAAGCATGCTGGTGTAGCACATTGTATGCTTTTTGTACTAGATGCTATGCAATCTAGTACTAAAAGCACAGCGTTCATCGCAACATGTATGGGCACCTTTAGAAAAGGTCTAGATGTACTTTTAAATGACTTTAATGCAGGGTTGCCTACCCTCCAGGAATGGCCAGTAGGCTCCCGAAAATGTGTCCTCTTCCCGTCCCCCCAGAAAGGTGGATACCGGCGACCCTCGCTTTTCCCCGGTGGCAGAGTTTTAAATTGCAATGATTTGCAGCTTTTCTGTGGAGGAGGTAGGGCTAAATATGCAAATTGCTCTGATTTAGGCCCGCCCCCTCCTCAGAGACCCACGAATTATGGGATTTGCATTACTGGGGCAGGGACTAATGATGTCTCCATCAGGGCCCGCCCCCAGAAGTGCTGCTGACAGTCTCCTCTCCAGGGTTCTCCCAGAGAGGAGACTGTAAAAGTCGGTAACCCTGTTCTAATGTTTAAAGTGAAACTTACATTTTACACCTGTGTTTTGGAATAAATTGTATCCAATTTAAAGTGAATCCATACCTATAGAAAGGGAAGATATACTAAGCCCTGGAAAATGGAGTGGAGAGAGAAAAAGTACCAACGAATCAGCCCCTAACTGTCATGTTACATGTATATGCAGAATGGCAGTTAAGGGCTGGTTGTTTGGTGGTAGTTTATCATTCTCTGTCATATCACTCCCCGTGGCTTAGTTCATCTCACCCAAAGCATACAAATACTGTCGGAAAGATGTATAAATCATTACACTCCAGACTATTTCAATATGAATTAGTTTATGCTATTTGCAGGTTTATGGCAATAATAAAACATCAGGTCACTGATTAACTGGAAAGAAAACCCTGCAACTCTGCAAAATAAAAACATCAGCAATTGCATGTTTTTAAATGATCCCATTAGATTGATAATTGTCTCTGCACGTGTGTAATCCACAACTAAAATACCAATTTATATCAATTCAATTTTTTAAATGCCTAGATGCTTTGTGGACAGGACACATTCTTTTGAATTTAATAGCTGCTGCTTAGTTATAAATGATCCGGAACAAATAGCATACAGTATGTATCACGGCTTAATCAGATACTACAGTATGTGAAATATCTTGCCACGTTCACAGATCCAGCTATGCAGCATGGGGAACGTACATTAACCCCTTCCTGACGCAGCCAGTTTTTGCCTTCCTGACAGAGCCATTTTTTTCAAATCTGACATGTATCACTTAAGTGGGTATAACTTTTTTTTGCTTTTACTTATCCCAGTGATTTTGAGATTGTTTTCCTGTGACACATTGTACTTTAAATTAGTGGTGAAATTTGGTCGATACAGTTTTTTTGGGGGGGGGAAAAATACCAAAGTGTCGTGAAAAAATGGAACATTTTGCTATTTGCAAAATGTTCCATTTTCTGCTTGTGAGACAAATAATCATATCACTCAAAATAGTTAATAACTAACAAAGACCATATCTATTCTTTATTTTTAAATCATTATTTAAACCGCCTTTATTTTTTTTGGACGCTAGGGGGCAGCAGAGTCTAAATTTTACACTCAATGCATTTAAACGCTACTTTTGGCTATTCACTTTTTAACAGCCAATAGCAGCGATCGCCCAAGACGGGAGGCATCGCTGCCCCCCCTGGGCAATGAGGGAGGATGTCTGCTGTCAGGCACAGCAGACATTGTCCCTCTGTCACCTCGTCTCGAGACGGGGTGACAGTTTGAAGTCATGACGTATATATACGTCATGTGTCGGGAAGTACTTCCCGACCATGACGTATATATACGTCAAATGTCGGGAAGGGGTTAAATGCATCCTACAATGGGCCATGAAAAACACTGGGCGATCCCCTGGACATCACAGAATATCAGTGGCCGCCTACTCTTCGATGGATTCCGACTGAAATTTAATTATTTCTCTCCCCTTCAGGCTCCTGTGAAGGATGTGTTCGCGTACATCCACTCACGTATTACTGAGCGGATTTGGCAGCGGCGGGGAGCAGGCGTTCGGTGGCGTTGAGACGCTTGCTAAGCAGCAAACACCCCCAATCTATGTAATTTAGATGGTTAGAGTAATGTATGCCCGAGGTGTAAACCACCTGAACAGTTCACAAACATAGACACAATGGGGTATATTGGGAGTTCTATTTAAATTGGGATATTGCCCAATTGAATCCAATCAGATTCTACTTCTTATTTATTTAGAGATAAACCTGCTCCGAACTGTGATTTTTCAAACACAGCCGGTAGCATGGCAGTTGGGAGCTAATTGACTGGCACTTTATCTCCGTCCACTCTGCTAATTCAGTAGCAGTCACAGTTCTGTGTGTGCATTCTGGTGCATGCTTTGGCTGCCCAGCACAGGGCACGGTTGCACAGCATAAAAAGGCCCGCCCTGCGATCGTATAGTAAAAAGCGATGCAGTGCTTTCCTCCACCACTGCTGCATGTGACATGACGCAGCTGCCCCAAAAACAGTCCAGACATGCGTGCCCTTCAAATGCAATATGGACGCCCATTTGACGACCACCACCAATGAAACAGAAATCACATCCTTCACTTTATGCATGCGTGCTACAGCTACTGGGTTTTCACAGAAGTGCAATTTTCCCCTGTGTGCGATTTCATACTTCTGCACCCAAACCTGAATCAGGCTCTCTATCTCTCTTCAAAGCTTAGTACATAGATCCCACAGCTTGTACCATGGCAGTTAGGAATTGTTTGGTACTTTATCTCCATCCACTTTATCTCTTTCCAAGGGCTAGATGCTCTAAGCTTTAAAAGTGATCAAAACGGAGACTGATAAACAACCAACCAATCAGCTCCTGCCTGACATTTTTCAAACACAGACTGTGACATGGCAGGTAGGAGCTGATTGACTGGCTGTTTATCCCTCTCCATTTTTATCACTTTTGAAGCTTAGTGCATCTGGTCCCAAGATGTAGAGCCTGATTAAGACCCTATTGTAGTGCTGCTATAAAGCATAGCCCTGAGATCACATAGCCTCCACCCCTCAAGAGTGAAAATCTACTCATGCGCAAGCCTGTGAATGGGATGCAATAATGTCGCAGCCCTAAGAAAAGCGGTAAATGCTTTTGCAGCAAATTTACCATCAAATGCTTCCCTTACTGTGCACTGACTGAGTAGACCTGCACTCAGCTGCTGCGATGAAACTTTAGAGATCGGCTGTCTACCCCTGCGTTTTTCCCTGATACTCCCATGAAATGGCCAAGTGCCATCCCCAGACACCAGTCACCTTTTAATCACTATGCATACATCTAGCAAAGAAAAGAAGACCCTGGCTTCCTGTGAGTGGAGTACCAGCACATATAGAGTACTAGTGAGCTTGCTCGAAGCAAAAGCTTCGAAAGCTAGTCTGCTACCTTGTGATTTGCATGTGTGAGAGAGAAAGAGATGTAGTTTCACTCGCTGCCAACAGATGGCAGTGTTTTGGAGACACACGAACAATATATATATATATATATATATATATATATACTGTATATATATATATATAGAGAGAGATAGATACATAGATGATTATCTGTGCGCATGCGTAGTCGTTTCGATAATCGCTCTTTCTATTCTCATTGGTTAATGGACATAATACTAGTTATCTGACTAACTACAGTAGATTTTTTTTTTTACCACAATAAATAGCTAACCATAACATTTACATGCATATTTAAATATACATTAAGGATGACATGGGTGTGCATATCCCTTGTATATAACATTTTATTCAAAAGCCTCCATGTATTTCAGTCGGCTTGTTCCAATAAGTGCTATGGTATTGCTGAGCAGACAGTGTATAATTAGAGCTTATCTGCCACAGACTCAGGAGGTTTATCACGGGTCCATTCTTTTCAAATGTTAAAATTGTCCAAAATCTCTATAAATATATTGTCATTGTATACCCAAAATTCTTCAAAAAATATTTTCAAGTGATAAAATAGACATTGATAAAGTACCAGCCAATCAGACCCAAACTGTCATTCTACAGGGTGTGTTTGTAAAATGACAGTTGTGAGCTGGTTGGCTAGTAGTTTATCACTATCCACTTTTTTAAGCTTAATTTATCTGGCTCTCTGTGTTTAGATAAACTGAAATTGTCATACAAATTGATTATTAGTGGACCTATATGACCAATTTCAATGATTGGAATAAAAAAACTGTAGGATCAATCTACAGTATGTGCACACTATGAGCTGCAATGTGCACTCAGTAAATGTACAGTACGTACCCAACTTACATCAATAAGAGTGTAGGAAGGGCTCCTACTAAAAAAACTTTGATGAGTCCTTCTCAAATATTAATCGATACTAAATATCCTCATTGTGAGTAAATCTGTCTGCAGTGTATAAGACATCCCTATCATCTACCTCTGGCTTACCTTTTTCCAATAATAGGATGATCTCTTCTTTATTATGGAGGTGTCAACAACATTCCGAAGCCCTGGAGTTTTATAATCTGGTGCCTACAGGATGGTATCCAGGGACTTAACTATGATGATCTAATGGGACCCAGGACTCTGGGGATAATAGTGGCATATAGCCAATGTCGATTGCATAATTTATTCCACTGATACTTTGGAACATATGCAGGTTTAATGCAGGAAATGTCTGTATCTAACAGCTGCTGCCATTTCCTAAGACTAACAGATGTGTTAAAGTATTTAATTTATTTTTGTACATTTGTGCTGCTTGGTTGACACTTAATGGTCATTGCCATTTGGAAATAATAATTAATGTCAACCAATTATGTCTGAATATATACATCTAGTAGAATTATAAAAGCATTACAAATCAACAGAATCATTTACTTTTATCCCTAGGGATTGATATATTAGGAACACACTGAAAGGAATACATCACTACTCATTGCAGTAATGGAAAACCGTCTACTTTGCAAATTATTACTGGGGTAGCTAAATATTGCTTTGCTTCCTAGCAACCCTGAATGGCATTGGTAAGCATAGCCTTCCCAGTTGGCATGCCAATTAGCTGTCAAGAAACACAATTTGGTGTATCCGCTTCATATCCAGATTCTATTACAATAAAAATAAGAAAGTTAAAAAAGTTTAAAAATAAAATGTAAGAAATGTTTTATAAAAAAATATATATTATTTTAGTAACAAAGCATTTTTTCATTGGAAACCTTCAGCCAAAACCATACTGAGGTTTGTAGTAGAGGAACAGCTGGAGCAGAAGTCTCCCGGAATTCCCCCGGTGAAGGCCATATCCTGCAATTGACTTCACAAGCAGTGTGGCTTTAATAAATGGAATGAAATCATAGAAACAGAATGTTACCATACCTCCCAATTGTTGTAG
Source organism: Crinia signifera (assembly GCF_055691185.1). Classification (NCBI taxonomy): domain Eukaryota; kingdom Metazoa; phylum Chordata; class Amphibia; order Anura; family Myobatrachidae; genus Crinia; species Crinia signifera. The sequence goes on from NC_139217.1 coordinate 350,052,507, forward strand.
AACAGTCCTGTTTTTTTTAGACTGTCCCACGTCCCACCTGCGGCAGCAGTGTCCCATGGTGAAGGAGGCAGTTGGGAGTCCCCTCTGTCAGTGCTGCTCTGCTTATCTCTGCTTAGCAGAGCAGCAGCGAATAGACACTGTGCTCATGCAGACAGCATTTATGCATGAAAGTATGAGGACAGGGGGCATGGCCAGCAGCTCCCAAAGCACTGGCCATGCCACCATCAGTAAGACATTCGGAGGTGTGGCCTTGTGTTTGCTGTATTGCCCCACAATGTGAGGCTATGCCCAATTTCAGAGATGCCACACCCCTTTTCTGGGAGCATGTGGCTGGACTGTGCACTGGGGTCCCGCCTTGAGATTTTGAAATGTTGCGAGGTATGAGTTAGCGCTTTCTGCATTTTCATAAATAGACCCCTTCACCTTAAATACTCCTTGGTTTCTCTTATTGTAATTGTTATTCAGAGACAGCTCATGTTTCCTTCCTTAGATCACTAAGTAATGTTGAATTTACCATACTTGCCTACATTTCAAAGAGAGTGTGAAGGTGACACATAGAAGCACGGATGTGCACTTCTACATCAAATGAAGATGAGCCCCAAAGCAGTTAATAAGATCTACTCTTACATGGCAGGTCATGTCCATATATTGTGTTTTACATGTGGTTCCATATAGAAACTTCATTTAAAATGCATGTATCCACAGGGATAATTTTACTTTATAACCAATGCAGGGGAATGGCACTGATTATTTAATTTTAGTGTATATATCACTGGTTTCTTTTTTCTTTCTTTCAAAAATGTAACAGATGCATAATATGGTTTAGGTGAAATCGGGATGATTACTAACTCTTCAAGGAGACAGGGAGATTGTTACGGACTTTCAGTTTGCTTACCGCAGAAATAGAAGGCTTGATAATGCAGACTCTTTACTGATGCATTCTGTATTATCACATCTGGATAAAAATAATATGTATGTCCAACTGTTGTTTGTGGACTTTAGTTCGGCGTTTAATACAGTGATTCCAGCCAGACTAGTCTCCAAACTTCAGGACTTGGGGATTGATAGTTCCATGTGTAATTGAATAGGGGACTTTTTAAGTGATAGGCCAAAAGTGGTTAGAGCAGGGATAGACAGTTCAGGCTCAGTTACGCTGAATACTGCCACAAGGTTGTGTATTAAGCCCGTTCCTTTATTCAATTTTTACTTCCGACTGCAAGCCGCTTCACAATTCCAACACCATTATTAAATTTGCCAATGACACAACATTGATAGGTCTTATTGATAACAACGACGAAACGGCATATAGAGATGAGATCCAGCGTTTGGCTGAATGGTGTTGTGCCAATAATCTCTTTCTTAATGCCAGTAAGACGAAAGAGATTGTAGTAGACTTTCATAGAAAAAAACCTAACCCGGTTATGCCGGTGCAGATTAGTGGGACTAATGTTGACCATGTTTCCAGTCTTTCATTTTTGGGTACTCATATCTCTGAGGACCTAACATTGTCAATTAATATTAAGTGTCCGGTAAAAAAGGCCCATCAATGCCTTTTTTTCCCTTAGGATACTGAAAAAACAACAATTGCCACTATGCATATTGGTAAATTTTTATCGCTGTGCAGTGGAAAGTATTTTGACCAGTTGTATTTCCATCTGGTATGGAAATTGTACCGTTGCAGAACGGAAGCTAATACAGAGGGTAATTAAACTGGCCCAACGGATAATGTGTACTACTCTCCCGGGTGTTGATGATATCCAATGGATATGCTGTCTGCGTAGGGCGCACAATATTTTAAAAGACAGAACCCACCCGGCTAATGGGTTGTTTGTGTTATTACCTTCAGGTAGACGTTTTTGTTGTATGAGAAGCAGGACCAGCAGGATGAGGAATAGGTTTTTTCCCCAGGGCTATTTTAGAATTAAATGCTAATTTGGTTCTTGGAGACATAACGTTTTATTGTTATTTGTGTGTGGATCATTCAGATTTTATTGTATGTTTGTATTTGGATGAACGCTAAAACTGAATTTTGTCGCCCTAATTTAGGGTGAAGACAATAAAGCCGAATCTCAATCTAAATCTAATCTAAATCTTAGGGAGTTTCCTGCAGAATGCTGGAGAATAGCCAACTGAGATCTGCCATATGATCTGAAAAAACTAAAAAGGGGAAAAAACTTCTCTAAAATGATGGACATTGGGTGAGAGGCAGAGTTTAAAAAAACAAATTTATATACAGAATAATTGAATGAAGACAAAACTGAGAAGTCATTCAATTGGTCCCTTTTGGAGTTTATAGGTAACAGTTCACCTTTAATAATGTTAATGCCATAACACTTGTATTAAAATTCCAAAAATAGATGGAAAATACTGAATACACTCAGATGATGCATAAATAATGGGTGGGACTCACAGGGTTTTATTCAATTGTTATATCGCGCACAATCTAAATTGATGGGAAATCATAGGGCGATATTCAAATTTTTTTTGCACATATCGCGCTCAGATTTAGCCACTCATTTGTGCATTTCAGATCACCACCCCCCGCGTATAGCGAGCAAAAATGTTGGTAAAAAAACAATACCACCCACAGAATAAAGGAGCTTTACACAAGTGCAAATAGTTTGTTCCTCAAAACATTCCTTATTCTCTGCCTTGTAAACACAATGGTTTTCAGACTGTCCATAGAAAAATGTGTCTGCATTGTAGTGGGAGGAGCTTGATTACAAATGTGGATAGTGCAAAGAAAATTGGTTCCTTATTAATTGATCTGCTTTCTTCGGTTTATGTCATAAATAAAATAAATTTATCCTCTTTTTATGTCTGAAATTGACTGCTTCCAGGTGTCACCCTGCCAAGGGATGACACCAAAATGCTGATTCCTCTGTAGTGACAGGGGGATGCAGTCACTTTCCCGGCGGTCAAAATCCCGACGCCGGAATCCCGACTGCCGAAGTCCCGGCACTTTGTCCCTCTGTGGGTGTCCATGACACCCATAGAGGGAGAATAAATGAGTGTGCCGAGCATGTCGAGGCACCGGGCCCGCTGCATGGCGAGCGAAGTGAGCCCCCAACGGGGGGGGGGGCGATCCATGTCCCCCCCTTGTCGGGATTTCGGCGGTCGGGATTCCATATCAATTCCATGACAATTCCGGAGCTGGTGCTTCATTGTACATTAACTTGTGGCTGCTGACGCTGAGAAGGAACCAGCAGTAAAGTAGTCGGACGCTTACCTGTGAAACCACACTGCCATAAGTAAAGCCCTCCCACAAGCACCCCCCCCTTATGTGAGAACCCACACCATTTAGGCTGAGGGTCTCTTGGCCACACTGGGTGGCAGTGGACATTTCAGGTGGCAACCCTTTGAGCCACCACTGTTCCACTATACACACAAATGGCCAATGATTATTCATCTGCGCATACATCTGAGACGCATCACGTAACCGTTAAGCCCACACACGGGGGAGATATATTTCTCAGCCATATATTGCAAGCAATATATGGCTGAGCAATATATTGCTCAGTTTCTCCTTTTCATCAGCGACCAGAGATGGTCGCTGGTGAAAGGGAACCTCTGCTGGCGGTGCCGCAGAGGTAATCAGCTGGTCGCAGGAGCAAGCTCCTGCGACCAGCGATTAGAAAGGGGCTGAAAACGGGAGCACGCACCCGGCGATTTATCGCCGGGGCACACTCCCATCACTGGCAATATGGTCGCCTGTGACCATATTTCCAGCGATTTCAGCCCCTATCGCCCCCTGTGTGTACACAGCTTTACAGTTAGAGAGTTGGATGCAAAGTAACAGAAATGTAAGAGATGTTCTTGGACACTGACTGGTATGTAATGCACGTGCCACCCATTCAGAATATACGCTTGGAACTATGGGTGATGGAATATTTTCTTTCCTAATCGTTAAATAATCATGTCCTACAAAACAAAATGACTTCTGTGCACCTGCTAGCATATATACTTGAGTTGCCCCGTTTTCTATATGAGGACAGTTTCATGTTAGTAAGGCTGGTAAATGAAAGAGCAGAAAGATTGTTCTTTAGCCTTTTTAGAGTAAATGTACACAATATTCGTCAACTAGTATAGATGCATGAAATTAGTGGGGGAGGCTGCACCGCAGGCAATTTAATTATGAAATATATTTAATTAGAATGAATGCTCTTTCATTTTTCTTGCATGTAGTTTTGTTGTCATAGCATCCTACATATTACTATTGTAATTTAGTAGCAACTACTGTATATACAATAACAGCAGTATTGATAAACACATGCTGTCTTTTGTACTGTTTTTGTAGTGCTATTTATCCAGGCTCATTTTGCATTTAGCTGGGTATTATTAAACAATTTGCATGAAATGATGAGCTATACAAATAGAAATAAGAACGATTATTGCATTAGCTGCTGTATAGTGTCTGTAGCAGTGTGTTGTAATTGTTGTTGTTTTGAATCTTATTAATAACCAATAAGGCAGTGGCGCCTTTGGGAAATAGGATGCACAGAATATCTGATTTTTGCAGAGAAATCAAATATTAATAAATACTCTCAAATTCTCTTCTGCGGTGTTCCTGACAATGCTCTACACATGCAAATATACAGTAGTCTCCATCCAGGCCAGTTTCATGGCAATAGATGTGCACTGATTAAACAGAGAACAGACTTATTCAGTTAATTGCCTCTTAATTGAAGACATTTCAGTAATGTGTGGTACAGGACGAGCTGTCATCCATAAAGTATTATTTTAACTCCATTTTTGTTTCATTTTTCATACCATACATGTATACATGAAAAAATTAATTTAAGCGGAGCTTTCTTTGAACATGTTATTGAGTTACAACAGTGCATATGGGCTGATATTGTTCAGCTTCTGACCACATATTGCAACATGTCTGATAATAATCAGATTTTAACTTAATTATCAGTATCATTTTGTATCCACATTTGCTCCCTCCCATCATCTTGTTGGCCCTGGGTGTAGTTTATTCTAAATAGACTGGACCTACAGGGTGTCAGATGACTTGCACTCCATCTCATCAATTGACTGTCTAGACATAGGGGCTAGAAGTGAATGTTACTCTTCATTGTAAATACAGCAGACTTTTATTACATGTTCCTGTACAGTAAAACAGAGCACAATTTTTTGACACATAATTCAATTAGTAACTAACCATAAATCCATAGTTGCCTAGCCCACATTACACTGTTACATTTTTTTGGGAAAAAGGAATAAGAGATAGATACATTTACATTGAATCATCAGCACCATTTCCCGGCACTTTACCAAGTATAGTAGCTCTGCTTTGGGGCTCATCTACATTTATATATACAGTAAGTCATTTAAAAAGATTCCTCTCAGATGTAGCAGTACACACCCACGCTTCTAGGTGCCACACTCACAATCTCTTTTCACAATCTCTCCATATATGGACTAGACACGCCCTTTGGGTAGAGCATGACACGTCCCCTCAATGGGGCACTGTGGAAAATTCTATTACCAACTATAATCTCCCTGAAACTAGTTTTCAAAAGTAGGCAAGTATGATAAATCAAACTATTAGTATGTGCCTACTGTACATGACAAATCGGCACTGATAGCAGATAGTATATTGGGTGTCATTATCTACTAAAGGATCATGTAATCACACATACTGTACTGTATTTTAATATCATTATGATCACTATTTAAGTGATAAAAAATACAATATTTGTGAATATCTTGTTTCAAGGTGTTATAAAATTATTATTATTAAAAGTTTCTTAAATAGCGCACACATATTCTGCAGCGCTTTACAGAGATTAACAGTTTCTTATATAGCGCATACATATTCCGCAGCACTTTACAGAGAATATTTTCCATTCATATCAGTCTCTGCCCCAGTGGAGCTTACAATCTATGTTCCCTACCACATGTACAGGCACACACACACACACACACATTCTAGGGTTAGTTTTGTTGGGAGCCAATTAGCCTACAAGTATATGTTTGGATTGTGGGAGGAAACCGGAGTACTCAGAGGAAACCCATGCAAGCACGGGGAGAATATACAAACTTCACACAGTTAGAGCCATGGTGGGAATCTAACCCATGAACTCAGCACTGTGATGCAGTAATGCTAACCATTACACCATCAGTGCTGCCCACAAAAGCCACAGCAACATGAATAGTAGCCATTACTATTCTAGACACAATTACAAAATTATTAATGCAGAGTCTGAAAAGGCTTTATAACTAAATGATCAAACTCAAATTTCTCCTGGCATGTTTTAAACTTATTGCCAGAATGTACTTTCTCTCTATAGCAGACTGCAGTCTCTAAAGGGGATAATTATAAGAGGGCAATAAGCATTTTTATGAACAATAATTAAGTTTTAATGTTTCACATTGTTATATAAATTCGATCATTTTTTAGTCAACTATTCTATTACAGGTATCTATGAATAATTAAACCACCCCTGTATTCATAATCTATAATGAATAGTCTTATCCTCTTTTCAGCGAATTCTAATAAATATTACATTATCATTATTAGCTGTGATGTATCTTCTAGAAATAATTAAACAGTTGCACTGCTGATTAATTAACTAGCACTGCATTGCATATAAATGATCTCACACAGCAGTTCTAGTGGCCTTTGTAGGCAAAACCATTCCCACATATTGGCCCTTATTCTGATCGGTGCGGATATTCCCGAATTCTTACGGTGCGGTCCGCACGCCACGCTGTGCTGCCGCGTGCGGCCATCGTCCGTAGAAACGCCCACGTGTCCTCCGCATTCGGACGGACTCACTCTTTAAGAACAGGGCGTGTTTACGGACGACATACAAACCATGCGTGTGCGGGGGAAACACTCAGATTCTGCACGGTATTACAGAGTATGCACGGGAATCCCGCATCCAAACGGATGGCAAGTGATGCTTCCGCACGGAAGCGGTGTATTTACGCAAAACTACTCACTATTATGTCTATTCTGCAATACATCACATGACCCACTTATTCAATTACCTATCCTCATACAAAAATGTTTATTTGGAATTGGAATCAATTAGATGCCAATATATCCTTACAAGCATGCCTAACACATGCATTGCACACATTAACCCTTACAGCAATTGAAGTGCAATGGTTTCAATTAAAGCACTGACAAGCGTCCTATTAGTGAGTAATGAGTAAAGGAGTCGATTGTATTGGGTTCAGGTGTTAATGCTTGTAGTCATTAGGCGTTCCGTTCGCCTACCGCAAGACCGAGTGGTTTCCGCAAAGCAATACTTGACTTATGGACACCGCACATTTCTATCGGTTTTGGTCGCGTGCATTCGGATAGCCCCCCAACATAAGTGTACTCCCCCGTGTCCGCCCATGTTTCCTCCCAGTTTTTCCCACTTTGAAACTACGCCCATGTGTCATTCCGCATGACGCCCATAATACGCCCATATTTCCAGACTGATTGCGGTGCACAGTTTTGTACGGGATTTGCCCGAACAGGTACGGAGTCAATGCGTGGCACATGCGCGTTGCGTTCTCCACGCATGCGCAGACGCCGTAAAGACGCTATCCGAAAGTATGCGGAAAAGTACGCATCAATCAGAATAAGGGCCATTGTCTGCATTCAAGAGTAAGACATTATTATTGCTTCTTAATATCAATAAGTAAATCAAATTGTTTAAAATGACATTTATAAATTGGTCTTCTTTTTGTAGCTATACCTTTATAACATTCATGAGAATACTTTTAATTGCTAAGATGTGCAATAAACATTGACAACTTAACCTTTCTACATTGCCATTTAAAACCTTATTATACTAACCCCCTGTTGCTGTTAATGTGATGTGAGGTATCTGTGTATCTGCTTCTACTCAGTCACTTTACTCTGCCCAAGCCCATGGGGGTGGGTGTTCGATAAGCAAGGGACCCTGATGTGTGCTGTGCAGATCCTGGGCCAGATGTACTAAGATTGGCACGTGATAACATGGAGAGTGCTACAGTGCCAGCAAATCAGCTCCTCACTGTCATGTTACTCGCTGTGTTTCAAAAATAATAGTTAGTAGCTGATTGGTGGTTTTTCACCCTCCATTTTATCCCATCTGGCCCTCTTTGTTTTGTCATCCATAAGACTTGGCCTAATACATCTACAATTAATATTTTGTCACTCTGCCATTAAATGATTCACCTCTTTAGGAAAGAATCTATATAAGCTAGTAGCCTACCAACATCTATGGTACCAGGCTCACAGGTCCCCGAATATCTTACTTGTGTATTCATGAAGCAGTGATAGGTATGGGGAAGTGAGACACTGGAGAAGTTGCCCATGGAAACAATCAACAGCTACATGCAAATTTATAGAATGCACATGATAAATGTTACTTCAAAGCTGATTGGTTGCTATGGGAAACAAATCCACTGGCGTCTCTACACTATTCACTGCTTCATGAATAGACCCCTTAGTTACAATTTTACAATCTGTGCATGGCCATGCATTCTCTTATATGGCATTACCCCATGGAACCTGGACCCATCAGAGCTCTTCACGGCCCTAAAAATGGTTAGAGGAATTTGAGATTGAAACACTGAGTAGCCCACACAGTACGTTGTCACCAGTGTCATCACTAAGGGTGCTGGGGTTGTGGGCTGTACCCGGGTTTACCCTCGGAGGGGTGACGCCATAGTGCCGACTCCTGCTCAGTGATAGGAGCTGAGTGCTGTACTGTAAAATGTTGTGCAGCATGCAGCTCCTGTTACATTCTAGGAGTTGGCACTGCAGACTGTGGGGCATGTCACAGTGTAGGAGACGGGGACAGCCCATCATCTCCGGACCCCTTGCAGTGATGAAAATAGGTGTTCTGATGGGAGGCCATGACCCCCACCCATGAGAACATGCCCCCAATCTGTAAGGCCATGCCTTATCATTGAGACCATCCCCCCTTTGCCAGCATGCGGGAGACTATGGATATTCCCACATCGGGTGTTAGAACATGTAGGATCGACACTGGTTGTCACATGTTAAGATGGTGGAGACCACAATGCAGTTTCACAGTAACCGGACACTGAAAGTGTGTAACTCATTGCCTGTACTGCCTCATTTTGCAAATTATTGCTACCACTGTTAGAGTTGTGGATGTAATTGTGTTTGCAACCAGGCCTTTCGTATTATAATGAATCAATAGCTTCTTCAAAGACTAAGGCTTCAGAGCATACAGTGTATGAACAGACATAATTAAATACTTTCTTTATAAAAAGAGCTCAATGTTAATAGTTAAAAAAGTGATAATAGAAAGGTTATAATAAAAATAGACAATACATGAATAAGAACACAACAATGAAAACACGGGAAATATAACATATACAATAGAGTTGTATCTCCTCATAGCTGAGTGGCCAACAGGAAACTGGTACAGACTTTCAAAATGAATCGGTCCCCTATATCTAGCACAGAATAAACCATTGCATGTCTTTTGACCTTCATTGATGTCCTCCCCAACTCCCCTGTGACGTGTTGGCTGATTTCTGATCCTGTTCATAAATGAATCTCCAAAATGGTACCAAACATTTTTGATATGGATAAGCATCTACATATATAATTGTTTGTAGCTCTAGATTTTAATAGAGATATATCTATGTTTTCCTATGGACAGTTATTAGCAGATACAAATTCACATATCATTTCCTTGCTGTTCCCATATGTCTATAGTGTAGGTGTTTGATAAATGCAGTGTGGCACAATACATTGTTGGAATAGGCAGTAGTGAGACCGGAGAGTAGTCTCTGTCACATGGTACAATATGTGGAGAATGTCCCTCCTATAAGTACACAAAAGGGACCCCGCCAATCCAGAGGTTCATAGCGATGACTCCCCATAATCTACATATTTGAATGCACCTCCATCATGACATGGGTGCATGCTTTGTGTACTCCTGTGCTGATTTTAGAGCCCTCATGGCTGCTACTGTGGTCTGTCCTCAGATCACAGAGGAAGTGCAGGACTCACCCGTCTTCCAGGCTCCCCACTGAGTCTGGTGACTCTTTATAACTAAACTACAGACCCTAAATGTGACTTCCCCAGGGAGATTCTTGTCTGTCTGTGTCACCAAGGAACGTGGCCTCATATGCTCTTCAGGGGATAGGTGGGTGGACATTGCAGCAGTAAAATGCATTAATACCAATGGTACTTGTTTCCTAGCACGGCCACAATCGCGGGCATCGGGTGTCATTTTTAGTGGTATACGACGCGACCGACGCGATGCCCCCGATTTTCCCATTGAAATGCATTGAAAAAAGTCAAAATCGCGTCGGTCGCGTCGTATGCGGCTAAAAAAGGCTTAAATGGTCCAGACGCGATGCCTACGATTTCCCCATAGGAAACAATGTTAAATGGCTCAATGTACCCGCGATGCCCCCGATTTCTCATAGGGAACAATGTTAAATACCTCAATTTCACCAAATCATCATAGGGAACAATGGTAAATGGGCAAGAAAGCCCCAAAAACACCCCAGAACAGTGAAATGTCCCCCCAAAAGTACTTTACGCCACCCCACGATCAACGCGAACCCGAAGCGTGGCGAGCGCAGCGAGCCCGCGAGGGGCGGCGGTACGCGTCCTCCGACCTTTTCATACCCCCACTATCCACGTCGGTGTGGAATTGAGAATAGAATAGTGTGGCGAGCGCAGCGAGCCACCGAGCCCGAAGCGTGGCGAGCGCAGCGAGCCCCGCGAGGGGACGCGGATACCTTCACAGGTAAACGCGTCCCTTCGCGGGCTTCACAGGTATCCGCTGCGCTCGCCACGCTTCGGGCTCGGTGGCTCGCTGCGCTCGCCACACTATTCTATTCTCAACTCCACGCCGACGTGGATAGTGGGGGTATGAAAAGGTCGGAGGGGTATGAAAAGGTCGCCCCTCGCGGGCTCGCTGCGCTCGCCACGCTTCGGGTTCGCGTTGATCGTGGGGTGGCGTAAAATACTTTTGGGGGGACATTTCACTGTTCAGGGGTGTTTTGGGGGGTTTATGGCCCATTTAACATTGTTCCCTATGATGATTTGGGTAAATTGACCCATTTAACATTGTTTCCTATGGGAAATCGGGGGCATCGCGGCTAAATTGAGGCATTTAACATTGTTCCCTATGGGGAAATCGCGGGCATCGCGTCGCGACCATCGCAACCAATTTTTTAGTGCTTGCGATGGCCGCGATGCCTCCGATTTTTCCTCACGATGCCCACGATCATGATCGTTGTGGCCGTGCTAGGAAACAAGTACCATACCAATTCTTATTTTTACATTTATCTAACATGCTGAATATTGTACGGTGCATGGCACCACACATAACATCCAAGATCCATTACAAAGGCTGTAAAATCACAGTGGAAAAATCTGGTCAATTGGAGTTCTTCCTTTCTACGCCCCCATACAGTACTGCACCTTATCTGAGCCTCAAGTGCCATCCCATTTCCTCTGAACCCCCCGGAAGCTCCAAGGGAGTCCTTTCACCCGATATTGTACTCAATGTGCTTCTTAACATGCAATTTTTCTGATGAGCTGTTCTACAAGGGATGGCAATATAAAGCAAATCACATGCAGTATATTGCAGGGGCTAACATGATGTGCACCTGATGCTGGCAATTCCAATTAATCCAAGTCCAATCTCTAACTCAGACCCGATGCGCACAGTATGTCACACACACATTTTAATCCGATTTCTCGCCCTGATCTGTCGGAATCGGATGAAAAGTGGTCAATGCGCACTAGTTAAAGCACCAGCTTTGATCTGGAAGTACTGTACAGGTGAAATCAGATGAACAGTTGCACATTTGAATCTAATTATGTAGCTATGGGGCAGATGTATTAAGCTCGGTGAAGTGATAATGTGGCTGGTACTTTATCACCGGCCAATCAGCTCCTACCTGTGAAGTTACAGGCTTGGTTTGAAAAATGAAAGGTACTGTAGGAGCTGATTGGGCGGTGATAAAGACCGGACACTTTATCACTTCACTGAGCTTAATAAATCTACTCCTCAGTGCCTTAATAATCTGATCTATACAATGGCCCTTATTCTCGTTCATTTGCAAAGGCAAATTCCTTCTCAAATGGACAAAACCATGCTGCACGTTACATCTGCCCCACCTGCAGTGCACATGGTGGAATTTACTTTTGCGAGTGAACCAGAATAAGGGCCAATATCCAAAGCCATTTTCCTCCCAAAGGAGATTTTAGGTAATATTAAATGCACATTTTCATCCAAATAAGCCTAATGTACACATTGCTTTTTGTTTAAATAATACTCAGCAAGATTATAGATACTTTTTCGTGTAAACATTATACAGCATATCATTTTCAGAAATTTGATTTGACATTGTTTTATTGTTGAAGCTGCATCTGTTAGAACTGTGTGTTTCCTACATCTCACTGGCATGTCATTTTTTACACTTGCATCACGAATCTGCTTCACACATCTCTAGTTAAGCCTGAAAAACTTCTCATGGTAGTATAATCCAATTACAGAATTGTCAGTTACAGGATTTTACTGTAGATGGTTATACAGCCACCTACTGACTGCAGCACTGTATTGCTGCCATGGTGATCATGTGGTGTTTTTTTAGGAACAGAGAGAATATGGAATATTTATTTAGGTACTTATGTAGTATCTGGGCTGCCGATTTTTTGATTGTATGCCTTAAGTTAAGGCATACAATCAGATGCGATGCGATGCGATATCGCATCGCATCGCATACGATGCGATGCGATGCGATGCGATGACCCGATTTTTCCATAGGATTCAATGTTAAAATGGACTGAGTCCATTTTAACATGAAATTCAATGGGAAAAAGGGGTCCTTTTCATACCCCTACTATCCAAGTGGGCATGGAGTTGGATATAAACCTGTGGCGAGCGTAGCGAGCCACCGAGCCCGAAGCGTGGCGAGCGAAGCGAGCCCCGCGAGGGGACGGTATTCTGTGTCCCCTCGCGGGGCTCGCTACGCTCGCCACGCTTCGGGCTCGGTGGCTCGCTACGCTCGCCACAGGTTTATATCCAACTCCATGCCCACTTGGATAGTAGGGGTATGAAAAGGACCCCTTTTTCCCATTGAATTCCATGTTAAAATGGACTCAGTCCATTTTAACATTGAATCCTATGGAAAAATCGGGTCCATCGCATCGCATCGCATCGCATCGCATGCGATTTGGTCGGGTGCGATGCGATGCGATGGACCCGATTTCAAAATCGGCAGCCCAGTTACTACATAAGTACCTTTATTTATTTATTTATTTATTAACAGTTTCTTATATAGCGCATACAGATTCCGCAGCGCTTTACAGAGCATAGTTATTAGCAAAAACACATAACAAATTACAGTACAAGACAGTTTAGGACAAGTACATGGTTAATATGGATAGTTGCGCCAGGGGACAGGACACTGAAGCAAGCATCAGGGTGGCAGAGGTTTATATATTCTAAGAAAGGCACATGAGGAGAGAGGGCCCTGCCCGTGAGAGCTTACATTCTAAAAAGGGAGGGTTAGACAGACAGGGGTGACACAGAAGGGAAAGAGGTGAGCATAAACAGGTTAGGATGAGAGATGGTCGGGTTTTATGTAGGAGGGTGGGAAGAGGTCAGCTTAGTCCTTGATATTTTAAGTCTAAAAAAGAGCTGGGTCATCCAGGAGTAGACAGCAGAGAGACAGTTGGAGATATGAGTGAGGATAGAGGGAGAGCGGTCAGGAAAGGAGCGGTAGATTTCAGTGTTATCAGCATAGATGTGATAGTGGAAGTCGAGTGAGCAAATAAGCTCACCCAGAGAGGACGTATACAGATAAAGAAGAGGGCCAAGAATAAAATTTTGGGGGACACCTAAAATCAATGGAAGAGCAGGACAGGTGAGGGCATTAGAGGTACAGCTTGGCATTTTCAAAACTGACAGTGCAAATACAAGCATTAACAGTTATAGTAAAAGTTGTTTGCAGATGTAAAAATTATGATATTATGGTTGAATTGCCAGATTAAGCAGCCACAGGTAGTATGTTGTGAGAAGAAATTAAACTCACTCAAAGCAGTCTTTGGTTTTCTCAGTTGTTGCTTCTGTCCTCCTGTTTCACTTCAGTGTAACGCCAGTATAACGCCACAGTTATATTTAAATTATGCCGCACTTTAAAAATGATGCACTTCAAAACTATTATGCACACAGCTAAACCATGCACACAGCCTATTCGGCCACAGCCTATGTAATGACCATTAAATGCATCTGCACTCATTAATTGAACTTTCCCCACCCAATCCCAACCCCCCCTACTACAATGAATGGTAATAAAAGGGGCTTACATAAACATCCATGCATTCCAAGATAGCATGTGTCATTAAGAGTTATAAGATATTCCTCCCTTCACATAGGTAACAGAGATTTGCTTTTTAACTTGCAAAATTAAGTTTGTCAAAAGCACATTTCTGATATCTAAAGCAGTGTGCAGAATGATCAATTACCAAAGCATTTAAATACATCCAGCACCTGAGGTGTAATCATCTGCAGCCCAGCCAGACCAAGTATGTAGAAAGCTGGTTACCTATGACAATATCAATCAATCTAGGACAGAGGGTAGAATCATCTGCAGCCCAGCCAGACCAAGTATGTAGAAAGCTGGTTACCTATGACAATATCAATCAATCTAGGACAGAGGGTAGAATCATCTGCAGCCCAGCCAGACCAAGTATGTAGAAAGCTGGTTACCTATGACAATATCAATCAATCTAGGACAGAGGGTAGAATCATCTGCAGCCCAGCCAGACCAAGTATGTAGAAAGCTGGTTACCTATGACAATATCAATCAATCTAGGACAGAGGGTAGAATCATCTGCAGCCCAGCCAGACCAAGTATGTAGAAAGCTGGTTACCTATGACAATATCAATCAATCTAGGACAGAGGGTAGAATCATCTGCAGCCCAGCCAGACCAAGTATGTAGAAAGCTGGTTACCTATGACAATATCAATCAATCTAGGACAGAGGGTAGAATCATCTGCAGCCCAGCCAGACCAAGTATGTAGAAAGCTGGTTACCTATGACAATATCAATCAATCTAGGACAGAGGGTAGAATCATCTGCAGCCCAGCCAGACCAAGTATGTAGAAAGCTGGTTACCTATGACAATATCAATCAATCTAGGACAGAGGGTAGAATCATCTGCAGCCCAGCCAGACCAAGTATGTAGAAAGCTGGTTACCTATGACAATATCAATCAATCTAGGACAGAGGGTAGAATATCAAGGCAAGCCTCAAGGCAAGCATAAATATAGAGCACATACACCTTACGAGATGGTAGTTTGACTCATGAACTTATCTTAGGTATGTATGGCAACCAGAAAAAGGATACAAGAAAGGATCCAGTAGTCATATAATTTATTGTAAAATCTGGTAGACAAGCAGGGTTAAATCCTACCTCCCAACATTCTGCTTCTGCAGGCAGCCCAGCCATGCTGGGCCAATATGGAGGAGTGGCCTAGTCATGGGGTATGATTTTTCAGGATGACACTCCCAGGACAACGCCTCTCGCTATCATTATGGGGGCATGGCCAGCACTCTGAGAGCTCCTGGCCATGCCTCTTGTCCCTCTGTCTGTGAACATACACTCTGTGCATTATTCACCACTGCTGAGATGTATTATAGCAGTACATATTAGGCTGCACTAGCTTTTTCATGCTTTGCCTCATTACCCCCTTCCCGACATTTGACGTACATGTACGTCATGGTCGGGAAGTACTTCCCGACATTTGACGTACATGTACGTCATGGCTTTAAACTGTCACTGCGTCTATAGACGCGGTGACAGTTAGGAGATGTCTGCTGTCCCTGACAGCAGACATCCCCCCTCGCCGCCCAGGGGGGGCAGGGGTGCCCCCCCCGGTCGGCGATCGCTGTGATTGGCTGTTCAAATGTGAACAGCCAATCACAGCTATTTCTGTGTTACCGGCGGCTATGCCGCTCGGTAACACAGAAAACAGTGGTGATCGGTGCTGTTAAGTACAGCACCGATCACCACCGATGAGCTGGCCCCCCTCCCTCCCACCCGGCAGCTCACCCGTGCAGACGCAGGCTCCCCCGGCAGCAGCAGCAGCGCACGCAGCGCTCCCCCCTCACCCCTCCCCTCCAGCCGCAGCAGCAGCTTCATGAGCTGCTTAAAAAGTTAAAACATAAAATGAACTGAATTATATATATATATATATATGTATATGTATGTATATATATATATATATATATATATATGTGTGTGTATATAGAGGTATATGAAATGGGCACTCACCAAGGTCTTTAAATTCAGCAAGAAATATTTATTCACGAAATGATAATACATCCGACGTGACGTGACGTTTCGATCAAAGGATCGTCATCAGGAAAAAAACAACACAGGTAACAGGTATCATTCCCAACAGCAGGCAACCTGGTATCCATCCATGGAGGAGATACAACTGTATAGCCTCACCGGGCCAGTTTAAATACCCCCAAGCAGGAAGTGACCACTGCACTTCCTGGTGCAACATCAAAAACGGTACAATTTCGTATATACATCTAGGCAAGGGATAAGGCAGTCTGCTAACATAAGCATTAGAACATAAAGCCAACGGATTGTACCATAATAAAACCGAAAACTACAATTGTCAGAAAAAACGCTGTTTAGCGCTAATAGCTCCAGTCCCGCTAGACCGGAAGTAGAACTTGCGTTCCACCGGTCTGTATAGCGGAAGACTTCCGCGTGTCAGGACTCGCGATCTCACAGGCGCTAGGCCGGAAGTGAGACTTGCGTTTCACCGGTACTAGCGATGGGCAGCTTCCGCGTTCCATCGGGCGCGTGTCACGTGACGGTGTGTACATTAATGTTACTAATAGTATTCTAGCGAGTCAAATAAGACACAGTGACCAGTGTCTTAACAACGCAATGGGTAACAAAACGAGTCGGTGGGAAGCCACTCAGCAGGGAGCGGGGGATAATAAACTGTAAGAATGATGTTTGGGTATTTATGAACCAGCCCGGGTGGCCTCACTAATACTACCACACTATAAAGAATAAATACATAAACAGATAAATAGATTTGTCCATATGTCACCACTTGTTGACATACAGGACAAGTGAACAACAATACATAAAGATACATATAAACAGGTAAATCATATATATAAAACATATAATGAAATAAAATAAAATAAAATAAAAAGAGTGACATCTATGTCAAAGAAGTGTATACAGAATATATATATTTCTATATTTGTATGTTTTTAAATAATTTTGTATGTTTTTTTATATATTTTTGTATTTTGATGTTTATGTTAAAAAATTATTTGCAAATATCCCATAGGGGTAACCAAGAAATGGCACCACATACGTAGATAACTTATAGAAGTAATATCAATATGTGACAAGTGTATCATAATCACAGAGTTAACATAAACAAATTAATATACACGTAAATAAAGAAAAAGAAAAAGAATGACCTGGAGACACCAAATCCAACTCCAAAAAAATAAGAAAATCCAAACCAAGGCAACTGGAAAAGTAACCATAAAAATGAAACAACGGGAAAAGGGTATCGGGAGTTTTTATCGCAAAAAGATGGACAGTGGATTCGCCTCATTGAGGCCTTTAGGGGCAATGGTGCCCAGCTCGAAGATCCATTTGGCTTCTCTTTTCTTGAGCATGGTATCCCTGTCACCTCCTCTCACGGGCTTAGGGATGTGATCGATCAACATGCATCGGAGACTGGCCACACTGTGGCCCATTTTAGCAAAATGTTTGGCGACAGGTTTGTCTGAAGTTTTTGTGATAATCGCCGCCCTAATAGTGGTCCTATGATTAGCCATCCTCTCTCGAAAGTCCCGTTTAGTCAGGCCCACATAATACAGCCCACATGGGCAAATAAGGATGTATATTACGTAATCCATTCTACAGTGGAGCCTATGTCTGATGGTAATCTTTTTCCCACTATGTGGGTGGGCAAATGCTGGTCCTGTCATCATGGACCTACAGGTGGTACAATCGCTGCATCTAAAGCACCCATTTTTGGGGCGAGGAAACCAGGTGCCTGTGTCGGCTGCAGGTTGGCAGAGAGGTCTCATCAAGAGGTCCTTGAGATTGCTTCCTCGTCTGTATGCACACATCAGTGGTACTTTACTAACCCCAGTAAATGCTGGGTCAGTGGCAATTATTGGCCAAAACTTAGAGAGTTTCTGTTTCCTAGTGTGTGCCCCTGTGTCGAAAGTGTTGGCATAAATCATTCTTGTTTTTTTGTCAACTGTAAGGGGTACTTGCTGCTCTGCTGAATTTTTGGACCTTGCCTTGGTGAGGCATCTAGAGAGGGTGGTATCGGAATAGCCACGTTCCTTAAATCTGGAGTACATATCTCCAATCTGTTCCTCCATTGTTGTTATAGCCGTGTTGTTCCTTAGAACTCTTAAAAATTGAGAAACTGGTAAGTTCTCTTTTAAATGTGGAGGATGGTGGCTCGTTGCGTGGAGAAGGGAGTTTCTGTCCGTATCCTTGCGGTAAAGTCTGGACCCTAGGCCACATCCATCCTTGAAGAGTAACGTCAAGAAAATTAATTTCAAAACAACTAAAAGAAAAGGTGAAGCGGATTGGCGTCTCCAGGTCATTCAAACAAAAAAGCATGTCCCTCAGATCACTCTCACTCCCCAGCCATATCAAAAAGACATCGTCTATATATCGACGGTAATAAAATATTTTTACGCCATATTTGGGAAAAATATGCCGCTGTTCATAACAGGCCATGTATAAGTTGGCGTACGCAGGTGCCAGGTTCGACCCCATTGCGGTGCCGGTCTTTTGCACAAAATACTTGTCTTTGTACAAGAAATAATTTTTTGTCAGAACTACTGTGGTTAGCTCCACTAAAAACTCAGTGGGGGGACCTCCACGGAGCTCATCCTGTAATGTATGTCTGATCACATCCAGGCCCTCCTCATGGGGAATCACAGTGTACAAAGATGCGACATCCATTGTCACTAGGATAGCTTCAGGGGGTATGGCCGGGATCCTCTTAATACTTTGTAATAAATCACCAGTATCTCGTAAATAACTAGAGGTTTTGGTAACATACGGTTGTAGGTGGTAATCCACATAGCGTGCCAGAGGCTGCAGGACGGATCCCCGGGCCGAGATGATAGGTCGGCCAGGGGGATCCGTCATGCTTTTGTGGATTTTAGGCATCGTATAAATTATTGGACAAATGGGGTAGTCCACCTTCAAAAAACCACACACATTCTCATCAATCCACCCTGCAGACAATGCTAAATCCAAAGTGCTGTCAATCTCTTTTTTGACCCGCAGTCCAGGATCCCCTGGAAGGCATTGGTATACCAGGCTATCACTCAATTGTCGCAGGATTTCTTTATCATAATTAGCCCAATCCTGGATGACCAACGCACCCCCCTTGTCGGCCTGTCTAAAGACCAGGGAGTCGTTGGCCATCAGGGATTTCAAGGCTACACGTTCAGGTGTCTGCAGGTTATGAAATTGTGGGCGTGAAGAGGGCGGATCCCTCGAACAATCAGTAAGCCTCAAAAAAGTTTTGATACTGGGATTGGCACTAGAAGGGTCAAACATACTCGGTTGCTTGAACAATGGTATATCTGATGTGTTTATACCACCTTTGAAAAATTCTCTAAGTCTGAGCTTGCGCCCAAACTTATAATGATCGACCACTATTAGGGCGGCGATTATCACAAAAACTTCGGACAAACCTGTCGCCAAACATTTTGCTAAAATGGGCCACAGTGTGGCCAGTCTCCGATGCATGTTGATCGATCACATCCCTAAGCCCGTGAGAGGAGGTGACAGGGATACCATGCTCAAGAAAAGAGAAGCCAAATGGATCTTCGAGCTGGGCACCATTGCCCCTAAAGGCCTCAATGAGGCGAATCCACTGTCCATCTTTTTGCGATAAAAACTCCCGATACCCTTTTCCCGTTGTTTCATTTTTATGGTTACTTTTCCAGTTGCCTTGGTTTGGATTTTCTTATTTTTTTGGAGTTGGATTTGGTGTCTCCAGGTCATTCTTTTTCTTTATTTACGTGTATATTAATTTGTTTATGTTAACTCTGTGATTATGATACACTTGTCACATATTGATATTACTTCTATAAGTTATCTACGTATGTGGTGCCATTTCTTGGTTACCCCTATGGGATATTTGCAAATAATTTTTTAACATAAACATCAAAATACAAAAATATATAAAAAAACATACAAAATTATTTAAAAACATACAAATATAGAAATATATATATTCTGTATACACTTCTTTGACATAGATGTCACTCTTTTTATTTTATTTTATTTCATTATATGTTTTATATATATGATTTACCTGTTTATATGTATCTTTATGTATTGTTGTTCACTTGTCCTGTATGTCAACAAGTGGTGACATATGGACAAATCTATTTATCTGTTTATGTATTTATTCTTTATAGTGTGCTAGTATTAGTGAGGCCACCCGGGCTGGTTCATAAATACCCAAACATCATTCTTACAGTTTATTATCCCCCGCTCCCTGCTGAGTGGCTTCCCACCGACTCGTTTTGTTACCCATTGCGTTGTTAAGACACTGGTCACTGTGTCTTATTTGACTCGCTAGAATACTATTAGTAACATTAATGTACACACCGTCACGTGACACGCGCCCGATGGAACGCGGAAGCTGCCCATCGCTAGTACCGGTGAAACGCAAGTCTCACTTCCGGCCTAGCGCCTGTGAGATCGCGAGTCCTGACACGCGGAAGTCTTCCGCTATACAGACCGGTGGAACGCAAGTTCTACTTCCGGTCTAGCGGGACTGGAGCTATTAGCGCTAAACAGCGTTTTTTCTGACAATTGTAGTTTTCGGTTTTATTATGGTACAATCCGTTGGCTTTATGTTCTAATGCTTATGTTAGCAGACTGCCTTATCCCTTGCCTAGATGTATATACGAAATTGTACCGTTTTTGATGTTGCACCAGGAAGTGCAGTGGTCACTTCCTGCTTGGGGGTATTTAAACTGGCCCGGTGAGGCTATACAGTTGTATCTCCTCCATGGATGGATACCAGGTTGCCTGCTGTTGGGAATGATACCTGTTACCTGTGTTGTTTTTTTCCTGATGACGATCCTTTGATCGAAACGTCACGTCACGTCGGATGTATTATCATTTCGTGAATAAATATTTCTTGCTGAATTTAAAGACCTTGGTGGGGGGGTTCCACTGTATTGGTGCTTCGGGGGTCTTGCTAATGCGACATAGCACCCACCATTCATTCCACCACCAAATATCACTCCTTCCCTTCTGAGTCCTGCCATGCACCCAATTGGTATTTTTTGGTCACATGTGAGGCATTGCCGTACTCGGGAGAAATTGGGGCACAGATTTTGGGGTGCTTTGTCTCCTTCATTCCTTGTGAAAATGAAAAATTTTGAGCCAGAACTGCATTTTTCTGTAAAAAATTACATTT
This sequence comes from Crinia signifera, assembly GCF_055691185.1. Lineage (NCBI taxonomy): Eukaryota > Metazoa > Chordata > Amphibia > Anura > Myobatrachidae > Crinia > Crinia signifera. Next base: position 350,073,978 of record NC_139217.1, read on the forward strand.
TTTTACACAAAAATCTGGCTCAAAATTTTTCATTTTCACAAGGAATGAAGGAGACAAAGCACCCCAAAATATGTGCCCCAATTTCTCCCGAGTACGGCAATGCCTCACATGTGACCAAAAAATACCAGTTGGGTGCATGGCAGGACTCAGAAGGGAAGGAGTGATATTTGGATTTTGCAGCACAGATTCTGGTTGAATGACCCCCGAAACACCCATACAGTGGAACCCCCCCACAAGTGACCCCATTTTGCAAACTACACCCTTCAGGGAATTCATCAAGGGGTATAGTGTACATTTCAAACCCCCAGGGGTTTCACCAATTTTGATACAACTGAGCTGTGAAAATGAAAAATTATTTTTTTTCATTTTCACTGCCCAGTTGTACCACAATTGGTGAAACCCCTGGGGGTTTGACATGTACACTATACCCCTAGATAAATTCCCTGAAGTGTGTAGTTTGCAAAATGGGGTCACTTGTGGGGGGGTTCCTAACTTTTAGCATTTTATGGTGCCTAGAAACCTACATGGTGCCTAAAAAATAATCTCATAAAAAGGAGGCTCCAAAATCAAGTAGGTGCTCCTTCTATTATGAATCCTGTGGTTTGGTCACCGTGCACACTAGGGCCACATATAGGATATTTATGAAAACCAAAGAATTGGGGGAATCAATTTTTAGTCACATTTCTCTAGTAAAATCTGCTGTGTTCCTTAGAAAAATGTATTAATATTGCAAATCTGCAAAAAAAATGAAATTTTGAAATTTCACCTACACTTTGTTTTAATTCCTGTGAAACACCTAAAGGGTTAACAAACTTCCAAAATGCTGTTTTGAATACTGTGAGGGGTGCAGTTTTTGAAATGGCATCATTTATGGGGGTGTCTCACATACAAGTCCCTCAAAGTCACATCAGAACTGAACTGGTCCCTAAAAAAATCAGTGTTTGAAATTTTCTTGAAAATTTGAGAATTTGCTATTCATATTTTAAGCCTCCTAGTGTCCAAAAAAATGAAAATGAGGTTGAAATAATGATGGCAACATAAAGTATACATATGGTCTATGTTAGTTATTAACTATTTTGAGTGGTAAGATTATTTGTCTCACAAGCAGAAAATTTAACATTTTGCAAATCGCAAAATTTTCCATTTTTTTACGACATTTTGGTATTTTTCACAAAAAAACACAGACTGTATCGACGAAAATTTACCACTAACTTGAAGTACAATGTGTCACGAAAAAACAATCTCAAAATCACTGGGATAAGTAAAAGCAAAAAAAAGTTATCCCCACTTAAGTGATACATGTCAGATTTGAAAAAAAGGGCTCTGTCAGGAACGCAAAAACTGGCTCTGTCAGGAAGGGGTTACCGATGCTGCTTCAACTATTACCCCCTTGGCTGCCAAAGTGGAGGAGTGAAACCTCCCCTATCCAGCGATACCTGCTTGACCACACAGCGAATCAGCTTAGTGCTTACGCATTGTGTATCCCTTTCTGGCCAACTCCAGTGTGCACGCGTGGGACCTCACTACTTATGCAAGATCTCACATGCAATCCAGAGCCAGCACCTGACACAGCTAGGGACAGCACTGTCCCTGCTGTGGTGAATGGGCAACAACAGCTGCAGTTGTTGAAATCACTGGTGCCAGCACTGCTAACCGTTCATCCATTGTCATGCATATTAACGTGCTATCTTGTAGATAGCAGCAACAATATATACAGGGTTGCATAACATTTACCTGACACTACATTTGTACATGGGGAAAAGCTTACACCAGTTTGGCCCTGAAACCTGCACAATGTAGCTCACAGAAAGCAGGACCAGTGAATGTGCACAAGCGGAGGCTTGATTGGGCATGTGCAAACACCCAAAGCCCCCCCCCCAGCTTCCAGTATATGGACTGCTTCATATAGAACCTAGCTAGAGATGACAATTAGGCAGGGAGAGGCTTCCTACAGGAATCACAGCCTGGACTGGCATTCCCAGAGGAAGGAAACACCTCCCAATGGGACTGCATGTCCTGTGGGTGACTGGCAGTTAGAACTTCCTATAGGAAGCCACTGGAAGGTTGGACTTCCAATAAGAAGTCACAGTGTAGCCAGTGCAGTCACGGACTGCAACTGGCTCACTCCAGTGGCAGATTTTACAGAGGGGCTGCAGTCAATAGGTAGATTACATCACTGCCTTTTAATTACAATTCACGTTGATCCAATAACCAATGTGCCCCTATTACATTTATCCTATAGCCAATACCCCCTCTCCCTTCCCAGTTACATTTATCCTATAGCCAGTGCACCCTCTCTATAGGCAGGTACCACAAATAGAGCTCTTTGCAGCTCCAAACTCCTCTCTTCTGTCCTCCCTCAGACTCCCGGGGATGAGAAGTTATGACATCTTAGTTCTCCCGCAGACACAGTACACAGCAACCACCCAGAACAGCAGGCAGACAGCCAAGAAGAGCTGACTTTGTCACCAGCATATAATCTATTGCCGCAAGGCCTCTGTCAATGCAGTGGAGTTGGTGGGCAGAACCTCAGTGATCGCGAGCTTGGTGCTGCACTGACACATTATTGTGCAGCTCCTGTTCTGGATTTCATCATTTTATTTCACCCTTTTGCATAATGTAATCTGACCCATGTTGTGGCCTCCACAATCCAATTTATAGCCCTTACTATACAATATGAAATTATATGTTTTGGGGGCATCTGACCAGAATGTCAATAGTCAGAATGTTAACAGGATTTGAATAATGACAGAATGTCAACATGGACATAAGGTCAACAAAGGAAATGTTGAGATTCATGTTGTCACCAGAATGCCAACTGTACATTGTTTGGGATTAGGTTTAGGATTAGCATTAGGTTTAGGGTTAGTTGTAGGGTTAAGCTAAAATATGGAAATAAACTATATTCTAGGGATGATGTGGTGAACATATTTGCTTCTTATCCATGGCGACATTTGTGCATGTAAACATGTGGAGTTTCTATAGTAGGTGCTGTTTGTGAGGTGCACATGGGCCCCTGTGCCCAGAGGGCCCACACTGCACATCCTGCACCTTTTTTTTAAATACTCACCTCCCTAGAGGTGTTGGTGGAAGAACCTCTTCACAAATCACTGGGGAAATTACTCAGTGGCCATTTTCCTAGCATTTTGCGCAGAAAAAAAGGCGATTGCGCCATTTCCATGGAGTTCCGCACATGCCCAAAAGAATTCATGCCCCTAGAGCTCAGACTTTGCTTTGCTGCTGGTTGGAGAAGAGGAGACACAGATGGAGGAGGCTGCACATGATAAAATAAATAAAATAGTAAGTGATAAACCATCAGCCAATCAGCTGCTCACAGCCATGTCACAAGCTGTGTTTAAAAAATGCTAGGTAGGAGCATTTTATCACTTTTCAAAGCTTAGTACATCTCACCCTCAGTGATGTAGATCATAGACAGTGTGAGAGTCTATTAATAAACATTAATAATGCCATGCTGCTACATGCAAAGCAAAGAAAGCAGAAGATTTAAAAAAAATTGAGACAAAATGAAAATGTTTTATAACAGTTAAATACAAAATATAAATACAGTTCTACAGTATATCATTTACTTAGATCCGATTATCCTGCTTCTGCAATAATATTTTCAATTGCTCGACCTCTAAATCTTTTGTAATTTTGATTACAATGTGCAGAGTTGTGTTTAGACACAGCCAGTGCCCTAAGCCCTTAATATTGTCTCAGTGTTTGTAAATATTCTTTATTAATACAGTCCAGGTATTCTAAATTTGATAACTATCAAAATTAATATATTATGTTAGAGATGGTGGTAATAATTCCAACAATGGAATTAAATAAAATGAAATTAATTTCCGTGCAGATGACAGTGAGATAATTGTTTTTAAACAAAGGTAGTAATTTGTTGACGTTTTAAATTATTTCCAAGCATAATTGCCTATTTCTTTAATATATCTATTTTATAAACCACAAGTATATTTTACACTGAAGAACACATATATTCATATTTCAGTCAGTAGACCGACATTGGAATCCTAGGTGTTAAAAGCCCAACATTCGGAATTCCTGACTTACTGGGGTTATTCTCCCTCATGGAAGTCCACGACCCCCATAGAAGGAGAATACAACCTGTGGCGAGCACAGCGAGCCAGCAAGCCTGCACCGTGGAGAGCGCAGCGAGTGCTCAAGGGGCTTCTTTGGATTCCGATGTCAGTATAATGACCGTTGAAATCCCCATACCACATCCTCAGTATTTAACCCTAAGGAGGATTATTGAAATATAGCTTTTTTACTTTCAAAAGGGGATGCAATATGAAGGCATTTGTGTAAATGTTGCTGGAGCCATCTGTCATATGGCCTGATTCTGAGTTGATCGCAATTGCAAAATCTTTCAACTTGGCAAAACCATGCTGCACTGCAGGTGGGGTAGATGTAACATATTGTTGTCGGTTGAAAGTAATAACTCAAGCGACCAGGTTCTAGGATACAATGTGTTAAATAAAGATAAACATTTATTTAAGCTACAATAATAAAAACATGCAAATAAGTAACAAGTTAATACTCAGCTTTTATCTCAGATGTTTTAAGATCTGTCCCGGATGGTTGTCATCAGTAGTTTAAAGAATAAAAGTCCAGTCGTCCTCAGGGTCCCTCTTTAAGTAACTCTACTGAGTTCTTACACTGAGGTGATTTAGAAATCTATGTCCGCTGCAGACAGACCTAGCTTCAGGAACCTCTGCTATGTAAAAGTCTCTAGCCTTTAAATACCCATCCTGCAGCAAATATCCTAGTATTGTAAGATATTGCTTTCTGGATGTAGCAGTCTGTTCACATGATATAAATTATCCCAAAATGACACGATTCCCGTTCACATAGTTATGGACACAATAGCCCATACAGCTTACTAGACAGTTCCGATCAGACATACTGATAGCAGGAACATATATTTATTATAATCAGTTTGCCTAAACCCTGGCTACCCTTCCCACACACTATATCTTCCACACCAGGTCAAAGGAAAAAGGCAGCTGACACTTAGAATGGAACTATATTTCTAACTGGTGCCTATATGTCTGTAAAAGCACTAATCCTAATAAAAAGTACATATATATAGCAATGTAGTTATACAGATACAAAATGGAGGTTATACATGACAAAATGGCGTCCAAAAAGTAGTTAAAAATATCACCCTATACAATCCACCCTTACTTTTTATGAGATGGTGGTTTAGAGTTCACTATCAGGAGCTTGATACTTGGTAACAGAGCCATTTATATACATTTTTTCTCAAATTCAGTCATAGTCAGTGGTACCTCTACCCAGTTTATGGTATTGGTAGCAACCGAGGCATGAGTACCATAGTCCTTAATCTGCAATTGTTCTGCAGCTCTATAATGTCATTGTACAAAGGAGTTAGACCATGACTCCAATAGACCTTTTCTTGACTCAATATCATTCTTGTAGAGGTCTGTAGGATGGAAAATCCACATCAGGAGAATTGTCTTGACTGTCAGAATAATGATGCCCATGATGCTTGCCCACAAAGCCTTGTTTGAGCTGTGCCCGAATAATCTGTTGTACGCCATCATGTTGATCTGGGGTACAGCCTGTGGGAAGATAAATAGACAGGAATCGGTATCATTTTCAAACAACATATTACACATCTGTCCTAATGCAGCTTTGATAATTTCTCCTGTCAATTTCTGTGCTACATACACAATGTTTAACATAATCAACTTAGAGCCTATAGCCTCACTTTGTGTCAGTTCATGTGGGATGTTCCCCTCTACTGCCCTCTCATTCAAACAACACACAGCTTCCTGAAGGACTTCATCCCCACCCTTTCTCTTATGCGTGGACATTCTTTCCTGGTCCTTCAGGAGCTCATTCATATATTCACTCAACATGGCAGCTTGCTGATAATGGGGAATGTGGCATAACCAGGGCACCCCCCACAGAGCCTCCCAGTCTTTGATGATGACACACACTTCATAGACAAGACAGTCAGACTGGATGTCTTTGGGTGTCTCATATAGCGACTGTAAGTCTCTTGACATTTTGATTGGAACTTGTTTGTCCACACTTGCGAAGAGACATGTTTCAGCACCACTCATATCATAAGTCTGCTCCTTGTGGTTATTCTGCAGTTGATGAGTTTCACAATTCACTTTTTCTCTGGCCATACGTAGTGACATTGGGACACTTTTTCTTTCTTCTCCTAAATGGTATAGTTTTCTTTTCTCTTGTGGAGTAACCTTCACTGTTTCAACTTGCACCAGGGCATCTTCAATTTCATTGCCTTCTAGTCCATTGTGGGTAGTAATGTGTTCCATGGACACAGACCATTGATGACACTGGTTCTTCCAACTTTCATTCCACAGCTTGGTTTCTCCCCAGATGTCCTTGTCATGCACCTTCCAATCGTGCTGGTGCCAGGTGTAAATGGTGATGGGAGGGCCTTTAATTTCTTCCAGCAGCATGACTACAGCATGTAGTTCTGCATACTGACTTGTTCCTTTTTCACCACTCCCATGTATCAGTTCTTGGATGCTTCTTGTGAAGACCACTGTTGCTGACCTGTTTGACAAACTTGCATACTTCTTTTCTTCTTTGGTCAGTTGGGTATATAGTTCTGTGATCTGAACTTGACCTCCATTGTTTGATAGTGGAGGCAACTCAGTCTCTGTACTTTCACAGTTCACCATTCTAGTAATGCAGCAGATCACTTGAACAGGCTCTTGGCTGGACACTCCACCTCTTTCTGACTGGTACCACTGCCACTTCTGCAGCGTCTGCTTCTGGACCAAGGCTGTGTATGCACCTAGGCCCCCTTGTCTCACCCACCCTTTCACAGGTGTTTTTCCAGCGACATATTGTTGCTTGGTGACATTTGTCACATGTTGAAATGCAGTATATGCTGCTAGCAAAGTCTTTGCCAAAAGTAAGTTTACTGTCTGTGAGCATGGTAACTGCTGAGCCCAAAGTCCAATAAAAACATGCTCAGTTACTGTCATGTCCATAAAGAAATGCTGATCTCCCTGGATGGAGCCCAGAGCATTATGCTCCTGGATATCTTGCTTTGCAGCTTGAACTGTATCTTTCTGTTCAGCTGTCCACACAAATGTATCTTTCTTTCTGGTCACACTTTTGTAGATAGGCCAAAGAATCAATCCCAGATGCAGTACCAACGATCTCCAATATCCAAGAGTGCCTAACACTTGCTGTGCTTCTTTGGCTGTTGTTAGAGTCTTTAGCTGGGATACTGCTTCCAACTCAGGCTGCGGTATTGTCCTTTTAGGCCCAGTCCAAATCATTCCCAGAAACTTCACACTTTGAGCAAGGCCTTTCACCTTGTCCTTGTTTATAGCCCACCCTCGGTTCTCCCTATGTTGTACCAAGGTGTGTAAATCTTCTTCAACTTGTTCAGCAGTAGGCCCAGACAACATGATGTCATCGATGTAGTGAAAAAGAGTGCATGGTAACTGGGGAATAATTGTGTCCAGATCCCTGGACACCAATCCATGACAGATACATGGACTGTGCTTGTAACCCTGAGGCAGAACGGTGGGAGCCAGCTGACGACCATCCCAGGTAAAAGCAAATTGATCCTGACACTCTGGGATAACCACTTCTGTGGTTTGTATTATTTCTTCATGACCACTATGGGTGCAATACTGCTTCAGGCATACAGATTGGGCTGCTGGGGGTATGTACACAGGTTGCCATTTAGCATTCCCCCTAACTGTCAGATTTACTGCAGAGGTTGTGAAGGCCTTTACAGAGCTGCCAGACATATAAGTGCTGGACAGGCTGTCTATGGACTGCCCCTTCAGTATGTCCATTCCAATTATTTTGTCTATTAACTCAAAGACCAACAGTTGGAACTCTGGGCATTGCCCAGTCCACATTCTGCAGTAACTCTGCGTTGTCCACGGCTTTGTAAAACCATCTACTGCTACCCAGCTGGTTGTGTCATGATGTGACTGTAACAATGATGATTCTACATTATCATTCACCAAAGTTGTGGATGATATATCTGTGCTTTTCTCTTCATCTTGACCTGTGTCTCTAGTAACACAGATCTCATACTTAATTACTTCCCTGGGAGAGTGGGCTGTCAGTAACCCCCCTCCCTGTGAGAGAATAAAGTTTGTCTTCTTCCAGGGGGTGGTGAGTGCTTGTGTATTTCCACCCTTGGCTGATTCTCCTTCTCCCCATCCTGTGTCCCAGTGGGCTACCTTTGCTTTCTCATAGGGTGAGGGGCATGGAGCAGGCGGGGCATACTGCCTGGCTGATTCACCCACTTCCTGATCAATGTCATTTCTATCTATGTGCTCAGACGAAGCTGTCTGTGATAATACAATCCTCTCCTTTCTTGCTAAATCCTCACTCAATGAATCAAAATGCATTTGTTTCCCAGGTGTTTCATAATGGACAGGGTCTCTGCCTGGTTTTTCTGTAACCTGTCCCTGATATGTTCCATTACCACCCTCCTCCTGTTCACCTAAATCTGCCAGTTCCACACATTTACACACATGTAACAATCTATTTGATTCTGATTGAGTGAACAGTGGTATCTTGTATACAGGTACCCCAGGGGGTAAATTTTCCACTACATAACTGGTCATGCATGATGCTATTTGTGTCATATCAGTAGCTCTATGTACCAATTTTAACTGTGGATCAATATTTTGTTCACAAGACTTTACACAATCACACTCAACCTCTTCTATAGTCTGCATCTTACTCTCAGGTATGTCATTAACAGTGTGAAAAGAATTGTCATGACTACATTCCTCTGACTTGTAATCGTCACAGCAACTCTCTGCCTGTAAGATTTCAAATCCAACTTCAAACACTTCCTCCTGTCTACTGCATGCAGATAAACCATGACACATCTCCCCGGTCTCCTCAGTGTACTGAGACCCATTGTTTAATGTATTCTCATAATGCAATCCTGCATGCTGTATAACTGAAACATGCGCTTCAACAGGTTGAAATTCAATTTCTCTTAGTGTATTTACACTCTCAATTTGCCTCTGTGAAGTCTCAGGACTAAACTTATTTCCCACACAAACAGCAGTTTCTATTGTGTGTGTATCAACTCTTTTCTCTTTCAGTGGATGTAGCCACATCCCACTGTCTGTGTTTCCTAAATCAACTTGCTCATCACAAATACCTCTATTGGATATGTCAACAATCATATTTCTCTGCTTCAATGTTAACTGTTCACAATCCTCTGTGTCAGCATTTTGCTGGTATGTAGTTACATTGTCTGATCGATATGATGCATCAACACAAGTCTGATCATTTGACTTCATACAGTCACATACAAATTCAACATAATTTTCAAATATCTCATAAGTTTGTGTCTCACAGTCACAGCTGCAGCTCGGTAAGGGGGGACCAGCCCCACCTTCCTGTCTGTAGCATGTTACAACTCCACAAGACTTATCAGAATCTGACTTTTCCTCAAAACTTCCTAAAGTGAGACTATCTGACAGAACTACTTGGTGTTCATTTTTCCCAACAGTACACATTTCATCAAAAAGCATTTCCTCTGATGATACATTATTTTGTTTCTCACTCTGTTCGTTTACATAAAACTTTAAACTTTCATTTTGCTCTCTAAGCATGTCACATTCAATTTTCACATCCTCAAACTGGTTAACAGATTGAATGGTAAAATTCTTAATTTCACTGACAATTTTACCAGAATCACAACTAACATCAATTCTTTGCATAGCATCAATTGGATTCTCAACTTGTAAAGGCTGAATGTCTTTACAACACCCATCCATCAATGGTTGCCACCGGCCGGGTCTCGCAAACCATGATGGATGCTTGGAGCTCTTCTCAGAAGCTGCTCCCCTGAACCATTTCTTAAACAAACTCATGTTAAATACAGTCATAATTTAACCCCTTGTATCCTGCCGACTACGCCAAATGTTGTCGGTTGAAAGTAATAACTCAAGCGACCAGGTTCTAGGATACAATGTGTTAAATAAAGATAAACATTTATTTAAGCTACAATAATAAAAACATGCAAATAAGTAACAAGTTAATACTCAGCTTTTATCTCAGATGTTTTAAGATCTGTCCCGGATGGTTGTCATCAGTAGTTTAAAGAATAAAAGTCCAGTCGTCCTCAGGGTCCCTCTTTAAGTAACTCTACTGAGTTCTTACACTGAGGTGATTTAGAAATCTATGTCCGCTGCAGACAGACCTAGCTTCAGGAACCTCTGCTATGTAAAAGTCTCTAGCCTTTAAATACCCATCCTGCAGCAAATATCCTAGTATTGTAAGATATTGCTTTCTGGATGTAGCAGTCTGTTCACATGATATAAATTATCCCAAAATGACACGATTCCCGTTCACATAGTTATGGACACAATAGCCCATACAGCTTACTAGACAGTTCCGATCAGACATACTGATAGCAGGAACATATATTTATTATAATCAGTTTGCCTAAACCCTGGCTACCCTTCCCACACACTATATCTTCCACACCAGGTCAAAGGAAAAAGGCAGCTGACACTTAGAATGGAACTATATTTCTAACTGGTGCCTATATGTCTGTAAAAGCACTAATCCTAATAAAAAGTACATATATATAGCAATGTAGTTATACAGATACAAAATGGAGGTTATACATGACAAAATGGCGTCCAAAAAGTAGTTAAAAATATCACCCTATACACATATGCAGAGAAAGTTGGATTTGGGGGAGTTATTTTGTTTCTGTGCAGGGTAAATACTGGCTAATTTATTTTTTTACACTGCAATATAGATTTCAATATGACCATACCCCACTCAAATATAACTCTCTCTGCACCGGTTACATTTGCCCCAGCTGCATAGCAGCATGGTTTTGTCCATTTGATAAATGGACCATCAGGTTGGAATCCAGCCCATAGCTCATTGTATACTGTGTATGCTTTTATACAGTAAGTTACATTTTATATAGACTTATTGAAGTTGTAGTTTTGCCCTCCTTATTATTTAGAGGAACGTTGATGTATGCAGATGAAGGTGGCGCCTTTCGCATTATTACAGCCCATTCACCTCTATGCTATCTTGGAAATTGTATTATCATACATGGGTTTGCAGAGCGCAGTGACAATATACATCACTGCAGGGCTCCTCTGCTCAGTGGCGTACCTATTAAATATGCACCCCCCTGCTGCAAATTTGCCACTGCTGCCTCCTCCTCTAGCATCCACAAAAATGGTCTGCAGTATGGGGGCAGCCATTTTCTGAGTGTTTCTTCTCATAAGCAGCAGGAGGGAGCTGGGAGAGCCGGGAGTCCATGACCGCAAACAGATGAGCCGACGGCAGGTCACGGCAGACGGCGTCAGGTCACGGAGGATGGCAGCGGGTAACTATAGCCCCGCAGACCCCCTGGCGCCTACACTTTCTTTGCGCCTCCCCACCACGGCGGGGGCTGTGGGGCTATAGTTACGCCACTGCTGCTCAGTAAGACACATGGCATCAAAACACAACTGTGTAAACCAGGCCTGTGTTTAGAACAGAACACTGCCAGTGGGACACATTTTGCACAGTCCACTTACACTTTGGGGGAAAAGCCCTTTCTAACACACAATGACATTGGGCTAAATTTACTAAAGCTTCTCAAAATGAAAAGAGATGATGTTGCCCATAGCTACCAATCATATTCTGTGTTTCATTTCTCTATTGCATCCTAGAAAATGATAGACAAAATCTGATTGGTTGATATGGGCAACATATCGACCTATTTTCATTTTTAGAAGCTGAAGTAAATTTACCCCATATTGTTATAAATAATTGCTCAATGTCCTCCCTCTTTAATAATGAAAAAGAAGATAAAATGGGTAATGGGAAGAAAAGTGAAAAAATGTAACTCTTTGAAAAAAGTTATTTTAAAAAAGATTATATTTCCTATATAAGTCAACTTTTACGAGGAATAAAAATGTTTGCTTGTGTAATTTTCACACCAATTTTGGCAAATTCACTTGGCACTCAAAGGGTTAAAGTGAAAGCTGTGGAATTGGGAGTTATGTATTTACTGTTTCCACCTTGAGCATCCACACACCTGCAAATGTATATGATCTCCCTTTTATGGCAGAGCTTTTATAATTGAGTAAGCAGGCACGCACTATGAAATGGGCTGAGCTGTTAAAAAAACGACATAAAAGAGCCACTTTGAGTCATTTTTGTTGTACGTAACTACGCCCTAGTGTCTTTCTTTGTCCATTTAAAATGCTAGTAGAAGAAGATTTGCCTATGGCTGTTTCACAGTTTAACCAATTTAATTGAGAAACTGGGAGCCTTTTACAGACATAAACAACTGATCAAAGCGAATAATCACATTTTCTCACTAGATTTTTAGACCTCTGTTATCCTAAAACTGAAAACTGATCAACTGCATTACAAACCAAAAGTAAATTAAAGGCGATGTCTTCCCATTTTCAACACCAGAGCATCCAATTGATAAGAAGATTTGCAAACAATATTATTCATATTTCTGCTCCCTCTGGACTGAAGACAAGACTTACAATAATCATCTTCCTGCTATCCACCTGAATGCTGCAACATGTGTGGTACAGGCATAGTAATGTCTTTCTGACAAGACCTATTGGACTTAAGAGGGGAAGGGGCTATGTGATAGTTCTGACTATTGCATTTTCAAGATAAAGCAAAAACATGATCAGTCCAATTAATCTTAAATGCATATTTAAGCAAACAAGCACATATGTCACCTAGGTGTCCACAGGGCTGGCGCCACCACTAGGCAGCTCTAGGCATTTGCCTAGGGCGCCGGCCACTGGAGGGCACCACTTTGCAGCAGGAGGTGCCCGTGGAGGTAAGAGGCTCCCCTCCGGAGCGACTAGATCACTGATCCCCCTCCCTACCCATAATAACTTAGCGGCGGTCGCCGCCTCACTCTATGCAGTATGAAAGGGCCTATTGAAAAATCCTGGGTCCAGCAACCCACGAATCTGACCAAGGTTAAAAGAACGCTATTACCCGGGTCCGACCTGTGTTGCTGGGCAGTGTGAACGAGCGACTCGGGTCCCGTTCACACTATAGGGAGGAATCAACGTCAGCTCCAAACATTGCCTTTTCCCCTGCCCCTGATGACCTTCCACCAAATGACATCAGCGACCCGGCGTATTCACCTCACATATACCGGGTGCTCCTGGGATGGACCTGTGTCCAAATCCTGGGTGCAACCCGGCATTTGCAATGTGAAAGGGGTATAAGTAGGCAGAGATAAAGGACTTTTGTCTTTTTTACTTTTACATGTGGACTGTATTTATAATAATAGTGGCCTGATTCAGTTTTTTTTTTAGCAAAGCAAAAAAAGCACACGACTGGGCAAAACCATGTAGCACTGTAGGTGGAGGCAATGTAACATGTGCAGAAAGATTCAGATTTGGGTGGGGTGTGTTCAAACTTAGATCTAAATTGCAGTGTAAAAATAAAGCTGTCTAACATTAGTGGGCTACATGCAGTGCTATTTTTCAGCAGGCTCCAGCAGGAACTGAGGCCCTTATTCTAGTTCACTCTTTCTGACAAAGGGTGAGATGTACTAAACTATGAAAAATGATAAAATTGAGAGTGATAAACCTCCAACCAATCAGCTCCTACCTGTCTCTTTTCAAGCACAGCCTGTGACATGGCAGTTAGGAGCTGATTGGCTGGTGGATTATCACTCTCCATTTTATCACTTTTCAAGCTTAGTACATCTGGCCCAAAATCCTTCTTAGATGGACAAAACCATGTGCACCGCAGGTGAGGCAGGTGTTACTTGTGCAGAGAGAATTAGATTTGGGTGGGGTTTTACTTCAAAGTGAGATCTATATTGCAGTGTAAAAATAAAGCAGCCAGTATTTACCCTGCACAGAAACAAAATGACTCACCCAAATCTAATTCTCCCAGCACATTTTAAATCTGCCCCTCTGCAGTGCACATGGTTTTGTCCATCTAAGAAGGATTTTGTCAGAAAGAGTGAACTAGAATAAGAACCTCAGTTCCTGCTGGATCCTGCTGGATCCTGCTGAAAAATAGCACTGGCTACATGCAAAAGCAGCCAGTATTTACCATGGATAGAAACAATATAAATGTATTTTCTCCCCTTGCGACATGGTTTGTCCCAGACACCATTCACTTGCATTTTCACTTTGTTGAATCTGGCCCTACAAGATGTCTACTGAAAACCGTAAATAGGGCATAGAAAGTTTATATAACTAGATTTTAGTAGAGATACAGTACTCTATATATCAATAAAATGTCTCACAATTCTCTTTGAAAAACCCTATCAATAACAGTATCATTGGATAGTTCAGACACTTTGCACTTTCTGGTGTCAGAGTGCATATAAGTAGAAATTTGACCACCAAGTATTCATTAGACCGTGTGGTAGGGAGATCCATCAGCCAGAGGGTGTTACCAGAACATAGGGCTATATTCTAGTTCATTTTTTTCTGACAAAATCCTTCTTAGATGGACAAAACCATGTGCACTGCAGGGGGGCAGATGTAAAATGTGCAGAGATAATTAGATTTGGGTAAGTTTATTTTTTATTTTTCTGTGCAGGGTAAATACTGTCTGCTTTATTTTTACACTTTATAAATCTCACTTTGAAGTAAAACCCCACCCAAATCTAATTCTCTCTGCACAAGTAACATCTGCCCCACCTGCAGTGTACATGGTTTTGTCCATCTAAAAAGGATTTTGTCAGAAAGAGTGAACTAGAATAACCCCCATAGAGTAGTGTTTCAATGCTTGCTTAATAGTTTGACCTTATTTCCAGCAATAGCCTGGGTCATGGCGCCGACCAGACTGCATTCGGGGCAGCCCCACTCACCCAAATAGGTAGGGTCTGCCAATAGCTCATTAATATACAGTATAGAGCAAGCCTTTCTGAAGTCAATAGCAATCAATTTTTCTAGCAAAAACTGTGGCCTTGTGTTTACCTAAAAGCAATCGTAAACCGGTACCCGTGAGCCCATGCCTTGTGCTTGACCACTTGGCAAACATTTTGAAGACAAGTACGTTATGCTGTGTTCAGCTTAATGTGCTTGGGTCACTAGATAGGCATCAGTGGTCAGAGATAAGATGCTAATGGAAATGTCTCTTCTTCTGATAGCTTTGATATTATGCAGTATAGTTTATTTTCAGAAGCATTCTGCAGGTGAATTTTGGAAATGCGGGTGGAGAATAGCCATTAGCTTGTGAAAGCCTGCTGAATCAATATTACATCTACAATGCATATTTAATGCTAATAACAGTCAATTCCTTTGTAATATTATGTGCCACAGGGTGTCTATGATTATAATTAGTTTGCATTTCAAAGGCTTTCTCGACAGTTAACTGCTTCTGGGTCTTGTCCTATCACGGCTTTTATTGCATTGTAAAATGTATGCATACCTGCAAAATATGATGACAGATCTGAAATCAATTATAAGGAGACTGTGGCATATTCCAGAGTTGGTGCTTATTCAGCAACATACAGTATGGGTTTAATTATTTGTTTTTATCACTAGCTGTCAGTATTACTTTAGGTAGATATTTCATTTTTAGATTTATATTATATGCATATTTGTAGATGGGAAATAATTACAATGCCTGCCATAATAATTTCTTAGGGAATTAAGACATAGAGGGCATTTAGATCAGGTCAGACATCACATATTGGGATTGGGATGAAAATATAATATCCTGGAACTTGCGGGAATCATCATTGTGCCGTTGAGTCTGACCGATGTTTTAAAGTGGCAATCATTTAAGAGGCAAAACCTTGAATAAATAATTGGCATTGAAAAACATGGGGCAATGTGCAGATCACATATTATTACTTCCCCCCTTTCAGTATAATATTACTTTCCCCCCAGTTAGTGCTTTTTATGTTGTTTATATGAATATTCTAGTAGAGTTGGTCACAACACAAGCCATTTTTTTTTTTTTTTTTGCACAAAAAGTACATTTCCATTCTACCATGCAGAAACAGTACTATGGGGGCAATGTTGTTATCTGCCACTGGGCTCCTGCTCCCAAGGAGGCACTTCTCCTCTGCTGCGAAGGGGAGGCACCAATATTTATCTTGCCTCCAGGAAACTGGGACAAACTTATGCCAATGCTAGCGCATGGGAAATAAAAAGGACAGGTGCATTTCACACTTAACTGCTCTCTAGACAAGACTGTTTTGACATAAGGGAAAGTACAGGAAGGGCAAGTTTATAGTTACTATATATGTCGACTCTCTGCCAGCATTCAAGTCTTTAAACATTCTCTCTAACAACACCTCTTCATTGGCACTGACCCTACGTTCAACTATATTGTACTTCTCACAATGGCCCTTATTCTGATCAGTGCGGCCGGATCCGAATATGCGGCCAGCACCGTGCGTCATAAACCCCGCCTTCCATACGGATCGCCAACTCCGTCCGTACGCGGTAAGAAGCTGTCCGAACGGACTGCACTTGTATTTCTCATTAATACACCTCCTCCATCTCAGGGAACCTCCCCCATCATTCGATGGTCGCAGACCGAGTGGCCAGGCAGCTCCCGCAACCTCAGACCACACGGGCATTTCTCCGTGCAAAAGCAGGGATCTGGGCGGGCAGCTGACATCCAGCAATGTCATATGTCCGCCCCCTACACGTGCGTCACGGCCGCATTACCATACGTACGCCCAGCGTTTGCATGGGAACGCCCATGAAACGCGTGGTGTAAACATATGGTAATGAGCCCAAACAGCCTTTCACACCCCTCTCCACCCCCTGTTCGTAGTGTACACATTTCATGCGGAATGTGGCCGTGCGTCCGGCTCGCACATGCGCAGAGACGCCTCTGCACTTGCGCAGACACAAAACATCGGCGGCACGAACGCACGCGGATATTACCACACCAACCAGAATAAGGGCCCATATCTTAACAGTCCCAGTTTGTGCTGTAAGCTAGACACTCCTCTTGTCTCGTGAACCGGATACTCTCCCTACCCTTTGGTTTTATATATGCTTTTATTTTGTGTCCCTATTTTTATGAATGCACCTTGCAGATCAATAACACGAATTATACAAATGTGCTATTTTACTGACGCTTCCCCAATGTATCCACAGTGAGTTTCCAACTTGTATAGACTATCTTACCCAATGTAGCTCTTATTACAAACAATACTTTTAGCATCAACTTCCATATTATTAAAAAAATAATTAAAATAATGATCCATAGACAGAACTCCTTACTGCATTATATATAGTAGTCCAAATACCATAGCACAATATTTTTGTCAAGTTTTTAGACCAATAGTATTTATCGTATACAGTAAATGCTTTTGAAAAATGTTATATATTACATCCATCGCCCATTTTTCTATTTACTTTTTCATAAAATCTAAAGGGGATAAGAAAAATAGTTCACCCACTTCACTTAAATCATATACAGTTGGAGGTTAATGATAGTGTTAACCATGAAAGTTTGTAGTTATTCCTAGGACATTCTACAGTGTGACAAATGCATTCCTATCGTACTTTTAGAATTGTAATGTTCAGCTGCATTTCCCATTGTATTTGCACTTTTGATTTCTATGGAAATTTATTTGACAAATTAAAGAAAGTAGCTCCTGAGCAATCCTTTGGTTTTTCAGCAAAATATTCAGTGGTATTTGTAAGGTGTTGTCCTGCAAAGATATTCTCTATGGGATTTATTTACTTTGATGGGAATTGTATTGAAGATGAGATGTTGATATGGGCAACCAATCAGATTTTATTATGTCCTAGAAGGTAAAATAAATAAGTAGTAGATTCAATAGACTCCTAGTAAATCTACCCCAATATCTTATTATTAGGTGATGCATGTGAGAAACCTAAAATTGTGATTGAAGTTATGTTAAATAAATTAATTTACTAGAGTCAAGGTAGATAGGTTGGGGTGATGAATTAGTTTGGCCAGCTTAACAATGAAAGTAGAAATTAGTTATAGGCATATTTTTATTATGCAGCGCAAGACCCTTGGGAATCCAGAGGTAGCCTGTTATGGGGCCTTTTTAAATGAATAAATAATAAATCCATTACATTAAACTTGAATGACCCTTTAGCCGTAGAACAAAGAAGAAAGTGATAATGTGTATAAAAGGAGAGTCTGTGAGGAAAAGTGGACCTCTTAAGCCACTATTACATTTCCTCTTTGTTTATGTAAGGTATTAATGATAGTCTATGCATTTTTGAAGAGTTGACTCGCCGTAATACAGGACTATAACAAGGGTGCTAAGTGGGAAGTTATGAATTTCAACATCTCCCTGGCTGCAATAAAAAACAGAAATTAATAATGAAATGTATTTGTGTCTGCAACATCGGGAGGGGAGCTTAGTAGGATGTAATGGTTCAAAAGTTAGTACTTCATAGAGTAGCACGTCATCTAATTTAACATCACAGTAACCAACTGTTGGTGCATAAAGTACTACATGTATCATATAAAATTCCTGGGTAACTGTGGGCTTTCTTTATTGGTTCCTTGATGTTAAAAAAAGCAACATTAAAAGGGCGTCCCTGTGATATTTTATAGATTTCAAAATCACGGGATGTACAGTAGTCAATAAATTATATTACTCAGAATTCTGACTTTGTAATTCCCAAGATCTCAATGGCCCTTATTCTAATCGGCACGGTACGGCCCGCGTGCGGCCGTACCGCCGATGTTTTTGGTCTGCACATGCGCAGAGGTCATTCTGCGCATGTGCAGCCCCCTTCGCCGCAGACGTCTTTCGTCCGCCGCAAAGGGGGCGTATAGGGGCGTGAGAGGCATCATGCCCTCATTTCCCTATGTGTACGCCCCGCGTTTCATGGGCGTTCCCATGCAAACGCGGGGCGTATGCATGGTAATGAGGGCATGACGCCCTCATTACCATGACATGGGGGCGGAAAGCTGACGTCGCCGGATGTCAGCTTTCAGCCCCCATACAAGCTACCACACGGACGATTGTCCGTGTGGTCTCAGCTTGCGGGAGCTGCCGCGGCGTGCGGCCCTGCCTTCGATGGTCGACGACCATCGAATGCAGGGGGCAGCTCCCACCATGGTGGAGGCGTACGCCTCCACCATTTTTGTGCGGATCGCCAGCCGTCCGTGTAAGGACGGCCGCGGCGATCCGTCTGGTGGGCGGCCCTTGGTTTGTGCGGTCGGAGCCCCGTGTGCGGCTCTGACCGCACCAACCAGAATAAGGGCCAATGTCATTACACTTTTATCTGTTTTCCCAGATTATTTTTAGAATGCCCATATGTAACAAAATTAGGTTGTAATGCGTGGAGAGAGACCAGATCTTCCATCTTGTTTCCATACTGAATTGTTAGCACGTGAGATATGTGCCACTTCTCTGGATACATATTTTGTAATTAAGGAGGCTGCCATTTACAGATCTTGGGCTATGTTAGATTATACAACAAACAAAACATAATCCCTTGGTCACAAATAATCTAGAATGTAAATGCAAAGTAATTTTTGCTTTCATCTTGAATATGTGCATTGTTAGAAACGATGAGGAGCCTTCAGAAAGACCCTGTTGTGTTGGATTTAGAGGAGTTTCCAGCTTCTAGTAGAAGAGCACTCTCCGAAGAGTTAGCTCTTGGTGTGAAGAAGTGTACTAGATCAGCAGATTTGCTGTGTTTTTAATTGAGGGTTTATTTTTTAAGGCACATTATTTGTGTTTGCGGAAGAACTTAAAATATTATTTTCAAAAGCAATTGAGTATGGAACAAATTAATTAAAGTTGACAGATTTTATAATTAGAGAGTCTTTGAAATCAGTGGAGAGTATTCCTCATGGTAAAAATAATAGTGATTGACAAATTACTTTTGAGTAGAAGAAAATACTCTGATGTCTGTGGATTGATAGGGGAAAGCATCCACCAAGGTTGACTTTCAAGCCACATACTCAAATTCAAATAAACTTGTTTGATAAGATCTGTCTTAAATAGGTGGTGGTTAATTATTTTCTCATGTAGGGGCAGATGTATTAAGCCTGGAGAAGAGATAAACTGGAACTAGAGGTAGAAGAAGCTGGTACACTAGGCATGTGCAGCAGCTCCACTCTGTCCCTTGCACTGCACGATGTGGTGGCAGCTCTATTGATCATATTATATACCAGTGCTATTGTCATAATTTAAGGCACTTGCCAAGTGGAGGGGGTTTTTCTTGGCAACCAAACACCCCTCCCCCCTGCGTTTGCCTATGTGAATCATGATTGTTCAATTTAAAATCCAAAAACATATTTAATGTATTTTCACACTTATAACTAAAAAGTGGTTGTAAAGGCACTATAGATGCAATGTCAGTATTTGGACCGTCTGCCTGCAATTTTGTAATAACTTTCTCTAACTGTATTTTCTTTCTCCCAGATTGGGAAATATCCAATGAGTTTTTTTTTTTATTATACAGTAATTAATAGTTTTTTTTCATGTTTATTTTAACATTTCTAATTTGAAATACAAAACAGTTTTTTTTATAATTAGTTCTTAATTATATACTTTTTACCAAAAAAAATACATAAATACATAAATATAGCACTTTTTTTTTTTTAACTGTAGCTTAATAGAATGGAATCCAGCCAGTTTACCCATGGTGTTCACTATTGCTTTCAACAGAAGACAACAGAAGACAAAAAGCCAAGCAGTTGGCTTTTTAAATCTTTTAGTGTAAACAACCATCTTTACCAATTATTTTTATCTAAAAACACATTTTCTGTTTGACTAATAGTAAAGCTATGCTTGATAATAGTATCATTTTCATTCAATGAACTGCAAAATGTATTATAATTAGTCTGGTCCAGAAATTAATTTTCCATCTTGGAAAAAAATTATGCTTTTCATTTCTTCCATTGGTTAGGCAGCTGGTGGCTGTTTTAAAGTTATGAGTTCTAGTTTTTATTTATAAACAGTTATGGAACCCCAAATATAGTTATTCATATTACAGTGTTGGATGATACAGGTCTAATGTTACCTTGTTGTATTGAAATTCACCTAGGAGTCCAATCCTCCTAGCACTGTCTGGAGCAACAGTTTTGTTTCTTCCTGTCTTTACACCACAGAAGGGCGGCAAAGGTTTCCTCCCTAGACACAGTGAATGCACAACTGAACTGATGAAAAGTGGTTTCAATATTTAATACTAGCGACTACACATGGGAACTGGAATGAGTCACTTGAGCTAAATTTATACATTTCTGGAATTTTACAGATACAGTACCTAAAATTCAAGCTAAAATAAATACAATCTTACATTAACATGTACAATTACTTTAACAACCATGACTATATTAAACCCTTGAGTGGTTTGTCCTGCCCCAGAAATACTTACCACAGAATGTGCAGCCGCTGGCTTCTGTTCCCCTGGGGCTGATACAGAAGGCTCTGACTGATTGCAGCTGCTCGATTAAGTTGGGGCCACTCAGGGGTGACTCTGAAGAGCTCGAGTGTTCGTGCATTCCGTTGCTCGGGCACTAGGGCATTCATATGTTCAGGAGCCCAAACATACTAACACTGAGCACTCCAGGGTGGCCCTAAACTTATCTGAGCAATGGCAGGGAGGATTGGCGGCATGGTCCAGCAGCACAGGGGGGGGGGGGGGGGGGAGGATCTGAACACTGGGTGGGGGTAAAAGGGTTGAGGGGGGAGTGCTGGAGCTTCCAAATGGTGGTGCGCCAGTAGTGCACCACTGGAGACACAACTGGCACACACCTGTCCATCAGTGACATGCCCGGATATTTTCCAGGGGATCCCGTTCCTGCAGCACAGCTCAGCCCAGAAGCTTTCCAGGCATACCAGCAGTTAAAGAAATAATATACTTTGCAAATGTTAGTATATGGCCCAATAAACCTACATACCCACTGAGTATTGATAAGAACAGTCTTACAAACCTACTTAAAAAAATACTACAGACCGAAGTATAAACTAGAGATTCACATAGACTGGTTCCTAAAGATACCCTGTAAAAAAAATTGAAAAAGGCAGGAAACACACACAGTGAAAGTACAAGTTTAATACAAATACTCACCTATTCCTGGAGAAGATCATGTCCCCTTCTCCAGCAGTATCCACAGTATCTGAAAAAAATAATCAATTTTCACCCTATTCATTGTGTAGATTATGTCCTCTTTGATCCAGGTAGGCATGTCTTGTTCAGTCCATAGGAGGTATAAGATCCACAGAAAAAACAATATTTGACTGTTAGAAGCATTATCCTGCAGGATTTGATCCCAGGACGCTATAGATTTGACAACACCACTGCAGCAGCTGAGCCACAGACAATTTATTTTGCTTTTATTCTAGTAAATTTGCTTGTTAGGAACAGTCCCTGATCGCCACCCACCACCTGGCTACAGACTGTAGGTACTGTATATGAAGCAATCAATGAACACATCCAGTGCTGGTGATATTGGGTGTTCTTTCACTTTGGTACCTGTTACCTGAGCTTTGCTTGTTCCCTCAATATTTATTTAAACATTTCTTTGGAATGTTTCACAGGTTTATTGCCATTTTCTAAATCAGATCTTATTTGCTTAAAAAGATGAAACTATTATATTTTGTAACAAGTGAGATATGGAAACACCAAGAAACTGTGAAAAGCTGTATAGAATAACACTACAAAAGCCATCTTATTTAATGTTGTGTTAATGATGTGAGAGTTTCCATAGGCCTCTTGGTGGCCTATATAACAACAACAGTACTTCTCACACTGACTATCAGTTTTAGGTGATACTGTATATTCACAGTTGTGCCATACTGTAGTTTCTTAATTTGCTTATGATGAACTCTTTGGGGATTATGGGGATACTAAAAATAAAGATTTCCTGATTGTTGTGTTTTTCAGTACAGCTTTTTCCTTTGTGTCTCATATATTATTGATATTCAAGATGAAGCCCCTGGTTGGAAAGAATGTGATAATTATGACAATGTGTATTTATTTTGAAATAAACTGTAATACTTTAATTGTGAGAATCAATAAATTAATAATGTGATCTGTGAAATAATTATTTTTAGGTGTATATTAGCAAATCATTGACTAAGTATATAATTATTATAAATTATTTGCTTTTGTTTTTATTTTTAATTAATTAGAGCATTTATGTTGAATATATCTTCACAATTAGCCGGTGTTCCTAATTGTCAAGGTAAAATGCAAAAAATACATAATTGGGTAAAAAACTGTCCCCTCCCAGATGACAAAAAATAAACAAGTAAATAATGAATTTATAGTAAAAAGATGAAGATATTAAAACTTTGGAATGAAAATCCTTTCAAGAGTATAAAAGGAATAATAACTATTTTTAAAATGTTTTACTTCAGCAGACAAAAGGTTTTATAGGTTCATGACGCCTATCATTTATAAAACTATATAATATTTTTTCACCTCAAATGTGTTGTGAACAGATGGCAACTGTAGTCTTTATTTGCATGTGTGAATCGACATTGTTATTTTAGAGAAACTTTTCATTATTAATAAAAAAAAAAAAAAATTCAGAGTACAGTAGGTCAACGATAGATATAATAATTGTAATAAATTTTTGTAAATGTACAGTATACTATTGCACAATTTGGAGGGAATGAAATACATTCCTCCCAATTTTCACAGATATGGAAGCGGGACTTGGCATGCGCTCCCAAAAAGGCAAATAATAACAAAAAATTGCAAGGATTGTAATTGCATTGTGCCTGAATCCTGACTGACAGGAAGCTGGCATTTGGGTGTGTCTAAAAATGCAGGAGTGAGGTTTGTGAGTGGAAATCAATTAATTCGCAATTTTGCAAGGGGCATTTTTTTTTTCAGTCTGGGTGGCGGCTTTCTTCTTGCAGTCCACTGTAAATCCTCTGAATAGCGATCCATGCTGAATTAGGCCCTTAGTCCTCTGACAAATTTCAAGGAAAGAGGTTAGAGAAGAGGTGGGCAATAAGTGGCCCTCCATCTACTGTTGAACTATACCTGCCAACATCCACTACATTGGTTTTAGCATGTCCAAATGGCAATACTATGGTAAGTGCATGCTAGGATTTGTGGTTCTACAGCAGCTGGATGGCAGCTTTTTTTTTCATTCCGGTTTTAGAGAAAGGAGTTTTGAGAAACGTGGATGAGTAAATGGAATAGATAGATCACCCATGATAATGGTGGAGATGTCAGAAGATAAGAAGTAATGTAGCCAGGCAGATAAATGCTGGACATCCCCCAAAGACAGTTTGTCTGTCTGATTGTGGCTGATTCTGTTGGAGGCAAAGTTTGTGTAGAGTAAATTGTTTAAAATCATTTTATGAATGCACAGAAATCGGAAATGACACATACAGTATGTGTCCATCTAGATTCAAGTAAATCTACCCCACCCAGAGGCATAACAATAGATCTGCAGCCCAAGCTGTGGCTTGGGAGAGCTGGCACTGTGGGGGCGGGTGCCGGACAATCAGGATCCCGGCACTCAGTATACCGACATCAGAATCCTGACTGCCGGTGCTCCGACAGGGGGATCCCGACTGACAGGGGCTATTCTTCACGACCGCCATAGATGGAGAACAGAACGTGTGGCGAGTGAATCGAGCAACCGAGCCCACAGCACAATGAGCCCGCAAGGGACATCTTTGCGCTCACCCCCCTGTCGGAGCACCGGCAGTTGGGATTCCAATGTAGGTATATTGACTGTCGAGATCCCAATTGTTGAGCAGTCATACCACACCCGTGGGGACGCATGGTCTTCGCAGATTCCAAAGGGTCTGACCATCTGTATGGTATCTGCTAAAAATTTCCCTCCAAAAATGGCCACCGCCTTGGAGGAGACATATTCTAGAGGTCTTACTGGACAGTGGGATACATGCAAGAGGTCCTACTGGGTAGAGTATATCACTACCTGAAAGTTATAGATACTGGGTAGCGATATACATACCGTGTGTGTGTGTGTGTGTGTGTGTGTGTGTGTGTGTGTGTGTGTGTGTGTGTGTGTGTGTGTGTGTGTGTGTGTGTGTGTGTGTGTATATATATATATATATATATATATATATATATATATATATATATATATATATATATATATATATATATGTATATATAGGCCAGGTTGCACACACTAACAGGTCTAAAAAGTGGAGTGCTGTTGCTTATAAAATGTTGTGATACATACAAGTATCTTAGAAAGTCAATAACATCTTAATCAAAAAAGTCAAAAAAAAGATTATTGAGACAAGGCATATACTGTAAGAAAAAACATCTTTCAAAAGCAATCAGATAAAAAAGAAGGGAAGCTACTTAACAATCAGATGCTGGTAAGAATAGCAGAGCATATCCCCTCTCAAACGCAGTCATGATGCCCATGCCGTGATCATGAACACCTAGGAACTAGTAGGTAGCTAACAGAATGTACAGCACAGTAACTCCCTGGCAATGAGCATTAAACCCTTGGCAATGAGCATGAAACCCCTAGCAATGAGCATGTGACTACTGACAATGAGCATTTAAGTAATAAAAAATATAATAAATGTGGGGGGGGGGCACCAGAATTTATTTTGGCAAAGCCGGCAACAGGGAATGTCAAAAAGTACACCTGTACCAGGCCCTGGCCTTGTGAGGTGTCCCAAGTTTCTGAGGGATTCAGGGGCTTTAAGCATTTCTATGGTAGTGCAATGCCTAGCAATGGTTTAGAAAGGCACCGGCCACCTGGATTCCTGGGGAAAAAAATACTCGGAACCCCTCTGGTAACCCCCCTGGCCTGGTCACTTGTCCAGCTACCCGTACTATTGAGTTGAGTTACAACACACAATACACCACAAGATGCTGTGTCCTAACACCTGCCCTTCCCCAATCTGTCTCTGCTCCTAAGCGGAGCAGGACTGCATGAGAAACACAGGCAGCGTGGACTTGAGCCTGGATAATAGCACTGGCAGTACCAGGAAACTGTGTTGGTAAAAGTGACAGTGTGGAAGTGCTTTCACTCACTGTCACATTTATGAACAGGCAGTTATGTATAAAAAAAAATATACAATTTAAATGTAATATCAACACGTAGATGCTATTATGGCCACTGTGCTCAGCAGTAGTACAGTACATCAGATTTTTATTACATTATATAGCGAATATTAAATACCTGTGGGTTTTTATGTAATAATAAAACATTCAGTATACAATGTAATAAACATATGCTGCTCAAGGGGGCACGGTTGGGGGGCCTTTAGAGATATCAATGTACCGAGCCCCAAGATTTCTGTTGCTGGCATTGACCTGCAGAGGAGGAGATAGTGAAGGTTCAGACTATCTCGAGAATAATGTACTCTATAGGGGTTATTCTGGTTCACTCGCAAAGGCAAATTCACTCTCAGAAGGACAAAGCCATGTGCACTGCAGGTGGGGCAGATGTTACATGTGCAGAGAGAGTTAGATTTGGGTGAGTTATTTTGTTTCTGTGCAGGGTAAATACTGGCTGCTTTATTTTTATACAGCAATATAGATATCAGTTTGAAGTACACCCCCCACCCAAATCTAACCCTCTCTCTGCACATGTTACATCAGGCCCACCTGCAGTGCATATGTTTTTTTTGTCCATCTGAGAAGGAATTTTCTTTTGTGAGTGAACCAGAATAACCCACTATGTCTGTCATTTCCTGGCACAAATGATTTTGCCTTTTTAAAAATTGGTAAAACATGTAAGGTATCCATAACTAAAAAATTGAATTCCTAAATCCATTTGACAATAACCTAACATTCCATTCTGTGCTGGTAGGACAGGCTACACTTTCCAGTATTTAAACCTCATTACCATTGATCCCATCGAGACACACTGTCCCTGTTGTATAAAACTCTGACAACACACACTTACTCAAATAAGTACAGCATACTCATCTCTAAACACAATCCGTTCTACAATCAACAATCTGATGGTCTGTCTACAGTACAGTAACAACTATCATATTTTGAGACATACACAGACAACCAGGAATTGGTCACTGATAACAAAAATATGCTTTGACCTTGATAAAGTGAACTACTCTCTATTTTACTGATTTGATCTCATTTGGGATAAAATCTGAACCAGGTGCTTTATCAATCTTCAACTTGCTTAGTTATTACTACAATTTTGTGTTAAATCAGCTATTTTAAATGGTGCTGTACCAAGACTCAGCAGATTTCCTTGCATTTTTTTCTGTATACACCGACAAATATAAAGTATTTCAAGCGACGTTTAATTCTTTCATCTTCCGAACAACATCTTTGTTTTATCATGCAGAGGATCTGTACTATCGGTGTGTTTTTTTAACCTATTAACATACTTGAATCTTGCTTCTTAGCAATTAAGTACTCACTTTCTTGGTTGACTTGATTTATTTTTGGCACATTTTGCTGTATTCTTTTCATTCATCTATTCAATTTCTATTTTAGGTATCATCAACAATTAAAATCTTCGGTACTTCTGTAGTTTCACGGCGCCAGCATGGCGCCGTGCTACTTCCGGGTTCTACGCTCGCCACGAAATATGTCAAAAAAGTTACTTAACTCCATGCCAACATGGATAGTTCATACCCCCACTATCCATGTTGGCATGGAGCTGATTTTAAATAGCGTGGCGAGCGTAGCGAGCCACCGAGCCCGCAGCGTGGGCGAGCGAAGCGAGCCTCGCAAGGGGACTCAGACGCACGGCGCCATACTGGCACCGTGAAACTACAGAAGTACCAAATCTTCTCTTTACATTACTGTATCTAGGGAAATAAGGAGAGGTGTAGTCAGTCGCACAGAAATGGTAGGGTTTATATGTACCAGTGGACCCTCATTGTGTGTTATCCATGACAGAATTTTTAATAGATGCGAGGGTGTGCTACCATAGACACGAGTAGGACATATTTATTAGGATAGAAAAGAGTGTCTTTTTATGGTGCACCTAGAGAAGAAAAGTTCATAAAACGTCACTTTTATTTAATTCATTTAAAATAGTTGCGAATATAAAAAAAAAAAACAATAAGACAAGACATGAGACTACAATTAGTGATATAAAAAAGGATAAAAAATCCTTCACCTAGTGGAAACCCCACTGCCTATTCTCCCAATTGTCTTAATTAATCTGGCTGTATAGGCTTGTGTTAGTAACAATAATAATTTGTAACGTGGATCAGGGTATTTATTTGTAAGATACTATATTTCTAATAACCCTGGGCTCTCTCTAACAGCCGTTGGCAAGCGCCTGAGCACGGATACAATTCCGTCTCAGTGCTGCTGCTGGCTTGCTGGAGCCAGTGGTTCCACGTCCTGTGTTCTCCCACAGTACTGAGTCTGAGAGGTGCCTGTGTGCGCTACCTCTCTCAGGTGGTTTAGAACAATCAGGTACACTGCCGGTTCTGGCGCCAGATACCGTGACAGTTGTCTAAGGTAGGGGACCGTGTCCAACGATACCCCCAAACGCAGCCTAACAGTTCAAAAATACAGTTAATAAATGGGGAAGGGAAAGTGGGGTATTAGACACACTAGGTGTGTAGTTTAGTCAAGCGTACGCTTTCGCAAAAGCTTCCTCAGGACCACCGGGCAGGTCACCGGAAGCTCCTTATATACCAGTTCCTCCCTGCATATTCATAGTATGCAAATTTCTAAATGGGAGTGTTTGGGTAGATTCCTTAATGCTATTGGTCATCTCTTGGTGTGTCACGTATGGTGCATGGGTGTACACCCATTGTCAGTGTTTTCCAAACATTCATACAGAGCGCAACGTTCTATCGCGTAGTTGTAAATTAGTTATTTATATTAACAATATACTGTCATGTTAATATAAGTTGATGATGTGTCTATCTTGATTTCCTGATAGCTAGCGGCATTATGCCGATGATGATTGCATAGAATAAGCGCAGCCAGGGGGACATGCGTGAATGTTAATACAAAGTGGGTTTCACATATATTTATGAGGTTGATGAATAACGTGTAGATGGAGCGACAGGAGTGAGGTGTGCCTAATCAAGATCAGAAAAGTTTCAGTATTGTGATCACAGTAAGAGACATTTTCTTTATCTACCGGGACGTCATATTGATCCACTGGGGTAACGATAAATCGCACCGTGTGTGTGCAACCTTGTGCAGCACATTCGGTGCATCCATAATATGCATTGCCTCGTGTGTGTGCTATTTAGCGCAGTCTTTTGCTAATTAGCAGGGTTGCCAGGGCAACCTTCGTTGATACAATTCCCGCATCGTTGGCGGCATATTCCTGTATTAGGTAGGTTCAAAACAATGTCCGTCTGATTATCTCAATCAGTCATAATATTAGGGTATTGATGATTGTAACAGGAGGGAAAAGAAATTTTTTATTTAAGAAGAAAAAGAAAAAACGCATGAGTCAGTGTGAATAGTACATGCGTAACTCGAGTCCGGACTACCTGATGATTGATAAATGATGGCTATGTTAAAAAACCTCATCATCCGGAGCATGCTGTGTCTAAGTTTGAAGTGAAACAGCTCCTATGAGACATATTCCTGAGCTGCTGGAGCATAATAATGGTTCATTTGGGTGCAAACAAGTTGCCCCATGTGTGCGCTACCTTGTGCATCATATTGGATGCATCAGTAAGAAATCGCCTGGTGTGTGCGCTGCTGAACGTGATGTTCCATTATATCATTGCTGCACTTGTCGTTTCGCAACTGACAGTCAGATATTGGCAGTGTGTTGTCATATTTGTCCTGATACAGTGTTATTAATCACACAAAGAAAAGACGAAAGAGAGGACAGAGGCAGCGCAAAAGGATCACAAATCAGTGTGAATATCGCGTACGCACTTGGAATTCATGTTGTGTTGGCAGTCGGAGTATGACATATCGGGTATGGATTGGGAAGACTAATTTATTGTGGTCTCAGTGGGAGAGATATTGCTATGCCTGAGCCAGATGAAAGGTCTGCTGCGATGTAGGTGAATAGCCTCGTATGAGTGCTACCTTGTATAGCGCATTGGATGTACTAGTGACACGGGTAGCCCCGTGTGTGTGCTACCCTACGCATCATATAGGATATATCAATGGTCCTGAGTGTGACTCAGGATCCTTCTTTCGGGTAAGTATATTGGCGATAATCGTCGCACTCGATACAGAGTGATTGCCAGATTCAGGGATGTCATCCGAGGGTTAGTACCGCCGTGCTGTTAAAGAGGCGTGTTAACTAAAATATATAGTACACGTAGCCTGTCCGTTCTTAATGTCGTGGTTGTGCATTTGATAGGATAGAGAGATGACTGAATGATAAATGTATTGTTTTCTCGCATTCCTAGGATGCAGCAGTGAAACGGTATGCAGAATGTGGACCGGCCCGCCTGGTAAGTATGTGCATAAAACTATGTTCTGCTCGTCATGTGTCAATAGGGTGTCGCTGACACAGATATTCTGGTTTTTAAGCTTTAAGACACAAGATCCAAGAGGGGGAGTATTGTTCCAGAGTATGCGTTACTTTGTTTCGTTTGTAAGATGAATAAGTTGTGTAAGAAACAAAGCGAATGCAAGTGGATACATATGATACACTGTTGAGATAGTCATTTATAGGACTCTGTCGGGTCCTAGTCTGAAGTAACTGGGTAGATCGAGACAGGGTGTTGGGGGGTGTACGATATAATAGGGGAGTGGTGATATGATATTAATTGTGGTCTGCCGGTCTGGAATCAATTTATGGCAGATTTATAATATCATGACTTGGTGACTCTGTGTATTAATGAAGATTATTCGGTGTACCGAGTGAGCTGGTTATGTGAGGGTGATAAAGTTGTGAAAGCACGTGAAAAAACACTGAAAAAACGGGGGTGAACCTGTGTAAAGGTTGTGAGAAAAACACACGTAGTAATGAAATGCTAAAAGTGTATGCAAACTTAAATCTGGATCGGCCAAAAAGTATGAGCTGCAATGAAGTGAAAAAATGTAGAGATAAGACAAGTTTGTGAATAAGTCGAAAATAACGTGTCTAATTTGAAAGATGACTGAAAATGCATTCCTGCAGTGTCTTATAGAGGGCATGACTCCCTTCTGCTAGGGGGGCCTGTGCCAGGAAAGTAAAGGTGGGGTGGGGGGGGTTTTCCCGATAGGGAGTAGTGAACAAAGGTTTAATACTGAGATGCTTTGATGGATATTGGTGTAGGATCCATGAGGGTCAAGTGATGTCACATGTACTCAGGGATAGAGCTGTCCTAGTGTTGGCAATGAGATGAGTATCGTGTCAGGCAGCTTTTCTTATTAGCTATCTGTCTGTATCCGGAATTTCAGAAGATATGTTAATGATTGTCAAATGGTATTCACTGTGATAACATGGGAGACACGTGTTTAGAGAAAAACCATATAGTTATTCTCTTCGTTGAGACCTTTTGGGGACATGCTCCCCATTAGAAAGATAAGTCTAGTCTCCTGTTTAAGGAGCTCCTTATCCCAGTCACCCCTCCGGATGCCCAAGGATACCTGGATCATGCCATATGCTTTAAGGCCACTGGCGCTGCCATGGTGGTATCTTAAAAAATGTTTGGCCACTGGTGTAAGGGTTTTCCCTTGTTGTCGATCCCTCTCCGCATTCCTAATGCTTGCCAGATGTTCCGACAGGCGTTTTTTCAGAGGTCTTTTGGTTTTCCCAATATAATTTTTGCCACAGGGGCACTGTAGATTATATATGACCCCTGCGGTGTCACATGTGATGTACTGTCTAATTTTCCAGTTTTTGCCATATTTGTCGGTATATCCATTTTGTTGTATCATGTGTGGGCATATCTTGCACGTGCCACACTTGAATGACCCTTTTTTGATGATTTTGGGCTTGGCTTTCTTATTTTCAAAGTGGCTATGGACCAATTGGTCTCTAAGGTTGCTGCACCTTCTCCAGCTTATATCCACTTGATTGCCCAGGATTTCATCCAGGTCTTTGTCGGTCTTGAGGATGTTCAGGTGTCTATTAAGTACATTTTGAATTTCACGCCATTCCTGGCAAAATGTACCGATAAAACGAATTTTATCGTGTGACTCCGTTCTTTTGCGCTTGTTGGGGACAAGTAGGCTTTCTCGGTTGTAGCTGTTAGTGTCCCTTTTTGCTTTGCGTATGGATCTTTTACTGTAGCCCCTGTTAAGGAGTCTGTTGTCCAATTCATTAGCCCTCTTATTGTATGTTTCATCATTGGAACAGTTACGTTTTGTCCTCAGATATTCCCCTTTGGGGAGTCCCCTGAGGACCGGGGGGAAGTGGGCACTGCTGTTATGTAGTAAAGAATTGGTCGCCGTAGCTTTGCGAAATAAATCAGTAGTGATTGCCCCATTGGTCTCAACGCTGATGCGGAGATCCAGGTATTCCACTTCCTTCTGGCTGGTGTGGTATGTCAATCTCAAGTTCAGATCATTATTGTTCAGTTTGTTAATGAAGTCTATGAACAGTTTGATATCACCCTGCCATATGATGAACAGATCATCAATGTACCGTAGCCAGATTAAGATGTGTTCTGTGTACTGTTCATTAATCTCTGTGAATACATGTTCCCGCTCCCACCATCCCAGGTACAGGTTTGCATACGTGGGGGCACATGTACTCCCCATCGCAGTCCCCTGCACCTGGAGGTAGAAGCGGTCCTCACATACAAAATAATTACGGTACAAAACAAAGCGTAATAATCTCGTGATGAATGAATTTAGAGGGGTGTCACGCTCCATACTGAGGAAATATTCAGCAGCCTGTATACCATTCTGATGTTTGATACTGGTATACAGGCTTTCAACGTCACAAGTGACGAGCCATGAGTCTGAGCTGAGTGTTATATCTTGTATTTTTTGGAGCACGTCCATAGTGTCACGTACGTATGAGGGCAGACTGGTGACATATTTTCTTAAGTGGAAGTCAACAAACTCACTCGCCTTTTCTGTAAGGCCCCCAATGCCAGATATAATTGGCCTGCCAGGCGGGTTCAGTTCACTTTTGTGGACCTTAGGAAGGAGGTAGAGAGTTGGAATTCTCACCGTTTTCACTTCCAAGAACTCATACTGTGATTTAGTTATTGTCCCTTCTCGTCTGGCCTGGTCCAGAATTTTCTGATACAATTCCAAGTAATCATTGGTGGGGTTGAAGGTGAGTGGTTTATAGCAGGAAGTGTCATCAAGTTGTCGCTTCAGTTCTTTTTTGTACATGTCAGTAGCCCATAATACGATGTTTCCTCCTTTGTCGGACGGTTTCACGACAGTATCCCCCCATTCCCTGATTTCTTTCAGTGCTTCCCTCTCTGTCTTAGAGATATTGTCATTATAATGGTGGTAAGGTTTGTTGTTCTCGATCTTATCAAGGTCTCTGCTGACCATCTCCAAGAACACCCTAATTTGTGGACATATCGACACATCGGGAAGAAAAGTGGACTTTTTCTTCAATCTAATGGTGTCAGCTCCTGTCCTGTCAAGGGATTGGATATCGGAGAGTTCATCGTCATATTCCTCTGAGAGATCCTCGAGGATCCTGAGCATCTCTCTGTCATTGCTATCAAAGAAATTGTCTATACGGGTTTGTGTGGGGTCAATGCAGTCGCCTGCAGTACCCTGTTCCTCTGTGCTGATTGCATTATCTTGTCTTTTTTTGAAAAATTTCTTCAGCAGGAGTTTCCTGACGTAGAGGTGGAGATCTTTTTCACACTCGAAACGATCCAAATTTTTGGTGGGGGAGAAACTGAGGCCTTTATTAAGTATAGAAATTTGTGCCTCTGTGAGGGAATGGGTAGTGAGGTTAATAATTCTGAGGGAGTCGGTAGATGTTATCTGCGATACCGCCTTGTCTCCCTCTGGTCTTCTCTCCATTCCCTGGGTCCTCTCTTTCCTCTTCTTCCCCCTCCTTGTCCTCCTGCGTCTCGTCCCAGGTTTTCTCTCATGTCCCTGGGACTGACCCCTAAAAAATCCCGTCTAGATCTAGCAGTGTATGACATTTCTGATTGTTCACTCTCTGAGGAGTCAATTTCAGAGGTGGTGTATCCTCGGGTAGTGTCTTGGGTTTTTCTTTTTTGTGTAAAGTTCCATCTATAAGCTCTACTGGTCTGGAAATCATGCTGGTCTCTTTGCAGTTTGTTCTTTTTTCTGCTTATGATCTCCTTTTCTATGTTGTCTAGTTCGGTTTTGATCCTATGATATGTTTTTTGGAATTTCTCCAGTTTCTCAAAACCTTTCAGTTTCTCGCTGAGTGTTGCTATCTCTTGTGCATGTCTATTTAGCATGATTTCATCATGCCTGACCAGTATATTTATGAGGCCGAGTGAGCAGTTTGTTAAAGTTTTTTCCCACTCGATTCTTAAAGAATCATCGGTGTCTATGGTACTCGTGTCTATGGTAGCACACCCTCGCATCTATTAAAAATTCTGTCATGGATAACACACAATGAGGGTCCACTGGTACATATAAACCCTACCATTTCTGTGCGACTGACTACACCTCTCCCTATTTCCCTACCAAGTTTATGGTGAGTGATCTCACCCTCTGACAGTCAGCACGGCACAATTGTGTTAAATCTCAACTTTTTTGATTATACTGAATTACAAACCCAGGTGCAAGGCACTGTGTAGCTCCAATCTCTTTTAAAAAAAACGTCTAGTATAGTATGTCACTTCTTCCAAACATGGCAACAGCCTCAACTACATTTAGTCTCAGCCAGGAGCTGAATGAAAGGCAAACCAATTTCAGGAAATGCCTTGAGAATATGTTGGAAAAAGACATTACACACATGGACACAAGGCAGGAAGATTGGCTGAATGATCTTTATAATCTTAAAACGGCCCTTGTTAAGCAAACAAAGGCGTTCTGGAATAAAGCTACTTTCGAGAGCTATATAAAACAACAGATCACCCCCAGAGGCCTCCGGCCCAAAATCTTCCCATCCTTTGAACTTGCCGATGATTCTTTAAGAATCGAGTGGGAAAAAACTTTAACAAACTGCTCACTCGGCCTCATAAATATACTGGTCAGGCATGATGAAATCATGCTAAATAGACATGCACAAGAGATAGCAACACTCAGCGAGAAACTGAAAGGTTTTGAGAAACTGGAGAAATTCCAAAAAACATATCATAGGATCAAAACCGAACTAGACAACATAGAAAAGGAGATCATAAGCAGAAAAAAGAACAAACTGCAAAGAGACCAGCATGATTTCCAGACCAGTAGAGCTTATAGATGGAACTTTACACAAAAAAGAAAAACCCAAGACACTACCCGAGGATACACCACCTCTGAAATTGACTCCTCAGAGAGTGAACAATCAGAAATGTCATACACTGCTAGATCTAGACGGGATTTTTTAGGGGTCAGTCCCAGGGACATGAGAGAAAACCTGGGACGAGACGCAGGAGGACAAGGAGGGGGAAGAAGAGGAAAGAGAGGACCCAGGGAATGGAGAGAAGACCAGAGGGAGACAAGGCGGTATCGCAGATAACATCTACCGACTCCCTCAGAATTATTAACCTCACTACCCATTCCCTCACAGAGGCACAAATTTCTATACTTAATAAAGGCCTCAGTTTCTCCCCCACCAAAAATTTGGATCGTTTCAAGTGTGAAAAAGATCTCCACCTCTACGTCAGGAAACTCCTGCTGAAGAAATTTTTCAAAAAAAGACAAGATAATGCAATCAGCACAGAGGAACAGGGTACTGCAGGCGACTGCATTGACCCCACACAAACCCGTATAGACAATTTCTTTGATAGCAATGACAGAGAGATGCTCAGGATCCTCGAGGATCTCTCAGAGGAATATGACGATGAACTCTCCGATATCCAATCCCTTGACAGGACAGGAGCTGACACCATTAGATTGAAGAAAAAGTCCACTTTTCTTCCCGATGTGTCGATATGTCCACAAATTAGGGTGTTCTTGGAGATGGTCAGCAGAGACCTTGATAAGATCGAGAACAACAAACCTTACCACCATTATAATGACAATATCTCTAAGACAGAGAGGGAAGCACTGAAAGAAATCAGGGAATGGGGGGATACTGTCGTGAAACCGTCCGACAAAGGAGGAAACATCGTATTATGGGCTACTGACATGTACAAAAAAGAACTGAAGCGACAACTTGATGACACTTCCTGCTATAAACCACTCACCTTCAACCCCACCAATGATTACTTGGAATTGTATCAGAAAATTCTGGACCAGGCCAGACGAGAAGGGACAATAACTAAATCACAGTATGAGTTCTTGGAAGTGAAAACGGTGAGAATTCCAACTCTCTACCTCCTTCCTAAGGTCCACAAAAGTGAACTGAACCCGCCTGGCAGGCCAATTATATCTGGCATTGGGGGCCTTACAGAAAAGGCGAGTGAGTTTGTTGACTTCCACTTAAGAAAATATGTCACCAGTCTGCCCTCATACGTACGTGACACTATGGACGTGCTCCAAAAAATACAAGATATAACACTCAGCTCAGACTCATGGCTCGTCACTTGTGACGTTGAAAGCCTGTATACCAGTATCAAACATCAGAATGGTATACAGGCTGCTGAATATTTCCTCAGTATGGAGCGTGACACCCCTCTAAATTCATTCATCACGAGATTATTACGCTTTGTTTTGTACCGTAATTATTTTGTATGTGAGGACCGCTTCTACCTCCAGGTGCAGGGGACTGCGATGGGGAGTACATGTGCCCCCACGTATGCAAACCTGTACCTGGGATGGTGGGAGCGGGAACATGTATTCACAGAGATTAATGAACAGTACACAGAACACATCTTAATCTGGCTACGGTACATTGATGATCTGTTCATCATATGGCAGGGTGATATCAAACTGTTCATAGACTTCATTAACAAACTGAACAATAATGATCTGAACTTGAGATTGACATACCACACCAGCCAGAAGGAAGTGGAATACCTGGATCTCCGCATCAGCGTTGAGACCAATGGGGCAATCACTACTGATTTATTTCGCAAAGCTACGGCGACCAATTCTTTACTACATAACAGCAGTGCCCACTTCCCCCCGGTCCTCAGGGGACTCCCCAAAGGGGAATATCTGAGGACAAAACGTAACTGTTCCAATGATGAAACATACAATAAGAGGGCTAATGAATTGGACAACAGACTCCTTAACAGGGGCTACAGTAAAAGATCCATACGCAAAGCAAAAAGGGACACTAACAGCTACAACCGAGAAAGCCTACTTGTCCCCAACAAGCGCAAAAGAACGGAGTCACACGATAAAATTCGTTTTATCGGTACATTTTGCCAGGAATGGCGTGAAATTCAAAATGTACTTAATAGACACCTGAACATCCTCAAGACCGACAAAGACCTGGATGAAATCCTGGGCAATCAAGTGGATATAAGCTGGAGAAGGTGCAGCAACCTTAGAGACCAATTGGTCCATAGCCACTTTGAAAATAAGAAAGCCAAGCCCAAAATCATCAAAAAAGGGTCATTCAAGTGTGGCACGTGCAAGATATGCCCACACATGATACAACAAAATGGATATACCGACAAATATGGCAAAAACTGGAAAATTAGACAGTACATCACATGTGACACCGCAGGGGTCATATATAATCTACAGTGCCCCTGTGGCAAAAATTATATTGGGAAAACCAAAAGACCTCTGAAAAAACGCCTGTCGGAACATCTGGCAAGCATTAGGAATGCGGAGAGGGATCGACAACAAGGGAAAACCCTTACACCAGTGGCCAAACATTTTTTAAGATACCACCATGGCAGCGCCAGTGGCCTTAAAGCATATGGCATGATCCAGGTATCCTTGGGCATCCGGAGGGGTGACTGGGATAAGGAGCTCCTTAAACAGGAGACTAGACTTATCTTTCTAATGGGGAGCATGTCCCCAAAAGGTCTCAACGAAGAGAATAACTATATGGTTTTTCTCTAAACACGTGTCTCCCATGTTATCACAGTGAATACCATTTGACAATCATTAACATATCTTCTGAAATTCCGGATACAGACAGATAGCTAATAAGAAAAGCTGCCTGACACGATACTCATCTCATTGCCAACACTAGGACAGCTCTATCCCTGAGTACATGTGACATCACTTGACCCTCATGGATCCTACACCAATATCCATCAAAGCATCTCAGTATTAAACCTTTGTTCACTACTCCCTATCGGGAAAAACCCCCCCACCCCACCTTTACTTTCCTGGCACAGGCCCCCCTAGCAGAAGGGAGTCATGCCCTCTATAAGACACTGCAGGAATGCATTTTCAGTCATCTTTCAAATTAGACACGTTATTTTCGACTTATTCACAAACTTGTCTTATCTCTACATTTTTTCACTTCATTGCAGCTCATACTTTTTGGCCGAT
Source organism: Crinia signifera (assembly GCF_055691185.1). Lineage (NCBI taxonomy): Eukaryota > Metazoa > Chordata > Amphibia > Anura > Myobatrachidae > Crinia > Crinia signifera. The sequence goes on from NC_139217.1 coordinate 350,112,239, forward strand.
CCAGATTTAAGTTTGCATACACTTTTAGCATTTCATTACTACGTGTGTTTTTCTCACAACCTTTACACAGGTTCACCCCCGTTTTTTCAGTGTTTTTTCACGTGCTTTCACAACTTTATCACCCTCACATAACCAGCTCACTCGGTACACCGAATAATCTTCATTAATACACAGAGTCACCAAGTCATGATATTATAAATCTGCCATAAATTGATTCCAGACCGGCAGACCACAATTAATATCATATCACCACTCCCCTATTATATCGTACACCCCCCAACACCCTGTCTCGATCTACCCAGTTACTTCAGACTAGGACCCGACAGAGTCCTATAAATGACTATCTCAACAGTGTATCATATGTATCCACTTGCATTCGCTTTGTTTCTTACACAACTTATTCATCTTACAAACGAAACAAAGTAACGCATACTCTGGAACAATACTCCCCCTCTTGGATCTTGTGTCTTAAAGCTTAAAAACCAGAATATCTGTGTCAGCGACACCCTATTGACACATGACGAGCAGAACATAGTTTTATGCACATACTTACCAGGCGGGCCGGTCCACGTTCTGCATACCGTTTCACTGCTGCATCCTAGGAATGCGAGAAAACAATACATTTATCATTCAGTCATCTCTCTATCCTATCAAATGCACAACCACGACATTAAGAACGGACAGGCTACGTGTACTATATATTTTAGTTAACACGCCTCTTTAACAGCACGGCGGTACTAACCCTCGGATGACATCCCTGAATCTGGCAATCACTCTGTATCGAGTGCGACGATTATCGCCAATATACTTACCCGAAAGAAGGATCCTGAGTCACACTCAGGACCATTGATATATCCTATATGATGCGTAGGGTAGCACACACACGGGGCTACCCGTGTCACTAGTACATCCAATGCGCTATACAAGGTAGCACTCATACGAGGCTATTCACCTACATCGCAGCAGACCTTTCATCTGGCTCAGGCATAGCAATATCTCTCCCACTGAGACCACAATAAATTAGTCTTCCCAATCCATACCCGATATGTCATACTCCGACTGCCAACACAACATGAATTCCAAGTGCGTACGCGATATTCACACTGATTTGTGATCCTTTTGCGCTGCCTCTGTCCTCTCTTTCGTCTTTTCTTTGTGTGATTAATAACACTGTATCAGGACAAATATGACAACACACTGCCAATATCTGACTGTCAGTTGCGAAACGACAAGTGCAGCAATGATATAATGGAACATCACGTTCAGCAGCGCACACACCAGGCGATTTCTTACTGATGCATCCAATATGATGCACAAGGTAGCGCACACATGGGGCAACTTGTTTGCACCCAAATGAACCATTATTATGCTCCAGCAGCTCAGGAATATGTCTCATAGGAGCTGTTTCACTTCAAACTTAGACACAGCATGCTCCGGATGATGAGGTTTTTTAACATAGCCATCATTTATCAATCATCAGGTAGTCCGGACTCGAGTTACGCATGTACTATTCACACTGACTCATGCGTTTTTTCTTTTTCTTCTTAAATAAAAAATTTCTTTTCCCTCCTGTTACAATCATCAATACCCTAATATTATGACTGATTGAGATAATCAGACGGACATTGTTTTGAACCTACCTAATACAGGAATATGCCGCCAACGATGCGGGAATTGTATCAACGAAGGTTGCCCTGGCAACCCTGCTAATTAGCAAAAGACTGCGCTAAATAGCACACACACGAGGCAATGCATATTATGGATGCACCGAATGTGCTGCACAAGGTTGCACACACACGGTGCGATTTATCGTTACCCCAGTGGATCAATATGACGTCCCGGTAGATAAAGAAAATGTCTCTTACTGTGATCACAATACTGAAACTTTTCTGATCTTGATTAGGCACACCTCACTCCTGTCGCTCCATCTACACGTTATTCATCAACCTCATAAATATATGTGAAACCCACTTTGTATTAACATTCACGCATGTCCCCCTGGCTGCGCTTATTCTATGCAATCATCATCGGCATAATGCCGCTAGCTATCAGGAAATCAAGATAGACACATCATCAACTTATATTAACATGACAGTATACTGTTAATATAAATAACTAATTTACAACTACGCGATAGAACGTTGCGCTCTGTATGAATGTTTGGAAAACACTGACAATGGGTGTACACCCATGCACCATACGTGACACACCAAGAGATGACCAATAGCATTAAGGAATCTACCCAAACACTCCCATTTAGAAATTTGCATACTATGAATATGCAGGGAGGAACTGGTATATAAGGAGCTTCCGGTGACCTGCCCGGTGGTCCTGAGGAAGCTTTTGCGAAAGCGTACGCTTGACTAAACTACACACCTAGTGTGTCTAATACCCCACTTTCCCTTCCCCATTTATTAACTGTATTTTTGAACTGTTAGGCTGCGTTTGGGGGTATCGTTGGACACGGTCCCCTACCTTAGACAACTGTCACGGTATCTGGCGCCAGAACCGGCAGTGTACCTGATTGTTCTAAACCACCTGAGAGAGGTAGCGCACACAGGCACCTCTCAGACTCAGTACTGTGGGAGAACACAGGACGTGGAACCACTGGCTCCAGCAAGCCAGCAGCAGCACTGAGACGGAATTGTATCCGTGCTCAGGCGCTTGCCAACGGCTGTTAGAGAGAGCCCAGGGTTATTAGAAATATAGTATCTTACAAATAAATACCCTGATCCACGTTACAAATTATTATTGTTACTAACACAAGCCTATACAGCCAGATTAATTAAGACAATTGGGAGAATAGGCAGTGGGGTTTCCACTAGGTGAAGGATTTTTTATCCTTTTTTATATCATTACTGTATCTATCCTTAAACTCTTTTTTATCAGTTTGTTTGTCATTTTTAGAACTCTGTAGGTATAAGCAAAATTATTTTTATAATACATTCTAAAAATTGTCCGTGGCTTTAATCGATACTCTAATATACGCTTAAATCTTTCCAGAGATGGTTAACTGTAAATGAGCCCTAATACTTTTAGAAAGATTACATACTGCAAATAATGTGAACCCACCCTGTTTCTTTATTAGTTTGATAATTCATTGGGATAGATGTTTAAAGCTCTCTTAAAAGTGGAAATGTTAACAATCAATTTGCTTCTTCCTATAAATTTTGTTGAATGTACCTATTAAATGCTACCTCAGTGCTGATTGGTTGCTACAGGCCACTACTTCACTTATCCACTGTGAAGAAGATTTGATACATCTTCCCCATATCTCTTCAAAGCACAATATAAATATACTGTACATGGCACTCTATTTTGTGATTAATATACCAAGAGTATGGACATCTCTTTTATGTAGGCAGCACTGCAAGGTTCTACTTGTTGTTATTCAACCAGAGAGCTAAAGTTTATCTAAAAAATAATTCAAGATATACTTCCACTTTCCTTGAAACTGCCCTGTAAAATCAAAGCTCCGTCTGAAAATTGTCAATGAAGAATCATCAATCAAACATTTACTTTTCTTATTACTGTATATACTGATCAGTTTGTAATTAACTTTGAAGTTGGTGGGACATCACATATAATTCTGAGTTTGAATGAACTGATAGATTAAAAATTAGTCCCTTTTTAAAGTACAGCATGATATCTTGATACAATAGCATGATACCCAATCTCCACACCAGGGGACATGAAAGTCCTTTTGTTCAGAGCTAAGATTTTCCCACATTATGTACTGCTTATATGATTAAAAAAATCTTGTTTGGGAATATTAACAAGGCTGCCACTCTTCGGAGGTACAACAGAGGCAGCTATCTGAATCTGTGTCAGTGAAGAATTGCAGACACCAGTATTTGCTATCACAAATGTGGTTCACTTCCAGCTCTATGACGGTTCCTACAGGTATATCTCCCATCTCTGTTGATACTCCTGTATCTTTGCCTGCACTGCACACTTTCTTGCTCGAATTTTGGCTACCTTGTTCTGCTGCTGCATAGAATGGAGAGCAAGTGACTTCCCACTAAACCAGGGGTGGGCAATAATTTCAGCTGGGGGGCCGCTTAACACTTCCAGTAAATGTTCGAGGGCCGAGCTCAGGAAAAGTGGGTGTGGCCATGCAAAAGAGGATGTGGTCACATAAATGGGGGGTCTCCTTGAGTGTAGTGTACCACACCATATACCCCTTATACACATTATGCAACACAATAGTAGACCCCATTATACTTGCCGGTACTTATGTAGTATCTGGGCGCCCGATTTAGAAATCGGGTCGGGCACATCGCATCGCATCGCATGCGACCAAATCGGATGCGATGCGATGGACCCGATTTTTCCATAGGATTCAATGTTAAAATGGTCTGAGTCCATTTTAACATAGAATTCAATGAGAAAAAGGGGTCCTGTTCCTTGCCCCACTATCCAAGTGGGCATGGAGTTGGATATAAACCTGTGGCGAGCGTAGCGAGGCGAGCGTAGCGAGCCCCGCGAGGGGACACAGAATACAGTCCCCTCGCTTCGCTCGCCACGCTTCGGGCTCGGTGGCTCGCTACGCTCGCCACAGGTTTAAATCCAACTCCATGCCCACTTTGATAGTAGGGGTATGAAAAGGACCCCTTTTTCCCATTGAATTCCATGTTAAAATGGACTCAGTCCATTTTAACATTGAATCCTATAGGAAAATCGGGTCATCGCATCGCACTGATTGTATGCCTTAAGTTAAGGCATACAATCAAAAAATCCTACTTGCCCCTTACACATTACGCCAGGGCTCAACAAATTTCTTTAAAATCTAGGAGCCAGAATGAAAATGTAGTAGCCAGACAAAAATTAAAAATAGGGTCAGTGCATGCCGAAGGCACGCACCATAAATTTACACACACCATAATGCCCATTACATATACCACATGCCGTAATGTCCATTACCCATTATACCAAACATCGTAATACTCATTACACCAGGGGTTCCCAATCTTTTTCGAATCGCGGCACCCTAGAGTATCAGAATTTTTCTACGGCACCCCAAGGCTCAAAAAATATATATAAAATTAAGTAAATTTTGTTTATATGTGCTTCTTAGGTTCAGTTATGAGGTAAAGGGCAGGATTTGCTTCTGTTTGTACACACATTTATGATTGGCAGCCACCAGCACTGGTTTTGTCCATAAATAATTGATCATAAATAATTTGAATTGGTCCTGGATCACCAACCCGTGGCACCCCTGCAAGTGTCCTGAGGCACCCCAGGGAGCCACGGCACACAGTTTGGGAACCACTGCATTACACATTATGCCACACACTATAATGCCTATTACATACCCCATGCCATAATTACATATTATGTCACATAAGTTTTGCTTACCTACATGCTTGTTGCTATGGGTTTCATGCTTGAAGCCAGGGGTTAACATGTTCATTGCCAATGAGGTTACATGCTCTGCCAAGGGTTAACATGCTCTGCCAAGAGTAAAAGCTTGTTGCTATGGGTTTCATGCTTGATGCCAGGGGTTAACATGTTCATTGCCAATGGGGTTACATGCTCTGCCAGGGGTAAAAGCATGTTTCTATGGGGTTAACCTGCTCTGCCAGGGGGTTAACATGATCTGCCAGTGGTAAATGCTCATTGCCATGGGGTTAACCTGCTCTGCAATGCCACACCCAGTACTAATTATATTGAGGAGGGGCAGGGTTCCCTAGCAAACTGCTGCACTGAGGGGGTCGACAGGGGCAGGAGTATTAAAGCACTGCAGGAGGGTGGCTGGAGATTCAGCAGACTAGGCTAGATTCCCAATTCTGAGGCCACAGAATTACTGATAGGAATACAGAGCTACAGAGCAGGGGCGGAATAAAAAAAAAACAGGCCACCGCACACAGTAATACTCACTGCCGCTCTGGGGGGGCGACAGGCTGCAGGCATAACAGCTATCACAGCAGGAGGGTGGCTGGAGCCGCGCTGACATCCGCAGCTTCCCAGCAACTGAGGCCACGGCATGTGGCAGGCCCCAGTCTCAGAGAGTCTTGGTGATGCGAGGGGTCCGGATCTGCGACATGCTGCAGGGGGAGTCACACGGCTGCCAAAACCGAACTGCGCCCGCCCCGAATAGCATTACTGGGAGTGCCAAGTAATGGCGGGGAGGCGGCTGCCGTGTCACCGCGTACCCTCCCACGCTCCCAGTAATGCTGTGCGCGGCTGGCACAGTCGGGCATTGACGGTGGTGGCGGCAGAACATCAGCAGTAGTAATGCAGAAATATAAGTATTGTCTGTACTGGCGCTCGCGGTTACCTCTCAGTTAAATGACAAGCGGCTATAGTCGGGCCGCTTGTCATAGTAATAGATGTCAATGTGGCGGGCCAGACCTAAGCGTCTCGCGGGCCACCTGTTGCCCACCTCTGCACTAAACCTTACTGCCTCAACTCACTATCGCCCTAGTGCCAGTATAAATAAGATCTAAACTGAAGGAAATTGAATGTGGAGATGAGTTCCCAAAGTGTGGTGGGAAAGCTAGGTCGGTGAAGTGGCTCTAAGGAAATGCAAATGAAAGCATTTAAAAGAATTTGACTGTATATAATTAATATTGGGATATCTAGAGTGGTGTCATGGTACAGTAGATGACAGCATTTATTATATATATTTTAGTAAGGCTATAATACAGTAGAGAACTGATAAATCTTTAAAGATAACTTCACTTTGGATTCAAAGGTGGTTTAATGTCGGTTGCAGAACAAATCACAGTGAGCTGTAGTAAATGGCATGCATTCAGCGAAAGGATAGAATACCAGTGGAGTACAAAGAATCTGTACATGTATCAATCCTCTATGACAACTTTGACATTATTACCGGTACAGAAGAGAGAGCATCATTTTAAGCAGCTTGCCCATGCATGTAATGGGGTAGACACTTTAGAAAGGTTAATGAAAGACTTTGACTACAGGCAGATTCCAAAAATTGTCGAGTCTACGACATAATATCAAAAACAAATAGCAGAAAGAGTGTGGCAGGGCCTAATTAAGGGGAACATGGGCCATGGGTTGAAAATGTTCAAGGACTTATACTGCGTAGGGAGCTGCGAAGAGTGCTGTGTGGGTATGGTCAGACTCTCGTCCACCTAAATACATTAAAAAAAGGTAAAAAAATTGAAATACTCAGATTATGGCTGAAGGTGGGGTTATGCTGCCATAATGATGGGCCTTTTTATGCGCAGGCTTGGAATTGTAGCTCCATCTGCCTTATTGTTACTATGACCATGGAAAAGGTGGTGATATCACTATATAACCATAATAGAATACTGTGTTCTGTTCTGGATTTCCCAGAAGCACATACTGTACATTAATTGGAGTTTATGCAAAGATGGTCTAATAAAGTGATGCACTGTGCACATAAAATAACTTATCAGGAAAAGCTAAATTAACTTTGTATGAATAGTTTAGAGCAGAGAATGGGAGGAGGCATATGATGGAATTGATAAAATACAGTATTTCTTTCAACAGGGTACACAAGACAATAAACATTAGAACATATATTTGAAAGGTCCCAGTCACTGGGGTGTATTCAATGCTGCGGCGCGCGGCCAGCGAGGGGGTTAAACAGCTTTGATTGCAGAAAACCAGCGATCCTCGCTGTTTAACCCCCTCGCCGGCCGCTCGCTCTATGCAATATTCTGGGGAAATCCTCGCCGTCACAGGACGGCAAAAATTCCCCAAAACAGCGAGACCCGCGGCTAATGCAGGAAACTCGCTGTATTTAGCCGCGAGTCTCGCTGGTTCAGGAGCCACATACGCCAATTTCCCCTCGCTCAAAAAATGGAGCAAGGGGGAATTGGCGTATAAAGGGGGTGCGTTTAATACTGTCAGGGTGAGTGGTGACAGCGAGCAGGAAGCTCTGCTCGCTGTCACCACTCGCGCACAGCATTGAATACCTGCCAATGTACTGGGTCCCATGGTTCAGTTTAGCAGCCATCTAGGTTTACCACAGCATAGATGGCCTTTACAGCTGCACTACCTCCTCGCTCCATGCAGCCCGCATCCAGGGCCTTACTCACAACTCCAGCCCATACATAATATGGCTATTTACTGTGGGTGGTCTCTCCTCTGAGACCAGCCCTGCACCCTAATCACCCCCCACGTCATATGCCCCCCCCATCTAATAGATATATAGATAGAGAGAGAGATCTAAATAAACCAGTAGCCAGCACTCTCTTAGTAAATAATAATAATATTAGTATAGTAAATGCTATGGTGCACACTGTCAGGATGCAATAGGAATGGTAGATCGGAAAATATGAGATCTAGAAAGATAAAGATACAGGAATAGAAAGGAGGAGACAGACAAATGACAGGAAGGGGAGAGTGACAATGCCAAGAAGAGAGAAGAAAAATCACATAGATAAAGACTCAGGCAGGAGATGGGTACATACAGTAGATAAGAAATAATATTGAAAAAAGGAGAAGTGGACAAGGCCACATGGACAAGGGCCTAAAAGGATCAAGGACCATCTGTGTGAAGCCGAAGAGATACATCCAATGCAGTATATGGGCAGCCAGTGCTAGCAGGTCATTGTAGACCATTATGCTGTCAGCTCCCATTCCTAAATACTTAAAACTTGAAAAATGTCATAATTTTGAAAGGAAATAAAAAAAAATAACATTTTAATATTTATGACTGTAGATAAGGCCAGCTGGGTCACTGGTCATAATCATGCTGTCACGATGAGCCTATATAAAAATGTGTGAAGGTCACAGTAGTTCCAGCCACCCCCATTATTTAACTCAAAATATATAGAGAGTAGCAGAATGTAGACAAAATATAGTGAGAGGAGAGACAGGCATAGGGAAGAGCCGATAGCAATGAAAACACAATTGGAGGAGGCAGAAAAAGACAATTGGAGACAGGGGTGAGGTTCAACAACAAGGTTAGAGGCGGCTGTAAGGTATAGCACAGTGATCAAGGTGTGATATAAGCAGACAACCTAGGAGAAGGAAGCATAGTCTGTGTGAGGACACCTCATTTGCCAGGCGAGGTACTGTAGCACTGTAGCAAAAGTATCTTAGCCTGGACAAGCTTACCCTAAAATTAGTTATAGATTTAAATGCTTATGACACACAATGGTTTTCATGTGTTTCTAATGCTGGGTACACACCAAAATTATTTGGATTGGATGCAAATCGTATGCAAATCTCTGTATTCAGATGAATGGATCTTTTACAGATCCTACCTGCAGCAGGTAGGATCGGATTCGGATCCAATTCAGATCCAACCAAACGATTTTGACCAAATCTGCATCCAATCTGCATCCAATCAGTCTGAATTGGATCCAGATTAATGGTATTGTGCCAAAATCGTTTTGGTGTGTGCCCAGCATAAGAGCTTTAGGATAAATGCAGGTGTTCCATTACCAGCCATGGCACAAGACTCTAGTGCTGGTTGTCTTGAGAGGAGGTACCTTATACTTCATTTAATTTTATTTAAAAAAAATTCCCGCAAACTGCCATTGAGTGTGCTTTTACAACCTGCCACACATCACAGTTGCCTCAAACTTGCAACCTATCACATTTGGCAAGTTTACACTCCAACAGTCTGAAAACTCATAGCAGCTTCCACCAAATTTGATCTTGCTGAAAAAGTAATTGCATCGCCCCCCACCCAACCAGCCCCCTTAGTCTGTTTTGTAGCCTAATTAATCAGGTTTTTTTATTTAAAAATATATATATATATATATATTTTAGAAACACTGGGGAACAGTTCTAAATCATTAATGGTCATTGGTGTCTTATTTAACTGGTATATAACTGTTATATAGACTAGAATCAAAGTCTATTCACATTTTTTATACACTTTCTTTCAATCATGCTTTTTACATTATTCTGCTCTTTGGCAGAAATTCAGATACCTTTCAAATGATTTCTCTTCCATCTGGCTTCCATGGAAACGTCCATGCTGCAGCCACCTCTGAGGATGCAACAAAAATACATCATTCTAGCTCCCAGATATATTACCGTTTCTAAGCCTCTAGTACTAATATCATAACCTAACCGCTTTTTTTATAATAAAGTACAGTATGCTTATTTCTAATAACATGAGGAAAAGGTGTTAGCACAATTTTGCAACTATAATGTACACATATATAGATGCTCATTTAGACTTGAGGTATACGGTATGCAGTCACAGCTTGTTATTAATATATGAACAGAGAACACATATATAGATGCTCATTTAGACTTGAGGTATACGGTATGCAGTCACAGCTTGTTATTAATATATGAACAGAGAAGAAAAGAAAAAAAGAAAAGAAACTCTCTCTCTATATATATATATATATATATATTTCCAGCACAAAGCAGTAGAAATAATATTATAACGATGCATTCTTTGGCCCCTTATACAATAGCTCTTGTATACAGCACACAGTATACAGTACAGTATACAAAAAGCTGATAAATAATGGTCTTGATTCTGTTGTGGGAATGAAGAAACAACAGCATGGACAGCAAGGAGTGCAAAGACATTTATTATTTTTGCCTCAGAATCAGGATCAGTGTGTCATATTAAGGAGAACAGTATGCTTGAAATAACTGTTAAATGTATAATAAGCCAAATGAGTACATGATGATCTCTTGCATACCCTCCAACTGTCCTGATTTTCACGGGCAACCTCTGCCCAGGAGGCCACACCTGTTTTTGTCCCACAGAGGGCCATTAAAATGTTGGAAGGTATGCTCTTGCACCCATCCTTATCAGCAGGTGCAGATTGGCCATTAAATTTAGCAGGAACATTCCCAGGAGGCTGACACACAGTGGGGATACCTGTTAGCCAGTTAACTTTTTTTTCTGACATGCACTTCGCACTGTGGAACCAGACCACATTAAGAGATATACAGTCAGGAACAGGGAGAAGTGCGTAGCCAGGCAGATGCAACCAGCCAGCAGGGGGATCCAAGCTGACTGATAAGCTGGTGGGCAATGCAGATGGGCTGTTTGTGCTGTACTTGTGCTGGTGATTGTGGCTGCAGACTGCTACTCATTCTATCAGATATAATGCCTAGACAGATATCTGTCTAGGCAAGTGTGAGTAATTAGCTGAGGTCTGGGATCATCAACACCAGTAGGTCCCTCTGTCAGTCTTTGCTCATTCATTCCAGGTTTAAGATGGTGTACTTCAGTCAAGAGTCTGCACTAGATCAGCTTCCTTTCCTCCAGTCCTGACTCCTCCACATGTTGCCAAACCCCTTGGTCTCCACAGCTCCTCCCTTTTTTCTCTGCATGATTGTACTAGACAGACACACTCAGTAGAACTCATGCCATTTCCCTAGGCTTGCTACGGTAGCAACCCACAAACAGAGGCTTAAAAGCACAAAACACAAATAATGAAATGGAGGGGGAATGAACCAGACTTGAAAGAAGATATAAAAGTTTATTCATATGCGAGCATTGTTCAGCTAATCAATATTTCAATCGCCACATGGACAAAGAGCATGTATGAAGATCTGGAGCATATATGTCGAGGTCTGCAGAGCATATGGCGCATGTCAGTACTATGGGGGATACATCATTTCATTGTACTAGCTCAGGCTACCAAGACCCCTTGGAACACCTCTGAATCTATCAGAGCAGTGGCAGTGGGTGAGGTGGTCTTTCTAATTTTTACTGTGCCCTGTCATCCCTGCCATTGCTACTCAGCACTAGTATATACTGTACATATACAGTACTTAAAACCTGTACAGCACTCAAAAAGTTGGTTAGGTGTGTGTAGCATTACATTAGTTGGACAGACAAGTTGGACAGTTGGTCAGTTGGACGGTTGGAGAAAAGTTGATCTGGTGTACAGTCAGCTTTAGCCATGCCTGTCACTGAAGTGTCCTGGTATAGTGATGTACTAATTCTGCCTACGGTGGTGTTGGTACCACTTACAGTTGACCATTATTTAATTTTCCAAGTCCACTTTTTGTTCCCAATCTGCCCTTACTCAGTAGGATTTCTTGCTAGAAGGGGGGCCCTTCTCTAATATCCCATTAACTCTGCCAACCTGGGTTCAGCCTGGATCAATGAACGTGGGTTTCTAGCACTGTCACAGCGACCTGAACCAGTGGCGTAACGATAAATTTTGCTCCCCCCTGCCAAAATATGTTGTGGCGCCCCTCCCCTCCACATACACACCTATATGTTATTTTTTTCTGCTGCTCATACATATATACATACACCACCTCTCACATACATACATCAATCACCTCTACCATGAATACATACATACCAAGCCCCTTGCATGCATAGACACTCCATCTCTAACATACATACATACATACATACATACATACACCATTGCTGAAATATATATAAACACACACACACCGCCTCTCACATACATACACACCAGCTACATATAAGGTATACACACATACACTGCCTCCTTCATACATATATCTATACATACACTGCCTCACATACATACATACATACATACATACATACCTACATACACTGCATTAAAAACATACATACATACATAAATGCATGCATGCATTGTCTCTTTCATATATATATATATATAAACATCCATCCACCTTTAGCGGGTTGTGACTGCAGGACTAGCCAGGGAAAGGCACCTTACCGCTGATGTGCCCGCTGATCCTGCATTTGGTTTACTGCTGCGGCTGCCGGCTCCGTTCCCACCCATGATCCTGCTCCCCGAACTGACCCTGCTGCTTCCGGCGAGAATTGCGCTGCCGGCTCTATAGCACTTGCCGCTCCGCGCGCCCTCCCTCTCATTGGACAGCCGCCCTTCCTCCCTCCCATTGGACAGCCACCCACCCACCTATTGGACAGCCGCATCAAGTAAGGGCAATGATGTAACAGACTGACACAGTGAGTCAGACTGTCATGGCTGCGCCCGTGCCGCGGCAGACTCGCCACACTGTCATACAGCAGCATTTGTATATATTGTCATTTATTTGTGAATGACACTTCTGCAGCCTTGTCACTCAGTGCGCCGGGTGGGAGCCAGCGCCCACACAGCCCCCGCTCCTCCAAGCAGTGGCGGGGGCTGCCTTACACAAGTTACGCCAGTGACCTGAACCCCTATTTAAACTGCAAGATGGACCCAGGTTTTTGCCGGTGCTTGGAGATGACAAAGATCGGTGGTTAAAAGAACCTGTATCCTCACATTTGCTGGGTTAACCCAGCAATATCCCAATTTATATGGGCCGTGTAAAAGGAATATAAATAAAGAGACATTTAGTGACTGGCAGATTTTCAGACATTTTCTTCAGAAATTCTCTGTGTGGATAAATGGGCTCATATTCAGTGATGGGGGGCAAGAAATATCCCATAATCTCAATTGAGAATAATATCATCAATTTGGGCTGCATCAGACCCTATTAGTACACTCCCCTAAACATGTGAATATTATCTTAGTTTGCTAAAAAATGCAATTAAGAAATGCAATTAAGAAATGCAGGAAACAAAGGGGTAATTGCTGTAGGCGCATATCAGTGGATGAATGTATAAATGCCTTGTATCATATATATATATATATATATATATATATATATATATATATATATATATATATATATATATATATATATATATATATAGTGTATATATATATATATATAACATAACATAAACCCGACCTCAAATGAGGTCCGATGATGTCAGCTAGCCACCCCCGGCACCGACGTCATGGCCCAATAAGAGTCCGTTTGCTGTGGCCGCATGCACCCGGTGTATGCACATGTGTAGACATTACCCTGCACATGCGCAAAAAGCCCACCATTGGTCACCGTGCGAATGTTCTGGTCCGTGCAAAAGGACCAGAATAACCCCCTTAATCTATAGCAACCAATTAGATGTTTATATATTTATGTATTTATCTGTATAGAGTAAATAAAACAATGAAATCAAATGTCATTGGTTGCTATGGTTTTAATATTTTCACCTTTAAGCAATTTAAGCTCCCAGAATGCCTTTCTCTGCTTATAGTATGCAATACCAATTAAAGTAGATGTTCAGTGTAACATGTCAGAAATACAAAAGCAAATGCTACTTTATTACCCATCTTGTTACAATAAAAGTATAAGTAGTTCAATATATGTCAATTAAGAAAGCATTCCAGGATTAAGCATGGAAATGGCTAGTTGAAACCTGAGTGAATTAATCATGTATGGGATTATTTTATTTTCAGTAAGAGCTATAGTAAAATAATAATAATAATAATAATAATAATAATAATGTGTGTAACCAAAATTCATGGAGAATAGAGGTATACAAGCTTACCACATCCAGACCAATTAGCCAACATTGTTCCGGTAACGTGTGTAGCAAATGCAATTTGGAAAGGAAACTGCCAGTATCAAGTAGGAAACTTGGTTCTTTCTGAATTAGAGGTTGCATGATGGAGTCCAGAAATATAGGTATGTTATTTTTGTATGTTGAATTTATGACTTGAAAACAGTTGAATAAAATAACTGAAACATTGTCTTCAGCTCCGCTTGCTGTCTATTTATTACGGCTATTGAAAAAGTCTGAGTGCCGCACCTCATCACTATAATATATATATATATATATATATATATATATATATATATATATATATATATATATATATATATATATATATATATATATATATATGAAAAAACAAAAAAGAAGGAGCGCACAGATGAGCAGTGTTGAAGCGTGTTCTACCACATAGTGCTATTGCCATCCCCATGCAAGAAGGACATTTCCTATAGTTCCTTGGTCATTTTCTATGACACTTGATAAACCATATCTACATACCAATTCTGATGAAAACTGCTCACATGCAGTTGAAACGGCTGTCAGGTCGGCAGCTGTCTCTTTGTGCAATGATGTAATTGCAATAAACCCTTTTTTTCTTCACCTACTACCGTGTGCCGGCTCCAATCCTTTCTGCAAGGGGGTAAGTGCTTTCCATACCAATTCTTGTAAACTCTTTTTTTCTGGCAGTAAACTGCTTAGTTTCAGACGCTTTAGGTCACGCCTCTAACATATAAACACTTTCATATACATACAAAAACCTTCTTTTCTGTACTGAATAAAATCAATAATCTTGATCTGCAACCTCTACAAATATTTGTCCTATTTATAGAGGTTGCAGATCAAGATTATTGATTTTATTCAGTACAGAAAATAAGGTTTTTGTATGTATATGAAAGTGTTTATATGTTAGAGGCGTGACCTAAAGCGTCTGAAACTAAGCAGTTTACTGCCAGAAAAAAAAGAGTTTACAAGAATTGGTATGTAGATATGGTTTATCAAGTGTCATAGAAAATGACCAAGGAACTATAGGAAATGTCCTTCTTGCATGGTGATGGCAATAGCACTATGTGGTAGAACACGCTTCAACAGTTTTGGGGGCTCGTTACACAAGAATGTAATTCAATACAATACCACATAACAAGACATCTTCACGTCTTGGCTTCCCTATCACAGCTTAACTCCTCTCCTTATGTGACACCCACGACCACCATACGACAAACTGAACCTTGGGTGCAGTTGTGACTAGTTTTATAAGTTAAGGATAAGGGTGGACACTCTTACAGCGATCTCGTCATGCATGTCCATGTAAGGTAATTTTAACTGCGTATAGGGAAGTTGGCACAGATTATGGATATTTGTCCATTTTATCTGTGTGTGCAAAAGGCTAAGTTCCCAAGAAAGTTCTGGAAGTATTACATAACATATCCTGTTGTTTTCAACAGAACATCTGGATTTCATTAGATAACTAAAAGATGCATGTCATCTGGTCCACCAGGATCCAGGGCTGGGGAGATACATGATTATAGAATGGCTTAAATCATATACCTTTAACAGCAGGTAATATATCATAACTTTTACTAAAAGAATTAAGGCTCACATACAATTAGGTTAGCACTTATCGACGTGGGACACTTCATACAGCAGCCGCAGCATGACCGGTCATCATACGTCAGCCAGATGGAATCACGGCAGCGGCAGCGTCTCCACGATAGAAGCGATGGGATTCAGACACAGCACGTCAGAAAGAACACACCCCAACGCGTTTCGTCATCTAGTCCTAGATGACGAAACGCGTTGGAGTGTGTTCTTTCTGACGTGCTGTGTCTGAATCCCATCGCTTCTATCGTGGAGATGCTGCCGCTGCCGTTATTCCATCTGGATGACGTATGATGACCGGTCATGCTGCGGTTGCTGTATGAAGTGTCCCACGTCGATAAGTGCTAACTTAATTGTATGTGAGCCTTAATTCTTTTAGTAAAAGTTCTGATATATTACCTGCTCATCTGTGCGCTCCTTCTTTTTTGTTTATATATATATATATATATATATATATATATATATATATATATATATATATGTATATGTCGAGGAAATGCTCTAGGACACTGGTTCATAGAATTACCCTATACACAGAGGATCATCAATGGAAACCTTTACGATTTTCAGAAAATAACTGACAAATCTATAGGGTGGCAAGCCAATTCTCTGGAATCCGGCTTGGTCAACCGGATAAAATTTTTGAATGGAGAGTTTAGAGAGAATCTAGGCACCTTATGAGGTTATAATACTTTCTTCTAGAAATAAATTTTTAAACGTATATTCAGAAATGTATAAAAAATGTATATAGATTTTTTGCACCGAAAATAAAATAATATATCATAGATTTATAAAATACATAAAACAAGCTTTGCACATACAAGATTTTTTTGACAATTTCCGGTTGGTCTGGGTAGGGAATGGGGGTTGGGGGAAGGGAAAAGATGAAAAAAAGGGAAAAAAACAGGGAGCAAGTGGGAGATGGTAAGCACCATAAAACAATATATATCAGAGAAGAGTATGTATATATTTTTCTCTCAAAGCTATAGTAAGTACTTAGCTGGATATGTGATAAAAAGTAGTTTCTTTGAAAAAGAAGGTGGAAGTCCTTTTCCTTGGTTGGAAACCAGGAGGTAGAGCAGTAGTCTCTGGGCTCAAATGGCAAGGAGGATTAGAGGATGGTCCCGACGCGTTTCGTCCACTAATGGACTTCTTCAAGGGGAGCAGAAGAAGTCCATTAGTGGACGAAACGCGTCGGGACCATCCTCTAATCCTCCTTGCCATTTGAGCCCAGAGACTACTGCTCTACCTCCTGGTTTCCAACCAAGGAAAAGGACTTCCACCTTCTTTTTCAAAGAAACTACTTTTTATCACATATCCAGCTAAGTACTTACTATAGCTTTGAGAGAAAAATATATACATACTCTTCTCTGATATATATTGTTTTATGGTGCTTACCATCTCCCACTTGCTCCCTGTTTTTTTCCCTTTTTTTTCATCTTTTCCCTTCCCCCAACCCCCATTCCCTACCCAGACCAACCGGAAATTGTCAAAAAAATCTTGTATGTGCAAAGCTTGTTTTATGTATTTTATAAATCTATGATATATTATTTTATTTTCGGTGCAATACATCTATATACATTTTTTATACATTTCTGAATATACGTTTAAAAAATTCTTTCTAGAAGAAAGTATTTTAACCTCATAAGGCACCTAGATTCTCTCTATACTCTCCATATATATATATATATATATATATATATATATATATATATATATATATATATATATATTATAGTGATGAGGTGCGGCACTCAGACTTTTTCAATAGCCGTAATAAATAGACAGCAAGCGGAGCTGAAGACAATGTTTCAGTTATTTTATTCAACTGTTTTCAAGTCATAAATTCAACATACAAAAATAACATACCTATATTTCTGGACTCCATCATGCAACCTCTAATTCAGAAAGAACCAAGTTTCCTACTTGATACTGGCAGTTTCCTTTCCAAATTGCATTTGCTACACACGTTACCGGAACAATGTTGGCTAATTGGTCTGGATGTGGTAAGCTTGTATACCTTCATTCCCCATGAATGTGGGTTACACACATTATTAGTATTATTATTATTATTATTTTACTATAGCTCTTACTGAAAATAAAATAATCCCATACATGATTAATTCAGTTTCCTTTCCAAATTGCATTTGCTACACACGTTACCGGAACAATGTTGGCTAATTGGTCTGGATGTGGTAAGCTTGTATACCTTCATTCCCCATGAATGTGGGTTACACACATTATTAGTATTATTATTATTTTACTATAGCTCTTACTGAAAATAAAATAATCCCATACATGATTAATTCACTCAGGTTTCAACTAGCCATTTCCATGCTTAATCCTGGAATGCTTTCTTAATTGACATATATTGAACTACTTATACTTTTATTGTAACAAGATGGGTAATAAAGTAGCATTTGCTTTTGTATTTCTGACATGTTACACTGAACATCTACTTTAATTGGTATTGCATACTATAAGCAGAGAAAGGCATTCTGGGAGCTTAAATTGCTTAAAGGTGAAAATATTAAAACCATAGCAACCAATGACATTTGATTTAATTGTTTTATTTACTCTATACAGATAAATACATAAATATATAAACATCTAATTGGTGGCTATAGATTAAGGGGGTTATTCTGGTCCTTTTGCACGGACCAGAACATTCGCACGGTGACCAATGGTGGGCTTTTTGCGCATGTGCAGGGTAATGTCTACACATGTGCATACACCGGGTGCATGCGGCCACAGCAAACGGACTCTTATTGGGCCATGACGTCGGTGCCGGGAGCGGTTAGCTGACATCACCGGACCTCATTCGAGGTTGGGTTTATGTTAAACATCCATTCGCAGGCCCTGCGGGCGAACACACGCTGCCAGGGGGCGGGGTTTGCTGGACTCGAAAGGCTACAAATTTGCAGCTTTGTGAATCAACCAGAATAACCCCCTAAATACAGATGTGCACCTTTGAGTAATGTTAATCATCTCTGACTGAACACAGAAGCCCATTAACTTGTACATGCATAGAAGCTGTTGGTGAAGGAAGCTGCAGAAGTGTGGGTTACAACCTTATGCTAATGCCAGTATCCATTCAACTAACGTGGTGGTTTATGTGTGTGCAAGTGCAAACCCATGGTTCCACAGCTATCATTCATATGTGAACTGTCACAAACCCCATGGTAGGTCTGGCAAAAACAGGCTTCCCTTCCCCATATGCACAACTCACATGAAGCTTTTGGTACACACCCATGAAGCTCCCATGACATTCCCACAAAACAGAAAGTAAGGCACGGTGTGGCATAGTAGACAGGGAGGGGATGTGAAGCAACGCAAGAGGCTGTGGGCCGGGGTGAAGATGCCACACCCTCCATCTTTTCAAAATTCCAAGATTACCAGCATTGTAGAGTGGGGAGCAGGTGGCTACCATGCATTCAATCTGTGTGAATCGTGTCATATGCCAACTGGTCTACCCAATTTACTGAGTAAGTGGGCATCTGGTTGGCAAGGTAAGAGCAGCTTTGGGAGACGTGTGCTTTCTCAGGGGCCTGGGAATGCCGCACAATTTTTGTGAGTCTCCTGGTCATTACGGGATAGTAGTTAAATTTGCAGTGCAGATACATATGATCACATTGTCACCGCTCAGTGCACACATTGAAACATCCTACTTCATGGAAAGACAAATATAGCCAAACTGCTTCCAACTCAGCATGAGACAGATACAGTATGCAAAAATCAAAACTGCTGCGCATGCCCTTTATTCAAAACTTACCACTTGTGTCCATGCACAGAGATCCATGTGACTCAGAATCAGCAAGGTAAGTGTGCACGGTCTGTAAATAGTCATGTAGAAAATCTATTGAAAACAATCTTTATTCCAGGCAATTGAAACCCATCAGTCCATTGCACTGGAACACACCCGCAATCTTGATGCATGAAGAGAGCCATAACTTAAGTACAACATATTCAAAGATATATGGGAAATAATGGTGACATACTGTATTTATAACAATAATTGTTATATGTAAAGAATATGCATACATTGACATATTAAATACATAATGGATACTTTGTACACCTACAACATTGCTTTTCTTGTTTCTTGTGTTGATTTACTCACTAGTTATGTTCCTGCTTACACAGACCCATATGCATCTTTGCTGTGGTCTGAATAAAATGCATTTACATAAACATGTTCTTACAGTACTTGTACTCAATAGACAATTCCACCCAAGCATACTAAGCACAGAATGTGGAAATATGCATAATATTACCTAACACAACATTATTCCCCACATCGGCTTAAACCTTTCCACTTGTACTGTATGTAGTTTCATGACAGGAATCTCCAATCTTCCACACACATTATATATCCTCTACAACAGTCCCACATAACATTAAACTTTACAGTTTCCACATTAATAGTCCTCCCCAAGACACTTCCTTTTTAGCATGTTATGGAAAACAGACTTCTCTGGTTTTCTCAAGCTTTTAAGGGGGGGTAGGGAACCTTTTTTGTGCCAAGGGCCATTTGTATAAGAAAAAAAATCCTCCAGGGGCCATATGTAATATAGACTTCTGGAGCTGTCCCACGCCCCGGGGCTGCCGCTGAATAGGACTGACAGTCTCTGGCTGCTGTTGATTAGGAGGAATCTCACAAGAACTACCGACCTCCCAGCAAAGCTGCCGGGCGGGTGGGTGGGCCACTCAGACAGGCTACGGGGCTGCATATGGCCCCCGGGCCTGAGGTTCCCCACCCCTGTTTTAAGGTGAAGCTGGTGGAAGCTGGCACAAATAGGGGGAAATCAAAGGGATGAAAAGAGGGAGGTGCAGGGGGTGAGCAATGGATCAAGTTGGCTGCTTGCAAGGGAAACCATTCTCAGACCTACTGTACTAACAAGCAACTGAAAGTGACCTACATTCATTATTACGTAAGGTAGATTTATTATACTGTATATAGTTCAGAATTTGACCATTTAGGAATTGGCACTGTACAGAAATGATGTTTTCCTATATCTACAATATCTTTTTGCAGAATGTAAAGTAACATAAATTGTTATTACAGTTGCAAAGCCAGACTTAGCTAATTAGCGATTTCAAGCATAAAATAAAATATGTTAAGGTACTTGTTTCCAAGCACGGCCACAATCTCGGGCATCGTGTGTCATTTTTAGTGGTATACGACGCGACCGACGCGATGCCCCCGATTTTCCCATTGAAATGCATTGAAAATAGTCAAAATCGCGTCGGTCACGTCGTATGCGGCTAAAAAAGCCTTAAATGGTCCAGACGCGATGCCCACATTTTTCCCATAGGAAACAATGTTAAATGGCTCAATGTACCCGCGATGCCCCCGATTTCTCATAGGGAACAATGTTAAATACCTCAATTTCACCAAATCATCATAGGGAACAATGGTAAATGGGCCAGAAAGCCCCAAAAACACCCCAGAACAGTGAAATGTCCCCCCAAAAGTACTTTACGCTACCCCACGATCAACGTGAACCCGAAGCGTGGCGAGCGCAGCGAGCCCACAAGGGGCGGCGGTACGCGTCCTCCGACCTTTTCATACCCCCACTATGGCGTGGAGTTGAGAATAGAATAGTGTGGCGAGCGTAGCGAGCCACCGAGCCCGAAGCGTGGCGAGCGCAGCGAGCCCCGCGAGGGGACGCGGATACCTTCACAGGTAAACGCGTCCCTTCGCGGGCTTCACAGGTATCCGCGTCCCCTCGCCACGCTTCGGGCTCGGTGGCTCGCTGCGCTCGCCACACTATTCTATTCTCAACTCCACGCCCTAGTGGATAGTGGGGGTATGAAAAGGTCGGAGGACGCGTACCGCCGCCCCTCGTGGGCTCGCTGCGCTCGCCACGCTTCGGGTTCGCGTTGATCGTGGGGTGTCGTAAAATACTTTTGGGGGGACATTTCAGTGTTCAGGGGTGTTTTGGGGGGTTTATGGCCAATTTAACATTGTTCCCTATGATGATTTGGGTAAATTGACCCATTTAACATTGTTTCCTATGGGAAATCGGGGGCATCGCGGCTAAATTGAGGCATTTAACATTGTTCCCTATGGGGAAATCGCGGGCATCGCGTCGCGACCATCGCACCCGATTTTTTAGTGCTTGCAATGGCCGCGATGCCCCCGATTTTTCCTCACGATGCCCACGATCATGATCGTTGTGGCCGTGCTAGGAAACAAGTACCGATGTTAAAAAAGCATTGTGTATCAATGCCTCTGGGATAAACAGATATATGTACTCCACTTTAAATGGAGAAAAGGCCACTCCTGCTTCGCCTGCTACTACTACGATGCAGGAGATGGCTACAGCGCATGTTACTAATAGACCTGCCCAGGAGACACTGTGACTGACTCACCCTCTCTGTCTCTTGTAGGAGTGTGGTAGAGCAGCTCCACAATGGGAAATGTCAACACATGAAACAGGACTTGAGTTTTTAAAGGTTTTTTGGGTGTCAATGTCATAATCTGAGCATGTGAACCAGCAATTAGTATCCCGGGTCCCTTTTATTGGTTCGCTTCACTTGCAATGCTTCATGCCAGTCACAGTCCATCTGGATAGAAAAGTATAAAGCAGAAGCAGAAACCAACAACTAGAGGTGTTGATACCAGTGCTGGAGAAGACACCCGACAGTAAGTGGCCTCTCCTTTAAGTAACACCTGGGGCACTTAGCACTGCCATAGGGGCTTATGGCAGCACCAATGATGCAGGTACAGCACCGATACTATAGCCTGCTAATAACACTAGCAGGCAGAGCAGATCCCTTCAGTACATACAGTATCGAGAAGCAATATGTATGTGTTTTTTAATTAGGTACCCTTAATCTCCTGTTAGTTTATAGACCTCTAATCTTGAGCATTGAATATAATTCATTAAACCATTTTCTATCTTATATGACTTTAGGAAAGCTATTTTCATGAAATATTCAAAGGAAATCTTCAACTTTTAAAAACAATCTGATCAGCAATTTGGTGCTAAAATTGATTTTCGTATCATTGCTTTTACTGGGAAGAGAGAGCTGAAGATACAGAGGGTCAAATATAATAGGGGGTGAAAATCAGCAAGTGCAAGATTTTGAGAGAGTTTACCCATTTTTTTTAAAGCAGCATCAATTATATGGCAAAATCAGCCAGTTTTTTTTTTTTTTTTTTTTCAGTTTAAGGGCGAGATTCTCTATCACAGAAATGCGGTAAAAACCCCGTTATCTGGGTTTTTACCACATTTCTGTATTCTCTAACCTCCCTCCGCAGTGTCACCGCTGCGGAGGGAATCGCCAGCAAAAGCTGGCGGTTCCCTGCAGAAGCCTATGGGCTTCTTACCACAGCGGTGTGTGAGGGATCCGTCACAGATCCCTCCCAGCATGCCCTGCGGCCGGCGCGTCAGTCTGCGCATGCGCAGACGGACTCCCGGGTCATAGACCCGGAAGTCCAGGAACGGCGCCGCATCGCAAGGGACAGCTCTTATCGCAAGAGCTGTCCCTTGTGTTAATGACCGCATATTTTAGAGAATATGCAGTCATTAGAAATGCGATGCTGGGCGAAGAGGGCTGCGGATTTTAGAGAATCCCGCCCTAAATGATTGCCACTTTAAACTAATAGGTAAACTGTCCCAAAATCTCTCACTTACTGATTCTTACACCCTATTACATTTGGCTCAATGGATGTTCTGTAGAATAAAGACCTGGGGTGAAATTTAATAGGATGAGAGACTCAGAAAGTGAGAGATTTGGTAAGAAATCTCCAGTATTTTTAAAGTGGCAATCATTTACACTGCAAATTCAAACTGGTTTTGCAGTGTAAATGATTGCCACTTTAAAAAAAACTGGAGATTTCTTACCAAATCTCTCACTTTCTGATTCTCTCATCCAAGTAAATTTCACCCCAGGTGTTATAATAACACACCTCTGGCTGTTCTCAGTTCCTAAATGGTGGCATCTGGGTAATATGTTCCTAATGTTTGGTCAAAGTGAAAAAATCATTTAAAAACATATGCTCTTATCTACAGTAAGTGGATGATCACAAAGACGTTTCTGAAATTATTATTAATAGTATTACATTTGGAAGTAATGAGGTATTATAAAGCCTCAAACTACTGTAAATACCATGTTGCCATACATGTTTCTAAGTGGAGAAGGCTTTGTAGCACATTAGGGTATGAGCGGTGGAGGGTACCTGTTCTTGTTAGATAACATTATTCATTTCCAGTAGTTGCAATAGATATAGACAAAGGGTATCTTTGTTTTCTTTTAAAAAAATATATACAAGTTCCAATAGATGATCTGGATGATCAGATGAAACTCTTTTCCAGACGGTCTCTCCTGCATCCCTACAAAACCAAAAGTTTCAATTCTGCATGGGAGTGAATGCACATGAATGGAACAGTTGCTCCTGGAAATAGTTTCCTAGGACAGCTGAAGAATCTACAGTATGATGTGATTATGTGTAATTCTCCTTTGTTTCAGACACATCCAAAACTTCATAGTATAGTATGTCACTGGCACTTTTCTTTTCCAGAGGTTAAAATTGTTTAGAACAGTTTGGCAGGAAGATGATAGACAAGAGATATAACAGATACACAATGCACAGAAACAGTAATTACACAGAAGCTGAAACTCTCCAGACATCCACTTAATGAAAGGGTTGTTTCTTAAGACATGGGAGTCTAGACTAGAATCACAGATAATAATGGTCAGGGGCAGGCAGTAATCCAGAGTGTAGTCACATTCACAGTCCAAGGTCAGAAAAAGCAGTTCAGGTAGTAATTCAGTGTTAGAATTACCATAACTGCCAGGGAATGATCACCAAGCAAGGAATGAATACAGTAGCTCAACAGACAATGATGTCATTTAACTTTGAATCATCTGGTATCTAGCCAATGTGATAGAAATATACAGTAATGTACAGATAGATAGATAACCACCACATTTATTCTGTGCCTAATTGTAATACTTAGCGATCTGCTTCAATACACCCTCATTGCTCACTAAAGCAGACAATGAATACCCGCAATGCAGTACTTTATGCTGTTTACATATAACTCAGCAATTAAAAAATTAGTTGAACAATAATAAGCATGCATGCAGTCACTTCACAAATTACATGGTAATTACCGAAAGCTTTAATGCCATTTTAAGCTGATCTACTTTTACAATATTTAAATTGCTATATTTACACTGATCGGGTTCTATTATTGGAACTGAAGTGACAGCACAGTGAAAACTAACTTAGCAGCCACCACCAGTTCAACAGGGGCCAATGTATTTTATTTTTGTTACCTGTGGGGACCAGTGTGATTGTTTTTTTTTTATATGGGGCTAATAGATTTGGTTTTTTTTTCCTATGGGGGCCAATGTGTTTTGCCCTGTGGAGATCTCATGGTGTGCCTTGGCAATTTTAAAATCTTATTTAGTGTGCCGCAAGGAAGTAAAAACAGAGTAAAAACAGAGGCAAAATTAACACAAAACAATCAAAATACTCTGTAGTATGTATAGTATATTCATAATCAACTGGATTCGTAGCCATTTTTTAACTGTAAATGCATTTTTGTTAATGATCTTCAATAAAAATAAAATTTTGTGTGTCCAAGCCTAAGTTGATGGGAATCTGCTTTGGAAGTAAAGCAAAAAAAAGAGGATTTTGGTACTCACCGATAAATCCATTTCTCTGAGATCAGCAGGGGCCACTGGGAATCACTTCGGGTTTTGGAGCTTGGTTAGCTGGGAGCTAGGCACTACTTAGTTTTAATACAGGGGAGACTAGCTCCTCCCCTCCAAGACCCATCATCCCCCAGTGAGAAAATTGGTAAACTAGAGGAGATAGGAACAAAACACGTTATAACAAACAAAAATAACACAACAAACAGGCAAGCGAGTAAACTGGACCCACGTACAGCCACAATGACCAGGATCCGCAGGCTGGGTTGGGCGCCCAGTGGCCCCTGCTGATCTCAGAGAAATGGATTTATCGGTGAGTACCAAAATCCTCTTTTCTCTGACATGCAGCAGGGGCCACTGGGAATCACTTCGGGGAGGTTCCAAAGACCAGGCCCCGGGTGGGAGAGCGCTGGGGATTCTGGAGGACCAAACGGCCGAACGCTGCGGCAGAGTCAGCGAAGGTGTCGAACCTGTAAAAGCGCACAAACGTATATACGGACGACCAAGTGGCCGCCCTGCAAATCTGCGCAACTGAAGCACCTCGTCTTGCAGCCCAAGACGTGCTTACAGATCTGGTAGAATGTGCCATCAAGGAGGAAGGCGGAACTCTGCCCGCCTTTAAGTAGGCACCTCTGATTGTGAATTTAATCCATCTTGCTAATGTCTGTTTTGAAGCCGGACGTCCCCGGCGAAAAGCGTCATACAGAACGAACAAACTATCCGTCTTACGGATTCATCGAGTTCTGGACACATAAATCTTTAAGGCGCGCACGACATCCAATGATTCTTGTTGAGAAGAGTCCCCTTGAAAAGCCGGTACCACTATAGGTTGGTTCATATGATATGAGGAAACTACCTTTGGAAGAAATGCAGACGTGGTGCGTAGCTCAGCCCTGTTCTCATGAAAAATGAGATATGGAGCTCTGCAGGACAGTGCACTAAGCTCTGATACTCTGCGCGCAGAGGCCAGAGCTAGCAGAAGAACCGTCTTCCAACACAAGAACTTAACTTCCACCCTTTCCAGCGGTTCAAAGGTCTCTGACTGGAGGAACGACAGGACCAAGTCTAAGTCCCATGGAGGAACAGGTGGAGCAAACGGCGGTTGCACTCTAAGGACCCCCTGCAAAAATGTTTGGATCTCAGGCAAAAGTGCTAACCTCCTTTGAAAAAGGATGGATAACGCTGAGATCTGTACCTTCAGCGATCCTAGCTTAAGGCCTCCATCCAGACCACGTTGTAGGAACAACAATAAGCGTGAGAGCTTGAAAATCCGATAAGGCCAGCCCTTATCCTCACACCACCTCGAATATGAGCGCCAAATCCGGTGGTAATGGGCCGCTGACGAAGGTCTACGAGCCCTCAGCATGGTGGGAATTACCGAACGAGGTATGCCCCTCTCCCTCAGCACTGCGGTCTCAACAGCCACGCCGTCAAATGGAGCTGTGTCAACTTTTGATGCCAAAATGGGCTCTGTTGTAGAAGGTCCTGGCGTAGCGGTAACCGGACGTCGTCCACTGCCATCCTCTGAATGTCCGAGAACCATGACCGTCGAGGCCAAAACGGTGCAATGAGAATCGCCTGGACTGACTCTCTCTTGAGCTTCTTCAAGACTGGCGCTAGGAGAGGCAGCGGAGGGAACAGGTAGACAAACCTGTAGTTCCACGGAGTTGATAGGGCGTCGATTGCTATTGCTCCTGGGTCTCTTGTGCGAGCCACATACCTTGGTAGCTGATGATTTTCCCGCGAGGCCATCAAGTCCACCTCGAGAGTGCCCCACCTCCTGGTGAGGTCTTGAAACACCTCTGGGTGTAGGGAACACTCTCCTGGATGCAGACTTTTTCGGCTGAGAAAATCTGCTTCTATGTTCTCCACTCCTGGTAGGAACACCGCCATCAGAACCACCTTCCAACGCTCTGCCCAAAGAAGGATTCTTCTGACCTCTGTCATGGCCATTCGGCTGCGCGTTCCCCCTTGCCTGTTCACATAGGCCACCGCTGTCGCATTGTCCGAGCGGACCTTCACTGCGTGACCCTGAAGTAGATTCTCCGATCTGACCAGCGCATTGTAAATAGCCCTTAACTCCAATACATTGATCGGTAACGTCTGTTCCTGTGTGGTCCATCTTCCTTGCATTCTGAGGTCTAGGAGGACCGCTCCCCAACCGCTCAGACTGGCGTCCGTTGTCATTACCGTCCAATTGTGGATCGCGAACCGACGGCCCTCGCTCAAGTGATCTCGCTGGAGCCACCAAGTCAAGGATAGACGGGCATGAGGGGATAACCGGATCTGTCTGTGAAGCAATAGATGAGAACTTGCTCCCTTTTTGAGGAGGTCCATCTGAAACGTCCTGGAGTGAAAGCGCCCCCAGCTCAGTGCTGGAAAAGCCGACACCATCTTCCCCAGTAACTGCACACAAAGGTGCAAACTGACCCTCTGAGGTAGCAACACTCTTCGTGCTAGCTCCTGAATGGCCAAAATCTTTTCCTCCGGTAGGAAGACTCTCTGAGCCTCTGTGTCTAACCAAAGGCCCAGAAACCGAATCTTCTGAGTAGGGGTCAGCGAGGACTTCCTGTAGTTCATGACCCATCCTAAGCTGGTCAGCATCATAATAGTCTTCCTGGTATGATCCTCGAGCATCCGAACTGATGGAGCCTTGACGAGAAGGTCGTCCAGATAAGGGATTATCGTCACCCCCTGGTTCCGAAGAGCGGCGATCGCCACCGACAGAGTCTTGGTGAACACTCTGGGGGCTGACGATAACCCGAAAGGCAGAGCCCTGAATTGAAAATGGTCTCTGCCCACTGCGAAGCGTAGAAAAACCTGGTGATGGCTGCAGATGGGGATATGCAGATAAGCATCCTTTATGTCCAGGGAAATCATATATTCCCCTGGCTCTAAGGAAGCTATTACTGAGTGGACTGACTCCATCTTGAATGGTTGGTGCGAGACCAGTAGGTTTAAGGCCTTGAGGTTTAGGATGGGTCGAACTGACCCATCCGGCTTCGGCACCACAAAGAGATTGGAGTAATACCCCAACCTTCTCTGTGAGACCGGAACCGGACAGATGACTTGAGAGTCCAACAGCGTCTGGATAGCCAGGAGAATCCCATCTCTCTTGACTGAGGATTCTGGCAGTGCTGTGGTAAAGAACCTGTTGGGAGGAGGAGCGTCGAACTGTATACGATAGCCCTCCGAGATAATCCTGCGAACCCAAGGGTCCTCCGTTAGGGAGAACCATTGGGTTCTGAAGTAGGAGAGGCGTGCTCCGACTGACCAGTCTCCCACTGAAGCTAGCAAACCGTCATGCTGCCGGCTTTGGGGGCTGTTTTGGCTCCTGGACCCGGGGGGAGGCCTGTGGTCGAGATCTGGCTCTAGTACCTCTGGAGGATTGGAAGCCTCTTCCTCTGCCACGAAAGGAACGCTGTGGACGAAAGGATTGAAACGAGGGTCCTGCATACTGGCGTCTTTGAGGCGGCGCCGCTGTTGGCAAAAAAGCAGATTTTCCCCCCGTTGCCTGCGAAATCCATCTGTCCAGTTCTGGACCAAACAGAATATCACCCGCAAAGGGGAGACCCTCGACCGCTCTCTTAGATTCCGCGTCAGCCTGCCAAGACCTCAGCCACAAGGCCCGTCTAGCTGCAATGGCGTTCGCAGAGATGCGAGATGAAATAAGGGAGATATCCTTAGCAGCATCACCAAGGAATCCCGCCGACTCCTTAATATGTTCCGCCAGTTGGCGAATCTCCTCTGCTGGCATCCCTGAGTCGAGGCCCTCAGTGATGAGCTCCGCCCACCTGGCATTTGCTCTATTTACCCAGGCCGACACTATGGCCGGCCAAAGCTGGGCACCAGCCGCCGTATAGATAGCCTTTAAGGTGGCCTCCAATTTCCGGTCTGACGGATCCTTAAGCGAACATGCCCCTGGGACTGGCAGGGTAGTCTTCTTAGATAACCTAGACACGGATGTGTCCACCGGTGGAGGCGTTTCCCATTTGCTCAAGGCTGCTGGTTCAAAAGGGTACATTGAAGGGAACCTCTTCGGTACCTGAAAACGCCTGTCCGGTCGCTTCCAGGCCTCAAGAAGCTAATCCTGGTTAGGGCAAGGAAAAACCACAGAGGTTTTCTGTGTATTTCCAAATAAATCCAACTCCTGGGGAGCCGGAGGAGGATCGTCAGGCAAATGCAACACCTCCTTAACTGCAAGAATAAGGGCTTCTATACCAACCGGAGTTGGCTCCGCCTCCTGAGGGGTATCCTGTACCTCTTCCCACTCGCCCTCTTCCATCTCTTCAAAGGGCTCAGGCTCCTCGTCGGTGTCCTCTCCCTGAAGCATCATCTGAAAAGGGCGCTTCTGGGCTAAGGGACCCGGCCTCTGGGGCTTGGAAAGGGCCCCCGCCAAGGAGTCCACAGACCTAGACAAGGCTATAGCCCATGCAGGCTCTGCCCTGCGGGATACTGCCAACTCCGCAGACAACTTAGTCATAGAGCCGACTAAGGCTGCAGCCCACTGGGGGGCTGGCGGGGAGACCGCACAGGTCTGACAGACTGAAGTTCCCCCATCAGAGTATTGGGAGAACTTATTTGAACAAACCGTGCAGGTGAAAGACTTTTGAGCAGCCTTGGACTTGCTCGCCATGTCTGCACGTGGGTCACTCAATTTTAAGGCACACGCAGACACACACACACACACACACAAGACAGTGGATAACCCTAGGGCAATACCCAAATCCCCTCTGGGAGAGCGGGTCCTGGAAGGGAGTAAGTCCCTATAAACTCAGTCAATTGACAGATAGTGCCCTGAAAGGGTTACAGTAGCTGCAGTCTGCCTGAAATACAAGAGGAGAGAGCAGCATGTAGTGTGTGTGTGTTGTAACAGGGCCGCGCCATGCCCACCTCAGCGCGCACCTTCCCCCCCTTCCTCAGCGCAGCCTTGCCTATGCCCTGCTTAGGTAAGGGACAGAGTCTGCCGGCGCTTGGAGGGTTAGCTGTGCCTGTGTATTCAGGCGCGCTATAGATCCCCCCTCGCGGCCGCCATTAACCCCCGCCGCGCCAGTCAAAATGGCGGCGGCGCCTTGCAGGGACAGCGCTGCCCGCGTGTAGAGGGTAGGGACAGGTGGGGGCTAGTACGTGCGCCTTTCTACAAGGCGCGCTTCAGACCCCCGCCGCAGCCGCCATTAACCCCTTCCGCCGCGCCATTATTAGCGCGGCGTCTGCAGGATAAGCGCTGCGGTGTATCACTATACAAATGGGGGTTTGTACTCACCCCTGCTGAGGCTTGAAGTAGCGTCTGGCAATCCCTTTCTGATGGAGGGTGGCAGGAATGCTGTAATGTCGCGGCAGGTGCCTTTGAAGAGGCCCTGACTGACAGCCTGGGAAAACCCAGGGGCGCAGGAAACCGGACCCTAGCTTTTCAATAAGCAGGGAAGGGATCCTCAGATTTAAGTAGAGAAAACAAAAAACTGAATTATTGAAAAAATGTTCAAAAGGATTCGAGTAGTGCAGGAGCAGTGAGAGCTGTGACTAGCTCCCTCAGGCACAATTTTCTCACTGGGGGATGATGGGTCTTGGAGGGGAGGAGCTAGTCTCCCCTGTATTAAAACTAAGTAGTGCCTAGCTCCCAGCTAACCAAGCTCCAAAACCCGAAGTGATTCCCAGTGGCCCCTGCTGCATGTCAGAGAAATAAATAATCTGTGACTGTTAGGATCTCCTGTGCCACGCTGTCTGGCGAGACACCACGTGACACTGGCTGGAAGGAGATAGTGACAGGACCAGGGCAGCCTCGCCAACCTGACTCCGTTGTACTCAGATGGAGTTGACGTGTGTGTGCGGGGTGCTAGGCTTCACCAATAATAGCCGCGTTCGTGGGAGCCCGTTAGTCAGGCTCCCACCTGGTCTTATGTTAAGGACAACACACACGCCAAGGCCAGTGATAAACAAGGGGAAACCTATCTACAAACAAAGAGGCGAGGACCACCCTGCCCTGCGGAGAGGGGTGCCAGTGGATAGCACTCTAAACAGGAACCCGCTGTGCTAATGCTTAACAGGTGTAACCATACACAGTATGCTGACACACTAAGAACTGCTGACGGGTGTAACAATACACGATATGCTGACACACTAAGAACTGCTGACGGGTGTAACAATACACTATATGCTGACACAATGAGTACTGCTGACAGGTGTAACAATACACTATACGCTGACACAATAAGCAAATGATTAGTAAGGAGACAAAGAGGGGGAAGCTCCCAACTTATCTGAACACGAGGGATATCAATATCTGGAGAAGGAATCCCACAAAGACCAACAGGAGCTGCAGGGACCGGGAGACGGATAAAGGACGACACACGGACACCGGGAGGACAGGAGACTGGATGGAGGACACAGCTGGGAATCAATGACAGGATGCAGGATGACTGGACACCGGAACCAGGAGCAGTGGGTAAGCAGGAACCAGGAACACTTGAGACCCTGAGGTACAAGCTATAACCGGCATGGGACTGAACAACCAGAGGGTTTATATAGAGAGCACAATGAGGTGCTGATTACACATGGCCTAAAGGTGTGCACTGCAGGCTAGGAGCCTAATCAAGACACCTGAGTCCAGAACACACAGTACTGAAAGTAACCTGCAATGGCCCAGGCTGACCACTGGATGCCACTAGCGAGTACACACACACACAGGCTGAGATAAACCCAGGGAGAACATGAACTACACACAGAATATGTGAATCTGCGCATAAACACAGATCCGCTGGAGGCGGATCCTAACAGTACCCCCCCCTTGAAGAGGGGTCAAGGGACCCCAATACCAGGTTCTCCACTACATGGAGAATACCAAACCCTGGAATGGGGGTATCAACCAACAAACAGGAACAAGCTGTGACTGCAGCTTGTAACACTGCCCCCCTCTCAAAGGTGGCCTTCGGACACCACAAGACCAGACAAACAGATATGACAAACAGGACAAGCAAAAGGTCAGTGCATATACTTCTTTTTCCTTCTCTTAGAATGTTTGGTACGAGAAGATGTCCCTGGTCTTAAACAGGCTTCTTCATAAACCATAGGGCCTGTATACACCGGATACCCATCAATCTCAGACACAAATTCTGAGTCTGAATCTGAGAAAGCATCAAACCTGGATACCAGCGCTCTAGGTGGTAATAATTCAGGAAGACCTTTGTAAGAGGGAGACAAAAAGGCACACCCAGCGGAAATAGCTATGGGCTGGGCCTTTTGCACTGACTGGCTCGAGGGCTTCACTGGGGTAGTGGCACCATTGACCTCACATGAGAACCTTGAGGCTGTGACTTTAGGGACCCCCTTAGAGGTTATGGCCTTCAGCATCTCCTGTAGCTCCAAGACCAGTGAGAGCCCCCCTGAAACAGTGGCCTTAGGAACCTCGGCAGAGGCAGTGACTAACTGTGGCTGTGGGCCCCCACTTGGGGCTACCAACTGTGGTTGTGGGCCCCCACTTGGGGCTACCAACTGTGGCTGTGGGCCCCCACTTGGGGCTACCAACTGTGGCTGTGGGCCCCCACTTGGGGCTACCAACTGTGGCTGTGGGCCCCCACTTGGGGCTACCAACTGTGACTGTGGGCCCCCACTTGGGGCTACAAACTGTGACTGTGGGCCCCCACTTGGGGCTACAAACTGTGACTGTGGGCCCCCACTTGGGGCTACAAACTGAGGCTTCGGGCCCCCACTTGGGGCTACAAACTGAGGCTTCGGGCCCCCACTTGGGGCTACAAACTGAGGCTTCGGGCCCCCACTTGGGGCTACAAACTGAGGCTTCGGGCCCCCACTTGGGGCTACAAACTGAGGCTTCGGGCCCCCACTTGGGGCTACAAACTGAGGCTTCGGGCCCCCACTTGGGGCTACAAACTGAGGCTTCGGGCCCCCACTTGGGGCTACAAACTGAGGCTTCGGGCCCCCACTTGGGGCTACAAACTGAGGCTTCGGGCCCCCACTTGGGGCTACAAACTGAGGCTTCGGGCCCCCACTTGGGGCTACAAACTGAGGCTTCGGGCCCCCACTTGGGGCTACAAACTGAGGCTTCGGGCCCCCACTTGGGGCTACAAACTGAGGCTTCGGGCCCCCACTTGGGGCTACAAACTGTGACTGTGGGCCCCCACTTGGGGCTACAAACTGTGACTGTGGGCCCCCACTTGGGGCTACAAACTGAGGCTTCGGGCCCCCACTCGGGGCTGCGGCCTCCGGGCCCCCACTCGGGGCTGCGGCCTCCGGGCCCCCACTCGGGGCTGCGGCCTCCGGGCCCCCACTCGGGGCTGCGGCCTCCGGGCCCCCACTCGGGGCTGCGGCCTCCGGGCCCCCACTCGGGGCTGCGGCCTCCGGGCCCCCACTCGGGGCTGCGGCCTCCGGGCCCCCGGCATCTGACCGGCTCGGCGGGCCCCCGGCGTCAGACCGGCTCTCCGGGCCCCCGGCGTCAGACCGGCTCACCGGGCCCCCGGCATCTGACCAACTCGGCGGGCCCCCGGCATCTGACCAGCTCGGCGGGCCCCCGGCATCAGACTTGCTCGGCGGGCCCCCGGCATCTGACTGACTCGGCGGGCCCCCGGCATCTGACTGACTCGGCGGGCCCCCGGCATCTGACTGACTCGGCGGGCCCCCGGCATCTGACTGACTCGGCGGGCCCCCGGCATCTGACTGACTCGGCGGGCCCCCGGCATCTGACTGACTCGGCGGGCCCCCGGCATCTGACTGACTCGGCGGGCCCCCGATATCTGAGTCAATCACCTGGGTTTTCCCTTCAAGGGTTTGCAACTCTGACTCCCTGGTCATTAAAACATCAGCACTGGAACCAGTAGAAAAAGGCAGAGTGCTTTTACTGGGAGACTCGGCAGAGAGCTCCTCTGCCACAGTGGAGACAGGCTTAGATCTGACAACCTGCTCAGACCTGGCCAGAGGAGATACCCTGTCGGCACCCCCGGAATTACGCAAGCCACACGTCTGCAAGAAGTGGCCAGAATCTCCACAGTATAAGCATAGATTAAGGTTTCTACGCCGCTGACGCTCCTCTAACGGAAGCTTCGGCCGTAGATAACTTCTATGCTTTACCTGACCCTCTGGGTCTGAGGACTTGCTGCCTAATACTTCCCTAGGCAGGGCCTCATTAGGGGCTGAACGAACCCCAGTGACCTCTGGGAGGATCAGAAAAATATCAGTGATGAGTCTTTGCAGCTGCAGAAGAGACTGCTGCAAAATCTCCCACTGCCCAGGTTTTACGGCATTGAATGCCAAATTTAGAGCCGCTAATGACTCTTGCATGGCCTGCATGATATGGCCATGCAAGTTTATACACCAGCAAGAAAAAACTGATACAAGAATAAACTGACACGGGCAAAAAACTGACACGGGCAAAAAACTGACACGGGCAAAAAACTGACACGGGCAAAAAACTGACACGGGCAAAAAACTGACACGGGCAAAAAACTGACACGGGCAAAAAACTGACACGGGCAAAAAACTGACACGGGCAAAAAACTGACACGGCTGGAAATCTCTGGACTGAGAGGGCAGAACTCAGCTCCAGAGTGCTGTATGGCCGGTTATAATGTTAGGATCTCCTGTGCCACGCTGTCTGGCGAGACACCACGTGACACTGGCTGGAAGGAGATAGTGACAGGACCAGGGCAGCCTCGCCAACCTGACTCCGTTGTACTCAGATGGAGTTGACGTGTGTGTGCGGGGTGCTAGGCTTCACCAATAATAGCCGCGTTCGTGGGAGCCCGTTAGTCAGGCTCCCACCTCGATGCCACCTGGTCTTATGTTAAGGACAACACACACGCCAAGGCCAGTGATAAACAAGGGGAAACCTATCTACAAACAAAGAGGCGAGGACCACCCTGCCCTGCGGAGAGGGGTGCCAGTGGATAGCACTCTAAACAGGAACCCGCTGTGCTAATGCTTAACAGGTGTAACCATACACAGTATGCTGACACACTAAGAACTGCTGACGGGTGTAACAATACACGATATGCTGACACACTAAGAACTGCTGACGGGTGTAACAATACACGATATGCTGACACAATGAGTACTGCTGACAGGTGTAACAATACACTATACGCTGACACAATAAGCAAATGATTAGTAAGGAGACAAAGAGGGGGAAGCTCCCAACTTATCTGAACACGAGGGATATCAATATCTGGAGAAGGAATCCCACAAAGACCAACAGGAGCTGCAGGGACCGGGAGACGGATAAAGGACGACACACGGACACCGGGAGGACAGGAGACTGGATGGAGGACACAGCTGGGAATCAATGACAGGATGCAGGATGACTGGACACAGGAACCAGGAGCAGTGGGTAAGCAGGAACCAGGAACACTTGAGACCCTGAGGTACAAGCTATAACCGGCATGGGACTGAACAACCAGAGGGTTTATATAGAGAGCACAATGAGGTGCTGATTACACATGGCCTAAAGGTGTGCACTGCAGGCTAGGAGCCTAATCAAGACACCTGAGTCCAGAACACACAGTACTGAAAGTAACCTGCAATGGCCCAGGCTGACCAC
Source organism: Crinia signifera (assembly GCF_055691185.1). NCBI lineage: Eukaryota > Metazoa > Chordata > Amphibia > Anura > Myobatrachidae > Crinia > Crinia signifera. Next base: position 350,148,319 of record NC_139217.1, read on the forward strand.
TGGATGCCACTAGCGAGTACACACACACACAGGCTGAGATAAACCCAGGGAGAACATGAACTACACACAGAATATGTGAATCTGCGCATAAACACAGATCCGCTGGAGGCGGATCCTAACAGTGACCTGGTGAAAACCATAATGCACTGCATGCAGAGGCTGATTTAGACCTCACGTAGCCCTAGGCAAGATGTGGGTTTGGTCCACCAAAGTGACTGTCACACATAGAGTGGATACTGCTCACATTTTTTTGTGTCCAAACATATTTTTATCCTATCAATGAAAATCAAAGGGACTTTTAGGGATATGTTCAATGCTTTTTGAGAGCTGTGACAGCGAGAAGTGCTGACTGCTCACTGTCACAGCTCCCACGGTCAGTATTCAACTGACTCCCTGTACACGCCGTTTCCACCTCACTGGGTTTTTGCAATAACGCTGGAAATGGCGTGTGTGGCCACTTAAACAGCAAGGCTCGCGTCTAAATGCAGCAGGCTCCCTGCATTAGCCCCCAGTCTCGCTGTAAGGGGAATCCTCACCATCATCTGACAGCGAGGGTTCGGTTTGAATACGGTGAGCGGCCAGCGATATAATGAGATTTATAGTTATATGCAAAATAGGGGGGGATGCAGTTGCACTATGCAATCATTACTCCTCATATAATATATATTCTTTATAATTATATTTAATATCATATAGGAGTTTGTTAGCATATATTTGTCCGAAGATATGAAAATACCAACATTGATGTAGGTAGGTAGGTGTGTATCCAGCTTTACTTTGGAATAGGCCTGATTCAATCATGTGTAGTCACTACTAGGTCCCTGCCTAAAAACAAATTGAAGGCCATGGAGGTAGGGGCATATCTATAACAGGTGCATAGTGCGTGGTGCACATGGGCCACTGAGTACCAGGGGGGCCCACACCGTGCACACTGTTCTCATATTGGTAATACTTAACCTCTGGTGTCCAGCGGCAGCTGCAAGAGTGCTGCAGATATCCCTGGAATGATGGCGCAGTGGTCATTTTTTGGCATTCTGCGCATGCGCCGTGGAGTCTCAGACTCGTCAATTCAGTGGAGGTTCACACATGCAGTAGGGTACAGAGTGCCTCCTCCTCTCCTAAGATGCCCATGTGTGGAGGAGGGGTGCTGGTCTACACTCAACCAATCTCAAACTTCATTTGTCTTTAGACTGTACACCCTAGCTTTTTCTAATGAGAGGTGCTACCTTGCTGAGATTATTTTGTTATATGGAAAAAAAGGGGGACGCAAGTACACCATGTAATTGTTACTAACATAACATATAAAACTTTTATTTTTTGAACTATCATATGAGAGGTTGTGTGTATATATTTATATGATGAGAAAATATAATAAAAAGTAATATATATTAGTATGTGAGGAATAATGCAATGCGGCCGCTAGTACCTTTTTGGTGCAGGAAGTTGTACTCGTCCTACTGGCAAATGAGTCACAGGTGTGACGGTGCAGTGCTCCCCAAACTCCCTGGCATGTCAGTCCTGATTTTCTACGTGTGCTGAGGCCAGTGTTTACATCTATTGATGCAGATTTATTGGAGTTGGAAGCTTGAACAGCCCGGCCATCCTAAGTAAGCTTAGTATTACATAGATGGCCAATGCTCACACAGATGTGGGCAGTCACAGAAGTGGGCAGCAGCCATCTCCTGCAGCATTACAATGATTTACCAGTAGCATTTGAGACAACCGTCGCAGCTGCTACTGCTCAGTGTAATACTAAGTCAGGCCCAGTGCCAGATTAAGCCTTCAGGGGGCCCGGGGTACTTTATCCAGGGGGGCCCCCTTGCACTTGTCATTACTGGCCGCACACTGCATGGAAGAATATTACACTGTCAAAACACAGAGTAAAGGCAGTATAAACTTGTTCAATGGGTAACTGCATATATATATATATATATATATATATACATATACACACACACACACATACACATAAATACATACCATATGAAAAGCCTGTATTTGTTCCTCTGCACCTTACTCTGTAGGAGACCTCACAGCCCTAGTGCTGCCTCTGATTAAAAACCCTCCCATGACTAAGCTGCTGCTGTTGTTCTCCATGGGCATGTAATGAGCTCCACCAATTAGAGCTCAGCACAAACCTATCAGCCTCTGCCCCCTGGTTTAAAGTTCATGGGACTTAGTCAACTCCCAGTACTGCACTGCACACTTGTGCAATCAGTGTGCCTTGGCTCCCGATGCTCAGCACCATTAATCATTGTCACATTGGCAGATAGGTGAAGCTGCAGCACTACCCCACTCCCATGCACAAAACCTTTAGCTAAAAAAAACTTAAAAATACATGCCAACCACAGGGGGCCCCTAGCTAGTGGGGGCCCAGGGGCATTGACCCCTTGTGCCTCCATTATAATCTGGCCCTGGTCAGGCCTACGTCTTAATATACAAAGTGCTGAACCTTAGAAAGACACTTCAAGAATATTAGACCCTCCCAAATAATACTTACTTTTAACATATTTTATCAAACGTGTCGTCCCAGTGCTCATAACACAGTACCGTTAGATGATAGGAAAAATATTCAGCGATAAACATATGTGGACAAATGAGAGCAGCATAATCACATTTTCAACATTTTTCACGTCTAAACACGACAAGAGACTCGTCTTCTTATTAACATAACTTAAATAGCCTTAGAAATGCCACATACTGCTATGCTCAAACAAACAAATCTGTTGGCAAAAAGGAATATGAATTCTTCCCTATCTTCATACTGCTGACTTCAAAACAACATGACAAAAGGCATTTTACTTCATAATGAATAAAACAACATTCACTACTGTGGTTTATTAGACATATTCAAGTAAAAAATACTGAGAAATAAAAAGATCTTTATTAATGACTGACAATGGTTGCCCATCTATAAGTCTTCTATTAGTTCCATTAAAAGGACCATACTAAATGTACATTCAAATGAGAAGCCATATATACAGCATAACATTTACTTTGATGTAATTGGCAAAACAATTAATTATATTTAAAATATGGCTACAAAATCACAATCCACAATCAATTTAAGCTTCAGATGTGAATTCACAAGCAGCCAATCAGAAGTGACTAGTCAGTGCTGAGTACTAGCCAGAGTAAGTGCTCCGTCCAGTTAATCCCTGTCCAATTTATTCCTAATAAGATTATGAAAGTAAAGAGACATATTTTGTCAGCTGAAATACAGAGCAACTGCTATTTCTAATGCTGGGTACACACCAAAACGATTTGGATTGGATGCAAATCGTATGCAAATCGTATGTAAAGCGGATCGTACAATTTGCATACGATTTGCATACGATTTACATACGATTTGCATACAATCCGATCCCCTCTGTATTCAGATGAATGGAGCAGCAGGTAGGATCGGATTCAGATCCAATTCAGATCCAACCAAACGATTTTGACCAAATCTGCATCCAATCAGTCTAAATTGGATCCAGATTGATGGGATAGTGCCAAAATCGTTTTGGTGTGTACCCAGCATTAGAGTATGGGTCATTGGGTCAACTCAATGGAGGGCAACATACATTATGTCGACCACTGAAGGTCGGCAGGGCTTAGGTCGTCACCTGAAATTGATTGACATGGCTAAGGTCGGCAGGGTCAGAAGGTCAACATAAGCATTAGATCGGTAATGGGAAGGTCAACAGTCAAAAAGTCAACATGAGGTTTTCACTTTTTTTATGTTGACCTTCCGACCCTGTCGACCTTAGCCATGTTGATGTATTTCAGGTGTCAATCTAAACCCTGTCGATCTTCAGTGATCAACCTAATGTATGTTGACCTTCATAGGGTCGACCTATTGACCATATCCATTTAGAAAAGGGGTTTGTGTCTATTTTACTAAATGATCATCATTTCAATCTCATTGAAGCATATTTTAATAGATGAATTGTTTGAAAGGAAATAGTTTATTAGCGTGATACGAGGTCTGGGCCATAGAGAGGTATGTCATTGCCCCATGGCCTCTGCATCTGGCTAGCAGGGTGCCTGGTACGGCAAACAGTGGTTCCAGGGGAGGCTAAGGGGGCAGGTAACCCATTGGGCACTCTCCTGCTGAGTCTATTGTTGCATATACTGCAGTACAGCCCACCCAGCCACTGTGTCTAACTGCCCACTGAGGGCAGGCTCCAGAAACCTATCGTCCCCATCCAATACTCCTGGGCACTACAGATGTCCTCCCACAAGCTGCTTATGATTTGTTCTAATACAGGCTGGTTATTTCAGATGGTACATGATATCCCAATTATTGCTTATTAGCCAGCAGTGAATGTTCCTCTGTCTGGGGGGAGGGGAAATGTGCCAAATTATTACCTTGCAAAACCCCTAGTTCCTTCTGTGACAAGGGCATGCGCCCTGCAGTGTGTAGAGGTGCATGGAGCATCTGGGCATAGCTCTCATTTGTCCTGCCATTGGCCACGTGAGGTCATGTGTTCAGTTGTGAGCCTTGCTCCGGCACTGTAGACACCCCTTACACATTAGCCGCCTCATCAATGTCTTGCTGATATCGGCCTGGAAGACAGTCACAGCAGAGGTGGGTGACAGGGGAGTGACAGCCATGCTGAAAACCTAACTCACCTGAACATGCAGGACGAACAATATCGCTCAGAAATAGTGATCTGTGCTGAGCAGTGCTGTTCCTTATACACATGCAGGCGATCTGATTAGATCTTCACTGTATTTGCAACAGATCTAACTGGGCGATGGTGACGTATGGGACGGCGCATTGCCATTGCTATGGAGCATACACATGGGGAAATATGTGCTTAATTTCTAAACAATCTAGACAGTTCACTTACAAAAGAAGGGCAAACACCCCCCCCCCCCCCCATGTGTATGGCCCCTTGACTGTCTCTTCAGGATGACATGCAGAAAAGGGTAAACAGATGCATGTGCTTGCTTCCAAAGCTTCCAAAGTATTTGACACATAAGCATTGTACATATTTCATCTCAGCCAAGGCCAATAGTGATTGTGTCACCCAGTAGATATATTTACAATTGAAAATGTAATAAGCGTTCTCCAGCCCTGTTCCCAGCGAGTGGACAGAGCAGCAGAATCTGATTAGTGGTTTCCAGTAACACCACGTCTTGCTCCTGTATTAGCTTTCCTACAGTATATGCTGTCTACAGATGCATTTTGTAAACATTAGAGAAAGACATCTTTACTGAGACAAAGCCAATGGCAAGAATAAATGAGCAGCTTTGCTGAGAGAGCATAGAATGTGGAAAGAAAACAAGCAATATTTCAACTTGGCTTTTATTGGGTACACCGCTTGCAAAAAGGTTTTGTTTTATATTTTAAATGATTTATCTGTTCAACCAACAACACTGCATCCAGATGCAAATAGTTAAATACAGATGGTTAAAGCAAAGAAAATAAAACAATCTTATTTAGATATGGATACACAGCCCAACTATTATGACAATCAATATTAATTATACTTGTCTGTTATTTGTCAGATAGAAATGATTTTCCCTTACTTTAATTAAGCATGTGGTACAACCAGTAGCACACAAGAGATTTGCCTGCAGACCTAAGCAGAACAGATTTCCACATTGACTGTCAAAAAGTGATACAATGAAGAGTGATAAACACCCAGCCAATCAGCTCCTCATTGTCATGTTACAGTTTGGGTTTGAAAAATGAAGGCAGGAGCTGATTGGCTGATTGTTTATCACTCTGGTGTATCTGGAAAGCGTCACCATGTCATTTTTCCATATGTATAACATACTAATGCCCATGCTATGAGCACTAACATAGCTGTGTGTAGATATCCTGCAATAATGGCTCTCTACTAACCAGATCCAACCATGCCTATAGTAAGCTATGATTTCTAGTTATTTAATAAACCCTTATATACTGTACTAAGGGATGCAGTTAATTTGCCGGCGGTCGGGATCCCGGCGGTCGGAATCCCGACACTGGAATCCCGACCGCCGAAATCCCGAAACTTTCTCCCTCCGTGGGTGTCCACGACACCCATAGAGGGAGAATAAAATAGCGTGCCGAGCGTAGCGAGGCACCGGGCCCGCTGCGTGGCGAGCGCAGCGAGCCCGCAAGGGGGGGCGATCCATGTCCCCCCCTTGTCGGGATTTCGGCGGTTGGGATTCCAGTGTCGGGATTCCGACCGCCGGGATCCCGACCGCCGGCAAATCGTATCGGATCCCTGTACTAATATATACTAATATTTCAGGAGACCGCATTGCTTTTTTGTTGATTATCAGGAATGCAGGAGACTCCCTGAAATAACAGCAATCTCCCTCTCTCCCTCATTAGTCTAGCAATCTCAATCATTTCACCTATCCCACATTACACTGTTACATTTTGTGGGGAAAAAAGGGATGAGAGATACATTTACACTGAAATATCAGCACCATTTCCCAGCACTTTAGCAAGTACAGTAGCTCTTACTAACTGCTTTGGGGCTCATCTACATTTGGATATAAGTAATTTTAAAGGATTCCTCTCAGCTGTAGCTGTACACACTCACGCTTCTAGGTGCCACGTTCACAATCTCTTTTCACAATCACTCCATATATGGAACTAGATACGCCCTTTGGGTGGAGCATGACACGCCCCCTCAATGGGGCGCTGTGCAAAATTCTACTACCAACTATAATCTCCCTGAAACTAGTTTTCAAAAATAGGCAAGTATGTGGGAATGCCACTATTACCCATTGGTTGGTTAGCAACTATGGTATGGTTGTACACTCTGCAATTCATAAATTAATACTTGTTAAACTTCATGCTTATTATTTGGCAAAATATTTAACTCTAAGTAGATTTGTGGACAAAATAAGTAAATAATGGCTTATGTAAATAAATCATAAGTGAGCTTTCTTAATATTGGGGGATTTCACCAAATAAATCTTTCTGACTGTGGGCCAGATGTACTAAGCTTAGATAAATGCTGGTTGTTTATCACTCTCCATTTTATCAATCACCTCCTAACTGCCATGTCACAGTAGCTGATTGGTTGGTGGTTTATCACTCTCCATTTTATCACTTTTCAAGGCTTGGTACATCTCTTCTACTATGAAGAAAAGGTCATATCAACAATGAGGCAGATGGGACTACAGTATGCTATAGATAAATATAAAGCCTATTATCACAACAGCATGATGACCAAAACTATCCATTTTAAGTGATAACCCCTTTTTCAAAGAGTTTCGCCAGCATCCCTCATGGTCGCCGAACTCGGGCGGGATTACATCTCGCCCAACGTGTTGAAACTGAATTTCTATTTTTCATACAAAATTAAGCAATTTGTCTATTTATAGGTATTTTAGGAGGGGATGTTGTTGGCATCCCAGCAGACGGGATGCCGACGGACATTCAGAATCCTGACAGAACCCCAAAGCCACAAAGTCATTCCCAACCTGAAGTATTAAAAGAGGGATGTTCTATCCTTCCCAATACAATAGATGTGTATGACATAGATCATAAATATTTATAGTCTCTTGAGGATTTCCCAGCATACAGTAAATTGCAGATGTGTGATTATTGTACTAGGACCTTGTGAGGATCCAGATGTAATTATTTATTTCAGCAAAGTTGAGCTGTGTGTAGAAAAGTCATTGTGCTAGCTTGTGACCTTATGCCAGAACATGCTGTCAGTAGCGATGTAAGGAGAACAAAGCCAAAGAGCTCTGCATCCTCACAGGACACTTGTGATCTGTACTGAGACACTCTGCTTCTGCTTACTACTCAACTATTATTGATCCTTTGTTTACTGAACTTAGCCCCATTTCTGGCTCCTCTCCTGGTTATAATACAGCTGACTGATTTGTGTTCCAAACCCTGGAATAATATCTAATAAAGGACCTGACTCAATGGCGATCGCAAAAGCAAATTCTTTCTCAAATGGACAAAACCAGGGGCCTGATTCAGACCTGCTCGCCAGGCTGCATATATTCGCTGCCTAGCAAGCAGGTAACTGCAGCACCGCCAAACGCACGCCCCCCAATGACCAACTCCTCGCAACACAATGTCATGTGACATCATCCTCCTTCCCCAAGCAGGCAAGGGGCACATTCAGGAACCTATCCTATTGTTTCTTACTATGTTGTTATGACTTTTACCCTTAGTTGTTATCTCTGTCTTTGCTGCCCAAATGGTGAACTGGAACACATAACCTATTCCTATAATATTTTCTAAACTGGATTCCTCTTATTGAAGATACAATTATTTCTGGTTATATTATGCACATATGTATATTGTATATGTATAGTGTATATTGTTATGTTATATTATAGGTGTGTTTGGCACCACGATCTTCTTAAACCACTTTGACAGCAGCCTCATATAATTGTACTGTTACCTAAATGGTTCGGCTATATGGTGGCCTACCACAGCCAATTTCCAACTTGTTGACACTCGGAGAGCAAGATACAAGATGAAAGCAGTCCAGTTGTTAACATTGTGAAGGGTTGATATATCAAGCAAAGTAAATAGCGGAGAAGTTGCCTATAGCAACCAATTTGAAGCAGCATTTACCAAGTACATTCTATAAAATGATACAGTAGAAGCTGGTCACTTCTCCACTGCGCAGGCTTCTTCATATACAGTACCGTATATCTTTATAGTGCACTGGCTACAGTCTGCTCCAGCCAGGCTCATTTCATTTCCTGTTCTTGTGTAACCAGTTTTGAACAATTAATGTTAGAACACTAGTTATAGGCACCAGCAGTATATGTGTAACAGACACATAGTAAATTGGTGCAGGTTGCATTAAATCAACTTAAATTTTTCTTAAGGTCTAGGTATCCAACTGAAGTAAGAAATCTATTATACACTGTTTAAAGAACAGATACCAATGTGTTGCCCTGGGTGAAAACATATTGGGAAATCCATATGTCAATCAGTATAAATGTTACCAATTGCTATATCTGAAGGGTTGTAGATTGCCAGAAGTGGCAAATGACTAAGATCTTAGGATCTAGATTGCTTCTGAGGACTTGCCGGATATTGGAAATCTCACAACCAGAGATGTCTTTTCTGATGCTGAATTTTCTGCCAGCTCAGGCTGACTGGCTTCAGGCATGTCATGTGTAAAAAGGGATTGCTGCTGTTTGAAGGTTTATTGGTTAGTAACAACATTTCCTCCTTTGTAGGCACATCCAGTGGTTGATGTACACGTTCCTTTTCATTGTTTGGACTTGTGGGAATGAGGAACAGCTCGTCTTTGGCTCAAAAGAGAATTCAAAGAAAATGAAAGATTTCAAGTTATAAACATGCAAGGTAATTTAGAACTATACAAATATGTGCATGTTTTGGGATATAATGATTGTTTCTGATCAAAACAGATCTATGTTAATATACAAATGTTAAAATTAAACAAAAAAATGACCAAAACCTAAATCAATAAGTTGCGCAATAGAATGTAATAGGAAGAATGCCCTCCCCAGTGGTAATACATAAGAATATTAAACAATACTGATGAGTTCCATAATCATATAAAACCAGTCACAAGTCATGCTGATTAGTGCCCCAGAAACATTGGGACCCCTGCCCCTAGTTGAAGAGGGTATGGGTCATGGGGTCCACAGCACTAAGGTCAACATGCATTGGATTGACCACTGAAGGTCAACATGAGCCAAGGTCGACATGTGGGAAGGTCGACATGGGCTTAGGTCGACATGTCATTAGGCTGACACACACATTAGGTCAACATGGGCTAGGTCGACAGTCCAAAGGTTGACATGGGGTTTTTACACTTTTTTTTACACAAATGTCAACACAGTTGAACATGGACACCTTATCGGTGCACCAGGTCTCCTTGCATGGCTTGCTGCGCTCGCCATGCTTCGGGCACGGTGCCTCGCTATGCTCGGCACACTATGTTATTCTCCCACCATGCCTTAGTGGATAGTAGGGCATGAAATACCGCCCATCAGCACATATCAGCTAAAAAAAAGTGAAAAGCTCCATGTCGACCTTTTGACTGTCGACTGAGCCCATGTCAACTTAATGCTTGTGTCAACCTAATGGCATGTCGACCTAAGCCCACACCGACCTTCCCATGTTTTGACCTTGGGTAATTTCGACCTTCAGTGGTCGACCTAATGCATGTCGACCTTAGTGCTATCGAACTTGTGTCAGTATTGTAGTCCAGCAACACATTTGTAATGCACTGGACTTTTTTCTCTCATAGTCCAGGTGACCAGTCTCAGTAATGTTTGAGATTATTCTAGATGACTGTCACTCATCACAATGCAACAATCAATTCAGAGTTTTGCTTTTTTTATTTACAGGAATTTAAATATAACAAATATTGGGTATATTTCTTTTCCCCTTTTCAGGTTTATGTTTTTATTCTATTTCTTCATGCTTTGCCTGTACGTAACGTCATTAGCACTGTGCCACTAAATAGAACCTTCTACTGAAGCAGATTCTTGCCAGTCTCAGTCTACGTCATGATCTCTTCTTACTAAACCTAATTCTTTTTTAGGTAGATTATTTGCGGAGAGATTTTCTTTAATGGACTGAAGGAGGGAAGGGGAAAATATTGAGCACAACAGGCTTTTTGTTCTGTGAATAGGAAATGCTGGCCGGTCTAGGGAGGAGCAGTATTATTTAGCACAAAATAAATTCTCAGCAATTTATAGACTCCCAGATATATTACATGGGGGTTAAAATGTTCATGTGCAGCCATTGGTTCCCTCTTCATGGATTTTTAAAAAAAGAAGCCCTCCAAATTACCACATTTTCTCGGGACAGTGCTATTTGCTGGGACTGTCCTGCTATCCCACCCACGGGCAGTGATGTCCTGTGGTGGTGGGTTGCAGTTGTGAGACACCCTATAACTCGCTGCCCTGTAACTTGCTGCTGTGCATAAATGCACTCAGCATTCTTTCACAGGACACAGAGGGACTGGGTGCATGGCCAGCAGCTCACCAAATGCTGGCCATGCCCCCATAGTGATGGCAAATGGGGGCGTGGCTCACTGCATTGTCACAAAACTTACTAGTGATAGCAAGAAAGAGGAAGTAAACAAGGATTTATGAAATTACAAATGGAAACTTAGTGTTAAATTCAGAGCCTGGTGGCATCTGGAAAAGCATAGGGGAATCTGGGCAAGTTAGACATCTAAGCTTGAGATCATTCACTGCAAGCACTGGGAAGTGCTGTAGTAGAAATAAGCAGTTGGAAAACAGCAATGATAAGTAAATTATGAGAGGTTGTAAAATAGGTTGGGAATTAGATTGCTGGAGAAAAACAAAGGGGATAGATATGTTTACTGGAGGCACACAAGTAGGATTTGATGGCTGGAGACACACAAGGAGGAGTAATTTGATTTCTGGAGAAAAACAAAGGGGGAGACTTGATGGCTGGAGGCACAAGGTGGGTAAAGTCTTGGTGAGTAGAGACACATAAGGAGGATAAACTTGATGGTATGATATACAAAGAAAGGGAGACCTGAAGGAGGGAGAGATTTGATGGCTGGAGACACAAGGGGAGAGATTTGTTGGTTAGAGACACAGAATTGGGAGAGATTTGATTGCTGAAGGAACACAAGGATGAGAGACTTGGGTGAGATTTGATGGCTGGAGAAAAACAAGGGGGAGATATTTAATGGATGGAGACACAAAGGGAACAATTGATGGTTAGAGACACACAAGTGAGAGAGATTTGATTACTGGAGACACACAAGGGAGAGTGAATTGAAGCCTGGAGACACGAGGGGGAGAGACTTGATGAATAGAGACACACAAAGTGAGAGGCTTGATAGCTTGTGAAACACAAGGGGAAGATATTTGATGGCTGAAGAAGGGGGAGAGATGGTCATGACCTCTTAGAGGCCTTGATGATGTCTGTCTAATCAATAATCATAACTCATATATTTGTCCACTATGTGTGCAGAATGGGAATCATGAACTAAATTTAAAATGAAAGCCTTTACTCTAATTACTGTTCAAAAAACTTTCTATAAATAATGAAAACAAATTCATTTGCATTAAAGCTATTGACAGTCATCTATGAACAATGTGCTATGCTAATTATCAGTGGTAGCTCCTGAGGTGGGGCTACAGGTGTGACTTCCCTTCTTGAATATTAAACTGCAAACCTACCTCTGGAGCCACCACTGCTAATGATGTTGCTTCCCATTTTGTAATATCATGCACTTATTTCCTACATGTGCATGTTGAATATTAAATAGGAAAGCATAAAAATGACAAAGCTAGATTTTAGGTTACGGGATGAGGATGTGAAGATTTTGGAGGGGCATGTACCTGCACAACCTTTTCTGCAAAATTATTTGAGTTATATAAACCCTCTAAGGAGGTCTAGTACTTGTCCTAATCATGGCTAGCTTTACAATGCAGGTTCGGGTGGATTTATAACATGTCCCCCTTCAGCTGTCATTGAAGAGTGGCAGTTCATTATAGGCAATGTCCTTAAAGATGGCTGTCTCCCATAGATGGCTCCAGAACTGATCACTGCCTATTCAGGAAGGTATGTATTTCCAATCTCCCTTGTTTCTCAGCTGCCAGGCCGGTCATATTTATAAAGCAGCAGTGAATACCAAAGTCAGCTGGAAATAAGGACAGAGTCCACTCTTTTAAACTATGAACCATATTTTGTTGCTTGAGTTATTATCTGGTAACCACTCATTCAAGATAAAACCCTATGCTGCGGTGCCCTCCCTGAACCAGGTCTGGTCCAATATAGATCATGGGAAGAAAGGCGGCACTCCAACAGATCTTTCAACAATTTAAAATATTTCCTTTAATGGTCCAGCTGCGTTTTCAAGGACATACAAAAAGTAAGTGGATGCACAAAACTTATAAAACAACAAAACCCCACCCCCAACATTAATCAGGCCAAGCCTGGACTGACCGGGTCTTGCCAGATGAGCATGTCATTTCTCCTCAATTACTCGAGTGCTTACTCATTGCTGAAATGGCGCACTCGTCTGGCAAGACCCGTTGAGTGCAGACCTGGCCTGATTAATGTTGGGGGTGGGGTTTGTTGTGATAAGTTTTGTGCATGCACTTACTTTTTTGTATGTCCTTGAAAACTGGGTTACGGCCCCGAAATACTGCCAGGTATTGATGAAAAGTCTGTTGGAGTGCCGCCCTTCTTCCCATGATCAGTGGCAAACGCAGGATTTTCAGAAGGGGGTTTCCAGAGGGGCGGACCAAAGCACGGAGATGGACACTTAGGTGACCCAGTATATGTCGGGTCAGTTAAAGTATTATAGATAGACCAAATGTATATAAATAAATAATAATAATAATAATAATAATAATAATAATAATAATAATAAATATATATATATATATATATATATATATATATATATATATATATATATATATATATATATATACATATACAGGGGCATCAACAGCAGTGTAGACCCCTGGGCATTTCAATGTATTGGGGCACCTACCGATCCTCCAGCGGTAGGGGTGGAGGAAGCTTTGATGTCCCGCGGGTGGTAGGGGGTATTATATCAACCGCTCAGCATGTAGGGCCTGGATCAGTAATTTCCACTAATTACCCCTTTACTGCACAGATGATGGGAGATGGGGTGGGAGAAGGGGGCATTGGGCTGAATGAAGGGGCCCTGATACATAACTTTCAGGGTGGTAAAGGATGTTTAATATGCAGAGGAGGGGGTATATAGTGGAGTGGGCTTATTATTCATAATTTTCTGGTGGGAGGACAGCTTGCTTGACTGCAGATATCTCCAGTTCCTAGAAATAGATTTCTTAGATTTTAATGGAATTAAAAACTAGAGAATCCCACCTACCAAACTATTGGGTACTAGGGGATAAGAGTTCAGGAGGCAGAGAAATCTGCCAACGAGAATATAAAACTACATACCAGGTGTGTGGAGCTGGAGCAGTAACCAGCTGCTGTAAGGCTGATATCTCTGGTTCTGGGAACAGTAGAGACAAGCTACTAGTGTCCATCATGGTTGAGAGTCCAAGCTTTTGAAATATATCCTCAGAAAATCTCTGTCAGACAGAACCTGAAATATCTGACTGGGAAGCACAATTAACAGGCTTGGATGGGGACCACTGATTTGAAGTCAGATATCTCTGGTTCCCATGGGCCGATTTTTAAAATTCTTGTACCCCTGGAAAGAGGGGACCCTCAGCTTTCAGCCTAGTGCCCTTAGACTCCTGGGGGGGTTTCTGGGTACTCAGAAACCCCCCCTGCGTGCGCTACTGATGATCTCTCTCAATATATATATATATATATATAGTTTTCCAAATAAGGAGGCACTCAGAGACTGTATAATCAAGCAAAATGTCTGTATTGAGGGTTAAGTACTTTCGAGAGCGAACTCCCGTCGCTCTCGAAAGTACTTAACCCTCAATACAGACATTTTGCTCGATTATACAGTCTCCGAGAGCCTCCTTATTTGGAAAACTACATTATGTTATGGATTGGGCACCGGAGCAGCTGAGAATTCAGAGTGCCGGCATACAACAAAGATATATATATATATATATAATTTTTTTTTTTTTATGGTTAATTTAGATATAACAGGGTGGGACAAACTGCAAGGCCACCAATTTTGGGGTAGAAAAAGTGGTTGTTACTGCTGCCTGGGATGTGTGACCTGTAGGTCCATGTTTGTACTACAGGCTGCAACCAAAATCATTAAATTGGGATATGGGTTGGAAAAGAGAGCCACACAGGAAAATTATAGGCTGCCCAGGAGACCGCACTAGGGTCTTTTGGCAAATATAGATCAATGGGATCATGGGGTGCATCTGTGTCAAAAACTCTGAAGTTGGTTTATCAATCCAATCATTAACTAATCCCAAATTGATTGCTGCATCGATTTCTTTTTTGTAGACATACATGGGATCATAAGTAAATAACTTATAGCACTCTGTACTCTGTATAAAAGAAATTTATAAAGTTTCAAAGTCAAAAGAGTTCTGTCTAAAGGGGATGCGGTCATTTGGTCTACTGCATTATGGTCGACAGTCATTAGGTCGAATCCATTAGGTCGACATGCTAAAAGGTCGACATGACTCTAGGTCGACATGGGAAAAGGTCGTCATGATTCTAGTTCGAAAGGTCATTAGTTCGACAGGTCATTAGTTCGACAAGGTCATTAGTTCGACATTGTCTATGTCGACATTCACAAGGTCGACATGGAGTTTTTCACTGTTTTTTGAGCCAACATGTGCCGACAGGCGGTATTTCATGCCCTACCATCCACTAGGGCGTGGTGGGAGAATAAAATAGTGTGCCGAGCGTAGCGAGGCACCGTGCCCGACGCATAGCGAGCGCAGCGAGCGATGCGAGGGGATGCAGTGCACTTTAAACTGTGTCCATGTCGACTGTGTTGACATTCAGGTAAAAAAACAGTGAAAAACCCCATGTCG
The DNA here is from genome assembly GCF_055691185.1 of Crinia signifera. Taxonomy (NCBI): domain Eukaryota; kingdom Metazoa; phylum Chordata; class Amphibia; order Anura; family Myobatrachidae; genus Crinia; species Crinia signifera. The sequence continues at coordinate 350,163,715 of NC_139217.1, forward strand.
ACCTTGTGAATGTCGACATAAACAATGTCGAACTAATGACCTGTCGAACTAATGACCTTTCGACCTAGAATCATGTCGACCTTTTCCCATGTCGACCTAGAATCATGTCGACCTTTTAGCATGTCGACCTAATGGATTCGACCTAATGACTTTCGACCATAATGCAATAGACCAAATGATCCCAACCCGTCTAAAGATTCTCACAAATGATAACCCCTTCAAGAGAACAACCATTTCCACTGGCGAAGGAGTGTAACCAGAGAGGTTAAAATGATTACAGTACTTCTTCACTTTTGGGTTTGCTTTTAAGTTTAAACTTTTGATGCTGATGGCACTGACCCCTAATAAAGAATTTGAACGTGGTTGATCAGAGTCGCTAGCCAATGTAGGTAGTACGGATGGTGTAATGGTTAGTATTACTGCCTCACAGCACTGAGGTAATGGGTTCGATTCCCGCCATGGCTCTAACTGTGCGGAGTTTGTATATTCCCCCCGTACTTGTGTGGGTTTCCTCCAGGTACTCTGGTTTCATCCCACAATCCAAAAATATACTGGTAGGTTAATTGGCTCCCAACAAAATTAACCGTAGAATGTCTGTGTGTGCATGTACATGTGGTAGGGAATATAAATTGTTAGCTCCACAGGGGCAGGGACTGATGTGAGTGTTCAAATATTCTCTGTAAAGCGCTGCGGAGTATGTATGCGCTATATCAGAAACTGTTAATAAATAAATAAATGTATGTCTATCTAACTCATAGAAGTCTCTATTGGCACGTACCCGTCTAGTCTTGTTGGTGACCCACCAGGGAGGGTCTGTTATCACCACCCAGAAGCCATTTTTAAAGGCCAGTAACTCTCAATGAAAAAGAGCAAGGTTACTCTCAATCCTGGACACCCAATCAGTTGTAGTGTCAGACTAGAGAGCATCCAAACTCGCACCCTCACAAGCAGTAATCTCTTCATCCAATAGGGCCAAATTGCTATTGACCTGCTCCAAAACCAGGATCATAAGTTGGAATGAACAGTTGTTGAGAATCTGACTCCACTGTTTGCAAAAATTGGGATCAGATCTCCCAATAGTGGGTTGGTTCCGAATGCGAAAGCCGGCACCAGGCTCTCCTTGAAATATTGTGACAGGGTCAGACCATGGACATTTCTACAAGGTGTCTTTTTAATTTGATTAAATCAGAAAATACCTCTGCAGGGCTATCGACATCATAAGCTAATGTAGCGTGTCCTACAATATGCAAATCATGTTGCCCGTGATTAAGGTGCGATAGGAAGCACGGAAACAGCCTGTCAGCGCTATGTCTGTCTCATGGAGGGGATGATTTGTGTCATGTTCACTATGCCACTACTAATGCTAAGTATCAGCCCTTCTCTTTTTGCATTATTTGCACTTTTTTTATTTAAATGCACTTTATTTATGCCTTTAAATAAGCATTTATTTCAAAAAAAGGATGTTGCTGGCTTTCTTAATACTTAGTAGTACAAGTAGTAGTACCAAACAATCAGCTCCTCACTGTAATCCTTCAAATACAGCCTGTAAACTGACAGTAGGAGTTGATTTGTTGGTCTCTGTGTCCAAGTTTTGATATGAATGCCTCATTGTCTGTAAAATGACAGAAATTTATATATTTTACTTTATCTCTCTCCATTCTTTTCTCCTTAGTATGTGACACTAACCACAGATGTATGTGCCCTGATCAAGTAGAAGCATTTTACCAAGTATTTGACATTATGGGTCAATTTTCTAAAAATGAAAAGAGGTGATGTTGCCCATAACAACCAATCAGATTGTGTCTATCATTTCTCTACTGCATCCTAGAAAATATTAGGCAGAATCTATGGGCAACATCACTTTAAAGGTGCGTACACACAGGGGCGATTTTGTGCAAAATCGCAGGAAATATGGTCACTGAGCGACCATATTGCCTGCAATGGGAGTGTGCACCGGCGATATATCGCCCGGTGCGCGCTCCCGTTTTTGCCCCTGAGGTGATTGCTGGTCGCAGGAACATACTCCTGCGACCAGCTGATTACCACTGCCAGGCTCCCCCCGGCAGTTACTTTTTCATCAGCGACCATCTCTGGTTGCTGATGTAAAGTAGAAACTGAGCAATATATTGCTCAGCCATATATTGCTCAGCAATATATGGCTGAGCAATATATCTCCCCCGTGTGTACACAGCATTAGAAGATCTAATTTTCCCCTGCTTACCTACTGTTTATGGTTCATGACCAATGTTGTTGTAGCTTTTGGCTGGCTGACGAATCTTTTGCATACAGTACTTTATTGTGCTCTATATTTTTAGTATTCATTATTTAATATCTTAAAATAACAATGAAATTTTTAGTAACATTTTCCGCACAACTTTTTATTCTTGTATCTTGTTTTCTAGTAATCGGTTTAGTATTTGCTGTCATATTTTGGTGTATGAAACCAAGCAAATGAAGAGGAAAGTCTGTCAGAGATTCTGTTGCCAGCAGCACACATTTCTGCCGTCGGATTTAGCAAGTTCACATACTACACAATTGTTGCCACTATCTACTGCATTATCAAGTCCCATCTGTGCCGCATTCATATTACTGATATATTGTGTTATCAATAAATGATTGCATAGTCAAGGACAATTGATATAAAGAACTCTTCCATCCAATTATACACAAATAAAACTTGCCAATTGTTATGTTCCCACTATGTCTATCGCAGAGATCTATGAGTTTCACACAGAGAAATCTCCAATCATTGCTTTTTTGAAGACTGGCCAGCATTTTCCCTTCCTCTGCTTTTAAATAATCATAGGCAAACAAACAGGGAAACATGAGATGAGGAACATTTACATCCTCCACTCCTTTAGGGAAGCAGGCCAAGGTTATATTACTGAGTGGAGTGAGCTAAAGTACCAACAAAATATTTAATTCTATCTGTTTCTGGGCATCCAGTATACCAATGCCGGCTTCCCCACTGCCGCCAGAACACCAGCGCCCAGGGGCTTAACTAGAAGTTTGTGGGCCCCATAGCAACATCTTGATAGGGCCCCCCACCCACCCACCCCTGCAACTATAATGCCCTTAAAGTGCGGGGGAAGGAGAGTGGGACAGAGGCTATTGGGGAGAGAAAGAGTGTGTCAGGGAGAGGAAGGGATAGCTGGCAGGAGAGCCACTACAAGGGGGCAGGCTGTCAATTGGGGGGTTGACAGGCACATGCCTCATAGAAAAAGGGGGGCAGGCTGTCACTTGGCAGGATCAGCTTACAGATCAGTTTACAGGATTGAGAGGGGGGCTGACAGTCACTTGGTGGGTGTTGGCAGCCAGATATAGGAAATTGCAGGGGGGGGCGCAGGCAGTTAGTTACAGAAGATTGCAAGGAAGGGGCAGGTAGGAAACCCATGACCTCAAACCCCCAGCCAGTTACCTGCTTCTAGCTAGAGATTAGAGGCTCTCTCACCCCCTTCAGACGTCCCAGCTCCTCGTGTGAAGGAGAAACCTGCTGCACGCTGTTCATCTCAATGACTGTCGGCTGAATACAGAGAAAGCAGCAGCGCCCTCTAGTGTGTTGTTTTGCACACTGCACCCAGCCTCCTGTCCGGAAATGAAGCTGACAGCTGAGCTCCAGTCCCAGCACTGCACGGCTAAGAATACTACGGTATTTTAAATTAAAATAAGGAAGAAAAAAACTGAAAAGGGTGCATGGGATAGCCTGCTGGGTCCTCGGGCCCCCGAACGGCCGGGCCCCATAGCAGTTGCATCCCCTGCACCCTCTGTAGTTACGCCACTGCCAGCGCCGATACTTTGCATCTGTATGCCGACACCCTATTACCTATTGCCGACATCCCGAACGTATGTAAGCTGGGACTGGTTAGGGTCAGGCAAAAGGTACCCATACACGGTGAAATTTTTCCCGTGCGTTTTTAACTTTTTCGCATTTGCATGTTATACGATGCGATCAGAAGACAGTGCAAAAAGTATGTGCAGCACATACACATACACTTTTTGTACTGTGCGATGAGATGCCTGTGGGAGTGCGCATCACATTGCATGGTGGAATCGCACCGTGTATGGGCACCTAAAATGAATACCTTAATGCCCATATACGGTGCGATGCGCGCTCCCGCAGGCATCTCATCGCACAGTACAAAAAGTATGTACTGCACATACTTTTTGTATTGCCCTTGGATCACAAATTGCATGCAAAAGGCATATGTTGCGATGCAATCCAGCCCATAACGGGTGCGATCATCGCACTGTGTATGGGCACATTTACTCATATAGTACCTCCCAACTTTTCATTACAGGCAAGATGGACAAATCCAAAATTAGAGGTGTGACCTTGCTGCTGTGGAGGCATGGCCAGCGCTCTATGAGCTGCTGGCTTGCCCCCTGTCTCTTTTTTCCAGTGAATAGTTGCTAAGTGCAGGACAGAGGGTCTCTAAACTACCACTGCACCCACCGTTGTAGACAGGGGGCGTAACTAGACCATTGTGGGCCCCATAGCAAAATTTTAAAAGCCCCCCCCCCCAGTAGTCCGCCGCAGTGGTGGTGGTGGTGGGGAGGGGGTTTGGGGTCAACATAGGGGAAGGAGTTTGATAGAGTAAAAGGCAGGATACTGGAGAGGTAGAGGCATGGCCAGTGCTAAGGATATCAGCCACTCCCCTGCACCAAAAATTTGCACCCTTCCTCCCATGACCTGTAAAGAGACAGCATGCCCCTTAGGCGCATGGCACAAATAGGACAATGGGCATAGGACAATAGGAACAGGACATTAGGCATAAGCACTGGACACTAGGGACAGGACAATTGGCATAGGACAATATGAACATGACATTAGGCATAAGCACTAGACACAAGGGACAGGACAGACCATCATTTTCCTCTTCAAGCACCTAGCGGGAATTCATTTGCATATGACATTATCCAGGCCGCTGAGTGAAGGGGGCAGACACCAGCCTCTTTATCCAGCAAGTACAGATGCGGTGACAGGACTTTGGAGAGCCGCACTTCAGGCTGTTGATGCCCGGAGGGAGCCGCTGCCTGTTATACAGCATGACAGGCGAGGGAAGCGGCATCAGCCACACTGCTGCATACCTTCAGGGAGGTGCGTGCTGGTGGCGGGGGAGAGGAGCGGATGCACAGCGCTGATGACGGCATCCGGAGTTCAGGAGAGGAGGCGTCCGCATCAGTTAGTAGTAGTACAGTGAAGTCCCCCCACTGGGTCCCCGCTCACATGCTCCATGCAGGAAGCAGAGGAGGGAGGGAGGGAAGGCACACTTTTATATAATACAAAAACTTCAAGAGGGTGCAGGGGATTGTCTGCTGGCTCAGGCCCCCACAAGCCGCCGGGCCCCTTAGCAGCCTCATCCCCTGCACCTTCTATAGTTACACCACTGGTTGTAGAGTGCTGCCCGCAGGTAGGAGAGAGGGACAGTCACAAAAAATTATGACTGTCCCATGAAAACTGGAACAGTTGGGAGCTATGGCTTACTCTCTATGTCCACTCACACCATACAGGAAATAGTCATACTGTCATTAATAAATAATGTAGATTATGGAATACCATGGTAACTAGGTGTATGCTGTAACTTACATTGTTTTTGCTGTATTTGTTTTGATCTTCACACTGATCTTCAAACTGGCTCAAAATACAGCATTGTCTGGCTTTAATCAGTCATTGTTGTGTGCTATTCACGAAGGACTGCATAACAATCTGTTCTTTATTGTATTTTCATTTCAGTTTGTCATTACATTCAAGAATGTTCAGCATATTTGTAAATTTGAAAAGGAATTTAAACCAGTTATCCTAAATGTATCCTTATAGTTTTTCCAATAAACACTGTAGTACCACTGTACTCTTTGCCTCAGGATAAACACTATAGAACAATTATTATTTTCTGTGGTTGTAAAATGGTGTAAAAGATTAATATGTCAACATAAAAGAGGAGGTTTTAAAAAGATGCTGCATCTTCTGATCACTTTACATGATTGAAGTGGCTAAAAAAATTCACTGCTCTTTTCCATCTCAGGCATAAACTCAAGGTTTTAGGGTTTACAGATGGCTGGGTCCACAGTCAATAGGTTGAAACCAAAACCTCAACATCCACAAGGTTGACATGAAAAAAGGTCAACATGCACAAGATCCACATTCACTAAAGGTTGACATGAGTTTCCACAATTTTTTTACATTTTTGGACTTTTCCATGATTTACCATTCACGTGGTCAGTGACTGGGAATGGTAAAGTGTGCCAAGCTCAGAGGTAGCAGAGCCAGGCACCTGCCCTGAAGAATGGTAAGCAAAGGAGATGCAAGGATTCCCGGTACACTACTTGGGTTTTCTGCATGCCCAGGTGTCAACATTGACACCAAAAAGTGAACTCCTGTAGACATTTTTATATGTCAACTTTCTGCTTGTGTCGAACTTTTGTCACTGTCGACCTTGCAGATATTGACATTCTGGCTATGTCAAAACAATTAAACAAAGAGAGCGCCTTGGATAAAAAATATAGGAATATTTTTATTGCATCAAAAGAAGTTAATAAGTAACAAGCATCTAAAATAAGAGACCGTCTCTAATCTCAACAAATAAAAAAGATTTACAATTATGTTCAATCCTTGTGACCCTATTATGCATACACCTTAAATGTAATCAGTCAGTCAGAAATCCTCAAGTCAATAAAGGCTGACATCCTCTTTCACAAGCTGGGACAGCATATACATTTTTAGGTTATGTAGATGAATACTAGGTATTTTGTAAATACTTGTGAAATAGTAACCACTCAGCAGATCCAGATAATAAAGGCCCTTATTCTGGTTGGTGCGGTAATGTCCGCGTGCGTTCGTGCCGCCGATGTTTTGTGTCTGCGCATGTGCAGAGGTGTCTCTGCGCATGTGCGAACTGGACGCACGGCCAAATTCCGCATGAAATGTGTACACTACGAACAGGGGGTGGAGAGGGGCGTGAAGGGCTGTATGGGCTCATTACCATATGTTTACACCCCGCGTTTCATGGGCGTTCCCATGCAAACGCTGGGCGTACGTATGGTAATGCGGCCGTGACGCACGTGTAGGGGGCGGACATATGACATTGCCGGATGTCAGCTGCCCGCCCAGATCCCTGCTTTTGCACGGAGAAATGCCCGTGTGGTCTGAGGTTGCGGGATCTGGCGGACCACTCGGTCCTGCATTCGATGTTCTGCGACCATCGAATGATGGGGGAGGTTCCAAGAGATGGAGGAGGTGTATCCGTAAGAAATTCACTCGTGCTCAGTGCGGTCAGCTGATTACCGCATTCGGACGGAGTGAGCATTCCGTACGAAAGGCGGGGTTTAGGACGCACGGTCCTGGCCGCATATTCAGCTCCGGCCGCACCGACCAGAATAAGGCCCAAAGTAACACGATAGTTTTGTATTCAGATGTATTCTAACACTCGTGGTCCAACCGAGGCTCTCTGCCTGCTACTTTGGTATACTGAGTCCGGTGTGCTAGGTTTGCGCACACACGGTACTGCCCAATTTGCGGGCCCAGCCTGACGGTGTGTTATGAAGGGGTAAGGGTGGAAATCTAAAGGACCCCCGGATGACTGTGCAGGAATAATACGCAAACAACTTGCTAAGATCTTTTCTTCTTATGCAGAGACTGTGGGTGATTTATTATATACCCTGAGTGCTTGAATACATCTGGATACAAAACTATCGTGTTACTTTATTATCTGGATCTGCTGAGTGGTTACTATTTCACAAGTATTTACAAAATACCTAGTATCCATCTACATTACCTAAAAATGTATATGCTGTCCCAACTTGTGAAAGAGGATTTCAGCCTTTATTGACTTGATGATTTCTGACTGATTGATTACATTTAAGGTGTATGCATAATAGGGTCACAAGGATTGAACAAAATGTTAAATCTTTTTTCTTTGTTGAGATTAGAGACGGTCTCTTATTTTAGATGCTTGTTACTTATTAACTTCTTCTGATGCAATAAAAATATTCCTATATTTTTTATCCAAGGTGCTCTCTTTGTTGAATTGTTTTGCTTTCCCAGTAGTTCTCCAGTAAACTAATTGGGAGCTGCTAGGTGAATACAAATTGGCTTTATTAAATAAGATACTCAATACATGCAATCTACTTATTGTCGCTATAAGGTTACTTTCTATTGCGTTCCCATATGGTAATGGTGCAGCCCGGTGCACCCCGCCCACCCCCCCCCCCACGCCGCCACGGCAACCGAAAGGTCGCCGTGGGTGCACGCACCATACGCCTGCACATGCGCAGATACCCGACTGCGCATGCGCAGATGCGCAACATGCGTATGCACGCAGGACCGATGTGATCTGAATAAGGCCCTATGAGTCTTGCATTTTGGTGAATCTATATATTTCAATCTGCAAGTACCTGCAGCAAATAATGAAGCAAAGGCCCATGTGTATGTACTGTATGAGTTGCTAGGATTGCTAGGATATGGGGATTTCATTAGTAATAATATTCATCATGTGCCATAAATAGTTAAAAAGACAGAAACTGATGCAAAACTATATTTATATGCTGCCACCATGACATATATATATATATATATATATATATATATATATATATATATATATATATATATATATATATCCTATTATTGTGCAACTAATGGAAGCAATTTGAATAATAAAACAATTAAAGTTATGTTTTTGATTGTTTTGAAGTTTATCCCCTTTAATAATCTTATACTTCAGTTCATCGGAATAAAAAAAAAAAAAGAAACTAAGCAATTCAAAGTCCCATCAATTCAGGTTTAGATAAGAAGATGATTGCAGGTTAAGTGATCGACTGATAAATGTTGGTTAGAACAGATTAAAAGAGAATTGGCAGATTAGAGCTTCAATTACAGTATAAACAACAAGCAATAGTTGGTCAAAAAAGAACGGTATAAATATATAGCATTTTCTGTGCAGACGTCTTCAGTTAATAGATAAACATGGATTGGACTGCCTGGCCCAAAGCTAATAGCTTGAGATGTGCACTGATTTTAGTGATGAGGCTGCTTGATTTAAAGTGGTGATTAGGTTTAAAGCAAAACTAAGCTTCTGTCCTGTCAAAATCGTGCTTGGGCCAGCAAAGCCCTGGATATTACATTTGGGCACCCCACATTATTGCAAAAGATTAACACGTTTCATATTTCTGTTATTTGTGAGCCAAATGTTTCAAAATGATGCTGAAATACCATTAATTGTGAAATATTGCAGTACCACTTCATTTAGAGGGGGTGTGTCATGCATCAGGTTGATATGAGAATTTACATTTAGTTGAAAGGTCAATGTGCAGCACTTTGACATGATAAATGACCGTAGCATGCCTAGCAGCATTCTGGTGACTATTTTACCCCTATCGCTAACCCTAAATCCTACCCCTAACCAGGGGTTAAAGTGAGGGGGAACAGGGTGGAACTGAGTTCCACCCCCTCTACCACAGCCTTGAACAGTAACTCCAAAAGTAAAGCCTGTCCTAGCAGCTTCTTCTTCTGACACGGTGTATGTGATGTCATTTTGTCACCGTTAGTGAAGTGAAGAATAGCCGCTAGGAGAACCAGGCTCTGTGCTTGCTGAAGACAGATGAGAGGGGGCTGGAGGGACTCAGAGATGGGGAATCTGCTGGATGGCCACTGGACATAGAGCTGCTGAAGTGATAGAGACAGATGAGTATAAGCAGCACATCTGTGGACATTAGGTGTATAAGGGGCAATACTGTGTGATTTAATATGAATCAAGGGTACTACATTGGTAGGTGTTGGCATTAGGGAGGTATGATCACTCCATGGGTCCAGGAGATGTTCGGCTACCATCGCAGATTGCATGTATTTTTGGTGCTTGTGTATAGAAATGCCTAAAAAAAAATTTTATTACAAATATCCTGCACTGAATTAAAATAAGTGACATATTAATGTATCCATTTAGTGTATGCAAGTTTAAGTAGCTTAAGTAGCAACGCTACTACATTTGTCAAGTCTAAATGAGAGTTTGGGAATTAGTTATTTTTTTAATTAATGTACCTGGAACTCAGTAATCACATGGGGGTTGGGTGTACTTGGTACACATGTACTGTATGGTGTCATTTGTGGAACATCGGGATATTGGTTGGGGACACCTGGCATAAAATGATGACATAATAGTGGACCTGGTATAGGTTCAACTTAAAATGGAGGTAATATTTAGTAGTGATGGCAGAATATAAGATGGGCATCTGGCCCATGTGGGCAGAGAGACACTTGGCACATAATGGTATGATTTTGGATTACAGTTATGGCATCTTGACAGATGTGTCCTGGCTCTTTTGGGAATTTAAAAACACTGTCTTTGCAAGCAGAATTCTAAATTGTACATATTTGCAACAAAAGGTCTATGTTGCTGGGTTTCATAAAGCAGTGTACGTGATTTTCTAAGCAAATGTAAAATAAATGTAGGTTTGAAGCCAGTACACACAAAACAATTGGTTGATTTCAGTTATATTTATGATTTTTTTTCCTGGATAAGTAGCAGTGGCGTAAATGCCAAGGGTGCTGGGGGTGCAGCTGCTATAGGGCCCAAGCTGTCTCAGGGACCCGAAGCTCCCCCTGCACCCAGTCACACCAGAGCAACAGTCAATGTGGCAGTGACACACAACTGGCACCTGACCCTGATCTCCCTGTGCGGCGCTGAGAACGATCGGCACTGGCGGGAAAGTGAGGTGAGCACTAAGGGGAGGGGGAATTATACGGGGTCAGCAGGGAAGGAGGATCAGGGCTGCTGGATGAGTGAGCAGGGTGAAGCAGGGGACGAGAGCCAGACTACGGCGGGAAAAGAGGAGGGTAATTGTCAATGATTTGAAATATCTCCCTCTGGACCCCTTGTCACTGTGGGGATGAAAACAAGATTTGCCACAATATCAGGGCAGCAGCAGCAAGGACAGGACTCCAGTGCTCATTGTTCGAGGCCCCGTCCGCTGACCATAGGACTTGCAATCAGTGCTGGTGTCCTGTCCATTATGCTGCCACTGCCCTGATATTGTGGCAAATCTTCTTTTCATCCCCACAGTGGCAGGGGGTCCAGAGGAGTTTTCTGAGGCATAAGAATAAATGTAACAAATATTTATTTTATGATTATTACATTATTGCACAATTATATATTTTAGATCTCTACCCCTCACTGTCTCTATCTTCCCATCATTCTCCCTTCTCTCTCTCTCCCCATCATTATTCTTCCCCCCCCTCCCCCCTCGCTATCCTTCCTTCTCTCTCTCTCCCGGGCGCTATCCTTCCTTCTCTCTCTCTCCCAGTCGCTATCCTACCTTCTCTCTCTCCCCCATTACTGTCTTTCCTTCTCTCTCTCCCAGTCGCTATCCTTCCTTCTCTCTTCCAACGTCGCTGTTTCCTCTCCTTCCATCGCTGTTGCTCCTTCACTCTCTCTCTCCGACATTGTCCAGGGGGGAGGGGAGGCTTTCAGTATTTTGCTATGCGGCCCATGAACTTCTAGTTACGCCCGTGTTAAGTAATGTGATGATGAGAAGGGTAAGGGCCAGGCTTAGCATGCGGTGGGTGTGGCCTATTTAACTTAGGTTATTGCTTTATGTAGACATTTTAAAGGTCATCTCTGTTCGGAATAATGCTGATCATGTTCATCTTTTATACCAGTGTTTCCAAACCCAGCCCTCAGGGACCCCTAAAAGTGCATGTTTTTAAGCTCTCCACATTAACACATTAATTGAGTGAAATAATTAGAACATCTATGGATCTTTTGAAATGTGTCAGTCACAGTGGGATATTTATTATGGGTGCAAGGACTGCAGTGCACAAGAGCCCCTGAGTCCTGGGGGGCCCAAACCTCAAACTATGCTAGACACATTTCTTGAATATTTACCTCTCCGGAGTCCTGCGTTACCAGCAACAGTTCTGCACAAGTTCCCTGGAAATGATGCAGTGGCCCTTTTCTTGGTGTTTGGTGCAGTTGGAAAATCGCTGGGAATATGGCTGTCACATCATTTCTGCGGAGACCTGCACGTGTGGAGTGGTCTCTGGTACATCACTAGAAAGCCTAGAGCTCAGAGTGCCACTGCTCTGCCAGCTAGAGAGAGGGGGCACAGACAGAGACTGCACACGGACCCCCTCCTCTCTTGATGTGCCCCTGGTCAGCCAATAATGACTCCGTCTATGAAGTAAATAATGTGCATAGTATGTAGAAGCAAAAAACTTATAGCTCAGATCACATACAATAAGTAGATATTAGCTGTTTTCTGTATTGCATAAAATGACAACTTTTACAAATAAACCAATACAAAGTATCACTTCTTTGCGATTTAGGGGTTCTAGCAATCTAGCAGTATTTACAGCACTAAAAACTGATTTAGACTTTGGGCACAATTCATTACCCACTGTTTTTACCGCGCCAGCAAAGCTCTGGGTTTAAAGTCCAGAGCTATTCAATTTCTCTGTATTTTCCCCATAGGCCCGCGGACCTCTTGGCAGCATTGTGTGTACCCAGCTTTCATGTAATATATACAAAAATTACATAATAAGGAGACATAAACCAGGCATGCAGTTGAAAGATATTTTATTTATCTCTTTTGTTTGAATCTCCTGATAACGGGTGCATATGTTTAAGTACTTTATAACCCTTAAATATAACGGCAAATGCTGAAATAATTGCACACCAACACAAACTTGTAAAGACGAATAACAATGCTTTACTTGAAAGATCGCTTGATTACAGGAATTTGCAAATGCAGACTAACACAAGAAACATAAAATTGATTGGCCTATACTTCAACAATAATTCTAAATCAATTTAAAATGGAAACCTTCCCAGGATAGTGATCTTCCCAGGATAGTGACCTTCCCAGGATAGTGATACCTTCAGGACACCCCCCCCCCCCCTTCCACGTGCTTGCCTCGTCTTCCTCAACTACCTGACCCCTCCTTCTCTATCTCAAATTTTTATACTTTCCTCAATTTAATTAATTTATTATTAATTTATGTCAAATTTTCATTGCACAGCTCTGCCATCAATCATAATGTCACAATGCTGTCATCACCCAACTACTTGTTCCTGGGGAAAAGATTCAGTGGCCTTGGGGTCTAGGCATGCTTGGCCCTGTCATCTGGTTGTCAATAAAATGTTCAGACTAGCTGGCATTAGTTGAACACTGAAACATTAATAAAAGACAATTCTCTAACATCACACCCCCTACTCCACATAGACATATCTCCCCACCACCACCACCTTGGCGGGGGCCAACTCCTCTACCCCTCTCACCTCTGCATGCCCCACATCACTTACACACAGTAATAGCTGCGATCCCCCCCTCACCACAGCACACAAAGTGGTGGTCAGCAACATAGGCGAATCTAGGGGGTGGTCCGGGGGTGCACAGGACCACCCATTAGCCCATTTTGTAGCTGAGGACCAGGGCTTTCCAACGAGCCAAGCCCCATGTCACTAGCCCCCTGGGAACCGGAGATACGGCCAGGCAAAGCTGGAACGTTTTCCCTATAGGATAACATGGGACCCGCTAATTCCGACCCCCACCCAGTTTAACGGCTGCCATTTCCCCCTTCGGCATCACTGAAGCTGGAGGTTGATCTCAGTCGAACCCAAATCGCTGGGCCTTCAATCTGATACCAGGCTGGATCCATATAGGTTAATTGGTTCCAGGGATATTGAGGTTAAACCGTTTTTTTTTTCATTTCTTAAATGTAATTTCATGACTGTTTATGTTTTTGAGGGCAGATTTCTCTGGAACCAAACAGCCCAGTTTCACGGGACCAAAAGCATTCGAAGCCAACTCAAAAGTTCTTCAATATGATACTGGTCTCATGTAAATGGGTCAGTTGGTTCCGAAGATATAGCTGGTTGATTAAAGGGGGGTAGTGAGAGGGGAGTGGTTGTCTCTCCTCCTCACACCAGAAAATGCAGGCAATAGGCTGGTGTATAAGGGGTCAGCCTGGGAATGTCCCTGCATGATCCTGGGACCATATTCCCGGGTAAATCCCTGCATTTTCTGTGAAAGGGGTATTATTTCAAACAGCCGTGACCTGCAGTGCTCTGAATACAGCCGGGCAGCCCCCTGCTCTCTGCCCAGCTGTCAATGACTGTCACCCCTGCAGCTTCCGCTCCAATTCTTCTGCCCGCTTTCACCTCAGCCCGCCCTTCCCCCCTTTATCATGTGGTGCCGGCGCCCGGCATGCACCCATGACGTCATGCACAACAACAGCACGCACAATATTTCAAATGTCCACTCGGCTAGAGGGGGCACCAGGAGTGGAGTGGGAGCGTGCTCTCCTCTCCCCATAGAAGCAGCTGCACCGCTCTCCATCTCTCCCTGTAGCAGCAGCGAAGGCTCATATAAAAATTTACAGTAAGTGGCACATTTCGGGGCATTGTTTAAGGGATGCTACAAGTGGCGGCATGTGGGGGCATTACGCATAATGTGTGGCTTAATGTGTAAGGGGCATTACGGTGTGCAGCATCATGTGTAAGCGGCATTATGTGTGCAGCATCATGTGTAAGGGACATTATGTGTGCAGCATCATGTGTAATGGGTACTATGGTGTGCGCGGCATCATGTGTAATGGGTACTATGGTGTGCGGCATTATGTGTAATGGGTACTATGGTGTGTGGCATCATGTGTAATGGGTACTATGGTGCCATCAAGCAAGCACCCCCTAGCAATGAGCACGGAGGAAAGCAGCACTTATGTGGCAAATATGTAATGGGCATTACGGTTTGTTATATAGTATGTAATGGGCATCATGATGTGTGGCACAATGTGTAATGGGCATTATGGTGTGTGGCCTTATGTGTAATTGGCATTGCGGCGTGTGGCTTTATGTGTAATGGGTATTACGGAGTTTGCTAAAATGTGTAATGGGCATTACTGTGTATGGTCTAACGTGTAATACCACACCCCTTTTTGTGATGCCACGCCTCCTTCCCATGAGGCCACGCCCCCTTTTTGGCGCGTGGCTACGCCGCGCAAAGTTCCACCTTCTATTGTGTCTGGATCTGGGACCACCCATTACCATATTCTAGATTCGCCTATGGTCAGCAAGTAATGCAGTCTTGACCAGGCGCCACAGAAGAGGGGGGGGGGGGGTGGCAGTACTCATGATCTCTGCATCAGGTGATTTTGAGGAGGGTGCCAGACATTAGGTTGTGAAATTATATGTTCCAAAGTAAATATAATGATTTGTAACATATTATATTATGCATCCACACACACGCACACACGCCGTGCCTCTTCTGTAAAGTTGGCAGAAAGTGTTCATTTCTGGACATCCAGAACCTTCTCAACTTTCCGATCTCTGCCAATGTTTATCATCAATGGCAAACAGAAGAGTATTTACTTACACTGTTGCTGACACCTCTTCAGTTACGACCACTGATTAGATGGTTATTTAAAAAAAACATGCAGGTGTCTACACATTTATATGAGGATTGGTGAATAGGAGATGTTTTTAACATTAGGCCTTCTAAAACATTTTGTTTATTTATTTATTAATAGGTTCTGATATAGCCCGGCAAGTTCCATTTCACTTTACCAATGGAAATAAATATATATAAGCACGTGCCATCATTTCTGATCCTTTTGTGCTAAAAAGCTCACAATCTATTTATTTGTCTACAGTTTCTTATATAGTGCAGCATATTCCATTGCACTGTATTCCATTGCACTTTACACAATAGTGATAAAACAAACTGGGTAATAACAGACTGACATACAGTAGTGTTAGGAGGGACCTGCTTGCAAGTTTACAATCTATAATCTAAAGCATTTTAGGTTGAAAGATGTTTAATAGAGCCAACGTGATGTTTCCTTCTGTTTGAGTGAAGTTAAAAAACAAAAATGCTATGATTTGTGGGGAAAATGTAGTACACTGTCACTCATATGTTTATACCACTCCTTGCACTGAAGTAAGAGAAACATGAAAGCCTTTGCCTTGAATAACTATTTGCAATTTCAAGCAGTCCCTGTTACAAATTATTGATGTTGTTTCATTGAAGCTGAAGGAAAACTGTTATCTTTTACGATTTACTGTGTTTAAAAACAGGAAAGTCATTTTGATAAACATCTAATTCAGGGGTTCCCAAACTTTTTTGCATCACGGCACCCTAGATTATCAGAATATTTGTCACGGCACCCCTAGCTGCAAAGTTTGCTACTGAGAATTTCAGAAAACAATATTAAATTAAATATGTTGTGCTTATATGTCATTCTTAGGTCCAGTTATGTACATTCACTTCTATTTATCCACATATTTTAGAACTGGAAGCCACAAGCACTGATTTTGCCTATTACATTGACCATAAATAATTTGAATAGGTTCTGGTCCACCAAACTGAGGCACCCCTGCAAGTGCTCCGAGGCACCCCAGGGAGCCTAGGCGCACAGTTTGGGAACCCCTGATCTAATTATTGCTTTTGTATTAATAATTGTATAGTCTGCTTTTTAAAGGCACAACTAAATCTGGTGTCACCTTCTTCAACTAGCTAAATTCTCAATATAGAGACTATAGATTCCCTTGTCTCTCTACTCACCAGATTGTGTTACCAGGCTACCCCCATTTAATGCACTAACTATGCTAGGCCAGCGCATGCCTTTGGCAGTACGAACTGGTGGTGCGCCCAGGTGCAACACATTGCATTGTACACATCATTTAAGATAAGTGTCCAAATTCACATAGCATACAGTACAATAGTGACCTTAATTCACATTATGCCACACAGTAGTGCTCACAATTCACACTATGCCACACAATTCACATTATGACACACAATCCCTTTTATTCACATTATGCCAAACAATGATGCCATTTATTCATATTATGTTGCACAGTGGTGCCCCTTATTCACATTATGCTATAGCAGTGCCCCTTATTCCCATTATACAAATCAATGATGTCTACTGGCTCCTTCCCTTTCTTTGGCACACAACAGCCAAGGAAGAAGAGCAATGGGAAAGCAACAATAAGGGCTGTCTGGCAGTGGCAGGCAGTACAGCTCCTCTTCAAAGAGAAAGCTGAGAGATGGAGCTAGGGGTGAATAAGGAGATTGGGTGCAAGATGTACTAAGCCTTTAAAAGTGATACAATGGAGAGTGATAAACCACCAGCCAATCAGCCCCTAACTGTAATTTTTCAAACCCATCCTGAAACATGGCAGTTAGCAGCTGATTGGCTGGTAGTTTATCACTCTCCATTTTATCACTTTTTAAGCTTAGTACATCTGGCCCTATAAGAGAAGGGGAGGAGAAATTACAATAGTAATGATTATAGGGCCTGATTCTGTTTGACTCGGTAAGATGCGAAGATCGCAGTTTACCGAGTGGCAGAGGCCACCCCGATGAAAACCCGCCCACCCGCTGCCATTTCCCCTCTCAACCATGTAAGACAGATCCCCTCACATGCCGCCGCTGCAGGGCAAGTCATTTGATGGTTACCGACCATTGAATGATTTCTCCTGCCTTTGCTAATTAAAAGTCAGTGTCAACTGACTTTTATTTGCAGGCACCGGGACAAAGACAGGGCAGGCGGCTGACGTCATGTGACGTCAGCCATCCACCCCAGGCAGGCATTGGCCCACCCACGTACCCATGGGAACGCCCAGCATGGCCCAGTGCCGCCACTGTCCCTCTCTCCTCGCTGCAAACAACCTGGTGAGTGATACACCATGGCTGTTCGCAATCAGGACTTGCACATGTACCATCGGAGCAGGGGCCGAATTTGGGTCCAGAATTGGTCCCATAGTGAGATGCACAAACAGTATAGACAAAATGCAGGTAAATAAGCAGGACATTGCTGGGAAATTAAAAATGTGTGATTGTTTTAATTCTTACCAGTCAATGGGCGGGATGTTGTAACATCCGCAGCCCTCTATCGCCGGGCATCGCATTATTAATAACGGCATATGTTCTAACATATGCTGTTATTAACGCAAGGGACAGCTCTTGCGATAAGAGCTGTCCCTTGCGATGCGGTGCCGGCACTGGATTTCTGGGTCTGTGACCAGGGAGTCCATCTGCGCATGCTCAGAGTGGCGCGCCGGCCGCAGGGCATGCTGGGAGGGATCCATGATGGATCCCTCAAACAGCGCTGCGGTAAGAAGCCCATAGGCTTCTGCAGGGAATCGCCAGCTTTTTAGGAACAATAAAACAGTAAAAACCCTGATAACAGGGTTTTTACCGCATTTCTGTGTTAGAGAATCGCCCCCAATGTCTTATCATTTAAGGTATATTGAATTGCAAAAATGACATGGTGTACAATTCTAATTCAGTGACATGCTGGGGTTGGCAAAGATTTGCAGTGCGGAGACAGTATCAGGATGTTTTATTATTGGGGAAATAGTCCCTCAGTAACAATAGAAGCATTACTTACTGAAAGACTGAGCTAAGGAGGAGGGGGAGAATAACTAGTGTTGTGCTATGTAGATATGCATGTTAGGGGTCACTCAGTTTTACATATCTGGTAAATTATAATAAGTCAGATATAATAAGCTTCAAAAGTGATAAAGTGGAGAGTGATAAACTACCTGCCAATCAGCTCCTAACGGTCAACTTCAAATACACCCTGTAACATGACAGTTATGAGCTGATTGGCACTCTCCACTTTATCACTTTTGAAGCTTAGTATATCTGGCCCATATGTGTAATATGCGGCTTTGGGGTTTAGTTATAAAAGTAGCTGTAGGATTTATTAAAAGCAGTGATTACTGATGGCATGCCATAAATTGCCTTTAATATTGTTTCTTTAAATTCCACATTAAAACCACCCAAATTGTCAGCATGTTTAGGTGTTATCTTATGCAGAAAAAAATAATGTAGACTTTATCATTTAGTTTAGTCTTTGCATTAAGATAGCTGATATCATATAATTAATTATATGCTAAACCTGCTTTCTAACCTAGTTATTTAATATAGCTCACTTCGTACATTAGTCATTCATGACTAAAATTAACCTCAGCAGATCACATGATACTGAGTGGGCAAATGTAAATCTGAGAAGGTTGGACACATATTTCCTAAAATAAATTACAGATCTTGCACGCATGTTTGCTCAAAATAGTACTTGCTGTATTAGCAAAAAAAGAAATATATATATATATTTTTTTTTTTCTTTAGAATATTAAGACAAAAACAATCTGTAAAATTAAGCATTCCGTACTACTATTATTTTTAAACCAAAAGAAACTTGGACCACAATACTGTAAAACCTGATTATTCTTTTTTTTTTTTTTTTAAAGGATTGCTTTGTAATGGTATTTTACATCTTAATAATTTTAAACAAGAGGAACTTGAAAAACACCTCTAAACAGCTGCAGGCTGTCAATTCATTAACATTTGCAGCTGTACTATGCCTGGCGATGCAGGATCCATACATCATATACAGTGGCAGTTTGTACCTATGGGCTGCAGGGATGCAGCCCCCCCAGGTAAAATCCACCACTGTTCTCTGCCTAAGTGAAGCCAGATGCAGTCTGTGAGACTGCTCTGGCTTCACTGTGACTGGCAGTGACTTCCTATTGGAAGTCTGACCTGCCAATCACTAAAGGCAGTCCCATTATGAGGTGTTCCCACCCTCCGTGATGCCTCTCTATGCGCAGCTGCGGGGCAGCCCCAACAACGGGTTCTGTGCATGCGCAGTACTGCAGACGATACTGCACATGCGCCGGACCCTGAATATGCCTCTGGGGGCATATATATGCTGGGGCCAGCGCATGTGCAGTATGTAAAAAGCTACTGTGCATGCGCTGACCCCATGCCAGGGACCAGTGGCTGTGACCAGGATTTGCGGCAGCAGCGGGGACCACAAGCAGAGCAGCGGTGGTAGTGGAGGGGGAGAGCCATCGTGGCAGCCCCCCTCCTCTGCAGAGGTAAGAGCCATCGCTGGTCATATACAGAGTATTGGTCAAGCAAATGCACAATACATTGCATACAACTTCACCATTGATACATTGCATACAACTTCACCTTGTGACCAGACTTGAATCACCCCCACAGTGCGCAACCTTTTACAGCATTTTACTACTAAACCACGACTGTTTATTTCCCAATTTTAAATAAACCCTACAAAAGTCATTACACTGTAGGAAGGGGTCATCATGGCTATTTTTATTCACATTGGTGCATTTCTATCTTATTTACTATTTATCTACTTAGGAATATTTTAAGTACATTAAACTGTCAACACCTGAGTACCAGTACTTCAGGTGACTATTATCTAGTCAGTGGCGTATTTATAATGGGTGCAGTGATTGCGATGCACATGTGACCACACTGGACACCCTGGTCTCATTTTTCAATACTTTCCAGAGTCTCCCACCAATAACAGTATCTTTGAATGCACAAATCCCCAAGTAAAAAGTGCAGTCAGTCATTCTCCCAGAATATTGCGCATGCACAGTAAAACAATCTCTGAAAAAATTGCCACAATTTCCCAGCAGATTTGCACTTGGGTAATAGACTCGGTGCACCTCTAGTGCTCAGACTGTATTCTGTTGCTAGGCGCTGGTCAAAGAAGAGGGGGCACATACAGAGGAGGTTGCACAATGGGCTCCTCCTTTGTTAATACGCCTCTGTCTACAGTATGATCACCATGACTAACTGATCTTTTTTTTTAAGCTCAGTGTTAAAGTCCAACCAAGCATCCCAGTGTGTTTGGGATGTTGCAATGTCACAAATAGGGCATGCCTCATAGTAGATGCCTCCTATATACAGTGAATTAAAAAGGAAACAATCTAAATCTGCATTAAGGTTTTTAAGATCAAATCTTATTAACACATGATTACTTAAATGCACAGTGGATCTGATTCGGAGTCTGACGCAAATCATGCCATTACAGAAGGTATCCTAATGCTACACCAACCTCCAGGATCCACTGCGTACAGAGATGAAGCATTGGAAGCACAATGGTCGTAACATCGGACATCTGAGCAACTCTATGGTTGCAAGGAATGTCCATCAAAACTGAGGCCAGTGAAGCTGTATACAAGGATACTGTCCCAATGTCTGCAGTTGAAACTCTGTTAAGCCACAAGTGATATGCTCGCATACACACACAACACTGACTAAATGTCCTTATATAATTAAATATCATTATCTTACTGAAAACAGTCTTATGGGCTGCATCCCACAATTCAGCCCTGGACAGATGAGGTAGGTTGCATCAGTTGCATGTAGGAGGTATTAGGTGACACAACTAGAAGATACTTAAACATATCTGTTTAAGTATCATTGTGCAGGAACCTGATGACTTGTAGAGACAGCACCCACTTCTACACCGCTACTATCAGCCACCTTATGCTCATACAGGTGGGACACATCCTCAGCAAGACATAGGCCTCCTACAATTCATACACACCTGAGATAAATGCATGACCATCAATACACATCAGTTCATACCTACCACCAAAGACTTCCTGCCCCCTAAATTAATCTATGCTTTCCTATGTCAATTAATGCCCCCAACTTAATTAATTTGTCTCCCAGCTGCCTCCTGCCCAATTTATCTACACAGAACCTCAACTACTCTCACACACACAATGAAGGTTGGTCAAATAAAGGGAAAAATTACCTTTCCAGTACATCTCTAACACTGCAGCCTGTGAATTCCCTGCAGGTTCTGCAGTCCAACAAAATTCATGACAATTCATTCCTTTAACTGAGTCTGCTATGGAATTGTAATTTGGGATGTAGTTCCGTGGTTTCTGAACTTATAACAGAAGAAACATCGATGGTGATTCAATGTTCAACTGTATTCTAAAATGTGGTATCTCAGCGTGATTCCAGCATTCTTGGTCTTAGTAAATTGGCGGGATTGTATTTTATCTGTAAACACCACAGTCCAACTGAAAAATAAGACCTGCTTCTTAATAAATATATAGCTTAATATACTGTAAAACATTATATTCTGTCTAGTAATCACTATTATTCAGATATAAAGATATAAAGATATAATACAGTATGGCAAATTACACATAACATTTACCTAAAAAAATAACATTATTAGAATATATTATTTATTTATATATTTATTAACAGTTTCTATATAGCGCACACATTTTCCGCAGCGCTTTACAGAGAATATTTGAACATCAGTCCCTGCCCCAGTGGAGCTTACAATCTATATTCCCTACCACATGTACACACACACAGACATTCTAGGGTTAGTTTTGTTGGGAGCGAATTAGCCTAGGAGTATTTTTTTGGATTGTCGGAGGAAACCGGAGTACCTGGAGGAAACCCACGCAAGCACAGGGAGAATGTACAAACTCAGCACAGTTAGGGCCATGGTGGGAATCAAACCCATATCCTCAGTGCTGTGAGGCAGTAATGCTAACCATTACACCATCCGTGCTGCCCAAATATTATATTATAGATTGGCTGATGCCCCATAAACTGTACTCTCCTCATACAATATAATACACACAGGCCGCCAGCTGTACCAGAGAGGCTATTTTTATGAATTGTTTCAATGTATCATTCAGTTTGGGCCAAAGATATTTGTTATGGCTAGTTAGGGTAGGTTGAGCCAAAATGCCCTTTGCAAACACATTATAAATTTACATTTTGACACGGATGGTGTAATGGTTAGCATTACTGCCTCACAGCGCTGAGGTCATGGGTTCGATCCCCACCATGGCTCTAACTGTGCGGAGTTTGTATATTCTCCCCGTGCTTGCGTGGGTTTACTCCGGGTACTCCGGTTTCCTCCCACAATCCAAAAATATACAGATAGGTTAATTGGCTTCCAACAAAAATTAACCCTAGAATGTCTGTGTGTGCATGTACATGTGGTAGGGAATATAGATTGTAAGCTCCACTGGGGCAGGGACTGATGTGAATGTTCAAATATTCTCTGTAAAGCGCTGCGTAATATGTATGCGCTATATAAATAAATAAATAATAATAATAATAATCTTCTTTTCAAAACTCCATTTGCGATGCAATTATCTATTGGCACAGCAATGGATTTTGAGATGAATAAATGCCTTTGCCAGCTTTGAAATAATATTATTGGCTTGCATATGTGCTGGAAGGCAGTATCAATGTAGTACTTAGTAACTAGGTCTCCAGTGATAACATAATTGCTTTTCTTGCCTCTTTTAGCTTTGAAACTAGATAGTACCAAGGCTCACAAGTGTATTTCCTTATAATGTTTTATTTAAGCATGGTCATATGTCACATGGGCCCTTATTCTGATCTGTGCGGAAATTCCCGCATTCTTACGGAGCGGTCCGCACGCCACGGTGTTTTGCCGCATGCGGCCATCGTCCGTAGAAACGCCCACGTGTCCTCCGCATTCGGACGGACTCACTCTTTAAGAACAGGGCGTGTTTACGGACGACATACAAACCATGCGTGTGCGGGAGAAACACTCAGCTTCGGCACGGTATTACAGAGTATTACAGAGTATGCTCGGGAATACCGCATCCGAACGGGAGCCAAGCGGTGCTACCGCACGTAAGCGGAGTATTTACGCCAAACAACCCACTATGAAGTATCTTCTGCAATACATCACATGACCCACTTATTCAATTACCTATCCTCATAAAAAACTGCTTATTTGGAATTGGAATCAATTAGATTCCAATATATCCTTACAAGCATGCCTAACACATGCATAGCACACATTAACCCTTACAGCAATGTAAGTGCAATGGTTTCAATTAAAGCACTGACAAGCGGCCTATTAGTGAGTAATGAGTAAAGGAGTAGATTCTATTGGGTTCAGGTGTTAATGGTTGTAGTCATTAGGCGTACGTTCGCCTACCGCATGAACGAGTGGTGTCCGCAAAGCAATAGTACACTTGTGGACACCGCACATTTCTGCCCTTTTTGATCGCGTGCATTCGGAGTGGTTTCCGAATGTACGCCCCCCAACATAAGTGTACTCCCCCGTGTCCGCCCATGTTTCCGCCCCGTTTTGCCCACTTTGAAACTACGCCCATGTGTCATTCCGCATGACGCCCATAATACGCCCCTATTTCCCGAATGATAGCGGTGAACAGTTCTGGACGGGATTTGGCCGAACTGGTACCGAGTCAATGCGTGGCACATGCGCGTAGCGTTCTCCACGCATGCGCAGACGCCATAAAGACGCGATCCGTAAGAACGCGGTAAAGTCCGCATCAATCAGAATAAGGGCCATGGTGCTGTGTCACGGCAGTTAGTGTAACAACATACTCACTACATCAGCAATGGGGATATGGTGATATAAAAACACCTGCGTGCCTTGGCTTTAACATCTGCTACAATTTGGATAGATAGATTTTTCATTTACTTGAGAGTGTAATAAATGAATTTATAAAAACAAAAGTATTAGCAACGCAACTATTGTTGTCAGCAGGGGTGTAAATAGAACTCCAAGGGCCCTATAGCTACATTTTGAAAATCCATCCCTCAAACACCATTTCTCGGCGATCATGCACACACCCCACCCCCAAGCCATTTTCACCCCAACATTTTTCCTAGCAGCCAGCACGTTGCTCCAGGAGTAAGAGAGGAGACTGCAACCTTCCTCCACAACCAAGGATGCCCTGCAATGCATTGTAGCAGCGTGATTTTGCAGAGGGAGGAGGGCAGGCTGCCCTTGTCTGATGCATGCATAACTGGGTGCAGGGAGTCACCATGACTGGTTTTGCCTATCCCATGGACGAAGAATAATTTTATATAGTCTTGGACCACCATCCCGTGGCAACTCTGTACGTATCCCATGGCACAAAGGTTGGGGCTGCAGCTCTAGGATATTTTTTATCCCTTGAATGCCCAGGGATGTTGGGAATGTCACCAAAACGATGTAACCGGGGGAACGTCCCACAATGCCATGCCTCCTACCCACTAAGCCAGCCCTCCAATCCCTGTGCCCCCACTGCCGTGCTGCACAAGTTTCACCAACATTAAGTTGCTGTGGTGGGCACTTCATCTGTATAAAGATGTTTGAAAAGCCACATTTCAAAGTAGTGTATTTATGTCACCTTAGAGTCACCTTAAATGCCCCCATACACTAGGGAGATTCACATGCGATTTGGTCACTTTCCATGCAATTATGGTGTGAATCGCATGAAAAGTGTTCGAATTGCATGTGATTTACATCAGGTCTGATGCAATGCGTTGTTCCATGTGCATCACATTATGAGAGTTGCACCAGCTGCAGAAAGATATGTCAGATCCCAGGCATGCAGGCTTCGCTGGGATCGATTACGATATATCACATGCAAAGGACCGCATACGATATATTGCATGTGATCCTGCCGCCAGTAAGGGCCTGGGTGGCTCAAGGGGGGATTTCCAGGGAAGTTTCACAAATGTATGACCAGCTTAAGACACATCCATCTCACCAGTCACATACAGTACTGTTTGGGATATTCATATGTCAGGTCTAGTTACACGTACATATACTTACTATGGCTTTTTCAAACTTTTATTTTAAAGTTGATAAACACATTCACTTAAAAATAATTATGCAGCTAATTTCTTCTTGTAAACTTATGAAAGTAGCAGAAAAGAAAGTACCTATTACTCAGTCAGAAGCCGCTAGCTAGTGCTATTGACTGTTATTGTTTTGTGTACAGTGTCTGCGCCAACTCTCTGGCACCCTCAAGTCACACAGCAAAGAGGTATCAGAGCTTTGCAGGAGATAAAGATAGAATATCAGCCAAACCATCACTTCAGAGACTCTGGCCAGGATTCATCAACTGATAAAGTGTAAACAAACCTCAGAACATGCCGTTGTCGGAGGTTTTATCACATCCCCATATGCACTAAGCTCCATAAAGCAACACATTGCAGAGCTTGGATCCAATAGACAACATCATCTGTAGGGCCTGATTCAGACCTGACCACTGTTCTGCAAAGTTGCAGATGACTGCGAGTTGTTTGCAGTCACCCAGACAGAACGAAATCCTGTCCTGTGTAAATCTGTGTGCGAATTGCAAAAACGCATTGCTACCCGATATCCTGTCGCACATTCATACACAATTCACTCACCATCTAATGCTTTTCCCAGTCTGTGCAAATATGAGCAAGTCTTACCCTTCCAACAACCTCGCCTTAAAAGCGCCTGGGCAGCCTCCAATTTTTTTTCAGACGCTCACACAAAACGGACAGTTAACATCCCCAAACGCCAACTTCCTGTGCGTCAAATTGTGAGGGGATTGTGATTAGATAATTTTTTTGCTATTTATGTTTCTATTTGGCTCGCTCATAAATGCTACATTTGCACAGCATTAATTAACTCTGAAGCAGCTTCACAGCCCAGTGACCCCCGTGCCAAGGACATTTCTTTAGCCAATGGTCATACACAGGGATATTTTTTCAGCAGGCTCCAGCAGGAACTGAGGCCCTTATTCTAGTTCACTCTTTCTGACAAAATATTTCTTAGATGGACAAAACCATGGCCCTTATTCTGGTTGGTGCGGCCGGAGCCGCACACGGTGCTCCGGCCGCACAAACCAATCCCCGCCCACGAGACGGATCGCCACGGCCGTCCGTACACGGACGGCTGGCGATCCGCATAAAAATGGTGGGGCGTACGCCTCCACCATGGTGGGAGCTGCCCCCTGCATTCGATGGTCGTCGACCATCGAAGGCAGGGCCGCACGCCACAGCAGCTCCCGCAAGCTGAGACCACACGGACAATCGTCCGTGTGATAGCTTGTATGGGGGCTGAGAGCTGACATCCGGCGACGTCAGCTTTCCGCCCCCATCAGTGGCGTCATACCCTGATTAGCATGCATACGCCCCGCGTTTGCATGGGAACGCCCATGAAACGCGGGGCGTATACATAGGGAAATGAGGGTATGAAGCCCCTCACGCCCCTATACGCCCCCTTTGCGGCGGACGAAATACGTCTGCGGCGAATGGGGCTGCACATGCGCAGATTGACCTCTGCGCATGTGCAGACTAAAAACATCGGCGGTACGGCCGCACGCGGGCCGTACCGTCCGATTCAGAATAAGGGCCCATGTGCACTGCCGGTGAGGCAGGTGTTACTTGTGCAGAGATAATTAGATTTACACCTGCCTCACCTGCAGTGCACATGGTTTTGTCCATCTAAGAAATATTTTGTCAGAAAGAGTGAACTAGACTAAGGGCCTCAGTTCCTGCTGGAGCCTGCTGAAAAATAGCCCTGGTCATACATAACCACCTGGACCCCTTATGTCATAAACCCAGGAGTCCCCACACTGCAAAATACATTTCTTAATGGAAGAGTTGTCCTTTGCCTAAATGTATACAACATTAATAAATACCGATATGCATGCTATATGTGTCAGAATGCATCATATCATACCTGCTGACTTTTGAAAATTCCTCTCCGGGAGAAGCCCGAAGAGGAGTGAAGGGGGGCTGGACTAGGCTTCGTTTTGGGGGCGGGGTGAGGCTGATGTCACTAAGCCCGCCCCCACGACCGGCAGCCTCATTAATTTTGTCCGTGGGTGGGGGGAGGGGCTAACATGACGCGAAATGACACGATTCGCGTCATTTAGCCCCACCCCTTCCCGCAGACCCACGAAATTCGGAAATTTATATTGCGGGGAAGGGGGGAGTAGGGGCTATGGCTAGAAAGCAAGAGACTTGCCCACCTTCCCGGGGGGGGGGGGGCCGGGAGGGGGACCCGATTTGCGGGACCCTCCCGGCCATTCCAGGAGGGTAGACAAGTATGCATCATATTCAAAATATAATGTATGATGCTCCTGTTCTGTGTTTAAAAATGACAGTTAATGACCCTATACATCACAGATGTATATAGGCAATGCACAATTTCCCTTTACAGTTGAGAACCACTCTCCAGATTTAACATGGTCCAAGTGGCTCTTCCTTGGTTCATTATTACATGCCCCATACAGAACTCCCCCCCCCCCCCATGCCATGTTTCTAGCATAAGGGGGCACACGATTATCGGACTATATCAGACTACAGATATACAGCGGGATGTACCTGTAATACAATCCAATTTTGCTAGAGGTTTGGGATGCCTGGCACACTCAGATGTATTTTTTAAAGCAACAATTATTTAAAGGACATAGTTGCAATTCATTGCTGCTTTAAATAAACAAACTGCCGACAGGGAAACATTAGTACAAATCTTAATTACAGTATATTTATTGTGCAGTTCTATGAGTGTTAACTGCAGTAACGCAGTCTGATTACATACAAAATAAAAATAAAATATAATAAATGGTCTATCCTTTGGCAACAAAAAGAAACCTTTATCTCATTTTGCTGTTCATATTACAAAATATAACATTTCCTTAAAGTTCTAACACAGACACGTATATTGATTTTGCTAAATTGTAATCTGCACTTCTCAGAACTAGAAATATGATCTGCCAGGTTGTGAATGATTCAGATGAGGAAAAGGCGTGTTATCGTTTTTATTTCACTTTGCCCATCTCGTGACATCTGTAGTCAATGTAATCAGTAGTTTGGCTAAGTTTATGAAGCCATTACACATATTGACTTCAAACAGTCTGGCATAGAGGTCTGCATCTGCCACTTTCATCCAATTGTTGCCTTTTTTATCCATTTATGTTTTTCTTTTAAGATAATTTGGATGGCAGTTGTAGATTCATGCCAGCTTTTATGCATTGGGAGCTTTTAGGGAGTAGAGTAAATTAGAGCAAACACATCAGTGGTGTATATCCATAAACTATAACCTCTATTTTGCATAAAACGTTTTACTATGCTTAAGAAGATAAAGAAAAAGTTTATTTTAAATTGTCAATATGTTAGGGAAATCTGTTAATATATCTACAGGCAGAATAATACCTTTTTTACATCGCAAATGCTGGGTTGCCCCCAGGATTTATACCCAGTTCCGGCCCGGGAGTGACCCGGCATTTGTGATAAATCATGCCCTCTCAGCACCTGGCTTATTGCCGGGCGCTGACGTCAGACCGGGGGTAGGGCGGAGCAGCGGCACTTTGGGCAGGGGAGGAGGAGGAGGCAGAGCACTGACGCTGTTGCCTCCTCCATAGCAGTGAATGGCATCCGGGTTCAGACTATTCAGACTGCCCAGCAACCCAGTTCCGACCTGCATAAAACACTGCTTTTATCCTGGGCTCAGATTGCCAGGCTGCTGGGTATTGAAAATGGTCTTTTCACACTGCACGCTCACCCGGATGGACTTGGTGGTAAAAACCCGGGGTCCACCCTCATCACAAAAGAAAAATGCCATATATATATATATATATATATATATATATATATATATATATATATATATATATATATATATGGACAGAATATCCTATTGGTCAATGAGTCTCTATAATTAGAGTCCCACTTATTCTAGTGTAGCTGCAGCTGGCCCATATCAACAGGACCTTATGGTCAGAGCTTCTGGTTCCTTTTGGGGGTGTGGTTACTCCCACTGAAGCAGTGTGCTGTAGGGGATACAGATGTCTCATCATTGAGTTAGTACAGTACCCCAACAGCACACTGTACACAGTAATTATGGAGTGCAGTTCCTCTAACATGGCCTATCGCATGGCCCTCCAGATGTTGTGAAACTACAAATCCCAGCATGCCTTGCCACAGTTTTAACACTCCCTTATAGCAAAACTGTGGCAAGGCATGCTGGGATTTGCAGTTTCACAAAATCTGGAGGGCCGCAGTTTGAGGACCCATGGCCTATCGTATACATGTCTACTATTGTAGTGACTACACTGAATTCTATTGTTGATGAAAATATCAACACTATGATTAGGACTCATTAGTGTAAATGGAAATATAAGAGTAAAATAATATTACACCAGGGAATACATCCAAATTGTAGATATACAGAACCCTAGTTAGTATTATTAAACATATGACCCCATTGATTTGGGGTGGCAATGTTTACCACTGATAATAACTGTAAATTGTTGTGTATGATTGATAACTAAAGGCATGGTGGAATGACTGTATGTGAGCCTACACACAATCTCTGGATGTGTATACGGGAGCAGGCAAGCAACTAGAACTCTTCCAAATGATGACAGACACATAGCACTAATTAGTACAGGAGATTGGTCAACAGGAAATGCCCTAAAACTGGCCTTGTCTGCTGTGAAAAATAACGTCCAATCACATTGTGTTCAACTGATAAAACATCTCAATTGTGATCCTGTTATAACGTTAATGAAAGTGTGATCACTGGATTTTAAATGGCTATATGTCAGTGGTATGTCAGTATATCACTAAGAGAAAGTGATTAATCATGAACTACAAATCATTTGGCTGAAAGGATGTCTACCCTATACAACAAGCTGCTTTGTTTTAATTGCTTATTAAAGCTATGTTTTAGAGAACATTTTTGTTATGTCCTTACATTTTTCTCTACTTTAAAGGGTATGTTTCCATTTCCTCAAAGCTCAAATGGCAAGCTAATAGAATGCTGCTTTTTTTCAGAGTATAAAGTAACTACCATGTTGTGCTCATTCTATTGAAAAAAATCTATTGATCTGCTCTGTGAACTCTAAAGAACTTGAAACATACAGTTCAGATGTATCCAGCACCATTGTGATAGCTTATCCTGTTTGAGTTTAAAATATAAAATGTAACACATTCTCAAAAGGTTTGCATGGCGGGGATGGTGCAAAATGCTACAGAAAAGCCAATCCACCTCTGAGCATAATAATAACAATGTATCTACGTATATCGCTCTGCATTGTGTTGCTTTTCCTTTTCTTCTGCATACACAGTACTTAGTTAACTTTGTTTTTGTTGCACTTTTTAGGTCCGTTTATAATGAAGATTATAATTTTAAAATCACATACACACTATAGCACTTGCAATTGCTGCTTTTATTTATAGAACTTTGATAGCATTAATACAAATACAATCCAATCTAAAA
Organism: Crinia signifera; assembly: GCF_055691185.1. Taxonomy (NCBI): domain Eukaryota; kingdom Metazoa; phylum Chordata; class Amphibia; order Anura; family Myobatrachidae; genus Crinia; species Crinia signifera. The sequence goes on from NC_139217.1 coordinate 350,194,559, forward strand.
AAATATGTTATTGCCATTTTAAACACAAATCACTGTCTTGACCTAAAAACACATTGCTTTTGTTGTACATTATTTTCTTAGTGATTTTTATGAGACTTCCATGGCAACCACAGTCACACATCAGATTATACCGTATACAAGAGAAACTATTGAGTATGCATCTATTTAGCATTTACTTTCGTAGAACAATCCCCTGCTCATCCCTCTGTGTCACATTTCTCCTGATTGGCATAACTATGGTACCGCAGACTCCGCGGTGGCTTGGGGAAGCCAGCCCCGGCAGGGTCTGTGAGGAGCGCTGCCGTCCAGGATGCTGCTGCGCCGGGTGCAGCCTCTCTCCCTTAGCAGACACATCATTGTGGCTAGCTAGTGCAACAGTGCCTCACGAGTCTCCCTCTTCCTCCCACCACTGCCCCCCCCCCCCCCCCGCCCCTCCTATGCCTTCGGCCATCCTCCCTCAGACCTGCGGAATACTACGTAGAGATGCAGGAGAGGAGAGGATGGGGAGCTCTTCTTGACAATGAGCGCCTGATAGGAAAAGAAGAAAACAGGTGCGTTCAGGCAAGGAAAAGAAGAAAACAGGTGCGTTCAGGCACTGTGGTCTATTGGTTGGGATTGTGCTGTGGACTATATAGATAAAGGTAGCTGCTAAGTACAGCTAGAAAGGAGGTGTATGCTAGAAAGGAAAATTTAAACACTCTGCGCTCAGCTCAGATCCATAAAAACACAATTTAGTGACTCAATGGTGGGATTCAAAAGATATAGTATTTATTGGTGTTTTAATATAATAAAATGAACATAAAAACAATATACAGTATATCCATCTATAGCTAAATCTATAAAATGATGGGCTATTACCGCTAGACACACACATGGAGGGAAGGGGGAGTCAAACAAACATCAAACATAAAAGTCCATGTCTCTGCTTTTTCTTTCACTGAATGTCTTTCAAAATCAATCTTTCAGTGAACCGGGTATTGGTAAATAAGTAATAATACCTGATTTGTTTATTAGTTCTGGTGCTGGTTTTCTGACAGCAGCCAGGATGCTGACCACATGCCATATACAGTATAACAGGCATTAAGATGTGTGGCATAATGTGTACTGTTCATTGAGGCATGTGGCATATTGTGTAATGGGCATTGGGACATTTGGCATAATATGTAAAGAGACATTGAAAACCCTACGCCTTTCATTCATTAGGATTTCATCAGGGGTGATGTCTAAATGGTGAGGAAAAGAAAACTAGCCATTGATGGGCACTAGGTAGTTGAAGAATAGATATTCACTAAACATACATACCAATGTATAGAAAAATGTACTTCTAAAAACAGTCGTGATTGTCCTGATTTAAATGATTCAACGATAAGTAAAAGATGGCCCAAAAACGAAAAATGTAAGTAAAAATAAGCATTGTGGAAGAACATAAATGGAGGGTGTGAATGGAGGAAGTGAGATAATTGGAAATTTTACAAACCAATATAATAGCCATACAATTGATAATAACATATATATATGGCTAGAACAATTGTTATTATTAAAATTATAAGAAGTTTACACGTTTGAATAAGAGCCAAATGGAGTTTGGGGAGTCTAACTCACAAAAGAAGAGAATACTATAGTTCTGATAGTTGAACATTCACTTTGTACCTGCAATTGATTTTACTGTGGATTGTAAATCTCCTTTGACCTCTTTATGTTTTTAGAGTTACAATATTTCATGACTTATTCAAACCATTTCACTCTCTGAGTCCTACATCTCCTATAACAAAAATAGTACAAGAGAATATTATATTCACTAAAGTGAAATTTCTCCTTCAAGCTGTAATACCCATGGGCCCAGGCACCAATGCCTGAAATGCTTTCCTTTCACTGTATAATGAAAAGAGCTTAGTGATGGAATAGTTTGTACAGTATTATTATTAACTCTGGTACATATTAACGAAGCTAGGATGTAATTAATTTGAAGATTGTCCCAATGATGACACTGACAATGTGGACAGCATAGTGTTGAACATTCTAACTGTGTTGGCAGCATAATTTAAAAAAAGGGGGAAGTACAGTATCAAGCCTTGAGAGAGAGATAGAGTGGAGAAGCGGCCAATTGCAGCTTCTGGCATAAATTTTAAATATTTTTTGAAATAACAGAAGCTGATTGGTTGCTTTGGGCAATTACTCAACTGTATTCCTTCCCATGGCTTGATATATTCTGTCCCTCATATCTGCAATGCTTTAAATTACATCACTACTGTCGGCAGGCCATGTTGTCCACATTGTCACTGTCAACACCGTGACTGTCAGCATTTTTGTATGTTATTAAAATAGTCACTGAATGAATTTACCTATGAAAGGAATATTTTCAGACACACAGGGAAACAACCATCAGCATATCACATACAGGAGTACTTTGACTTTTCCTCATTATTCATTTGTTTGCATGCATGTTAATTAGAATAGTCATTAGTTCATCTACGTTTAGTCCCCCAATTGACTAGTTTTGGGAGATGTGGCTAAAATTATTCATTTCAAATTGTGCTTATCTAGATATGTATGCAATGTCTAAGGACTGTACAGTATCTATTTGCCTATGTGGACCATGAATTTGAACACAAACAAATACACAAACAATTTCTGACATGTTCCATTTATCATGACAAGTAGTACAATTGTTTGCGTTGAAAAAAATGCAATTGGAAATGTGTTAATTATTGAGGAATAATAGTTATATGATCTGGCCCTGCCTCCAGTTTTGTATTTCTGACTGCACCCTACTGTACCATTTAATCTGTGCGTCTCTCTTATCCTCTGTCCCATACATGACAGATCTGTAGATCTACTTTAGAAAAAATAAATACATAAAATAAAATAAAAAATAATAAAAAGAATGTTGTCCTGTTATTGGTTGTACAATCTTGCTTGGCAATGGATCTCTGTCATAGAAAACACTGATCCACTCAATCCAGGTGTGGTTGCACAGATGAGTTTATGCCGTACATTTGAGTACAAGATGAATGGCAAGAACACAAAAAAAACACTAAAATTTAAGAGCTAAGTTTTAAACTTAGACTGGATAGAAGAAAGGATGCGGAGAGTGGAAATGTATTTCACAGCCATTGGGCAGTGACAGATAATGGATTTTCACATGATGTTCTAGTGGCATGTGTGATACCGTATATAAGAAATGGTGAGTGAATGACCTTGAATCATAGCTGTAGACTGTTGTAGTTAATGCAATATGTAATTGAGTGCAAGGCAAAGGATTTCAGCAGGAGCTAGATGCTAATATATTTAAGAAGAAGTAAGGGTAATATGAACAGTTAAAATTGACTATAAAGTAGGAAGCGTGTTCATCCAGGCAAAGCAATTTCACATCAGGTAGGGTTGATGAACTTTTCTAGTTTAAGATAAATAGCTTAGGTGTTTTAATCATGGAAGTGAAATAATGGTCTTCTAGATGTATGGTAATCCTTATATGTTCATGCATACAAATACACACAGATGGAAAAAGCTTTGCATCAAAGGTTAACGAAATCTTCAACTTTTGTTTCCAAACTGTTTGCACACAGGAGTCTTTCTGCTGCAGAGCTGCCACCAAGTCTGGTGACACCCGATGCACATTCTGTATCCCCCTTGTGACAGAGGCAGATGTTCCTAAAATAGGGGTGTGGCCTAACTAAAGCCTAACCATAAGCCTGATAAAATCATTCGGGGGGGGGGGGGGCGTGACACCCCTCACTCTCCTAGTGATGCCACTGTTCTGCTACAAACAAGTATATATGCTTTATTTACTTAATATAATGCTTGAGTCTCAACCTAATGAAGAACAGATAAAGTAAAAATCTATAGCATGTTGCTTTTAGGCAAAAATTTGTATTAAAATGTCCATGTAATAAATGGATGGGAATGGCATGTCTGTATGTAGGCTATGTTTAGGTAAAATAGGTAGAAGGCACATCTACATAACCATGGACTATGCTAAAATGAGTATATGCATATATATACTGTATACCTGTAATCTGATAGATCTCTGTCAACAAGAATAGAGCTAGTGCAGAATGATATTGATGACAGCTATGGAACCAAGTGTAAAATCTAATACAGAATCAGAAAGATGCAATTAAGGTCAATCATCAAGATCAAGGTAGGCAGCGATTAAAAATGTTGAGGAACAAAGTGATTTTCAATATCCATTAAATCCAATAAATGAGGTGCCTAAATGATTCCAGTCCATTACTTCTTTAGCCATCTGTCATGATAAGATGCAAACATTCACCAATCTTGATGTCCCATATTCAGTATCATCTACAAGAAACACAGTGGTGGCTAGCAGCCAATGTCAGCAACCATGGAAGGATTTCTCTCCCCTTCGGCCACATGTGAGGGGCTGTGTTCTTGTGTACATCCCCTTGCATGCTAGCGAAGGGATGTGGGCAGAGTGGGGGGGCAGGATTTCCATGGGGCAGCAGGCGGTGCGAGTATACGCAGCCCAGCAAATAGGTCTGACAGGGGCGTAAGTTTGTCACAGTTGCCCGGAGGCAAGATATATATTAGTGCCCTCCCTCACACACACACATACACACAACCTTATATAATATGTGTCTGTTCTGAATTATATATGTTTTACACACACGCATGGAGAGATAGAGAGAGAACACATATATATATATTTCAGAACTCAGCTACAGAAGCGATATTGATGGCTTTCAATTGACTGATTTAAATTGGCAGGGGAGGAGAGGTTCCCCCTTGGGAGCAGGAGCCTGGCGGCAGATGACTCCATTGCCTCTCAGAGTTCTGCCCCTGAGGTCTGAATAAGGCCCTTAATGCTTTTAGAAGTCATGTGGTATCTGCAAAGCACTTGGAAGACTCACTTAGCCTAGCACAAGCAGGCCATCATTTATTAATGCATCTTACAAGAGAGGTGTCTTGCAGAAACCAATAAGAATCATTCTGTCTGCAAATATACATGTACAAAATGCACAAAGAATCTGCTGCAATATGGAAAATTATTTATGTAAGAAATATCTAAATAAATGCAGAAAGAGAAAATTGGGAGGTAAGAAAATGAAATATCTCAATAAGAATGTCTTCGATAAATGTTTATAATAGTCAGGTTCCTTTTTGTGACTGTTTTACAGCAAATGTAACTTTTTTAAGCGTCAATATTTTATTTTTGCCTGTTTTTGAACTTGAAACCACATAAAAACATTTCATTTTTTTAAATATATAAAATAAGTATATTTTCAAGGATAGTGGCGTTGCTGGAGAAAATATGACTGTGTCATTGCTCCTATGTAGCTTTTGAGTTGTGTTGGCAGGATTTGGGGATTATCTGTTGTCGATGCAGCAAAGTGAGGAAAAAAGAAAGAGTGATCTTTTCAGATTGCTGGCGTACATGACTGCGAGCAGAGTCAAGTCAATGCACAGGGGCACCAGCAGAGATATAGCAAGGCATTGTTCTATTATGAACACAGTAAGAAACCTGCTTTCATCTCCATAAGAGATTTTAAGGATCTTCTTCCTCAGCATGGAACAATCATTGGTCAGCCATCCTGAGAGTTTCACTTGTGCTACAGAAACACAAGATTTTCAACAAGCAAATTATCAGCTGAAGTCCTACATTCCAATTGTGCAGTATATACTGTACCTGGTTGGCAGACAATAATACCCCTTTCACATCACACCTAATTACCGGGTTCATGCCGGTTTCTAGTCGGTTCGATCCAGAAATTGGTGCGATGTGAAAGGGGTTAACGGTCCCGCAAACTCGTAGCAACACGGCAATACGAACCAGTAAAAAAAGAAGGGTTCTTATTGGCTCGTTTCCATGTTGCTTTGTGGTGTGAACGGGTCAATCGGGTCGAGCAACCCGTTTGCTGTTCACACATAGGTGGAGGCAGTGCTTGGAGCAGCATTAGCTCTAAGTGCTGCCTCCTCCCCCACCCCCGATGAAGATCCACTGCTCTGGGTTGCACCGAGACTGAACCACTTCAAATTCCCAGTCGACCCTGCCTTTTGCGATGTGAAAGCGGTATAGGTATGCATGCTATTTTATATGGTATTATAACCGCTTGCATCTAAAATGCTGTATGTATTCCATTGAATAATTTAGTCTGTACCGGCAATCGGGCAAGGTGCAGGGCTAATAGAAATCGCCCAGATCATTGCCGGCTGTCATAGTATGTACCCAATGTAAGCATTCTTCTTATTGACTTGTGTAGAACAAGGGCTGGCAGGCAGGAAATGGAAATGTTTTTTCTTCCAGTGCTGCAAGAGGCCATCACAAAAGGAAGATCTTTATTTCTTGCTTGCAAGACAATATTTGGTAAAGGCCCATACACACTGGGCGATTTTCATGTGAAAGCCTCTCGGCCATACATGGTCATCATGATCAATGGCTGCCAGGCTGTGTACAGTACTAGTAGGAAATATCTTAAATTTCTGGGGGTACAGTGTGTACTATAGTTATATGATTTCCTTTCTTTCAAATCAAGGGGGTAATGTCACCGTATCCAAATATATTTTGGGGTAAATGGTAAAAAAGTTCCCTGACCCCTGCTCTAGAAGCATTGGGACAGGGCTTGTTGCTGTGCTGCCCACAATGGGGGTGATGCAGACCTGATATCTCAGGTCCAAATTCGCCCTGGCTCTGAAGGCGGGGGGATTGCGCATGCGTGAATATTTGCATGTGCACACCCCAGGAGCAAAGTGGTGGGTAGGAAGGGGGCGGGCAGGGGAGGACACAGGGGACCAGCAAGTATTTTATGGGCCAGCCCACAAAAATGGCAGGCGCACCAATGGAAACACTGGGCGTACCCCTGCGAACGCAGGCATGCCTATGCATCCTCGGGGCGGGCGGCTGAAGTCACATGACGTCAGCGCTGGCCCCCAATTCAGCGGATAGCGAGCATCTGGAATGTAAGTATAGACTGGAGAAATCATTCGATGGTGAGTGACCATCGATGCATCCACATGTGAGTGGATGTGTAAGCGGACGGCGGGGGTGCCTTCATCACGGTGGCGTAGCAGCGTTTACCTGCTCCCAAGGTAGCGAATATACGCAGCCTAGCGAGTAGGTCTGAATGAGGCTCCATATTCTGGCTGGTGCATACACCATTGTTTTACAGCTGAACTGAACATACACCTGTGGGCACCTGTAGGCACCATTCCCTGTATACGTTACTGAACCACGTGACATAATATACTTAATAAAGGTCACTTCAGTTTTAAACCTTTTAGTAAATGTATCCACGTACTGTACACCAGCAATAGCTCCAGGCTATGGATAATAACTACATAGGCTGTGTCTGATATGAGGCATGTGCACACATACTTTCTTTTCTTGCTGCTTTGTATTTTGTTGTTATATCGTTCATTGAAGATTTCACAGTACTGTCTTTCATGACTGCAGTACTTCCAACCCTGTAATACCCAGATGTCCCCGTCTTTATCAGCTGGTGTAATATAGCTATTTGACATTAGGATAGTGATATAAATTGTAATCCTGTCTAAATAATGTTATTTGTATTTATAAAGCATGCACATATTACATAGTGCAGTTCATTGATGCGATCATGATACAAATAAGATAGTATGTGACAGAAAGCAGATATATCGGTAGGAATCATCAGATGTATCTGCTTATCCTGTCAATGCCTGTGCAATCAGCTTGTTGCTTCTTCCCCTTTCTGAGAATCAGGCATTATAGTCTAAGGGCTATTTCACACACTCCGGCTCCTGCCGGGCGGCGAAAACCTGTACGGCCAGGAAGCCGTGCAGTACACAGCAGTTTAGAATGGAGGGGATGGCCACAGCCCGGCAGCCGTCCCTTCCAGTGGTGGGATCCGGCAGCAACCGGACGGCCGGGCCGTGGCCGTCCCGTGTGAATGGACACAATAGTGTCCATTAACAACTACTGTGTGCGGCACGGCTTTTGGCCATACGGGTTTTCGCCGCCTGGCAGGAGCCGGAGTGTGTGAAATAGCCCTAATAGTTTGGCTAGCTCTATTTGTTCTGACAAACTTATGGATGTAGATTAGCTCACAGACAATGTCTAGGTAGACAGTCAGTAGGTCGACACCAAAAGGTCACATGTCAATGTCGACTTATTGCATGTCAACCCTTTTGTCAATGTCAATCTTTTATCATAGTTGATTCAGTGTATGTCAACCTATTGATTGTCTAGACCATGAGTGGCCAAACCGGTCCTCGGGATCTACCAACAGTTCGTGTTTTCCAAATCACCTAGCTGGTGCACAGCTGTAGTCATTACTAACTGTCACATATTTCAAACCTGCTGCATTCATTCCTACTATAAATCCACAGGTTGCCTGAAAAACATGAACTGTTGGTAGAACTTGATGACAGGTTTGGCCACACCAGACCTTGACATCATCTGTGAGCCATGCGGAAGCCTAACCTTATATAGAATTCACTAGTTCCTTCCCTCACTTTTTGGCTAGTGATCCAAATGTTGGAATTCAAACCAGTGCTAACTGCAACCTCAGCTAAAATTGTGTCGCATCTCATTCCTCTTTCCATAATCTAGCATGGAATTTCTGGGGTCACAACCTAAGGTTATACCGCAGTAAAGGCTATCACCTCATTACAAATATCGCCAATACATTCACACTTAAGATTCTTCATTGCCTACTGTAATATCAAAGCAGGTCCACTCCAAGTACCCCAGACACTTGTAAATCTGTAATATCAAAATGGAGTCTAAAACGCTCAAGAGCCAAGATACTGTACTGTATGTTAGCATAAAAAGTCAATATAACAAGAATCTCCAAACTACTTTTCCTGTTGGGAAACTGATGCTACTGTATGCTACTTAGTACAGAGGCAGAACTCTGGGAGGCAATGGAGTCATCTGCCGCCGGGCTCCTGCTCCTAAGGGGGAACCTCGTCTCCCCTGCAAGTTTGAATCTGTTTATTGATATCGCTTCTGTGGCTGACACCCCCTCCTAGCAGGACCATAGACATCACACCATCTTTATTTTAAACATAATATACATAACATGCACACATACATACACACATACATATATTTTTTTAATGTGCTGTGGGAGGCGGTCACCGATATTTATCTGGCCTCCGGGCAACTGGGACAAACTCACGCCACTGACCTAGTAATGCTACATTCTGGACATCTTGGAACAGTCATCATATTTGCTTATATTTGGAGATTACACCATCCTATTTATACTAATCATATATATATTTCTAGAAGGTGAGTTTTGATGATGATCCCTCTTTCTCCCTTCATACTTATAACCCTTTTACACCAAAATGCCGGGTCGCACCTGGCTTTTTGGACCCCGGTTCAAGCCGGGTGCGACCTGGCGTTTTGTCCCTTTTACACTGGCGCCGCCGCTTGGAGATGATGTCATCACCACCGCCGGGACCCGGACCGCTGCGCTGGGGGCAAGCCCAGAACTAAGGTAATCTGCTGGGCTGCCCCCAGTCCCAGTGCACCCCCAAGCCCTTGTCCGGGAGGTGAATGGATGCCGCACACAAGCATCCAGTCACCTCCTCTGCTGCCGCCGCTGCTGTATGCAGAGTATAGCAGACAGCAGCGCAGGCTGTCTGTGCCACCCCCCCCGTCCAACCTGCGGATGCTGCGGTCCGCCGGTTGCACGTCCCCCATTGATGTAAATGGGAGCCAGGTTGGATGACCCGGTGTACCCATTTACACCGCCCTCTACCCAGGTCCTGGCCGTGTTCTACCCAGGTCAGGACCTGGGTAGAAGTCCCGTGTAAAGGGACACGGCGTGTCCCATTTAAACCGCCGATGATCCGGGTCTGACCCGCCGATGACCCGGATTTTTCGGCGGTGTAAAAGGGGTATTAACCAAAATCAATAAATGAGATACCATTTTAAAGATTAAGTTCTCCACTTCTGACAAATTGTTAATTTAGAATTGCACATTATATTGTTTGCTTAAAAATAAAAGTTAAAAACTGACTTTTGGTCCTAGAGTTCTTTCCCTGGATGCATCAATATAGCATAGCGATTTAGGGGTATTTTATAAGCATTCTCACTAGATTACCTAGAAAATGCCCCTACATTGCTATGTGTGTAGAGGCCACAGCGATAGTGATGTGCGGCTCCTTGTGGATATTTTGTTTTCTTGCTGTTAAAGCATTGGTAGAGTTAATAAATAACATGTTCAATTAACGATTTACATATTGTTCAAAACTATGGTTAGATCGCTAATTGCTATTTACTTGCCAAGCTTCTGACTATATGTAGATGTGGCCATCTGTGTATGTATGTTGCATTTCAAAAAATGTAATCTATAGAACTATATATATGGTCTCTGCACAGAAGGGAGGAATAATAATGACTGCTCTATTATACTACTTACTTTTTTAAATATAGAATATATTGAGACACTTAATTGCATTTTTGTCAGTATTTACTGGCCTTTATCTTGGCCTTTTTCTTTTTTGGAAGGATTGCACCTGCTCTATATTACAGCTGAAGTTATAGGGGCATCTATGCTCTGAAATTATCTTGGAACAGGAAGATGAAAGATTACAAGTAGAGATAAGCAGGCCCTGTTTCACTCAGTATTACTCATATTTACTCAGATCTCGGATCAATATGGCATCTTATTGGCATTCAGCTCTCATGTGCTTTTGATAGGCAATTAGATCAATCTGAACTTGCTTTCATTTTGATGAAAAGCACAGAGTAAAATCAAACTCACACATCTCTTGTTACAAGGGGAGCCGACAGCTCTGCTGAACCGTGGTACGGTGAAGGGGTGGGGTCAATGCAGGTAGGTGTGATCACAAGGATTATAGGTTCTATAAATTTGGCAATAACATAGCTAGACTTCTTACTAATTTACTGAGATGTTCTAGACCTCTTATGGTTGTGCACCCTCTCCGTCTCACTGACAGCTCCCTCACATACTGCAGTGCATAAGTAGATGTATGTGCAGTGCATAAGTAGATGTAATGATACAATATTATGAACCCTTTTATTCGTGTTCACCTTCTATATCCTTTCGTCTTCCAGTGCACTGCTCCATACCCAAAGGACAGACATTCCCCATATTTAAAATGATGTAATGTTCTGTGATACCTGTCTTTCCTGCAAGCTATCAATAAGAAATTAGCCAATAAGAAATTTCTTTTTGGTGTAAACTCTTATTCCTTCCAACACTAGATACTGTAACTACACCCACCTCCATTTAAAAGCAAAGGGTATTGGAACTACAGTTGATGTACTTGACTTTGGAAGTAATCTATATTCCTTACAGGCGACATTATGGCCTTACTTGTAATATTTCTATATGCAGTATATGTTCACATAAGACATTGTGTGAGGTCTATTCTATTCCAATTGAAATGTTTTTCTTCCCCCCAACTGATCCTTCAGTTTCTCTACTTTCTTCTACCTCCTGTAAGGTAAGGTACCAGGACCAGGTATTTATATTCAGACATTACTCTACCTGATGTTTGGAAGATATGGCTGCATACCTGAACAGCATGGCGACAATACTTTCTTGCTGATGGATTTTGCATCAGTATGATGCCACTCCTTATATCTTACAGTATACTGCACTTCAGGACGTTCATGATAAAGTGATAAATAGGGCCTACTGTATGTCTCCCAGTCTCGATGGTACTGTACCTGATGAGTGTGGTGCTTGCTCCAAATTTTATTTTTCATCTGCTACATTCATTTATAATTTCTGGTATTGCTGAATTACTAAACGGTTCTGGAACAAATTTTTAGTATCTCCTTATATCAGTAGCTCTTTTAGGTGCATGTTAGTCCTTACCATCTGTAAGAGCTGTTACTCAGATGTTGCCTGATATAGACAGATGTGGTTTGATTTAAGTGGGACTACTGACACTATGGATACTGTCACTCGCATACAAATATTCAAATCCTTTTAGTGTACTTATTAGCAGGCCCCTAGGCATATGCAATCTCGGGCACCCCTAGCAACTTATCTTCTAATACATGTTACCAACCAATGATGTCTATAGTTTATGTACATACTTGCCTACCAGACCCTCTCCATGAGGGAGAACATGCTTTGTTCATGGACTTCCCTGGTAATGTATGATTGTCATCACCTGTGGTGAGCCAGGTAATTGATAAGAAAGGTGTTTCACCACAGGTGATGGTAATCATACATTACCAGGGAAGTCCAGGAGCAGAGCATTGTCTCCCTCATGGAGATGGTAAGGTAGGCAAGTATGATTTATATACTTTTATGCTGCTTTCACATTGCCTAAACGTTTAAGACCCGTTATTTAAATCGGATCTGAGCCACTAAACCCCTTTCACATTGCAGGTGAAAACCATTTTAAATAGCATGTAATACCATTCACACATTCAACCCGTTTAACCCCCAAGGAACACGTTTCAAGCCTCAGAAATAGAGCAGTTCACACTGCCTAAAAAAACGGCTCTGAAACGGGTAGGACACTGCTTTTTAACGGTTTAACAAATACCAGTATTTATTAAACGGTTAAAGCACCCTGGAGCTTTCACACTGCAGCTCTACCCGTTTTAAAAGGCTAACAAAAACGTAAATTTACTGATTAAGAGCTGCAGTGTGAAAGGGGTATAAGTTGTTAATGGGTACATTTCATTAATACAATATTTCCTTTATAGAATCTTTAATATAACATTTTTGTTTCTTTGAGCTGATACATTTTTTTCTATATTTATTGTATCATTATTATAACTTTTTCTGTACCAACTTTTGTCTTTCTTCTATATCACTTCAATAAAACAAATAATAGTGAATAAACATTTTAATGTAATTTAAAGCTGCTCTGCCTCCTGATTTTACTAACATTCCCCCACCCCCTAGTTGAAGCCCCCAGAGGCTGTTCCATGTGGCTGTTTCACCCCCATGGCTCCTCACTTCCTAATACAGCCCCATCTGAAAACTAGTGGGTAGCATGAGTGGGAGGACAAAATACAAGCTGCAATCGAGAAATTGTAGCTTGCGATTGATCTTTCAGCTCACAACCCCCTCCATCACCATTTAAAAGATGTGAACCTAATTAATTATCTGGTTTCTGCAGAGTCCTAGAAAATACATCTGCCTGTTGCAGCCACTGGGGAGTTGGCGAAGGCACCTTAGTAAGTTCTTTCATGTAAAGTAGGTGGTTATGCAGTTATCAAGCAGTCAGCATTGTAATAGATTGTTGCAACTCACATAATATTATCTTATGCTAAGAACTGAATACAGTCCCCAATAACACTTTACTGCATCTGTACACATGACATGCATTGTACAGTACGTGGACATACCACGTACGCTTGTACTCCAACACAGCATGACTTACGGACATAATTGTAATTTAATTCTTTCATATTCTAAATATTTATCTTCAATAAATCATAAGAACAGATGCTGGGAGTTTCATTCAGTCTTACACACTTTTACTTGTTTTATATGATTATCAGCAAAACACAGCAGCACTCTCTGGGACCAAACCTTTGTGGAATACATACAGGGGCTGGCTGGCAACTTTTAGCCTAGGGGGCAAGTCCAGAGCACTGGCCCATAATCAGCCAAGTTACCGTAGGAAGGAATGCTTTTGCGCGCCGTAGGCGCGCTGAAAAATTAGGGGCGTGGCCTATCATAAGGGGCGTTGCCTGTACCATGATTGTATTGTGTACCTGCAGATTGCACATTTTAGCGAACCTTGTAATACCCATTACACATAAAGCCACATGCCGTAATGCCAATTACACATTATGCTGAACACCATGATGCCAGTTACACATTACGCCCAACACTGCGATGCTAATTACTCAATACACCGCACACTGTGATGCTAATTACACATTATGCTTCACACCTTGATGCCCATTACACCCCATACTGTGATGGCAATTACCCAATGCTCCCCACACCGTAATGTCCATTACGCCCCATACCATGATGCCCATTACACCGCACAATGTGATGTCCACATTGCTAGATATGCCCCCACAGTGCAAGATATTCCGCCACAGTACCAAATACACATATGCCCCCACAGTGCCAGACACAAATGCCGCCACAGTGCCAGATATTCTGCCACAGTGCCAAATACGCATATTCCTCCACAGTGCCAGATATGCCCCCAGAGTGCCAGAGACACATATGCCCCCACAGTGCCAGAGACACATATGCCCCCACAGTGCCAGAGACACATATTCCCCCACAGTGCCAAAGACACATATGCCCCCACAGTGCCAGATATGCCCCCACAGTGCCAGAGACACATATGCCCCCACAGTGCCAGAGACACATATGCCCCCTCAGTGCCAGAGACACATATTCCCCCACAGTGCCAAAGACACATATGCCCCCACAGTGCCAGATATGCCCCCACAGTGCCAGAGACACATATGCCCCCACAGTGCCAGAGACACATATGCCCCCACAGTGCCAAATACACATATGCCCCCACAGTGCCAGACACATATGCCCCCACAGTGCCAGATACACATATGTCCCCACAGTGCCAGATACACATATGCCCCCACAGTGCCAGATACACATATGCCCCCACAGTGCCAGATATGCCCCCACAGTGCCAAATACACATATGCCCCACAGTGCCAGATACACATATGCCCCCACAGTGCCAAATACACATATGCCCCCACAGTGCCAGATACACATATGCCCCCACAGTGCCAAATACACATATGCCCCACTGTGCCAGATACACATATGCCCCCACAGTGCCAAATACATATATGCCCCCACAGTGCCAGATATGCCCCCCACAGTGCCAGATACACATATGCCCCCACACAGTGCCAGATATGCCCCCACACAGTGCCAGATATGCCCCCACACAGTGCCAGATATGCCCCCACACAGTGCCAGATATGCCCCCACAGTGACAGAAACACATATGCTGGGGTGAGGGAGGGGGGGGGGAGAGCGCTTACCCACTCGCTAGCTGCGGGCCGTGCTGCGGCTGGATCAGCTTCTCCAGCCCTCCTGCGCTGGCCGCAGCTTCCAGAACACGGCCGCGGCTACAGGAAAATGGCCGCCGGCCTCCTGCACTGAGAACATGTCCTCAGTGCAGGGGGCCGGCGGCCATTTTCCTGTAGCCGCGGTCGTGTTCTGTAAGCCGCGGCCAGTGCAGGAGGGCTGGAGAAGCTGATCCAGCCGCAGCACGGCCCGCAGCCAGTGGGTGGGTAAGCGGCCCGGGGGGCATATGGCACTCTGCCCCCCGGCCCAGCCCGCCCCTGAATACATAGTTAGTTAGCTTGCCTCTGCGTATCTAATTAAGGAAAGACATTAAGTAAATACTGCAGTACGGTGTCAGATGACCAACTCATACACTGTTATTATGCTGTACAGACAATAATATGGGGCCTGATTCAGATGTGGGCCGAGGTCCTATCACTGCTGCCCCTTGTGGATATTTGTGAAAGCAGCAGTGATAGCTCTGTATGGTAATGTGGCAAATGGCTTTTATTACAAGCAGATGCCTCCTGCTGCAGCAGTGTTCTGGCCTGCATCCTAGTACGCAGCATTGGATAACTCACTCGCCATCGGGGGGATTGTGCCACTATGGGGATGCTCAAGCCACTCGTAACAGAGGCCAGGAGATCTCTGTCCTATAACGGAGAACCCGGACCTCTGCCAACCCCTCCCCGCCACCAGATTGATGCTGTAGTGCGTCTGTCGTCACAGGTCTCATTCATGTACCTACAAAACAGGTCCCGCATCAAGTACTGATAATGAGTACATTACGGCATGCAAGCCAATTCTATCCACATCAGAAAAAACTCCATGCTGTGTATTAGAGCAGTATGTGCACATATCTATATGAAGAATGACACATTTAGTTTCTAACTGTGTAGTGCGGGCCTATTTCCACAATACTAATGTAAAAGGAAATCAATGGTGTTTAGGATTGAGGCCACAATAAATGTTTGGAGGTCCACAGTTATCCTATGGGCAGTCAGATGGACAATCCATATGTACAGTTAAACCCCATGTACATTAAATGGCCCACAACCGCTGCTGAACGATATAAAGCATACAAATTAAATGATATCATTACCGATACCATTCAATGACCTCTCTTGCGGATGCTCCTCATGCAGGTCATCAGCTACATAGCCAAAATTGACCTGCGTGTACCTGCAAAATTGACCTGATGCACATGAATGGGCATACTCTTGAAATTAGACCACCTCTAAAGACATAGATAAACACCTGTAAGTTGTCGGTATGTAGTGGGTGGAGCTAAATGATGGGATCTTGTCATCTAACCCTGCCTGCATGACCACTGGGCAGCTTATAAGTCAATAACTGACTTGTCTGTGACTGATTCTTCCACATCATACACAGCCATCAGTACTCGCACAGATGCCAATGGGCATCTCAGTACAAATTAGATGGCTGCAGCCTTTACATATTTTCACACAGTTGCTATGCACACATTCACAGGTGTGATGGCATTAGAGTACATCCCTATATTGCACTGGCCCATAAACCAAGTATGAGTATGCAATCACAGATCTGGCCCTAGGCGTAGGGCATTTAGAACACCCGGGAGCATACAGCTGAGCCAGTAGAAGCAGTAGCTCCGGGGCGTGGCCGAGATCAGCATGGAGTAGCACGCATAGTGCGGGCTCTCCTCCACCTAATCCTATCTTAACCCATCCTGCGCTGCCCTCCCGGGGTACTAACCTGAACAAGCAACACGACACAGTCCCCTGGTGCTTGCGGCTCTGAGGTGCCCCCATCCGCTCAGCCCAGGACCCCTCCAGCGTGTGTCCGATTCTGGGGCCTGGTACGCAAGGACGCTGTGAGGCTGCACACACCGCCGGGAGCCCGTCCGCCCATCTCCTCTCCCGCCCGCATCCTGACACCGGATCTCTGACGGCGGACGGCGGGGATAACAGTCTGCTCTCTCCTCCGCTCCGGAGCCAGCCTGGACACGAGCGGGGTTGCGCTGCCAGAAGCCTGCTCGACTGCTCTCCTGCCCGGCCTCCCAACACTAGGGTGAGTGACAGCGGAAGGCTAGTCAGCCGCACGCTCTCTCCCCCGATCCACGCTGACCCAACGGGGAGAGGCACCAGACTGCTGGGAGCGCCCAGGCTGCGGGACCTGACGCTGTCTGCCTCTCCACCTCCCCCCTGTGCTCACAGCGCTGGACGGAGGAGTCAGCGGGGCACTGGGTGTAAGGAGCACTCTCCCCCCCTCCTGCTGATCACTGAAGGGAGTGGGATTTCAATTACAGGCTTATACATTCGGACGGCCCAGGCAAGGGCTTGCTCTCTTCCCCCCCCCCATGGATCCTGGCCCTGCAGTAAATGAACAGCATATTGGCACCTTGCCAGCTCCTATACCCTGCAGGACAGACATAACTGTTTCACTGAGCTGACACCACCACTGAGCCAGAAGAGTGGTGCCATCTGTCTGTTTGAGTGAAGGCCTGGTTCACACCCTATACGCAGCTATATGTGCAAGTGCTGAACTGTACTTTATATGGACACTGCCCACCTCCAGTCTTCAGTCAAGCTCATGCACCCTAGCTTAATACCCTGAGACCCAGTAATACCTAACTACAGACCGCTGCTGCTGTATCCCTGACTGCTTCCCATACCGTCTATCCGCGGCACACACCACAAGTAGAATGGGGAAAAGCAACCCAGCTACAGCGGCGGCAAAACTGGAAAGATATGCCAGGAACCCCTCTCAGGCCAAACCCCCGAGGCCGCACAGTCCGTATCATCTCCTGACACTGAACCCGACCCACCTGAACAACCAAAAGACCCTTTCCAGAGATTGTTGGACGCGGTTGCGGCCACTGAGAACCGTTTGGCGGACAAAATTGCCCAGGTACAGTCGGATTTATCCATTATTCATCACGACCTGCAGAGGGTGAGGGAGAGAGTCGGAGAGGTCGAGACTAGGGTTTCCACAGTGGAAGACACTGTGGCCCCTCTGGACCGACGCACCACAGCCGTTGAATCCCAAATCCAAGGTATCAATAAAAAATTGACGGACATGGAGGGGCGCCTCAGACGAAACAATGTTCGCTTTGTGGGACTCCCTGAAAAGGAGGAGGGTGGCTCACCGGAGCAATTTCTGGAGAAATGGCTCACCGACACATTTGGCTCGGAGGAATTCTCCGCGCACTTCGCTGTTGAACGTGCTCACCGTGTGCCCATGCGACCGCTACCACCAGGCGCCCCACCCCGAACCTTCATCGCCAAATTCCTACACTACCGTGACCGAGATGTGATCCTCAGATTGGCCCGGACCAGGGGCCCTCTTAAGTGGAATGGCTCGCCTGTTTCAGTCTTCCCTGATTTTGCTGTCGACGTCCAGAAGGACAGGGCCCAGTTTGCAACCGTCAAAAGAAGACTGAGGGAACTAAATATTCCGTATGCTATGCTCTTTCCGTCTAGGCTGCGTGTGGTCGCTGATGGAGAGACCAAATTCTTTACAACACCGCGGGAGGCTGCGGCATGGCTGGACAGACATCGACCACAGCGTCACGCCTTGGTGCCTGAATGACTATACTCCCCTTACTCCAAGACTGATGAGTATATGCATGTATAAGTTGGCTGATGCCACCCCTCGTTAACAGAGGCATATGCAACTGTTTATATATTACCGTTCTTGCTTGTTCTTTGATTATTCTTATTGCTCATATAGTGCATAACTCATTCTGTAATGGAGGAACGCACCTGAAGGTGCTCCGTATCCGTGATATAGCGGCGCACTATATGAATGTACTCTCGCAGCCCCGGGAGGCTGCGTATATATATGTATGACCTAGGTGGGGAGCCGCTCTGGCTCTAGGTCATTAAATTCTTTGTCCCCTTGTAGAAGTTGTGTTTTAATACAATAGGTATACCCTAAGTATGCCTGCTTAAGTTACCCTCTTGGCCTGGGTTTTAGAGCCGGGGGATAGATAGATAGTTGCTAGCTAGGTATCTATGTGGTAACTTACCACTAGATACAGGGTTTCTTTATGGTATTTGTTGGGGCTCCAGGTGTGCCACAGTTGGGTTATGGTATACGGGGTGGGGGGAATGGGTTCAATTGTTCTCTTGGATGCACTTGCATCATGTGCTCTGCTTTTATTTCTTTATGTCTTTTCTGTTTCTTCTTAATTTCTTTACTGAGCAATGACCGTGTGACCTTATCAATCTTCAGTATCATTGTGTTCCCCTGGGTGTGTAGAGTGAAATGGATTAGATGTGACATTGGGTACGCTTAATTTTCTGACGTGGAATGTGGGGGGCATTAACGACAAGATAAAAAGATCCCTGGTTATTAGACAACTGAGGCAATACAACTCTGATGTCATTTGTCTCATGGAAACTCACCTCGTGGGTAGTAAAATCTTGTCATTAAAGAAACCGTGGGTTGGGTGGGCCTACCACTCTACTTATACTTCTGCATCTAGGGGTGTCTCCGTTCTCATCAAAAAAACTGTATCCTTTTCCTTAGACACCGTCCAGACAGACCCATGGGGAAGGTTTGTGTTTATAAAATGTTCCATCCAATCTATCCCAACCCTTCTCATGGCGGTATATGTTCCTCCTCCATACTCCCCATTTGTGTTAAAAAAGGTGGCAGAGTTTATGGCATCTTACCCAGGGGTTCCCACAGTGTGTCTGGGCGATTTTAACAACCTGATGGACCCTGTTTTGGACAGGATTTCCATGAAAAACCCCCATGTGCGACCAAAAATAACCCCATTTGCCAAGGTTGTGGCAGAAATGGGCCTGGTCGACGTATGGAGATCCAGGCACCTGACTGATAGGCAGTATTCATGCTTCTCCCACTCCCACTCGACATTCTCGAGGATAGATTTAGCCCTTGCTACACCAGAAATCCTGCCTAGGGTCCGCTCCTCGAGTAGGGGCATTTCGGACCACTCCCCCCTCTCACTGAGTATGGACTTTGACTGTCAGAGAGGTCAGGCGGTTTGGAAGCTTAACCCATGTTGGCTCACAAATATGGGGGATGGCTTGGAGCTAGAGGCCGCATGGAGGGAGTTTTTTGAACACAACTCAGAGGGGGTCCATACGGCACTATTATGGGACGCCTTCAAAGCATACCTCCGGGGAACGTTAATCCAAAGGATCTCTAGCTTAAAATCCTTCTTTAAAAAACGGGAGCTAGCCCTTGAGAATGATTGTATTGCAGCAGAACTGCGATACTTACGTGATAGACTGGACTCCTCCAAGTCCTCTTGGTTGGAAGCTCAGAGGGAATGGAAAAACTGCTTGCTGGATAAGACACGACATAAATTGTTGTATACCTCCCACTCTGTGTACGCATCTGGAGATAGACCAGGTAGCTTTATGGCACAGATAGCAAAAGACGAGCGTAGGGCTTGTACAGTTGTTGAGTTGCAGACTTCCCGGGGAGACACGGCGACACGGACCTCTGATATTGCAGGTGAATTTATGTCCTACTACCGGACACTGTATGAATCAAAGGCCAATTATGCCCTGGATGACCTACACGCTTATCTACATGCCATCCCACTACCCTCACTGACCAGTGAACAACGTGATCTCCTAGACTCCCCCTTCTCTATTACGGAGATCACTGCGGCTATACAGGCTTCCCCTTGCGGCAAGGCCCCGGGCTCTGATGGAATCCCATCTGAGCTCTATAAGAAGCATATCACCTTCTTTGCATCACATTTGCATTCAGTTTTCCAGCAAATATATGACACAGGGTCTCTCCCAGGGTCTATGTCTGAAGCTATAATAATTGTTATACCAAAACCTGACAAAAACCCTAAACACCCTGAATCATACCGGCCCATATCGTTACTACCCACAGATGTTAAAATTCTCGCGAAGATCCTGGCTACTAGATTGACACAGGTTATCACACATATAATTCACCCCGACCAGACGGGCTTTATGCCCAACAAGTCCACGTCTGTTAACCTGCGACGGCTATTTACGCATCTGCAGCTTCCCAGGGAAGATGCTCCTGTCTCGGCCATAGCCTCATTAGATGCAGCAAAGGCCTTCGATTCTGTTGAGTGGGGATATCTCTGGGAGGTGTTAGACAGATTCGGCTTTGGCCCCAAGTTCACCAGGCTTATACAAACCTTATACTCCACCCCGACAGCCAGAATTTCGGTTAATGGGTATGTATCGGAATCCTTCCCCCTCTACAGGGGCACGAGACAAGGCTGCCCCCTCTCCCCACATTTGTTCGCTATAGCCATCGAACCCTTAGCTTGCCTAATCAGAGACTGCACTTCAATTAAAGGACTGATGGTGGGATCCAGGGAGGATAGAATAGCGTTATACGCAGATGACATTCTCCTTTTCATTCAAGACTATACAGTCTCCCTACCTATATTATTCGATATTATTAACGTGTATGGTCAATTCTCTGGTTTACTAATAAACTGGTCCAAATCTTCAATCACCCCGCTGAGAGGACAGGTCACAGACACCTCACCCAGCCTAGCCCAGCTCCCTTGGACAGACAAATTTAAATACCTGGGCATCTGGGTTACTAATGCCCCAATCACATATATACACCTAAACCTACTCCCACAAATCTCTTATTTACGCTCCAAGATCCCAATATGGAGCAAACTGCCACTCACGGTCACGGGAAGGGTTAACCTAATTAAAATGGTCTGCCAACCTAAATTACTATACGTCCTCCAACAATCCCCAGTCTACATCCCTAAAAAATACTTTACCCAAATTAACGGCCTCCTATCTTCTATTATCTGGGCTAACAAACGACCAAGGATCAACATACAAACTCTTACCAGATCCAAAGATAACGGAGGTCTGGCGCTCCCCAACTTCCAACATTACTACTATGCAGCACAATTACTGTACATTTGGGAATGGCTGAATGAGAAGGATGAAGCCTCCTTACACATGCAAATGGTAGGGTCCGTTTCCCCTGACTTAACCCCCCTACAGGTACTTTTAAGTAAAAATGCAAAGGCGGTTAAAATCCCTATAATTAAGCAGGCAGTTATTGTATGGCAGCGAGTGCACAGGCTAATGGGGGGTGGGGAGTGGGACCCTGACACTCCACTATTCAACCCCGGGGGTCTGCCGGAACTCTCCTCTTTACTAATACGGGAGACATGGAATAGCTGGGGAGTTGGTACACTGGGGCACTTGTATGCGAACAACACCTTGAAATCCTTCCAAGAGTTACAACTTGAATTCCCTATCCCCAACTCACAATTTTACAGATATCTACAGATGCGACATGCTCTCAATGCTCAATTTAAAACATCCCCTCTGACTCTCCTTGACTCTCCAGTTAAAAAACTACTAAGCGACAGACCACAGGGGCATTTGGTCTCCATCGCTTATTCGTCTATGCAACAGATCCACCACTCTGACCCGCTAACCCCCCTTAAACTAAAATGGGAAGCTGATTTAGGACCCCTCTCAGACGACATATGGTCCTACGCACTCGAGGCTCCAAAACGGTCTACTACTGCCATTAGATATCAGCAGATACAAATGTTTATATTGCACAGAGTATATATGACTCCGGTGCTGTTGTGTCATATCGGGGGCGTTCTCTCCTCATCCTGCCCAAAATGTGGCTCTCTGGACGGTTCCTTCATACACATGGTATGGACATGTCCTAGGATCACGCAATTTTGGAACGATGTCATTGGCGTTATAGAACTCACAGGCATACCTAAAGTTGCCTTGTCACCAGTGTCTTGCCTGTTATCTGCTATAGATGAAGAGACGTTACCAGACCCAGATAGACGCTATGTAGTTAACCTATGCACTTTGGCCAAGGTATGCATAGCCAGATTGTGGTTGGCTGGGGAGGCCCCGAGGTTGGGCGCCTGGGTATCCCTGGTGAACGAGGTGATAAGCCACGAAAAGTTTGTATATTTAGCCAGGAAGACAGAGAAAAAATATTACTCTATATGGTCTAGATGGTTGGATTCCACATACTCAGGGATAGTAACTCCTGACGCCTAGAAGCTACGGCCTTGCCCTCGTGTCTGTAAGGACTGCCCCGACTCAAACTACCGACTGTAACCTGGGTGATAGGTAGGCGTAGGGACATACTGTTGGGCCCATGGGACATGACCTATATGTCGACATGCCTCCCGCCCCGCACACATCTCACTCGAGACCCACGATACCTACACTTTGGAAAGTTCACTTATAATATCAGCCAAGATGCTGGACCCGGGACACGCGGTCACTCGTGATACTTATTTAAATGATAAAATCTACTTCGCTTTACTTTATCTTATTTTATTTTATAACTGAATGGTTTAATTTCACAATGTCATAATGTCATGCCACATGGTTTCTAATGCACGATAGATGGGTGCTTCAATAATCCTTGGAAAATCCTCTAGACTCCATAAAAGCACCATAGCCTCTGGAATGATGCTATACATGCTTATTGATATGTGTCAATTGTCCTTTTCCCTTTTCTTCTTCTTTTTTTTTTTCTTTTTTTCTTCTTTTCTCTTTCATTGTTGTATTCTCTGTACTCTGAGATGTTTATGTTTAACCTGCAAAAAATTCAATAAAAAACGTTTGAATAAAAAAAAAAAGAAGCAGTAGCTCCAGTGTAGGGTTGCAGCGTATGCCCAGAAGCAGCAGCTGCTCCTCCTTCCATGGGCCTTTGCAGAGTCCAGCAGAATGAATTTGCACTGACTGACTCCATGCAGCCAGCCCAAGCTTCAATATCTGCAGAGTCCAGGCCAGTCCAGTGCTGTGCTGGGGCGGGATTTGGTTATAATAATGTGTGGCATGTGTGTAAGCAAAATTACTGTGTGGCATTATGTGTATAACTTCATTACTAATGTGCAGCATAATGTATAATGGGAATTACTGTGTTACTAATGTGTGGTATAATATGTAGGGGGCATTAGTAGATAGTATGTGTTTAAGGGTCAATATTACTGTGTGGAATTATATGTATAATGTGCACTGCTGTGTGACATAGTGTATAAAGGGTACTATTGTGTGGTACAATGTGAATAATTAGAAATACAGTGCGAGCAATGTGAATAAGAAGCAATATGGTGTAGTGTAATGTGAATAAGATGCAGTGAGTCAGGGGCAAAACTAACGACAGTGCTAGAGGGCACCAACCAAAACCTTGCCTAGGGCATCAAATTAGCTAGGGCCAGCTCTGTACAATCACTTATGTCATTTATCACATTCTGTTGATTTCAGACTTTGAGAGATTAGTGTAAGATAAACATGTTCTATGAAGAAAAGACATATCATTTCTGCTGCAATGATCGATTGCCTCCTAATGTGTAGAGACCCTGCTGAACCTGCAAAGATAATTCCTTGTTAGCTGCAGGAGAAACATATTGTAGGATAGGAACCCATGGAAAATGTAGGTCAAAACCAGAGAGTGTAACACAGGATGTGAGCTAGTACTCAGGGGATGGTAAGGAACTAATTGGGAAAATAAAGTTGCTGCGAATTTATGTTTTGCTCAGAGTAAATAGACACACAAGCATATTTCAGAATAAAGATCGCAATGTCGTCAGTGGCAATGAGACCGCAGTGTGCTGCAGTACCTGCTGTCACTTTATAATGTGTGATTTGCACAAAAGGGATGGTATTTTTATTGTAAAGCCAACATCAATATATATTTAATCTGTGGGTTATTATTTTGTTCTTGATGTTAGTTTTTTAGTCACCAAGATACAGTTTCTAATATAGTGAGTAGAATGTAATTTATATTTATATATTTTTTTCAGTAAATGTTACTTTCTTATTATGTTGTCTACTGATCAGTATGCTGGAGTATGGCATCGTGCAGCCTCTTTATAAATACTTACAGTAACAGTGACATCTGCAGGCAATAATAAACTACTTTCCAACATTCTAGAAGTGCAATAACAATGTTATAAAATGCAAATACATTAAAGCGATCATTTTGATGTAACATAAAGAGCAAGTTCAATTATATGTAATCTAATGCAGCATACTCATTTAAAAAGTACCAGTGAGCAACCATATTATATATGGTATTTTGTTTAATTACAAAACCGTGTGCTTTTGTCCCTTAGCAACTTCTATAGCGCTTTTTGTAAGGATATGGGGTAAATTTAAATAAAGCTTCAAAAAATGAAAAGAGGGGATTTTGCCTATAGCAACCAATCAGATCCTGTCTATCATTTCTCAATTGCATCCTAGAAAATGATAGACAGAATCTGATTGGTTGCTATGGGCATCATCAAATCTTTTCATTTTTTTAAGTTTTAGTAAATGTATGTCTAATAGTTCATATGTTAAACAGATATGTCGAAAAACAGTTTGGGCCACATTAGGAGTAAATCCAGGTAGAGGGTACATTCAGGAAAACCATGTTGCCCCACAGTGGGGAAAGACATGTATGAAATGTACAGAGGTGCATGTGAGGCAAACTCTAAATCGGTATCTGGACTTTGGGGTGACATGCACCAGGACGACAGTCAATAGGTCGACCACTATTGGTCAACATGGACAAAAGGTTGTTGACACATGAAAAGGTTGACAAGAGTTTTCATCGTTTTTTTTACACTTTTTTTTACTGTTTCCATACATTACCATCCACATGGACAACAACTGGGAATAATAAAGTGTTCTGAGCGCAGTGGTAGAGGATCGAGGCACCTAGCCCAAAACGGTATCCGGACAACGGGTAGACACCATAACAGTAGCGCACGCAGGGGGGGGTTATGAGTACCCAGAAACCCCCCTAGGAATCTAAGGGCCCTATTCTGAAAGCTGAGGGTCCCCTCTTTCCATGGGTACAAGAATTTTAAAAATCGGCCCTGGGGAACCAGAAATATCTGACTTCAAAGCAGTGGTCCCCATCCAAGCCTGTTAATTGCTCTTCCCAGTCAGATATTTCAGGTTCTCTCTGGTATATTCCAAAAGCAGGGACTCTCCCCCTTTGATGGACACTAGTAGCTTGTCTCTACTGTTCCCAGAACCAGAGATATCAGCCTTCCAGCTGCTGGTTACTGCTCCAGCTCCACACACCTGGTATGTAGTTTTATGTACTCGTTGGCAGATTGCTCTGCCTCCTGAACTCTGATCCCCTAGTCCCCAATACCATTTGGTAGGTGGGATTCTCTAGTTTATAATTCCATTAAAAGCTAAGAAATCTATTTCCGGGAACTGGAGATATCTGCAGTCAAGCAAGTTGTCCTCCCACCAGAAAATTATAAATAATAAGCTCACTCCACTATACACCCCTCCTCTGCATATTAAACATCCTCTACCACCCTGGAAGTTATGTATCAGGGCCCCTTCATTCAGCCCAATGCCCCCTTCTCCCACCTCATCTCTCACCATCTGTGCAGTAAAGGGGTAATTAGTGGAAATTACTGATCCAGGCCCTACATGCTGAGCGGTTGATATAATACCCCCTACCTTTAGGGACATCAAAGCTTCTGCTCATAGCACCCCCCACCCCTACAGCTGGAGGATAGGTAGGGGCCCCAATACATTGCTATGCCCAGGGGTCTACACTGCTGTTATGTGTATATATATTATTTATATACATTTGGTCTATCTATAATACTTTAACTGACCCGGCATATACTGGGTCACCTAACTGCCTCTCTGTGCTCCTCCCCTCTCTGGAAAGCCCCTTCTGAAAATCCTGCATTTGCCCCTGCATAAGGTCGACAAACAAGAAGGTTGACGTGTAAAAAGGTTGACATTCAAATAGGTCGACACAAGCATTAGGTCGACTTTGAGGAAGGTTGACAGTCAGAAGGTCGACATGGGGTTTTCACTTTTTTTGGAACCCACATGTGCTGACAGGCGGTATTTAATGCCCTACCATCCACTAGGGCGTGGTGGGATAATAAAATAGTGTGCCTGAAGCATGGTGAGCGCAGTGAGCTACGTTTTAGTGTCCATGTTGACTGTGTTGACATTTTGAACAAAAACCTGTTAAAAAACCCATGTCGCCCTTTTGACTGTCGACCTTCCCAATGTCGACCTAATGCTTGTGTCAACCTATTTGAACATCAACCTTTTTGCATATCGACCTTCTTGTTTGTCGACCTAATGGTGTTGACACAATGGTTGTTGACCTTTTTGGTGTCGCCCCCCTTGTCCCACACCCACATAAAACATGGTGAGTGAAGTGAGCCATGCAAAGGTAAGTGGTGCACTAACTGATATCAGCCGCCCACCCTGAGCAAGCATCGGCCCACCTGCACTCCCAGGGGTACACCCAGCATTTTCATGGGGACACGCATAAAACGCTGGGCGTTCCCCACCCCCCTCCCTCCCTTACCCACAGGGGGTCTGCACAAGCGCAAATACGCATATACGCATGCACAGGCCCCCCACCATCGGAACGGGGTTGAATTCGGCCCCAGCCAATCCCTACAGAATCCCCCCTGTATCTGTTACTTTGTTCGCAGTGCCCCCTTAGCCGAAACATGAATGACATGCTGAATCCATTTGGGAGTATTTCAAAGGGGTGGTAGACTCGTGGAACAATTTTGAAAGTTGGGGCTTTGAAGGCATCGCTATGGCCATGCTCTCTTCCAATGCAGCTACACTGAGGATTTTCCCGCAAATGACCTGTGGACTGTGTCCTCAGATGCAGTGACAAATCACAGAAGCTGACAGGAGGCGTCTATTTACACAAGACGCATCCTAAGACATTAGCATCATTTAGCAGTAGTGGCTATGACCACTTTCACAGTTGTTACTGCTTAGCAGTGGCGGATTTTACATATGGGCTGCAGGGCTGCTGCCCCCCAAGGTAAAATCCACCACTGTTCTCTGCTTCAGTGAAGCCAGATGCAGTCTGTGAGACTACTCTGGCTTCACTGTGACTGGCAGTGACTTCCTATTGGAAGTCGGACCTGCCAGTCACTCAGGGCAGTCCCACTGGGAGGTGTTCCCTCCCTCGGGGATGCCTCTCTATGCGCAGCTCCAAAAATAGGTTCTGCGCATTCGCAGTACCGCAGACTATACTGCGAATGTGCTGGTCCCGGGACCCTGAATATTCCTCCGGGGCTGCTGCAAAAGCATCCCGTAGAGGCTGGGGCCAGCGCAAGTGCAGTATGTAAGAAGCTACTGCGCATGCACTGGCCTCATGCAGGTGGTGGCAGCAGTGGGGAGCGCAATAGTGGCAGCAGCGGAGGGGGCCCACATCGCGGGCCCCCCTCCTCCGCAGAGGTAAGTTCCGCTGCTGCTTAGCATAAAATGTAGAATCGGGTCCTACTGTATATCAATTAACTTAGCATAAAAGGCTATGAGGGTCTATAATTTATTATATTATAGAACAACATTCTTGGGAAAATAACTTTATACTTGACTTTTTATGTCAAATTCTATTTTGAATGTTAACCCATGAATGCCTTATTTCCTGTGGTCTGCATCTCTTCAGCCTGTGGCACGATACATTATCTCCAATCTGTTTATTGTTTACCATCATATTGCATATAATAATGCTGAATATGGACGGTCAATTTTTATTTAGATCATTTTGAATCTTTCAGTTTGCCAGTCAGTCCCTATGGTAGTCATTAAAACATACATCTATGTTGTGTATGTAATGCCTGCTGTGAGTCTGTTCATAAGAAAACCAGAATATGACAAATGGTACTCTGTGAAACTAGTATCTCATGTTTGCCACTTCATGCAAAAAGTCCAAGGCCTCTGGGAGGAGAGAAGTGTGACAATTAATCACTGGCTTGTTTAGATGCACTGGGAGGATATACTGTACTTACGCATTTCCAGTATACTCTATCACATTGCTGTCATACCCTGTAGTTATTAATTGTTGCATGATTTTAGCTATATCATGGTTATTAGGGTAAATGTGTTCAAGCACCACTTCAAAACGTTGTTGTTGTTATTATTATTATTATTATTCAGTGGGCCTCCATTTCAACATACCATATGAAGATATATTTACTTGCCTTTTAGCATGCACTACATTTTCTCAAGCACCAGTGTGTTCATTAGTTATTTAGTTACTTGTTTATATCTTTGTAAAACATTCAGTTTTAAAATAAATGAAAGACTCGTATTCCCAAGTATCCAAGCTGAAAACTACGCTAAACACATTATTATTTTCTCTTCCACAGGCGCTAAGCTGCTGTTACTTTTTACCTGCTGCATTATCTACAAATTTAAAGTGGAATGTTGTCCAGAGGCCTGCTTATGTTATAATGAACCGAAAATCACCTTCAGCTGTCAGCAGCAAAGACTGACTGTAATTCCTTCCAACATTCCAGTACAGACTCAGCGCATCTTTCTTCATACTAACAAAATAACTTTAGTGAGGGCAACTAGCTTCACACCCTGCCAGAACCTTACCATCCTATGGATACACTCAAACAACATAAGTCATATTGAGTCTGGAGCATTTCATGGATTAACCAAACTGGAAGAACTAGACATGAGTGACAATTATAACCTAAAAACAGTAACGCCACTCACATTTCGCGGGCTTGTTCATCTACACACTCTACATCTTAATCGCTGTGGTCTGCAAGACTTACCACCCGGAATCTTTCAAGGCCTCTTCTCCTTGCAGTACCTCTATCTTCACGACAACAACCTACATTTCCTGCATGATGATACTTTTGTAGATCTGGGGAACCTTACTTACCTGTTTCTACATGGCAACAAGCTCAATAGCTTATCTGAAAATGTATTTAGTGGCCTAATAAAATTAGATAGATTACTGGTACATCAAAACAGGTTGGATGTGATCCATCCCAGAACTTTTCATGATCTTAAGAAAGTGACAACTCTGTATTTGTTTAGTAATAATTTGACCATGCTTAAAGGAGAAATATTGTCACCTCTTGTATCACTTCAATACTTACGTCTAAATGCAAACCAGTGGATCTGCGACTGCAGGGCTAAATCACTCTGGAGTTGGTTAAAATCATTTAAAGGCTCGTCATCGGAATTGGAGTGCTACCTTCCACCAAACTTAGCTAGGAAAGACCTAAAAAAACTAGCCCGGAGTGATCTTGATGGATGTGCCAATATTTCTTTCCATCAAATAGGATCAGGTACGTTTGGTTTCAAGTCCTTTCTAAATCCTGAGGAGATCTCAGATAGCTGCTGTCAACCTACCATCGATAAGCCAATACTACCAGGAATCAATGACAAAGCTGGCCCTTCTTCTCATACCAGTAGAATCCTGCCAAATATCCCAATCAAAGACAAAGAAAATATCTCAAAGACAAAAATGATTGGCAATGTTGACCACAGAAAAAACAGAACAAATAAACCAATAAGTTACTCCCCCGTTGGAACATTCACAAGCAAAATAGATCATTCACTAACCAAGTTGAATCAAAACAATGTTTTTGATTCTGTTGAACCTTCTACAGTCCCAAATAAAAAGAGGCTTCCCTGCTCGAAAAAAGTGAAGTCAAAATCTCAATGCCGAATTTACCAACCAGGGACAAACTCGGGGCTTCTGAATTTCATCACCACACATCTCCTCTTCATGACTCTGTTCTTCATCCTCCAGATGCACTTTGAAAGTATAAATTTATTTTTGTTTTAAACGGCAATTTTCAAGAGAGACTATGAATGAGCTTCAGAAATTGTAATTATATAGAAGAATGTGCTTCACAAAAAAGCTGCTCCTCAAGAGGTGACTGGGTATTTTTTTAAGTTTTTCTTTTTTCTCATATAAGTAAGGAAAGGATCCTTTAAAGATTTAAAACTGCTGAACATGAATGTTTAGCCTTTGTAATTAAAGTTGTACCTAATAATGATTCAAAATGTACAATGTAAAAATGCTGTTTGTCTGCTCTGTTTATGACTATTATAGCCCATTGTAATTATTTCTGTCATTATATGTTTCTGGGTGGTATTTGTTGAAGAATACTATCCATTTACTTAAACATTCTCCATGTTACACATATAGATATGCCTTTTATTTTGACTGTGTTGAAATTACGTACAAAATAAAAATAAACATGTTCTTTTTTCATTTTCTTCATTTTTATTTGCAATAAAAAATGTAACCAGGTGTTGGTATATATAATTGGTTTATTACATCCATCATTATATTGTAGCAGCACTTACAAAGGCTGAGCACATTATGAACAGGTCAGTTACATTGGCAGATATGTAGTTTTACCGATACAAAAAAAGGCTCCTTACTTCCATGGGGAAATTCAAGCGTTGTGCATGCCAGCAGTCACTAGATGGCGGTGGATGGAGAATTTCAAGTGTTGCTGACATTACTGTTATGTTCCATCATTTTGATGGGCTGGTAACTAGTGTTTATGGAACGGCATTCTGTATTTTCTGTGACCACTCAAGACTGCTAGCTGTGGAAAAACATATTCATTGTCCACTGCAATGATAGGACAGAAGAACAGACAAGAATAAAATTAACTTTCCTGCAAAACACTAACAGAGAGAGAGAGAGAGATGTTGAGGTTATTGGGGGTTATTCTGGTTCACACGCAAAGGCAAATTCACGCTCTAATGGACAAAACCATATGCACTGCAGGTGGTGCTGATGTAACATGTGCAGAGAGAGTTAGATTTGGGTGTTATTTTGATTCTGTGCAGGGTAAATAGTGGCTGCTTTATTTTTACACTGCTATATATATATATATATATATATATATATATATATATATATATATATATATGAAAGAAAGGGGGTTTCAGGGTGCGCTTAACCTTTCCTAATTGAACAGAATCTTTCAAGTAAGTAAAACAATTTAATATAAAACTGCCCTAAGGGCACAGCAGTGTACAATAAAGGTTTGGTACAATTACAGTGAATCACAATAAAAATTATATCTTTTTATACAAATGATGTACAATCACAACAAGTGTTTCAATACGCCCATAATCCCAACGCGTTTCGTCATTTACATGACTTCATCAGGGACACGATGCGATAGTTGAACAAGATGATCACACAATTGTAAACTGAGACAAAGTACTCCCAGGCGGTAAAAAAGCGAAGGTGATTCTTAGGTAATGTTAATACAAACGACCAGAAATCCACTGGTTGCTGTATATAATATATGGAATGATAGCACCTCAGGCTCTTTTAAGCGAAAGAAACGGCCTTCAAATATTATACGTATAGTTTTTTTGCTTGACAAGTCCACAGTTGGTATTTGTGATCCAATAGATGGGTGTACACTGCTCAGCTCCAAACATGAGAATCTCATGTTTGGAGCTGAGCAGTGTACACCCATCTATTGGATCACAAATACCAACTGTGGACTTGTCAAGCAAAAAAACTATACGTATAATATTTGAAGGCCGTTTCTTTCTCTTAAAAGAGCCTGAGGTGCTATCATTCCATATATTATATACAGCAACCAGTGGATTTCTGGTCGTTTGTATTAACATTACCTAAGAATCACCTTCGCTTTTTTACCGCCTGGGAGTACTTTGTCTCAGTTTACAATTGTGTGATCATCTTGTTCAACTATAGCATCGTGCCCCTGATGAAGTCATGCAAATGACGAAACGCGTTGGGCTTATGGGCGTATTGAAACACTTGTTGTGATTGTACATCATTTTTATAAAAAGTTATCATTTTTATTGTGATTCACTGTAAATGTACCAAACCTTTATTGTACACTGCTATGCCCTTAGGGCAGTTTTATATTAAACTGTTTTACTTACTTGAAAGATTCTGTTCAATCAGGAAAGGTTAAGCGCACCCTGAAACCCCCCTTTCTTTCCCATTTCTGTACCGGGTCCCATCTAACAGGGTACCCTATCAGGGTAGCAGCTCCCTCAAGTATCATTGTGCGCATAGTGTGGTCCTTTTCGATATATATATATATATATATCAATTTGAAGTACACCCCCACCCAATTCTAACTCTGCACATATTACATCAGGCCCGCCTGCAGTGCACATGGTTTTGTCCATTAAATTGCCTTTGCAAGTGAACCAGAATAACCCACATTGTCCTGAAATGAATCATGCACAAGTCTTCCAAGATGGAAAGTTATCTGATAAATGTCTTTCAGTTATGTATTTCGCTACAACCCTTCAGTTCTTCTTTGCAGTAAGCATATAACAAAAATCTATTTAAAAATTAACAAATGCACCAAAAAAGTGTATTATTTCAATCTGAATTTCACCCAAGTGATTTATTTCAGTGAGGAAGAAGTTGTGCACAGTAAGTACACATAGTAGATGCAGAATCGGAGGGATAGCTAAAATAGGCTCCCTCACTTTATAAATGAGAGAACCATCATTAAATCTTTTTCTATTTCCAGACTTTTCAAAGCGACCAGAAGTTGAACATCACAGCGTGAAACACAGTAAAGTAGGACAAAGTGCAATACCGTTTTATATAGTATAAAACCTATTCAACCCTTTTAGTGTCAGCATCTCCGTGAGCAATGTTCAAAATGTCCGCTAAAAATCCCAGCGTCGCTCACATTTGTTATATAAATTGAAATAAAAAATGTGCAAAAAAAGATTGTATTTCCTATATAAGGTAACCATTACAGGTCAGTATGAGGAATACAAATGTTTGCTTGGCAATTTTCACACCTATTTTGACAAATTCTCTTGGCACTCAAAGGGTATAGCATTTACACTAAAAGGAGTAAAAAATACAGCATAGCATACTCATCAGCAGAAGTAGCAGTGGCGTAAGTTCAACCCAGTTGCCCGGAGGCAAGATATATATTGGTGCTCCCAACACATCCACACATACACACACAACCAAATATATATACACACACACACATATGTCTCTTATGAAATATATATATATATATTTATATATGGAGAGAGAAAGAACACATAATATTTCAGAACTCAGCCACAGATGCTATTTCAATGGCTTTCAATTAATGGATTTCAATTTGCAGTGGAGGAGAGGTGCCCCCTTGAGAGCAGGAGCCTGGCGGCAGATGACTCCATTGCCTCCCAGAGTTCTGCCACTGAGAAGTAGAATTGCCCCTTTATATGTCATGCATAACAGAGGATTATAGAAATAACTATTAACTGGGATGGTGTTCTTATTATGGTAAACACAATTCTTGTGATTTAAAGACATCAAAGCAGCTGTTCCCATTTCCCAGCTTAGTGATACTTATTGCCCTTTTTTTTTTTTAAATCCCGGACCCATGTCGACATTCTGTGGTCGACCCAATGCATGTCAACCTAATATACAGTAGTCCACCCAATGACCTATACCCATATAATTTGAGATGGATAATGATGTAAGAGATTACCTCATACCAGCTATGGTGCAGTAATTATATCTCTATCCAAGAATTGTACTAGATTGTGACCTATGTAGGTGATCTCATAAAACAGTATCAGTTATATTAGCAAACAAAGGATTATTATTATTATTTTAGATTTATTAAAGTTAATCAGGTATATTAGTCCCTGCCACTGGGGAGCTAACAGCAAAACTCCAGGTCAGACATAAGCAAGAATAAAGTCGCCAGCAGTATATCCTGGTAACATGCCAGGAACACAAGCACTCTGAGCATCCTATGTGAACACATAAGTAACATACTCATTTCCTGCCAATATGATCTTAGTCAGAGTTTAATCCAAAACCCCAACTCTGCAAGTCAGCAGTGGTATCACCATGGAAGAGGGTGACAGGCAGGGCCGGATTTGTGCCTAGGCCCGTGAGGCACCGGCCTCAGGGCGGCACCAATTAAGGGCGGCAGGCAGGCTGACATTCTGTTAAATAGCAGCATGGCAGAGCGGGTGGGCAGCGGCGAGTGACGAGCGCCGCAGATATGAATTATCATATGTCGTGGCAGTGCCGCTCGTCACCCGCCACTGCCCACCCGCTGTACCATGCACCTTACATCACCGCTTAGTGGCTGGGTCCAACGGTCCCCCTGCGCATTCAGAAATGGCTCAAGCTCACTGCTGCCGGCTTCCGCCCATTGGCTACTCTACACACACACACAGTCTATTGGCTGCTGTGTATCCAGCAGCTGAGCTGAGCGGCGCGCAGATCCTCCCTGCGCTCAGTCAGTCACAGTGTGTGAGCCGGAGAGAGACTGACGGTGACACTGTGCTAATCACTATACTAATAAGGGCCTCCCTCCAGGTCCTCCGTACAGTGTGAGCAGTCCAGAGTGCTTAAAAAAATATTAAGGTGGGCTACAGTTACATTTTAATGAAATATATAAATAACAATGTATATACGTATATGATTACATTAAAATAGGGGGGGGGGGCACAAATATGTTGTGCCTAGGGGCGGCCTGACCCCTAAATTCGCCCCTGGTGACAGGGAGAGGTGGAGAGGAAGTTTTTATGACAGGGGAAATGCAGAGGGTGACAGGGATACAGTGATGAAGAGAGGCAGGGTGATCGGGAGAGTAGCAGAGGATGACAGGGAAAGAGAGACGGAGAGAGGCCGGGGGTGATTGGGAGAGGCAGTCAGAGAAGTCCCTTCCAGACACATATGTCCCTTCCAGCGTCATGCCTCCTGAATCTTTTGCATCCTCAATCCTCCTACATCCCTTCCAGCCTCGGCCTACAGCTATTCTTCCAGCCTCCTGTATCACTTCCTCCCTTATAGATCCTTGTGTGTGTGTGTGTGTATAAAACACATACATTTCAGAACAGACACATTATATAAGGTTGTGTGGGGGGGGGGGGGTTTCATGTACTGTAGGGTCAGCTGGGCTGCAGCCTCCCTTTAGCTTTTGGCATCCAAGTTAGTTCACACTGCTAGAACATGCCTTACTGTAAGTCGGCCCTGTTACAGTTCCCCATGTTTTCTAGGCTTTCCCACAGAAAAGCTAATAAACAAATGCCATATGTGGATCTTTTCAAATGTGTCAGTCAGTAATGAGTGCACCTGTGCTCGTGCACAGAGTATGGGACACATGCACTGTTAGAGGTCCTAAGGACTTTAATTGGGAAGCACTGATCCAGAATATGATGTATGGGCTACATTCAGAGGGGTTTGGGAGTACCTAATGACCCTGTCGACCTAGATTCATGTCGACCTAGACTCATGTCGACCTTCCTGCATGTTGACCTAATGACCTAATGACTGACGACCAACATTGCGGTGACCTAATGATCCATACCCCTAATTACCTGGGCTTGGCTTTGTTACCTGACAGCAGTAGCAACCTGTCTCCCCAGCCCAGAGGCTCTGTGCTGGGCTGCAGGATGTTGGACTTTCCCCTGGCTGAGAGGTTCACACCATCACCCACCCAAACAACGTGCTCTGCCATCTTGTAGTGCCAAGATATTTTAGCTTTCCGAATTTTTTTTTAATGGTGACATGGACACACCTCCCACAATTAGTACATGTCACCAAAATATGACCTGGACCTGGCAGAGTTCATTACAACACTATCCATAATGTCCGGCCAAATATTAGACGGACTGTTTGTTTTCATGAAGTGTTCTCAAACAGTCCATCTGATATTTTGCTGGCCACTACACTAAATATTTCCACATGCCATATTCTAGTATTGAATTTTAAATCTTGCTGGTTAAATGTTCCTAAATCACTGCATTTTTACCTGAGAATGTATAAGCCTTACAGACCTGTTCTTCCTTCAAATGAAATATGTGACAGCTCGGTATGGTGCAAAGCTATAGGAAATTGTTTCTCTAGAAATATGTCTGCCTTAGACAAATATTTCCAAGGACAGGACTTGTAACTTTTAAATAAACTTTGCAGCCTGAGATAAAAAAAAGATAAAAAGAGCAGGAAATAAAATATATTTTTATAGTATTAAAAAGCAATTTCAGAATTTTAGAAATGTATATAAAAAGTTTCACATTTATTAAAATGGAAATGGATATTTGGAGTCAGATTTACAATACCTTAAAAACATCAATCAAGAGATTGTACTTAAAATATATATAAAAAAATAACTAATAATCTGTTTTTATTATTTTCATTTTGGAGGCCCAGCATCTCCTGACAGCCCCTGTCTCCTGCCCCCTACCCTTTATATTTCTAATACCTATACAATATTCATTAACTTAACTTGAAATCTTTTTGTTATTCAGTCATACTGTCCTTTATTATATTTTAAGTTGCTGACATACCTGGGATTCAAACCCATCACCTGTGACAATGCAGTCAGACACTCATAGAGCTATATGTTCTTGCATAGAAAGCTAGACAATTGTAACTATTTGAAGCTCACTTGTACTTTGTAAAAAACATATCATGACTGCAGCTGAGCAGATCTTTGTAGTGTATGGCTGCACACTACATAGGTCTGCTCAATTGCAATGCTGATTATTTTTTGTAAAGTAGAAGTAGAGTTCTTATAGTTATAAATCTCAGTGCTCATACACAGGATCAAATAACTCAATGAGTAGGGTGCTTGACTGTAGTCCAACAGGTTAGGGGTTTGAATCCTGCGTATGTCAATATATTGAAATCTGTTATTTACTGAAGGGTATTGTAATTGCATAAAAAAGAGCTTCCAAATAAAGTGCATAAATGTGCTATAAGCTGTGTGTATAATACAGGCATGTCCAAACTATGGCCCTCCAGCTGTTGTGAAACTACAAGTCCCACCATGCCTTGCCACAGTTTTGCTATTAGGGAATACTAAAACTATGACAAGGCATGCTGGGATGTGTAGTTTCACAACAGCTGGAGGGCCACAGTTTGGACATGCCTGGTATTATATATATATATATATATATATATATATATCAGTTTTTTTATGCCCCTACCCCACTAAGGCATGAAGTGAGTTGCTCCAATTGTCTTTCTTGGTTGCTATGTGGAATTCACCACAGCTCCACCACAACTCCACTCTTTTCACTGCTTAATACATTTTCTGCCAGGGGCTAGCAAGCGTATCTCTCCCCACATTGCCATCTTCCCAGTGATATTTGGGAAATTACATGTGTAAAATAAACCAACAGCTCTGGCACAGTGTTAGAGTCTTTGCTTTCACTGTATAGCACCATCTCCCTGAAGAAATTATGGGAAGATGTTGCTGTGGTTTCGGAGAGACACAAAGTACGGTATAAAAAAATGGGGGATCAGTTACCGAGGTACCTGTAAGGGCGCCTGTATGAGTGGCTTCCGCTAGCGGCTGTCAAAAAAAAGGGGGTGTCAATCCCTATGGAAAATATACAGAAAAAAGGTGGTAGACTGCGCTCATTGATGACAGACTGAGGAAATAATTTTTAATTATACAAATAGCATGCTGTAATAAACATATAAAAATACAAGGTACAAGGTACACAATATAAAGGAAGGGGAAGGGGGAGGGCAAGGGTATCTGAAAATAGCTGCGTCCACTGTTGGAGTGATATCACTTTAGTTAGAGTCCACAGTCCAGTGGATAACCGTTGAAATGAGGAGCAGATAGATGTATCAAAGCCTGGCCGCAGCGGTACTCAAATGTGGTTTTCTTCCGATTGCAGTAGGGGGTAGCGATCCTCCCAACTTGGATAAGAAATATTGGTTGAGTGTCCGCTGTAGGACCCTGGGTGGGTATTAGACAGGCGGCTTGCCTTCAAGTAGTGAGTGCCTCACTCCAGGTCGATAGGGCCGGTGATGGTAAACAGATGAAGATCTCCAAACGGTTCTCAGTGGAAATGGGTGGCAGT
Organism: Crinia signifera; assembly: GCF_055691185.1. Lineage (NCBI taxonomy): Eukaryota > Metazoa > Chordata > Amphibia > Anura > Myobatrachidae > Crinia > Crinia signifera. The sequence goes on from NC_139217.1 coordinate 350,233,107, forward strand.
GGAAGGCAGCGTTTTGTGGTGGGCAGTTAGGAGCCTGGGCCAACGCGTTTCACTGCACAGAGCAGCTTTTTCAAGGTGGTTTGAGACAGGCAAGGATGGGGGTATTTATACCTGAAGTACTCAGGTGAATCATGTGCACCTGTGTGCAAAACAATCAATTAAGCACAATATAAAAACAGTTAATAACATACCTCATAATGAGCAGGAGACAAACCCAAACGAAAAGGCAGTACACAAAGTAAAAAACGAGCGTTATTTGGTCTGAAATAGACACTAAACAGGTTACAGTGCTCCGGAGTTCTAGTACTTCCGGTCAGGCACTTCCTGCTTGTGGCTGGAACGCATGTGGAACGCATAGCGCTGTTAGTACAGCGCTATGTGGATCTTACAAAGAAAACATTACAGGGCATAAATAGGTAAAACGGAGGTTTCCTATGGCGCTGGGGATAGAGAAAATGTACTGGTGATGTGCGCATATATTCAGAAAAGCGCTAATATGTGGAGACTTATTAAGCCAAGCAGTGCAACCTGCAAATAGTTCCCCGCTATAGAGAAAAACGGAACTAGGTATGGAGGGCCCAGATACTACTGGTATATATGGGGAATATTGTGATTTTGGTTTATACATACATTCTTTGTAAGATCCACATAGCGCTGTACTAACAGCGCTATGCGTTCCACATGCGTTCCAGCCACAAGCAGGAAGTGCCTGACCGGAAGTACTAGAACTCCGGAGCACTGTAACCTGTTTAGTGTCTATTTCAGACCAAATAACGCTCGTTTTTTACTTTGTGTACTGCCTTTTCGTTTAGGTTTGTCTCCTGCTCATTAGGAGGTATGTTATTAACTGTTTTTATATTGTGCTTAATTGATTGTTTTGCACACAGGTGCACATGATTCACCTGAGTACTTCAGGTATAAATACCCCCATCCTTGCCTGTCTCAAACCACCTTGAAAAAGCTGCTCTGTGCAGTGAAACGCGTTGGCCCAGGCTCCTAACTGCCCACCACAAAACGCTGCCTTCCACTGCCACCCATTTCCACTGAGAACCGTTTGGAGATCTTCATCTGTTTACCATCACCGGCCCTATCGACCTGGAGTGAGGCACTCACTACTTGAAGGCAAGCCGCCTGTCTAATACCCACCCAGGGTCCTACAGCGGACACTCAACCAATATTTCTTATCCAAGTTGGGAGGATCGCTACCCCCTACTGCAATCGGAAGAAAACCACATTTGAGTACCGCTGCGGCCAGGCTTTGATACATCTATCTGCTCCTCATTTCAACGGTTATCCACTGGACTGTGGACTCTAACTAAGGTGATATCACTCCAACAGTGGACGCAGCTATTTTCAAATACCCTTGCCCTCCCCCTTCCCCTTCCTTTATATTGTGTACCTTGTACCTTGTATTTTTATATGTTTATTACAGCATGCTATTTGTATAATTAAAAATTATATTTTTAATTCCTCAGTCTGTCATCAATGAGCGCAGTCTACCACCTTTTTTCTGTATGGTATGTATATATGTGTGGGGGCCCATTTAACCCACCTGCCTGAACCTTCACCAATTATAAATTCACCTATGTCTCCAGCACAAATATTGATTGTCCAACATTGAGCTTCTCTTCAGTATCTTTGTGTTATAGGAAGATGGTTCACTCCTTGTTTCACACATGGAATTCCTCGCTTACAGAAAAACAAATACTACCCTATCCATATAATACATGCCAATGGGTATATTAAGCTATTTCTCATGTACAAAAAAAGGTACTTGTTTCCTAGCACGGCGCCCACGATATTACATTGTATGGTATCTCATCGCATCGCATGTGGGCATATGGCATGCGATGTGATTAAAAATTGTGCAATCAAAAGGAAGAAAAAGTACTCTCTTTTTTGGGGGGCACGCTTAGAATTAAAACTTAACGTTTAATCATAAATTCATTTAATAATATTTTTGGACATAACTGGACAGACACACATAAAACATACAAATGCTCTAGATACTCTGTTTTTGAGTTCTGTATATATTGTGGATTGGTTTTTGTTAAGGTAAGAGCTCACCTATCTAGAAAAAATTCTCTTTGGTAGCTACCAATCTCCCACAATTAGGGTACCACAATATATATGGAGTGGACCGCGAATGTTTTAAATTTTCTTACATTACACCAAAAATATATAATAAATGGTTATCAGGTCACTCAAGTGTGATAAGCCAGAGATAATATGCCTGAGAGAGTGCCAATTTAGTACAGTCAATTGTTAGTGCATAAAGATAAAATAGAGAAAAATGAAATTGGTGTCAGTACACCCCTGCAGTTTGTTTGTTGCAACGGTGACTGCTGCTGATTGCTCTATCCGGCCTGGCTCAACCAGACCTTACAATTGAGCGGGTCTATCCATGCTACAGTTGCAGATTAGGGTGAGAAAAAAGTTGGGATATTCAAACTCTCAGTGTTAGAGTGGGTGACTCCCTGGTTAGCAGAACCCTTGCAGGGAAATCTACCCCCAATCAATGAGATTTTAACCCAGAAAGTGTGTAGCTTTAAAGAAAAGGTTAGTTGCCCTATAAGGTGTCTGTACATGCTGCTTTCTCCCACATGCTTTTCAGTATTGGTGGGCGCTTATACAATTTAAAATTGTATACCATTGCATTGTATGGCATTGTATGTCGCATCGCATCACATACCATTGTATACCTTATGGTATGCGATGGGCGCCGTGCTAGGAAACAAGTGCCCAAAAAACTTACTGCACACTACTTTTCGTATATATTCATGCCAAGGTTTGCAAAGGTATATGATTTTATTTAATTACTAAGTTTACCAAACAATTAGTGAAGAGGAACGTTACAGGACCAGAGAAATCATTGGGTCTGTAACCAACCCCGACCCCGCAACACCCACCCACCAAACCCCCCCCCCCCCCCCCCCCCCCCCGCTCGCCGATGGTATGTGTCTAGAAGGTGGAAGGTGGACGTCCACCTCTCACATAGAGGGGGCATCCTGATGACATCATTCCAGGATCCCCCAGAGATGCTGGGCTGCCTCCAGAGACTAGTTCCTGCACTATTGTAGAATGTCACACAGCACCTGTTATTGTGGAGGAGTTGGTATTTTGGTGTCACTTCTGCCAAAGGTGACAACCGGGTATGGCCCACAACCCACTATTGATGTTACTGTACAGAACTGAGTAGGAATGAACAGCCAACAACAAAATACGAGAACAGCTTTCACATGATTTCATATATTCAATACTATAAATCTAACTTTCTCTGCGCATGTGACATTTGCCCCACCTGCAGTGCACATGGGGTCTTATTCTGATCGGTGCGGCCGGATCCGAATATGCGGCCAGGACCGTGCGTGCGAAACCCCGCCTTCCATATGGATCACCAACTCCGTCCGTACGCGGTAAGAAGCTGGCCGAACGGACCGCACGTGTATTTTTTATCGGAATACGCCTCCTCCATCTCAGGGAACCTCCCCCATCATTCGATGGTCGCAGACCATCGAATGCAGGACCGAGTGGTCCACCAGCTCCCGCAACTTCAGACCACATGGACATTTTTCCGTGCAAAAACAGGGATCTGGGCGGGCAGCTGACATCCGGTGATGTCATATGTCCGCCCCCTACACGTGCGTCACGACCGCATTACCATACGTACGCCCAGCGTTTTCATGGGAACGCCCATGAAACGCGGGGCGTATGCATATGGTAATGAGCCCAAATAGCCCTTCACGCCCCTCTCCACCCCCTGTTCGTAGTGTTCACATTTCATGCGGGATTTGGCCGTACGCCCCGCTCGCACATGCGCAGAGACGCCTCTGCACATGCGCAGACACAAAACATCGGCGGCACGAACGCACGCGGATATTACCGCACCAACCAGAATAAGGGCCATGGTTTTGCCTATTTTAAGAACAAATTTGCCATGCGATCAGATCTGAATAAGGGCCAGTGTGTATAAGCCCTCATTTGTACACTGACAGCTAGGTGCAAATAGCATAAGCAGGTGCCTAGATCTTGGAGTAACAGTATGCACTAGTAAGACTGCAGACCAAGCAGTTCTTTAGCACACAGATAAGTTCAGAAATACACATTACATATTGTACAATGGATTAATATAACCGCTCCAACTGCATCTTAGCATAGCCATTTTCCTAGTTGCTAAAGCTTACTGATACATATTTAATTGAATATGAAAATAGCTGCAGTAAAAGCTGTCTCAGCTATCCCCCTTTTGCAATTCTCAAGCACATAGTCAAAGTGGATAAGGATGCAAAGCAAATGCTGTGAGATTGTGCTATCCTGTTTACTACTGTTCCACATAAGAGATAATTGAGGAAATGAATACATTAATGAATACAGCACTATGGGGTTTCCCTCAAATCAATGTCAGCAGGAAAATTATTTTATGTTCAGGTCTTCCTAAGCAGCACTGTGTATATAGTTGCAGTGATGGGGAAATACTCCTCCGCCCAGCTGAAGTGCTCTAATGTTAATGTAGAGAAGTGTTTCCCCTCAGGTTAACTCATCACAACATTAACCACAGTAATTCCCAAAAGATTTGAAATGGTCCTTATGCGGGACACACACTAGAGCGATCCCTGTGGCCATCGATATACTGTATAGTTAACTATTTCAGTGGTGCCACAAGAGAATGATATAGGGTATAAGCCAAGGAAACAGGGTGACACCCACCTTTTTTCACCAATGCCAACCACCCCGCCCTCATCCCTCCCCATGAGTGCCTCTGTCTATCAGTCAGGCAGAGGCATTTGAGAGAGAGAGAGAAAACACATATATAGATCAGAATTTAGCTATAGAAGCGATATCAACGGGTTTCAATTAACTGATTTAAACTTGCAGGAGAGGAGAGGTGCCCCCTTGGGATTAGGAGCCCAGTGGCAGATGACTTCATTGCCTCCCAGAGTTCTGTCCCTGTGCACATGCATATACTGAATGATGCCCTATGTTCAATCTATTGTATTTGTTAAATGCTGGAGAATGAGTGCTATATAAATAACATTATTATTATTATTATTATTATTATCATAATTACATAATTATTATTCTCAGTTCACAACATGCATAGTATCACTAGATTATTTTCATTTCACTCTGTTCAGAATATTCTACTTACCTGTCACTTTTGTTTCAGTTAGGTGGCATTGGACACGTATGTACTTTTGTTTAAGTCACTTTTTTCTTTTTTAATTACAGGTTGAGTATCCCGTATCCGAGTATCTGTTATCCGAATTATTCCGAAAACCATACATTCCAGAAAGTGAAAAAAAATATTTTTTTTGCTAAAAACTCACTGGGGACATCTGTAACAGCACTACTGAGGACATGATATGTAACTGGCACTATATATGTGCAAGAAAATGATTGCTTGGCATTCAAATTCAATATCTGAGATAGTACACAAATTTTGTTTCATGTTTTGAAACCTTGTTTTTTGAACAAATAAAATATATTTGTGTGTATTTTATGTGGTAATAAAATATATTTGTGTGTATTTTATGTGTTTATACAGCATACATGCAAGATACTTCAAAATACATAATTGAAATATTAAAATATTCCGAAATACGGAATAATCCGTTATCCAAAATTCTCCTGGTCCCGAGCATTTTGGATACGGGATACTCAACCTGTAATAGTTTTTATTAAGGAGTGAGCCTTACAAAATACAGACATCAAGTGACATTTATGCATGGTAATATACAGATATTTGTTTCACAGAAGAACAAACTACTGTATGGCAGTTGTAACAATGTAGTACTATTTGTGTGATGTCAAACTGTGTGCAGGTGTGTGGCAGTTACCTGGTGTTCCTGTTCTCCCTATGGCACTTCTTGTCTGCGACCTGCCTGCTTCACTCGCCTGCAATTCGGAGGGCAGAGGGAGAGGTGGACCCCGGGAAGACAATACCCCAAAACAACCACACAGAATGGTCACCACACGTGAGGACAGTGATCAAAATAGTTTATTTTGCAGCAGAAAAAATCACAGATCACTGCTAGGAAAAAAGTGAAACCATGCAATGACAAAAACAATACTTTGACAATGACTAAGACTAGTAAAAGGTTTCACTGAGAATGATATTGTGCGCGATGGGGTCACTGTGGCACGTGTAGGCCGCACTGCACACAATACACTGCGTAATAAAGGCAATACACGATTTCAGACAATCAATGCAATAAAAGACAAGAAGAATAATAATGGTTTAAGAAAAAGGATATCGTGCACAATGGGGCCACTGTAGCACCACAGGCCGCAACTCGCACGGTATACTGCGTCCCTAATACACTTATGCGGTTACAACACAATACAAACAATTCCAACTGTCAATCAAGAAGAGCTGCCATAATATTTAAACGAGCGACAATGATGTAAGTCAACTTGGCTCCTCCCATCAATAGGAATAAGTGTCCAGGCTGACAGGCCTGCGCAGTTCTGTTATTTAAGGTACCTGTTTGGCCTAGGTGCACCGTAACTTAAAATAAAGGTTGATGGCAGGACTTGTAATCCAAGGCAATAAATGTCCTGAGCTGTAACCTAACTACAGGTAAAGTTTGTAATCTCAAACAGATGATATCCTGAGGATTTGGCTCAGTGCCAATACAGCATGTAACTCAAATAAAGACTTCTGTAGGTGGCCCTTGACCTTCAGGTTTTAGATGGCCCCTGGGCAAGGTGGTGTAAGGGTGGACTGAGTGTATGGTAGTGTAATCAAATGAGGGTAGGCTCCTGAGGGGCACTGTAAGTCTCTGTGGGGCTGGCAGTTGGAGGCTGTCAGTGTGGGGGGCTGTAACACAGTACCTGTATTTCTGCTGCTGTTGCTGGCTCCAGCCAGTTGGTGCTCCTTGCTCTGCTTACTGCTGATGCCGTAGGGGTGCGCTGTGAGATGTGCCGCTATCTCTCTGCTGTTGGGGACCTGGTGTCAGCACTCTGTCCCTGGTGCGGCACCGCTAGGCTCCTGCAGCAGTGCAGGGCTGGCCTCCTTATGGCCTGTCAATCACCTCCAGGGGCATCCACTTCTGGCGGAGCTGGGTGCTGTGGCGTTTCTCCTCCAGCCACTGCTACCTGCCCGGCTCCTGTCAATCACCGCCGGATGCTTGTTATCGGCGCTATGCGCCAGGAGTACCTCAGTGGCTCTCTGCAGTCGGCTCCCCCGTGCTACTCTCCAGCAGCCTGTCTCACTAGATGCCATCACCGTGCGCCGGGTCACGGGCACGCTGTGGGGTCACGGACATGGCTCTCTCCCTCTGAGCGGATTTCTGCTGCTGCTCCTGCCCTGCTTGTCTTTCTCTCACCACCGGAGTTGCTGGAGCCCCAGCTTTGGCTCTGCCGCGCTGCCAGATCTCTCTTTCCTCTCCACGCCCTGCATAACTCCTCTGCTTACTCCTTACTCTGCAGCGTTCACCTCCCTCTCTGCGCACCAAGGGCATAACTCCTCCCCTCTCAGTTAGTGCCCTTTGGACATAATCCCTGCAGGGCTCCTCCGTTCCCGCTCTCCAAGGGAGCAGGCGTTCCTCCTGGGTCCTAAAGGCTTTCCTTTGGTGAGTGCAGATGCGGGTTGGTTGCCTAGCAACCCCCCCCCCCCCCCCCCCCCCCGGGACATCCCTGAGATGGTTCGGGTTTCATACCCATTTATTTTATTTTCTGAGGCATGCCCAGTGCTCTCCTAGTGACTGGGCAGCCCCCCCCACCCCCGGGGCCCTCCCTCACTTCCCCCCTGCAGTAGAGAGATGCTGTGATCATTGCTGCAGTGATCCCCCCCCCCCAGCCCCCCTGTAGATTCTGATTGGTTGACCATAACAACATCCCATCTAAAATAGAATTCCCATCTTAGTAAACAAACCCTTGTGTCTCCCACAGAGCTGTGCAAGGCTTGGGGGGGCATCCTCCAAATGGTCCTACCCACCCTTATTCACATGTATACTCACATGAATATATACACACTGTTACATCCTTCCGATATAGAGCTCTGCTGACAAAGGACTAACTTCCAATGAGCCAGGAGCCCTAATGCACCTGCACAAGCCACTAGTGGGGGATAGCTAAATGAAACCTACTGTATAAGCTTCTCGAGGCAATGCCATCTATTGCTCGTGTTACCTATCAAGCACAGACTCCAGACTCAAGTTAAAAAGCACAAAATTGTAACCAGGCGCTAGTTTATATCCAAATGAGTATGTTCAAATACAGGATTGGGAATCATAAGGAACTGGGAGAAGATTTGTTCATTAACAGGCCTATACTTAGGACACGCGGGCATGTACTGAGGCTCAAGGAAAATAAATTCCGTACTGAATTAAGAATAGGATTCTTCACCATCAGAGCAGTAAAGTCCTGGAACTCATTGCTGGTGGGGGTGATTACAGCGACTACTGTTCATGAAGTTCAATCGAAACTGGATGTATTTTTGGCCACTAAGGGAATCCTATAGATATGACTTACTCAAGTCAGTAGTTGGAAAGAAGAGGGGAAAGACTTTCTTTTTGTTGGGGCACTCTTTAAAGAGTGCCCCAACAAAAAGAGAGTCTTTCCCCTCTTCTTTCCAAATACCCTATGTTTACTCTCTAGGGAGCACCTCCACATTTCTAATTAAAACAAGTATTTTTGCTTGTATCTGTATCCTGACTGTACTGTGGATTTGAACATACTCAACCTTACTATCTGAAATTTACACCTGTGCACTGGTCTATCCCCATATCCCCTTTTCCCTTACAGCAAATCAAGTCAGTAGTTACAAGTCAAATAGGTTGAACTCGATGGACTAATGTCTTTTTTCAGCCTTAATTACCATGTTACTATGTTACATACTGTATACATATTTACAAGAAGACAATAGAAAAAAAACCAGAGAAATTACATGGAAGAAAATATGAAAATGGCAAGAAGCATCTTAAATATAAAGTTATATATTTCATCTAAGGCCATTAGAAACCTCATCAGCTTTCTGGAAGTTGTTGCATATGGGCACATCACAACCTACGGAATCCTGTGGTGACTGCATTGCTGTGTGCCCACAGCAGATATATGTGTTTATTTCTTTAGCATTTAATTTAAACACGTTTCTATTCTCTCACCACTCTGTTGCCGCACTCTGACACATTGTATTTCTTTTCCCCTAGTTATTTTCTATTATCTCTTACGGTCTAGTAATATAATCTACCACTTCAGGATTTAAGATATTTACTAAACTTTCTCTTCAGTTTCTTCCTCTTTTCATTTGATTTCTATCTCTAATTATCTTGTAAGCTCTTTCTTCTTTTGCTTTAATTTATTTATTTATGTACTTTTAGTGACAGTTTTATTATTGCAGTGATTTTGAACCTTCATATTCAATAGTGTTTGACAAAATTGTAAACATGCTGTTGAAAGATTAAAACCGAAATAACAATGTTTCTTTTACCAAAACAACATTGTAAACAATCATAATTAAAATATAATTTGAACTACTAAAACTATATTTTATTTTATTTTATTAGATTTTTTTTACTTTTCTTTCTTAAGCCTTCCCTTTCTTTCATTATTATGTTCCTTTTTGTCGATTTCCTTCTTGTTTTCTTCTTGCTTTTTAAACATTTCAAAAATAGTTTTTAAATAGATTTTTTTAATTTAATATGATGAAAAACATTTGACAAAATGTATTCAAATATTTTATAGCAATTGTCTCAGCTCCCCCCTCCACGTTTCCCATGTCCAAAAGACCCCCACAGTATCATTACCTTATAACCCCCCCCCCATATTAGTAGTGCCTCTTATACAGTGGCGTACCTATGGTGTGGCAGCCCCAGCTGTGGCTTGGGGGAGCCAGCTGTCTCGGGGCACACTGAAAAAAACCTGCTGTCCTGTATGAATACACAGTTTGCTGTCACTCAGTAGTAGTGGGTGGTGGTGGCTGTGTACCATAGGTGACAGCCCACCCCACCTCCCCAATCTCCTTGCCTCCTCTGCGCCCAGGTAACCAGTCTGCACCATTGTCATGTTTTACTGAAGAAGGGGGGGGCACTTTTTTTTGGCAGGGGGGCGCTAAATCTATAGTTACGCCACTGCTCTTATACACATACTGTAATGGCCACCGTAGTAGTGCAGCATATCAAGCTAATGGTCATATTAGTAGTGCCCCTTAGACATAATGGCCATGGGGGGAGTGTTCAATGAGGTGGGTGGCTCAGGTGAACACCAGAACATGGAACTGACAACTACTTGCTGCTCCCTCCCCAGATTACATGCACAGAATTCATGCTGATAACAGACTTTGCAAGCTGGGCAGTGATTCCTATAGGGAGCCCTGATATCCATTTGTTGCAAAGTCACATGCAACATGCAGAGCATTTCTGCAGGAGTGGACCCAGAGAGAGCATGATGCAGAACTTCAGTACATACAGTAAGAAAGTGCAATTCACATCTAAGAGATGCCACATCGTTCACCATGCCTACACAGAGAGCGATGTGGCCAAATTGTGAATGACAGGCAGACACCTGCAAGGGGCCAGCAGGTTTAATGATTGACCGGCGGGTACCTGCATTGGATTGTGATACTGCCCACACACGGATCCATCTTTCCATGTATGGGCACATTAACACTGCCGCAAGGCTGTCTTCCCCGCAAATGATCCCCTCACAAACGTCACTGGAGCCCCACTGGATGCTGAAGTGGGGTGTGCCCAGCTGTCATCCCTACTCCTGCTGGAGCACCGATGGACTCCACCACTGGACCCCTGGTAGGTAGACTTGCACAGTAAATAGCCTGCTATAATGCAACACTGTCCCTACGTTTCCTCCATCTCTGTCCCCACTGTCTCTGTCCCTGCATCCCTGCCATTTCTGTTCCCACCACCTGTCCCTGCGTCCCACCATCCCTCTCGCTGCAATTTTGTCCCCAATGTGTCTGTACCTGTGTCCCCGCAATCCCTCTCACTGTCCCTGAATTTCCGTGCGGCATAATGTAAATTTTGGTTCAATCTGTGTGGCATAATGTGAATTTTGGCTCAATTCATGTGGCATATTGTGAATTTTGATTCATTCCATGTGAAATTTGGCTCGTTCTGTGTAGCATAATGTGTAAGGGGCAAGTATAAGGGTGTCTATTATTGTGTTGCATAATGTGTATAAAGGGTTTATAGTGTGGTACATGGACATGTCCCCTTTTGAGTGGCCATACCCCTTTTCCGTAGCGCGCACATTTGGGGTGTGTTTTTGACTAAAGCCTTAACATTTCCATACAGAGAGAAAATATTTCCCCATGGGTAAATGGTACAGGGCTTGTGGGGTGTTGGGCCAGCTGCTCACACAGTGGGAAGGTCAACTCCCAAAATTATAACATATAGAAAATTTCACTTTTCCATACCCCGACTTCAAAATGTCCTCTTTGGCCACTGTATATATGCCCTCCTATGTGCTAAACATGCATCCAAAATGCTTTGGTCACACCCCCTTCAGAGGGGGCCCAGGAAGCTGTTGTACCGGGGCTCAGGATTTCTCTTGGTAGCCCTCGACATCTCATGCTGCATGTCTTACTGAGGCTAGATGTATGAGGACACATCTGTATTTGCAGCTTGTACATTTCCGGTGGGGGCCGGGGATGGTCACAAGCACATGGAGCTCCCGTTTCCCATCCTTGGAGCTCCCATCCTCAGCCCCCGGAGAGGGGGAACATTTGTATGCTGTGGCGGAGGACCCCCCGGAGGACGGAGCATGGGTGAAAAGTGGTAGAGGATGGAGCATGGGAGCAATCCAAAACTAATTCCTAGTATACGCAAGTATACCTGGCCAAATAAAGCTGATTCTGATTCAGCAAAGTTAGATGGCAATGAGAACATAGGGGGTGATTCAGGTTGCTTTGCAAAGCTGATGTAACATGGTCAGAGGTGTAGGGAGCCGGGCGCCGATTGGTAGACTGGCGCCGCCGGGCCGCCCCCCCCCCCCCCCCCCCCCCTCTGCAAATGATCCCTGCTCAACAAGATAACACAGTACTACGCGGGCAGCAGGCAGCGTGCGCCGGCGTCTGCACTGCTGCCTGGCGCCTGCCTCCTACCCTGCTCGCCCGCCCGTCCCTGCCGCCAAGCGTCTGCCGCGGCTGACACACAAATTCCTTTTCATTGCTGCTGCTCGGTCCGGCTTCCGGGCAGCGCAGCGCAGTAGCACTCCAGACTCCTCCCAGACTGGGTCACATGCCTCTGTGACTCACTCCCTCCATCCTTCCTGGCTACAGCAGCTTCATCAGCCTTCCCAAGCGCTGGCTGAAGCCTGGAGGAGGAGAAGGTCTGCTGACTGCTGCTGCCGGTATCTTTTCATTCAAGGTGGACTTTTTTTTTAACAGCCAATAGTATTGTTAATAAACATAGATTTACACATGGGGTTTGGGGGATTCGTGGGTCCCGGGGGAGAGGGGGGGGGGTCTGAGAGTTAATCTCTCTGGTTTATGCTGCTGCCCTGGCCTGCTGTGCTGTATATACAGTATATCTTTATATATGAATAAGCATCTTATATAACGCTGCAGATTCCGTTACAGTGTCTTATATAGCGCAGCAGATTCCGTTACAGTGTCTTATATAGCGCAGCAGATTCCGTTACAGTGTCTTATATAGCGCAACAGATTCCGTTACAGTGTCTTATATAGCGCAGCAGATTCCGTTACAGTGTCTTATATAGCGCAGCAGATTCTGTTACAGTGTCTTATATAGCGCAGCAGATTCCGTTACAGCGTCTTATATAGCGCAGCAGATTCCATTACAGTGTCTTATATAGCGCAGCAGATTCCGTTACAGTGTCTTATGTAGCGCAGCAGATTCCGTTACAGTGTCTTATACTGTATAGCGCAGCAGATTCCGTTACAGTGTCTTATATAACGCAGCAGATTCCGTTACAGCGTCTTATATAGCGCAGCAGATTCCGTTACAGTGTCTTATATAGCGCAGCAGATTCCGTTACAGCGTCTTATATAGCTCAGCAGATTCCGTTACAGCGTCTTATATAGCGCAGCAGATTCCGTTACAGTGTCTTATATAGCGCAGCAGATTCCGTTACAGCGACTTATATAGATACAGATAGTGGTAGATGCTCAATTAGTTCAGTAGCATTTCCCAGGTGCATGAGGGAGGGGTTAAATACTGGGTAAGTAAAACAAGAATTTTTTTTCCCTCAGCACACTGAGCAATGCTAGTAACCAATCTAGAACACTACATGATAATAGAATTCAGAGATATTGGTTACATATACCTGCGCAGGTGTATGCTATGCCCCCAAGCCGCGTCAAGGCTTCTCTGTATATTGGGGGTCCCTAGCGCTATATCTAGGTGCAGGGTGCGGCACCCCAAAAAACCATCATAAGCTGGGAAGCCCAGTGCGGCATGCCAGTGATATACTAAGTGTTAATAATTAGTGATAGGAAGCCGAAGCTATATAAAAAGAGAGAGATAAATGAATGTAATTAAAATAGGATAGAGATAGTGTTAGTGAGGGAAAAGTGTTAATAGAATGTAAGGGCATGCCGCACTAAAAAGCCACCCAGCCCATCCAGTCCAGGAGCACCGCACCCCACACCACCGTTACCCTAAATTGGGTCTACGATTAACCAGCAAGGAGCCACATGATAATGGCTCCTTACTTGATATATCCAAACTAAGAGCTACCTACCTTGGAGCAACCCCAGACTACTCCATGTGGCATATCAGGACCCACATCTCCTCCTAATATGGGCTCCCTTCTGCCTCTAACAACATACATACAGATAGTGGTAGATGCTCAATTAGTTCAGTAGCATTTCCCAGGTGCATGAGGGAGGGGTTAAATACTGGGTAAGTAAAACAAGAATTTTTTTTTCCCTCAGCACACTGAGCAATGCTAGTAACCAATCTAGAACACTACATGATAATAGAATTCAGAGATATTGGTTACATATACCTGCGCAGGTGTATGCTATGCCCCCAAGCCGCGTCAAGGCTTCTCTGTATATTGGGGGTCCCTAGCGCTATATCTAGGTGCAGGGTGCGGCACCCCAAAAAACCATCATAAGCTGGGAAGCCCAGTGCGGCATGCCAGTGATATACTAAGTGTTAATAATTAGTGATAGGAAGCCGAAGCTATATAAAAAGAGAGAGATAAATGAATGTAATTAAAATAGGATAGAGATAGTGTTAGTGAGGGAAAAGTGTTAATAGAATGTAAGGGCATGCCGCAATAAAAAGCCACCCAGCCCATCCAGTCCAGGAGCACCGCACCCCACACCACCGTTACCCTAAATTGGGTCTACGATTAACCAGCAAGGAGCCACATGATAATGGCTCCTTACTTGATATATCCAAACTAAGAGCTACCTACCTTGGAGCAACCCCAGACTACTCCATGTGGCATATCAGGACCCACATCTCCTCCTAATATGGGCTCCCTTCTGCCTCTAACAACATACATACAGATAGTGGTAGATGCTCAATTAGTTCAGTAGCATTTCCCAGGTGCATGAGGGAGGGGTTAAATACTGGATAAGTAAAACAAGAATTTTTTTTTCCCTCAGCACACTGAGCAATGTCTTATATAGCTCAGCAGATTCCGTTACAGCGTCTTATATAGTGCAGCAGATTCCGTTAGTGTCTTATATAGCGCAGCAGATTCCGTTAGTGTCTTATATAGTGCAGCAGATTCTGTTACAGTGTCTTATATATTGCAAATGTAACATGCCAACACATGTTAACCACGCCCCCAATTCATTACCAGGGGGGGGGGGGGGTGCGAAATATGCCCTTGCTCCGGGCACCATGGCACCTAGCTATACTGCTGAACATGGTCAGAGAGAGTTAGATTTGGGTGGGATGTGTTCAAACTGAAATCTAACTTGCAGTGTAAGAATAAAGCAGCCAGTATTTACTCTGCACAAAAACAAAATAACTCACCCAACTGTAACTCTCTGCATATGATACATCAGCCCCACCTGCAGTGCACATGGTTTTGTCCATTTTGCAAACCAACCTGAATCACCCCCATACAGTAGTTCTCAACACCAGAAAGCCAAATATTGCATACTTAATCTCACTGTATAAAATCTAAAATGAAGCCTACAATTTTATTGCAATATAAAAAAAAAAAATTAAAAAAAGTTTGGTGGAAACTTACCCATTTATATTTTTTTATGAAATGCATTAATTCTAAATAATTAGATAGTAAAACAGAGAAAGCGAGTCAAAGGCTTCAAAGCATCCCATCTGGAAAACATGGTTAATGGAAGTAGGAAATAATTGCCTCTACAAAAACAACAGGCAATGCAAATAAAAATTGGCCTGCTACCTACAGTCATTTTTTTTTTACCATACTTACAATGCTGCAAATATTTTTATGACACAATTATGTGTCTAATTCCTATAAATAAAAAAGCAAGTAGTTACAGGATACAGAATATACATTTAAGAAGATTTTCATCATTTTGGATGCTATCGTTTAAACTTGTCATTCTTTTGTTTTACTATTTATACTATGGTTAGTGCAGTTACAAAAATATAGAAATATTAATATATGGACATAGCAGTTATTCTCCACCATGTATAATAATAATTAAAATACCGAAGGATCTGAGTCCTGGTGGGAAATTTAATAGGATGAGAGATTCAGAAAGTGAGAGATTTGATAAGAAATCTCCAGTTTTCTTAAAGCTGCAATCATTTACACTGTGAAACCAATTTGATTTTGATTGAGATTGATTTTGCCGTGTAAATGATTGCCGCTTTAAAAAAACACTGTCGATTTCTTACCAAATCTCTCACTTTCTGAATCTCTCATCCTATAAAATTTCATCCCTGATGAGCAAAGTACCAAAGTTCGGTAATTTGCACATGTGCAGTTCCATCCTCCACAAAGGGGTTCTATGGCAGAGGACACAAAATCTACATTAAACTGTAAATGATCAACAGTCTGATGCCTTTTTGGGGTGGGAAGGGGGCAGCAATTGCCTCTATTTATAAAAACAAAGCTGGGTAACTGCCATTTAGAGGGAGGGAAGAGGATACGATATCCATAGTTAAACAGAGACTTCTTGGCTTTTACAAGGATCTGCAATGTTGCAGTGATCCGAAGCTGCATCCTAGGAATGTAATAGTAGGGGCCACTATGGAAATAGGAACTAAGAAATGAGGACAGCATATGTCTCACTCTCCTCTAATCCCCATAGATTAAGTACACACTGTACAACTGCCACTGATACTTAAAAACTGCCACTTCTTTGGTATACAAGAATATATCATGTAAGATGGCAGTGCTGGCGGAAACCTGGTCACACATTGAGATGCATAATCTGATTCATATTCTGCACTAAAGGACAGCTGGAATTCATCGCCAACTTGTTACGGTATGTGGTGATAATGCCATGTCCTGGAGACAGGATTGGGTTTTGTGCACTGCCTTGGATAACGGCAGGACAAATGTTGAGCATCAATCAAGCTTGCAAAGCATGTCCACCACAAATGAAATACCTCAGTGTGTATTGTGCACATCATTCACATGCAAACTGAGGTCATGGATATAAGTGTTCATGTTGCATATTATCTCACAGAATATCACAAAACCAATAGAATGGGATTGTCTCTCTTGCACTTGACACAATACCATGGGTAAGGAGTGCAGTTCCTGTAGTATATTGTAACAGGAGATGAAACATATCATGTGACATGGGGGCTTATTCTAAATCATTCGGTCCCCAGCGGATTTGCAACGGGGACCAATGTTTTTATTCTGCATATGCGCATAATATCTTATGCGCATGTGCAGGGTCCCTGTACAAATGGCTTCTGCAACTTGCGTAATTGCTGAGCTGTTCACACAGAGCAGTGCAGTCCGGGGGTGTGGAGGCGGAGGCGGGAGTCACCCATGGGAACGCCCAGCATTTTATTGGGTGTCCCCGTGAAAATGCAAAGGTTGGCCATTCCCATGGGGATGCGGGTGAGACGAGGTGTGCCAGAGGCAGCGGCTGACATCATATGACGTTTCCACTGACTTTTTTGCGAGCCGAGGAGAAATCATGGTCATTGGTCGATGATTTCTCCAGCAGCGGATACATGCATGGGGATGTGTCTTCGGTACACATCTCCTCGCATGGTTGCAAGGGGAAACGCCAGTGGGGGCGATCTCTGGTCTTGGTAACTTCACAACTTACCAAGTCAACCAGAATCAGCCCCATGGTGTCATTGTTAACATTACTGCCTCACAGCACTGAGGTCATGGGTTTGATTCCCACAATGGCCCTAACTGTACAGAATTTGTACAGATGGAGCCAGCTCCATCCGCGCTCGAGACGGTCGCGTGCACCTCATGGCTACGGAGCTTTCTCCGTTGTCTCCCCCGGTGCCCCTCCCACCCCTCCCCCCTCCTATCCCTGCCTGTCTACCTGAAGTGGATACGGGAAGGGACCGGCAGCGGCGCCGTCCGGAAACTGGGATGCGCATGCGTATGAGACCCAGTCAGATGGATCGCTAGCGCAGGCATGCTGGCGATCCCCGGGCAAGAACTAGAGGCGCTCCATCTGTATATTCCTCCCTTGTTTGTGTGGGTTTCTTCCAGGCACTCCGGTACTGGTAGGTTACTGGCTCCCAACAAAATTAACCCTAGAATTAATTATATCAATAACTGTTATTGTTATTATTAATAAGAATAATAAGAATAATAATCATAATAATGTGACACCGGAGATTAAATAAACATCCATGACATGGAAGCACACAACTTCCCCAGCTTCTAAGAAATTAAAAACAACCCAATCAGCAATGCTTTGCTTTGTATTGCTGCACAACAATGCCAGGCCACACAGCCAACCACACTTGTTAGTTGTTATGAAGCTACCATTGGGAGATACTGGACCATTTTTCCTACAGGACTGATCTTTCTATCTCTTTGGAACATTGAAGAAGGACCTGGTCATGTCCTGCCTTCAAAGGCTTATCATTGATTTTCTCTATGATGCGATAGATGCCTTGGTGTCACTGTTGGAACAAAAGATTAGACATGTATGGGAACTATGTGGAAATAAAATCTGTACCAAGTACCTGATTCATGTTTGTAAGTAAGCAAGCAACTAGGCAAAACCATGTAGCACTGCAGGTGGCACAGATGTGACATGTGCAGAACATTTAGTTAAATCACTTAATCTGCATGCGTAAAACCTTTATTAGGCAATTGCACTGATAGAAATATATTTAGCGATATAATTTATCTCAGTTAATGCCAAAAGTATAGAAAGAAAAACAGAGAAAAGGCTTGCATCAATGGTGTCTCAGCTTCTGCTGTGTGCATATAACAATGAACCATGTGTGAAACGTACATGTTGGATCTGCTGTCAGCCCTATGTGGCTGTAAAAGCAATGATGAGGATGCAAACAGAAAACAGAAGATACAGGGGCAGATTTATTAAGCTCGGTGAAGTGATAATGTGGCTGGTACTTTATCACCAGCCAATCAGCTTCTAACTGTGAAGTTACAGGCTTGGTTTGAAAAAAAGACAGGTAGGAGCTGATTGGCTGGTGATAAAGACCAGAAACTTTATCACTTCACGAGCTTAATAAATCTACCCCATAGCACCTTATAACTGCAAGGGATATCTTGAATCTCTGTGACCTGGATGTGTATTTCTGTAAGCATCAGCAGGTTACAATGAGATATCATACATACTGTACTTTTTTCTTTCCTGTTTTCCTGTTACCTATAATGGGTGCAGGGTGTGCAATGCATATAGGACCTTGAATTCATTCACAATGCCATCAGGGACATGGAACAAGCAATAAGTTTCTGGAAATCTGTGCTTCAGATATCACAGGTAACATGGTGCATGCACAATACAGAAAACAAGGACAATGATACCCTCTCCTTTCTGATATGTCACTGCCTCTGGCCATCCCAGAGCTACGGCTGCAATGGTCACTTGATTACTCCATTAACAATAAAGCTCTAGAACACTTTACTTCATCGCAAATATATTGTTGTTGTTGTTATTAGAGATGAGCGGGTCCGGATCCCCGAGATCCGACAGATCCGAATATCGGGGATCCGGGCCAGATCCGAGCCGGCTCGGGTGTTCCCGCCTGAATTCCGGACCAATAACGAGGCCGAACGTCATCATCGCGCTGTCGGATTCTCGCGGGAGCGGGATCTTATAAAAGACGCACGCGCGCCCGCCATCTTCACTCCAATCTTGGAGAGGGAAGAGGGTGGTTGGGAAGCTCCGTGTGCTCCGTGCTGTGCTCTGTGCCATGTGCTCCGTGACCTGACCTGTGCCCTCACTGCCCTGTGCTGTGCTCCGTGCCATGTGCTCCGTGCTGTGCTGTGCTCCGTAACCTGCCCTCACTGCCCTGTGCTGTGCTCCGTGCCATGTGCTCCGTGCTGTGCTGTGCTCCGTGACCTGCCCTCACTGCCCTGTGTTGTAGACTTGTGGCCTGAGCCCTGTAGTGTGATTTAACTAACTAGGTGCTGCAGTGCTCAAACGCAGGGGCTGCAGTGTCCACTGTCCAGGGGCTGTCCTGTGGCCCGTGCCCTGATGTGATTTATTTAGCCCTAAGCCCTGTGTTGTGATTTATTTTATTTAGCCCTGAACCCTGTGTTTTTTTTGTGATTTAACTAACTAACTCAGTGCTGCAGTGCTCACACACAGGGGCTGCAGTGCAGCTGAGTAGTACACTGTGTACAGGGGCAGCATTAATACAAGGGGCTGTGTCCAGTGTGACGGCCTATATCTTATCCAGTGTCACAAGTCACTCACGACATATATCCTGTGTCCTGTCCTGTGTGACGACTGACGACATATCCTGTGTCCAGTGTGACGACATATATCCTGTGTCCAGTGTGATGACATATATCCTGTGTCGTGCTGCAGTGCTCACACGCAGGGGCTGCAGTGTCCACTGTCCAGGGGCTGTCCTGTGGCCCGTGCCCTGATGTGATTTATTTAGCCCTAAGCCCTGTGTTGTGATTTATTTTATTTAGCCTTGAACCCTGTGTTTTTTTGTGATTTAACTAACTCAGTGCTGCAGAGCTCACACACAGGGGCTGCAGTGCTGCTGAGTAGTACACTGTGTACAGGGGCAGCATTAATACAAGGGGCTGTGTCCAGTGTGACGGCCTATATCTTATCCATTGTCCAGTGTCACAAGTCACTCACGACATATATCCTGTGTCCTGTCCTGTGTGACGACTGACGACATATCCTGTGTCCAGTGTGACGACATATATCCTGTGTCCAGTGTGACGACATATATCCTGTGTCGTGCTGCAGTGCTCACACGCAGGGGCTGCAGTGTCCACTGTCCAGGGGCTGTCCTGTGGCCCGTGCCCTGATGTGATTTATTTAGCCCTAAGCCCTGTGTTGGGATTTATTTTATTTAGCCCTGAACCCTGTGTTTTTTTTGTGATTTAACTAACTCAGTGCTGCAGTGCTCACACACAGGGGCTGCAGTGCTGCTGAGTAGTACACTGTGTACAGGGGCAGCCTTAATACAAGGGGCTGTGTCCAGTGTGACGGCCTATATCTTATCCATTGTCCAGTGTCACAAGTCACTCACGACATATATCCTGTGTCCTGTCCTGTGTGACGACTGACGACATATCCTGTGTCCAGTGTGACGACATATATCCTGTGTCCAGTGTGACGACATATATCCTGTGTCGTGCTGCAGTGCTCACACGCAGGGGCTGCAGTGTCCACTGTCCAGGGGCTGTCCTGTGGCCCGTGCCCTGATGTGATTTATTTAGCCCTAAGCCCTGTGTTGTGATTTATTTTATTTAGCCCTGAACCCTGTGTTTTTTTTGTGATTTAACTAACTCAGTGCTGCAGTGCTCACACACAGGGGCTGCAGTGCTGCTGAGTAGTACACTGTGTACAGGGGCAGCATTAATACAAGGGGCTGTGTCCAGTGTGACGGCCTATATCTTATCCATTGTCCAGTGTCACAAGTCACTCACGACATATATCCTGTGTCCTGTCCTGTGTGACGACTGACGACATATCCTGTGTCCAGTGTGACGACATATATCCTGTGTCCAGTGTGACGACATATATCCTGTGTCCAGTGTGACGACATATATCCTGTGTCCAGCGTGACATATATCCATTGTCCAGTGTGACGACATATATCCTGTGTCCAGTGTGACGACATATATCCAGTGTCCAGTGTGACGACATATATCCTGTGTCCAGTGTGACGGCCTATATCTTATCCATTGTCCAGTGTCACAAGTCACTCACGACATATATCCTGTGTCCTGTCCTGTGTGACGACTGACGACATATCCTGTGTCCAGTGTGACGACATATATCCTGTGTCCAGTGTGACGACATATATCCTGTGTACAGTGTGACGACATATATCCTGTGTCCAGTGTGACGACATATATCCTGTGTCCAGCGTGACATATATCCATTGTCCAGTGTGACGACATATATCCTGCGTCCAGTGTGACAACATATATCCTGTGTCCAGTGTGACGACATATATCCTGTGTCCAGTGTGACGACATATATCCTGTGTCCAGTGTGACGACATATATCCTGTGTCCAGTGTGACGACATATATCCAGTGGCCAGTGTGACGACAATATATCCTGTGTCCAGTGTCACAAGTCACAACATATATCCTGTGTCCAGTGTGACATGTAATGTGTGCCGGCATATATCCTGTGTCCAGCATGACATATATCCATTGTCCAGTGTGACGACATATATCCATTGTCCACTGTGACGACATATATCCATTGTCCAGTGTGACGACATATATCCATTGTCCACTGTGACGACATATATCCATTGTCCAGTGTGACGACATACAGTATATCCTGTGTCCAGTGGGACGACATATATCCTGTGTCCAGTGTGACGACATATATCCTGTGTCCAGTGTGACGACATATATCCAGTGGCCAGTGTGACGACAATATATCCTGTGTCCAGTGTCACAAGTCACAACATATATCCTGTGTCCAGTGTGACATGTAATGTGTGCCGGCATATATCCTGTGTCCAGCATGACATATATCCATTGTCCAGTGTGACGACATATATCCATTGTCCACTGTGACGACATATATCCATTGTCCAGTGTGACGACATATATCCTATGTCCAGTGTGACGACATATTTCCTGTGTCCAGTGTGACGACATATATCCTTTGTCCAGTGTGACAACATATATCCAGTGTAACGGGCTGTGTCCAGGGGCAGTGTCCAGTGACCAGGGGCAGTGTCCAGTGTCACAGGCTGTGTCCAGTGTAAAAAATCAGAAAAATAAATAAAAGTATTCAAAAAAAATTTTGGGGGGAGGATGATGGAGGTGGAAATAGTGGGAGATCAGCAACCTGATAGAACTTCTGAAGCTGCTACCACCAGTCAGATTCATGATGGCAAGGCCGATGGTCAAAGGCCTAGAGGCCATGTAAAAGCAAAGCAGAAATCAAATTTTACAATGGTCCATAAAAAAAAATTAAGTCACGTGCGGAGAAAAATAAAATTGGCAATGTGCCGTTCACCACACGCAGTGGGAAGGAAAGGCTACGGCCTTGGCCTTTGTTTCTGACTGATGGTACAGCGTCTCAGAAGAATGATGGTAGCCCTTCTGCTACTACAAAAAAAAGAATGAAAGTTTTTAAGACAAAGGCGAGTTCACAAATGTCACAAATCCCAGAGGAGAGTCTAAGTGTGTCCGTGGATGCCATATGTGAGCCGGACCTTTCAAATACTGTTTGTGAAGAGGAGGTTCATTCCACCATTTGCATGCCCTCTGGAACAGAGCAGGTCATCTTGAAAAAGGATAAATGTCATTATCCGAAACGCGTTGATCTACCTGCCGCAGAGGGTTAAAGGAGAAAACAGACGTACCAGCGGGATCTCCGGTGGACGGACGCCAGCGCTCACAAGCACTTACAAGTGAACGCCGGGCTCACCGTGTCTGCAGCACGCCGCGCCGACCAACCTGGAGCTTGGAGCCGTCTTCACCCACTCGTTGTATTCTCCCTTCCCTCCTATTACCATCACCATCTGTTTGCTGACCTTTATGTCCTGGAGTGTGCGGAATAAAGAGTCTATTTTTGTGTACTTCTGGCTGCTTCATCACTGAGAAAGAAACATTTGAGGGAAAGCGTGACAGAAATCTCAAGTAAGTTGAGTGCCTGTCATATGCCAGTATCTGCTATCTGCTATCTGAGGGGAGCGCTAACTCCACACAGGGAGAGTGGTAAAAGAAACCTTTTTGTGTATGCGAGATTAGTATTTTAATGTGAGTTCACTGCCAGTAAGACCACAGACCCATACAGAGGGTGGAAATCTCATTCAACCTTCCCTGATAGAGTTTATTTTCCATCAGGCACCAAGCGCTGGTTACCTTTATCTATGTCTAATAATCTGTATTATTGAAGTGTGGCGATTCTTCTTCCAAAGGGATACCAGCTGCTATCTTCTGGCGCAAGGATTAGGACTATCCCATTTTTCTAGCGTGTGCAAGAGCATCCCCAGTCAAGATTTTGACCTGGTTATTGAGGATGCTTCTGAGGAATTGGATGTGGATTCTGTTGGTGAAGCTGGCACACAGAGGGATGCGGATGATGACGATGTTGGGGATGATGTTGTTTGTTTTAAGGCAGAGACAGTTGTTGTCCGGGGTGTGGAAAAGCCCATTGTCATGCCAGGGCAAAAGACCAAAAAATCCACCTCGTATTTATGGAATTATTTCTACCCCAATCCGGACAACAACTGTCAAGCTGTGTGTAGCGTTTGCAAAGCTATTGTAAGTAGAGGTAAGGACGTGCAGCACCTTGGGACCTCCTCACTGTTACGTCATTTGCAGCGCATCCATCAGAAGTTTTTGTCAAAAGAAACTGTGAACAAACATGTAGCAGCCCGCCCAGCGTCACCGTCCTGCTCCCCTTTCTCTGTTAAATCCAAGGTCCTGCAATCTCCTCAAACAACTGCATCATCCCCATCCTCAGAGATTATGGGATTGGGAAGTAGTCCTGCACCCAATGTCATGATCCTGACTGAATCCTCTCCTATCCTGGATTCCTCAGAAGCATCCTTATCAGGTACACCTGTTGCTTCTGCTGCTGCTGGTGCTGCTGCTGCTGCTTCAAGGAAAGGGACCAGGAATGCTAGTCCTGATCACTTAGCCAAGCAACTGACTGTAAGTCAATCCTTTGAAAGGGGGGTGAAGTATGCCAGCAGTCACCCCGTTGCACAGCGTATTACTGACGCCATAACAACTATGTTGGTAATAGACGTGCGTCCAGTATCCGCAATTAATTCTGTGGGTTTTACCCAGTTGCTAGAGATCCTGTGTCCCCGTTACCAAATTCCATCTAGGTTCCACTTCTCCAGGAAGGCAATACCCAGGCTGTACACGGACATTAAAAAAAGCGTTGTTACTGTCCTTAAAAATGCCTCTGTACCCACTGTCCACTTAACCACGGATATGTGGACAAGCGGAACAGGGCAAACAAAAGACTACATGTCTGTGACTGCTCACTGGGTGGATGTATTGCCTTCAGCAGCAGCACCAACAGCAGCAGCAGCAACAGCAACATCATCTCCCATTGCTATTCAGAGGCAGGCTACACTGTGTATCACCGGTTTCAGTAAAAGGCACACAGCGGAAAACCTCCTAGAAAAACTACGGGAAGTCATTGCGCAATGGCTTACCCCACTTGGACTCTCCTCGGGATTTGTGGTATCCGACAATGCCACCAATATTGTGAGTGCATTACATGTGGGCGAATTCCAACATGTCCCATGTTTTGCTCACACAGTAAATTTGGTGGTGCACCATTTCTTGAAAAAGGACAGGGGTGTTCAAGAGATGTTGTCCGTTGTTCGGAAAATTTGTGGACATTTTCGCAATTCTGCAAGTGCGTGCAGGAGATTGCAAGACTTGCAAGAAAAGCTAAATTTGCCCTGCCATCAGCTGAAGCAAGAGGTGGTCACGAGGTGGAATTTCACCCTCTATATGCTTCAGCGGATGGAGGAGCAGCAAAAGGCCATCCAAACCTACACCTCGACCTATGACATAGGGAGAGGAACGGGAATGCACCTGAGCCAAGCTCAGTGGAGAATAATTTCCGTGGTGTGCAAGATCCTGCAGCCCTTTGAGGCTGCTACACGCGAAGTTAGTTCTGACACTGCCAGCTTGAGCCAGGTCATTCCCTTGATAGGTCTTTTGCAGAAGCAGTTGGAGAAATTGAAGGAGGAGTTGAAGCACACTGATTCTGCTAGATATGTTGGGCTAGTGGATCAGGCCATTAGTTCCCTTTGCAACGATCCAAGGGTCGCGGATGTCTTACAATCAGATCTTTACATTTTGGGGACAATGCTGGATCCTAGGTTTAAGTCTTACATCGTGTCTTTGTTACCAATGGGAACAAATCTGCAGAGGTGCAAAGACCTCTTGGTCCAAAAATTGTCAGCTGAAGTGGAACGTGGCAGGCGCACAACTTCTCCTTCAATTTCTACCACAGGGGTTGCGAGGAAAAAGCTCAATTTTCCTAAAAGACCGACTGCTATTCAGTCCGGAAATCTATTTGACATCTGGTCCGGACTGAAGGAGCTTCCTAGCATCATGGACATGTCGACTGCCACAGACTATGATGCTATCACCATTAAAAGAATGGTGGATGACTACTTTGCTGATAGCATCAATATAGGTATGTCAGACTGTCCATTCCATTACTGGCAGGAAAAAAAGGCAATGTGGCATCCTTTGCACAAACTGGCTTTGCTTTATTTAAGTTGTCCACCCTCCAGTGTCTATTCTGAGAGAGTCTTCAGCGCAGCTGGGAACCTTGTTAGCGATCGGCGTAGGAGGTTACTTCCACAAAACGTGGAGAAGATGCTCTTCATAAAAATGAATTTCAAATTCCACAAACTGGACCTCCTTCGCCAACACTTACGTCCTCCTACTGCACACAGTCCTCCTGTATTGGTTGATTCCAGCGACGACGAATTAATTGTGTGTCAAGAAGAGGATGAGGCTGAGGAATCTGACGCTGAGGATGACCTCTTGTAAAGCCAGTTTGTGCAATGCCCATTGCCTTTTATTTTTCGTGGGGGCCCAAACAAACCAATCATTTCAGCCACAGTTGACAGTCCCTCCCGCTGCAGTCCCTGTCGCTGAAATGATTGGTTTGTTAAACTGTGCATGTCCTGTATTCAACATAAGGGTGGGTGGGAGAGCCCAAGGACAATGTCATCTTGCACCTCTTTCTGCGTCGTTTTGTGGGCTCTTTGGAGCGTCATTAATTTTAAAATCTTTGATGGATAAATGGTGGGGAGATGGGTGATTTATCTCGCCACCTCATCTATTATAGATTCAATGATGTCATCGGGGACATCCATGAACTCACCCTAACTATTATTATCGTACTTATTTTTGGATGGGATGTCCCGGATGGATGGCTGGGTCGGAGGGCCCCAGCAAATGTTTTTCTTCTTCTTTTTTCATCTTTTTTTGGCTC
Organism: Crinia signifera; assembly: GCF_055691185.1. Classification (NCBI taxonomy): domain Eukaryota; kingdom Metazoa; phylum Chordata; class Amphibia; order Anura; family Myobatrachidae; genus Crinia; species Crinia signifera. The sequence goes on from NC_139217.1 coordinate 350,259,591, forward strand.
TAGCCAGCCATACCAAACAAATTAACCTTAGCGGTAAATTGGGTGACAGATGTCGCAGACTCATTGACCTCACAAACACCACAGTCTAGGGTGGACTAGATCTCCAAACCTGGGGTCCTAGAGAGGTGGAGGAATTTGTTCATCTGCAGTAGCGCACGCAGGGGGGGTTTCTGAGTACCTAGAAACCCCCCCAGGAGTCTTAGGTCCCTAGGCTGAAAGCTGAGGGTCCCCTCTTTCCATAGGTACAAGAATTTTAAAAATCGGCCCTTGGGAACCGGAGATATCTGACGTCAAAGCAGTGGTCCCCATCCAAGCCTGTTAATTGCTTTTCCAAGTCAGATATTTCAGGTTCTGTCTAACACAGAGTTTTTCTGAGGGTATATTCCTAAAGCTGGGACTCTGCTTCTTTGATAGACACTAGTAGCTTGTCTCTACTGTTCCCAGAACCGGAGATATCAGCCTTCAAGCAGCTGGTTACTGCTCCAGCTCCACACACCTGGTATGTAGTTTTATATGCTCGTTGGCAGATTGCTCTGCCTCCTGAACTCTCATCCCCTAGTCCTCAATAACATTTGGTAGGTGGTATTCTCTTGTTTTTAATTCCATTAAAATCTAAGAAATCTATTACCGGGAACTGGAGATATCTGCAGTCAAGCAAGCTGTCCTCCCACCAGAAAATTATGAATAATAAGCCCACTCCACTATACACCCCTCCTCTGCATATTAAACATCTTGTATAACCCTGGAAGTTATGTATCAGGGCCCCTTCATTCAGCCCAATGCCCTCTTCTCCCACCTCATCTCCCACCATCTGTGCAGTAAAGGGGTAATTAGTGGAAATTACTAATCCAGGCCCTGCATGCTGAGCTGTTGATATAATACCTCCTACCACCTGTGGGACATCAAAGCTTTCCCCACCCCTACCACTGGAGGATCGGTAGGGGCCCCAATAAATTGTTAGGCCCAGGGGCCTACACTGCTGTTGATGCCCCTGTATGTATATATATATATATATTTAAATTATTTTTCTTATTATTTATATACATTTGGTCTATCTATAATACTTTAACTGACCCGGCATATACTGGGTCACCTAAGTGTCCATCTCCGTGCTTTGCTCCGCCCCTCTGGAAACCCCCTTCTGAAAATCCTGCGTTTGCCACTGATCTGCCACCAACTACCCCCCTCCCCTCCACCAATTAGGTGATAAATGAAGAGGCGACTGGAAATGTTCCCAGAGTTCACCAATCAGTTTATTATATTATCAATTAATAATTAATCAGAAAATCAGGCCAGATAGGGGTCTTATTACATTTTAAAGTGATACAAACAGATACTAAATATATCTTTTACATATTCTCGCCTTTGATTTTTTTTACTTGAATTGACAAGTGCTTTGCTTTCCTTTTGTGGTGAGTCTTTCGTAGGACTCTTGTACAGAATTTTTTGCAGGACTCTTTTTTACAGGACTTTGGTCGATACGTTGGAAAGCAGTTGGTGATTTTGCACTTAATCGACGTTTCACCCTGGTTTCCTCACTTTTCTTTTCGGAAGACTTTTCTGAAGACTTCATCACCTTTTGCTTTTTGGGCGTGGAGTAAGTTGTACTCTCTGCAGAGGTTCCATTGCAGATCCTTTTCCTGGGAGACTGATCATTTGGTAGATTTTTCTGTTGCATTTCTGTACTATGGCTTGGTCATTTTTCTTTCTGTTTTGTACAATCGGACATGTAAATGTCAGGCTGGGTGGTAGGGCTCTACCTCGTCTTTTGGTGCCTTTTGGCTCTTTGGAGCAGAGACATCCGTGGTCTTCGCCATTCCTCTAATTATTATATATATTTATTGGATGGGATGTCCCGGATGTCGGGCTGGGTGGGAGGGCCCCAGCCAATCTTTTTCTACCTCGTCTTTTGGTGTCTTTTGGCTCTTCGGAGCAAGAGTAAATATTTGGCCATCTGATGGATGAATGGTGGGGAGATGGGTGATTCGCTCTCCATCATCATCCATTATGGATGACAATATGTCCTCAGAGACATCCGTGGTCTTCGCCATTCCTCTAATTATTATATATATATATTTATTTGGTGGGGGGGCCACAGCCAATCTTTTTCTTCATCGTCTTTTTGCGTCTTTTTTGGCTCTTCGGAGCAAGAAAGACTTTTTGGGCATCTGATGGATGAATGGTGGGGAGATGGGTGATTCGCTCTCCACCTCATCCATAATGGATGAAAACATGTCCTCAGGGACATCCATGGTCTTATTCATTCCTAGACCGAGTGCGTGGCTTCGGGAGGAACACACGTGATTTGGTGAAGTGGTGAGGGAGGTAAGGGAAAACACACCTAGCCAGCCAGCTCAAACAAATTAACCTTAGCGGTGAATTGGGTGACAGATGTAGCAGACTAATTGACCCTACTACATAGATAGCGGTCTATAAGGGTAGACCTATATAGGGATCTACTAACCTGGGGTCCTAGAGAGGTGGAGGCCACCAATTACCCCACCCCTGCCACCAATTACCCCACCCCCCTCCACCCATTAGGTGATGGATGAGGAGGCAACTGGTAATGCTCCCAGCGTTCAGAAACCACGTGACCTCACGCCAGATAGGGATCTTGTTAGATATTAAACTGATATAATCAGATACTGCCTTGCAGACTAAATAAGTGCTGCACGAAACGCCCACTGCTCCTTGGCTGAACATGAGGAAGAGTGCTCAATCAAGCCAAACAGGGGTTTTGGTACTTGATTGGATCTTCTACCAGAGGAGCGCAGCTACTAGTATAGCTTTGAACGAAGATCGGTCCTTCTCTATTGGGGAAGAATAGATGTCATCAGTGACATCCAGAGTATATCCTCCTTTTGGGATAGTATGGATGGATTTATAAATGTTTGGGAAGAAGTAGTCCCAACAGCTGCTGATGGTCAGTGTACTAGACCAAGTGCGTGCCTTCGGGAGGAACACATGTAATGTGGTGAAGTGGTGAGGGAGGAAATGGAAAACGTACGCCTAGCCTGTCTGGTCAAGTTTGATAAGTAGGTATCTTAACAAACCACGTGACCTCACGCCAGATAGGGGTCTTGTTAGATATTAAACTGATATAATCAGATACTACCTTGCAGACTAAATAAGTGCTGCACGAAACGCCCACTGCTCCTTGGCTGAACATGAGGAAGAGTGCTCAATCAAGCCAAACAGGGGTTTTGGTACTTGATTGGATCTTCTACCAGAGGAGCGCAGCTACTAGTATAGCTTTGAACGAAGATCGGTCCTTCTCTATTGGGGAAGAATAGATGTCATCAGTGACATCCAGAGTATATCCTCCTTTTGGGATAGTATGGATGGATTGATAAATGTTTGTGAAGAAGTAGTCCCAACAGCTGCTGATGGTCAGTGTACTAGACCAAGTGCGTGCCTTCGGGAGGAACACATGTAATGTGGTGAAGTGGTGAGGGAGGAAATGGAAAACGTACGTCTAGCCTGTCTGATCAAGTTTGATAAGTAGGTATCTTCACAAACCACGTGACCTCACGCCAGATAGGGGTCTTGTTAGATATTAAACTGATATAATCAGATACTACCTTGCAGACTAAATAAGTGCTGCACGAAACGCCCACTGCTCCTTGGCTGAACATGAGGAAGAGTGCTCAATCAAGCCAAACAGGGGTTTTGGTACTTGATTGGATCTTCTACCAGAGGAGCGCAGCTACTAGTATAGCTTTGAACGAAGATCGGTCCTTCTCTATTGGGGAAGAATAGATGTCATCAGTGACATCCAGAGTATATCCTCCTTTTGGGATAGTATGGATGGATTGATAAATGTTTGGGAAGAAGTAGTCCCAACAGCTGCTGATGGTCAGTGTACTAGACCAAGTGCGTGCCTTCGGGAGGAACACATGTAATGTGGTGAAGTGGTGAGGGAGGAAATGGAAAACGTACGCCTAGCCTGTCTGATCAAGTTTGATAAGTAGGTATCTTCACAAACCACGTGACCTCACGCCAGATAGAGGTCTTGTTAGATATCAAACTAATCAAATGTTCTCTTCTCTTGCTAATGGTGTGGAGGTTCTAAAAGAGGAGTGCAGCTACAAGGGGGGGGGGGGGTATTAAACTGCCACAATGTCTGCCCCTGTAGTGCTGCTCTGCTTCCAACATGTGCCAGGTTGGAAGTGTAAGGTCCACATGTATGTGATGCCCACTGCTGTCGCCTAGCTTAGTCATCCAGCTACCTCGGGATAACCTTATGGCCCTACTACAGTAAATGAAAACGATTTTGTGAGCTGTGAAGTGATCAAAATTGTCTAGAAATGAGTGGAAACTAATGTTATTGAGCTTAATAACACTTTAGGGGCAAAAACAGGCCTGAAAACTATTATTTTAGCAATTTTTAGCATTTTTCTAAATAAATCCAGATCCAAAACCAAAACCAAAACCAAAACCCGCAAGGGTGGTTTTGCCAAAACCAATCCAGATCCAAAACACGAAGGGAGATCCAGATCCAAAACCAAAACCAAAACCCGAAAAAGTGGCCGCCGCACATCTCTAGTTGTTATTATTATACCCAGAAAAAGTAGGTGTGATATATTCAGTCTAGGTCAACATCAAAAGGTCAACATGTATAAGGTCGACAACAACAAAAGTTCGACATGGAAAAGGTTGACATTAGGTTTTCACTTCTTTGTGATTCAATGTCGACACCTGAGCATGTGGACCCCCAATTAGTGTAGCACTTTGCTTGCAATATTTCAGGCCACTTTGTAGCTCCCAATCGGAGTCCAGTAAAAAGACCTTCTTGTGTTGACCATATCCATTGTGCTGTATTGACCATATGCATGTGTCAACCTAGTCACTCTAATGGTCATTGGATAAACAGAAATCTGTCATTGAATAGCAGGACAGGACCAAGATTATGCAAACAAGCATCCACACCCCTGTGCCGTACCCCCCCCCCCCCCCCTCCACTCAACCTTTTTCATGAGCATCCATTTTCATAGTAAAAGATTCTCTCTCCTCTAGAAGGGGTGTCGGACGACTCACTGACAGTTGGGATTCTGACAGTCATTACCCCGACGTTGGAATCCCGACTGCTCCCTCGTGGGGGTACACGACCCCCATAGAGGGAGAATAAAATAGGTGGCGAGCACAGAGAGTCACTGTGCCCGCAGCATGGTAAGCACAGCGAGCCCGCAAGGGGCTTCGTTGCACTCCCCCCGCTGTGCAGTCGGGATTCCGATGTTGGGCTAATGACTGTCGGAATCCCGACTGTCGGTGTGTTATACCACACCCTCTAGAAGTTAGGGTGCATGACTGCAGAGAAACGCCTTTGTACCCTTAACACTCTCTTAAACCCCGAATTGATTATTACAACAATTCCCTTTCTGTATTAGATTTATCTCCTTTGTCTGTTTTGATTTATGACACTTCTAGGCCAATGTGGTTGTCAAAATTACTTACCATATAAGGGGCGGGATGTAACGCAGTGCTAGTCCGGTGGCTGTGCATGATCCCGACCGAACTCTGAGTTATGACAATCATGCACAATCAGGGCACCGGAGAAGTATGCCGGGCTCCGGTAAAATGTTGGGGGTGGGGCATATTCGCTGGAGGTGTGACCACTTTGCACAATTAGGCCACTCACCCAAAACGTTAAGGGGGATGAAAACACACTTTAAAGTCGAGGGAGGAGTGTTATTGTTGCCACCATGTGCCACCACGCTATCGGTGAGATGCTCATGCTGAGCCTGCTGTCAGCACAGCACATGCTGTATAAGTATGTGCTGCCTGGCAGAGACAGAGGGAGTAGGGGGGGTCGGACCAGGGCCCCCGCCGGGTCCCTCCAGCAAGCCCGGTCCCAGGTAATTAGTACCCGCTCCCCCTCCTTCTCGGCAGCCCTGTTCACAATGCAAAACCATGCATAGTAAATAACTGCCACTTTGAGAAAACTTTAGGACTTTGGACTCATACTTTACACTGCATATGATGCTTTTTGAAACGTCAGAAGAAAAGAAGATAATATGAAATACACAATTACTAACATAAAACACTGCATACTTGCATCCTTCCTGCATTAATCAGCCATTCTAAATAATAAAAACAGATAGCACAATGTAGACCTTTGGGTTATGAAGAGAGATCTCAATGTACTTTTTTATATAATAATAATTAGTTGATCTAGAAACCACTTTTAGTTTTTGGGATACATTATTTCTGAAACTGTCCATGTATCTTCTTTTCCTCAGCGATGAAAGAGGTGTTAACTGTGTTTCAAAATGTAAGAATAGTTACAGCTGGCTGCCTACCAAGGTTTGTTCTAATGAATGAGTCATGGGAAGAGGGCTGCGAACAGCAGTTAGATCCATTTGGTATCTAGTAGGTCATCTAGATCCTCATATGTGCTACGATAGCATTATTTAGTCCTTTTGTGTTCACCATAATGCCGTCGACATATAAAGATAACGATTTGCAAACTACATTAGTATTGATTGGTGAAGAGAATTTTAAATTGTTGGAATCCCCTTTTAAGTCATCATTGTAATTATTTTAACAAATAAAACACCCCTGTTCATTTATAATGCTTAACAATCTGCCTACGGCTTTCCCGTGGGTTTATCTTCTCTCTTTTATTACATTTCTTTTAGATTTTACAAAAGCTATGTTGGTTTTAGATTTTTTTTTCTAATGTGAATTCTGCTTGACCTGGGAATAGATCTTTGAAAAAATATTTTTAGACTAAAATAAAAGGTATAATATCTAAAATAATTTTAAAAGTACCAATCTGTTGGTGAGAAATCCTTGATACCCTCCATATACATGATAATACTACCATCTGCTGGATAAAAGTTATAGCACAAGAAATCCTGTAAAAAAAAAATGAATCTTAAACCAAATATGAACTTCTGTTTGCATTTAAAGGTCAATAGGGCAGAAAAGCACACCAGATCATTGTACAGTATACATGTCCTTTCATTTAGCCACGTGCACAAGCACTATGGTATTGCACTACATCATGTATAGTTCATTTGAAGGGAATTTATGTAGTCACTGTGAACAATCAATGGGCATATGTAATATTGTCCAAGTTCGCTGGAGGTGCGGGATATCGGACACACTTGGATGTTTTTTATAAGTGGCAATCATTTACAAGGCATGTTGTTGGCTTATAAAAGATTGCCGCTTTAAAAAAAAATTGAGTTCGGCCAGCAGCTGTAATCCCATACCTCCGGCAAACTGTAGACAGAGTACACCTCAGGTATCAGAATGCAGTCTGTCAGGGAAATGAGCATGCCAGCAACACTTATGCCTACTGTACCTTTTTGCATTTACTCTTTAAACTTGTTGTTTTGTCTTCTATAATGTTTTTATACATTTCTGATTTCCATATAAAAGTACACAATCTTCTATAGACTTAGGGCAGTAAGCTATATAGAGAGACTATTATATCAATTACATCCAAGGCATTATAACATTGGTGGGCAACATACAGCCTGGAGAAAGGATACATCCCCCGAGTCAACTGGTCTGTCATCACAGCACAGGTGCCGGGGACGGGAGAGGAGGTAGCAGTGGCGGGCGGCAACAGGGGGAGGGGTGCCTGAATCGCGGCAACCTGGCTGCGGCCAGAGGCAGCCCCCCTCCCCCAATAAGGTACGAGCCGCCACTGGGTGCAAATATTAACTCAAAGGGCAGTTCACCCAATAAAAGTTGCCCTCTGCAATCAGCGGAGGTCATTAGATTTATGATGACCCGAGGCAATTGCAGCTGCACACTTTCTCCAATAGAGGGGGGATGCTCTAAAGCGATAATGCGGTAAAAACCCCATTACATTACCGCTCTAATGTCCGCACGCCTTTCAGCAGTATTGCAGTTTTGCTGGCGAGACCCTATAGAAGCCTATGGGCTTCTCTCCGCATTGCTGTGTGAGGGATGCGTCATGGATCCCTCCCAGCATGCCCCGCGGCTGGCATCATCATTCTGCGCATGCACAGAGGGACTCCCAGGTCTCAAACCCGGAAGTCCAGGGACGGCGTTGCATCGCAAAGGACAGCTGTTAATGCGATTAGTATTGATGCAGTAGTCAGCGCAAGGGGGCCGGTAAGGGGTGGCGGATGTTAGAGCGTATGCGATTAGTATTGATGCAGTAGTCAGCGCAAGGGGGCCGGTAAGGGGAAGAAGAGTGCAGCTCAACAGAAGAAAGTGGTGCACCCAGGGCTGGTGCTAGGGTGTTCGGCGCCCTCCTGCAAACTTTAAATGTGCGCCCTCTCATACTTTACAAAGGGACAGTGCACACCTAAAAATGACGTGTGTCTCACAAGGAAGGGGCATGGTCACACAATAGTACTCCCGTGCCCAGGAAAACGCAGGCGTGTATAAGCATTTTAGAGGAGGACATCAGCTCCAAGTTGCATGTGCCTGTATTCATTACAGCCACAGAGTAAGTCACTGGCTACTCCTAGCTTGCGATGACTGGTGCCCAGTCTAAAAATCATTTGATGGTGAGCCTGTAACAAAGGACATTTTTGCTCGGCTGCAAATGCTACGCTAGCCGTACACATCTATTTGCACAGCAAGTACAATAATTTGCAAGGCGGGATTTCACTAGAGTTGGGGCATGTCCATCTATTCACTGTCCGCTGCACATTTGCTCAGCAGCAATCAGGTCTGAATCAGGCGCAATGTTGCTCCAGCACATCAATCAGCAACATCCTCCGCTGTCTGTACATGAAGACGTCAGAGGACATCAAAACCATTCCCCCCCCCCCCTTCCTTGCTCTGTTGCTGCCAGCATCAGCAATCAGCAAATGTGTATGCCCTTTCGGATGCCGGATCCCACACTGGGATGTGGCTGGGTAAACACATTGGCCCTTATTCAGGTTGACTCGCTTGGGTGCAAATTCACACCCTTGCGAGTCCCTCTAATCCCACCTTGCGAATGGTTACCCGGCGCCACCCATTCGCACGCCAAATTCCTTCACAAGGCTTGGAGATGAATGTTTTGCATGAACATCCATTCGCATGCCAGAGGGAACCTCCCCCATCTTTCAATGGTCGCCGACCATCGAATGATGTAGAAAGCGCAAGCATACGTAAGGGTGGTCCAGATCACTCGTACATATGAGCGAAGAAATGCAGGGAATGGGTGAGCAGCTGACATCCGGTTTTGTTAGCTGTCCGCCCCCCCGCACGTGCATCAGGACAGCATTAGCATATGTACGCCCAGCGTTTTCATGGGAATGCCCAAGAAACACAGGGCGTACACATATGCTAATGACCCAGCACAGCCAAGGCCACCAAGAGAAATCCTGGGCCCTGGTACAACAACTTCTTGGGGCCCCGACGGACGGAGCTCCGCGCACACTCTGTTGACATGCTCTGCCAGGGGTTAACATTCTCTACCAGGGGTTAACATGCTCTTTGCCATGGGATTAACCTGCTCTGCCAGGGGTTACATGCTCTGCCATGGGTTACATGCTCTGCCCGGAGTTACATGGTCTGCCAGGAGTTACATGCTCTGCCCGGATTTACATGATCTTTGCTAGGGGTTAACATGCTCTGCCAGGGGTTAACATGCTCTTTGCCATGGGATTAACCTGCTCTGCCAGGGGTTACATGCTCTGCATGGGGTTACATGCTCTGCCTGGAGTTCATGCTCTGCCAGGGGTAAACTCCCAAATCATGTGGCGTGCTCTCAGCAGGCCCTGGAGTTGGAGAGTGGAAGGACCTCTGTGATGCTGCTGCCCCCATTCCGGCCCACGTCCGCATTCCCAATGCGTCCCTGAAAAGTTGACTACGGTGCACTCAGACCCAGCGCACTCCCCACCAAATAAAAAAAAACTGTGTGTCCAGACCCGGGCTCCCCTGACGGGCCTGAACCCGGGTAAACTGTACCTGCTCCCCCCGCCCCCCCCCCCATCTCGGTACCCCTGGATAATATCTCCAGATCTCCTACAACAGAACCACTTTCAGAACGATCCAGATTACAGGATAGGTATACTCTTGACCCAGAAATCCTTTTGTGTACATGGCTGGCTTCTGTTTTGGTGCCTCCATGGATCAGTTCTACCTTTTCCATGGCGGGGTTGGGACCTCAGGAAATATCTCTTGGATATTTTATATCGGTGTCTCTATGTCCCTGGGAAACTGCAATTACTGGTCTCACTGCTCAGTTATTCATTGTCCTTTTCTGTGAATCTGCCTAAATGGGGACACTAGGATTATTTTAGCCAGGGCCGGATTGGCCATCTGCACTTCTGTTAAATGCCACAATGGCCAATTGCCTGGTTGGCTGAATTTGTCCTGTGCTGTGCAGCGGTCACCAGTCTCCGACTTGTCTGCAGAAACATGGTCGCCAGCCTCCCGCACTGGGGACATTTCTAGTGCAGGAGACCGCTACAGAGTGAGTGTGGTTGTGGGCCGGATGTGTTCCAGCACTTCCCGCTAGTGCTGCAGCCCTACTCAGTGTCCGTCGTCAGGAACAGTTAAGATAAGCTGTAGAGGGGGAGCCTGGAACCTGTGGTGTCCTGTGATTATAGAGGCAGAGCAGCCTGTGAGGTCCCGTTAATTAAACAGGGGCTGCAGCCTGTGGGGTCCTGTTATACAGGGGGAGCAGCCTGTGCGGTCCTGTTATACAGGGGGAACAGCCTGAGGGGTCCAGTTATTATTATAATACAGGGAGAGCAGCCTGTTGTGTCCTGTTATTATACGGGGGGGGGCTATGCCTCCTTTCCATGAGACCACTCCCCTTTTTGCTGTGAAAGGGTCCCACCTACTGCAGGTTGGCCTGTGTGCTCAAAATGCAAGGGGTGATTTCTGGTCCCAGTCCGGCCCTGAATTTACCCTTGTTGGATTAATCTGTGTCTATCTACTTAGCAGCTGCCATGAGTCTCTGCATATTTCTGAATGATCAGAAAACTAAGGGCGGGATGTTCAAACATCCACAGCCCAGCTCCGCCCCCCTTCGCCGCTCATCGCCGACATAATTATCGCATATGCTGTAACATATGCGATAATTATGGCAAAGGACAGCTCTTGCGTTAAGAGCTGTCCTTTGCGGTGAGAGTCAGTGGGGCGGCGGTGGTGCGGGGCGGCAGTGGGTCAGTGCGCGGCAGTGGTGGGTCACGTTAGAAGCCCATAGACTTCTATGGGGCATCACCAGATTTTTCTGTCGACGCCCCCCGTCGCGGTAACCCGGTGGGGTATGCTTAGATCCCAAAATGTGGAAAAAAAACCTGATAACGGGGTTTTTACTGCATTTTTAGTTTACAGAATCTCCCCCTAAGTCCTTATGTAACAAACATGTGCAGCATAGGTGTAAGCAGTTGTACAGGTACAATCTTCTAAAATCCTGGCAGACAGAATGAAATTTGTGTTACCAAAAATAGTTGATCCTTGATTACAGCAGACGCTAGGATCTTTGCCAAAGTTTTGGCCAATAGACTTAATAGGGTAGTCAAGGATATTGTGCACCCAGATCAAACAGGGTTTATGAGTGGGAAATCTACCTCAGTAAATCTTAGACGGGTCTTTATGTATCTCCAGACATTGGAATATACAGAGGCTGAAGCATCGGTGGCTTCTTTGGATGCTAATAAGGCATTTGATTCGGTCGAATGGCCTTATTTGTGTTCAGTATTAAACACTTTTGGCTTCGGACCATGCTATATTGGTTGGATCTTTTTTTTATATGGGAACCCGACAGCTAGAGTTGCCATAAATGGTTATGTTTCAGAGCCATTCCCTCTGTCAAGAGGCACCCGTCAGGGGTGACCCCTGTCGCCACTGCTGTTTGCAGTGGTGATCGAGCCAATAGCATGTAAGATAAGGGCGACTGTGATCGATCTACTTCGAGAGTTTGGACTCATTTCAGGGCTTACAGTCAATTGGAACAAATCCCATTTATTGATAGTGGAAGGGGAAGGTCGGGGTTAACTTAGGGTTGATACCCCTCTCCCATTGTCAAGGAAATTTTAATATCTTGGGATTGCCGTTTCCAAGGACCCCAAAAACGTTTTCATAGATAACATTGCCCCTTTAATTGAAGAAATTAAAACTAAGTGTAAATGATGGATGAGACTCCCATTAATTGTTGATGGGGTGCATTCATCTTATAAAAAATTTTGCCTAAATTTTTGTACATATTCCAACAATCTCCGATATTCATAGGCGAAGATACATTTAGAAAGATCAACAGTATAATTATATCTGTTATCTGGAGAAACAAACGCCCGAGATTTAAAAGTGATACCCTGACCAGAGAACGAGAATGTGGGGGGCTGGCGAAGCCAAGCCTTAGGCTTTACTATCTGGCATCCCAGTTAGCCCAAATCTGTAATTGGACTAGGGAGGAAGAAGTGCCGCCTGGTCTGTTGGATCTAATTGGAGAAGTGGCCCCCGGGCACACCCCGCTTCAAGTAGTCTTGGCGGTGGAGTGCGGTCGGGGGATGCCGCCAATTTTGGTATAGGCAATTAAGGTATGGAAGCGAGTAGGCAAAGTGATTAAGTATGAAGGACTTGATCCAGACAAGTACTTGTTATCCTTAAAACACTTGTAAAAACTGAAAACAGAACAAGGGAGTAGAATTTGGAACAAGTACGGGATGCAACTTCAGTTTGAATATGGGATTCCCAAAACGATGTTTTACAGATACTTACAATTAAGAAGTGCTGTCTCTCAACATATTGGAGTGGAAAATATACAAATTATTATTGAAACACCAGTTAAAAGCTTTATTAATAAAATCAGTAGTGGGAAGAGAGTCTCTAAACTGTATAAATATCTCTTAAATTTTATTCAAGAGAACAATCTCCCGGAGTTAAGATCTAAATGGAGGATAGATATTCCAGAAATCAGCGATGATGACTGGAAGATCGCCCTGTCAGCAACAAGGGGTGCTACCCTTAGAGTCCAACAGGTGCAAATAAATATTTTACACAGGACATATATAACCCTGTGAAGCTGAGTAAATTCTCAGGTAATAAATTGGACAGTTGTCCAAAGTGCCGGGAATTGGGATGTTCATTTTTTCATCTGTTATGGCAGTGTAAAAAGGTGCAAGCCTTTTGGCAAAAAGTTACAGATATACTGGTGGATTTCGGTATTCCATATCATTGTGTGCAGCCAAGTAGCTGTATCCTGTGTATTTGGCCCAAAGAGATGAAGAAATGAGACAAAATGCTATAAATATGTGCTCAATAGCTAAGGTTATTATAGCGCGATCCTGGATGGCCAAAGAAGGCCCGGATATTAATAAATGGGTAAAATTTGTAAATAACATAATAGAGCACGAGAAATATATTCACATCTTAAGAAAGACAGTAACAAAATTGTATAAGGTTTGGGGGGGTTGGTATTATAAGGGGTACGTATAAGAACGTATAAGAAAAAAGGATCACGTATAATAAACACATGTAAAAATTTACTACAGGTTGAGTATCCCGTATCCGAATATCCGTTATCCGAAATTATTCCGAAAACCATACATTCCAGAAAGTTTAACCAAATGTTATCTGTCAACACCTAGGTGGTCTGATAGCGCCCTATTAAACCAACATCATATATTATACATTATTAGGCTAGCAAACATATTTAGACAGGTATTACAGCCTGTCTAAATATGTTTGCTAGCCTAATAATGTATAATATATGATGTTGGTTTAATAGGGCGCTATCAGACCACCTAGGTGTTGACAGATAACACCTAAGGTGAAGTAGGTAGCAAACGCCTTATAAATGTGTTTGGGCTGTTCTATAAAACCATAAGGGGATAATCTCAATCCCGGTTTACAGCACCCCATATCTACCCAAGCGCGTATATTATGATCAGAAAAAAAAACCAGATAATTGATACTCTCCAATGTTACATGGTTTTTCTCTCTCTTCATTGATTTATACCTAATTTAACACTATAATTTTCCTCCTCTGTGACCTCAATAAAATCTAAGGACTATCACATCATATTAAGTCCGGAGTAATATCTCTAATCACCACTAGGTGGCGATGAAGGATAGCTTATCAGAGGACCACAGTGAGATAAGTCCCTGAGAAACTATCATAATACCATCAACCCACCAGTAGGTGGCAACATAGTCACAGAAAGTTTGAGTTAAAAGTGTCTTTCACATTAGAGATTATAAGAACCATTGAACAGGGGTACATATATATTTTTCTGACGTTAATAACCACATCTTTGGCTATCACCCAGCAAACATACTTTTAGACAGGATTCAAGTGTCATTTTTTAAAGCACTTTATTTCTTGTCTTTTTGAGCACATTGTGTGTATATGTTAGTACGTCCAATGTTTTAACCTCTACCTTTCGCTGCATTCCCATTTAAGCTAATCGTGGGATTATTAATAATAATAAATTAAAAGTTATTTTTTATGACTCCATTCCTTTAGTGCGTTCCCCCTAAAGCAGTCCCTTTTTTCTTCTTGTCCGAAAATGCTATACAGCATAAATGCAAGATACTTCAAAATACATAATTGAAATATTAAAATATTCAAATATTCCAAAAAACGGAATAATCCGTTATCCAAACTTCTCCTGGTCCCGAGCAATTTGGATACAGGATACTCAACCTGTACAATTAAAACTAAGATTAAGACACACACTTTAAAAATAGGTCAAAAGAATAGTAATAGTGGTAAATCCAGGATCTAGAGGACAACTGGAGGTGGAATTAGCAAATTAGGGCCAAAAGCAATCAATGCTAACCTAAGGAATACATATACTTAAAACTTTAAAAAGCAGAAAAACAGATCTAAAAAATTAGCAGTATGGGATTGTTGGTTAATGTATAGAAAGGTAATGAGATAGTAGATGATAGGGGAGAACGTGAGGATAAATGGGACATCCAATGTAGGTAAAACTAGGATTTTAGAAATGTGTGTATTAATATGATATACTGTATTGGTTGCAAGCAGTGCAATGTATGTGGATTGTAATGTTTGTATGTTACTTGATGTTAAATTGTGTATGTCTTGTCTATCTTGACAAGTATTTAATAAAAACGAATTAAAAAAAAGAAATAAAA
Organism: Crinia signifera; assembly: GCF_055691185.1. Classification (NCBI taxonomy): domain Eukaryota; kingdom Metazoa; phylum Chordata; class Amphibia; order Anura; family Myobatrachidae; genus Crinia; species Crinia signifera. The sequence goes on from NC_139217.1 coordinate 350,274,621, forward strand.
GAGTGTCTGCTGGTACATGAGCTCTAATTGGCTCACCAGATGGTGCTGCATTTTAAATGGCCACCAGCGTCCAGAGGTGAAGGAGAAGCCTGCGCTCTAGAAGCGCTCTGGGATGTGCCCACAGTACCCCCTTGATGGCAGCCCTGCAACTGGGCATGCATTTTCATTCGCCCGCCTATATGAGTTTACAGTCACTGCAGGTCCCAGGAGTCAATACACACAGCCAGATGCGTTGTTATATCTGTAGCATCCATTTGCTGTGCTGCAGGGCTGATGCAATATGCCAATAAATTACATCATTCCCAGACATATCGATGGTACACAATCGCTAATGGGTTTGCGATGTATCGGCCATTTGATATTTCGCTCAGTGTGTACACAGCTTTTCCTCAATTGGTAGAGACTTTTATGCCACAAAGTGACCCTATTCAGCAACTCACCAGAATGTATTTAACATCTTTAAATTGTTTCAATTTGTCCAACCAAACATTTTAAAAACACGATTTTAAAACCTTTTTTTGACAAATTCACTTGGCACTCAAAAGGGTTAAAAAAAATAAAATTTTCTTCTTAAATCACAGAAAAACTATGAGGAGCTGGATAGGGTCCACTTCTGAAGGAAAAAAAATATATATATATTTTTTTATGTTTTATTTTCAACTAATTATCTTTCAAATGATTCAACATATCTCGTCTTCTTTTCGATCAGTTGTTTTCAAACACATTTAATTCCTTATAGAGCTTTAAATAATACATTCTATATTTCACCATGTTTGAAATGCCTAGATGTCAGCAGCTCATTAGCATAAATAACAATCAGCATTTGATGTTACAATGCTCAGTGTAAGCAGAGAAAACTGTCTACATTCTACTGCTCATTTGCTGACTAGGACTGACCCAGGAAGCATCTTTCATAACGTGCTGGAAACAGACTGTTATTATTGGATAAGAATGTGGAATAGCTTGACTTTCCCGTGCTGCCGCAAGGCAAACAGTCCAGATGAAGAAACATCAAGTGGTGCCCAGCGCCCGGCTATACAGGACAACAAGACTGGAAGGTCTGCCGAGAGACACTCACTCATCTGGCGCTTAAGAAGATTTATGACCACACGAAGACAGCGCAAAAATGGCCAGGTCAATGTTACCCACCTCGTCAGTGAGAGCCTGAAGGATTCCATCTCATGTGCTGACTTAACAACTCACACACAGGTCTCACAAGATACCTATGCCAATAAGCCTGTCTATGAGCCTGCTGAAGAAAAGCAAGACATCTCGCCACCAAAACCCACCAAGATGGTGCAGGCATCCACCAGCGAGCTGCTGGCCTGCCTTGCAGAGTTCCTCTGCCGCCGGTGTAAGGAGCCGGTATTACCAATACATTTTACTAATTGGCTGACCGTTATAGACAATTCCCTCATTGGAGTCTGCCAGAACGACGGCTTCCTCAATCCGGCCAATGTCCTTTTTCTCTACATGCTTTGCCGCGAAGTGATGTCATCTGAGCTAGACACTGCGCAGGAACAAATAGTATGGCTGTCAACATGTCTGTACATAGCCTATTCATACATGGGTAATGAGCTCGCTTACCCAATGAGATACTTCCTAGTCTGCAGCTCGAGTGAAGCCTTTTGGAGCTGTTGCCTGTCCATTACCATGCTAATGAGTGCAAAGATGCTCCGCTTCATTACTGATCCTGAATACTTCATCCAGCTCTTTGAGGATCTCTTAGCTGAAGGTGGACAGCAGGATAAAATCGTTTCTGTTGCCATGAATTAAAGCAACAGCTCTGGCTTGGGAACCAAAAAGAGACCCACATATGGCTTGGGAACCTGAGACAAAGAGACCCACATACAGGCTTGGGAACCTTAGACAAAGAGACCCACATACAGGCTTGGGAACCTTAGACAAAGAGACCCACATACAGGCTTGGGAACCTTAGACAAAGAGACCCACATACGGGCTTGGGAACCTAAGACAAAGAGACCCACATACAGGCTTGGGAACCTTAGACAAAGAGACCCACATACAGGCTTGGGAACCTGAGACAAAGAGACCCATTTACGGGCTTGGGAACCTTAGACAAAGAGACCCACATACAGGCTTGGGAACCTGAGACAAAGAGACCCACATACAGGCTTGGGAACCTGAGACAAAGAGACCCATCCCATCCCACTCCTCCCCTCCCCCCCCCCCCCCCCCCGTGGCTGTTATTGCATGGCTATCGGGCGTGGCCCCTAGGCGATGGGGTTACCAGTTCTTTAAGAATTGGTAGTGGCACAGCCACCATGGACCAACGCAATATTCAATTTGTTATTTTTAAGTTAGTGTAAATGTGCTGTCAGACTAGCTGTGAGACAATTTTCAGCTTCATTTGCAAAACATCTAGGGCGGAATGCTCTAACATCCACAGTCCAACTCCGCCGCCCTTCGCTGCCCATCGCCTACATAATTATCGCATATGCTCTAACATATGCGATAATTATGGCTCACAGTGCAGGGAGGAGGAGGTCACAGATCCGGGCAGCACAGCTCTGTGCTGTCCGGACACAGGTGAGGAGGTGGGGTTGTTGCGGGGCATCGGGGGTCGGTGCAGGGTGGCGGTGGGTTGCGGTAGAAGCCCATAGGCTTCTATGGGGCATCGCCAGTTTTTGCTGGCTATGCCCGCCGTCGCAGTAACCCAGCAGGGAATGTTTAGAGCATCCCAAAATGCAGTAAAAACCCCGATAACAGGGGTTTTATCGCATTTTTAGTTTAGAGAATCTCCCCCCTAGTATGTTATATATAATCGAAGAAATTTGTCCGTCCTTTTGTCTTTCTATACAAATCCACAGTTTAAAAGGGAATATTGTGAAATTTTACATACGAGCGTATTAAAACACGGCCGAGGCAACTAAAACAAAAAACAAATCAAAATTATTGTTACATTTTTCTGAATAAAAAAAAAAACACAATTTTTACATATGTATGTTCCAGCATAACTCCAGAATGGCTGCAGCAATTTACACCAATCTTGGTACACATATAACTTCCTATCTGGGAACAAACACTGTGGAGTGTAAAACACCCCTAGGGCTGAGGCAGCAGCACAGTGTATTTCAGCAGACAGCATAACTCTGAAATGACTGGAGCAATTTACACCAAACTTGGTACACATATCAATTACAATCTGTGAACAAATACTGTGGGGTTAACACACCCCTAGCAGTGGGGCAGCAGCACAAACTATGGGAGTGATTCTGTTCACAGGCAAAGCAGCAAAATGTGCACTGTCCGCACAAACCCCTGCATCCACTCACACGCCGAATATCCCATAAACATCCATTTGCAGCTATGCGTGTGCGGCGACAAAATCATTCGATGGTCCCGACCATCAAATGATTTTGCAAGCGCACGCAGAACTAAGACACCTTTTGGTGTCTTAGATCTGCAAGCTCCATGTATGGGAAGAGGGTGGGCAGCTGACATCCCCATCCCCCCGCACCCGTGTCAATGGTGCATTTACATGGGAACATCCAGAGTTTTCATGAGGACATCCATGATATGCTAGGTATTCCCAATAGTGCAGCTCCACCCCCCCCCCCCCCGCCCACATCGCTAGGTGCAAATGTAATGGCGAATAAGCAATTTGCTGTGCCCGCTCGCACCAAGCGGATGCAGATGCGCATAAAAGTTTATGAACATGCGCAGTCGCAAAACATTGCTCCCCTGCGCGAACGCGATGAACAGCGATGCAATCAGAATGACCTCCTATATCAGGACATGCATGATAGGTCAGTGACGACAGGTCTGCATGGGACAGGGATAGTGCCGTGATGTGAGGAGGGGAATGGAGATGGCACAAACCCTCACACTGATAGTTATAGTAGCAGTAGCAGGGTACCCGTGCGAATGTACTGTCCGTGTGAACGGACCAGAATAACCCCCTGAGAGTTGTATAGCGGCAGTAGCAGGGTACCCCAGCAGCACAGAGTATATCAGGATATTCATATTGTGCTGTGCACCAACATAAATGAACGAACTAATGATATTTATACTGTGTGTTTAATATTTAAATAGATTTTTGTAAACAAACTTTCTTAAAATCCCGGGCAACGCTGGTTACTCCAGCTACAGATGGAGCAGCTCCCGTCAGAGTGCCCCATTCTGACAGAGCTCTCCGCCGCTCTCCTGTACCCCCCCAACCATGCCCATCTACCTGAAGCGGAGACAGGCAAGGATTCCACTCCCCCTGCGAATACTGGCAGCCTGCTATTTCATCTCCTACTACTAATTTCTGGTGAAATATCTGCAATCACCAGTTTGTGTTGATATCCTTCCTATGGTGCTGCTAATTCTGCATTGCCGGGCTGAACCCACTACAGAGGGCTTACTCCTTACAGAAGATCATCCAGGCTATTACTGCCTCCAATCTGAGATTTCTCATGAAGTTTGATACTCTGCTGCCCGTTTTCCCAAGTGCCTTGGATGAGGTTTCCTGGTCTCCTGCAATAAAGTCATCTATGGAATTATCCAGTTTACAGGATGATTATATTCCTGAGTCTGAAATCCTTTCAGTGCATATGTACATGGCCTGCTCCTGTTGTGATATCACCGATGCTTGTTGTTATGCAGCCTGCACCCCTAAGTGCTTTGGATACTATCAGGGCCGCCAAGAGAAATCCTGGGCCCCGGTACAACAACTTCCTGGGGCCCCCACGGACAGAGCTCCGCGCACACTCTGTTGACATGCTCTGCCGGGGGTTAACATTCTCTACCAGGGGTTAACATGCTCTTTGCCATGGGATTAACCTGCTCTGTCAGGGGTTACATGCTCTGCCCGGAGTTACATGCTCTGCCCGGAGTTACATGCTCTGCCTGGAGTTACATGCTCTGCCCAGAGTTACATGCTCCTCCAGGGGTTAACATGCTCCTCCAGGGGTTAACATGCTCCGCCAGGGGTTACCATGCTCTGCCAGGGGTTAACATGCTCTGCCAGGAGTAAACTACCAAATCACGTGCTCTCAGCAGGCCCTGGAGTTGGAGAGTGGAAGGACCTCTGTGATGCTGCTGCCTCCATGCCGGCCCACGTCCACACTCCCAATGCCGCCGCTGAAAAGTTGCCAGCGGCGCACTCAGACCCAGCGCACTCGCCACCAAATAAAAAAAAACTGTGTGTCCAGACCCGGGCCCCCTTGACAGGCCTGGGTCCAGGTAAAATGTACCTGCTCCCCCATCCCCCTCGGCACCCCTGAGCACAGCAACCCACACCCCACTCCACCCCCCTCTCGCAAGGCCTCACTCTGTGACCACACATTTCTCCGAGTTCACTCGCAACCTACGTAAACACATGCGCAGAAATGCTGCTACGCATACGTATATGCAAAACATACGCAAAAAGCGCATACCTGCATACTTGTACAATCAGGACAGATGGTATCAGAAGTGTGGCAGAAAATTGATGCATGTTTCTAGATGGTGACTTGGAGGTGGCTACTGTTGCAGTTAGCCCAGTGGACTTGTTATGGAGGATTCCCACAGCAGCCTGCAGACATAAGAGGCTACAGTCCGATAAAAGACACTGCATTTGCTATAGGGCTGGTCTTATTTTCAATGGTGACATATAAGAAAGCAGAAATCAGTGTTCCACTTAAAAGTGGGCATCTCAGTACTTGTAAATTCAACAGCATGGTAAAGGTGGTTGTATGTATTTGCATAAACTCATAGATGGGCAACCGCCAATAGATGTTGCTGTGTGCACTTTTGTGTGTGAACTAGGCCCAAAGTATTTTAAAAACAAAACTGTACTGGGCCGATGTGGTAATATTTCTTTTCTGTATAACACCATTTCCGCCCCTGCCTCTGCAGACCGAGAACCCCATTTGCTAGCATGGGAAAGGGACCCCCAAATCCCTTAGACAAATACAACTGGCCTCCATTAGTGTGGCTATCAAGGGACATGCTTCAAGGTCTACACACAATAGTACCTAGTCCCATCTCAGTTACACGTCATATTACCTTCAGCATCAAACCTATGTTGGAAGAACTGTGGCCACGTTGGTACATTTTATTACATCTAGGCATGCCCGACAATTGGACCCTTTTGGACGGCAGTATGTGCACTGATAACTGGATTGCTTGGTACACCTGTCTCAGTCAGTGGCTGTAGCATTATTGGTTGCTCTGACCCCATCTGTCAGCAAACACCACCATAGGCTCATTGTCCACATCTGGACACAGTCAAATTCCTGATTGTCAAACACTGGAAACGCAAAGAGGCGCCTTCCATGACAACTGTAATTCATTTTGTGGGTTTGTCTCTGATGTCAGCATTGACCACTTCCAGCCTGATTGTTGATCAGATTAGTGGAAACCCTAGAGTGACACAGATAAAATGGTTTGGTTTTTGCGATGGGACCTGCGAATATATTGCTATTTGCAATGCATTTGCAATTTTGCAAGGGTGTCTTTTCTTTCTGACTGCACGGAAGCTTCTTGCTCACAGCCCACTGCATTTTCTCTAACTACCAATCAGTGTTGAATTAGGCCCAGAGTGTGGTAGTCCACTACTCCAACCACTGTTGAATTTAAAAGTAAAAGCATTCTTTCACCACAAGGTGTCAGTATGGGGGACATTTACCAAAATGGATTCGTAGAAAAAAGGTGTATTCGTAGGGAGAAATACACCTTTTTTTTACGAATTTGTATTTTCGGGATTAACAATCCCAAAAATACAAAAATTCGTAGTCCTAAAGATGGAACATTCGTATTTGTATTTACAAATACGAATGTCTACACCATCGATAGAATACGACAGAAATCACCATTCAAAAGAATGGTGGTTTCTGATTTACTAAGCAGCCGTACTGATAATACGGCTGCTTAGTGGTGTAAAACACCCACGCAAATACGACAGGAAAATAGAACACCATTTTCCTGTTCTATTTGCGTTTTAGCCTGCACGGATCAGTCAGATCCGTGCAGGCTTCAGTGTAAAAAAATAGAAAAATTAAATAAATAAAAAAAAAACCGGCGTGGGGTCCCCCCCACAGCCGAAACCAGCACCAGGCTGACAGAGCCTGGAGCCGGTAATTAAAAATCAGGGAACCCGACAAATAGGGGTTCCCCGATTTTTAACAACCAGCCCCAGGCTCCTGCTCTGGGGCTGGTTCCCAAAATACGGGGGACAAAATGACTAGGGGTCCCCCGTATTTTAAGAACCAGCCCCAGGCAAAACCAGCCAGCAGGCTAATGCCACAGCCGGGGGGAGACTTTTTATGCAAGTCCCCCCGGCCAAAGCATTAACACTACCGACCAGTCAGCCTGGCCAGGGGCCCTGGGGGAGTGGGGACCCCCCCAATAAAGGGGTCCCCCCCCTCCAGGACTTACCTGACCAGGCTGAAGCCTGGTGCTGTCCTCGATGCCCCTGGGCGGTGGGCATCGAGCTGATGGTATGGTGTAAAAAATAGAATAAAAACCATTGTCTTTTACTGGTGAACTATGAGTCCCAGCAAGCCTCCCCCGCAAGCTGGGACTTGGAGAACCACAAGTCCCAGCCTGCGGGGCATTAAAGGGCCCGCTGGGTCTTGTAGTGCCACAGTAAAAGAAAGAGTTAAATAAACACACTGACACACGTGAAAAATAAAAGTTTAATACATACATAACACATACATACTGATACTTACCTTTCTTGATCCCGTAGGTAGCCCTGGTCCTGATGTCCTGTGTCGTCCATGTCGGCTGTCTGCGTCGTCCTCCAGGTCCATGTCGACGGTCCGTGTCGTCCTCCAGGTCCATGGCGGTGTCCGGGTCCGAAGAAATCCATGTTGGAGCTGTGGAAGGAAATCCTACTCACCTGGTCCTGCGCTGAAGAAGTCTTCTCTTGATCCGACGTAGTCCAGGTAATCTTCATGCTGTCGCCGGTCCCCGCTGTCTGCGCTGTCTCTGCATCGCGCTGAGGAGAGATGCTGAAGTTTCATATTCGGCGCCTCTCCTCAGACTGAATTCTATTGGCCGCCTAGCAGGCCAATCAGGAGCCGACTTTCTCGGCTCCTGATTGGCCTGCTAGGCGGCCAATAGAATTCAGTCTGAGGAGAGGCGCCGAATATGAAACTTCAGCATCTCTCCTCAGCGCGATGCAGAGACAGCGCAGACAGCGGGGACCGGCGACAGCATGAAGATTACCTGGACTACGTCGGATCAAGAGAAGACTTCTTCAGCGCAGGACCAGGTGAGTAGGATTTCCTTCCACAGCTCCAACATGGATTTCTTCGGACCCGGACACCGCCATGGACCTGGAGGACGACACGGACCGTCGACATGGACCTGGAGGACGACGCAGACAGCCGACATGGATGACACAGGACATCAGGACCAGGGCTACCTACGGGATCAAGAAAGGTAAGTATCAGTATGTATGTGTTATGTATGTATTAAACTTTTATTTTTCACGTGTGTCAGTGTGTTTATTTAACTCTTTCTTTTACTGTGGCACTACAAGACCCAGCGGGCCCTTTAATGCCCCGCAGGCTGGGACTTGTGGTTCTCCAAGTCCCAGCTTGCGGGGGAGGCTTGCTGGGACTCATAGTTCACCAGTAAAAGACAATGGTTTTTATTCTATTTTTTACACCATACCATCAGCTCGATGCCCACCGCCCAGGGGCATCGAGGACAGCACCAGGCTTCAGCCTGGTCAGGTAAGTCCTGGAGGGGGGGGACCCCTTTATTGGGGGGGTCCCCACTCCCCCAGGGCCCCTGGCCAGGCTGACTGGTCGGTAGTGTTAATGCTTTGGCCGGGGGGACTTGCATAAAAAGTCTCCCCCCGGCTGTGGCATTAGCCTGCTGGCTGGTTTTGCCTGGGGCTGGTTCTTAAAATACGGGGGACCCCTAGTCATTTTGTCCCCCGTATTTTGGGAACCAGCCCCAGAGCAGGAGCCTGGGGCTGGTTGTTAAAAATCGGGGAACCCCTATTTGTCGGGTTCCCTGATTTTTAATTACCGGCTCCAGGCTCTGTCAGCCTGGTGCTGGTTTCGGCTGTGGGGGGGACCCCACACCATTTTTTTATTTATTTATTTATTTTTCTATTTTTTTTTACACATTGCAGCCTGCACGGATCTGACTGATCCGTGCAGACTGCTAGAAATAATTCGTATTAGCGGCCGTATATACGGCCGCTAATACGAATTCCTACGACATCGGTGGGTTACAAAGCAGTCGTATATGACTGCTTTGTAAATCCCCCTCCGGAACACGACTTTGCATACGACTTAAACAGTCGTATGCAGTCGTAGGGAAAATACCAATACGAAAAACTAGGTTTTTCATATTGGTAAATTTCCCCCTATATCACTATTGTACTGCTTATTAAGCTGACACATTTTTGCAGGTCTATTTATTAAATGCAGAACATCCTTCTACAGCAAATTATTTTATAGTATACATAGACAAATATTTTATATATATATATATATATATATATATATATATAACACTTTGTTAAGGACTAAAACACTGATATGCAATTGACCCCCCCACCCACACCCCCCCCCCCCCCACACACCCTCAAACATTATATTTTGAACATTAGTGCATTTTGAGCCAAATTGAGACCTGTTCTTAGCAAACCGGTCAGCACTGCCTGCCACCCTGACAAATGACCCCTTTTTTATTTCTGTCAGAGATCAGCAAAGAGTGGGCCGGCGCTGACGTCATGTGACATTAGCCAAGCAGGAAACGCCACACCTGCATTCCCAGGGGACCACACAGCGTTTTCATGGGGATGCCCATTAAACATTGGGCATTCCCCTGATGCCGCCCCCTGCCTGCCCCATCCCTCCCCTACCTGTTTTTAACCACATGCGATTGCTCAAATTCAATCAGCGTGGGGACTGGAGCGGGGAACGGAGCTGGCAGCGGGAGCGGGAAACTACTGTGAGAGTCAAGTGTAACAGACTCTACAACTGTGGGCATGACCTGTATGGGGCACTATTACTGTGTGGGAATAACATGTAAGGGACACTACTATTGTGTAGGCATAATGTGTAAGGGACACTACTATTGTGTAGGCATAATGTGTAAGGGGCACTACTACCGTGTAGGCACATTATATAAGGAGTAATGCTACTGTTTAGGCATAACGTGTAAGAGATAATGCTATTGTGTGGGTATCTTTCACAAAAAATATCTTGAAAAGAATGCATCAGTGGCAGGGGCGTAACTAGATGTTTGTAGGCCCCATAGCAAAAGGTTGTAAGGGCCCCTATTTAGCAGCTGATAGTGATAAATGTCTGTAAAACGGGTGTGGATCGTATTGTCGACCAGACTTAGGTCGACAGTCATTAGGTCGACACCGTTGGGTTGACAGGCAGCAAGATCGACAGGGTTCTAGATCGACATGGGACAAGGTCGACACGGGTTTAGGTCAACAAATGCGTTAGCTTGACATGGGCATACCTCCCAACTTCTGTCCGTATGAAATAGGGACACTCGCGCGGCAAAGCCGCGTGAGCGCCCGAAAAGGGGGCGGGACATATGCAAATGAGGGCGCGGCTTATGCTAATTAGCCGCAACCTCATTTTCATACGAGAATAGACGCTGTGCGCATGCGCACAGCGTCTATTCTACTAGATTGGGGGTCTCCCAACTGTCACCCCCCGCAGCGGGACAATGCCTGCCGCGGGTGGGACAGCGGGACAGGACCCGAAAATCGGGACTGTCCCTCTAAAATCGTGACAGTTGGGAGGTATGTTGACATGGGTTAGATCGACAGGTCGCGAGGTCAGCATGGGGTTTTTTACTGTTTTTCTACCCGAATGTCGACACAGTCGACATGTACACAGTTGGAAGTCAACTGCAGCCCCTTGCATCACTCGCTTCGCTCGCAATGCTTTGGGCACTATTTTATTCTCCCACCATGCCCTAGTGGATGGTAGGGCATGAAATACCGCCTGTTGGCACATGTCGGCTCAAAAAACAGTGAAACTATCATGTCGACCAGGGCCGGCGCTACCCGCTCAGCAGAGGATGCAAAGCAGGTAGGCGCCGGGCAGGAGAGGCGCTGTCCCTGCTGTGCATCCCCTGCTGTCTGTCTCTGTGGCTGCCACTGCTGTGCCTGTCACACTTAATGACAGGACAGGAAGCAGATCCGAGGCACAGAGCTCCCTCCGCTCCAGGCTACTACCTAAACATCAGATCAGGCCAGGTCAGAGGTCAGCAGTGCTCAGCACGCAGCAGTAGTAAGTGAGAAAGGGGGCGGGGCTAATCGGCCGGAGGGGGCGGGGCTACACGGAACCGAATGGGAGGAGCTATGAGGGAGCAAGAAGACTGAAGACACAGGAGAGGATGAGCAGCTGCCAGGAGAGTAAAGTGTGAGTGTTCTATGTCGGCAACTGGTGTGAGCACGTCTATAGGTACTACTAATGTCGGCAACTGCTGTAAACATGTGTGTAGACAGCGCTACTAATGTCGGCAACTGATGTGGGCACGTCTATAGGCAGCACTACTAATGTCGGCAACTAGTGTGGGCATGTGTATAGGCAGCACTATTAATGTCAGCAACTGCTGTGAGCATGTGTGTAGACAGCGCTACTAATGTCGGCAACTGGTGTGGGCACATCTATAGGCAGCACTACTAATGTCGGCAACTGCTGTGAGCATGTGTGTAGACAGCGCTACCAATGTCGGCAACTGATGTGGGGACGTCTATAGGCAGCACTACTAATGTCGGCAACTGGTGTGGGCACGTCTATAGGCAGCACTACTAATGTCGGCAACTGGGGTGGGCATTATAGGCAGCAGTACTAATGTCGGCAACTGCTGTGAGCATGTGTGTAGACAGCGCTACTAATGTCGGCAACTGGTGTGGGCACGTCTATAGGCAGCACTACTAATGTCGGCAACTGGTGTGGGCACGTGTATAGGCAGCACTACTAATGTCGGCAACTGGTGTGGACATGTGTGTAGGCAGCACTACTAATGTCGGCAACTGCTGTAAACATGTGTGTAGACAGCGCTACTAATGTCGGCAACTGATGTGGGCACGTCTATAGGCAGCACTACTAATGTCGGCAACTAGTGTGGGCATGTGTATAGGCAGCACTATTAATGTCAGCAACTGCTGTGAGCATGTGTGTAGACAGCGCTACTAATGTCGGCAACTGGTGTGGGCACGTGTATAGGCAGCGATACTACTGTCGGCAACTGGTGTCATCATATGGTTACACAGTGCTACTAATATCGGCAACTGGTGTGAGCACTATGTATAAGCAGAGCAACTACTTTTGGCAACTTGTGTGGGCGTTATGAATAAGCAGCCCTTCAAATGTGGGCATATGCAGGAGTTCTCGGGGCATTTTGTGTGTCAATATCATATGGGCATTATGGTGCATGGCATATTTTGTAAGGGGAATTAGGGTGTGTGGCATAATGTGTAATGGGCATTATAGTGTGTTGCATATTGTGTAAAGGGCATCATGATGTGTGGCATAATGTATCATTTGCATTACTGTGTGTGGTATAATGTGTAATGGGCATCATGATGTGTGGCATAATGTATCATTTGCATTACTGTGTGTGGTATAATATGTAATGGCCATTGAGGTGTGAAGCATAATGTGTTATGGGGATAACGGTGTAATTGGTACTTTTATGTGACCACACCGCTTCCTCATGAAGCCACGCTCCTACATTTTTGTGTGCGCCTACAGCGCAAACTCTCTCTTTTTTTTAACTCATGGCACCAAAATTGTACTACTGTGTGGTGTAATTTGGAGTGGGAGTACTATTGTGTGGCCATTCCCCTTGCTTGTGAGATCACACGTTTTTCTTTTGGTGTGAGCTGTCCCTTTGTAAAGTTTGGGTGGGCGCAAATTTATAGTTTGCAGGAGGGCGCCGAACCCCCTAGCACCGGCCCTGATGTCGACCTCGCGACCTGTCGACCTAACCCATGTCGACATAACGCATTTGTCAACCTAAAACCATGTCGACCTTGTCCCATGCCGACCTAGACACCTGTTGACCTTTATCCATGTCCGCTGGCTATAGGGGGGGGCAGCTTGTGCTGCCTGGGTCCCGGGGAGCCCACCTCCCCTCCACATATGTTCTGGGGCAGCCAGGGAGACTTTAATCTCCCTGGCTGCCACCGTCCCCCGGCTCCCTGCCAGCTCCCTGCCGCGGAAGCTCGTCCGCTGCAGGGGTTAAAACTCGCCGCGAGTGGCGGCGAGTCTTAACCACATTGAATAGTGGGAGCAGGAGTGGCAGCGAGCCCTCCGGAACAGGGCGAGTGCATGGCGAGAGAAAAAATCTCTCGCCATGCACGGAGAATTTTTCTCATTGAATACTGCCCTTAGACAGTAAAGATGGGCCCCCTTCAGGTCTGCATCCTCAGATGTGGATTGTGATAAAACAGCCCCTTTGTCCTATAAATGAACCCTGTCATCAACAAACAAACATTGGCAATTTCAGGTTTGTAAAAGCTCTTACATCTTAGGGAAAGAGCCCGTTGATTACCATACCCCACCTCCTTAAGGGCTGCTTCCAATCACTTCCCAGGCTGGTTTACTGCCCAATCCACCCCTGCCCAGTGTGACTGACCTAAAGTAATTTCCCTTATTTACGGTCCCTGCCCTGTGCACCCCACCCTCTGCACCCCTGCCCTGTGCATCCCCACCCCTGCATCCCCCACCCTCTTGTCCTCTGGACCCCCAGCCCAATCCCTACGCACCCTCACCCCTGCAACCCCTGATGCCATTGGTACCACCAGTGCTACTACTACTACTGTACCTCTGCATTTGCAGCACTGTTAATGCTGGGTGGCAGGGCAATTGCTCTGTGTGTACTGTCTTCATGGTAATAATAATATTATCTCTGGCCAGCATACTATTCTCCTAACTCCCTGTATGTATAGGCTTGGGAGACCTGCGCCTTATTTTCCATACTCTCCTGCGCTGGTAAAAGCGGGAGAAAGATGGATGTTTTGTTAAGGATCATGTGCAAATCCTTCTGCCTAGACGTCTCCCATTGGGTAATATGTGATACAATGTAACCCCTACATCAGTGGTTCCCAACCCTGGTCCTCAAGTACCCCCAACAGTGCACGTTTTCCAGGTCAACCGGCAGGTGCACTCATTACTCAGGCACATTTGAAAAGATCCACAGGTGGAGCTAATTATAGCACTTGTGATTCTGTGTGGAGACCTGCAAAACATGCACTGTTGGGGGTACTTGAGGACCAGGGTTGGGAACCACTGCCCTATATGGCTGGGAGGGAGCCTGTGTGTTCCCAGTTTGGCCTGCCCTGTGTGCAGTGCACTGTATTCGGCAGCTGAACGCCCAGGAACTTTGCTGGGATATAGCCATGGTATGTACTGTGGGGGCATATGTGTGGCACTGGGGGCATACCTACTGTAGTACTGTGGGGGCATGTGTGGCACTGGGGGCATATCTGGCTCTGGGGGCATACCTAGCACTATGGGGGCGCATCTGGCACTGTGGGAGCATATTAGTAATGGGCATCAGTTGTGCGGCAGCGGTTCAGTTGTGCGGCAGCGGTGCAATGAGCATAATGGTGTGGGGCATAATGTGTAATGGCATTATGGCATGGGTAATATGTATTGGGTGTGTGACGTGTAACAGGCATTACTGTGTAAATTTTGGCAGCGCACCTTCGGCGTGCAATATCCCTGTTTGTAGTTTAACTGGCGCCTACATTTTGTGTGCAGGATGCAATGCACAAGCCCAAACATAAATGTCATCGTGGTCTAAATTTTTGTAATGTAGCCACTCCCCCTCATGCCATAGACCACGCCCCTAACCATGCCCATTTCGCCGCGCCCCTTCGGCGCGCAGCACAGTACCACTAAGTCATTTTTTTCTACTTGCACCACTGCCTATACAGCATAATACTATGAAGAAAATGAATAAATAGCAAAACAGTATAAATATATATAAAAACTATTTTTATTTTTGTTATTGTTTTTTATTGCAAAGAATGAAATTTTTCTCTTTCCATACAATCAATAGTGAGTACGTCTACAACTAAAATAACAAAAAGAAAAAGGGAGTGAATAGTTATGAATTATCAGCAATAATAAATGTAAAATAATGAGCATATAAGAGATAAGCTGTCTAGATGTATAGTCAAACAGTCATTTCATATATACCTAGGTCTTGTATAAACGGGTGTGGTACAGGGGTCTGACAGTCGGGATCCCGACAGTCACCAGCCTGACGCCGGGATCCTGACCAGCCGGACTAAAAACAATTTCTAATTAAATATTGTAAGCAATCCATACTTGCCTACTTTTGAAAACTAGTTTCAGGGAGATTATAGTTGGTAATCGAATTTTGCAAAGTGCCCCATTGAGGGGGTGTGTCATGCTCCACCCAAAGGGCCTGTCTAGTTCCATATATGGGAAGATTGTGAAAAGAGATTGTGATACTGGCACCAAGAAGCATGGGTGTGTACAGAGCCGGCCCTAGCCCAAATGACGCCCTAGGCAAGATTTTGGCTGGTGCCCCCTAGCACCGCCACTAGTTCCGCCGCTGACCCTGCTCCCCTTTCCCAGCACCATCAACCCTCATTATAGCAGTCATCATTTTGGTGCTCCTACCTGCAATATTTTAAATAGAAACAGTGCACACATTTGGTGCGCAGCCCAAACAGGGGTATGTTCTTGCTGGGAAGGGGCATGGCACACAATAGTACCCCCAATTCAAATTAGGCCACACAGTAGTGCAACTTTATTTACACTATATCATGCGATGGTGGCCCTTATTCACATTACATCACACAGTAGTACCACTTTACCTTATATACATTACTCCTCACATTATTCACATTATACCCTTAGAAAAAAATCCTGAGAAAATATTGTATTTTAAGCACCTCCATGGCCACACTGCAACCCAGCACAAAGCAGTGTGTGCTGGGCAGAGGAGAAGAGCTGCTGCTGTCACTTAAGGGGAGGGGGACAGCAGGGCCCCACTGGGCCCTTTCATCAGACCTTGGCCTGGGTAAATTGTACCCCCTACCCCTTTCTCTCGGCACCCCTGATAATACCACACAGTAATGCCCCTTACACATGACACACATTATTAATGTCCTTATAACCATAATGCCCCTTACACATTATGCCAACCTTTATTAATGCCCTTCATACACATAATGACACACATAATGCCCCTTACACATATGTTGCACATTATTAATGCCCTTATACACATGACACACATAATGCCCATTACACATATGTTGGACATTATTAATGCCCTTATACACATGACACACATAATGCCCCTTACACATATTTTGCACATTATTAATGCCCTTATACACATGACACACATAATGCCTGTTACACATAAGTCGCACATTAATAATGCGTTTACACATGACACACATAATGCCCATTACACATATGCTGAACACTATTGCACAACCAACCCACCCGCAGTCAGCACTCGCACAGCCGCTAACACTGTGAAATCTGCTTGGCTACAGATGTTTCCTCATACATCTTGTCTCAATAGTCCATGCAGCTCCTGGCCAATTCTGCTAACGTTGGGTGCCTTTTTTGCTGAAAATTAGTCTTATTTGCATTGTTATGAGCAGCACACACAAGGAGCTTCCAATGATTAAAATTATATGCGGCATGGCTATATTCTGTGAGCGACTGTGGCTGTACCTGCATCCGGAATGCTATGTTACAGTGATTTCCATGAATACACTATTTCATATGTAGATACAGCCTCACTCACACACAGAATATAGGCATGGTGCATATCATTTTAATCAGCAGAAGCTGCTGATGCCCCTAGGCATTCCAAATGCCCTAGGCAATTGCCTAGTTTGCCTATGCCTAAGGCCGGCTCTGGGTGTGTACTGCTACCTCTGAGAGGAATCTTGTCAAATAACTTGTATACCAATGTAGATGAGCCCCAAAGCAGTTAGTAATAGCTACTATACTTGGTAAAGTGCTGGGAAATGGTGCTGATGGTTCAATGTAAATGTATCTGTCTCTCGTTCCTTTTTTCCCCCAAAATGTAACAGTGTAATGTGAGCTAGGTGACATGAGGGAGATTGCTAGACTAATGAGGGAGAGAAGTAGATTGCTGTTATTTGAGGGAGTCTCCTGCAGAATGCAAGAGGGTAGGTAACTATGGTGTAACAGTGTAATGTGGGCTAGGTGACATAAGGGAGATTGCTAGGCTAATGAGGGAGAGAGGGAGATTGCTGTTATTTCAGGGAGTCTCCTGCAGAATGCAGGAGGGGAGGTAACTATGAAACAATCATATTCACAAAAGTAATATTTGGAATTCCATGAAATATTCCATAAAACCGCGATACAGAGCTAGGACAGTTCCAGCCTATTTAGAAGTAATCTGCACAAGGCATCATGTAGCCCGGCCAAGTTTGTAAATTGCACTCTCCCTGAAGTAATCTGCATTTGACTTCTGAAGCCTGCGTGCATGTCTCTGTGTCTGATATCCTGCACTTGTACCCTTGCTCTTGCTCCTTTGCTGATCAGGAATCAGCCGAGATGAGATCACTCCTTCCTTGAACTCCTAACTTGGGTTACACAGCCGCCCCTCAGCCTCAAACTAGACTGCTGATATTTTCTGCATAGACCAATTTCTGTGCACTGAATTTTCCATGTCTCAAACTCCATCCAATCCAGAAATCAAAAGGGAAGCAGACCCCGAGGCTAATGTCCAGAATGAATCCTCGCAGGGTCCGAGGCCGAGCAATTACTTGATCCTTTCAATATTTGCCTGTTTCTGCCCAGCATATCCAATAAACATTGTCGCATTTGTCTTCTCTATAATGGTAAGTAATAATTATTGACTTTTTTTATCAGTGGATATAGACTGTTATATATAAATCATAATGTAATGCACCATTCACAAAGATGCTGTATTTTTGTAAATTTTTATGTTTTTTAACTTTGGGATAAATCCAATTATGTTTGATTTTCATTGATGTAAAAATGATGAGAACTAATAGAGACGTCAGGTATGACCATCTTGTAATTCAGTGTAATGCACACTGTGTTCCTGCTGTTGACTCAGTTATAAATATAGTCCACTGTGTGACAGTAGTTAGTCCAAGCTGGAATTAGAAGTAGAACGGTGGTAAATAGTCAGTGTATATAAATCCCATGGCTATTTATTGGAAAATATATCTATGTATTTACAATGTATGAGACACAAATGAATTTATACTGCAAGTGCTAATGGGTGTCAGGTAGACTCTGCTTGATATAGCGAAATAAGATAGTGATCTGCTAATGACTCTCATCTCCCAGTTATGCAAAATGAGACTTAAATGTCCTGTGAATGTGCTTTATGTGACTGTAAAATGATTACAAACAGTCATTACAGTGTACACAAAGTATCCTCAGTCATAAATATATTAAAACCGTAAATCAATGGGACATATGTACATTACCACAGCAGTCTCTGTGGTAAAATAATTAGTATTCCTGAGGCAATCTAGAATGATAGAAATTAGCGCATATTATAAACAAAACTCATTACGGTTATACAAACTGCACTTTTCATACCATCATATAAACAACATAAACAATATGAATAGCACTCACACATCTCTCTGTTATGCTGAAGGAGTCAGTACATGAAATTAAGCAGTGCTGCAACTCCACATTTTGGTGCCCCCCCCCCATATATAAAATAAGTGCCCATCAAAGGTGAGTGCAAAATAATGTAGGGGCTTGGCTTCATGTGGAAGGGGCGTGGCCACATAATAGTACCAATTCACATTATACCACACAGCAGTGTCCATTATGCACATTACACAACACAGTGTCTCTTGTACACACTGTGACAGGTACATAATGCCCACAGGAGTAGCTTTCTTTACACACACATAATACCCACACGACTACCACAGCTTCTGCATATAATGCCAACAGGAGTAGTGTAGCATCCCCCTTCTTCCAATGTCAGCCATGTTATCCTTCCCCCCCAGTGTCAGCCATGTCTTCCTTCCACCTAAGGTAAGCCACGTCCCCCTTTCCTCCCCCAGGTCCCATTTTGGTCACTTACCAGTGCACACTGCTACTTGCCCAACTCTGCCTGTTACATGGAGACACAGCACGTCTCCTCAGCACTGCATTTTGTTCCCCAGCAGAGCCCCGAATCTAGAACACAGCATCAGTTCGGCACCCCTCTCTGTGTCTTAGACTTGACGCTCTGCTCAGCAGGCGGCACTGTGATTGAACTGATCCACCAGCTGGGAAGAACACGCAGTGCATAGGAGATGCGCTTTTACTGTCACCTCTGCTGCAGACTAGGTGTGTGCCAGCGGTGTCTCTACAGTGCAGATGCACTGTAGGCAAAGCACCGCTGACATACACCTTGGGGGTGATTCTAGTAGACTCAATAACCTCTTCACAGTGGAGACTGACTTATATTTTCGGGAACCCAGGACAAGGAAAAACGCCATGTCCCAGCGCCACCACCGCCCTGTCCACCCCATCCCTCCCTCCCCTCTGTGAACGGCCTGGCGACACTGGAAATTGCCAATGCCATTCACAGTCGGGGTTTGCACATGTGGAGAAATGTGCATGCGCGAACCCCGAATATCGGGGAAGGGGCTGAATTTGGTTCACAGCAAGTTAACCAGAAGCGGCCCCTAGTTACTGCCCAGCTTCTCTTAGGTCTGTTAAACAATAAACATGAGGCCTGACTCAGCTTTGTTAGCCAAGCAAGAAAGGGCAAAACTGGGCAAAACCAGCATGGATGCCGAATGTAAGTATGTGGGTGAGGCCGGGGAAGGGGTGGTTACGTTTAGGCGTGGGAGGGGGTGGCTTAGGGTTAGGCTGCATGGGGAGCTTAAGGCTAGGCTGCAGGTGAGGGGGTTAGGACTAGGGAGGCAAGGAGAATATAAGACAACTTACCAGACCCCTGTAAGGATTCCTTCCATTGGGATGCCAGCATCCCATCCGACGGTCATCTGTAGGGATCCCTTTTAGATGGATTATATTGTTTCTGTGCAATGTAAATACTGGCTGCTTTATTTTTACACTGCAATTTAGATTTCAGTTTAAACACACCCCACCCAAATCTAACTCTCTCTGCACATGTAACATCTGCCCCACCTGCAGTGCAAATGTTTTAGCCATTCCTGTGCGTTTTGCTTTGCTAACAAACCTGAATCAGGTATATGATCTGCATTTTTAAGCAAAAGCATGTATGTTCAAATAAAACCCATATTATTCAATGTGTCCATACCTATTTGCATAATCACTTGGTTCTGTTTTGCTTAATGTTTAATTTGGATGCTGCTTGTTCCATTACACTGCAGCGTACCCCACCCCCCACCGATTCCCCTCGGTACCATTCAAGGGCATGTGTAATGAAGACACAACCCCTAGCATGCCTCCGTTGCATGAGAAATCATATGTCCTGCCTGTGAACCCATGGGAACGCCTAGCATTTTCAAGGGGATGCCCATAAAATGTTGGGCATTCACACGGGCGTCCCCAGTCCCCGCCACCAAGTCACCAAAGCTGCTCACAAAGGGGAGCTGCAAATGTGCATAATATACCATGTGCATCCGCAGAGCCCCAGACAGCAGAACGGCCGAATTTGCCTCGTTCCGAATGAATTAGAGTGAGGGCCAGTGTTCATAGAATAGCAACAAGCCTGAAGAATTCCATTTATACATACCTACTAGGGGTTTACATAAACAATTTATTGTACTGTAATTGTGCTGTGTTTTCCACCAGTATTTTATATTCAGTCCTATATACCATTCATTCTGTGGGGTTGGTTGCTATATTGGGGACAGAGCCGACCAGGGGCATAACTAGAGCATTCAGGGCCCCATAGCAAAATCTTTCTGCCTCCCTCATACATATATACATACATACATACATACATACATACACTGTCTCACTCATACATACATACATACATACATACTGTACATACATACATACACTGTCTCACTCATACATACATACATACATACATACTGTATGTACATACATACATACATACATACACTGTCTCTCTCATACATTTATGCATACACTGTATCTCTCATACATACATACATACATACATACATACATAGTCTCCCTCATACATACATACATACATACATACTGTACATAGTCTCCCTCATACATACATACATACATACATACATACATACATTCATACTGTACACTGTCTCCCTCATATATATATGCATACATACACTGTCTCCCACATACATACACTGTCTTCCTCATACATACATACATACATACATACATACATACATACATACATACACTGTCTCCCTCATACACACTGTACATACATATATATACATACATCAGTACATATATTCAATGTCTCCTTGTACATGCATGACATGATCTCCCTATATAATGCTGCAATGTCTGGGGAACACATGGGCAGAATTCCATAGATGGCAGACAGTACCCCCCCCCCCTCCATTAGGGTCCATAGCAGTGTCCCCCCCCCCCCCCTTCCAGCGCACTTATCACTGGTGATATCGGGTCCTCACTGCTGCTAGGGGTGCGCTGTAGTTGCCGGTGCTGCTTTTCATAGGACCCCGTGCTCCTGTCCCTTCTTTGCAGGTGGGCGGAGCGGTTGTAAGCAGCCAGCGCCGCGGGTTTTACTGTGTGTATCTTCCGGTGCTGCTGCTGTCGACCCGCCAGGGGAGAGACAGGGACAGAAGGGAGCCGCAAAAGACAGGGCAGTGCTTCTCTTAGCAACGAGTACCGCTAACACATGGCTCCACCGCGGAGGTGGATTAAAAAAAAACTTGGTGCAGGGGGTTCCTTGCTGTGCCCACGGCCACAGCCTCCCCCCAAAATGGCAGGGCAGCCGGGCCCCATAGCAAATGCACCCCCTGCACCTTCTATTGTTACGCCACTGGAGCCGACCCTAACTAATTTGATGCCCTAGGCACGATTTTGGCTTGTGCCCCTAGCACCGTCGATAAAGATGAAGCCATCCTTATCAATATCCCCTCCCTACCGCCCTGCATCCATCTATGGGCTCTCTACCGCCCGGCATCTCTATCCTATCTCTACTGCCCTGCGTCTCACTATGCTGTCCCTGCCACCCTACATCTCTATCCCCTCCCTACCACACTGCATTTCACTATCCCAACCTTACCACCCTGCATCGCACGATCATATCCCTACCTCCCTGTGTCTCTCTATTCCCTGCCTGCTCCTTTCTATCCTCTCACTACTGCCCTGCATCCCTCATACCACCATGCATCACTCTATCCCCTCCTTACTTCTTAGCTTTTCACTATGGGGGAGATCTACACTAAAAATGCGGTAAAAAAAGTTATTGGGTCTTTACAGCATTTTGGGATGCTCTAAAGATCCCCTGCCAGGTTACCGCGACAAGGGGCATCGCCAGCAAAAGGGGCCAAAGAAGCCTATGAAGCCTATGCCCCATAGAAGCCTATGGGCTTAAACCGCGACCCACCGCCACCCCGCAACGACCCCTGCCACACCGACTCCCCCCCCACTCACCTGTGTCCAGGCAGCACAGACCTGTGACCTCCTCCTCCTTGCACTGTAATTTTCTTCCGGGTGAGGGGGAGGAGGAGAGCCAGCCCCCCGCAGCAGCACCACCAGTGCCGGGTAAGGGAGGGAGGGGGGAGCCACCGGGACCCACCGGCTCACCGCAAAGGACAGCTCTTAACGCAAGAACTGTCCTTTGCCATAATTATCGCATATGTTAGAGCATACTGTATGTTAGAGCATATGGGCGGCGAAGGGCAGCGGAGGGGAGCTGCGGATGTTAGATCATCCCGCCCAATAGGTGAAGGGTGCTGTGCTGGGTAAGATGCAGCCACTATTATCCATCCCCATGGATGGCGCAACTAATGTGCCCATGTCTATGATGCACATGTGCATACAAATGCATATGCCATAGACTTCTATGGAGCAAAAGCCGACTATGAATAGTTGTAGCACTGTGTTCACTGCAGCTTGCCGCTATGGATATGCTCGTGCAGTGGCGGTTTTCACCTATAAATCCACCACTGTAGGGAAGCCAGATGCAGTCTATAGGATGACACTGGCTTCCCTGTGACTGGCAGTGGTTTCCTATTGGAAGTCCAACCTGCCAGTCACCCAAGGCAGTCCCATTGGGAGGTGTTCCCTCGCTCATTGCAGCACATAGAAGGTAGGGGCCTGTCATCATCCAAGTGCCTGGTCATAGCGGAGGAAGAGACTGCCTGGGAACACTGGCGTTGGGGATCGCACAGAAGCAGCGGCCGTGTGGATTGCCCAGGAGCTGCAGTGGCATCGATAACCGTGTGCAGGAGTAGTAGCAGCTGTGGGGGGGGGGGGTGCTGGCATCACAGCCAGCGGCAGCCCCCCTCCTACTATAAGGTAGGAGCCACTACTGTGCCCATGTGTATGCATTGTGGCATTGATAAGGCTGGCTTCCTCTTTAGCTGCGGTGCTAGGGGCTAGGGGGCACTAGTCAAAATCTTTCCAACGGCATCAAATTAGTTAGGGCCAGCTCTGGCTGTGGTTCTCCTTAACATGGTACAGCAGTGCCATCTGTAACACCCTCATGGTGGCCCTGGGTGCAGGGGAGCTGCAAGCATTGACACATACACACATACACACGCTGACAAATACACTGACACAGCAACCCACACACATACACTGACACACCTTACCTTCCACTTCCTGGCCACTCACTGTGCACTTTCTTCATAGGAGAATGGATGAAGTGATTTGTTTTTTGTTTTGTTTTTTATATATATACTTGTATATTGCCTTCTTTTCTTTGCCAAATACTATGTACAGAATGCCAGTGTTCAAAAGTGATTACTTGGGAGGGTATCTACTGTAGCACTGTTCAGTATATGAAATATCGCCCTATTCTATATACTGTATATTTGGAAGCTCTGTGCAGGGGCATAACTTTATCCCAATCGCCGGAGGCAATATAAGGGCGTCATTCCAGGACTTTATTAAGCAAGAGGGTGTTTCGGGGCTCGTCTTTAAGACACATCTTTGTGACTACATATGGACCGCCTCCGGCACCTATGGGAAGGCACCCAGGCAGAGTGAGTGCCGATAACAATGGTTTGGGTAGATAGATATATATATATTTGTACATTATAATGATCTAATGATATACAATATATAATTGAATCTTAGTATAACGGAGTAACTGAATTTGTCCATTTTAATACTGCAGGCCTTAAACAGCTATAATGATGGAGACATTGATGGATCGAGGCGGTTGGGACGTAACGCTTTGTATGTTGCAATTGCATCTATAATCATTGGACTACTGGTGATTGCAACATACTGTGTTGTTCATTTTACAACGGTATGTTTACATTTTTCTTTACAACATAATGATTTTACTCGTTTTAAAAATTCAACAAGGTGAATCTATGAAATGTATACTAATTTCTTTGCTGGGGTTAAGTGCGAAACGCCAGCGGTCACATCTAGAGTCCCGATAGCAGGATCCCATCGGTCACAATGCCAATGGATCCTGGAGAGTATTCTCACCCTAACTATACCCCCTCTCAGCCTCTTCATAACCCTCCCCTTAGTGCCTAGCATTTAAACTAACCTTAACTGTAACCCAAATATTGTGACTATCAGGATTCTGCTGTTGTGATTCTGCTCATCGGGATCCTGGCCACCAGGATCCTGACTACATCCCCATTGTTGACATTGGCTGTCGACAAACTGGAACCTATTACAGACAATGCCTTCATTTCTTTCTTAAGATATTTGTCTCTTTTCTGATTTAGAAGAATCAAACTGTTTTAATATTAAATGGGGTCATTATAATTTACACTTTGCCAAACCTTCTTATTTATCAGTTGACTCCTGCTGCATTTTGTTTATTCAGTACAGTATCCTTGAGAAGATTTACAGACTTAATGTTTGCAAAGAAAAATGATTTATTGTGATTACTAAATTACCTAAAAAGTAACTTAACCTTTGTGTATTTTTGCATTTCATACAGTGAGGGTGGGGGTAGTATCAGAGAGGGATCACCCAAAAATATTTTAATAAAGTAGTATGCTTATCCTACCTGCCTATAACACTTTCCGCTCTGTCTCATACTACTGCATCTGTGACTGTATATCAGCGTAGCGGCAGAGATCAGACAGTGAACGCCGGATGTGCTCACAGGAAAATGTGGTGAAATGTGGTTTTAACTCATTTTCCATGTGCACTAAGCCCAGACACCGAGTTTCCAAAGCAGAGTGAAATCTGGTGTACCCTATAGAACTCTATGGGCTTCTTTCCACATCTACGCTGTCATAGGGATCTGATTGAATCACTCCCAGCATCCCCACTGGCCACTGTGCCAAAAGGGGGTAAGGAGCGAAGAAGTGTGCCTGCCAGGGTACATTTGGGGTCCCATGTTTCCCATGTATGGGTAGGTAAGTGGCAACATTGGTGCATCCCACCCTGAATGAGCATACCTGTCCATGTCCCAAATATAGGAGTACATATATGAAATCTGTGGAGTGTTTATACTCATCCAAATATGCCCACTGAGCTCTATTTCAGTCCTCTACAGAGGGTTGCCATTTTACGTAACATATGTTTCTGTAACCAATCAGACGGCTGATGGCAAGTCAGAAATGTACAGCCTGGATTGATAGATTAAAAAATGGCTTGGCCCAAAGGTGTAATTACTATTGGTGCAGCATGAGCAGTGCACCGGGGCTCCTCAGGACTAAGGGGCCCACTGCTGCCCCTGTCACCCTCTTCCTGTCACCCACTGTTATTTACCTGTCACACTCTGCCTCCCTCTGCCTCTCCCTGTCACCGACTGCTGTGTTGCATATTGTGAACCTGGGTTGGAGTGGAGGAGGCAGGCTCAAATTAAATTTTTTGCACCTTGGCCCACAACCTACAAAGTCCACCACTGGCCGGGCCAATGATATCACAACAAATGTTCCCTGATGTTCCCTGTCCCAGCACTTAGATGATGACAGACACCAGCGTATTGAAAGTACCGATCTCTGTACTGCACATTCCCTGTCCCCTACCTTCTATGGGCTGCTTCATCGGCAGCACAGAGAAGGGTCCAGGCACCTGTACATTACAGATGACAGGCACTTGGACCAGCACATGTGCAGTACCGACTTTGGTACTGCACATACGCAGACACTGGACATTATGGGCTGCCGCTCAGCAGCCCATGGAGAGGCGTCCCAGGGGGAGGTTACACCTCCCAATGGGACCGCCTTGGTGACTGGCAGATCAAACTTCCAATAGAAAGTCACTGCCAGTCACACTGAAGCCAGTGCAGTCTCACAGACTGCATCTGGCTTCAATACAGTGGCAGATTTTACCTGGGGGGGGGCTGCAGCACTGCAGCCCATAGGTAAAACCCGCTACTGGTTACTATACATTTTAAGAGCTGAATTGGAACACCAAATTAGCAAAAATATATTGACTTTTTTTAATCATATCTATATTTAAGTACAGTATATAATGCTCCTTACCGTCTGGCTGGACACTAGGGTGGAGTGACAAAGATGAAATTGAGATATTCAAAATCAGCTAGTGTGGAAAAGTTGTGACATGACCTGAATAAGAAAAGTGCAAAAGCATTTTGCTCTAAATCAATATCTTCTGTTCCGGCAAGACACCTAAAGTTTCGCTTTTTAGATGAAAATAATGAAACGTATGAAGAAGCTCAGATCTAATTAAAATTATGTCAGGAAGTCTTAGAGTGTTTCATTAATATACTTTAGCATAGTAAAAAACAGTCCAAGTTTGTCCTAGTGCAAAGTTACTGACTTTGGCCGGAGAAAAAAAAATCCTGATAACTGACCCGTTTTCATGGTCACAATTGTGAATATTATGTGTTTCACCCGAAAATGTTTTGGGTTTTTGGGTTGTTTTTTTTTTGGAGAGGATGCTCTGTAATTGAATTGACCAAGAAACTTGGGGCAAAAAATCAGGGTAAATCCCTTTTGTTTGCCCTTAATAGAATAGTGCACATCTGTGTCTTCTAATGTCCAACTCTTTACTGAATGCTACAGTAAGTTTAGTAAGCAACGCATTACGCTCTGTTATTTCAGTACAGTAGTTTATACACTTCTGTTTATCGTATTTAATTGTGGCAGTTTATTTTAAACATGAATTGGTCTGAAAAACAGTTTTGCATCCCCTATGCTGGGAACATGACTGGGCTGCATTAAAGCATATAATTATGCAAAAGATGAGCCAATATATTAACAGTTAAATACGTTAAAGTGCATTATTCTGTAATAAACAATTAAATCTCATGTTAAGAAAATAAGATCAAGAATTGATAAAAAAATAACAGATTTCAAAGATGTTGCACATACAGTATTGTCTTCTTAAGGTACCCATACACGGTGCGACAGGGCAGTGCGATAAGATGCGAGCTCCCAAGAACATCCCATTACACAGCACATAAAGGCCCTTATTCAGATCGGTGCGGATATTCCCGCATTCTTACGGAGCGGTCCGCACGCCACGGTGTTTTGCCGCGTGCGGCCAT
This sequence comes from Crinia signifera, assembly GCF_055691185.1. Taxonomy (NCBI): domain Eukaryota; kingdom Metazoa; phylum Chordata; class Amphibia; order Anura; family Myobatrachidae; genus Crinia; species Crinia signifera. The sequence goes on from NC_139217.1 coordinate 350,302,128, forward strand.
CGTCCGTAGAAACGCCCACGTGTCCTCCGCATTCGGACGGACTCACTCTTTAAGAACAGGGCGTGTTTACGGACGACATACAAACCATGCGTGTGCGGGAGAAACACTCCGATTCTGCACGGTATTACAGAGTATTACAGAGTATGCTCGGAAATACCGCATCCGACCGGGAGCCAAGCGGTGCTACCGCCCGTAAGCGGAGTATTTACGCCAAACAACCCACTATTAAGTATCTTCTGCAAGACATCACATGACCCACTTATTCAATTACCTATCCTCATAAAAAACTGCTTATTTGGAATTGGAATCAATTAGATGCCAATATATCCTTACAAGCATGCCTAACACATGCATTGCACACATTAACCCTTACAGCAATTTAAGTGCAATGGTTTGTATTAGACCCTGTGTAAAAGATTATAAACAATCTACACATATACTGTTTAATGTGCAAAGAAAACCAACAACTGTGAACTTGCATAAAGAATTTATTAGAAAAAACAATTAACATATAAATAAAAAAATATCAAAACATAAATTAAATAAGCAGATCTTTGAGGTCCTGCAGGTCGGCTAGCAGGAGCCTCAAGTGGTGCTCCGCCCGCAGGAGGGCCCCACGCACCCCCTCATCTGCCGGTGTGGTGTCATCTGTGGGCATGTCAAAGGGGCAAAAATTAGTCATGTTATTCATGCATACATTTCACATACTGCGACATAAATTCCACAAATGCTAGGTGACATGTGTGTGTATATATATATATATATATATATATATATATATCTATCTATCTATGTAGAGAGATAGAGACACACATAGATAAATAGATATGACACATACATATATACATACATGCAAACTTATTTACTACATACTGTCTTTTTTTCCCTCTACCCTTTACTCTGCAGAAGACATAACAGTCATAGTGTTTCTTCTCAGTCACAACCCACCCATGACTAACCAATGACAAGCATGTCATGGCCTCCGTCAATAAGAACTTGTCACAATCTGCTCAGTCTAAGTTCAGTGATGGTTCGTGGCATGGGAGTTATGCAAATGTCAGGAATGCACAGTACACATCCTCAAAATCATAATTCTGTCTAAACCAACCTACAATTCTGTGACGGCAAAAAAACAATCTGAACTACAGGGGGTGTTTAGGTAGAGGAGGCTCCTGGGACACTGGCAACTTCTGACTCCATTCCAAGGTAGGCCGGCCCATACTCCATTTATAGCATACATCCTAGAGTTTATAAATAACATTCACCAACAATATAGATTCCACTATTTGATGGGTCATAATCTACGATTGCAGCAGGTGAATTTAATCCACAAATGATCCACTCATCCCTTTACTCCAGGATCCTGTTTAACTACAACGGTTATGTGGCAGTCAAAATGGAGCTCCAACCCATCCCACAAACCTGTGTAATTGAGAGGTGTCCTGGATGAAAGGGATGCATTGGACACCCCATCTAACCCGTACCTGTATCTGTAGCTACCCACTTTGGGGTCTATATGAATAGTATTGGCACACAATTTTTAATCACCAGTGCTACATAACAAATACCAGTACAACTACTTCATGAATGATGCATTATGTAAACATACCGATCTGCTGGGACTCCGGGGCTTGGCACGCCTCCTCCCCCTCTGAATCAGACTCCTCTGGGGCAACCGTGGCCTCCTCAGCCCCCTCCTCCGCCAGCTCCTCTGCCACCATCACCACGTCCACCTCCTCCGCCACAAGCACCTCCTCCTCCACCTCCTCCTCCTCCTCCTCCACCTCCTCCTCCTCCACCTCCTCCTCCACCACCACCACCTCCTCCTCCTCCACCTCCTCCTCCGCCACCAACACCTCCTCCTCTTCCACCTCCTCCACCACCACCTCCTCAGGCACCTCCTCCTCCTCCACCACCTCCTCCACCATCTCCTCCACCATCTCCTCCTCCTCCACTTCCTCCTCCTCCACCCTTGCCGCCACCTCCTCCTCTGGGTGTTGGGCCTCGTCCTGGGCCAGGGCTGCCTCGGCCTCTTCACGGGCATGTCGGCCTCGGGCTCGTGCTGTGTGGTAGAAAAAAAAATCATGGTCAATGTCGGGTCATTGGGGCACATGTATTAATCCATAACAAGACATACATGGAAGGGTGATAATGATGGCAAACGATGCAGGCAAGTAGCTCCTTACTGTTAATGGACTCAAAAATGAGACATTTAAATTATTATGTGATTGTTAGTAATTAGTTCAAACATTACAACCCTGGCATTTATCAATGTGTAACACATATTAGATCTGGCACATTGTATGCATCAGAATCCTCAATGCTATGTCATTACATATAAAAGCCACATGACTGCATGTTAACCAGGAAGAAGCACACATAACAGTCTATGGACTTTTAAACCCATGGACACCCACTTATCATGAGACACATGTTATTGTTTATATATGCTATGTTGTAAGTGCGAAATTTCATAGCTAAAATACTCACATTCAGCAATTTCGCCCCTGATTTGCTGCAATAGCTGGGGCTGGCGCCTGCGGAGGTCCGACCACCGCCTCTCGAGCTGCCCGAGGGACCTCCGCACCCGAGTGCGGGCGTAAATACGGCGCCCTGCCGCAGCATATGCCCTCCGCTTATGGCGGTTAGTTATAAAGGGCCCCGCACGGCCCAGCCTTGTCTCCATGACGGAGACCAGAACCCTCAGCTCCGCATGTGTAAAGGGGTCTGCCCTTCGTGTCTCCGCCATGTTAACAATGGCATCTATCAACCAATCAGGTGGTGGCATTGGTTGATCACAGTTATTTGTGTTAATAACTTTATTGTTCATCTTTACATGAACAGCGTCTCTGCGCCAACACAAATGGTGACAAATTCGCATGCCTTAAAAACAGTAGTGCTGATGTATGGCAATGAACAAATCTGATATATATAAAACACAGTGTGTATGCACTTAGCAAATCCAATGACGCCTGGCTCCGCCAAGCAACGCGTGCTATAGCTTAGCAACGCATAGCTGTAGTTAGCATTACTTACTCTATGCATCTATGTGTATGCGTACATTTATGTGTCAAAGACACATACACATACTTGCAGGTATCCTGAGACCAGCATTATACACCAGCCCTGCCTGCCTGCCTGCCTGCCTGCCTGCCTGCTCCTTGAAATGTTGAAACATGTGAATAAATTCAAATATCATATATATATATATATATATATATATCTGCAAACAAATCATACATCAACACAGGAAAAAATCCCCAACACATTAGAGAATAAATCAATGTACTCACCAGTCATCAGGGATAGTATCAACTACAATAATGAAGATATACTGTAACAAACACATAAGATCCCTTGTACAAGGTATAATAATTAGCACCTATATTGAACTTCCCCCAAAACTAAGCACATATGATAAATATCTCCTATTTCTTTGCCATTAGGAGGGCAGGCTGGCTAATTTTAGTTTTGTAACACTGACAACTAACACACTGTACTTATTTGAAGGGCTGATTTTGACTACAATTGGTGTGTTCTGTCAACTCGCTAACATGTACCTGAAGTATCTTTGCGCCACAGAGTCCCGCAGCTGGTATCCCCTCCGGCATTCAGGGGCGCGGGATGGGCGCATGGGCGGATCTTGCGGCTCAGATGGTACCTCCCACTCATCAAAGGGTATCTCACGCCGCACAGCAATGTTGTGGAAAAATATACACAGGCCCACGATCCTCGACACCATTTGAGGCGCATATTGTAAGTCACCACCAGTGCGGTGGAGCACTCTAAATCGACCTTTTAAAAGGCCAATTGAGCGCTCCACCACTTGCCTGGTGGCAACATGCGCCCGATTGAATGCCTCCTGTGGGCCCGGTGCTGGGTAGCTGTACGGCGTAAGTAGCCAGGGCGTACATGGGTAACCGGAGTCACCCAGAACCCACGCATCACGGCCTTCCAGCTCTTGTAGTCTTTGCCATATCCCGGTTTGTCGGATGACATGAGAGTCATGGGCACTTCCGGGAAACTTCGAGTTGAAGGCGAGAATTTCCATGGATGGGCCACATACCACCATCACGTTCAGTGAGTGGAACAATTTGCGGTTCCTATATATCTTCTCACTTCGAGATGGAGGCACAAATGGTACATGGGTGCCATCCACAGCCCCTATCACATTAGGGAAGCCAGCAATTTGATGGAAGGCCTGCTGGCTTCTGCGCAGGGTCTCGGTGGCAAATGTCATGGCCATGAAGTGCCCCTTGCGTCTGAACATGGCCGACGTCACACGCCTCAGGATTCGGCAGAAGGCCGGCTGAGATATTCCAGCAAGTACTGCCACTACTTGTTGGAATGATCCTGAGGCGCAGAAATGCAACACCGCCAGCAGCTGTGTGTGAGGCGGAATTGCTGTCGTGATCCCGTGTAGAGGTTCCAGATCGCTCTGAATTAAGGTGAGCAGATCCAGAATGACATGTGGCGGTAACCGGTACCTAGTAAGTACCTCATCATCGGGCATAGCAAACAGAGTCACCCGTGTGCGATAGATTCTAGCACGTCCTGGCCTCCTTGGCCGACGAGTGGGGAGAGCCGCAAGTGCCCTTAGCCTCCTCTCCATGTAGCGCATCATTGCTTCAGCAACCTATAAAGAAATGAACATAAATACTGATGCACCTATGCACATAATGGCCATATCCCACTACAAATAGATTTGTAGCCTTCAATACGTACAATAGATGGCCGCCCCGTGAAATCCCTCAGATCTATTTGACTCTATAATGATGACACAATAATATGAACTCAATACACACCGTCCCAAACACTCAGATAAAGGTGTCAGCATTTTTTGCCGACATCATGTACTATGAGACATTTCATCTATTGCTGGGACATGTTGTCCTGCAATAGATGAACCCACACAGGTTTAAGACCTGTGAGTGAAATAGTGAACATGTGACATGTTGCAATAATGCTACACGCACTTTGCTGACCCAACAATCTGTAGTCAGTGAGGCAATGGTGCATACATTCATACACTTACATTGTTAATGGATATCATATCTACAAGGAGCATGGAAGAGCTTACCTTACACCCTGACAAGTCCAGATCTGGAGACAAATGATTCTAGCAGCAAGTCACTATTTATAGGCCTCTCACATGTGTGGTCTATAATAGTAGAGATGAGTATTGCATGACTTGTGGCCTGGATTATCTAAGGGATTGGGCTACTTTTAGCTTGCAATCAAACGCCACAATACCACAGTAGTCATGACTCAAATGTCATGTCATGCTAGCAAATAGCATGTGTATTGTGCAATAGTCACAGGTGTATCAGAAGATTCTATGCAATGTTAGCATTGGTGCCCAGTATTTCATGTAGAACTTTCGCCAGGTTTTACACAATGGAATTTCCGCCACCGTATGCGGCGCGAAAAAACAGCGACGTACGCTCACGCACGGAACGCAGCTGCCGCTGATGTCCGCCAAACAGGATACACAAACAGTATATAAAGGTGTATTAGAAGGTGACCATGTTGTTGCTAACATGTCTGGATCACAACCAGAGGTGGACCCAGATCTGCAGCAACTATTTGACCAGATGGACTCCAGCACCACCTATGTGCCACTGCACATGCGGGCAGTGGGTAATGAGGAGGCTGCTGGCCCTTCTACAGCAGGGCAACCTGCACCTGACCATTCTACAGCAGGGCAACCTACACCTGGCCCTTCTGCAGCAGGCCAACCTGCAGCTGGCTCATATGCACCATCAGCAGAATTGATTGGAACACAACCGGGGACTTCACAAGGTAGTACCATGGCCAGCACTTCAAGTGCAGCGACACGTGACAGGGGGCGTGGCCAAGGACGTGGCAAGGGGAGAGCCAGGGCAACAGAGGAACCACCCAAAAAAAATAAGGCATATGAAGCACAGGAGCTTGCCATCCTGGTTCCCCGAGCACGTGATTGGATTGAGTGTCCATCGGAGAAGCTGACACACACACGCAGATGGAAGATTTGGGAACAGATAACGGCAGAGAATAATGAAGTAGCGCCACAAGTTCGTGAGACGGACCATGTGAAGAAGAGGCAAGTTGTTTTGTGATACATGTGCCCAGTAATAGCCAAGTAATGATTGAATTGATGCTTAGATGGATTTTGCAAATGGCCCGTGAGGTTGTTACGATACACATACATTATTGCCATGTTATTTCGGTGACAGTTAGAGTAGGGTGATTGTGAATGTGTATTGTAACGGTGGATATCATAGTTGCATGTAATATTATCTTTCGGACATTAATCACATGTCGTAATATGTAGCACAGAGCAAGGGCTGCAACAGCTAACATCTGGAGTGACATGTATTAATATGTCAACTTACATTGCAGGTGGCAGGACTTCAAAACCAACCTGAAGAGGAAGATGACCAAGCGGTGGGAACACAGCCAGACATCTGGGGCCGGGCCCATGCCATCAGGGCTAGAGCTCACCCCCCTGGAGTTGATGGCCGAGAGCTGTATATCAGTTGAGGAGATCAGGGGGGTGAGCACAATGGATAGCGAGGCCCCAGCTGAAGTGTTTGCGTCTTTTCTGGAAGGTAAATATTGGTCATGCCATAAACTTGTGCAAGTAATTATCTTAGAATGTGTCCTAATTGTGTTTATCTTTTTCCACAGACACCCCACCGCTTGGTGACGACTCTGCTCAGGAGGTGGAGGAGTCCGTGCCACCTGGCCCCAGTGGTAGGCCTGTGCAGCAGCAGCCGCCATCGGCCCAAGCCGATTTGGCCGCCTTGGCCCAGATGCTTGGGGACATCAACCAGCAGGGAGACTTGGCATCAGAACGGATGCATAGGACCGAGGAGATCCTGGCGAGCTTGGTCAGCACCCAGCAGGCCATCGCTGCGAGCATGCAGGCCATGGCTGAGTCACATCAGGCCATGGCTGCAAGTGCTCAGGTGCTGGCCGAGCAAGCCACCCGCCAAAATGATCTCCTCCTCCACCATAATGAGCTTATGGTGGAGCTGGTTACCAGCAACAGGGTCCTAATGTCATCCGTTTCTGGTGCATTACCACCGGCAACACTCCCTGCTGGCAGGAGGGGTAGACCAGCCAACCCCTCAACATCATCTGCTCCACCTGGCCCAGCATCTGGCCGTCCCCGAAGAGCTGCTGCACAGGCCAAGGAGCCTACCAAGGCCAAACGTGGTCGCAAATGACCTTGTGGCTGCATTAATCTCCACCGTTATGTGGTCCCAAATCTTCCATTGTGCTGTGTGTGTCAGCTTCTTGTGTCCAATCATGTGCTGAGGGTAACCAGATGAGCCCTTGCTTCATATGTCCTTTTTGGTTCCCCTGTTGCCCTCTTTTGCCTGCCATTAGTGTCAGCTGTACTTGAAGTGATGGCCATGGTACTATCTTGTGAAGTCCCCGGTTGTGTTCAAAATGATTCTGCTGATGGTGCATATGAGCCAGCTGCAGGTTGGCCTGCTGCAGAAGGGCCAGGTGTAGGTTGCCCTGCTGTAGAATGGTCAGGTGCAGGTTGCCCTGCTGTAGAAGGGCCTTTAGCATCCTCATTTCCCACTGGCTGCATGTGCAGTGGCTCATAGGAGGTGCTGGAGTCCATCTGTGTGCAATTATATTTGTTTTGTATTATTATTTATTTTGCTACATTCCTGCCATGTTGTTTCTATTTTGTATTTTGTATTTTTTGGTCATTGCATCACAGTGGCATTGACTGTGACATGTATAGAAATAAATTTGTTTACTTTACCCAAAAATGTGTGGTTTCATGAGTACATGTCGAATACACATGTGTATTGATAGTATTAATATTCAGTCATGTCCATTGTTAGCAGTTTTTAAGTGTGGGACAAGTACAGCATATGTGGGGGATTACTAAGGTTTCCTTGAAGCAGCAATGGTTTCAATTAAAGCACTGACAAGCGGCCTATTAGTGAGTAATGAGTAAAGGAGTAGATTCTATTGGGTTCAGGTGTTAATGCTTGTAGTCATTAGGCGTACGTTCGCCTACCGCATGAACGAGTGGTGTCCGCAAAGCAATAGTACACTTGTGGACACCGCACATTTCTGCCCTTTTTGATCGCGTGCATTCGGAGTGCTATCCGAATGTACGCCCCCCAACATAAGTGTACTCCCCCGTATCCGCCCATGTTTCCGCCCCGTTTTGCCCACTTTGAAACTACGCCCATGTGTCATTCCGCATGACGCCCATAATACGCCCATATTTCCCGACTGATTGCGGGGAACAGTTTTGGACGGGATTTGGCCGAACTGGTACGGAGTCAAGGCGTGGCACATGCGCGTAGCGTTCTCCACGCATGCGCAGACGCCGAAAAGACGCGATCCGAAAGTATGCGGTAAAGTCCGCGTCAATCAGAATAAGGGCCAGAGTCTGTGCTGCCTGTGCTTTTAGTACTATTGTAGATTGCATCGTATCTATTACAAAAAGCACGATGCTGTAGCACATTCTATGCTGTTTGTACTAGATGCTATGCAATTTAGTACTAAAAGCACAGCATTTATCACACTGTGTTTGGGTACCTTTATTGTTTTTTTTATGTTGTGTTTTGTATTTAGTTTTATACAAACCACTTGTAATTGATGTCCACTATTATTAGACTGTTAAATTGGGTCAGTAAGCACATAAAAAGGAAATAAAGTATTGCTGATCAATCCTGCCTAGTAATTAACACAGTGATTGGTATATACTGCTGGACACCACTGATATAATGAATAACTCTCAATAGCATATGCAGTAGACTTTGTTATTATTTTCAATACACACAATGGGGGAAATTTACCAATATGAAAAACCTAGTTTTTCGTATTTGTATTTCCCCTACGACTGCATACTACTGTTTCAGTCGTATGCAAAGTCGTGTTCCGGAGGGGAATGTACAAAGCAGTCAGATACGACTGCTTTGTAACCCTCCGATGGTGTAACCATTGGTATTAGCTGGCCATATATACGGCCGCTAATACGAATGTTTTTGGCAGTCTGCACGGATCAGTCAGATCCGTGCAGGCTGCAAGGTGTAAAAAAAATAGAAAAATTAAATAAATAAATAAAAACCAGCGTGGGGTCCCCCCCACAGCTGTAACCAGCACCAGGCTAAAAGAGCCGGGCCGGTAATTAAAAATCAGGGAACCCGACAAATAGGGGTTCCCCGATTTTTAACAACCAGGCTCCAGGTCCGGGACTGGTTCCCAAAATACGGGGTGGTAGTGTTGAGGTACAACTAATTACATTGTAACGAAATGATTAAATATAACATGTACGAGGTGGGAATAGTGTGTAACTGTCAGGTGGAGTGAAAAAGTTGAAATTGAGACATTAAAAATCGGCTAGTGTGGAAAAGTTGTGACTTGACCTGAATAAGAAACTTGCAAAAGCGTTTTGCTCTAAGTTAATATATTCTGCTCCGGCAAGACACCTAAAGTTTAGCTTTTTAAATGAAAATAACAAAATGTATGAAGAAGCTAGTTACAGTTATGTCAGGATGTCTTAGAGTGTTTCATTAATATTCTTTAGCATAGTAAAAAAAGAGTACGAGCTTGTCCTAGTGCAAAGTTACTGACCTTTGCAAAAAAACAAACCGAGTACGCAAACCAAGCGAACAGCTGAGAGCCGCACTGTACTGTGTGTACATCGTGCGGCTCCGCCTCCCGAATGCCGCTATTGGCCGCCTTGCGGCCTAGCGGCCAATCAGGAGCCGCTAGGCCGCAAGGCGGAGCCGCACGATGTACACACAGTACAGTGCGGCTCTCAGCTGTTCGCTTGGTTCGCGTACTCGGTTTGTTTTTTTGCAAAGACCCCTTACCTGGACTTCGTTGCCCTGGGACAGGTGAGTATAGTTTCCTTCCACAGCTTCTTCCATGGATTTCGTCGGACTCCGGACGCCGACGCCATCTCCGACAGGGATGCCGACATGGATCCAGAAGACGACACAGACCGGACATCAGGACCAGGGCTACCTACGGGATGAAGATAGGTAAGTATCAGTATGTAAGGGCTTTGGATGTATTAAAGTTTTATTTTAAGTGTGTGTCAGTGTGTTTTATTTTACTATTTTTTTTTACTGTGGAACTACAAGTGCCAGCGGGCCCTTTAATGCCCCGCAGGCTGGGACTTGTGGTTCTCCAAGTCCCAGCTTGCGGGGGAGGCTTGCTGGGACTCATAGTTCACCAGTATTAAACAATAGTTTATTCTTTTTTTTTACACCACTATCAGCCCGGTGACCACAGCCCAGGGTCACCGGGGACAGCACCAGGCTTCAGCCTGGTCAGGTAAGTCCTGGAGGGGGGGGACCCCACTCCCCCAGGGCCCCTGGCCAGGCTGACCGGTCGGTAGGGTTAATGTTTTGGCCGCGGGACCTTATATAATAAGTGTCCCCCGGCTGTGACATTACCCTGCTGGCTGGTTTGGCCTGGGGCTGGTTCTTAAAATACGGGGGACCCCTAGTCATTTTGTCCCCCGTATTTTGGGAACCAGCCCCGGACCTGGAGCCTGGGGCTGGTTGTTAAAAATCGGGGAACCCCTATTTGTCGGGTTCCCTGATTTTTAATTACCGGCCCGGCTCTTTCAGCCTGGTGCTGGTTACAGCTGTGGGGGGGACCCCACGCTGTTTTTTTTTTTATTTATTTAATTTTTCTATTTTTTTTACACTGCAGCCTGCACAGATCTGACTGATCCGTGCAGGCTAAAGCCAAATACGACAGGAACATCAGGGTGTATTTTCCTGTCGTATTTTGGTGCCTGTTTTACACCAAGTAGCAGCCGTATTATCAGTACGGCTGCTTAGTAAATCAGGAACCACCATTCTTTTGAATGGTGATTCCTGTCGTATCCTATCGATGGTGTAGACATTCGTATTTGTAAAAACAAATACGAATGTCGCATCATTAGGAATACGAATTGTTGTATTTTCGGGATTGTAAATCCCGAAAATACAAATGTGTAAAAAATAGGTGTATTTCTGCCTACAAATACACCTATTTTTTTTACGAATCCATTTTGGTAAATTTCCCCCAATATATCTGATTTTAGAAATCTGGCTTGAAAGTTGCAGTATTCAAATTTTTGCATAGAATATGGGTGTGGTATGACTTGTCGACAGTGACCATGTTGACATTCAGTATGTCTTCATGGATATGTCAACCGTCCCTGGTTAAATAGTGGTTTCTCATTGGCAGCTCCAGCTTCTCAGTAGACCTGTAATACTCTTGCATTCTCCCCGATGCCAATTTGCCCACCTTGCTCTTATGACACATGCTCCCAGCATAGGGGATGCAAGAGTGCACTATTCTATTAAGGGCAAACAAAAGGGACTTACCCTGATTTTTCACCCAAGGTTTTTTTCTTGGTCACATCAATTACAGAGCATCCTCTCCAAAAATAAATAAATAACACTTTCGGGTGAAAACACACAATATTCACAATTGTGACCATGAAAACTGGATTTTTTTCTCTCGCCAAGGTCAGTAACTTTGCACTAGGACAAGCTCATACTCTTTTTTTACTATGCTAAAGAATATTAATGAAACACTCTAAGACATTCTGACATAACTGTAACTAGCTTCTTCATACATTTTGTTATTTTCATTTAAAAAGCTAAACTTTAGGTGTCTTGCCGGAACAGAATATATTAACTTAGAGCAAAACGCTTTTGCAAGTTTCTTATTCAGGTCAAGTTACAACTTTTCCACACTAGCCGATTTTTAATATCTCAATTTCAACTTTTTCACTCCACCCTACAGTTACACACTATTCCCACCTCCTACATGTTATATTTAATCATTTCGTTAGAATGTAATTAGTTGTACCTCAACACTACCATTTATACAGTTGGTCATTTCAGAAATATTACAACACTTTTGAGATAAAAGCTTTCAAAAGCAAATCTGTAAAATGTGTACATAAGGGAAGTTGAGAGAAAAAAAGGTTTGCATATTATCTTATTATCATATTTGTCATGTTGCCCCAATGATCAATACCACACACGGTGTGATTCTGGTCATGGCTGATTTTGACTATACAATTTTGACTCTTTACTTATGGCCAAATACACTGTACACATACACATAGGGGGGTATTCAATCCCGGGTCACAACTGTCAGGACGTTCCGGCAGTCGTGACCCTGGCCCAAAAAGGGTGCATATCCGCAGAGACGCCCATGGATCGTCAAGATACGGCCGTGATCTCGACAATCCACAGCCGTTCATGGCAAAATGGGCCTGATTGTTTTTTAAGTCAGGTCTTTTCTGCCAAGATGCCTCGTCCGAATTAGGGTGGGGGCTTGAATACCCACATAGTCAAAATTGTCTTGCATGTACAGTCTACTTGCGATAGCGACCAAGCATCAGTATTGTATGCAGGGTTAACACTGTGCAATTTTGGCAAACTTACTATTTGATTTTGACTATCTAGTCAAAATCGTAAGCAAAAATCGCACCATGTGTACACAGCTTTATTCTGCTCTGTAAAAAGTTATGGGATTCAAAATAGATGTTCCATTTCTAGATCTAGGCTCATTGGGTTACACTGCTGTTTAACACGAACAGGACCATAAATAAGAACATTATATGGCAGAAACAAAGTTTTGTATTACATATGACTACATAGTTGAAAATATGGGGGACATTTACCAAAATGGATTCGTAGAAAAAAGGTGTATTCGTAGGGAGAAATACACCTTTTTTTTACGAATTTGTATTTTCGGGATTTACAATCCCAAAAATACAACAATTCGTAGTCCTAAAGATGGAACATTCGTATTTGTAGTTACAAATACGAATGCCCTACACCATCGATAGGATACGACAGAAATCACCATTCAAAAGAATGGTGGTTTCTGATTTACTAAGCAGCCGTACTGACAATACGGCTGCTTAGTGGTGTGAAACACCCACGCAAATACGACAGAAAAATAGAACACCATTTTCCTGTTCTATTTGCGTTTTAGCCTGCACGGATCAGTCAGATCCGTGCAGGCTTCAGTGTAAAAAAATAGTAAAATAAATAAATTAAAAAAAAACGGCGTGGGGTCCCCCCCACAGCCATAACCAGCACCAGGCTGAAGGAGCTGGGGCCGGTAATTAAAAATCAGGGAACCCGACAAATAGGGGCTCCCCGATTTTTAACAACCAGCCCCAGGATCCAGGTCCGGGGCTGGTTCCCAAAATACGGGGGACAAAATAACTAGGGGTCCCCCGTATTTCAAGAACCAGCCCCAGGCACAACCAGCCGGCAGGGTAATGCCACAGCCGGGGGGAGACTTTTTATGCAAGTCCCCCCGGCCAAAGCATTCATCCCTACCGACCAGTCAGCCTGGCCAGGGGCCCTGGGGGAGTGGGGACCCCCCCAATAAAGGGGTCCCCCCCCTCCAGGACTTACCTGACCAGGCTGAAGCCTGGTGCTGTCCTCGATGCCCCTGGGCGGTGGGCATCGAGCTGATAGTGTTGTAAAAAATAGAAAAATCTATTGTTTTTTACTGTGGCACTACAAGTGCCAGCAAGCCTCCCCAGCAAGCTGGGACTTGGAGAACCACAAGTCCCAGCCTGCTGGGCATTAAAGGGCCCGCTGGCACTTGTAGTTCTACAGTTAAAAAAATAGTGCACAAAACACACTGACACACTTTTAAAATAAAACTTTATTACACACAAAGCCCACACATACTAATACTTACCTATCTTCTTTCCGTAGGTAGCCCTGATGTCCTGTGTCGGCGTCTTCTGGTCCTGTGTCGTCTTCTTCCTCCATGTCGACCGTCGCTGTCGCCGTCCGGATCCGTCGAAATCCATTTGGGAAGCTGTGGAAGGAAACCATACTCACCTGTCCCAGCGCGACGTAGTCCAGGTAAGGGTCTTTGCAAAAAAACAAAACGAACACCCCGAAACCAGACCGGACTGACGGAGACGCACGTGTGTTTGTTTACATCGTGCGGCTCCGCCTCCCGAATGCCGCTATTGGCCGCTAGGCCGCAAGGCGGCCAATAGCGGCATTCGGGAGGCGGAGCCGCACGATGTAAACACCGTGCGTCTCCGTCAGTCCGGTCTGGTTTCGGGGTGTTCGTTTTGTTTTTTTGCAAAGACCCTTACCTGGACTACGTCGCGCTGGGACAGGTGAGTATGGTTTCCTTCCACAGCTTCCCAAATGGATTTCGACGGATCCGGACGGCGACAGCGACGGTCGACATGGAGGAAGAAGACGACACAGGACCAGAAGACGCCGACACAGGACATCAGGGCTACCTACGGAAAGAAGATAGGTAAGTATTAGTATGTGTGGGCTTTGTGTGTAATAAAGTTTTATTTTAAAAGTGTGTCAGTGTGTTTTGTGCACTATTTTTTTAACTGTAGAACTACAAGTGCCAGCGGGCCCTTTAATGCCCAGCAGGCTGGGACTTGTGGTTCTCCAAGTCCCAGCTTGCTGGGGAGGCTTGCTGGCACTTGTAGTGCCACAGTAAAAAACAATAGATTTTTCTATTTTTTACAACACTATCAGCTCGATGCCCACCGCCCAGGGGCATCGAGGACAGCACCAGGCTTCAGCCTGGTCAGGTAAGTCCTGGAGGGGGGGGACCCCTTTATTGGGGGGGTCCCCACTCCCCCAGGGCCCCTGGCCAGGCTGACTGGTCGGTAGGGAGAATGCTTTGGCCGGGGGGACTTGCATAAAAAGTCTCCCCCCGGCTGTGGCATTACCCTGCCGGCTGGTTGTGCCTGGGGCTGGTTCTTGAAATACGGGGGACCCCTAGTCATTTTGTCCCCCGTATTTTGGGAACCAGCCCCGGACCTGGAGCCTGGGGCTGGTTGTTAAAAATCGGGGGCATCGCGTCGGTCGTGGCCGTTATAAGGGGCCGCGACGCGATGCCCACGATTTCCCATAGACAGTAATGTTAAAAGACACGATGGACCCGATTTCCCATAGACAGTAATGTTAAAAGACGCGATGGACCCGATTTCCCATAGACAGCAATGTTAAAATAAAATGACAATGTGAAATTGGCCAATATGTTTTTTAAAAAAATGTTTCATGGCCCCCCACCACCGTTAACGCCACCCCGCTATTGACGCCAACCCGAAGCGTGGCGAGCGCAGCGAGCCCGCGAGGGGCGGCGGTACGCGTCCTCCGACCTTTTCATGCCCTACTATCCACTAGGGCGTGGAGTGAGAATAGAATAGTGTGGCGAGCGCAGCGAGCCACCGAGCCCGAAGTGTGCCGAGCGCAGCGAGCCCCGCGAGGGGACGCGGACACCTGTGAAGCCCGCAAGGGCACGCGGATACCTGTGAAGGTGTCCGCGTCCCCTCGCGGGGCTCGCTGCGCTCGCCACGCTTCGGGCTCGCCACACTATTCTATTCTCACTCCACGCCCTAGTGGATAGTAGGGCATGAAAAGGTCGGAGGACGCGTACCGCCGCCCCTCGCGGGCTCGCTGCGCTCGAAACGCTTTGGGTTGGCGTCAATAGCGGGGTGGCGTTAACGGTGGTGGGGGGCCATGAAACATTTTTTTTTAAAACATATCCAATGTGAAATGGCCATATTGGCCAATTTCACATTGTCATTTTATTTTAACATTGCTGTCTATGGGAAATCGGGTCTATCGCGTCTTTTAACATTACTGTCTATGGGAAATCGTGGGCATCGCGTCGCGGCTCCTTATAACGGCCACGACCGACGCGATGCCCACGATTTCGGGCGCGATGAAAAAATCGGCAGCCCGTATAACTCACAAGTACCATAATGTCCTGTTGTCAATTTCCAATTTAACTATGCACATCAATCAAACATAATGTAAACACCGTGCGTCTCCGTCAGTCCGGTCTGGTTTCGGGGTGTTCGTTTTGTTTTTTTGCAAAGACCCTTACCTGGACTACGTCGCGCTGGGACAGGTGAGTATGGTTTCCTTCCACAGCTTCCCAAATGGATTTCGACGGATCCGGACGGCGACAGCGACGGTCAACATGGAGGAAGAAGACGACACAGGACCAGAAGACGCCGACACAGGACATCAGGGCTACCTACGGAAAGAAGATAGGTAAGTATTAGTATGTGTGGGCTTTGTGTGTAATAAAGTTTTATTTTAAAAGTGTGTCAGTGTGTTTTGTGCACTATTTTTTTAACTGTAGAACTACAAGTGCCAGCGGGCCCTTTAATGCCCAGCAGGCTGGGACTTGTGGTTCTCCAAGTCCCAGCTTGCTGGGGAGGCTTGCTGGCACTTGTAGTGCCACAGTAAAAAACAATAGATTTTTCTATTTTTTACAACACTATCAGCTCGATGCCCACCGCCCAGGGGCATCGAGGACAGCACCAGGCTTCAGCCTGGTCAGGTAAGTCCTGGAGGGGGGGGACCCCTTTATTGGGGGGGTCCCCACTCCCCCAGGGCCCCTGGCCAGGCTGACTGGTCGGTAGGGATAATGCTTTGGCCGGGGGGACTTGCATAAAAAGTCTCCCCCCGGCTGTGGCATTACCCTGCCGGCTGGTTGTGCCTGGGGCTGGTTCTTGAAATACGGGGGACCCCTAGTCATTTTGTCCCCCGTATTTTGGGAACCAGCCCCGGACCTGGAGCCTGGGGCTGGTTGTTAAAAATCGGGGAGCCCCTATTTGTCGGGTTCCCTGATTTTTAATTACCGGCCCCGGCTCCTTCAGCCTGGTGCTGGTTTCGGCTGTGGGGGGGACCCCACGCCGGTTTTTTTTTTATTTATTTAATTTTTTTTTACACCATGCAGCCTGCACGGATCTGACTGATCCGTGCAGACTGCTACAAATAATTCGTATTAGCAGCCGTATATATGGCCGCTAATACGAATCATTACACCATCGGAGGGTTACAAAGCAGTCGTATATGACTGCTTTGTAACTGATCCTCCGGAACATGACTTTGCATACGACTTAAACAGTCGTATGCAGTCGTAGGGAAACTACCAATACGAAAAACTAGGTTTTTCATATTGGTAAATTTCCCCCTATATATCTAATAGTTAGCAGGTCAGGTGATTGATTTTCTTGTCACCTATGATCATTTGTAAGAGAAACCGTGGCTTGCACTGACCAAAGAATTAAGTTAAATGTATGGACCAACTTTATAGCCTGAAGAACAATAATGATAAGAAAATAAGAAAATAAAGAAATACTGGAAATTAGTGAGAAGGTTGTGAGGCAATTCCAATAAATAATTTTAGTTGTGCACTCAATGTGTTAAATAATCCTCAGCCAAACAGTAAATGCAACAGAGCAATTATTTGCATATCAATTAATATGAAAAGTGTGATAAATGTATCAGCTTGTGTCGTCAATGAGCACCACCTGTGATCCTTCTTAGAACCACTTGGGTCATTGATCAGCAGGGCTGAATTTTATTGAGTGAGTGACCAAAGTAAGTGTTGCTATAATTACAAAATCAAGTGTATATTATTAATAAAAAAAATGGCGAAAATATGATGTTACCGTGGTGGCGGCCACTGTACAGGAAACCCCAATATCATTAATAATGTCGGTACTTGTGAGTTATCCGGGCTGCCGATTTTGTCCTTAAGTTTGGTTAACTTAAGGACACCCGACCGACGCGATGCCCGCAATTTAGCCCCAAATCGGGGGCATCGCGTCGGTCGTGGCCGTTATAAGGGGCCGCGACGCGATGCCCACGATTTCCCATAGACAGTAATGTTAAAAGACACGATGGACCCGATTTCCCATAGACAGTAATGTTAAAAGACGCGATGGACCCGATTTCCCATAGACAGCAATGTTAAAATAAAATGACAATGTGAAATTGGCCAATATGTTTTTTAAAAAAATGTTTCATGGCCCCCCACCACCGTTAACGCCACCCCGCTATTGACGCCAACCCGAAGCGTGGCGAGCGCAGCGAGCCCGCGAGGGGCGGCGGTACGCGTCCTCCGACCTTTTCATGCCCTACTATCCACTAGGGCGTGGAGTGAGAATAGAATAGTGTGGCGAGCGCAGCGAGCCACCGAGCCCGAAGTGTGCCGAGCGCAGCGAGCCCCGCGAGGGGACGCGGACACCTGTGAAGCCCGCAAGGGCACGCGGATACCTGTGAAGGTGTCCGCGTCCCCTCGCGGGGCTCGCTGCGCTCGCCACGCTTCGGGCTCGCCACACTATTCTATTCTCACTCCACGCCCTAGTGGATAGTAGGGCATGAAAAGGTCGGAGGACGCGTACCGCCGCCCCTCGCGGGCTCGCTGCGCTCGCCACGCTTCGGGTTGGCGTCAATAGCGGGGTGGCGTTAACGGTGGTGGGGGGCCATGAAACATTTTTTTTTAAAACATATCCAATGTGAAATGGCCATATTGGCCAATTTCACATTGTCATTTTATTTTAACATTGCTGTCTATGGGAAATCGGGTCCATCGCGTCTTTTAACATTACTGTCTATGGGAAATCGGGTCGGAAATCGGGTCCATCGTGTCTTTTAACATTACTGTCTATGGGAAATCGTGGGCATCGCGTCGCGGCTCCTTATAACGGCCACGACCGACGCGATGCCCACGATTTCGGGCGCGATGAAAAAATCGGCAGCCCGTATAACTCACAAGTACCATAATGTCCTGTTGTCAATTTCCAATTTAACTATGCACATCAATCAAACATAAATTTATCTGAACTATTAGAGCCACAAATCGCACCATATCGCACTTTTAGCCACTTATTCGCACCCCAAAAAGTGCGATTTGCGGCGATATGGTGCGATTTTAAAAAGTGCGAAAAACTCTCATTCTATTAAATGTCACCCTAAGTATACAACATACAGTGGGCCTTATTCATATTCCTTTGGTCCTCCGTGCAGGACCGATGTTGTGCGTCTGCACATGCACAGGTGCGTTTCTGCGCATGTGCAGACGCAGGGTGCGTGCACCCATGGTGAACATTCGGTGAGCAGGGGGCGGAGTGCCAGGCAGCCCCTTTACCATATGGGAACGCCCTGCGTTTCATGGGCATTCCCATGACAATGCTGGGCATTCTCATGGTAATGAGGCCATGACGCGGGTGCGGAGGGCAAACAGCTGACATCACCAGATGTCAGCTGCCCGCCCATATCAGTCCCAGCGTGCACCCATATGAAAGTGACTTGAAAGTCACTTTTATATGCGTGTACCTTCCATATCTTTCAATGGTCGGCAACCATCGAAAGATGTGGGTGTTACCCGAAGCATGCAAATGGATGTTTACATTAAACATCCATTTGCAGCCTGTGCACGTGAACCCGCGCTGCGAGGGGGTGGGGCGCAGGCGGGCCGGATAATGCAATCTCCAGATTATTTTTAAAGCATGTTAGACATGCCTTACAGCGGCGTAACTATAGCACCGCAGCCCCCGCCACCGCGGGGGGGGGGGGGGGGGGGGGCGCTGTGCATGTGGGGGCGCCAGGGGCTGCGGTGCTATAGTTTAACCCCCCCCCCAATCCCCCGCAGACTTACCTATCGCGCTGGTCCTGGCGGCTCCGTTCTTCTGCTGAAGACCACCACAAAATGGCCGCCCCCATATAGCACACAGTTCTCTGAAACTGTCTGCTGTATGGGGGCGGCCATTTTCTGGTGGTCCTCAGCAGAAGAACGGAGCTGCCGGGACCAGCGCATTAGGTAAGGCTGTGGGGGATTGAGGGGGGGTTTGCATGGGCGGCGGCGGGGCGGGGGGGGTAGGGGTGCTTAGCGGGGCGGCGGCTGGGGGGCGCCCAAAACGTAGCTACGCCACTGATGCCTTAGTAATTGAATGCATGCATCAATGCTGCAGAAATATGCTGTGTTGCTTTAATATGGTTGAAAGAAGTTGCATCACTGCCTCCCCTTATTGTTCAGCCATTTGTTCAGCATGACTGCAGCTAGTAAATTCACACTTCTGCAAATGTCGCTAGTCATGTGGGGATTTGCACACAGACCACTTTATAGGGCTGGCTGTGATGGCACAAGGTATCGAATGCATACATCTGCTGTTTTTCGACAATGCCATAGTGGATGTAAGGCATAAGTTCAAGAAGGAATGGAGCATATACTGCTTTGCCAGGCTCTTAGACAAATCAAAAAAGTACTGGCATATACCTTGCTTAACCTAGCTATGGTTGAGGCTGTTAATCCTGCATACACATTTTTACCACCATAATAGAGGAGACAAATAATGCAATCAAAATAAAAATTTACACTGGCACAAAGTCAACCACCTTATTTCCTCCAGTGCCCGGACCCCACAGTAGATTCATATAGTGGTCCGTTACAGTATGTCACACTGTTCCTGGGTTTGCTGGACAGCATACAACCGGGGTAAATAACTTTAAGTGCTCATGTCCATATGATTCAATAGGATGTTCCAGAGTTAAAGATTTGTTCAATTGTTAATAAAATTAGGAAATGCTCAGTCACATACTGTACCACATGCTTCTAATCAAGACTGTCTTTCCCACAGTATATGCTCCCAGATGTGTGCACTCACCATTAAGGACAAAGTGATAGCAGCAATAAATCGCATGACAGCATTGGGGATCATTTCTCCAGTGGCAGAAGTCCCCCATGGCTGCTGGCTAGGATTGCTGCAGTAAAATAAAAGACGGTTTGGTAAGCATCTGCATTGACGATTGCCAAAGGTCTGATGAGTCAACATCACCTCCTCAGAACTGTAGAGCAAGTAATATCATATACGCCAAATGCAAAGATATTTAGCCCTATTGATGCCAAATGTGGATTCTGTATGATCACGTTTGACAAGATATCAGCCATTCCCACCACATTAATTGCACCTGTGCTCAGGTATGCTTTCCTCCATGTGCTGGCAGTAAAGTATTACAATATTGTAAAGAACATCTCTTTGAGGGATATCCTTGTGAGATTATTGTGGATAATAACCTTTATTTGTGGCAGCCCCGTGGAAGAACACAACATTTGCCACTGCAATATCATCCAAAGACTCCCTTCAATCAACATGTAGGTAACCAAGACAAGTGTAATTTCACAGCTACTTCCTAACTTTGGTAAGTTAGGCAGCTATATCCTCCCAAGACAAAGGCTATCCAGCACATGCTTACCCTTGAAGATAAGTTGAGACAGACCACCAACCCCTGATCACCATTCTGTGCAAACCCCTGTATACTGCCTCCATCTGAATCCACTGTTTCATGCTCAAGCTCCAAAGTACCATCTGGATTTGGTGTACAAACATAGAAAGAACCTCAATGTTGCTGATGCCTTATCACATGCTCACCTCCTGGACTTAGGTGTCCCTTATGCTGATGATGACCTTGGTGTCATTGAGTGGATGATCTTGATGATATGGATAACCTGGATGTCCTCTCCTCCAGGCAGCTCTCTGTAATGCAACACTCAGGGATGACTTCTAAAAATGGTTGTCTGGTGTTGTCCTGCTTTGCTGACCTTCTTCTTCCAAGAAACTTGAGATCTTAAGGCTTTAGTTGCATTGAACAATGAATTGACCATCTCTGGTGGCATCCTTTTATGAAAACATAATTTTGTGATACCTTATGCCTTTCAAGGATAGTATGCGCAGCAGGGGCACTCAAGGTTTTAAGGCCACCATACAGGGGGCAAAGGATACCCTGTATTGGTCCTATATAACTGCTAAACATTCAGCTGGTTGTCTCTGTCTGTGCCCCCTGCAACTTGCCACAGAACCACTCACTCTTCATGAGATTTATGACCTCCTTTGATTCATGATTGCTGGAGATCTGTATTCCAGTTGGTTCCAGATAGTTATCTTCCAAAATTGACAAGCACCACAGTCATCAACAAAAAGAAGATAAACTTGGCTAAACCACCCAAGCTAGCCACTGACAATGCCATACAATTCATAAGTGGTGAGTTCCAGACTTTCAACAGTGAATGGGAGATTTCATCTGTGCCCAGCAGTCCTCGCTATCCCCAGTCCAAAGGACCAGCAGAAAGGGCAGTATGTTCTGCACTTATTAGACAAATGTTTTAGAGACATTTTTATGGTGCTCCTCAATTTGAGAAATACTCCAAGAGATGAACTTTCCTTTCCTCAACAATTTTGCCCAGGAGTAGCTGCACCATCATTTCTACTACCACAGGGAGGGAAGGGGAAGAGTTGCTGTTCTCTATATGGTCAGCCATTGCTGCCAGAACACCCACTGTCTCTGACTGCCCATTGAGGGCATGCTACAGAAACTTATCCTCCCAGTATATGCCGGGTCAGTTAAAGTATTATAGATAGACCAAATGTATATAAATAATAATAATAATAAAAAAATATATATATATATGTGTGTATACACATATATATATATATATATATATATATACACACACACACACAAATATATATATATATATATATATACAGTTGGAACGCACGCCGAATGAGGTGTGCTGTTAGCCGGAGTAACGGAGCAGCGTGCTGCCTATATTTAAGTGTAAGTACTCTTGTGACAAGTGCGGTGTATTTGTTTACATGTCACTCATTTCTGGCGATACACATGTGATGTTTAAAGGTTTATTAGGGGTTGTACCATAATAAGTAGTTAATTAGTGGGTGGGACTATTTGGTCCTTAAATACTGGTGCCTGTTGATAGGGATTTATCTGTCTTGTCCTGTACAAGGAGGTCATGAGTAAGGCCACGTTCCGTGGTCGAAACGTCGACCTGACCCTTGCTTGAAGATGCTGTCTCCTTTTATGGAATAAAATCCAGCGATTTGTCTTTGAATATTGAAAAGCCCTGGTGAGTGCCGTTTTTTCAATTGAAGATATATATGTGTGGCCCCGACAAGGTACCACTGATGTGCGACCCCAGGCGTATGCAAGAATTTCTATATGTGTGTGCTGACCTAATCCAGGATATATATATATACATACATACATACATATACATACATACATATACATACAGGAGTGTCAACAGCAGTGTAGACCCCTGGGCATAGCAATGTATTGGGGCCCCTACTGATCCTCCAGCGGTAGGGGTGGGGGAAGCTTTGATGTCCCACGGGTGGTAGGAGGTATTATATCAATATATTGTATATTATATTGTATTGGATCAGTAATTTCCACTAATTACCCCTTTACTGCACAGATGTGGGAGATGGAGTGGGAGAAGGGGTATTGGGCTGAATGAAGGGGCCCTGATACATAACTTCCAGGGTGGTAGGGGATGTTTAATATGCAGAGGTGGGGTGTATAGTGGAGTGGGCTTATTATTCATAATTTTCTGGTAAGAGGACAGCTTGCTTGACTGCAGATATCTCCAGTTCCCGGAAATAGATTTCTTAGAATTTAATGGAATTAAAAACTAGAGAATCCCACCTACCAAATGGTATTGGGGACTAGGGGATAAGATTTCAGGAGGCAGAGCAATCTGCCAATGAGAATATAAAACTACATATCAGGTGTGTGGAGCTGGAGCAGTAACCAGCTGCTGGAAGGCTGATATCTCTAGTTCTGAGAAGAGAAGAGACAATCTACTAGTGTTCATCAAAGGGGGAGAGTCCCAGCTTTTGGAATATTCCCTCAGAAAAACTCGAAGTCAGATAGAACCTGAAATATCTCACTAAGAAGAGCAATTAACAGGCTTGGACCCATGGAAAGAGGGGACCCTCAGCTTTTCAGTCCTTAGACTCCTGGGGGGGTTTCTGGGTACTCAGAAACCCCCCCTGCGTGCGCTACTACCTCAGCTGCAAGGCCATGAGTGTCGACTTTTTTCCCTATGTGCATATTCATGTTTGGGAAGACACCGGGCAGCATAGGTTTCTCGTTTCGATTAGAACTTTGCAGAGCCGAGGATCTTTTGATAGTAGAAAAAGTGGCACTCAGAGACAGGAAATATGGTGAAAGTGTGGACTCTTTAATCGTCAAAGATCCATAATCGACGTTTGGGGGTGCGGTGACCCGTTCATCAGGATAATTACACACAGTGCAAAGTGCAAAAGCGGGCATATGCATATATATATATATATATATATATATATATATATATATATCTTCTACTGTATATTTGGGAGGACAGTCATATCCTCTCTAAAAGAGGGCACCGGAGCACAGCAACTTTGTGTCCAGAATTGGACAGACGCCAAGACCTGAGTGCCGGGTCCATCCATCTGATATATATATATATATATATATATATATATATATATATATAGGTACTTGTTTTTTAGCACGGCCACACCGATTTACATCGGGGTGGTCGTGTCGGAAAAATTGGGTCGATCGCATCGCATGCGATTTGGTCGCATGCGATGCGATCGACGCGACCGATTTTGGACCCGATTTTTTTTTTTAATGAAATGTAAATCGGGTCCCTGGGACCCGATTTTACATTGGATTCAATGTAAAATATTCCCAACCCCCCCAAATTTAAAGGCGTACAACCCACCCCACGATAGACGCCAACCCGAAGCGTGGCGAGCGCAGCGAGCCCGCGAGGGGCGGCGGTGCGCGTCTTCCGACCTTTTCATTCCCCTACTATCCACGTCGGCGTGGAGTTGAGAATAGAATAGTGTGGCGAGCGCAGCGAGCCACCGAGCCCGAAGCGTGGCGAGCGCAGCGAGCCCCGCGAGGGGACGCGTATACCTGTGAAGTTATACGCGTCCCCGCGCGGGGCTCGCCAAGCTTCGGGCTCGCCACACTATTCTATTCTCAACTCCACACTGACGAGGATAGTAGGGGAATGAAAAGGTCGGAGGACGCGCACCGCCGCCCCTCGCGGGCTCGCTGCGCTCGCCACGCTTCGGGTTGGCGTCTATCGTGGGGTGACGACGGGGACATCTATAATGTGAAATGGGTCATATTGGCCCATTTCACATTTTTCACATTTTTTCACTATTTCAATGTTAAAAAATATTTTAACATTGAAGCCTATGGAAAAATCGGGGGCATCGCGTCGGGACCATTGTTAATGGTCCCGACCGACGCGATGCCCCCGATATTTTACCTTTCCCGACATGATTTCAATGTTAAAATATTTTTTAACATTGAAGTCTATGGGGAAATCGGGGGCATCGCGTCGGTCGCGTCGGGACCATTGTTAACGGTCCCGACCGACGCGATGCCCCCGATATTTTGTCCTAGCCGGCCAAATGGACCTGATTTCAAAGGAAATCGGGTCCATCGTATGGATCGTGTACCTTAACTTAAAGGTACACGATCCATACGATTGTGGCCGTGCTAGGAAACAAGTACCTATATATATATTCCTATATATATTCCATGCGGAATCCGGCACTCACCCAGATTGCCAACTGCTACTTACCCTCCCAGGGTATACACCCAAATATTGAGTCTATAATTGCTGTCAGAAGCAAGGGCGTCACTCAGAGATTTCAAAGTGCAGGAGTTTATTCAATCATACAGGTACAATCCAGGATTGTACCTGTATGATTGAATAAACTCCTGCACTTTGAAAACTCTGAGTGACGCCCTTGCTTCTGACAGCAATTATGGACTTTCTCTCTCTCTCTCTCTCTCTCTCTATATATATATATAAATATATATATATATAGATAGATAGATATATCTATATCTATCTATATATATATATATATATATGGGCGTGCGCCTTATGTTCCTAATTGAAAAAAAAATGGGGGGTGGTGGTGCCAATTCTCTTTCGCGCACTGTGCACCAAAAAGTCTTGTTATGCCTCTATCCCCAAGGCAAAGCAACAGTCCATGATTAAAGATAGGCATACAGGTGAATTAATCAGTATGATGATAACAACAATAATAATAATAATAGTGTTATTTATATAGCACTTTTTTCCTAATATGTCTCAAAGTGCTTCCATTCCGATTCACATTGCTTCAGCTTTAGATATTTTGATTTAACATTTTTAGGCATGGATATATCTAAAACCTAAACTTCTAATGTTCCTTGAGGAACGAAGTTGGGAAACACTGGTCTGTAGTCTCTGTAAAATGCTAGTGGCATAGTGGGGATTGGGCATCTAATTGACCAATAAACTGAGAAGGTTCAGCACAGAGCACTGGGACATAAGGCAGCCGTTAACCACTAAAATAAAGGAAAGTTACATTTACTTTCCTCTAATACTAATACATTGTAAAAGTTATAAGCCACCTCCATGGCTATAATTGGTGTTAACCCTGGTCTTTAATACCCAACATCAGTTGGCTTAAGTATCCTTCAAGGATTAGCTCAATGCTTATCTGTCTCTCTCCTACTCAACCATAAACTATGTATGCACTGTGCCATGAGGACCGAGGGGTGTATATGTCAGAGATCAGCATAACTACTGACATGAGACTGGGGAAAGCTGAAGATATAAAGTTTATATTACTTCATACCCTTGAACAGGCCCAGTGTGTACAGCATATACAGTACTGTAGTAGATGATGGAAGTTGTAGGTCAATATTTTTCTTTTCTATAATTAAAATAAGAATGTTGGGATAGGTCAATTATAATGCTTTAAGATATTCCTTTGTGGGGTTGGGTATGAAATCCCAATAGTCCTGATCCCAACATTCAGAATACCAATGCATTGCTGTATTTTTACCCTACTCCTAATCCTACCCCTAAACCTAACCCACCCCTCCTGCAGCCTAACCCCAACCAGTGGTGTAACTACTGATGGTGGACCTTATATGTATGGGCTCGAGCTGTTCCAAGGCCCATGGCTCCCCCTGCATGTTCCTGTCTGCAATGAAGCTCACCACTCCCTCCTCCCTCCTCCCTGCCGAAGAAAGCAGCCGCTGCCACAGCACATTCTCCTCAGCACCTGCAATCTGAAGCCAAGAGGATGTATTGGAGCTCAGTGCTCTCCCTTCCTCCATCCGAAAGCTACTGCAACAAAGCCTGCTCCAGTCTACCCACCCTACCTCTTTCTCCCACCCTACCTCTTTCTCCCACCCTATCTCTTTCTCCCACTCTACCTCTTTCTCCCACTCTCTTCAATCTCCCCCTCGCTCTCCACTGGGCATGTTCTTTTTCATTATTCCCTCTCTCCATGCCACTGTCTCTCTCTCCTTGACACCATCTATCCCTGAAATTCTCTCTCTCCCTGACACTTTTTCTTTCTCCCCCTCTGACAGTGGCTCTTATTCTGGTCCACCGGCAATGCTGCGAATTGCGCATCGGTGTGTGTGAACTAAACGCTGACTGCATGGCCCCCCGCATGCCGCGATCCCCCCCATTTATGGTTTCTCAGATCTGTAAGCACCCAGTGCAGGAAATGGGCAGGCAGCTGACACCGGCTGACATCAGCTGCCCCCCCCCCCCTGCCCATGAAACGCTGGGTGTTCCCATGGGCTGTGTCTCCCGCTGCTGCCCCACACCCACTGCCCCCACTTCTAGGTGCGAGCGTGGCGGCGAACATGTAGTTCACCATGCCTGCTCGCACTCAGCATCTGCACATGAGCAGAAATGTGCATGCGCATATGCAAAGAATCGGTCCCCCGTGTGAATGCGTGGGGCACTGATTAAATTAGAATAACCCCCAGTGTCTCTTCCCCAACCCATCTTTATGACAATGTCTCTCTCCCTGGCACCATCTCTCTCTCTAAAGTGCCACCGGGCCCTGATAAAAACAGAGGTGTGGCCAACAGGAGGGGGCATGGCCATCAGTAAGGGGTGCAGGCTGCTGCATCTCTCCCTCGCTCAGCACACGGCGCTGAGAAGCCTGTGCTGAGGGAGAGAGGCCATGCAGCTGCGGCAGCCACTGCCTAGTCTCTGCAGTGGAAGAGGGGGCACCGGGTAAAAAGTACATCCCTCGACGGCACTGATCCCAAGCATAAGGACCCTGAAACCATCCTCCAAGGAGGCTGCAGCCTTAACAGAAAGTGAAACCAAAATTATATTTTTCAAACTTCCTGGATATTGACAGAGGGAGCTGTGAAGACAGAACTTGGGAGTAGCAGCAGATAGGGAGTAGTATATTTATATATGTATACTGCTGCTGACAGTGCGTAGCTTTCTGCTTTATGGCACAGTTCTCAAAATTTCATACATTTTAAAAGTCTGAAATTGATGATACATGTTGGGGTTTTAACACTACCCAACAGACATTTGCAGCATCACACCATTTCTGTTTTAAGCAAACTCTTTAACATTATGGATTATGCCAAATGGATGGTAAAATATTACCTTTTAAGTGATATGTTTGTGAAGTACAGTAGTTCAAATATCCACTTTGTAATCTCTTCCTATTTTATTCCAGCATACTATTTGACGTATATATAGGAGCATGAAGATCATGTTTGCATTGGGTATAAACCAGGCTCTTCAGAACTTCCAATAAGAAGAGACAAGTTTTGGCATATGGGAGTCTTCACCTTCAAAACAATCAGGGAAGATCCAAAACAACTCTGTACATGTGAAATCTATGGGTGCGCTCATATATGTGGTACCACCAGTGGGGAAAATATATATTTTGCACTCCAATTATCTACAGTATATGATACTTTAACTTAATTCTATAAGATTATTTTTATTGGTACATATACTGACATATCTCGTTGGAGATAGAATACTCCAATAGAAAGAGAATATAAGATTAAGTTACATAAATCTATTTCATGTCCATCATGGGAAATATGACACATAAAGTAGATCGCCAAATATACTAAATATTTCCTGGACTATACCATATTTATATTTGTGTTGTGCTTTCCAATTCCTTCAAGCTTACTATTAAGCTCCATGTTATTCATATACTTTTAAACCAAAAACCTTACAAGCTTGAATATATATATGACTATAAATCATAATGATCCTCTACACCACAATACTACATATAGTATAAACAATCTAAAAAACAATAAAAAAAAAATTCTCTGTGATACACCCCTACCCTTATTATAATGGTTATTACTGTATAATGCTTTTCTTTTCTGTCTAATAATCTATTTAAAAGTGTTATGTATAAGTGAAAGCAACTGCAATGCTTACAAAAAGAGGGCACGTTCATTGTCTATGTTATTTTCAGAATGTTGTATCTATTTTGATAAATTTGCTGTATTTATATTATATTTGTCGGTTTGTAGATTTTCGTAACATTTGTACAGAGAGAATTAAATGTTTATTCTATAATCTGTCTGTAACATTGAAGTTCTATGTTATTTGTAGAGTAGGTACAGATGGAAATACTATTATTTATAAGTCATGTTGTGGGTTATTTATATACAGATTTGTTTACTTCTTAAATAGTAACATAAGTACAAATGTCCTCATTTAGACCTGATCGCTTATCTGCAAATTTGCAGA
This sequence comes from Crinia signifera, assembly GCF_055691185.1. Classification (NCBI taxonomy): domain Eukaryota; kingdom Metazoa; phylum Chordata; class Amphibia; order Anura; family Myobatrachidae; genus Crinia; species Crinia signifera. Next base: position 350,331,333 of record NC_139217.1, read on the forward strand.
TGACAGCGGGTGGATAGCCGCCACCCAGACAGAAAGAAAACCTGCCTTGTGCAAATCTGGGAGAGAATTGGGAATGGATCGCTATTCCCTATTATCTCCAAGTCCATACACAATTCACTCACCTACAAATGGTTTCCCAGTCTGTGCAAATGTGACCCTTCCACAATTCTGCGACAGAGACAGGCGCTGACATCATACACCGTCCCTCAACCCTTTGAGTGCCAAAAAGGATGGTAAAAATGCCAGCGTCACTCACTGTATTTGTTATACATATTCAAATAAAAAAATGTTGTTTAAAAAAAAAAGGATTATATTTCGTAAATAACATAAAGGTTACAGGTCATTATGAGGAATACAAATGTTTGCTTGCCAATTTTCACAGATATTTTGACATATTTTCTTGGCACTCAAAGGGTTAAAACGCAGCAGGTGTCCATCCACAAACTGCCACTTCCTGTACAACAAAAAGGAAACGGATTGCAATAGATATTTTCCCTATTTCTGTCACTATCTTGTCTGCAATGATCCATACACACGCCAAGTCATTCCATAATTAGGGTTACCACCTCATACCTTTAATTCCGGACACATATTAATTGCACAGGTTGTTGTGGCTGTTTAAAACTAACTGAGATGGAGTCTTAAAGCCAGCCAGCCACAGAACCTGTGTAATTAATATGTGTCCGGAATTAAAGGGATGAGGTGGTAACCCTATCGATAATCGGTAGGATTGCGAATTCGCACAGTAGCGATCAGGTCTGTATAACTCACAAAGTTAACACAAAGCAAGGAAAGAAAAATGTTACAGCTAACAGACTAATAAATAGACACAGGGGTAAATTTACTAAAGCTTCTAAAATGTAAAAGAGGTGACATTACAATCAGAACCTGTCCCGCAGCGTGGAGTGCGCAGCGAGCTTGCAAGGGGCTTTTTTTTGCGCTTGCTTCCCTGTCGGAGCACCAGCAGTCAGGATCCCAACGTCGGGATACTGACTGTCGGAGCCCCATACCACACCCTAGGGCCGGGGCTGGTGCATTAGGAAAAGAGCAGCTCAGTGGGAGATGTGGCAGTCCATTGAAAGCCTGCACTGCTGATGGTCACTATAGCAGACTTATTGTATAAAGGTAGTGCCAAGGTTGACAGAAAATATGTTGACACCAAAAGTTGACATGCACAAGTTCAACATAGACTATAGGTCAATACAGGCAAAAGGATGACATGGGAATTGTCGACACATGAAAAGGTTGATATGTGTTTTTCATGTTTTTTGTTGTTGTCCTATGTAGATTTCATAATTTGGACTACAAATCAGTGTCCTGCGTCCACTCACGTGGATTGCATTGTTCGCCATGTTTCAGGCAAGGATTAACATTCCAATGAGAGTCCACGTGGATGGCAAAGAAAGAAAAAGTCCTAAAAAAAGGAAAGAAAAAAAATAATGTCAATCTTTTCATGTGTCGGAAACATTTCCATGTTGACCTTTGCTTCATATGGTGTTGACCTAGAGACTGTTGGCATATCGATGGGACAACCTATTGAGAGGGAGAGAGTAGCAGAACGAGGCCATGGAAAAAGTGGCGCTGGTCCTAACTGAAGCAGGGATGGAGAAGATGAATGTGTGTTATGTCAATGAAGATTCTTGCATGTACTGTGTTCCTAGAGGCACATAAGGGGGAAGCCATCACCTGTTACTTAATAGTCATACATCATACTTGTTAAGCTATTTGCTCCTGCTAAGGAAGCGTGTGAATTCTAGCTATATAAAGATACTCGTAAATGTTAGAGACATAATACACTTTTGTAGAAAACTATGAAATCCACCCAATGCTAGCAGAGTGTCACAGGACTTGGTGCAATCAATAAAATATGAGGACACATCTACTGTGTGTCCGGGGCTTTTATGGAAATTTTGGAGGTAACCCCATACTATGAACTGACATTTTATGAGGCAGGTTGAAAGATCTAGAGCAGGGAGCCATTAATTGCTTTTTGAGTTTTCTTTGAAGGCCAATCCAGAATATATTTTTTTAACCATGTATTGCTTTTTGTTAATCACACCTTGAGCAAAATCACAAAAAAAGAACAAACTAAATGGCAGTTTGAGAATTCCAAACAAAGCTCTATGGAACCTATTGCAGCCCGACCGATGGTGGTCAGGCTGTGCGCATTTCTGCGCATGTGCATATAGCAAACAGGGTGCACGCGCCCTACACAGTGGGAGGGGGGGGGCAGAGAGGGGCGTCAGGCAGCCTCATTACCATATGGGAACGCTCATCGTTCCATGGTAACGAGTGCATGACAGACAGGCGGGGGGGGGGGGGGGGGGGGGGGAACATCGAATGATAATGGTGGGTCCCCAGAGCCTGCGAATGGAAGTTTATGTTAAACATCCATTTGCAGCCAGTGTGGGTGAACCCGCTCTGCGAGAGGGGGCGTTCGGCCCAGCATTCGCCCCTAACTATGGGGGTGAGTCAGACCTGTAGGTCCACTCCCCTGTCCGATGGTGGGTCCGTGCATGTGCATAGGCACTAACGTGCATGTGCATATCCCCGCAGTGAGCACATTTGGCAATATTTTCTATCACTGGGGCCCTCACTGCCTGACTGACAAGCAGGGGTTCCGGGGTTGTCACCAGTGTTTCATGGGCGTGCGTACAAAAAAACGGTAGACGCGCCCATAGAAACACTGGGCAGGCCCCAGGGAACACAAGCATGTTCCCCTGCCCAGTCCTGTGCTACCCTTTGGCTGCGTGCAGAGGGAAAAAAAATTCCCCATATACTCATACACATGCGCTTGCAGTGTAGCAAAGGGGATTTGGGCGGTGCGTGCATTCAGCGAGGCGCTGTTCATCTGCTCTCTGGACTCCGAATAAATGCAGCCTAGCAAGCAGGTCTGAATCAGCCTATATGGGCCTGATTCAGGTGTGTAAGAAAAGCAAACAAACGCACCCTTAAGCAAAACCATTGTGCACTGCAGGTGGGGCTGATGTAACATGTGCAGAGAGAGTTAGATTTGGGTGGGTTATAGTGTTCCTGTGTAAATACTGGCTGTGTTTGCATGTAGCTCACAAATGTTAGACGGCTTTATTTTTACACGCCAATTTAGATTCAGTTTGAACCGTACTTGTCTAATCTCCCAGAAACTGGAGGGTCATTATTTTTGGGGTAGTCCACTGCAGCAGCCCAAGAAGATTAGGTGGCATCCTGCCAGCTTCCTAGCATTACTCATCGGCAACCGATTGTGCGCTTTTTTGGGGCTTTGCTTACAAACATGTATAATTATATCAGCAATTCCCTGCTCCTAGGCAGATACATTCAGTTTTAAACAGAATTTTGATATTTTTAGAAATCTCCACTGGAATAACAATATAAATATAAATACATTTTTTAATTTAAACTAGTTACAAAAACAAAAATTGTTAACTGTATAAAAATTTAAACTGTGTCCATGTCGACACCCCTAACAAAAACTGTCCCTGTTTACACTATGCGGAGGGCGGGCACCAATGTTCTTTCTGGCACACAGTGCCAAAATGTCTAGTTTGGGCACGGCATAAACTCATATAATAACATTTACACCAGGGGTCTTCAACCTTTAAGACAGCGTGGGCCACCTAAAAAAATCCAGTGAAGCCCGAGGGCCACTAAAATCGCCTACGGAATTTCGGACAGCCCCATAGAATCACAGCTCCCCTATAACGTCAGCACAGTCCTTCATAGATAGTTGGCACAGCCGCCCATACTCAGCACATAACCCCCCCCCCCACACACACACACACACACACACACACACACACACACACCCTAATAGTTATCAGCAGCCAATTTGGGTTCCAGTGCAAACAGTAAAATATGTGCCCCCCCCCCATATATAATTTGATATTGAAAAAATTGCACGGGCCGTAGGCGTGCTACCAAAAACGGGTGTGGCCTAATTATAAGGGGCGTGGTCTAATTATAACGAGTGTGAACTAGCAGGAAAACAATTACCTGACACCTCTTTTGCAACCTGCATGACCAGACATTGGTTACCGCAGGAATGGTTGTTGTCCTCGCATGCTTAAGTTGACTGAAGGCTGCACAATGACATATAAACATGAAGGCCCACAGAGTGAAATAGTATGCCTCACAGATCAAACCCAAACAATGAAAGGCTACTTAAATCAATAAACACTGTTACACTGTTTATCCGTAATGCCCATTACACATTGTGCATCACACCATAGTGTCCATTAGACATTATGCCACACACCGTAATACCTGTTGTACATTATGTCATGCACCATAATGCCCATTACACATTATGCCGCACTGTGATGCCCATTACACATTAATCCACACAAAATTATGCCCATTGCACATTATGCCCCACACTGATGCCTATTATGCCACAGACCATAATGCCAGCAGTACTCCTGCTTATACATATGATGCCCCAGCAGTGCCCCTCACCTAATGCCCCAGCAGTGCCCCTCACACACAATGCCCCAGCAGTGCCCCTCACACACAATGCCCCAGCAGTGCCCCTCACACACAATGCCCCAGCAGTGCCCCTCACACACAATGCTCCAGCAGTGCCCCTCACACAATGCCCCAGCAGTGCCCCTCACACACAATGCCCCAGCAGTGCCCCTCACACACAATGCTCCAGCAGTGCCCCTCACACACAATGCTCCAGCAGTGCCCCTCACACACAATGCTCCAGCAGTGCCCCTCACACAATGCCCCAGCAGTGCCCCTCACACACAATGCCCCAGCAGTGCCCCTCACACACAATGCCCCAGCAGTGCCCCTCACACACAATGCCCCAGCAGTGCCCCTCACACACAATGCCCCAGCAGTGCCCCTCACACACAATGCCCCCAGTAATGCCCCACACACAATGCCCCCAGTAATGCCTGCAGCTTTGCCAGGTCCCCTGCTCCCGCCAGATGTACCTCCTCATCCTGCAGCTTTGACGGGTCACCTGCTTCCACCATCCATGCCTCCTCCTGCAGTTTCGCCGGGTCCCCTCCGCCAGCTGTGCCTCCTCCTCCTGCAGTTCCAGTGCCGGGTCCCCTGCTCCCGCCAGCTGCGTCTCCTCCTCCCGCAGCTTCGCCGGGTCCCAACTCCCCAGCTCGTGACCAGACGTGCCTCCTCCCTCAGCCGCGCTGGATCCACTCCTCTGCCCTGCCTGCAGCCAATGGAAATCGGGTAGGCGGCACCCAAGGGGACTCCATTACACTGCCTCCCTCGGCAGCATTTTCTTTTACTTAAAAAAAAAAAAATCCTGTGCATGGTGGGCTGGCAGGCAGGGGGCCACTGAGATCAGCTCCGCGGGCCACTCGTGGCCCGCGGGCCATGGGTTGAAGACCCCTGATTTACACCATCATTTATTCTATATGGATTTGATGTAGTAATCCAAAATTCAACTTTTGTGGAGAAGCAATTATTGAAGTTTTGGTGAATCCGTTCAGTACTGTATATCACCTTTAGGCAGGGGTGCATTGATCCATGTCGGGCCCCAGTAATCAATAGGGGAGTAACCTACAGTATAAAGGGGCATTTCTATACCCCTAAATATAATTCAAAGCAAAGAATTGTAATCCAGGGGGCAAGCACCCACTTTCTACCTTCCTTGAAGGAAGTGGGTCCCTCCTCCACTGCCGCCAGCTTCTCAGTTACATTTGGGAAGATAGCCATGTGCACAAGAGAGAAAAGACTCTGGGACAGTGCCAGAGTCTTTTCTTTAAATGTGCGAGCACTATCTTCCTGAAGATATCAGCCTTAAGTTTACTTTTGGGGGGGGGGGGGGGGGGGCTGCAGACCCGGGCACCTCCAGTAGCCTGGACATGGGTAAATAGTACCAGCTTCCCACTTCCTCTCAGCACCACTGTACTTAGAATATACACATAGGGGTTTATTCTAGTTCACTCTTTCTGACAAAATCCTTCTTAGATGGATAAAACCATGTGCACTGCAGGGGGGCAGATGTAACTTGTGCAGACAGATTTAGACTTGGATGAGTTATTTTGTTTCTGTGCAGGGTAAATACTGTCTGCTTTATTTTTACACTGCAATATAGATCTCACTTTGAAGTAAAACCCCACCCAAATCTAACTCTCTCTGCACAAGTTACATCTGTCCCACCTGCAGTGCACATGGTTTTGTCCATCTAAGAAGGATTTTGTCAGAAAGAGTGAACTAGAATAAGGCCCATATTCTGTAAAGAGTGCATACTAATGCAGGGAAGTATAGAGAACACACTTTGAATAAATGGATAAACACTATGTGAAGTACAAGGTTTAACCATCGTTTTTTAACAAGCGTCATTTACCAATGCTGTGTATAAAAGCCCTTAGAGAGACAGCCTCTTGCATCTTTTCCTGCCTGTTATGAGCATGGACAGATGGTCAGGTTAAACTGCTGTCCTCAGCTCCTGTACTTAGATTAGCACCTGCCGCTTAGTTTAGGACAGCTGCATTTTGCAAGACTGCAGTGTATCTGTATTCTGATATGTAACTGTAGAGCGGGGACTTCTAAATATATTATTTTTACATTTTCAGTGAAATGTTCCCGTTAAATACTGTTTGCAGTCATTTCAGATGATATTTAGAATAAATGGTATAGCAGTATAAACAAAATATAGATAATTCACATATTAAATATTTAAGTATACTTAATAAAATAAGTATGTGGAATGTTAGACAAGGACATATACAGTATACTGTACTGTATGTTAATCAGATTTACCTAGTAATCTGTTATCCTAGTGATAAAAGCTAAGCTTCACGCAGGATACTTCTATGATTAGAAACAACCCTGGACTGCTGAAAATAGTACAAATATTATTAGTGCTGTGTTTGTATAATCTATTTAGACGTGGTCCTTTATTGGTCAAGAAAAGGACCCGCGATTGCGCAATAACACATGTGATCATCTGGGATAAATTCCTGATCCCATGCGTTAACATAGCTCCTGCGGATGTTTATCGTGGATTATGCTTTCAGTGCCCGAGGCACCCAAAACATAATCCATACCTCCCAATTTTATATTCCCTGGGATCGGGTGCTTAGGAGGCTCTGCTGCGCACCCAAAAAAGGGGACGTGGTCTCTGAAAAAAAGGGTGTGGCCTTGCGGGGATGCCCCGGCTGCAAATCTCACCTCCATTTTTCTTCACTATGGGGGCATGTTGAGTGCTGTGTAATCTGATGACCATGCCCGAGCCCTTTGCTTTACTGAATAGACACCGTGCGCACAGCATCTATACTCCACACTAAACAGCGGCAGGCTGGGGGGGACAATTAGATGCCCACCACTTGACACTGTCAGCTGCAAGGATGCAGTGGGAAGGTGGGGGGGGGGGGGGTTGGTTACAATGCAGCAAACTTTTCCCCAGCCTGGCCATCTCCCAGCTGCAGAGCAGTCCAGTCCCACAATTTAAGGGGGCAGGTCCTAATGGCATGAAGTGCTCACCCCCATCAGAGACCTTTCTTTCTGTCCCTCTGACACTTTTTTGTGCTCCTTTCACTCTTCCTCCCTTTCTCTGGCATCCTCTCTCCCAGATGCCCTCTCTTTCTTCCTGACCCACCCTCAAAGCCCCCCCCTCTTTCCCTCTCACACTCTCAGCAGGTGTTTGGGGTGGGGATTTTGATATGGGGCCCAATAAGTTCTAGTTACGCCTGATTTTCTATTTCAAGAAGTTACTGATTCTGCCCTTGAGAGTACCAGGTGAAGCAGAATTCTAGGGCTACAGTGGGCAGGAGGAGCAAATAATAGCAAGTGTCAGAGGCGTAAGTTCATCCCAACCGCATGGAGGCAAGTTGGACATTGGTGCCCTCTCCCCTAAAAAAAAAAGGGCTACAGCTATGCTGTGCGAGAATGGCCAGTGGGTCCGGGTCAGAACATTCAGATCCTGCCTTCCCCGGTACATCCCATCTCACAGTCCAGCAGCAACTGCAGGCTGCAGCAAAGGTCAAGTGGTACAAGGGGGGCGCCATCCTATCCTCTATTATTAGCAGGATTCCTAGGATAGAACAAATTAACTATGCAGGTGGGAAGAGCAGCAGTTGTATTTGGATCCCACTGTGAACCACATAGGTGCTTCTATACATGCAGGTGCCCCCTTCAGGGCTTGAAACCTAGTGCCTCCACTGTCTCTAGGAGTTAAGCCCCTGAGAAGTGTAAAAAAAAAAGGAGAATGACAGTAACGGCCCATACACATTAGGCAATTTTGAGCTGAAACCTGCAAAGTTTTGCCATTTCAGCTCAAAAGCTCCCACATCATCAACAGCCACCGCTCCTCTGCTAGTAATAACAGAAGAGCGGTGGGGTGGACAGTTTTCCATAGTGTCCTATGGAAAGCCGTCCACCCCACGAAAATCGCTTGCACAGGCTAAAATTACTGTATGCAATGAGCAATTTTCAGCATTATCGCTTTGCATACACACTGGGTAAATGATCAGGTTATATGCATCCTAAGGAAAGACAGCACAACAATAATAATAAAAAACATACATACAGATAGTGGTAGATGCTCAAATTAGTTCAGTAATACTATTCAGATACATGCAAGGGAGAGGTTAATACTGAGTAAGTAACAAGCCCAAGCCTTGATGCTGCTTGGGGGCATATCATACACCTGCGCAGGTACAGTAGGAGCAAGTTTCATCTTTGCTCCTTTGTCCATGGCTAGCCATGGCCAAAGGAGCAAAGATGAAACTTGCTCCTACTGTATATGTAACCAATATCTCTGAATTCTATTATCATGTAGTGTTCAAGATTGGTTACTAATAACACTCAGTGTGCTGGGGGAAGCAATGTCTTGTTACTTACTCAGTATTAACCCCTCCCTTGCATGCACCTGAATAGTATTTCTGAACTAATTTGAGCATCTACCGCTAACTGTATGTATATTGTTAGAGGCAGAGAGGAGCTTGTATAAGGCGGAGATATGATATGCCACATGGAGTAGTCTGGCTCCAAGGTAGGTAGCTCTTAGTTCAGATATATCAAGTAAGGAGTCATTATCATGTGGCTCCTTGCTGGTTAACTGTAGACCCAATTTAGGGTAACAGTGGTGTGGGGTGCGGTGCCCCTGGACTGGTTGGGCTGGGTGGCTTTAGTGGGGCATGCCCTTACATTCTATTAACACTTTTCCCTCACTAACACTATCTTTCTCTTATTTTAATTGCATTCCATTTTTTTATTTTATCTCTCTCTCTCTTTATATATAGCTTTGGCTTCCTATCACTAATTATTAACACTATAGTATCTCACTGGCATGCCACGCTGGGCTTCCTAGCTCATGATAGTTTTTGGGGTGCCACACCCTGCACCTAGATATAGCGCTAGGGACCCCCAATATACAGAGAAGCCTTGACGCGGCTTGGGGCCATGTCATACACCTGCGCAGGTATATGTAACCAATATCTCTGAATTCTATTATCATATAGTGTTCAAGATTGGTTACTATTACTATTCAGTGTGCTGGAGGAACCAATGTCTTGTTACTTACATAATAAAAAACATATACATGTAACAGACATAGGGCCCCATTTATAAACAATAAACAAGGAAAAATCAGAGGACCCTTGTAAAAATAAGTGTTTAAAAATGTATTATAGAAATCAATACATAAAATCATTGGTTAGTGCCACAATTATGCTAACTACTAACTGATCCTGATGAGAAAACCCAGCTGTTGGGGTGACCCAAATGATTGGATATAATGAAGTTGTAACATGCAGAATGATAAAACGTCCCTGTATATAAAGGGTACACAGTCCCCTTATGTCCATCAGTCAGCGCTATGCTCAACCTCTGTAAGGGTATCTCACAACACAGTAATTTGATGTCCTCCAATGAAGGGTTAAGTGTCCAGGTGGCGAATGCCGGTATTATGAAATAACTGTGTGCTGCGGATGTGATGAAGCTGCTCCTATAACCAGTAGGGATGGCCATTGTTATCAATGGTGGTAATTGTGCAACTGGCCATCGGTAGGGTCAAACTATGGAATGGATGACCATCTATGTTTTTACCTATCGGTGGTAATCCATTTTCTTTGACTGATTGGCCTGTGGGCCAATCAAAGTATGAGGGTGGGGCTTCAAAGGTGTCAGGGTATGCTATGCTCCATGTCCCGGCCCCTTTGGGGGAAAAGGTAAACTATTTGTTTATGCTCAACATCGATGGAGGGAATCCCTCTGGTACTCCCCCATCAATAGCAAAACTATATAAACCATAAATGATTTTGAAGCATCGATGGCCATCCTAGATGGTGGTAAAAGCTGTGATGCCGCGCGGTAGTGTAGCAGGGTGCCAGGGTGTTCCACTGCACTCATATAATCAGGATCCTTCTGGAGCCGATGGTAGATATTCCTTAATGCGTTTCTCCGCTAGAAAAAGATCAGCAAACAGAATAAACCTTTCTGCTTACTGATTATACCCAGATGGGTCAGTAGTCAGAGGAGGAGGGGAAAAATAGGTATGGAGTCTGCACTCCCCTACTCACCCCAGAAGAAATGTTGCACTGACACCAGAGGTGGTGCCTGTCACTGTCCAGCAAATCCAGCAGCCCTTTCCCCGGCAGCAGGGTGTCAGAGACAGGGGGAAGATAGCCTCCAGAGTCCAGCAGATGACCCCCGCAGCAGTGAGTAAAGCTGCAGCGCGGTCCAGGCTGCGGATCCTGATGTCTGGGCGCCGAGAGGAGTGATGCCTTGCTGTCCCGCTGCTCACTACATATGCATTATGCATATGTAATGAGCAGCTGCCAGGAGAGTGGAAGCCGCACAGGGGGAAGGGATGCCGCGCAGGGATGATCACGCTGCCGAGACACAGCGCAACCATCCACCTCCACCATTACCCCCAGAAATTCAGTTTTACCCCATTTGGGGTAATTTACCCCAGTTCCCGACCTGTGTTCTAGAAGGTTCTAAATAGAAAAGTAGATTCTGATTGGTTGCCCATAGCAACACCCCATGTGAAATAGGGGTAAATTTACTAAGATGGGAGTGCTAAGTATGCAAAAAGTCCAAAAAATTAAGAACAAAAACTTGAAAAACACGTCTCAACCTTTTACATGCGTTGACCGATTGTCTTTCCACCTGGACACTATAGACCTATCAACCAGATACCCAGTGGTACACCAGAGAAATCAATTCATAACCACACTAACTGTATATAATGGAGTATTTGTAACGGTTTCTCATAGCCACCGTAACGGTCCGAGTCACACGGAGAGCCAGATGGATATGTGACTTCTTTCCCAATTTACAGTATCTCAACTGTGAATAAGGGATCCCACAAGAGCTGTTTTATTTTTCTATATACAGTATCACTTTTTGCAATTCAGTGCAGACCACAGGCATGTGCCAAATTATTTCCTAGCTGTTGGCAATACACCATCGTTGAAATACTGTAGCACGTAGGGATATGGCTGTCTCTGTTGTTTTTTTCTTTTCTGCACATTATCAGATAACTACTTGCCTTATAACGCTCATGTTTCTGGATTTCAATCCCAAATTTAGATTCTATTTGGGCTATTGTAACTATTTTGAGGTCATTAAATGTGCTTACCACTTTTGGGCAACCTTCGTTAGTACTGTATAACTTGTTCTTCATGATGCAAATAAACCCACATCCATGGGTGGGTTGGGGGTGGAAAACCAGCTCAGGAAAAATCTGGAAGCAGCCCTTGTGGAGGCGGGGTCTGTTAAGGGGTGGGGTCTATTGAAGGGGCGGGATCCCTCCTCATTAAGGCCTGATTCTGAGTTGGACACAGTTGCAGCCATCCTTGTGTCTTTTCCTGCAGTTGGGTCTATGACTTTATACTAATTCCCCTACAATGCCCTTCCCTGGTGTCATGGGCATATTGAAAATATAAAGTGGTCATGCCCACATTGCCAGTATACCCCCTAACACATCCACACCACCAGTCTGTTATCCTCTATACCCTCAGGCATGTCATCCACCGGGAATCTTCCCTGTCGTTTCTATTGCCAAACTGCCTTTACTCATTATATTATTCTGGGAGTCCTGATTATTGGGCCTGACTCAGATACTGTCACAAAACTGCAATCTTTAAATAGTGACAGAACTGTGAGGCATCGCAAGTGCATGCACCCTCCAGAAATTGGGGACATGGCCTGGTTAGGGGGCATGACCCATGATTGCGGCACTCCGTGAGGATACGCCCCCGCTGTCAGTGCTGTGTGGGCATGGTCAGAGCTAACTTGGGTTTATTCTGGTTCACACGCAAAGGCAAATTAACTCTCTAATGGACAAAACCATGTGCACTGCAGGTGGGTCTGATGTAAGATGTGCAGAGAGAGAGTTATATTTGGGTGGTATTTTGTTTCTGTGCAGGGTAAATACTGGCTGCTTAATTTTTACACCGCAATATAGATATCAGTTTAAAGTACACCCCCACCCAAATCTGACTCTCTCTGCAGCGCACATGGTTTTGTCCATTAGAGTGAATTTGGCTTTTGCAAGTGAACCAGAATAATCCCCACTGTGAGTGTATGGCATGCCCTTTGTCCCTCTCTCGCAGTGAATAGGCACGGTTTGCTTGCATGAGCAGGTCTATTCAACGCTGCTCAGTGGCAGAGGGTATGTCTACTGCCCCCACCACCACCCCCCCCCCCCACCACCACTGTGGGACACTTATGCCCATCGGTGGGAAAATTGGGGCTGTTGGTAGGTATGCAGAGGTGTCCACCAATGCCATCGCAACATGCTCAGTAACTATGTAGTCACGACCCCTTCCCCCACCTGCTGCCTAACCAACCCACCCTGCAGTCTAACCCCCTAATAATCCCCCCGTAGCCTAATCCTAACCATACCCCTTTAGTTCCTAATCCCTTGTTAGCGCCTAACCTCTAACAAGCCTTCCCTGCATAGTTACAATCGGCATGCCAACAGTATTCCGACACTGGCATTGTGAGTGGTGTTGGGATCCTGGCACCGATCTTCAGATCAGTGTCAGTGTTCCGACTGCCGGCTTCCAAACTGCTGGTATGCTAACTGGATTTCTTTAGCCTCCCATTGAAACCTATAGGCTGCAGTGTCCCCCCAACTCAGAATTTTTTTTCAAACCCCCCCACTACCTTTTTCCTAAAAATTTATTGTACCATAATATCTGGAAAGTAGGAAGTGCACATTACTTAATGCAGTGAATGAAGAGCTCTACTTAAAAAACCTGTGGTGAGGATGGAATTTGTGGGGAGGGGTTACTTTTTTAGTGTTTCAATAGATTTTAAAAATGGTGATCAAGGTTACAAAAGAAAAACCCTTATGGAAGAAACTCAGGGGCAGATTTATTAAGCTTGGTGAAGTGATAAAGTGTCTGTTTTTTATCACCGGCCAATCAGCTCCTACCTGTCATTTTTTAAACCAAGTCTGTAACTTCACAGTTAGGAGCTGATTGGCCAGTGATAAAAACCAGACACTTCACGGTGCTTAATAAATCTGCCCCTGAAAGTGTATAGCATTCTTTATATTAATCCTGTACCTGATCTAGAGATCAGCCAAATTCTGCATCAAACTTTTGTGGAGGAGAATAGTTATGTTACAATTTTCTGACACACCATTCCATGTTTTATTTGTAAACTCGAGTCCCCCGGAATGAGGTGCTGTAAGTGTTACAGACTGTGGTTCGGTAGGAATGGCAGCTAAATATATAGAAACATTTTGCAGCCAAATAATGATTGAATAAATAGATTCAGTTTTTTTTTTTTTATATTCTACTCACCTCTATTCTGTGTAAATACACATATACACAGATATTTCTTTAACATACTGTAGTGGCACTAACTTTGGTACTTGTGTATTATCACGGCTCCCACTAAGCAAATAGCTTAGTGGGCTATTCTGCGTAAGAAAATCGCATCGCATCCGATTATTGTATGGCATGCGATGCAATATTCCTATGTAATTTATTCACTGCTCTCTGTCAGTGAATACATTACAAAAATCGTATCCGATATAAAATCGGATGCGATCGGATGGCATTTAATGTACTGTACAATGAGATGACATACAATGTCATTGATTAATGTGATTTACGCACCCCCCCACTATCCACCCTGAAGCATGGCGAGCGCAGCGACCCCCGCGAGGGGTGGCAGAACGCGTCCCCCCGACCTTTTCATATCCCCACTATCCACGTCGGCGTGGAGTACATTTTATATAGGGTGGCGAGCGTAGCGAGCCACCGAGCCTGAAGCGTGGGGACGCCTAATACATGTAAGGTAATCCGCTGCGCTCGCCACACTATATAAAATCAACTCCACGCCGACGTGGATTGTGGGGGGTATGAAATGGTCTGGAGGACACGTTCCACCACCCCTTGCGGGGCTCGCTGCGCTCGCCACGCTTCGGGGTGGCGTGGATAGTGGGGGGATGCGTAAATCACATGAATAAATTACATTGTATATCATCTCATTGTACAGTACATTAAATGCCATAAAATCATGTAAAATCGTATCCGATATCGGATGCGATCGTATCCGATTTTATAATGTATTCACTGACACAGAGCAGTGAATAAATCACATAGGAAAATCGCATCGCATCTGATTATTGTATGACATGCGATGCAATTTCACTACGTTAGCGTACGTAGCACAAGTACCCTAACTTTTTATTTCATTATTTGCTTACAAGTTAACAATGTGTGGGGATATTGTATATTGACCCACAGAGTAATGGGGTGATCTGGTAATTTCTATGACTGGCTTAGAGGCTCCTGGTAACACATTTGAGGTTATTTTCCCATACGAGGCTGAAGTTGGCTTCTTATTCGGCCAGCTTCTTATTCGAGCTCCAGCTTCTTATTCGAGCTCCAGCTTCTTTTTCAGAACAATCACTTTTACAAGGGTTAATGAATCATTAACCACAAATTTGACTGCAGAAATCAACACAGGGGGGTTGCCTACATATGATCCACTTGCAATTTCTTTTGACCAACAATGATTTGGGCAGAAAATGGGCACAAAAATGGGCATGGGTCCCAGATATCATTTTGAATAAGTAGCTGGTGTCCTGCAAGGGTTAAACAGCGTTGGTCAACAAATATTACACTGGAAACCCACACAGGGGGTCACTTACATATGACCCTCTTGCCATTTATTTTGACCAACAAGGATTTGGGCAGAAATAGGGCACTAAAGTGGGCATGGTTCCAAGAATCATCATTTTGAATAAGTAGCTGGTGTTCTGCAAGGGTTAAACAGCGTTGGTCAACAAAAATTACACTGGAAACCCACACAGGGGGGTCACTTACATATGACCCACTTGCCATTTCTTTTGACCAACAAGGATTTGGGCAGTAATAGGGCAGTAAAGTGGGCATAGGTCCCAGATGTCATAATTTTGAATAAGTAGCTGGTGTCCTGCAAGGGTTAAACAGCGTTGGTCAACAAATGTTACACTGGAAACCCGCACAGGGGGGTCACTTACATATGACCCACTTGCCATTTCTTTTGACCAACAAGGATTTGGGCAGTAATAGGGCAGTAAAGTGGGCATGGGTCACAGATGTCATTATTTTGAATAAGTAGCTGGTGTCCTGCAAGGGTTAAACAGTGTTGGTCAAAACATATTACACTTGAAACCCACACAGGGGGGTTGCCTACATATGACTTACTTGCAATTTCTTTTGACCAACAATGATTTGGGCAGAAAATGGGCACAAAAATGGGCATGGGTCCCAGAATCATCATTTTGAATAAGTAGCTGGTGTTCTGCAAGGGTTAAACAGCGTTGGTCAACAAATATTACACTGAAAACCCGCACTAGGGGGTCACGTACATATCACCCACTTGCCATTTCTTTTGACCAACAAGGATTTGGGCAGAAATAGGGCACTAAAGTGGGCATGGGTCCCAGAATCATCATTTTGAATAAGTAGCTGGTGTTCTGCAAGGGTTAAACAGCGTTGGTCAACAAATATTACACTGGAAACCCGCACAGGGGGGTCACTTACATATGACCCACTTGCCATTTCTTTTGACCAACGAGGATTTGGGCAGAAATAGGGCACTAAAGTGGGCATGGGTCCCAGAATCATCATTTTGAATAAGTAGCTGGTGTTCTGCAAGGGTTAAACAGCGTTGGTCAACAAAAATTACACTGGAAACCCGCACAGGGGGGTCACTTACATATGACCCACTTGCCATTTCTTTTGACCAACAAGGATTTGGGCAGTAATAGGGCAGTAAAGTGGGCATAGGTCCCAGATGTCATAATTTTGAATAAGTAGCTGGTGTCCTGCAAGGGTTAAACAGCGTTGGTCAAAAAATGTTACACTGGAAACCCGCACACGGGGGTCACTTACATATGACCCACTTGCCATTTCTTTTGACCAACAAGGATTTGGGCAGTAAAGTGGGCATGGGTCACAGATGTCATTATTTTGAATAAGTAGCTGGTGTCCTGCAAGGGTTAAACAGTGTTGGTCAAAACATATTACACTTGAAACCCACACAGGGGGGTTGCCTACATATGACCCACTTGCAATTTCTTTTGACCAACAATGATTTGGGCAGAAAATGGGCACAAAAATGGGCATGGGTCCCAGAATCATCATTTTGAATAAGTAGCTGGTGTTCTGCAAGGGTTAAACAGCGTTGGTCAACAAATATTACACTGAAAACCCGCACTAGGGGGTCACTTACATATCACCCACTTGCCATTTCTTTTGACCAACAAGGATTTGGGCAGAAATAGGGCACTAAAGTGGGCATGGGTCCCAGAATCATCATTTTGAATAAGTAGCTGGTGTTCTGCAAGGGTTAAACAGCGTTGGGCAACAAATATTACACTGGAAACCCGCACAGGGGGGTCACTTACATATGACTCACTTGCCATTTCTTTTGACCAACAAGGATTTGGGCAGAAATAGGGCACTAAAGTGGGCATGGGTCCCAGAATCATCATTTTGAATAAGTAGCTGGTGTTCTGTAAGGGTTAAACAGCGTTGGTCAACAAATATTACAATGGAAACCCGCACAAGGGGGTCACTTACATATGACCCACTTGCCATTTCTTTTGACCAACAAGGATTTGGGCAGAAATAGGGCAGTAAAGTGGGCATAGGTCCCAGATGTCATCATTTTGAATAAGTAGCTGGTGTCCTGCAAGGGTTAAACAGCGTTGGTCAAAAAATGTTACACTGGAAACCACACAGGGGGGTCACTTACATATGACCCGCTTGCCATTTCTTTTGACCAACAAGGATTTGGGCAGTAAAGTGGGCATGGGTCACAGATGTCATTATTTTGAATAAGTAGCTGGTGTCCTGCAAGGGTTAAACAGTGTTGGTCAAAACATATTACACTTGAAACCCACACAAGGGGGTTGTCTACATATGACCCACTTGCAATTTCTTTTGACCAACAAGGATTTGGGCAGAAAATGGGCACAAAAATGGGCATGGGTCCAAGAATCATCATTTTGAATAAGTAGCTGGTGTTCTGCAAGGGTTAAACAGTGTTGGTCAACAAATATTACACTGGAAACCCGCACAGGGGGGTCACTTACATATGACCCACTTGCCATTTCTTTTAACCAACAAGGATTTGGGCAGAAATAGGGCAGTAAAGTGGGCATGGGTCCCAGAATCATCATTTTAAATAAGTAGCTGGTGTCCTGCAAGGGTTAAACAGTGTTGGTCAAAACTTATTACACTTGAAACCCACACAGGGGGGGTTGCCTACATATGACCCACTTGCAATTTATTTTGACCAACAATGATTTCGGCGGAAAATGGGCACAAAAAAGGGCATGGGTCCCAGAATCATCATTTTGAATAAGTAGCTGGTGTCCTGCAAGGGTTAAACAGCGTTGGTCAAAAAATATTACACTGGAAACCCGCACAGGGGGGTAACTTACATATGACCCACTTGCCATTTCTTTTGACCAACAAGGATTTGGGCAGTAATAGGGAAGTAAAGTGGGCATGGGTCATCACAGATGTCATTATTTTGAATAAATAGCTGGTGTCCTGCAAGGGATAAACAGTGTTGGTCAAAACATATTACACTTGAAACCCACACAGGGGGGTTGCCTACATATGACCCACTTGCAATTTCTTTTGACCAACAATGATTTGGGCAGAAAATGGGCACAAAAATGGGCATGGGTCCCAGATATCATTTTGAATAAGTAGCTGGTGTCCTGCAAGGGTTAAACAGTGTTGGTCAAAACATATTACACTCGAAACCCGCACAGTGGGGCCACTTACATATGACCCACTTGCCATTTCTTTTGACCAACAAGGATTTGGGCAGAAATAGGGCACTAAAGTGGGCATGGGTCCCAGAATCATCATTTTGAATAAGTAGCTGGTGTTCTGCAAGGGTTAAACAGCGTTGGTCAACAAATATTACACTGGAAACCAACACAGGGGGGTCGCTTACATATGACCCACTTGCAATTTCTTTTGACCAACAAGGATTTGGGCAGAAATAGGGCAGTAAAGTGGGCATAGGTCCCAGATGTCATCATTTTGAATAAGTAGCTGGTGTCCTGCAAGGGTTAAACAGCGTTGGTCAAAAAATGTTACACTGGAAACCTGCACAGGGGGGTCACTTACATATGACCCACTTGCCATTTCTTTTGACCAACAAGGATTTGGGCAGAAATAGGGCAGTAAAGTGGGCATGGGTCCCAGAATCATGATTTTGAATAAGTAGCTGGTGTCCTGCAAGGGTTAAACAGCGTTGGTCAAAAAATATTACACTGGAAACCCGCACAGGGGGGTCATCTACATATGACCCACTTGCCATTTCTTTTGAGCAACGCTGTTTAACCCTTGCAGGACACCAGCTACTTATTCAAAATGATGAAATCTGTGACCCAGGTCCACTTTACTGCCCTATTACTGCCCAAATCCTTGTTGGTCAAAAGAAATTGCAAGTGGGTCATATGTAAGTGACGCCCCTGTATGGATTCCAAGTGTAACATTTGGTACTTGTGTATTTTGGCGGCGCCCATCGCATCGCATACCATAACACATACGATGGTATGCGATGCGACGCGATATCGTACGATAGTGCACGATGGCATACAATTTTGAAATTGTATGCCATTGTACATGGCATACGATGCCATAGGATGCGATGCGATGCGATTAAACATTGTATAAGCACCCTAATGGGTGCTTATACTATGTTAAGCACCCAAATGGGTGCTTACAATGTTAAATGCACCCCCACGCCACCCCCCACTATAAACGTGAACCCGAAGCGTGGCGAGCGCAGCGAGCCCGCGAGGGGCGGCGGTACGCGTCCTACGACCTTTTCATACCCCCACTATCCACGTCGGCGTGGAGTTGAGAATAGAATAGTGTGGCGAGCGCAGCGAGCCACCGAGCCCGAAGCGTGGCGAGCGCAGCGAGCCCCGCGAGGGGACGCGGATACCTTCACAGGTAAACGCGTCCCCTCGCGGGCTTCACAGGTGTCCGCGTCGCCACGGACACCTGTGAAGCCCGCGAGGGGACGCGTATAACTGTGAAGGTATCCGCGTCCCCTCGCGGGGCTCGCTTCGCTCGCCGCGCTTCGGGCTCGGTGGCTCGCTACGCTCGCCACACTATTCTATTCTCAACTCCACGCCGACGTGGATAGTGGGGGTATGAAAAGTTCGTAGGACGCGTACCGCCGCCCCTCGCAGGCTCGCTGCGCTCGCCACGCTTCGGGTTCACGTTTATAGTGGGGGGTGGCGTGGGGGTGCATTTAACATTGTTAGCACCCATTTGGGTGCTCAAAAGCACCCTTTAGGGTGCTTATACGATTTTTGGTCGTATAGGGGGTCAAAATCGCGTCGCATCGCATCGCATGCCATCGGGTGCATGGCATACGATGCGATGCGATCTGTTCGTCGTACGACGGACATCGGGGGCGCCGCCAAAATACACAAGTACCTCACATTTTTTGACCAACGCTGTTTAACCCTTGCAGGACACCACTTACTTATTCAAAATGATGACATCTGGGACCTATGCCCACTTTAGTGCCCATTTTCTGCCCAAATCATTGTTGGTCAAAAGAAATTGCAAGTGGGTCATATGTAGGCAACCCCCCTGTGTGGGTTTCAAGTGTAATATGTTTTGACCAACACTGTTTAACCCTTGCAGGACACCAGCTACTTATTCAAAATGATGACATCTGTGACCCATGCCCACTTTACTGCCCTATTACTGCCCAAATCCTTGTTGGTCAAAAGAAATGGCAAGTGGGTCATATGTAAGTGACCACCCTGTGCGGGTTTCCAGTGTAACATTTTTTGACCAACGCTGTTTAACCCTTGCAGGACACCAGCTACTTAATCAAAATGATGATTCTGGGACCCATGCCCACTTTACTGCCCTATTTCTGCCCAAATCCTTGTTGATCAAAAGAAATGGCAAGTGGGTCATATGTAAGTGACCCCCCTGTGTGGGTTTCCAGTGTAATATTTTTTGACCAACGCTGTTTAACCCTTGCAGGACACCAGCTACTTATTCAAAATGATGACATCTGGGACCTATGCCCACTTTACTGCCCTATTTCTGCCCAAATCCTTGTTGGTCAAAAGAAATGGCAAGTGGGTCATATATAAGTGACCCCTCTGTGCGGGTTTCCAGTGTAACATTTTTTGACCAACGCTGTTTAACCCTTGCAGGACACCAGCTACTTATTCAAAATGATGACATCTGGGACCTATGCCCTTTTTACTGCCCTATTTCTGCCCAAATCCTTGTTGGTCAAAAGAAATGGCAAGTGGGTGATATGTAAGTGACCCCCTAGTGCGGGTTTTCAGTGTAATATTTGTTGACCAACGCTGTTTAACCCTTGCAGAACACCAGCTACTTATTCAAAATGATGATTCTGGGACCCATGCCCATTTTTGTGCCCATTTTCTGCCCAAATCATTGTTGGTCAAAAGAAATTGCAAGTGGGTCATATGTAGGCAACCTCCCTGTGTGGGTTTCAAGTGTAATATGTTTTGACCAACGCTGTTTAACCCTTGCAGGACACCAGCTACTTATTCAAAATGATGATTCTGGGACCCATGCCCAGTTTACTGCATTATTTCTGCCCAAACCCTTGTTGGTCAAAAGAAATAGCAAGTGGGTCATATGTATCTGACCCCCCTGTGTGGATTCCAAGTGTAACATTTTTTGACCAACGCTGTTTAACCCTTGCAGAACACCAGCTACTTATTCAAAATGATGACATCTGGGACCTATGCCCACTTTACTGCCCTATTTCTGCCAAAATCCTTGTTGGTCAAATGAAATGGCAAGTGGGTCATATGTATCTGACCCCCCTGTGTGAATTCCAAGTGTAAGATTTTTTGACCAACGCTGTTTAACCCTTGCAGAACACCAGCTACTTATTCAAAATGATGACATCTGAGACCTATGCCCACTTTACTTCCCTATTTCTGCCCAAATCCTTGTTGGTCAAAAGAAATGGCAAGTGGGTCATATGTAAGTGACCCCCCTGTGTGGGTTTCCAGTGTAATATTTTTTGACCAACGCTGTTTAACCCTTGCAGGACACCAGCTACTTATTCAAAATGATGACATCTGGGACCTATGCCCACTTTACTGCCCTATTTCTGCCCAAATCCTTGTTGGTCAAAAGAAATGGCAAGTGGGTCATATATAAGTGACCCCTCTGTGCGGGTTTCCAGTGTAACATTTTTTGACCAACGCTGTTTAACCCTTGCAGGACACCAGCTACTTATTCAAAATGATGACATCTGGGACCTATGCCCACTTTACTGCCCTATTTCTGCCCAAATCCTTTTTGGTCAAAAGAAATAGCAAGTGGGTCATATGTATCTGACCCCCCTGTGTGGATTCCAAGTGTAACATTTTTTGACCAACGCTGTTTAACCCTTGCAGGACACCAGCTACTTATTCAAAATGATGACATCTGGGACCTATGCCCACTTTACTGCCCTATTTCTGCCAAAATCCTTGTTGGTCAAAAGAAATGGAAAGTGGGTCATATGTATCTGACCCCCCTGTGTGGATTCCAAGTGTAAGATTTTTTGACCAACGCTGTTTAACCCTTGCAGAACACCAGCTACTTATTCAAAATGATGACATCTGGGACCTATGCCCACTTTACTTCCCTATTTCTGCCCAAATCCTTGTTGGTCAAAAGAAATGGCAAGTGGGTCATATGTAAGTGACCCCCCTGTGTGGGTTTCCAGTGTAATATTTTTTGACCAACGCTGTTTAACTCTTGCAGGACACCAGCTACTTATTCAAAATGATGACATCTGGGACCTATGCCCACTTTACTGCCCTATTTCTGCCCAAATCCTTGTTGATCAAAATAAATGGCATGTGGGTCATATATAAGTGACCCCTCTGTGCGGGTTTCCAGTGTAACATTTTTTGACCAACGCTGTTTAACCCTTGCAGGACACCAGCTACTTATTCAAAATGATGACATCTGGGACCTATGCCCACTTTACTGCCCTATTTCTGCCCAAATCCTTGTTGGTCAAAAGAAATGGCAAGTGGGTGATACGTAAGTGACCCCCTAGTGCGGGTTTTCAGTGTAATATTTGTTGACCAACGCTGTTTAACCCTTGCAGAACACCAGCTACTTATTCAAAATGATGATTCTGGGACCCATGCCCATTTTTGTGCCCATTTTCTGCCCAAATCATTGTTGGTCAAAAGAAATTGCAAGTGGGTCATATGTAGGCAACCTCCCTGTGTGGGTTTCAAGTGTAATATGTTTTGACCAACGCTGTTTAACCCTTGCAGGACACCAGCTACTTATTTAAAATGATGACATCTGTGACCCATGCCCACTTTACTGCCCTATTACTGCCCAAATCCTTGTTGGTCAAAAGAAATGGCAAGTGGGTCATATGTAAGTGACCACCCTGTGCGGGTTTCCAGTGTAACATTTTTTGACCAACGCTGTTTAACCCTTGCAGGACACCAGCTACTTATTCAAAATGATGATTCTGGGACCCATGCCCACTTTACTGCCCTATTTCTGCCCAAATCCTTGTTGGTCAAAAGAAATAGCAAGTGGGTCATATGTATCTGACCCCCCTGTGTGGATTCCAAGTGTAACATTTTTTGACCAACGCTGTTTAACCCTTGCAGGACACCAGCTACTTATTCAAAATGATGACATCTGGGACCTATGCCCACTTTACTGCCCTATTTCTGCCCAAATCCTTGTTGGTCAAAAGAAATGGCAAGTGGGTGATACGTAAGTGACCCCCTAGTGCGGGTTTTCAGTGTAATATTTGTTGACCAACGCTGTTTAACCCTTGCAGAACACCAGCTACTTATTCAAAATGATGATTCTGGGACCCATGCCCATTTTTGTGCCCATTTTCTGCCCAAATCATTGTTGGTCAAAAGAAATTGCAAGTGGGTCATATGTAGGCAACCTCCCTGTGTGGGTTTCAAGTGTAATATGTTTTGACCAACGCTGTTTAACCCTTGCAGGACACCAGCTACTTATTCAAAATGATGACATCTGTGACCCATGCCCATTTTACTGCCCTATTACTGCCCAAATCCTTGTTGGTCAAAAGAAATGGCAAGTGGGTCATATGTAAGTGACCACCCTGTGCTGGTTTCCAGTGTAACATTTTTTGACCAACGCTGTTTAACCCTTGCAGGACACCAGCTACTTATTCAAAATGATGATTCTGGGACCCATGCCCACTTTACTGCCCTATTTCTGCCCAAATCCTTGTTGGTCAAAAGAAATAGCAAGTGGGTCATATGTATCTGACCCCCCTGTGTGGATTCCAAGTGTAACATTTTTTGACCAACGCTGTTTAACCCTTGCAGGACACCAGCTACTTATTCAAAATCATGACATTTGGGACCTATGCCCACTTTACTGCCCTATTTCTGCCAAAATCCTTGTTGGTCAAAAGAAATGGCAAGTGGGTCATATGTATCTGACCCCCCTGTGTGGATTCCAAGTGTAAGATTTTTTGACCAACGCTGTTTAACCTTTGCAGAACACCAGCTACTTATTCAAAATGATGATTCTGGGACCCATGCCCACTTTAGTGCCCTATTTCTGCCCAAATCCTTGTTGGTCAAAAGAAATGGCAAGTGGGTGATATGTAAGTGACCCCCTAGTGCGGATTTTCAGTGTAATATTTGTTGACCAACGCTGTTTAACCCTTGCAGAACACCAGCTACTTATTCAAAATGATGATTCTGGGACCCATGCCTATTTTTGTGCCCATTATCTGCCCAAATCATTGTTGGTCAAAAGAAATTGCAAGTGGGTCATATGTAGGCAACCCCCCTGTGTGGGTTTCATGTGTAATATGTTTTTACCAACACTGTTTAACCCTTGCAGGACACCAGCTACTTATTCAAAATAATGACATCTGTGACCCATGCCCACTTTACTGCCCTATTACTGCCCAAATCCTTGTTGGTCAAAAGAAATGGCAAGTGGGTGATATGTAAGTGACCCCCCTGTGCGGGTTTCCAGTGTAATATGTTTTGACCAACGCTGTTTAACCCTTGCAGGACACCAGCTACTTATTCAAAATCATGATTCTGGGACCCATGCCCACTTTTCTGCCCTATTTCTGCCCAAATCCTTGTTGGTCAAAAGAAATGGCAAGTGGGTCATATGTAAGTGACCCCCCTGTGTGGGTTTCCAGTGTAACATTTTTTGACCAACGCTGTTTAACCCTTGCAGGACACCAGCTACTTATTCAAAATGATGATTCTGGGACCCATGCCCACTTTACTGCCCTATTTCTGCCCAAATCCTTGTTGGTCAAAAGAAATGGCATGTGGGTCATATGTATCTGACCCCCCTGTGTGGATTCCAAGTGTAACATTTTTTGACCAACGCTGTTTAACCCTTGCAGGACACCAGCTACTTATTCAAAATGATGACATCTGGGACCTATGCCCACTTTACTTCCATATTTCTGCCCAAATCCTTGTTGGTCAAAAGAAATGGCTAGTGGGTCATATGTAAGTGACCCCCCTGTGTGGGTTTCCAGTGTAATATTTTTTGACCAACGCTGTTTAACCCTTGCAGGACACCAGCTACTTATTCAAAATGATGACATCTGGGACCTATGCCCACTTTACTGCCCTATTTCTGCCCAAATCCTTGTTGGTCAAAAGAAATGGCAAGTGGGTGATACGTAAGTGACCCCCTAGTGCGGGTTTTCAGTGTAATATTTGTTGACCAACGCTGTTTAACCCTTGCAGAACACCAGCTACTTATTCAAAATGATGATTCTGGGACCCATGCCCATTTTTGTGCCCATTTTCTGCCCAAATCATTGTTGGTCAAAAGAAATTGCAAGTGGGTCATATGTAGGCAACCTCCCTGTGTGGGTTTCAAGTGTAATATGTTTTGACCAACGCTGTTTAACCCTTGCAGGACACCAGCTACTTATTCAAAATGATGACATCTGTGACCCATGCCCACTTTACTGCCCTATTTCTGCCCAAATCCTTGTTGGTAAAAAGAAATGGCAAGTGGGTCATATGTAAGTGACCCCCCCTGTGTGGGTTTCCAGTGTAACATTTTTTGACCAACGCTGTTTAACCCTTGCAGGACACCAGCTACTTATTCAAAATGATGATTCTGGGACCCATGCCCACTTTACTGCCCTATTTCTGCCCAAATCCTTGTTGGTCAAAAGAAATGGCATGTGGGTCATATGTATCTGACCCCCCTGTGTGGATTCCAAGTGTAACATTTTTTGACCAACGCTGTTTAACCCTTGCAGGACACCAGCTACTTATTCAAAATGATGACATCTGGGACCTATGCCCACTTTACTTCCCTATTTCTGCCCAAATCCTTGTTGGTCAAAAGAAATGGCTAGTGGGTCATATGTAAGTGACCCCCCTGTGTGGGTTTCCAGTGTAATATTTTTTGACCAACGCTGTTTAACCCTTGCAGGACACCAGCTACTTATTCAAAATGATGACATCTGGGACCTATGCCCACTTTACTGCCCTATTTCTGCCAAAATCCTTGTTGGTCAAATGAAATAGCAAGTGGGTCATATGTATCTGACCCCCCTGTGTGAATTCCAAGTGTAAGATTTTTTGACCAACGCTGTTTAACCCTTGCAGAACACCAGCTACTTATTCAAAATGATGACATCTGGGACCTATGCCCACTTTACTTCCCTATTTCTGCCCAAATCCTTGTTGGTCAAAAGAAATGGCAAGTGGGTCATATGTAAGTGACCCCCCTGTGTGGGTTTCCAGTGTAATATTTTTTGACCAACGCTGTTTAACCCTTGCAGGACACCAGCTACTTATTCAAAATGATGACATCTGGGACCTATGCCCACTTTACTGCCCTATTTCTGCCCAAATCCTTGTTGGTCAAAAGAAATGGCAAGTGGGTCATATATAAGTGACCCCTCTGTGCGGGTTTCCAGTGTAACATTTTTTGACCAACGCTGTTTAACCCTTGCAGGACACCAGCTACTTATTCAAAATGATGACATCTGGGACCTATGCCCACTTTACTGCCCTATTTCTGCCCAAATCCTTTTTGGTCAAAAGAAATAGCAAGTGGGTCATATGTATCTGACCCCCCTGTGTGGATTCCAAGTGTAACATTTTTTGACCAACGCTGTTTAACCCTTGCAGGACACCAGCTACTTATTCAAAATCATGACATCTGGGACCTATGCCCACTTTACTGCCCTATTTCTGCCAAAATCCTTGTTGGTCAAAAGAAATGGAAAGTGGGTCATATGTATCTGACCCCCCTGTGTGGATTCCAAGTGTAAGATTTTTTGACCAACGCTGTTTAACCCTTGCAGAACACCAGCTACTTATTCAAAATGATGACATCTGGGACCTATGCCCACTTTACTTCCCTATTTCTGCCCAAATCCTTGTTGGTCAAAAGAAATGGCAAGTGGGTCATATGTAAGTGACCCCCCTGTGTGGGTTTCCAGTGTAATATTTTTTGACCAACGCTGTTTAACTCTTGCAGGACACCAGCTACTTATTCAAAATGATGACATCTGGGACCTATGCCCACTTTACTGCCCTATTTCTGCCCAAATCCTTGTTGATCAAAATAAATGGCAAGTGGGTCATATATAAGTGACCCCTCTGTGCGGGTTTCCAGTGTAACATTTTTTGACCAACGCTGTTTAACCCTTGCAGGACACCAGCTACTTATTCAAAATGATGACATCTGGGACCTATGCCCACTTTACTGCCCTATTTCTGCCCAAATCCTTGTTGGTCAAAAGAAATGGCAAGTGGGTGATACGTAAGTGACCCCCTAGTGCGGGTTTTCAGTGTAATATTTGTTGACCAACGCTGTTTAACCCTTGCAGAACACCAGCTACTTATTCAAAATGATGATTCTGGGACCCATGCCCATTTTTGTGCCCATTTTCTGCCCAAATCATTGTTGGTCAAAAGAAATTGCAAGTGGGTCATATGTAGGCAACCTCCCTGTGTGGGTTTCAAGTGTAATATGTTTTGACCAACGCTGTTTAACCCTTGCAGGACACCAGCTACTTATTCAAAATGATGACATCTGTGACCCATGCCCACTTTACTGCCCTATTACTGCCCAAATCCTTGTTGGTCAAAAGAAATGGCAAGTGGGTCATATGTAAGTGACCACCCTGTGCGGGTTTCCAGTGTAACATTTTTTGACCAACGCTGTTTAACCCTTGCAGGACACCAGCTACTTATTCAAAATGATGATTCTGGGACCCATGCCCACTTTACTGCCCTATTTCTGCCCAAATCCTTGTTGGTCAAAAGAAATAGCAAGTGGGTCATATGTATCTGACCCCCCTGTGTGGATTCCAAGTGTAACATTTTTTGACCAACGCTGTTTAACCCTTGCAGGACACCAGCTACTTATTCAAAATGATGACATCTGGGACCTATGCCCACTTTACTGCCCTATTTCTGCCCAAATCCTTGTTGGTCAAAAGAAATGGCAAGTGGGTGATACGTAAGTGACCCCCTAGTGCGGGTTTTCAGTGTAATATTTGTTGACCAACGCTGTTTAACCCTTGCAGAACACCAGCTACTTATTCAAAATGATGATTCTGGGACCCATGCCCATTTTTGTGCCCATTTTCTGCCCAAATCATTGTTGGTCAAAAGAAATTGCAAGTGGGTCATATGTAGGCAACCTCCCTGTGTGGGTTTCAAGTGTAATATGTTTTGACCAACGCTGTTTAACCCTTGCAGGACACCAGCTACTTATTCAAAATGATGACATCTGTGACCCATGCCCACTTTACTGCCCTATTACTGCCCAAATCCTTGTTGGTCAAAAGAAATGGCAAGTGGGTCATATGTAAGTGACCACCCTGTGCGGGTTTCCAGTGTAACATTTTTTGTTCAACGCTGTTTAACCCTTGCAGGACACCAGCTACTTATTCAAAATGATGATTCTGGGACCCATGCCCACTTTACTGCCCTATTTCTGCCCAAATCCTTGTTGGTCAAAAGAAATAGCAAGTGGGTCATATGTATCTGACCCCCCTGTGTGGATTCCAAGTGTAACATTTTTTGACCAACGCTGTTTAACCCTTGCAGGACACCAGCTACTTATTCAAAATGATGATTCTGGGACCCATGCCCACTTTACTGCCCTATTTCTGCCAAAATCCTTGTTGGTCAAAAGAAATGGCAAGTGGGTCATATGTATCTGACCCCCCTGTGTGGATTCCAAGTGTAAGATTTTTTGACCAACGCTGTTTAACCCTTGCAGAACACCAGCTACTTATTCAAAATGATGATTCTGGGACCCATGCCCATTTTTGTGCCCATAATCTGCCCAAATCATTGTTGGTCAAAAGAAATTGCAAGTGGGTCATATGTAGGTAACCCCCCCTGTGTGGGTTTCATGTGTAATATGTTTTGACCAACACTGTTTAACCCTTGCAGGACACCAGCTACTTATTCAAAATAATGACATCTGTGACCCATGCCCACTTTACTGCCCTATTACTGCCCAAATCCTTGTTGGTCAAAAGAAATGGCAAGTGGGTGATATGTAAGTGACCCCCCTGTGCGGGTTTCCAGTGTAATATGTTTTGACCAACGCTGTTTAACCCTTGCAGGACACCAGCTACTTATTCAAAATCATGATTCTGGGACCCATGCCCACTTTACTGCCCTATTTCTGCCCAAATCCTTGTTGGTCAAAAGAAATGGCAAGTGGGTCATATGTAAGTGACCCCCCCTGTGTGGGTTTCCAGTGTAACATTTTTTGACCAACGCTGTTTAACCCTTGCAGGACACCAGCTACTTATTCAAAATGATGATTCTGGGACCCATGCCCACTTTACTGCCCTATTTCTGCCAAAATCCTTGTTGGTCAAAAGAAATGGCAAGTGGGTCATATGTATCTGACCCCCCTGTGTGGATTCCAAGTGTAACATTTTTTGACCAACGCTGTTTAACCCTTGCAGGACACCAGCTACTTATTCAAAATGATGACATCTGGGACCTATGCCCACTTTACTGCCCTATTTCTGCCCAAATCCTTGTTAGTCAAAAGAAATGGCAAGTGGGTGATATGTAAGTGACCCCCCTGTGCGGGTTTTCAGTGTAATATTTGTTGACCAACGCTGTTTAACACTTGCAGAACACCAGCTACTTATTCAAAATGATGATTCTGGGACCCATGCCCATTTCTGTGCCCATTTTCTGCCCAAATCTTTGTTGGTCAAAAGAAATTGCAAGTGGGTCATATGTAGGCAACCCCCCTGTGTGGGTTTCAAGTGTAATATGTTTTGACCAACGCTGTTTAACCCTTGCAGGACACCAGCTACTTATTCAAAATGATGATTCTAGGACCCATGCCCATTTTCTGCCCAAATCATTGTTGGTCAAAAGAAATTGCAAGTGGGTCATATGTAGGCAACCGCCCTGTGTGGGTTTCAAGTGTAATATGTTTTGACCAACACTGTTTAACCCTTGCAGGACACCAGCTACTTATTCAAAATAATGACATCTGTGACCCATGCCCACTTTACTGCCCTATTACTGCCCAAATCCTTGTTGGTCAAAAGAAATGGCAAGTGGGTCATATGTATCTGACCCCCCTGTGTGGATTCCAAGTGTTACATTTTTTGACCAACGCTGTTTAACCCTTGCAGGACACCAGCTACTTATTCAAAATGATGACATCTGGGACCTATGCCCATTTTTGTGCCCATTTTCTGCCCAAATCATTGTTGGTCAAAAGAAATTGCAAGTGGGTCATATGTAGGCAACCCCCCTGTGTTAATTTCTGCAGTGAAATTTGTGGTCCATGATTCATTAACCCTTGTAAAAGTGATCGTTCTGAATAAGAAGCTGGAGCTCGAATAAGAAGCTGGAGCTCGAATAAGAAGCTGGCCGAATAAGAAGCCAACTTCAGCCTCGTTTTTCCCATCTAGAACTTATAAAGCATGTTTATTTCAGCTGCCTGTGAAGCTGGAAGTCAAAAAATAAAATATTTTCTGGATTTACCCATTTTTTCCCCCCATCATAGTGGCACATAAACAATGGGTTTTCCTCTTGCAGAGCACTAGTTCTTAGTTTATAACTCTCAGCCCTTTTAAAGTTTTTGTTTGTGTGTCCTCTCCTTTTTCAGGTTTACATATACCTTGCACTTTTATGTATTATGACTTATTGAATATGGGCTATATTTTTTTTAGCCCTGTTGGCTGACACATAGAACACTGCAGAAATATTGTATAAAAGTTACTTTTAACAGAGTGACTTGACAGCAAAACATGGTGGATATGTAATCCCTGGGCTCTGCTTCTTACCCTCTTCCATCTGCATCCATTCATGTGGCTGGCTGCTGCGAACTTCCTGTAGTGCATGTAATCTTGACTCAAGTTCTCCTTTCCCCTGGAGAAAGCTCCTTCTCTCCTCGATGTTGAGCCTGAGGGACCCTTTGACTGTTCCTGAGCAGTCTGTGATCTGAATCCTTCTCTGGGGTGTCTGCCATTGTGTCCTTATCAGCATCCCTTTCTGTGCCTGCCTTCTGCCAACGCTGCAGACCATCCTAGCAGAGGGGCCGCCTCCTACCACCCCTGCTTGTCCACAGTTGTCTAGCCTATGTTGCAGAATATCAACACAGACCCTGGTTTGTGTGCGTAATCTCTGATTATGTCCCTGAGAACTTTTTTGTCAGGTGTTGTGTCAGGAGCCACATAGGAGGCCCATTAGGTCAATACTCGTGGCCAACTCATTAGCTCAGCGTTGGCTGCTCACACGTGTGTTCTTTTAGCATAAACCCTTATAGAACCCCACTATGGATTTGCCAGCTCAGATTGAATCAGGCCGGGTCAGCTAAATACTCTGCTTTTCCGGATAGCAGAGTCCACACTGGAGAAACTCCAGCAGCACTTTTATGAGCAGGATGATTGCATATTAGCTAGAAAGCTAGTAGGAAACCAGTTTACTTTATAGACAAAGTCCAATCTTTTACATATCACCCTGCTGAAACTGTTCCTGACTTTAGGGAATTCTACTCATCACTATATAATCTCCACAGCCTTTCTATAAGGAGGTGGAGCATAAACTCACTTTGTTCATAGATATGTTGAAATGCAGACAGAGTGATAGAGTGATTTATCTTTGAGGTGATGCATATGGGTGTAATATCCGCGGCTACATTTGTATATAGTGCATATGAATGATATAGAAGAAAATGGAACATGGTCTACTGTCTCCTATTTCTACCTTGTGGATACGGGTGACTGCGCTGCACTGCACAAGCCTCTCCCCAGAGATCAACAGCCTCTAAGGGACAGATGCAATGCTGAATACAAACTAGTATTGTTGATGGATGTTGAGCTTGTATACTGCGGGTGCCAGTCGGGATCCCGACAGTCATTTACCCAACGTCGGGATCCCGACTGTCAAAACGCGACAGCCGGGTGCCCGACGGCCACCCGCTATTTTCTCTCGTGGGGGTCCACGACGAGAATAGAATAGGTGGCTCGCGTAGCGAGCCACAGTGCCCGCAGCATGCCGCGCTCGCCATGCTGTCTGACTCTGGGCAGTCGGGATCCGGACATCGGGATAATAACTGTCGGGATCCCGACTGTCGGAGTCGCATACCACACCCGTATACTGCATATACTAAAAAGATCAGCACAGGAGACTATAGACTAAGCAGGTTTGTAGCTTATCACATATCTACTTAGGGCTATATATAATTGTGTTTATACCAACATACAACGGTCTTCAGAATCTTTCCTAAGGCACAGGAGTGCTGAAGGAGCACACAAATAATGCTGATGGCTATACAACGGAACACATAGATATAGGTGGAGCAGTCTCAGAGGGACTGCACATGAGTGAATATACTCACTTAGTTCTGTGCATGCATGGAAAGTGTACCTTTGCATCAGCACCTACTATGAGTTTATATTCTATTTCCAGATAAAAATAGGGGAAACAAATTTTGAAATACTCTCATCACTTTTTTTTACTTGAAAGAATACCCTGTATATACCCAAACATTTATAAGGTTTCAAAGCGGAGATGCAGTAACTTGTGCAAGCCCTATTCTTTCTCACTTTGTGCAGAACACGTATACTGTAGGATCTCTCTTCGCAGCCTAGAATACTTTTCTCCGACCCAAATGTTTCCGTAAGTTACAAGCGCATTTATTTGGTGTTCTACAAGGTTAGCAAAGAGCAGAAAAGCATAAGGAAAACCAAGCATTCCACACCTTTCAAGCACCCCCTTGCGCTCATACATTAGTAACTCAGAATGGTACGCTCACCTGCTTGTGCCCTCCACACATTTCACAAAAGGCAAAAGTTCAAAAATGCACGGTTTACCTTAAAAAAGTAGAAACATATTCCATTTTATGAATATAAACTTTCTGGTAAAGTATGTACAATCCTCATATATAGTCAAGGAAGCATTTGTAGGGACATAGATATCCAGTATAGTCTTACTGGGCATATTCTCACTTGGCCTTACCCAACTAAACAGATAGGATGTGACATTTACGTAAGTCAGGAGGCTTCTGGGGGGAAACATCTTCCATGCAGTTATGCATAATAGAGGAACAGAAATATATACTTACATAGATATGTACATATTCAAAGTCCAGTTTACCACATATACACAAATTATCAGAATTTGGGGATTACAAACTTTCTCAATTGAAAAATGAGACTCCAGTATAAGATCTTTATCATTGACACCTATAAAAGATTTAGCACCTTTTCAGACATATTACCCCTGGCACATTAGTGTGATGGTTTGTAAAGCAAAAATCTTTACTTCAAGTGAGGTAGCAGAAGCATTAGGAAGGAAGGAAGCAGAACAGAGAAGTAATAGTGACTCGTCGGAGAAGTAGCTGTATAGTGGAGTTTGGGAAACCATTTGCATTACTGTGCCTTTACCAATGATATTAAAAATGAATGCAAAGCTCAATAAAAGCATCATGTGAAGCAGAACTCATACGTGGTCTAAAATGTTCAATATACAAGAGATATTTCTCAATTAGTAAATATAACCAAAATCTGTCCATTGGCTATATATCCTACAGAGGCATAATTGATCTAGAGCTGTAACAGAAATTAGTACATAAGGAAGATCTACATAAACTACTGGGAAGGAAAAACAAATGAAACATGATCAGGGATATTACAGGAAATGCAATCTGAAGACGCGTAGCTGAAGTTAGTCTTTGATGTTCACATAGCACAAAATATAGTTCTGTTACTGGTCTGCTACAAACAATATGGATATAAAAATCATCTGTCTGTTTAAACCAGACATTTCCCTCATGTTTTCTTTGTTTGTTCTTAGATATGATGTCCACATCACTTATACTGAAGACTGGTCCCAAACCTAGAATGTGACAAACAGAAAAACAAAATGTAAAAATGATTAGAAGTACTCTGCAACTCAAGTTTAAAGAAAACATTTAGCATTTGTCTAACAGAAGTGTTTTCCCATATTTACTATGCAGAAAAACGCAATGCAAAACACATTGCATACAATGAGAATCACTTGCACTGACATATGCTGTCAGCTAATGTCACATTCTTGTAGCCAGATAATCCGTCTGTGTACACCACCTTGTCCTCAAACATCATGGCTGCAGTTGCGTATAACAGCCACTGTTGGTACGCCATGTCACGTGAGAATCTTCTTGCATCAGATGTCTCTTTTTGCTGAAAATGTCCCTCAGTTGCAACGCAATGTGGCTAGGACTCACCAGGAGACCGCTGATCGATGTGATTACACATGTATATCTGTCTGTAATGAAGTAAGGGAGCCATGTTGTATGGCATGACTCCATTTTAGGGTTCTTCAAAGAAGAAATAGAATTGTAGCCTAAGGCTCGCATTCTTAGATAGAACATTATTAATTCTCATGAAACATAAGTAAGGTTGTGTAAGGCCTATTATATGTTGCAAGTGTTCCTTGATGCCGCTTATTTTCCATTACTCAAGGGCCGATTGCATATATTCATGGACAATAAATAACAATTTCTTGTTAATTCACTTGTTCATGCTTTCTGGATAACGCTAGATACAGTATTTTGGTTATAAATTGTATCAATGCTGCCCCCTACTGTTGTAAATGTATAATGCATGTGTAATATGTATGGTTTGAAAATGATTAACACTTGTGAAAAAGAAATTCTGATGACCAAATGAGAAGACTCTATAAAAGCAGCAACTGTAATACACAGAGCAGCGTGAGTTCACCAGCACAGTTTACGTCTTGTGTCTGATTCTATCTCCATAGCTGCATTGCTGACTGCATATTGAGAACAGAGGTGGGTAGGGAGCTCAGAAAATCTCCACGTCCTCATGCGCGATGGAGTCTCTGAATCTGTTCACCAAGTTCTACAATACAGCAGCAGCTTTGTATCCAATAGGTTCTGTTGTTCTCTAGTCAGTTGCACACAACATGCAAGTGTCACATATCAAATTAATTAGCACAGTCTTTTAGGGGTTCCATGTGCATTGCATTGGCAAAAGAAATGCCCAATGTGGGGTTGCACAGGACCCAACAGCTCACTGGTGCCAGGCATCTCATACTGTGTAGGCTATTGATGCTAAATGTATGAGGATGTATCTGTAAGCGTGACATGCACCATGAGCTTCATCATAAAATGCCTTATTTGACCAATGTGCAGGACATTATTCTGGGAAAATTTTCTGTGTAACTAATAATGTTTTCAGACCGCATATGCCCTGTCACACCCGGGATCAGGACACGGGACCCATCCTCAGAGCGACACGGCATATGCGGTCTGAATGCTCCGACACCGACCTGGTTTATTGCTGTGTTGGTGGCGTCACACGGGGCAGAGCTGAGTCAGCCGGAGCTTGGGAGGAGGCAGCACTTGGAGCGGACAGTGTGAACGGTGACCCAGGCACCCGTTCACACTGCACTTGACACGGGTTGAACTCCCGTGTTGTTCGACCAGTGGTGGCTCTTTCAGACCGCACCTAGACCCGTGTTGGGGCTGCTAGGACATGGCAATAACCAGGGTCTAGAGTGCGGTCTGAAAGTGGTATAAATAGGGTCTGTTCATTGCTAGGAAAAATGCTTAATCAGTTAACTGTGTATATAAAACAGGTACAATGTTGTAATCTTTATTATAACACCACATTACAGTTCACGTATTACAGCCTATGATAGGTGCTAGATAGTCAGTTAGAATAGACTTGTATTCACTATATCTTTTGAGATATAATTGCATTCCTTACAATCTTCTCCACACAATAGAAAAGAACTGTATGTTTTAGACCTGTAGGCGTAAATCAATACTTTTTATCTGGAGTGGTAACCCATGTAATCTTAATGAGTTTTGTGAAAGTCTAAATTGTAATGATTTTAATATTAACCTGACTTTTAACATCAGTCAGGAAGAAATATGCTTTTTAGATTTGACGATCTATATTAAAGACAATAATATTTGCACAAAAACTTTTAAAAAACCAACCGATTCTAACTCTTATATTGATATCCAGAGTGAACATCATAAACGGTGGTTAGAAAACATTCCTCTAGGACAATTTAAGAGACTTAAAAGGAACTGTGGGGATCCTAACATCCTCCAAGAAGAGATTGTTGTAATGAAAGATCGGTTCAAACAAAAAGGGTACCCAGAACAAACCCTAGATAAAGCCCTTGACGAATTAGAGAAAGTTGATAGAAATTCTTTGCTGATAGAAAAAAATAAAGTTGCTCAGGAAAATAAAACAGAATGGTCTTTTATCAGCCAGTACGGTAGCCATCACAAAAAATTGGAAAAGATTTTCTCCAATAATTGGAGAATCCTACAAGATGATCCTGTGATTGGCAAAATAATCCCCAAAAAGCCATCTTTTATATATAGAAGGGCAAAATCACTAAAAAATCAGCTGGTCAGAAGTGCTCTCATTGAAAAACCTCCAAGTACGAGGAATGTAGGTTTTCACAGATGTGGGGATTGCACTATGTGCAAAGCCACCACCAAGTCTAATATAGAAAGAAAATATACAGAATTTAAAATAAAGACAAAACCTACAAAATTAAAGATTTTATCACCTGCCATACACGGAATGTGATTTATTTTCTGGAATGTACATGCGGCCTAATATATGTGGGCAAGACCTCAAGAAACCTAAAAGTGAGGCTTGCTGAACATATATATAATATAAGAAAAGGCCTCATGAGTCATTCAGTCTCCGAGCATTTCAAAATGAAACACGGAAGCAATGAGAAGCACATTAAACGTTTTTTAGGAATCCAAGTAGCAAGAGACACCTGGAGAGAGAAGAATGTAGAAAAACTTCTCGCCCAGAGTGAAATGCGCTGGATTTTTAATCTTGATACCCTCACGCCACATGGACTAAATATAGATTTTGAGTTAAAGTGGTTTTTAGATTAAAGTATATTTTATATCTTTTATTCTGTATTTTTAACTCATGTATTTATATATATTTTTTTATATATTTTTCTCATTTCATATGACATCTGGTGGACTCTTACATTAAATATGGCCACATCAGGGATGGACTTAGCCTGAATGAAGTAGGGCTTAGCTTTAGATGTGGCCATATAATATATCCCTTTGCGCTGTCTGCTGGATTGCCAGTCTTCAAAATGGAGAATTGGGATTCAAGTAAAGGACCATAAAGATCCACATAAGAAGAGTCCTCATATAACTGAACAATCTATGTTATATAAGCAACCTGAATCGCCATAACGAAATGGAGAAAAAAACCTGTGAAAACTTGGATATGTCTAAGACGCAGTGGAACGCATCCAGGAAGCGCCGTGACACGCAAACGTCACTTCCGGTTTGTAATTTCCGGTCCGGTAGCACTATAGACTGGATGTAATCAGTGGAACGCATCCAGGAAGCGCTGTGACACGCAAATGTCACTTCCGGTCTGAGACTTCCGGTCCGGCAGCGCTATAGACTGAATGTAACCACAATACATGTGATTACACTTGCAGCATCTGCCATTTGGCGGAACCACGCTGTGGGTGTTTTTTTATGTGATGCATATGGAGGAGGAAGTTTCCCAGTGCACCAGAAAAATGTCACTTCCTGAAAACGGAGGTGTGGGATACAGGTGAATCAAATCACCTCATCCCACATAGTATAAAAACCCCTGACTTCAGTGTGTTGGCATCCACATCTGAAGAAGGAACCAGATTCCGAAACATGTTATGAGGATGCCAACACTCTGACGGGAGGACTCTGCTGAACATCCACTTATCCCCATCCAAAGCCTGTGCGGTGGTGCTTTATTCCTGCTACCCGGGATTTCCATCTAATAGCACCCAGCCCACCGCACCACCCTGGAATGGTGAGATAAAGTATCAGATTGCCCCGTCTAATTCATTGTACATGCACTTTTGAATATATATGCATTGTCACTTTGAATCCTGTACTGCTGCTGCACTTGCACTTTTGTGTTTCCATTTGCATTTGCACTTTTTATCTGTGAATTTCTTGTGAATTGTATGTTTTAATAAATCTTTATTCTGGTCAAATATTCCCCACTGTGGGTCCAGATCATTTACATATCCACTCCGGGCTATGTGCGCCTAAACCTGTTGACCTATCTCCCCATTCAAAAGTGTATATCCAAGAGTTGGTGTCACTCTTTATTGGCAACAGAGGGCTGCACATACCTCCGTAGTAAAATAGTGCGCACGGATACCCCCCTCACCTCCATTTTTTCTGTAAATCAATACTTGGCTGGTGTGAGTCAACACAATGACATTTCTCCCAGTAACTGTCCTACTGTAAACTAGTATTTCTCAAATTACAGTATACTGTGTTATATAAATATAGAGAAGTCACACAACTAGATAAAATAATTATAATAAAATATCATTAATAAACATGCAAATAAGTTGTTTTTAGCAATAATGGAAAAATTAGATTATAGGTGGTGTTAAATACTTAACCCTTTGAGTGCCAACATCTCTACGAGATGCTCAAAATATATGCTAAAAATGCCAACATCTCTGTGGAAAGATGTTCAAAATATGAGTGTCAACATCTCTGTGAAAGATATGGGCTAAAAATGGTTAAGTACAGTATCTTGGGGAAAAACTCCCAAGATCTACATATCCGTATCGTTAATGAATAATCTTTATTTGCTAGTTTTCAGTACTGGATTACATTTAAGGGTCATTAGTGTGGGAGGACATCTCCAATAAAGATGTATTTCTTTGAATCATACCACATTATGTTCCTATAGGGAGCACAGAAATAGGAGTTTATTATACCTTATTGACTTGTGAAAGCGGAGTTCTTACAGTTCCTGTAGGAACACGGCCTCTGTTGGTGTCTTCAAATAATCTTCCAGGTGACCTTTCTCTTCTGGTGCTTAGTAGTCTTCCTGGGGACTTCTCTCTTTCCAGCGGTCGCCCAGGAGACTTGTCTCTGCGCATCTCTGTCCTTCCTTCGCGGTAACGATGTGGTGTGCTAGGTTCCCGCACTAGGCCTTGCATTTCTCCTGGCACAGGGCTGGCAGCTATTCTCTTTGTTATGTGATCATTGTAGGAAGGAGGGCCTCTCTTATTGGGACTGTAACGTAGAGCAAAAGTAAGACATCTATAAATAAGGTTCTTTCTACATAGGACTACTGAAGTAGCATGAACATCTTCAGGGGAATGAGTTTTTTTTCTGTCAGTGGATATCATATTGTGTGAAATAATTAGTATGTGTCATCTGTTTGTACCTCTGAACTGTACATTCTGGGGTTTAAAGTAATTTCATCTTTTGAATAAATTGACATATCCTCTGACAGAGAATTACAACATGTTCCTAAACGCATCCCCTATTGAAAAAAGTGTATCCCTTGTACACACTGGGCATGTATCTGTTTGTTGGTACAGGTACTCCAACATGAACAGTAACTAGAATGTTTATATAAACTCTCCAATGTGTGCTTACCTCCGCGTTGTTGATGGGGCACGATGGAGATCACTTGCGCCGTCTTTGACCAGATTGCCCTTGCAGCAAATGACTCTCAGTTTATCCTGGTATACAGAAGCCAGATAAATGGCTCCAGATGAGATTGCTGGTCCCAGATACCGTGGGTTTGGGATATCTAAGTGGGCCCTGGCTGGAACACTGCAATAGTAAAAATTGCATGTATGAAAACCAATTTGAAATTATTATTGAAGTAGGTTTTACTAGTTTAGAAAAATAAATCTTACCCTAAAGCAGCACGTCCCTGAATCTCAATCACTTCCAAGGAGTTAAAATGAGTCACAAACAGGTAAGGATCTCTGTAAGCTAGAAGGGGAACAATGAGATCCGGCTATATATTAGTAAGGCTTGGTGTTCAAACTAATGGCATGCAAAATACAGGTATCCAGTCATTCGCTCTACAGGGTCTACTTCGACAGTCAAAAGATCAACAGCTATTGGTCAACAGTCAAAAGGTCGACTTGAGTTTTTCATGAATTTTTTTGTAGAAAAATTACTTTTCCATACTTTATCATCCACATGGACATAGAGTTAAAGCCCAAACACAATAGGCAACTTTGAGCTGAAAGCAACTCAGTCTGAGGTGCTTTCATCTCAAAAGATGCCCCATGTGTACGGGGCAGTGCTGATGCGTGCTCCCGCATCACCGCTGGCCTGGCCACTCATCAGCTGGTATTACCAGCAGATGATCGGCGGAGTGGGCGGCTTTCCATAGCATTCTGCTATGGAAAGTTGTCCACCCCCGGGAAAAATCGCCAAAACGGGCAGTATGCACTGTGTGTATGGATCTATAGATTCTAATGCTGGCCACACATCAGACCAACGTCCCTCCAACCATCAAATGTAATTTGTAATTAAATCATTTGTTTCCCAAATCAGAAAATGGACAACTGTCATTTAGACAATGTACTGTAGTTGGAACTATTTGATTTAAACAATTTCACTCATGAAAAACTCATGTTGACCTTTTGACCATGTCGACCTTTTGACTGTTCACCGTTTGACGGTAGACCTAGACTCTGTAGATCTAATATACTGTAACCCAAAATACATT
Source organism: Crinia signifera (assembly GCF_055691185.1). NCBI lineage: Eukaryota > Metazoa > Chordata > Amphibia > Anura > Myobatrachidae > Crinia > Crinia signifera. The sequence goes on from NC_139217.1 coordinate 350,371,827, forward strand.
CCAGTTTGTACTGTGTACCCAGTAATAAAATGCATTCCACAGGACAAGTACACAAAGATGTCCCCTTCATTAGCATAAAGCAGAGCTGAAGCAATATATAAGTATATTACATATGCCCTCACCGAATGCTAGAGGCAGCCGGCTCCATTTCAGGTCATCAGTACGACTCCGTCTTCCATAAGAATCGACAAACACACCGAACTCTGCAAAGACAGACATAAATAATAGTCACTGCACTCAGCACCAGCAGAAGCAAATGTAAGACACATAAAGTAATGCTGTTACCATGAAAGCAGAGTAAGTACTCCTCCCGCTGTCCTGTGCTGTTCACCTGCATTATAGCAATAGGAAAACTATTGGTCGAGGAGGCAAATACAGCAGAAGCCAAGGAATGGTCATTTTTATCCAGGAATTCTGGAAATACAAGAAAACGTGTTTAGCACATTGTTACTGCAAAGAACTCGGAACATTTCCACAAGCATTTATGGTAAATAGACAGTAAGTTTTCTCTATAGAACACCAAATATATGTATTTATAAGAACACAGTACAAAAGCGGTCACCGGTAATGGGCACATCTGTCTGCACAACCAAGTAAATACTCAAACAGATAACATTAAATCATTTCCGTTCCTTAGCTATATTGTGAAGATTGTAATTATAGGATAGTGCCCTCTAATACATGGCTGAGTAATTAGTCAGTTTGCTCACTGTAATCTGTCAATTGTTAACATTCTTCTGTAAAAGTCTATACCATATCCTTCACTGAATGTATTCACCAGACCGGTCTGTTATGAGGAGTTGGGTATGGTATGTCGACCATATCAACATTCATCCTGTAGGTGGTGTTGAAATGTTGACATGTTATAACTGACATATTATCCCTGGTGGCACACCAGTGACTTGCCTTTTCCTGAAGGCTGCAGTGGCTCCAGTGGTGTCTTCTGGGTCCACGTGACCATCACTTCCAAATCAAAACTCTGACTACCCTTTTTTTCCCCGTAAGTATAATCTACCCCTCTTCCTAGTGCTTAACACTAACCACAGCCTTAAATTAAACCCATACCTGCAGCCTTACCTGAATCTGCCTCCTCCAGCCTTACTCTAATGTTGACACTATGGGGGAAATTTACTAAAGGAAATTTGTAAAAAAATAGGTGTATTTGTATCCAGAAATACACTTATTTTTGACATTTACTATCCCGAAAATATGGCAATTCGTATTCCTATTGATAGCACATCAATACGAATACGAATTGCCGTATTTTCGGGATAGTAAATGTCAAAAATGAGTGTATTTCTGGATACAAATAGACCTATTTTTTTAAAAATTTCCTTTTGTAAATTTCCCCCTACATCAATGTCATCATTTCACCAGTCAATATTCTGAGAATGTTGAAATTGTTATCGTCAACATCCCTTTATATGTAGGGTATGCTATGACAGAGTTTGTTTTCACTTCAGTCAGTATTCATAGCGAACTATGTACCACAGAAGTAAAGCAACTCATGTCAGTTCTTGTATAATGGTATTTGCTTTTGGCACAAAAGGGCCAGTGTTCACAAATATCAAGTCAGGATGATGTCCAGTCATTAGCTGATGAGTATACACAAAGGGGGTTATTCTGGTTCACTCGCAAAGGCACAATCACTCTCTAATGAACAAAACCATGTGCACTGCAGGTGGGGCTGATGTAACATGTGCAGAGAGAGTTAGATTTGTGTGTTTTATTGTTTCTGCGCAGGGTAAATACTGGCTGCTTTATTTTTACACTGCAATATAGATATCAGTTTGAAGTACAAACCCTACCCAAATCTAATTCTCTCTGCAAATATTACATCTGCCCCACCTGCAGTGCACATGGTTTTGTCCATTAGAGAGTAATTGTGCCTTTGCGAATGAACCAGAATAACCCCCAAAAATGGAAAATAAAACAATCTAATTGTTGGGTAGAGGTTATCGAATTGGTAAGGTTTAGAAATGTAAAAATAAACGCATGTTAATCTTAAGATTTGGTCCATCTACAAAGAGGCTTACATCCAGTTTCTCACCTTCAAGAGTGTATTGCTTCATCTCGATCTCATAGAATTTGTTTGTTCCTATGATGATGCTGTAGCCAGTAAAATAGATGCAGCTACAGGGTTCTGATGTCTCAATTTCCTATAAAACATGCATGAATTTAATTTGATGAGGATTTTGATAAGGACATAAATTGGGTCGAGTGGGATAATAAATGTTCACATACCTTCCTGATGCAAAATTTGTTGAGACTTTCATTAAACCTTAATATAACAACTTTATTCAGCATTGCAGCACAAATGCACAATCCATTCTCAATCTACAAAAATATAAAATTAGTTATGTACTTCGTTATTTTAACGCTTATATTTCTCTAAGTACAGGTTGAGTATCCCTTATCCAAAATGCTCAGGACCAGAAGCATTTTGGATAACGGATTATTCCATATTTCAGAATATTGTTATATTTCAATGAGGTATCTTGCAGTTTTGTAGTACAAACACATCAAACACAAAAAATACACACAAATACAGTATGTTTTATTTGTGAATGAAAAAAAGGTTTCTGAATATGAATTCTAAGCAGTCATTGTCTTGCACATATTTAGTGCCAGTTACATATCATGTCCTTAGTAGTGCAGTTACAGATGTACCCAGTAGTGCCAGTTACATATCATGTCCTCAGTAGTGCTCTTACAGATGTACCCAGTAGTGCTTTTAGCAAAAAAAAAAAAAAAAAGGGATACTCAACTTGTACATAAGTAAATATGGTGACATTCATGCTTAACTCACATACAGCTTAATCATAATTCTATCCATCTTATAATAGAAAATATTTTGTATCCCTGCACAGAATCCTAAAATAATGTAACTAACACATGTGGGGTAATACGTAATAGCCTAAGAGATGCTTAATTTTAAAGCAGCAATCACTTACAAGGCAAAACTGCCCTGATTTTGCCTTGTAAAAGATTTCTGCTTCAGGATAAAGCGGTACACCATTAGCGCTTCATATACTACTGAGCTACATTTAAAAAAAAAAATTGCACCCAGCAAAGATCCAATGTTTTCTAAGCAAGACCAAATAGAGAGAAGCAACAGGCATACAATAGCAAAAATTCTATATGGCGCAGAGCAGATTCAGGTGGCTCATCCTCAGCCCTTTCCTGAAGTCAGGTTAACTATGGTATTGAGTAAAAATTAGATTAAAGTATAATTATGACCAAACTGCTGCGACATTACAGAGAAAGCAACATGTGTGAATTCAATAAAAAAACAATATATATGTCCTGTCCATACCCCCACAGCCCAGTGTTCCCGAAAAAGAGGAAAGAGAAACATCTTGATCCTGAATTTAATGAAGTCATATTATTTGCTTATTAGAAAATATATTCTCTGAACCCCTTAGGAAGCATACTTGGACATCTTATTCAAAGAACGTAGATGGATAAAAAACTGCACTTGGCAAAGACTAGTCACTCAAAATGCATAACTAAGTACTCTCTAAAAGAGCTATCAACTTACCTTTCCTGCAGCAAACAGATGACATCCTTTAACAGCCTCAAACACAGTGAGAGATACCTCAGGTTGTATTGGCAGATGTGATTGGGCCAGTGACTGCTTCACTTTCTTCACATCAATCAGACACAAAGCACGATCCTCTCCTTAAAACACATATAGAGACTTTGAATTTTTGCATTACCACGTTGCAATATATCTTACCTGAGTCTAGAATAGGGGACGTATGATTACCTTCTAGGTAAAGGTAGCAGTGAGGGCTAACCTTGACACTCCAGCTGTTGTTGAGCTACACATCCCAGCATGCCCTGCAACAGTTTTAGCATGGCTAAATAGTAAACCTGTAGCAAGGCATGCTGGAATGTTCAGTTCAACAACAGCTGGTGTGTCAAGGTTAGCCATCACTGCTCTATAGGATAAGTTTATAATTACTTATGTAATCTTTGCTCTTTTATCTACCATAATCATGCTCTTTAAAGGGGGAGACCACCTTGGGAGAATGTAGTGGTGGGTTACACTAATCCAGTGGTGTCAAATTAATGGCCCTCCAGCTGTTGTGGAACTACACGTCCCAGAATGCCCTACCACAGTTTTAGCAATCCATTATATAAAACCAGTGTCAAGGCATGCTGTAATGTGTAGTTCCACAACAGCTGGAGGGCCATGAGTTTGACACCACTGCACTAATCCTTCCTCTTCCCCTAAGGTAGTGATGGCTAACCTTGACACTCCAGCTGTTGTTGAACTACACATCCAAGCATGCCCTGCTACAGTTTTACTATTTGGCCATGCTAAAACTGATGCAGGGCATGCTGGGATGTGTAGTTCAACAACCGCTGGAATGCCAAGGTTGGCCATCACTACCCTAAGCAATAACCCTTTCCCATCAAAGTCTGACCCAGGATTTAGTAAACTGTTCCATGCAGTGTCTTTTGGATGGTGCTTGGAGATGTCATCTCTATGCCCCAGGAAAACGGTCAGATTGGAACTGCTGGGGTGTGACATCTGTCCATTAGGCCACATCCCCTAATGAAAGTTGCCCATGTCATGCTGGGGGCAAGTCCAGTAGTGCACACATTTTACATGGCTGGTGCTGCTGAAAGCCCTACCCATAATTTAAACTCCTTACTAACTCAAATAGAATGGTTTTAGCTCTGCTAGCATCCACTATCCCATCACAGACTATAAAACATTGTGCGGAGGATCTACATGGGTACACATGAAAAGCAGACAGGGGTGTGTTCCAGTGTAGACATCTAGTGCTAACATTTGCACAGAATATAATGCACTACATATCCGTCATTTTATTCTGCTCATTTAAGCCCCTTCTTAAAAAGGGCTAGGAGATAATAATCATGCAGGGAATAGGTAGTTTCTGTTCCTCTTCAGCAACAGATTAGGGGAACTGCTCACTCCATTCTTCAAAATGAATTCATTTTAAAGCAATGCTCTCACATGGGATTTGAAAACACATTAAATATATATTGTTCCCATGTAGTGATCTTTTAAGCCAAATACATTATGGGATTGTAGACAGGTGTAAACGCTGTGAAGTGCACATTTCAGTGTTTAGCAATGTGTTTTTTTCCTTATCAAGTGTCAAACCCAACACAGAATGTATCTGCATATAGTAAGTTACCTGCTATAAGTAGGAGTTTCTCCAGCTCTTTAACAATATGAACCTGAAACACTGCCCCCACGCCAGGGATGTGAGAGAGCGAATTCTTCAGCACATTGAGTGCATACAGGCCTTCTTCTGCACCGACTAGGACAATCTAAACACACAGCAAAACGATTTTTACAGCAGCCAGAATGACTGAACGTTCCTCCACCCCGTTATTTTCAGTGACTCGGCTTCATAAGTTTAATATGCCAGAGAACACTTCAATATAACCTTCACATTTATTTTTCAAATGCAAAGGTGTACAAAAAATAAAAAATGATCCAGGGTTAACATTTTTGTTTTTTAACCCTTTGAGTGCCAACATCTGTGAGAGACGTGCAATATATCCAATAAAGTTGCCAGCGTCGCTCACATTTGTTATATAAAATTCAAATACAAAATAATGTGTAAAAAAGATTATATTTCCTACATAAGGTAAACATTACGGTTCATTATGATGTTTGTTTGGCAATTTTCACACCAATTTTGACAAATTCACTTGGCACTCAAAGGGTTAAAAAAAAGCAACAGTACACATGTGCCTACCTGCTCGGTCAGTGGTATAGTGCAATTTATTTCCAGGCGATCTTCTCCTTCCAGTTTCAACAGGGAATTTCCAAGCAATTTCTGTGGGTAAAAAAGGGCTGAATTATGCAGAATGCTGCATTACATGTACGCGTTTTGAATGTAAATTACTTCATTAATGAATAAGTAAAAATCTAAAATGACATGCTGCTCACACATCCAAACTTTACCAATAGGGTATAACACAGTGACAGTGACAAATAAGGAGAGTGAGTTACAGCAGCAGCCGCCAGTGTCACAAGAGGTAACAAACACAACAGATTTTTGTCAAGACTAAATATCCGCATGATAATTACCTTTTCTACAAAACATGTCACCTCCAATATACTCATCCTGATGTCATAAAAAGAGCAACATACAGTTATATACTAATCTTACACAAGGGAGGTAGCAATATGATGCAATTACATAAATCTGCGCGACCTACTGTTCTTTCAATAAAAACGGATCTATTGTAATGGTCAGCAACAAAACAAAAATGCTGGAGCACTAAGGTGACACATTTGTGTTGTAAACCGCAGTATGGCTATAAATTGTAGCATCTGGGATCAAAATGAGGATTTAGTGCATGCCCTGGTGACATTGTGGGCACCCTTTTACCATGGAAGGATTGAGATGAAGCTACAACTAAACTCCCTCTGTGACACACCACAGATAATGAGTGTAGGCCTAAATGGGCTTCAGAGTTTTGTACGCTATAAGGCCAACCACAATAGTGATGCACCTTACTATGTGTCTGATGCTGTGGGCATGTGGACTAATTCCATCCAACTATTCATGCATGATTTTTATAGGGGTAGGATAAAACGTTGCACCTACTGTGCCATCAACTGTAATTTGTAGGTAGACAAGGAAGAAATGTGTATCCTAGAAAATAACTGTTAATGTAGGTACACAGCAGAATAAGGTTACCTGGGCACATGGTTTGAATGTGTTTAATACTTGCACTCATGTTTATTCAAGATATTGTAAAATGCTGTAGCAAAACCCAGCACGCAATATTTCCCATTGCGATAAGTATGTCTTAAGATCTTAAATGATGTTACTGCATTCTTGTTTTGTAGTCTGTTAAGTGCATCACAGGAGTGATGCACTTTTCCATACAATAAATGACCTTGGGGGTCTAGACCAAATCCCTACATTCTAAACTGAACTGTAGACAGTATTGTATTCTACTAATGTTGGTACAGTATCTTTTGAAAACTACAATTTAGGAGCCTGGAAGCTGCAGAGAACACAGCATAAATCATACAACAGAAAGCAATGTTCTTAAACATTATCTAATCTGCCTGTGAGTCTTCTCTATTTTTATGCATCTAGTGCCCTCTGTCACTAGTGTGTGGTAGTACAAAAAAGAATTTGCTGCATTTTGTATTGGTTACTTTCTGTTACAGTGTTATAACCAACTTGATACTATAGGTCAGTGAAGGCCACCCTTTGACTCTCAAGCCTCTTTTCTTATTGAGAACCCTGCGGCAGTGCCGTGGGTTCGGGAGCCAGCACGCAGCGGAGTAGCACACCATAACTGTGGACTCAATAGCAGCTGTCAGCTCTTACACCTGCCCACTGCAGCACTGACACACCGCTGAGTACTCTGGTGAGACAGGAGGGTGGGGTGTGCCTTTCCCGCCTTGGCAAACCTAGCCCTCTAACATGTATAAAATGATACCAGCATGGACCCTTTTAGTGGCCATCTTTATTATAGTTCCCCAGTGGTGTGTTTATGCTGCAAGAATAATATAATAAGGTCTCAGATTGTCTGATGTTTGGCATTTTGTAGTGCTTAAATGGATTGCCAAAATTAAAATAAATGTGTCAGAAGGTGTTATAAATACATTAAATGGGCTGCTGGTTTAAAATAAAGCTGATACAACACATACAAGTGCTGCTAGTTTAAAGCTGAGGTATCACAAGATGGTTTTATATAGCATAAAGGTGCTGCTTGTAGGTAGGCCACAACCCATTTTAAAATGGGGTGTGGCCGTGTGGGAGCTAGGCCACACCCATTTTTTAACGGTATCGGCTATTTGTCTTACCATAACACTGAACCATCTTCTGGAATATGGTCAGCGAGTTTAAAAACTATGGTCAAGGCTATGCAGTCCATACACCTAAGAACCAATTCCCCAACTCTGATCCGATTGGTGAACAGTGGTCTCTGTTAATCAGCATATTAAAAATCAATATATTTTTTTTACTGTAGATTGGAATCAGCAAATAGGGACGTTCCAACATGCTGGATTTTGCCAATCACAGGATTCCAGGATCAGCAGAACGGGAAACTCTGTGCGTAGTACAAAGTTACGGATAACAAAAGTGCCAGATGGATAGAAAAGTAGGATTACCACACCATCCCTTTAAACTGGGGCACTCATAAATTACACAGGTTCTGTGGATGATTAAAACCAGGTGAAATGCAGACTTCAGGTCAGCCAGCCACAGAACCTGTGTAATTCATGAGTGTCCCGGTTTAAAGGGATAGTATTGCAAGCCTAGATACTTTAAAAGGAAACAAATACTTTTTTTTTTTTGCACCTTAAAAGTTGTTCCTTTCTCTATCTATTGCTTGTATTAGTATGTATAACATGGTCAGTTTCTATCACTACCAGAGCTACCTAGTTTATGCAAACTATTTGCCTGAGGAAAATACAAGATTAAAGTGTGAAATTCTGACAAAACACAACATAAAACAAGTGAAAAATGACAATACTGTATACAAACAGACTGCTTAATTTTGAAGATCACATTTTGCATACTTCATGTAATTTGACAGAACAAATAAAATTAGTTTCCATGCAACTATTCATAAATATTTTTATGTAGTATATGTTCCATACTACTAACATCCACAATAAGAATATATCATCCACCTCGAAAAGGAAATATATCCATGCAATTATTTTCTAATAAATTGTAAAATGTACCTATTTCATACACACTGTGAGGACGGGATGCGGTTAATTTCCCGGCGGTCGGAATTCCGGCGTTCAAAATCCCGACGCTGGAATCCCGACCGCCGAAATCCATAAACTTTCTCCCTCTGTGGGTGTCCACGACACCCATAGAGGGAGAACAAATGAGCGTGGCGAGGCACCGGGCCCACTGCGTGGCGAGCGCAGCGAGCCTGCAAGGGGGGTCGATCCACGTCCCCCCTTGTCGGGGATTCCAGCGTCGGGATTTTGAAGGCCGGGATTCCGACCGCCGGGATTCCATACCAAATCCATGAGGACAACCATTTTGTATATCTACCAATAATCATAAAAATGCACAAAATGGCTACTTCCACTGACTGTAAGTGATAAAATGGTAATGCAAAGAAACAGTTGCTCTGGTATAGAAAATTATGCTTTTATAGATAAACAGCCAAATGTTGGCTTTGGGGAGGTTCTGTAATATCTAAGAAACGTGAAGATAAACAAATCCTGGTACCTACAGCATCAGCTTCTGCTTTCTCTCTGGAAACTCTTCCACCAGCAACCACAGACTCCAACGCATTGACCCATCGCTGCTTATCAGGAAAAGTCGGTGCTAACAAGTACAGTGTACGCCCAGGCCAGCAAGTAGTGTGCGGGTGAGACTCCACCTTCATCACGTACGGCACATCTATTAAAACAACAATACAACATCAGACGAAGAGGAACACTGAGCAACCTCGGTCCGGCACCAATATGACTAGATGTTTATGTTAGTAAGACATTATGCCAGTGGTTCCCAAACTGTGCGCCGCGGCTCCCTGGGGTGCCGCGGCGCTGTCACAGGGGTGCCGCGGCCGGTGGCTCTAACATGGAGCCTGACATGCACATGTCTTCCCCCCCCCCTGCGATACGAGCGGGCCGCCCCGATCTGCGGCACTGTCACTGTCATACAGTACTCAGCTGTCGGCGCTTGTCCTGTACTGCGCTTCCAGGACCCTCAGACGGCACAGAGCATTACTGGTAGTGTGGCAAGTCCGTCACCAGTACTAACCAATTGGTGCAGCGGGAGGTGGAATCCCTGATGCTGCACTCAGCTTTCCTGTCTTGTCTGTTCGGCGGCAGTGTCCTCCAGTTCCTGGCTCCTGTCAGTGCACGAGTCTACTGACAGGCTGTGCGATTCTGTGCTAGCAGTGCCCGCAGCAAAGCCTTAATGTGGCTTACTGTACCTTCTTAAAATTTAGTGTACTTACTTTCTTAAAACAATGCTGTGTGATACTGTGTCATATATATATATATATATATATATATATATATATATATATATATAATCCAAATATTTGCACGCAAGGGAGCAGAAAGGAGAGCACTCGCCAATCACAAAGCAAATTTTGTGAAATCCAAGATAGTAAATAATGAATTTAATAAAGAGTCATCAAAGTCCAGCACAGACAAAAAGGTATACTGTATGACAGCCCCGACGTTTCGGTCCAAATTATGGACCATAGCCATCATAGGAGTCTGGTAGTCAGCGTCGAAAGTAATCTCTGCCAGGTAGGTCAGATCATAGTCAGCCACCAGACTATGATCTGACCTACCTGGCAGAGATTACTTTCGACGCTGACTACCAGACTCCTATGATGGCTATGCTCCTTGATAATGGTCCATAATTTGGACCGAAACGTCGGGGCTGTCATACAGTATACCTTTTTGTCTGTGCTGGACTTTGATGACTCTTTATTAAATTCATTATTTACTATCTTGGATTTCACAAAATTTGCTTTGTGATTGGCGAGTGCTCTCCTTTCTGCTCCCTTGCGTGCAGATATTTGGATTATTTTTGAGTGTACACCTTTTTGGGTCTGCACTTTTGGTTGGGCACCCCACTGCTGTTCCTGTTTGGGTGAGAGTGCGGTCTTTCTCTCTCTATATATATATATATTTATATATATATATATATATATATATATATATATATATATATATATATATATATATATATAGTCCACTGTTCCTTATATATATATATATATATATATATATATAGTCCACTGTTCCCCAAGGAACAAACAGAGTGGCACTCCACAGGTATAATATCATTCATTTAATATGGTTAAAGGTGATACATTAAGGCAGCCAAAGTTATAGGTGTAGTATAGGTGACACATACCTGCACGGACATCTTTCTTTTCAGCTAGCCATCATCATGAGGAAATGGCCGCCCTGGCCATGAAACGTTGATAACTTTGGCTTCCGTAATGTATCACCTTTAACCATGTTAAATTAATGATATTATAACTGTGGAGTGCTGCTGTTTGTTCCTTGGGGAACTGTGGACTGTCAATATTGTGAAGGCACCCCAGAAGCTGACCAATTCGTCCAGAGTGCCAAGCTTGCCTACTGTGTGTATAAATAGATAGATAGAGATGGGTGGGACCGGCACGCCACTTTGTGGTCAAATCATGCTGCGGTGCCCTCCAAGACTCTAGCAAGTCAATGTACAAGCCGTGGGTGGGCTTTTTTTACTGCATGATAAACAGTCTTTTTGAATGCCGCCCAGCCACGGATATGTGTGTGTGTGTGTGTGTGTGTGTGTGTGTGTGTGTGTGTGTATATATATATATATATATATATATATATATATACATACATAAATATATATATATACACACACACACACACACGTATGAATGTATATGTGTGTAGGTACTCTTTACCTAGAACGGCGCCCATCGCGGTGATCGCGGCATCGCGGGCAGTACATAAACGGCCGCGACGCGATGCCCGCGATCACCGCGATTTTCCCATAGGGAACAATGTTAAAAAGCCTGATTGACCGCGATTTTGCATTCAATGCCCGCGATTTTCCCATAGGAATCAATGTTAAATGGGCTACAGAGCCCAAATAGGCACAATTAACCCTTAAATGTCCCCCCAATTTTTGTACGCCACCCCACGATCCACGCCAACCCGAAGCGTGGCGAGCGCAGCGAACATGCAGGTCAATTTTGAGCGTAGCGAGCCACCGAGCCCGAAGCGTGGCGAGCGCAGCGAGCCCCGCGAGGGGACGCGGATACCTTCACAGGTAAACGCGTCCCCTCGCGGGCTTCACAGGTGTCCGCTTTTCGCCACGGATACCTGTGAAGCCCGCGAGGGGACGCGTATAACTGTGAAGGTATCCGCGGGGCTCGCTGCGCTCGCCACGCTTCGGGCTCGGTGGCTCGCTGCGCTTGCCACACTATTCTATTCTCAACTCCACGCCGACGTGGATAGTAGGGCATGAAAAGGTCGGAGGACGCGTACCGCCGCCGCTCGCCACGCTTCGGGTTGGCGTGGATCGTGGGGTGGCGTACAAAAATTGGGGTGACATTTAAGGGTTAATTCTGCCTATTTGGGCTCTGTAGCCCATTTAACATTGATTCCTATGTGAAAATCGCGGGCATTGAGGCATTTTAAAGTAAAATCGCGGTCAATCAGGCTTTTTAACATTGTTCCCTATGGGAAAATCGCAGTCATCGCGGGTACACGATTTTTATGTACCCGCGATTTACCCGCGATGCCCGCGATTTTTTACCCCCGACGCCCGCGATTCTAATCGCGGGCGCCGTTCTAGGTAAAGAGTACCTGTGTGTATATATATATATATATATATATCTCTACGTGTGTGTGTGTGTATATATATATACACATATATATATATATATATATATATATATATATAGAGTAACTCATGTGTCGACACATATAGGACAGCACACCTTTTATATATGCAGATTTAATGAAAAAGAAATCGGCAATGCATAGCATGACAGCTGACCCATATATGTTTAAAAAGAACATGGGGAATCATTTAGTCACCCATCTTTATAAGGCTTCCAGAGAATATGTCACAGTCGACGATACCGTTTCGATGGGCTTTCCTCCTTCCTCATGGAGTGCAGTGTTTAGAATGGCAGTTGGTGTAACCTCCCAACCATCCTTTTTGCAAACAAGTTATCTTATAATAAGTATTTTTTTCCTGATCTAAATACTAATCTTTTTATTTTGACACAACTACACTTATAAAACGACAGTTCGGTAATTATTTTGGCTTAAGGGTGCCCTCAAAAAATCTTGGAGACCCAAAGGGTGCCTTGAGCTGAAAAAGTTTGGGAACCACTGCATTATGCATATCATAGCTACAACACTTCTAAAAAAGTTACAATTTGTTCACTTTTAATTCTAAAGCTGCTACATTTGTGTCAGTGCCAAACTAGCCAATCTGTGATTAAGTAAATGCAAATTCCCAAATTCAATTAATAATCTGAATATGTGGAAACTATTCATCAAAAAGATCTGACAGCACCTGCTTGAAGTATGTGTATAGTAGCCGTACATCTTACGATCCTACATTGTGCATGCACTGAGACTTTCTGCTGTCAGACTTTATTAAACCCAAATTATAAAGCCCCGTACACACTAGGCAAGTTTAAAAAATATATTGTTTAGAAAGGCTCTGCGATGTGATATGCTCAATGTGGTTAATGATACACGATCCCATGCATTGTTAAAGACCCCCCATTGGCTGAACATGCAGGTCAATTTTGATGACCTGCATGTAGAGCGGGTGACGACAGTGTGTACACTGTAAATCTTATTTGACCAGTGGCACTACATATATATATATATATATATATATATATATATATTCAGTGCCGCTAGTCAGAAAGTGTGTGAGGCAAATGTCCATTTCTTAAACACAATGAAATATAACCTAATATTATAAAATTTTAAAGAAAATAGAAATTGAAAAGGGACTGGCAACCAATATTCTTAGTAAAATACTATTTTAGCAATGTAAGATGCTCGCCTGATTTTGCAGTATTCACAAGCTCGGTGGACCCCACAGCTCCGTGAATGGTTACATCGCCATCAGGAAGACAAAGCTCAAACTCCTCCGAAGGTCGCTGGTTCCCTGTGGACAATAATGCAAGTGTTCAATAAACTTACAGAGCGCAATACACTGCTCTTTCTGTATATTGTCATGATACAACACAAGCCAAGACTTGTTTTCTAGAGAAGATATTATTGTAAAATGGTGACACATTATGGAATGAAAACTTTTCGATGTACTTTTGTGCAGGGGGTAAACTTACTGGAAAGGAAAGGTGGCATAATAAAGGGGAATGAATATAGAGGGAGCACTCTAGAAACAGACTATACAAGTGATAGTTTGCAGGTCACTATGCGGGAAGGAAAACATGACAATTACTTAGATCAAGTGTTCAATCTGAATAAGGTTTTAATAAACCATTCTGCAGAGGCAGGACATGTAGCTGCCCTTCCCCACATCTCTACAGGAAGGGCCAGTACTAGGTGTTGGAGGTTTGGAAAGCTTTCACAGTAACGTATAAAGCTCATAGTAAACATAGCTCAGTAAATAAATAAGTAAAGTCAAGCACACCTTCTTTCACTTCAGAATCAAAGATTAAGATCTTAGACCCCTCTAGCACAATGTATTTTCTGTCCCAGCCTTGCTGTCCACGTTTGTTGTTCCTACAAAGTTAGGAAGAATAGGATATAAACAGAAAATACTTGTTAATGATCGACAAAAATATTTTACCAATCTGTTTAGCCTATCATCATACTCTTCTAATAAGATTGATCTTAAAAATACAGTAAAGTGTATATCTTGATTGGCTAGTACAAATGTGACCAGCTATGTTGTTGATGTGATGCAGGCCCATTAAGCTGGCCATACTCCTAAACATTTATTGTCCTATCTTTTCGATTCTCACAACAATCTGGTATATCAGAATGACTGTTTTTGGCAGTTTTCCAGCATTTCGAAGCATAAGGTCTACTGTCATTTGCTCCCATAAATTACCACATTTTTGTTCCAACCAGACAGATTGGACAATAAATCTCTTGTTGTATGGCCAGCTTTAATGGGATTAATAGGCGTCTGTGAGTAAATGGATCATACTGCGATGCTTAGGCATCTATCTGTATGCCGTATTGCGACCAACAATCAAAGATAAGGACTTAAGACAATAAACAAAACATACAGAAAAGGGAACCATAAGGAAATGCCTCCTTCTATGTCACGGGTGTCAAACACAAGGCCCGCGAGCCAAATCCGGCCCGCCAGACCTCGTCATGTGGCCCGCGTGAGGAGATAGCATGCAGGGGCAGTGTGTCTAAAACAGGAGTGCTGCGGGCCGCGTCCACGTCCGCCTTACCTGTTCCTCTACTGTCTGCGGCCATGTTCCTGTAGGCACATATGTATGCGGCTACAGAAACATGGCCGCCGGCCTCCAAGGCTACGTGGAGGAGGGCCTGGCCGCCTGTTCCCTCTGATGCCCGGCAGTGACAGACACTGGGTGGGGACGTCATGACGATGACGCCGCCCGCCCATGCGTCTGTAGAGAAGTAGGAGCAGGCAGGGAAGCTGGACCGGGAGTAGGGGACAGTGTGGCCGCAGCAAGCAGTGAAGAAAAGCTGGAAGCCGCAGCAGCTGCAGGGCAGACAGAGAAACAGTAAGTGAGGATGAGGATCACACTCACAATAAAAAAAAATATATATATCTGCTGTTTCCTGAGGTGTCCCCGTGTATAATAATAATAATAATGCCATGACACCACAGGCTGCTCCTCCTGTATAATTATTTATGTGTCATGGCATTACTTTTATTATATTATACAGGGGGAGCAGTCTGTGGTGTCATGGCATTATTATTATACAGGGGGAGCAGCATGTGGTGTCATGGCATTCACTTTATATTATACAGGGGGAGCAGCCTGTGGTGTCATGGCATTATAATTATACAGGGGGACCTACAGATACAACCGGACCTTTGAGGGTGACCAAACTGCTGATGCGGCCCCCGATGAATTTGAGTTTGACACCCCTGTTCTATGTTATTACCAATGTTACCATCATTGGAATAAATCTAATAGAATACATGGTACTTTTTAATAAGGGGATTATCATAAAAACAATTTATTTACAAAAGTGGTACTCCAATGCTGGGCATACATTGTCAGGTATAATGTCTGAAAGAGATTTTTGTGTCCATAAACTGTACGATTGCTTGGTGTTTAACCACACAATGTCTGCTTCCCTCCCCTGGCGAGTAAACATTTCCATGTTTATCCCTGTGAAGGGACAGGGAAATATTGGGCTGTAGGCTGTGACAATGTATGAAATTGCCAGATTCAACAATTCAATGATCTGTAAATGCAGACCTGTTGGATGATTTATGTCCAATCATAGCTGATCAATCGTGACCACATACTACGCAATTATCATCAGCAGATTCATATTAGCAACTAAAGCAAAAAATAAAAGTAACTGTAACAAAAACATGTTACAAAGCAAGGAGGAGCCAATACATTTATAGTGTTACTGTGCAGGTTGAATACTGGCTGCTTTTGCACATACTGTAGCCTGCAAAGGTTAGACAGCTTTATTTTTACACTGCGATTTAGATTATTTTGAACACACCCCACCCAATTCTAATTTTCAGGTTACATCTTCCCCACATTCAGTGCAACATGGTTTTGCCCAGTTGTGTAATTGTTTTTGCTTTACTTAAAAATATGAATCAGGCCCTATCTGCAGATCGGTCCGAAAATGTAATATTCCCACCATAACACTCCAGGTTCTAAGGATGCACATGTTTGAGCACAAGTGGCTTTAAGTAATATCGTAAGTCAATTTGATTTAACAATCTATGATCAAGCATGGATATTCTTAAAACCTGCACTGTAGCACATTGAAGGTAGTTCCCCAAAAAAACAAATCCGACTTTAAAACAAGTCAGATCTGTTTTGTTGAATTTCACGATGTTTTTCGACACTCCACAGAATTTCCGACATTCGACAGCCAAAACATTGAATTCCGGCTGTTGAGTTGCAGTTGAGAGAAACAAAAACAGTCTGGGATTCCAACTTTCGAGATGTTCCTGCACTCGGATTCCTGGAATGAATACCCCCTATGAGTCCATACTTAATACTCAGCTCTACTCTTTTGCCTGTTGATCTCAATTTAAGAGTCCTCCCTATAGTTTGTTTTCATGTGTGCATCTACTTTATCTACCTTGTGTGTTCCTGTATTATGTATGGTCTGTACAACCCTATGACAAATGACAAAACAATGGCAATAATCATAAACACCACCAATCCAACAACCCAATGAAATGGTAATATCAGCAGGAATGTCTGAGATAAACAGTTTAGTCCCAAAGTAAAGACCTTGGCAGAGAAAGAAAATCTATAAATACAACAAAGAAATTCATTGAGAATAAAGGGTTGGGAAAAAAACTAGTGAAGATTTTAAAAGCACGTATAAAAGTCCTAATTTTGAATATATTTTTCTTAAAAACCATATACACACCCTAAAACAAAACAACAAATTAAAATAACCAGTACAAGACCTGAGATTAGGTTATAGCGATGGCTGAAGTTGGCATGTGCTATAATCATACAGTCATTTGGGCAGAACCTACTACTGCATGTATGTATGTATGAAAAACAGACACTGCAGTTGTCAATCTTCTGATTTTTGGTGGTGAATGCTGACTAAGTAGAGAGGACCGAAAGTGCACTGGGATCAGGAAGGCAGGAGGCTTGTTTTAAAAGAAAACATACACTATAGCAATCAGGAAATATAACTAACGTGTCTTAGTCACCTTAGACGTCATCCTTTGGGGAGTACGAGAATTAAGAAACCTCATGCAGCTTGACATCTGTTTGCCTAGAAACCTTGTGCAGATTGACACCTGACACAGATGAAGGAGTCATCAGACCAAAGTCTGTAAGTAGACAATCTTGTCCCATGGAAAAAAAACATTAGGTGTCAAGCAGGGCCTATCCTGCCAGCAAAAGGTGCGTCATCAATGAGTCCCTTGACTGAGCCACAATAAGTAGATTGTTCAGCTAAGAGAGTATTCTGACTCCCTATAGCAGCAGCCTGGGCACCATTCACTGATGATATCTTGGTGAAGACTCAAGGGGCCTTCAAAGCACAAAGGCAGTTTTTTTTTGGACTGGATGCAAAGTGCTGGAAACACTGATGAGATTCTCAGAGTGGTACATGTAAGTATGCATCCTTGATATCCAGGGACACCAGTGAACGCATAATGGACTCCAGCCTGAACCTTGGAACCCTGTGATGTACATATGCCTTCACATACAACTATCTTCCAGGAGATACAAGTCGAAGTATACATAACACGTGAGTGCTGTATGACTGCATTCTCGGGCATCTTTGCAGGCAACTTTTCCCATTAAAATTCATCTAACTCGTAAAACGGAGTAAATAGGATGCACAAGCAGCTTCTGCTGATTAAAATTATATGCCAATATTCTGTGTGCAAGACTGGCTGTATCTGTATACAAATACTATGTTACAGTGTTTTCCTGGAAAACACTCAATGTTCCATTTCTTATGCAAATACTGCTACAGTCACACACTATATATAGGCATGCCGCATATCTGTAAAAGCTGCTTATGTGTCAAATGTGTTTTGAGAATAATATGTATTCTAATGGAAAAAGGCCCCAAAAAGATGCCCAGTGCTACTAAGTCGCCCCATGGCATAGCCCAACAAGAAAGGAGGCTAGATGTACTTATAAATATCAGTACTTGGAGAGACATCAGAAGCAAAAGCAGCCATCTAATTTCTAAATGAGTAAGAGGTTGGAGTAACAAGTTCCTCTTTTAAACTGATAGTATGGAAGCAATGACCCTGGAGGGCAGGAGTGAACACAGATTATTGAAGGGCCCCTGGTTTTGACTGGGTCAAGAGAAAAGCCTGTTGCAAGGAACTAGTCTGGAGGAAGGTGTGAAAGTATAAATCGTACCGTCTTGTTAAGATGTTGCACACCCAGGAATCTGGATGGGGGGCCAAGCCATAATGGAGTTTAGTTTCTATGAGGGCTTTGCCAGGCGATTGATGTGTTGCCCAATTCTACCTGCCTTTCCTTAACTCCTCTGTACCTGGACGCCTAGCCCAATGAGGATAGTTACAATCTAGATCTGCCTTGATGGAGAAATTACCTAAATGAGTCTTTATTTTAGGTACCAACAAAGAGTGCTAGTAGCTAAATGGACAGTTGGGGGGGGGGGGGGGGTCCATGAAAGGAGGGGGCTCATTTCCCCACTGTTAGAAGGGGGATATGTATAAAAACCCAACATGCATTTAGAAACCTTAAATCGCTTTCAAGGTGCAACCAGGTCAGCAATAAGATCCTCCAACTGCAGATAAAACTGCTTCTTCTTACATTTGAATATGAACATGTCCTGAGAAGGAGACTCTGAGTTTTTAATGAGCACCAAGGATTTAGAGTGGCATTTAAAGTTTCCAAAGTGACATGGCTCAAGAGTCCCTCCTCCTTTTACGGAGAAGAATTCCACCTCAAATGACTGGACACCATTTTCCATTAGATGACATATATCTGACTAACAGCATTTGCTAAACCTACAAACTGCCTTGCATTGACAGATAAACCCAGGGAGGTTCAACTGGTGACTGCGGAGGTGCACTAGATAAAGTGAGAGCCCTACAGCTAAATCTGATGGGAATGGCTTGGACAAGGCTAATTGTCTAGGCAGTTAAATCAATCACTTGTGACATGATGGAAGCCCTTCTTGGGAGGGAGGGGCTCTACTACCTGAAAAGCCGACTGCTGTGCAGCAGCAAAGCATGCATCAGAGAGGCCACCACGATCCTGAGCATAACTGGTAACTTTGCCCAGGCATTTTTTGAGGACAGATGGGAAGTCAGCAGGTCTGCTATGGCATCTTGTTAAATCACCACCACTACGATTAAAGAGAATGTGTACAAAGTGTTTTTTTCCAAGTGTTAAGTATTGAAGGGAGGCAAGAGAGACTGTTTTTACATATATGGTGGATATATTCCAAGATTTTGGAATAAAGTCTGTTCACTTTTCGTCTCTCCTTCCAAACGATTTGGGTTCCACGGCTGTATGCTTAGCCGCATCTCCTAAATTGCCACCTCTTCTCATATAGCGGGTGTATATGCGCTACACCAATTTTCTTTCTAGATGTCAATTTGACCTTACAGCCCTGACTCATTGTTTTTCATACTTGTGCACCTATCCCACCTCCCATCCACTTCATATTTGCATCCAGTTATATTAATATTTCTATAATGAAATGAAGTTATTTTATTGCCTTTCTTCAAGATAATGAATTTTTTGTTTACCACTTTGCACTTGTAACTTGCTTTTCTAATAAATACATTTGAAAAACATTAACAACTATAAGGACAAAAAAAGTGTCTGAACTCCATTGCTGTGGGTTTCGGATCTAATAATAAAGATAATATTATTATAATAATAATAGCATAGTGCCATATTTCTATGTAGCGTTCACCAGCACTACAATGACATGACATATTTCTGTTAAATGTTCTGAACTATTTTGTAGTCGGGAGCATACAACAAACACAGGTTCATAGCTTCGCCTTATTCAAGTCCAATTTACAATGATCTTTTTTCTTCTTAGCAGATCTGTCTAGTGGTGTTCACATGGCAGTTTTTTAGCAGATCGAAAAAATGCCGTGTTTAGAAAGTGTTGAATTGCTCCGATAATGGCATGAAACAGCTATTTCAGTTTCACAAAACATATCAGTTCTCAAAAAAATTTAATTGCTGCTGCGTGACTTTAAAGAATAAGCAACAGAATATGATTAACAGAAAATATTTAGGTGACCATTTAGTGAGCAATGCATTATAAATAAAAGCAGAAGAGATATTGTTTACCTGTAAAAGCATAATTATCGTGGTTTTTGTTTTACTGTACTTGAAAAATCCAGAAACCACTTTTATATGTACGCAAAAAAAACCCACAGGATTTTGGTACTTACTGATCCTTTTCTCTGATTCCTTGGGAGATATTGGAGTTTGGCTGCAGTATAGGTCATGAGTAAACCCTAGCACTGAAATGTACATGGCTCCACCCCCTCTATACCCCATTGGCCTCAGTAAAAATGAACCAAGTCGAGACAGAGAGCAGAGAATCAAAGGGTTAGAGAGGAACCATACAAACAGGAGCCAAAATGAAGGCGAAACCACCTAATAAATTAAGACTAAAGCAGTAATGAACATTTTAATTACCTCTATACCAGTAGGTTAATAAAAAATTAAGCCTTGTGTGTGTATATGTTTGTGTACATGTGACAGGCAATGTGTTGTAGAATGTGTGCTATACAAATAACTTAACACTAGCTACATAACAGCTCCTCAATGTGACTTCTTTAACTACATTGCAAGAGAGTCAATGATCTATTTTACTGTAACTGCTGTATCTCAAACATTTAATACCTTGGGACCTTCATCCAACCTTCCAGTCGCACGGAGCCACTGACTTCTTTCATCTGCATTCCTGGGGAATTCATTTTCTCTCTACAAAAGGCTTCAGTGAAATGTGTAGCATATTCTGCAGGGAGGCCACATGTAGCTGGGAGGCAGGAGGAACACTTTGGGTGACACATGACCTGACATTCTTATAAAGAGACAAACAGAAATGCATGTTAACAACTCTGCCCGGCAAATAACTATGTGTGTCTTCAAACCGAGACAGCTGGCCTTAACAAAGTAACATATGTTACGGTGATGACAGAATGGAAAATGGTTCTTACCTACACATTTTGCTCCTTGACGCCCAAAGTGTACGGTATCCAAGCAGACCGAACATTTGGCTGCTCGCATAGTAAGACCAACATTAAATCTGTGAGGAATATTATGGTGCATTCGTTCTTTAAGGCGACGACTAAACTCTGTTTGAAAATAAATTATTTCCTTTTCACCAACAGAACACAGTATGCACAAATGTACATTTACTCAGACAAAACACAACCAATCGTAAAATCAGAGAAAGGACTATCTTGATGAAGAGTCCCTGGCTCATCTGTAACATGGATTCTTACCTTCAGGTGTAGATGATTCTTTTCTTCTACTTGACTGAGGGGCCAGCAAACTGACCGCATTCGGCTGATGTTCTGGAGACCTAACCAAAGCAGACATTATGATCTGCTGCCTTGCCGTACCAGGCGTAGAAGGAAGAGGATGGTCAGATACCTTTAGGTGTGCAGCTGCAGGAGGGGAGAGGAATGTCATAAAACCTACCACCAACAAATACCAACCCATGCTGTACGTACTACAAAAGTCTGTCTAAACAAACTATCATAGTTTATATATTATAATATATGCATACATACACACACACACATTCAGCAGCCATAATATTATAACCACCTGCCTAATATTATGTAGGTCCCCCTCATGCTTCCAGAACAGTTCTGACTCATTGAGGCAAGACTTCAACACAAGATTTCTGAAGGTTTAGGGGGGTATGCAATCATTGTCGTGCACCCGCAGCCATCTCCCGACGGGGGAGATGGCTGCGGGGCCCTATTCAATGCTGTCTTCCCCGACAGCATTGAACAGGGTTTCACCGCAGAATGAGCCCGACATCACAAGCTGTCGGGCTCGTTCTGCCGAGAAAAGCCGGAAATAGGCAAGCTCCTGGCCAGAGCTCGTCTATTTCCGTCATCAACTCGCGGCCACTCCCCCTTCTCGCTGCTCGGCGGCCGGGACATTGAATCCCGACTGCCGAGCTCCGGGCGAGCTGACCGAAAACGGGACAGGGGCACGGCAGTCGAGCTTGATCGACAGCCATTCCCCTAACATTGAATACCCCCCTTAATGTGATATCTGATACCAAGAAGTTAACCGCAGATCCGTTAATTCTTGTAAGTTGCAAAGAGAGGCCGCCATGGCTCGGATGTGTTTATCTAGCACATGATTATTATTATCGTTTATTTATATGGTGCCACAAGGGTTCCGCAGTGCCTGACAATACATAGATGAGCCAAAAAACAAACAAGAAAATAGTGATTTACAGATGCTTGATCAAATTGAGTTATGGGTATTTTGGAGGTCAACTCAACACCAGGAACACATTGTAGTGTTCATCAAACCATTTCTGAACCATTTTTAGAATGTGTCACATTATCCTTCCGTCGGGGAACACTGCTGCCATGTACTTGGTCTTTAACAAGGGTTAGGTACATGTCAAAGTAAAATCTACATGAACGCCAGAAGCCAACATTTCCAATCAATACTTTGCCCAGAACATCACACTGCATCAGCCGGTTTGCCATCTTTCCATAATGAATCCTGGTGATATCTCTTCCCCAGGTAAACGATGCATGTGACTCTTCAATTGATGTAATACATTTTTTGAAGTTTTGGCGGGCACCTTACTCCCTATTTAGCCTCAGAAGGTATTAGTTGTTTGTATGCCCTTGATGAAGGAGGTGACGCTCCGAAACAGCTGTCGGGCTATGAGAAGATAAGCTGTTCAGGACCTGGCTCCCCTAAGCTGATAAGTAGCTGCATACTTGGAATAATATCTGAGGCTGTTTTCATTGAATTATTTTCCACTAGAAGATATTTGTATTGAACTGGTGGTGTGCTGGCTCATGTTTCCATACCAGCACTTGGAGTGGAATCTTGGATATATATATTGTGCACGATGCACCAAGCTCTGCAATCTTAATTCAGTGTATAAAAAAAGCATGAAATTATCTGCAAACATGTATTCATATACAAATAATATAACTAATATAAAAAAAACCCTCCCAATAAATCAGGTGGCTGCAAAAATTCTCTAATTGTTCCGTTTCCCAACGGAGCTATAGTAAATGTTCATCGATGATAGGACTTTGCGCCTTCAGTGTTAGTAAATTCTGATTACATAATCCTTAAATGAGTATTATATATGCGTACCGGATGAATGATGGAACACAGCATGTAGCAGTGACACGACACTTCTGCCTGGTGCACTCCAGGGTCATCAGCTGGTACGCTTGTTGGATGTGTGGTATGTATAAAAAAAATGTAGTGTCAATACATGCACTTTTGTATAAAGTGACTTAGTGCGGATATAAATATATTATATATATATATTATATTATTTTAAAGTGCTTATAGTGCCTTGTTTGATAAAGCTTACAAGGATACTGGATGTATGAATATATATATATATATATATATATATATATATATATATATATATATATATATATATATATATATATATATATTAAAATTGATGCTCTTCTGCCACCAGGTGGTTCAAAAATAATATAGATTACTGAGTGATTTTGGAGCACACCCAGTGTATAAGTGAGAGAAAATGTTAAACTCACATCTTTTCTTTTTTAGGGTTTCTACAGTTGGTAAGGATTCCTCCAATGGTGAACCTTGAAACTGAACCCCCCCCCCAAAAGTAGTGTGATACCATTAAAAAATAATAATAATATAACACACAAAAACAAAATATAGAGAATGGACTCGTATAATAAAAATGACAGTATATGCTTATCTGAAACTCAGCATCAATTTGTGGAGAGGTATCTGCAGCTGCCCAATGCATTTCGTCCCTTTTGTGGTCTGTGGGAATTCTTTAGGGGTCAATATCTATCTATCTATCTATCTATCCACACACACACACACACACACACACACACACACACACACACACACACAGAGTCATACAGGTGGAGTATCCCTTATACAAATTTTTCCAAAAACAATAGTTTACAGAATTTACTTTTTTTTTGTTTGCTAAAAACCTACTGTGAACATCTGTAACTGGCACTACTCGGAAAAGGTATCAAACCTATAGTGGCAAATGAAAGTATGTACAGTAGACCATGTGGCTGCTCTGCACAGCTGCTCTGCAGATACACCAGAGGCCGCAGCTCACGATGTACCCACTGAGCGAGTGGAATGAGCTGTAAGCCCAGACGGCACTGGTCTCTTAGCCAAGAGATACGCCTGCCGTACAGTTAGCCGGAGCCAAGGATTGTTTGGAGGCTGGCCAGCCTCGTTTATGAGGGTCATATAGAACAAATAAGACTTCAGTTTTTCTGATGTCCTTAGTTCTGGAAACGTAAGTGCGAAGAGCTCTCACAACATGAAGTGTTTGAGCCTCATCAGAGTCTGGAAAAGATGGAACAACGATCTCCTGATTCATGTGAAAACGTGAAACCACCTTTGGGAGGTAGCCCAACTTAGTGCACGGTCAGGGTGAAATACTAAAAAGGGGGGCTTATAGGACAGGGCTGAGAGGTCGGAGACTCTATGCGCCGAGGCAAGTCTTCCAGGTCAACCACCGGAGATCAACAGAATCCAACGGTTCAAAAAGAGCCGACTGGAGATACCGAAGGACCAAAGGAAGGTCCCAAGGCACCACTGGACTGTGAAAGGGGGTTTTAAGTGCATCACCCCTTGAAGAAAAAAGTGCGAACCTCAGGGCACGAGGCTAATTTCCATTGAAATAACACAGAGAAGGACAAAATTTAAACGTCAAGGTGGAGGAAGGCCAAAACCTTGGGTAACGTGAAAATCCAGGGTTTTTTTCCTCGTTCCTCACACCAGCAAAAGAAAGACCTCCAGACTCTATAATATATCTTTGAAGAGGAAGGCTTTCATGCTGAGATCATTGTCTTGATGACTGCCTCTGAGAAACCTTTATCCCTTAAGACCCTCCTTTCAACAGCCAACCCATCAAAGCGAGTCGGGGGGAGGTTGGGGTGTGTGCAGGGACCTTGTGACAACAGGTCGGAACGATGAAGTAATGTATGAAGAGGATCCACTGCCATCCTTTGGAGATCCGCAAACCATGTTCTCAGTGGCCAATTGGGGGTCACCAGAATAACCCTTACCGGCTCCTTCTTGAGACGACGAAGGAACTGAGGGGGAAGGCATAAATGAGGTCGAAAGGCCATGGTGCTGCAAAGCGCCTACCAGAAAGGCGGCCGGGTCTCGAATCCTTCCCACAGGCAACTTGTGGTTCCAACGGAGGCCATGAGGTCGATCTGGGGTCTGCCCCCTCGATGAGTCAAAGCTTGAAACACTGCTGGATGGAGAGACCATTCACCTAAAAGGATGTCTTGTCGGCTTAAGAAATCCGCCTCCCAATTAGTTATTCCTGGAATGTACACGACCGACAGGGCCAGGAGGTGACGTTCCGCCCATTTGAAAATTGGCCGTACTTCCCGAAAAGCCGCCATGCTCCTTGTTCCTCCCTGGTGGTTTATGTAAGCCACCGCCGTGGCATTGTCCGTTTTCGACTTTGACTGCCCGTGAACAAAGAAGTAGAGACCCCTGAAGAAGAGCATGGTGGATCTCTCTGAGTTCCAGCACATTGATTGGAAGCTGAGCTTCCTGAGACAAACAACGCCCTTGGAATGAATGATCCACCACCACGGCCCCCCAGCCTCTGAGGCTGGCGTCCGTGGTCAGTAGGATCCAATCGTTGATGATGAATGGTTGGCCCATCGACTGGTGGCTCCATCCACGTCACCTAAGTAGGTGAGAGTCTGACCTCCCTGGGTATAACCAAGGTCTGAGTGTGTAGGCCTTGGCGAGAGCGATTCCAGTGTTTTAAGACATGTAGCTGTAACAGGCGTGAATGGAATTGGGCGATATCCACCATTTCAAAACATGAGACCATCTTCCCTAGGACTCTCATGCAGAGGTGCAGGGACACTCTGTTGTGCTTGAGGAACTGACAGACCAGTAGCTGCAAGGCCCGCACTTTGTCGTCTGGCAAGAGTACTCTCTGAGCTTGTGAGTCCAGATGAGCTCCCAGGTGAATCATCGATTGGGAGGGAATCAGGCTGGATATGCGCCAGTTTACCAGCCAACTGTGAGACTGTAGCAGATCCAGTGATCTGTAAGTGTCGGAGTAGCAGGTCCTGAGACTGACCGAGGTTAAGGAGGTCGTCCAGGTAAGGTAGAATACGGATCCCCTGTAGACGCAGGTCCGCTGCCATGACCTTGGTGAATACTCACGGGCATGTGGAGAGTCTGAAGGGAAGGGCCCGAAACTGCACATGGAGCCACTTGGTCGCAAAGCTGAGGTACTGGCGATGGTCTGGGTGAATGGGGATGTGCAGGCAGGCATCCTGGATGTCGAGGGCCACCATAAAGTCCCCCGGTTCCAGGGCCTGTAGAATTGACCTCAGGCATTCCATGCGGAAGCGAGGGACCAGAAGGTATATATTTAGGTCCTTGAAGTTCAGGGTAGGTCGGAAGGAGCCGTCCGGCTTCCCAACGAGGAACAGGTTTGAATAGAATCTCTTGCCCCTCTGTGGGGGAGGGACCAGCTCTATCACCTGTGTCTCGAGGAGGTTTTCGAATGGAATCATTGAGAGCCTTTTCCTTGTGAGGACAGGCCGGCCGGCCTGTAATGAAAAAACTTGTCAGAGGACGCCTGTAAAAGGAGAGATAATACCCTTCCGATACTATGCTCTTTATCCAGCGATCTGATGTTGTCTCTGCCCAATTGTTGGCAAATTGTAGGAGACGGCCTCTGACCTTGGGCCTGGTGACCCTTTCCGGCTGAGTCCTTTCGGGCAGGCGACTTCGTCCAGATGGCTGTCCTTGGGGCTTACCCTGTGGGCGAAAGGAAGACAATTTCTGCTTAGGCGGAGCCGAAGGTAGAAAAGCTGTCTTTGATGTGGCCACTGTAGCCACAATTTTGTCTAATTCTGGACCAAAGAGCATTTCTCCCTAGAAGGGTAGTGCCTCCAGGGCCTTCTTGGACTCTGCATCTGCATTCCAGGTGCGTAGCCAAAGGGCGTGCCTGGCCACCACCGATGAAGCCTAATCCCAGAGGAAAGGGTTGCTGAATCTAAAGCAGCCTCTCCTAAGTATGTAGAGGCTTCCCTGATTAAGTCCACCAGGGGTAGTAATTATGACCTACGGGTGCCAGAATGTTCTGGTTTAAGGCATGAGCCCTCTTCCCTGTCACTCTGGAAACCCAGGCAGACACCAGAGCTGGTCTATTTAGCATGGGTAAAGATGGACCTGAAAACATGTTCCATTTTTCTGTCCGTGGGATCCTTTAAAGGCCGCCACAGTAGCTATAGGCAATGTGGTCGACTGTACTAAACGGAATCGACCTGTGGGGGATTTTTCCCACTTTTTACGGTCCTCCTGGGGAAGGGGGAAGAGTTACTTGGAGATACTAAAACGCTTGTTCAGATATGTCCATGCCTTGGCCAAATTCTGAACACGTTGCCTTGACTGTACGGAGTACAGTCAAAGGAGGGAAAGGTTACAAGTGGAGTACCCCAGGGATCTGTACTTGGACCAGTGCTTTTTAATATCTTTATTGGTGATATTGCATTGAATGGAATTGAGGGGAAAATGTGCCTTTTTGCAGATGACACAAAGGTATGCAACAGGGTAGACACACCAGAAGGGGTAAAACAAATGATTGATGATCTAGGTAGATTAGAGGAATGGTCAAGAGCATGGCAACTACAGTTTAATGCCAAAAAATGCAAAATCATGCACTTGGGTTGCAAAAATCCAAAGACTAAATATAGTATAAATGGCACTATAATGGAAACTACTGAGGAAGAGAGGGATTTCGGTGTCACTATTTCAGGGGACTTAAAGGCAGGTAGGCAATGTAACAAAGCAATGAAGAAGGCAAGTCAGATGCTTGGTTGCATAGGGAGAGGTACCAGCAGTAGAAAGAAAGAAGTAAAAATGCCACTGTATAGGTAATTGGTACGACCTCATCTAGAGTATTGTGTTCAGTTCTGGAGGCCATATCTCCTGAAGGATATAAATATATTAGAGACTGTACAAAGAAGGGTAACTAAAATGGTGCATGGCCTACATCACAAAACATACCAGGAAAGACTAAAAGATCTTAATATGTATACTTTAGAGCAGAGAAGGGAAAGGGGGGACATGATAGAAACTTTCAAATATATCAAGGGTTTTAACAAGGTACAGGTGGGAGACATTCTTCACAGGAAGAGGAGCAGCAGAACAAGAGGACATGCACTGAAACTGGAGGGAGGAAGATTCAGGGGAAATTTGAGAAATAATTACTTCACAGAAAGAGTAGTAGATAAGTGGAATAGCCTCCCATCAGAGGTGGTAGAGGCAAATACAGTAGTACAATTTAAACATGCTTGGGATAGGCATATTGATATCCTTACAAAAAAAAGGATCAAATATGGTTTGAGGTAACATGTTTAAAAAAGGGGCAGACTAGATGGGCCAAGTGGTTCTTATCTGCCGTCAAATTCTATGTTTCTATAACTTGAGTAGAGGGGAAAAAATGGTTGGATCCTTCTTTTTACGTTTGAAGGAGGGTGCCTCGACCTGTTGTGGCTGGTCCGGTGTCTGAATGTTAAGACATGAGTGGACTGCCTTTACTAATGCCTCTACTCTGGATTGGGTAATAAAGTCGTCCTGAGATACAGAGCCCTGGTCTGACCCATCAGTGTCGGGCTCATCATCAGAGGACTCCTCTGCTGAAGAGGTATCTTGCACAATCTGAGTGCTAGCTCTCAGGGCTTTGTGGTTCGTGGAAGCACCCAGCAGTGACTGCAGGGAGGAGGAGACTTGCACCAACCCCTGCACAGAAGACGACAAGCATTGGGACCCAGGCTGGTTCTGGAGAAGGCGCCGCTTGGACCTCCTGATAAGGAGGGGGCGCCGGGGCAGCAGGCTGGGGTGGCCCCCAAGAAGCTGTCAACTGTTCGGTAAGGTCTCTCATGGCTATACTGAGAGCCTGTGCCCAGTCGGGTTCTGGGGGACGCACCGGTGTGGCTGCAGGGCTCACAGAGTCTTCCTCACAACAGCGCGTACAAACACCCCCATGGTCTGAACGTACAGATGAGAAATTCTCTTTACATCTTTTGCGCGTAAAGGCTCGCAGAGGAGGAGCGTCCCCTGACCGCGAGGGTCCTGTGGACTTAGACCCTGACTGTGAGGCCATTATGCAAAGGCAGACTCCTGTTACACAGCAGTACAATGTTGCATTTGAGACAGGGAGAGAAGCAGAATAGTTAAAAGATAGCAAAGAGTTATGATCTAGCAATGGCTGTACTTGCACACCAGACTGCAGTATCAGCATCTATCAAATCTGGCCCGTCGTGGAGCCTGGGGGAGGTAGAGTGCTGGTGCCCCTTAAGCTGCTTCAGGCTCTGTCTGCTACTGCTGCTGTGAGCGGGAACAGATCCAGGCCCCGGCAGGAACTCAGACTGAGGCTGGCCGTCCGGGACCTGGGCGGCGAGTGACATGATGGGGATGTCCCTCCCCTCCTGGAACCTCCAGGGAACTAAAATGGCGGCTCCACCGCTAAAATTGTTCCCTGGTGGTATAGCGGCCACGATCGCCCACACGGGGAACCCTGTGCCTCTGCCAGGTGGTCACAGGGAGTGCACTAGCTCCAGTTGACATGCCGCGCTGAATGTCTCCCTCTTGTCGCCGGTGCATCTCACAGGCCTTCACGCCCATGAGCCATGACAGGACTGCCCACGGGAGGCGGCGAGCTGGCTCCGGAGCAGCTTGGGGTACCATCCCGGCTTGCTCACCGCTTAAGTGAAGAAAAAAACAAACTAAAAATAAAACTAAAAAGTCTCTAAATACATACACACTAGGCAGCACCTACAAACAGGTCCTGTGCCCTAAGGCACCAAGAAAAAACTGTCCTGAAGGCAGAGTGTGGGGAGGAGGGGCCTGGGCTGCACCAGAGAAGTCTCTCCTACTTGGTGCCTGTCGCTGTGGCTCCGCCCCTCATCCCACTGTCCACCAACATATGAATGAAATCATTTGTTATCCAAAATGCTTCTGGTCCCGAGCATTTTGGATAAGGGATACTCATCCTGTGTATAAATACATACATACACACACACAATATATCAGTAAGAATATTTGGGCAAACATTTACAGCAAATGGTGCACAAAAAAATATGAAGGAGAAATCTCTCCCAAGAGTAGCGACAAGTTCTACCTTCCTCTCTAGCAGATCTGAGTTCTATCCGTGTCTTTTGTAGAGCTTCTTCTAGTTCTGCAGTCCGCACTCGCTCTTTATCCAGAGCTACCTTTAAATCATTGAACTGCAAGGGAACTTGTGATGCCTGGATGGGTTCATCCCTGCGCCTGCCAAATAGACCCTGCAATACAATTCCGACAAGCAATTATTTTTGCAAAAATTCTTTAAATTGTAAAAAGCAATACACTCGCTGTCCATTCTACATATAACACATATAATAAAGATACAGAACTGTTTAAATTGTTTTAAAAGATGAAAAGAAATGAAAAGTCAAAGATTAATTAAATGTCAAAAGCTGCCAATTAGCAGAGCTGGAAGCCCTGGCAAAGAAGTACTGTACAAGATTATCACACAGTGTTAGCAAAGCAGAAAAACAAGCAACAATGCTCATTTCACTCCATTTATTTCCACCTTCACTTCCCAATTTCATCAAAGACAGGGGATGCATTGCAGCACCGGAACAGGGAAGTACCCTGGAACTGCAATTTCTTCCAGTGACATACTGGTCTGATTCAAGGGTGGATGCAAGTTTAGCAGCAGCGGATCTGTGAAGTTATGTTAATGCAGCAGGTGGTGTCTTTGGCACAAAAATGCCCACTTCCAGCTTCTCAGACCTAATGCATGCATCCAAAGACATAGAATCTAAACACTATTGGGAACACTGGTTAGGCCATCGGGCAGCTCAGAAAGACCGCCACAACTAATTTTCAGAGGCAAGTGTTTTAGGAGGACAAGTGGTCTCAGTTTCTTAAAAGCTTCTCCTCCTCGACCCCCAAATGGCAGCACCCTGATAATCACGTGGCAGTTCCTGCTGCACTGCTTATGACGATGCAGGTCTATATATAAACCATGTCAAATGGTATGAAAAACATTGTTTGAAGAACATGATTCACTTTGTTTAGGGATTTTACCTTTTTCTTCTTTGATGGCTGATCCATTTTTGCTTGTAAGAAATCAATGAGTTTGGTTTGCTGGGAAATAGTCCCTTCCATCTTCACTTTTTCATGGGAATAGAGAGCCTAATAGCACAAAAAAAAGTGTGTCTGAAGTGTGACAGCAAAAAAATGTATCTTACACTATGCAGGGATGCATTTAGTGTACCTGCATGTTTTCCATCTGATACTCTAAATCACTCCTCTCGGTCTTCAGCAGATCTGCACGATCCAGTGCTTCCTGGAGCCCTTGAGTCAAACGGAAGATGTGATTCTTCTGAAGGTCCATTTGCTGCTGTAGCTTAGCCTGCTGCTCTCCACAAAACAGAACTTTTAGTGGATTGAAAACTCTCAGGACCTCATTAAGGGCCAGATGTATCAAGCTTCAAAGATAAAATTGAGAGTGATAAACAGCCAGCCAATCAGCTCCTAAGTGTCATGTTACATCCTGGGTTTGAAAAATGACAGGTAGGAGCTGGTTGTTAATCACTCTCCATTTTATCACTTTTTGATACATTTGGCTCTTAGAGTTCAGGGGAAATCCAGCAAAATGGTTCAAAATTGACGGGGGCAAACCATGTTGCTGTGCAAGGGGTGTAAATGCGGATTTTGCTTTGCATCCAGAGCAAATATGGTTTGCTTTTGCATGTAGCATGTGCGCCCCTCTCATATACAGTATATCCAAACAATTAAAATGTGTGATACAGTGATCTATGGTTTTCCCAAGAGGCAAAACTGCACATTTTTTGCCGGATTAATCCTCAACTTTAAATAAGAACAGTAAAGGGCAATATCACCAACACAAACATGCACATGAAGCAGGATGCTGTAATGACTAGCAAGAGTGTAACTGCCAAATACAAATGTGATACGCAGCTGCTACTTTTGGTTTCTCCCTATCTACCCAAAGCATTTGGCATAAAAGTAACAATAGAGATAACAGCCCGGAACCAATTGGTTAAGTATCAATAAATTAACACATTTGTAAGGAATGATCATGCCTTTGCTTTAAATATAGAAGCACCATTTCAATACAATGTATTTATTGAAACCTCTGCCTACCAGCAGTAAGAAACTTCTGCCTACCAGCAGTAAGAAACCTCTAGCTACCAGCAGTAAGAAACCTCTGCCTACCCGCAGTAAGAAACCTCTGCCTACCCGCAGTAAGAAACCTCTGCCTACCCGCAGTAAGAAACCTCTGCCTACCCGCAGTAAGAAACCTCTGCCTACCCGCAGTAAGAAACCTATAGCTACCAGCAGTAAGAAACCTATAGCTACCAGCAGTAAGAAACCTATAGCTACCAGCAGTAAGAAACCTATAGCTACCCGCAGTAAGAAACCTCTGCCTACCCGCAGTAAGAAACCTCTGCCTACCCGCAGTAAGAAACCTCTGCCTACCCGCAGTAAGAAACCTCTGCCTACCCGCAGTAAGAAACCTCTGCCTACCCGCAGTAAGAAACCTCTGCCTACCCGCAGTAAGAAACCTATAGCTACCAGCAGTAAGAAACCTATAGCTACCCGCAGTGAGAAACCTCTGCCTACCCGCAGTGAGAAACCTCTGCCTACCCGCAGTGAGAAACCTCTGCCTACCAGCAGTGAGAAACCTCTGCCTACCAGCAGCGAGAAACCTCTGCCTACCAGCAGCGAGAAACCTCTGCCTACCAGCAGCGAGAAACCTCTGCCTACCAGCAGCGAGAAACCTCTGCCTACCAGCAGCGAGAAACCTCTGCCTACCAGCAGCGAGAAACCTCTGCCTACCAGCAGCGAGAAACCTCTGCCTACCAGCAGCGAGAAACCTCTGCCTACTAGCAGCGAGAAACCTCTGCCTACCCGCAGCGAGAAACCTATAGCTACCAGCAGTAAGAAACCTCTGCCTACCCGCAGGAAGAAACCGCTGCCTACCCGCAGTAAGAAACCGCTGCCTACCCGCAGTAAGAAACCGCTGCCTACCCGCAGTAAGAAACCGCTGCCTACCAGCAGTAAGAAACCTATAGCTACCAGCAGTAAGAAACCTATAGCTACCAGCAGTAAGAAACCTATAGCTACCAGCAGTAAGAAACCTATAGCTACCCGCAGTAAGAAACCTCTGCCTACCCGCAGTAAGAAACCTCTGCCTACCCGCAGTAAGAAACCTCTGCCTACCCGCAGTAAGAAACCTCTGCCTACCCGCAGTAAGAAACCTCTGCCTACCCGCAGTAAGAAACCTCTGCCTACCCGCAGTAAGAAACCTCTGCCTACCCGCAGTAAGAAACCTATAGCTACCAGCAGTAAGAAACCTATAGCTACCCGCAGTGAGAAACCTCTGCCTACCCGCAGTGAGAAACCTCTGCCTACCCGCAGTGAGAAACCTCTGCCTACCAGCAGTGAGAAACCTCTGCCTACCAGCAGCGAGAAACCTCTGCCTACCAGCAGCGAGAAACCTCTGCCTACCAGCAGCGAGAAACCTCTGCCTACCAGCAGCGAGAAACCTCTGCCTACCAGCAGCGAGAAACCTCTGCCTACCAGCAGCGAGAAACCTCTGCCTACCAGCAGCGAGAAACCTCTGCCTACCAGCAGCGAGAAACCTCTGCCTACCAGCAGCGAGAAACCTCTGCCTACCCGCAGCGAGAAACCTCTGCCTACCCGCAGCGAGAAACCTATAGCTACCAGCAGTAAGAAACCTCTGCCTACCCGCAGGAAGAAACCGCTGCCTACCCGCAGTAAGAAACCGCTGCCTACCCGCAGTAAGAAACCGCTGCCTACCCGCAGTAAGAAACCGCTGCCTACCAGCAGTAAGAAACCTCTGCCTACAAGCAGTAAGAAACCTCTAGCTACCAGCAGTAAGAAACCTCTAGCTACCCGCAGTAAGAAACCTCTGCCTACCAGCAGTAAGAAACCTCTGCCTACCAGCAGTAAGAAACCTCTGCCTACCAGCAGTAAGAAACCTCTGCCTACCAGCAGTAAGAAACCTCTGCCTACCAGCAGTAAGAAACCTCTGTCTACCCGCAGTAAGAAACCTCTGCCTACCCGCAGTAAGAAACATCTGCCTACCCGCAGTAAGAAACCTATAGCTACCAGCAGTAAGAAACCTATAGCTACCAGCAGTAAGAAACCTATAGCTACCAGCAGTAAGAAACCTATAGCTACCAGCAGTAAGAAACCTATAGCTACCAGCAGTAAGAAACCTCTGCCTACCAGCAGTAAGAAACCTCTGCTTACCCGCAGTAAGAAACCGCTGCCTACCAGCAGAAGGAAACCTCTGCCTACCAGCAGTAAGAAACCTCTGCCTACCAGCAGTAAGAAACCTCTGCCTACCAGCAGTAAGAAACCTCTGCCTACCAGCAGTAAGAAACCTCTGCCTACCAGCAGTAAGAAACCTCTGCCTACCAGCAGTAAGAAACCTCTGCCTACCAGCAGTAAGAAACCTCTGCCTACCAGCAGTAAGAAACCTCTGCCTACCAGCAGTAAGAAACCTCTGCCTACCAGCAGTAAGAAACCTCTGCCTACCAGCAGTAAGATACTTCTGCCTACCAGCAGTAAGAAACCTCTGCCTACCCGCAGTAAGAAACCTCTGCTTACCAGCAGTAAGAAACCTCTGCCTACCAGCAGTAAGATACTTCTGCCTACCAGCAGTAAGAAACCTCTGCTTACCAGCAGTAAGAAACCTCTACCTACCAGCAGTAAGAAACCTCTGCTTACCAGCAGTAAGAAACCTCTGCCTACCAGCAGTAAGAAACCTCTGCCTACCAGCAGTAAGAAACCTCTGCCTACCAGCAGAAGGAAACCTCTGCCTACCCGCAGTAAGAAACCTCTGCCTACCAGCAGTAAGAAACCTCTGCCTACCAGCAGTAAGAAACCTCTGCCTACCAGCAGTAAGAAACCTCTGCCTACCAGCAGTAAGAAACCTCTGCCTACCAGCAGTAAGATACTTCTGCCTACCAGCAGTAAGAAACCTCCGCCTACCAGCAGTAAGAAACCTCCGCCTACCAGCAGTAAGAAACATGGCACAAACCCAGAATTTACCTCTTCTAGCAGTCGCTGCTTCAGTTCTCGCTCTGTTTCTAGCTTCTGCTGCAAGCTGCGAGCATTCATTTCCAGCATTGCGTGTTTCTTCTCCAGATCGTTTAGCTATGAGATGTAAGAAATACAGTAGATGAGGGTTCACATTATGTACTTGCTTACACCATCATTGTATAGTTACTCTTATTCTCTCTCTATTAACAGTGGTAGGAATTATGAATATCAGACCGCTGCTATCTGGATTTTGGCTTCCTTGGTCATATATTTATATTTATGTACATACTTCTGAACACAGATAATAGCACATGGCCATCGATGCACAGCAAGTAATGTGGGATATCCTTTTCATTGCAACCACCAGGGTGGTTCCCATTACTGATGAGAGACTAAATACTCCTCTACATACTCCTCTACACAAACTTTTCATGCATTATCTATGAAGAACATTTGACTCAGAGTTCTGAAGAAACTGCTGTCCTTCCTGGAAGCAGGAGAAAAGCTAAGAAGTATAAAATGGGGCCAATGAAGGGTTGGCAGCAAAGTGAGCGTAAATTGCTCAAAAGAAAAAGGCACCAAAAAAATTGCACATACAGTATACAGAGCAATGAGCTTCATTCTTATTTGTAAGCTATTGCACAACTGCCGCTCGAAATGGTAGCAGGCCTCAATTAGCCCGCATATGCCAAAGCTTACTTAAACTGGCCCCCAGATCCAACAGCCGGTTCAGGGAAGCCTGCACATGACAGTGAAGACATCGGAGCGACGTGCCCCCAGTTTGTAAAATGGACCTGGTCCCTGCCACTACTCCACTCTGCAAATGCAGAAATGGCTTCTAAATTACTAAAAGCTATCTGCCTCCTAACAAGTGTATATGCACTTATTTGCTGGCTTGTATTTGAGTAAACCCACCATTACTCAACTTGAAATGCCCCTTCCTGTCTCTCTCGTTCAAAGACTTGATGAATACAAAAATGTGTATTCCTGCTTGGCCGCATCTGTGCACAAGGACTTGTGAAGAGCAAATTTATGCAAGACATGCTGCACAACTGGTGTACTACTCTGAATAAAGTCTATAGAAATGTGTATAATGGTATACTCACCTTATCGGACAGGCTTTCCGTCTTGAGTTTTTGATCCTTTAGTGATTGTTGAAGAGCTAAAATCTCCGCTTTGTGTTCTTTAACTGCCAGTTCCACCATTTGCCGTGATTCAGTGCTGCGCTGATCAGCGCGAACTCTGCATTTATAAGAAATAGAGAATTGAATCACATAAATATGACATTTAAAAAAAAATGGTTTTAATAAAAGGCCAATTAAGGCATAAAAGCATTCCCACCTCAAGTTAGTGAAACACAATATAATAAAGTCTTCACTACAGCTAAGAATTCTGATGATATACAAAGCTACAAGTTCATTGAGATAGTGACAGCACAGTCATTTTAAATGTTGAGCTGTAATGCAAGCACATTGTAAAACTAGGACAGTAACTGTTCCCTAAATCCATTGGTGGACACTGTACATTCGGGATATAGAATCACCATTAAAACTATAGTACTTCTGTAAACTGTTTATGCTCCATCTTTCTATATCCTATCATTCAGAAAACTCCATTTTTATTCAAATCAAACCCAAAAGGACAGAACGAGAGACAATAAAACAGAGAGAAATCCCCACCAATGAAATAAAGCTAGCTAAAATGAAGAGTTTCACCTCATCAGCAATTATATAATGTTTGTTAAACATGAGCAATAAATAGCATATTCGTAGGATGATTCCTGATTCCTTTGTTTTTAATAATATTGTGTTCACATTCATTTTAAAATTGGTCTTTGAGTGTAGCTATAATATACAGATTCCTTTCTTTTCTTCAGTTGTATTCATTGCATACATATCAAACGGCTCCTTTAGGTCCGTAACCTTTGGCCCATCTTCCCCTCACTAACTACCTATTGGAGTATCACAAGGCTCTTGGCTTTGCTTTTCCCACCATAACCCCTTTTCTTAGTACACTAATATGCTCCTTGACCTCCTGTGTTCTCTCCAGAATTTTTTTCCTGCTGTGTGGCATCAAGAAGTAACCAGGTGGGGGTCCTCGCAAAAATAAAAGCTTTAAATCCTAACCTGCAGTGTTACAGACACAGTTTTTAGCTGCCCAGATACTGCACAAGTAGTCTGTCACGGACACAATTACTGTTTTTAGATGCCCAAATACTGCAAAATTATTTTGTCACAGACAGCTCCCAGTATAGATAATGCCCCACATAATGCTGCCCTAGCTTTCTGGGACCACACAGTTTTTTATTTTATTTGTTTTTTATACCTCCCAGAGTTTAATTCTCACACACACACAGCACACTGAAAACGTGCGCAATGCTGCTCAGTCAGGTAATTGTTTCCGCTTGAACAACGCTCCCTGACTTTCTTCAGGGGGGATGGGGGGGGGGGGATTGCAGTCCTCCACTCTGTGATCTGCCAAGCACCCGCCCATAACTATCCGTCCCCTCCCACCCTGCACTCTCACCCATTAGACCTTGTTGCAGGCTGGTGCTGATTGCGTAAGGAGCGTCCAATCGGAAGATCATGTGACGTGGACGTTTGTGTAGCTCAGCCGTGTCACAGAGGTCCATCCGGAATCAGCATCCACCTGCAACAAGGTCTAATTGGTGCGATAGCTGGGTGTCAGGGGACTACTAGTTCACGGTTGCTGGGCGGCAGGGCGTCTCTTGCTGGGCAGACCGCCCGAAAATTTGAGCCTGGGGAGAACACTCATATCTACATATTTTCTTATCTTCACCGACTGAAAAGAAGCATTTAGTTAAAAATAGGTTGGAGTGGAACCCTTTCCCTGTGATCTGCTGGTATCAATGTCTATTACCACTGCAGTAAGTGTTCTAATGAGATCTACAATATCTTAATCCACAACACTCTTCACCAGTGTCTAATGTGGCAATTAAGTACTCAGAGAAGGGGACAGACTTCCTCCTCAGAAGCTGCTGGTTGGGCTGAAACCATTCATGCACCAAAAGGGGATTTTGGTTCTTACCTGTAAAATTCTTTTTTCGTAGGCCAAGGTGGATTCTGGGATAGTGGGTATTCCAGGGCTGGAAGACCAGGCACCAAGGAGATGAAACTTCTTTGGGACAGTGCAGCAGCCTGTAGCTCCACCCCCCTAATACCCCTTCCTGTCTTCAGAGACCAGTTTTAACTTAACAAGCCGAGGAATAGGGATAGGAGAGATGAACCACTCAAGAGAACACAGAACATTAAAGACAGGGTAACAACATCTAACTAATATAACTGCTAAGCTGGAGCGTATGGGCAGGTGCCCAGCATCCACCTTGGCCTATGAAAAAATTATTTTACAGGTTAGAACCAAAAAAATACTTTTTTCAATTGCCCAGCAGTGGATGCTGGGATAGTGTGACGTCCTAAAGCTTTCCCTTATGTTTGGAAAGGCTCCCGAGCTCCACTTAGAACACCTCTGCCAAAAGCTGCATCGGCTGAAGCGAAGGTGTCAAAATGATAGAATTTGATGAATGTGTGAGCAGAAGACCACGCAGCTGCTCTGCAAATTCTCTATGTTGAGATGGCTGTACGCATGGCCGAAGATGCCTTCACAAATCTCATGGAATGTGCCTGCACCGAGTGAGGAACCGGCTTCCCGCCAACAAATACGCTTATCAGATTGTGGACCTTAGCCAACGAGCTAACGTCCATTTAGAAGCGGGTCAACCAAGTTTCCCGACATCGTACAGGACAAAAAGGAATCAGATTTCCTAATTGCCGCAGTTTTTTGACATGTAAAGCCCAAACCACATCCAAAGTGTCATTTTTCCCTGAAGAATGTGATGTAGAAAAAACCGGAAGAACAATTTCCTGCTTAATGTGGAGACCACCTTAGGAAGAGAGTCAAGTCAGGTACGCAGGACTGCTCTATCATCATGGAAGATCAACAACGGTGACCTACAATAGAGAACGCTCAGATCGGAAACCCTGTGGGCTGAAGCTATTGCAAATAGGAATAGCGTTTTTAAGGAAACCTAATAAAATATTAGACTTTAGAGGTTCAAACGGAGGTACAGTCAAGCATTGTAGAACCAAGGAGAGGTCCCAAGGGTTTGCAGGTGGAATGATTGGAGGTTGAAGGTGTAATACACCTTGTAAAACAGTGTGAATCGCTGAGAACAAGGCAGTAGCCCTGTCCAGTTTGCAGGGAACATCCGCAGACTAGGGCCCAGCAGAGAGCAGCATTCATAGAGGAGGGTGTGGTCCTGCTCAGCACAAGCAATATTTTCATTACATATTGTGCTGTATAAGCACACAGCGTTGGAGTGTAAACCTGGGAGCCATCTTTCCTAAACCTTTAGCAGACATTTTGGATAATGACACTGTGTGGCTGTGTAATATCTACAATATAACAACAATACTAACTAGTATGTGAAGACAAAACAAAAGCACTGTACAATAGTCGCCAAACCGGCGACAATATACTGTTTTCCCCTGTCAGCCCTTACAGAGAGATGTGGTATAAGAATGCTCACATCAATAAAAATAATTAAGTAAAGAAAATAACAAACACATAAAATACAGTACAGTATATAGTACATAAAGTTTCACACCAGAAGGAGAAAATTTGGCACTTTTCCTGCACCAACACAAGAAGTTCGGTGAGGGAGCATAACCTAGCCACTGAGATAACAGTGAAGGTAAGGGGGGAGATTTCTAAGCTCCTCTCCAGATAACAGCCAGCTGCCAAGTGAGGTAAAACGGCCCCCACCAACGCTGAGGGGGGTGCAGAGGAGCACCCAGGATGAGCCATTGCCGAGGGGATGGGGGGGAGTTACAAGGCTCAAACCGTCCCATCCTGGAAACACAGAGAGCCGATGCCATCTTGCTTTGTATAATGTGCAGCTAAACTCTTCCCTGGTGGACTAGTGGTTTCTCAGCATGATCCGAGTACTGCTGCCAGGCCTCCAGTTGCGCCCCCCCACCACCACTGCTGGTGTGAGCCACGTCACCCGATTCCCCACTAGTGGGGAATCGCTTACCTGACCTCTCCCCAGCAGTGGCTCTCTCCAAGTGCGGGATGATGACTGGTGCGAGCGGCCGTGAGGTCCGTCCACCAGTCACTGGGAGAAGCGGAAGCTGTCAGCTGCAGTGCTGAAGTAGCTGCGCTGACAGCCTGAGAAAAGAAAAAAAAAATTAAAGAAGTAAAAATAGGGCTGAAATAGCCCTTCTCCTAAAAAGTGCCATGTTCCTCAGAGCACCAAGGGAAAAAATGGTCTCTGAGGACAGGAAGGGGTATTAAGGTGGGTGGAGCTACGTCTGCACTGTCCCAAAAAAGTTTAAAGTAAAAACTATCTCCTTGGTGCCTGGTCCTCCAGCCCAGGAATAACCACTATCCCAGCATCCACTGCTGGCCGTTTGAAAAAAAAAAAAAAAACATCAAAAAATGTAATTGCCAGCTTCTTGGCTGACTAGGCATGTTTGTTATATTTACCCCCCCCCCCCCCCCCCCCCCCCCAATCGGCTCATTGCTCTAAGGATTTCACCTATCAGCAATATGAAAGTATATAAATCAGGAATATCATGCGGCCAAAAGGAGACCATTGTAAAAGTAAATTAAAAATATTCTCAGTGAGAAAAAATATAACGGGTTTGCCAATAATGCCCAAGCGTCCGTTTATGTGGTGACCTAATTTTAGAATGAGGATAATAAAGAGGGAGGAGCTTAATTAGGTTTTTAAAGTCCTTATGAATGCACTATAGCCCCGTGGTACCAGTGTACCTCGAATAAAGAAAGTGAACTCCACTTTTTGTATCTAGATTGACATGTTAAGT
This sequence comes from Crinia signifera, assembly GCF_055691185.1. Taxonomy (NCBI): domain Eukaryota; kingdom Metazoa; phylum Chordata; class Amphibia; order Anura; family Myobatrachidae; genus Crinia; species Crinia signifera. The sequence goes on from NC_139217.1 coordinate 350,413,178, forward strand.
GTTGTATGGTTCAGCAAGTGTACTTTGTAATGTTGCAATATAAGTAGTTCTTATTGTATATATATTTCTTAAATGTGCACTGCTCTCTCGTAACGGACAATTCTTAATGCCTTCTCCTAAAAGTAACAACTAATATAGGAAAAATGTAAAAATAAATGGGGAAACAATAAACAAAATGTTATATTCACACTAGAACACTAGGAGTATTTCATTCCATAAACAAGCAGCAAGAAAATAAAATATTTTAATTATTTAAATACTGTGCTTCTGGTGCTTGTTTGGGGATTCTCCTCTCCAGAAAGTGAAAGCTAGAAAGAGTATATAGAGCACTGAGTAGGGAACTGGAGAGATTGGAAAATAATCTGAGCACGTTACATATCTAAATCACGGTTTCACAGACTATTAACAAATACATCAGCAGGCCTAAATATTTACAAAGCATTCCATATACATTACATATTGTTAATGAATGAAATGCCTCAAGAAAAATCCTAAATGAAATGTACTATTATTAAACCTGAAATATCACCTAATAAAAAAGTCACTGACCCAGGGGGCAGCTGTCAGCTGCAGCCATTTTTCCTATGGCTATGACAGAGGATTGCCATTTGCCCTTCCATCCAAGATCCTCCTACATAGGGTTACAGTCAGGGCGTTTAGAGGAAGAGAAGCCCTGGGAAAAATGGCTAATTGGTGGGGTCCTTGAGATTGTAGATGATGGCCTTATGTACTCACTGGCAGAGCTGCTTTGACACCATTTTTGAGGATAACTTTTGCTTTAGGCTGTTTTGTAAGCTGAAAATTTTGTCACACTATGCTCACATAATCATTCAGTTCAAATCCACGGTGCAAAGCTTATGTGATAATATAGATCAAATTGGGCACTACTATACTGGTGTGATCATTCGAATACAAAACACAGGCACTACTTCCATGTGTTGAGCATAGTGTAACCGGATTCGCTCTGAATGAGAAAATAAGTATGCAGTCACTGCAAACCCGGTGACTCAATTTTCATATGAAATACTGAAAGCTGGCTACATCCAACAGATCAATTGTCAGGATCACAGCGAGATTCTCCAGACAGTATATGTAACATGTTTACATATAAGTTCAGAAAGCTATTTAATGAGTTAGTTTGTGTAGGTGAAATCTGGCCTTTAATTCTGTGGTATGGTCAGGGAAGTAGGCTTGAACCTCACCTGCCCTGTTTTTCAGTATCCAGAAGCCTTTGCACCTCTCGGAGCTTACATTCAAACTGTATCTTCTCATCCTCTAGTGAACTCCTCCAGCTCTCCCACTGGCGTTCTTTCTCCAGGAGTTCATCATTCAGTGCCTCCAAATCCATTACCTGCTCCTCTAACATTGTGCATGTGGTTTTTAGCGCTTCCATTGTCTAAAAGGCATTAGAACACAAAATTACTTAGATGCAGCTTTTCATGAAAATCCCTTTAGCAGCCCCCCCCCCCAAAAAAAAAAACTCTCAACACTATGCAGGTTTATTATTTAGGGTGACTTTTATGTAATGTTATTTATAAACCACAAATTTATATTTGTCGTTGGAGAACAAGGCTTCATTGGCAACGCAGAGGCTGGTTCAGGAGATGGATGCAGCTACAGTATATCAAACAGAAACCCTTTCTCTCTTTAGCCCCTCACTTTAATACTACATACTGTTCCCAAGGAATTGGATGATTGGATATACATGAAAAGGTCACACAAGCAATAGGTTAACATGAAAAAGGTCACCGTGAGTTTTTTATGGGTTTTTTTTGGTGTCTGTCAACATGGACACCATATTAGTGTAGTGTTTCGCTCGCCATGCTTTGTGCACAGCGCCTTGCCATGCTTGGCACACTATTATATTCTTCCTCTGTGTCTATGTGGATAGTTAAAGTATGAAAAACCACCTTTTGGAGAAAAAAAAACCCATGAAAAACACATGTCGACCTTTTGACCATGTTGGCATTTTTCATGTGCAAAGCTTTTGACTTTCGACCAATAGTTGTTGACCTTTTGACTGTCACGGTGCTAGGCCTGGCGAGTATGGATGGAATGTATAGCCTGATCTACTTCTCTCTGCATCCTGGGGCAGAGCAGTGGTGAAAAAAATGACATGGTGGAGGAACCCTTGAGATTACTTAAATAACCCCTGGAAATAATACCCTGCACCCGAGCATCTGAAGCTGACTCCATCCATCTGGATCTGACCTAGAGCAGGCAACTGCTTACCAGCAGACTGAATGGGGAAAGACAGTCAGATGCTAGACTTCTCAGGCTCCAGTGTCTGTTCACACTGCCTCTGGCAGATTGTCCTCTAGTGGACAACCCCCTTCAGATGGAAGGTAAATGACCGGATGCACCTGCAGCCGTAGCCTGATCCGCCTGATAAAGTGCAATCAGCTTCACCCAATTCTACATGACTGGCCCTAAGTTTTTATTTTTAATAGGCAAAGCCCTGTGATCTAGAGAAAACCAGTGCAAGCACTGGCTTTCCCTGCGGGTGATAGCGATGCGTGGGACCACTCATCACCATTGCTGCAGGGCATACACACGGAGTGATCCTTGCTCCTTTTCTAAGCGATCTAGTCAGATTGCGTAGAAAAGGGGCTGAAATCGCCCTGTGTGTATGCCTCTTAAGTATTAGGGCTGCAACAACAGTCCCATTAATTGGGATTGCAGAGGGGATGAGCTTAGGTCTAATGTGATCGTATTTCATTTAAATGTCAGCTCCTATAGCCCCACCATAAATTCAAGGTTATAGTACACCCCAGTCAGAAAGAAAGAGAAAGAAAGAAAATAAGAGAAAGAAAAAAAATAAGAGAAGGAAAGAAAGAAAAATAAAGAGAAAGAAAGAAAGAGAGAAAGAAAGAATGAGAGAAAAAGAAAAAAAAAAGAAAGAAAAAGAGAAAGAAAGAGAGAGAGAGAGAGAGAGAGAGAGAGAAAGAAAGAGAAAGAAAGAAAGAAAAAGAAAGAAAAAAAAAGAAAGAAAAAGAGAAAGAAAAAAGAAAGAAAAAAAGGAAAGAAAAAAAAAGAAAGAAAAAAAGAGAAAGAAAAGAAAAAAAAAGAAAGAAAGAAAAAGAAAGAGCGAGAAAGAACGAAAGAAAGAGAAAGCGAGAAAGAGAAAGAAAGAAGAAAGAAAGAAAGAAAAAAAGAAAAAGAGAGAAAGAAAGGGTACTCTTTACTTAGTGCGGCGCCCGTCGCGGGCATCGCGGGTACATTAATGTATGGCCGCGACGCGACCGACGCGATGCCCGCGATTTGCCATTGAAATCAATGTAAAACATAAAAATCGTGTCGGTCGCGTCGCGGCCGCACATAAACGCACCCGCGATGCCCGCGACGCGATGCTCACGATTTCCCATAGGGAACAATGTTAAAAGTCGCGATGGACCCGATTTTAGTGTTAAATGGCTCAATCAACCCGATTTGGCCATAGGAATCAATGTTAAATGGGCCACAGAGCCCATTAACCCTTAAATGTCCCCCCAAATTTTTAACGCCACCCCACGATCCACGCCAACCCGAAGCGTGGCGAGCGCAGCGAGCCCGCGAGGGGCGGCGGTACGCGTCCTCCGACCTTTTCATGCCCTACTATCCACGTCGGCGTGGTGTGAGAATATAATAGTGTGGCGAGCGCAGCGAGCCACCGAGCCCGAAGCGTGGCGAGCGCAGCGAGCCCCGCGAGGGGACGCGGATACCTTCACAGGTAGACGCGTCCCCTCGCGGGCTTCACAGGTGTCCGTGGCGACCCGGACACCTGTGAAGCCCGCGAGGGGACGCGTCTACCTGTGAAGGTATCCGCGTCCCCTCGCGGGGCTCGCTGCGCTCGCCACGCTTCGGGCTCGGTGGCTCGCTGCGCTCGCCACACTATTATATTCTCACACCACGCCGACGTGGATAGTAGGGCATGAAAAGGTCGGAGGACGCGTACCGCCGCCCCTCGCGGGCTCGCTGCGCTCGCCACGCTTCGGGTTGGCGTGGATCGTGGGGTGGCGTTAAAAATTTGGGGGGACATTTAAGGGTTCATTGGCCCTATTTGGGCTGTGTGGCCCATTTTACATTGATTTATATGCCAAAATCGGGTCCATTGAGGCATTTAAGTGTCAAATCGCGGTCAATCAGGCTTTTTAACATTGTTTCCTATGGGAAAATCGCGGTGATCGCGGTAATCGCGGGCATCGCGACCATCCAATTTTACCCGCGATGCCCGCGATTACCGCGATCACCGCGATTTTTACCCGCGATGACCACGATTTTGATCGGCGGCGCCGTTCTAGGTAAAGAGTACCAAAGAAAGAAAAACAGAGAAAGAAAGAAAAAAAGAAAGAAAGAGAATGAAAGAAAGAGAGAAAGAAAGAAAGAGAGAAAGAAAGAATGAAAGAAAGAGAGAAAGAAAGAAAGAAAAAGAGAAAGAAAGAAAGAAAGAAAAAGAGAAAGAAAGAAAGAGAAAGAGAGAAAGAAAGAGAAAGAGAGAAAGAAAGAGAAAAAAAGAAGAAAGAAAGGTGATTTTTATTTGATTCCTGGTGGAGCGACAGGTGAAGAAAGGTGTGGATAAAGGGTATGTGTCAAATTATCTGAAGCTTAAAGGACCTCTAAATCTAAAATACAGTTAGGATTAGCACAAGTAGCTACAAACATAATTCAGAAATATATATGTTAAAGCTTTAGCTTATCATAATGTGAAATACTTGAATATAATTGAGAGGTTGTGAATTTATGGGAAATAACATTTCTACACACTGAACACTTTCCTTTAGTTATTGCAGATAAACAAAGTAGTCGTTTACATTCAATAAAATAGCAAAGAGATGCTCATACCTTCCCGTTTTGTAAAGTTATGGACACTACTACATTATATATATATATATATATATATATATATATATATATATATATATATATATATATATATATATATATATATATATATATATATATATAGCCAAGATATTGCAACTTATTTAAAGAAACATGCAATCTAGGCTTAGTGGTCTTTAAATCTAACTGTCCTCATGTCTAGGTTTTTGTGATAAACTTGCTTAAGCACAAAGATGTTGTATTTTGTCAAAATCAAAGATACAAGATAGAAGAAAGAAGAAACACATACTTTAGGAAACATTACTGGATTGGACTGCAATATTTAAATATGAATGTAGTATGTATGACAGATGCAATGGAGAAGCAGTCCTTACATTTACCAAAAGTAGTAAATCTTAACCTGTTTCTGACTAGTAAGCTGCATCTCCCGCTCTGTAATTTCTCGCCTTAGATGATCCACTTCACTTCGCAGTTGGACAATGTCTTCAGTGGAACCTGAAACCTCAGTAAGCTGTTTGGTCAGATAGAAGTTTTGATTGTTTAGATCTGCGTTTTCTTCACTTATACGGTTGAGCTGATCTTCCAGGTCTGTAAGAACCTGGAAGAAGACAAGGACCAAGCGTTACCTATGCATGCATATTTATTTTAATATCTTAAATTTCTATATTATTTAAATCAGGAAACATATTTTGGGGAGCGTTTCTACCCCCTATCATGCAATAAAAAAACATATGTAGTATCTAATCAATTATCTGTTTAATATATATATTAACCATAAAATCATGCTAAAAGAAAAAAAAACAAGAATGTAAATATATGTCAATTAAAGCACAACAGAATATGCTGCACTATATAAGACACTGTTAATAAATAAATAAATACAGTAACTTTACCTTCATGGCTAACTTTGAAGGATGTTGTTTTTATCTGTATCGCAAACACTTTGGAGGGGTGTCATATACAAGTGAGTAAACAGACGCATTTCCCAGTTTCAAACCAACTATGCATGCGTCTAAAGTGCAAAACATGGATGCACATGCATCACATGCTGCATCTGAAGTCACAGTAGTTACATTCAAATCACATCTTCGGCGAACAGAGACTTAAGTTCAATAGGCAAGGAGTACTTAGATGAATGGAGCGGCCGCATCATATAAGAGTCTCATGAGTACGTATCCTAATGCCCTACTTCAGTCCTTCATTTAGGTGTGCGGACGCGGTTGCTACCTTTTTTTTTCCTATTTAGCATGAGACTAGTGCAAGTGGTGAGGAAGGCTGCGTCTGTGGACATTAGAAGAGTGGGAGGGATAGACTTGTACTTTGAACGCACAAAAATGCAACTTAATGCAGCCAATTGTAGCATTAGAATATATACATTAGTACAGTATTTCTTTTTTTTTTTTTTTAATCATCTTTATTGAAAATTTTATAAAACACCGTTTACATAATATACATACAAAGACAAACAAGGTTATAATACATTCCACATACATACATATACCCGTGTGCATCTATATACTTTTGTTCAATCACTTTACTACCTTTCAACAATACTTGATCTATAATTGTCCTTGCGGACTCTAATTTATAGAAGGAGGGGAGACTGGGAATGAGAAGGGGGGTGTGTATTATTCATTTTTTTTTTTTTTTTCTCGTCATTAAATTCTTATCTATGTTTATGTGTATAGTGCCTACTACATTATTCACCGCCCTCACAGATACCCATGTCTTCATAACCTATGATCTGGAGGTGCCTAAGTGCGTGACGCATCTTTGTATTTAGCTTCAAGTGACTAGTGTTGTCAAATAGGTGCAATACAGCTAATATAATACTTTATTGGGGGTTTGGATTCTGTATTGCGCTAAATCCTAATGCAGCACCTCCAAAATTCCTCCTGTTAGTGAGGAATAACAAGAAATACAAGGAAAAAAGGGGGTGATTGTAGTGCGCAACCTAATTGTCTCTATGGTCACGTGTATGACATGTACCACCCAGTTTGTCCAATCAGTATTCAGAAGTCCTTTCTGAAGGTATTTTCTGTGTGTCCAATATTGGATTTGTTTGCAGTAATCATGCGATTTTCTCTTTTGAAAAAACTTTTTATTTCGAAAAGCAACCCGACGCGTTTCGTCTTTACGACTTCATCAGGGGTACAACCGATGTATGATTATATAAATAACAATCCATACAGTAGATATTGCCGATTGAAATGGATTTAAATGTATCAATATGGTATTGAAGATATAGCCAACCTTTTATAAAGGGTTGGGTATTCCAAAAAAATAGTGGTGGATCTATTTTGGATGTTCACAATTGGAGGGTGATTAATCGGTCACCAGTTTAGATCAATATAGTACTGTGGGTGTATCCCACTTTTTACAGACTGTTGAATATTCGTTGGTTTGTGGGTGATAAATCGGTCACCAACTTGGATCAGGAACTCTTCCAAATGAATACCTCCTCCTCGCTGATGATACACCAGAGTGAGCGAGGAGGAGGTATTCATTTGGAAGAGTTCCTGATCCAAGTTGGTGACCGATTTATCACCCACAAACCAACGAATATTCAACAGTCTGTAAAAAGTGGGATACACCCACAGTACTATATTGATCTAAACTGGTGACCGATTAATCACCCTCCAATTGTGAACATCCAAAATAGATCCACCACTATTTTTTTGGAATACCCAACCCTTTATAAAAGGTTGGCTATATCTTCAATACCATATTGATACATTTAAATCCATTTCAATCGGCAATATCTACTGTATGGATTGTTATTTATATAATCATACATCGGTTGTACCCCTGATGAAGTCGTAAAGACGAAACGCGTCGGGTTGCTTTTCGAAATAAAAAGTTTTTTCAAAAGAGAAAATCGCATGATTACTGCAAACAAATCCAATATTGGACACACAGAAAATACCTTCAGAAAGGACTTCTGAATACTGATTGGACAAACTGGGTGGTACATGTCATACACGTGACCATAGAGACAATTAGGTTGCGCACTCCAATCACCCCCTTTTTTCCTAATATAATACTTTATTTAGATATAAACCGGAAGTGTAAAATTATTGTGCCTAACATCATATTCTGTCGGCGGCTCATTTGCGTGAGTAAAGTCATGAACCGTCAATGAGTTTACAGGTGCTATAATACAATATTATACGTTGTGTTAATATTTCTCAGTGTATTTACAGTGTCTATAACCGTTCAAAAAATTTTTTAAAGTGCTAAATTTCCATCTTCAACTAAATTTATTTTAGATCTAATTCTGCCACACTGGTCATTGATCAACAGTTCATCTATAATCATCCTCGTCTAATTATTTGACCAGTAAATGGATAAATAGAGGCTACTAACATTTACTACTATTAGTGATTATATTACTTACTGATTATAAAACTTTGAATAATACCATGTCCCCCAAATATCATAGAATTTATCAATTGACTTACTTAAAAGATACATATATTTTTCATGCTCTATATTACAATTGACCAAGCTGATCCATTCCTGTACCCGTGGGCCACTTTTTGCCATCCATGAGCGAGCAATTACCATTTTTGCTATGGCACAGAGGTTAATCACCAACTGTCTGTTTCCACGAGAGATGCTACTAGAGGGCCAAACCCCAAGAATCAGCCCCAAGGGTGATAGACTTTGACATGGGACCCCTAGTGCCGCGAGTATTTTTCCAACTCCTTTCCAGAACACTTGCAGACTTTTGCACTCCCAAAGAAGATGCCAAAAGTTGCATCCTATTTGATCACATTTCGGACAACGGTTACGGCTATCTTGAGAGAATTTGCTAATCCTTTCTGGGGTTATATACGTTCGATACAAGATATTTAATTGTACCTGCTGGATTCTTAACGAGTTTGTTGCTAAGCTAGGGGCCTCCAGAACAATTCTCCAATTTCCCGCATTCACTTCTGGGATGTTAATATTCCATTTTTGGACCAAACCATCCATTTCCTCCCCTTGAGTATTTGCCAAGAGAAATTTATAACATTTTGACAAGCGTTTATTATTTCCCAGTGTTTTGATGAATTTTTTAATTGGGGATTCAACGATATTAATCTGTTTTATCCGATTACATTGTGTCACTGCACTCCTCAGTTGCAAATATCTGTAAAACATGGTTTTGGGAAGGGCAAATTCAATTTGTAATTGGGAAAATGATTTTAAACCATTATTTACAAAAACCTGGCCAATAGAGTTTATTCCAAAGTGTCCCCATATCCTCCCACCTTGATGTAATTTTAATTTGTCAATTGGGTACAGTGAAAATAGGTGAGTGTCTGGATCTATTTCAACAAAGTCCATTTTTTTGCTTATCCATTGCCATATTTTCCTGGCTTGTTTAAGAATTGGGGGGAAGTTATGGTGGTTCTCCTTCATCAGAATTGCCTGTAATGGGGAGTGCCCGGGAATAATTCTAGATATGAATCTGGCTATTTCCCCAATATATTCATCTCCGTTAATCCAGACTGTTAAGTGGACCATTTGGGCAGCGTAGTAATATAGTTTAAAGTTGGGCATAGCAGCTCCCCCATCCCCGCGTTCTCGCGTTAAGAAGGGCATTTTGATTCTCGGGATTTTATTCCGCCATACAAAAGATGATATTACGCCGTTGATTTTCTTGAACACCTCTTCCTTAATGATGATGGGAGAGTGCAAAAATACATAGAGGAGCTTTGGTAGGATCGTCATTTTTACTAAGTTAACCCGTCCAATTACTGTTAGTGGGAGTCTCAACCAACTTTTACATCTGGTTCTTATCTCATCTATTATGGGGTCGAGGTTTTGTTTGACATACTCTCCTGGGTTGTTCGACACAGTAATCCCCAGGTACTTGAATCTCTCGACCCTAGGGAGAGGGGAGGCCCTGTCGGGTATACTATCCCCTTCAGCTTTAGTTATGAGGAGCTGTGATTTCCCATAGTTTATCGTTAGACCAGAATACTGTCCGAATACCCGTATGTTATCAATTACTAATGGCAATTGGTTGACATAATCAGCCATTCCCACCAACAGATCATCGGCATATAAGGAGATGATATTGCTACCTAGGTTCTCCCTCTCACCCCCACATCCCAGAATTGCCCTTAATTTACACGCAATAGGCTCAATAGCAACTGCGAACAGTAGGGGTGAGAGGGGGCACCCTTGACGGGTCCCCCTAAACAGCGGAAATGAATCAGTTATATAGCCGTTGACTGAAATCCTGGCACTTGGAGACTGGTATAACAAAAAGATCCAATTTATAAACCTAGGGCCCAATCCCATTGCAGACAGTACATGCCTTAAATAAAGCCATTCGACCGAGTCGAACGCTTTATTTGCATCGAATGATGCAATTGCAATTTTTTTACCTGACATATCTGCCATCTGAAGATACATAAATACTCTACGCAGATTAATTGCTGTGGACTTTCCACTCATAAATCCGGTTTGGTCCGGATGGACTATCTTCCTGATCACGCTGTTCAATCTAGTTGCCAGAATCTTAGCGTAGATCTTGGCGTCAGTCGTGATCAGGGAGATTGGCCTATACGAGTCTACCAGTGAGGGGTCCTTACCGCTTTTGGGAATTACGGTAATAATGGCCTCCGTCATTGATTTTGATAGGTTACCTTCCTGTTCCATCTCCTGAAAATACTGTAACAATTTTGGGGCTAAAATCCCCCCAAATTTTTTATAGAGCTCACCCGGAAGCCCATCTATCCCCGGGGCTTTACCTGATGCTAGGGACTTAATCGCCGCTTCAACCTCCTCAGCAGTGAAGGGAGAGTCTAGTAATCTCCTCTCTTCATGAGAAAGGGAGGGAAGGTTGATGCTACTAAGATATCTTTCGATTTTATGGCTCCCATGAGTGAGTTTGGATTTATACACTTCGCTGAAGTGATCCCGAAAAACCTCTGCAATTTCCGGAGCAGTTATCTGCATGACCCCTGTACCCGAATAGATTTTGGTTATAATACTTGATGGTTTATCTAGCTTAGAGAGATAGGCGGTATATTTCCCGGCTTTATCGATGTTCAAATAAAATTGATGTGAGTTTTTTAATAATCTATAGTTCGTCATAGTTTGTAGGTGCTCCACCCAACCTCTCTGGGCCACCAGCCATTCTATTCTGGCTGCTTCCGTTTGTTCCCGCAAGAATCTCTGTTCCAATTCTATCGTATTGTTTTCTAATAACAGAGCAGCTTCACGGCAATTACTTTTGACTTGTGCTATTTTTTTCATTAATACACCTCGAGTGAAAGCCTTGAAGGTATCCCAAACCACAGTTGAGCTTGCAGAGTCGATGTTCTCCCCAAAAAAGCCGTCTACAATTACCCGCATTTCCTCCCCATCGTCGAACTGGGTAAGCCATGAGGGATGTAATCTCCAATATCTAAAACCCGCTTGAGAATCTGAGTTTGTTAACATCAGCACCGGTGAGTGATCAGAGATCCCACGGGCCTTGTAATCTATCGAGGAAATATTTTTTAGCAAGTTTCTAGAGACAAAAATTATATCGATTCTCGAGAAGGTTCTATGCGAGGGAGAGTAACATGAATAATGATTCTTACTGGGATACCTTTCTCTCCAAACATCCCACCAATCGACTTCAGATGTGAATTCGGCCAAGCCAGATTTATTGTTTATACTTCCCCCTTTACTGTTCCACCTATCGATACTGGTATCCATTACTGCATTGAAGTCACCCAGACAGACTGTATATGTATCAGGGCGAGCAGCCACAAAATCCACTGCCTGCCTCAGGACATCATATGCAAATGGGGGGGGAATATATACCGCCAGAATGCAATATCTGATTGAGTTAACCCTCCCGTCCAAGAAAATAAATCTACCCCTAGGGTCAATTTCAGATGCGAGAAGTTCAAAAACAGTATTTTTCTTGATAATTATAGAGACTCCCCGGGAGGATGAGGAAAACTGAGAATGAAAGGACCTACCAATCCAAGGTCGCCTCAAAGCCAGTACTTTCTCTCCATATAAATGAGTTTCCTGGAGACATATTATGTCCGCCTCAGAGGACTTACAGTATTTGAGCACTAGGGAGCGCTTAGTCTTCTCATTTAAGCCTCGCACGTTCCATGTCAAAAACCCTACCATTCCCAAGTGTCTACAATCTCTACCGGATATTCCTGTTTTCCGATTGGAGGTGGCATATACAGATCTACCTTTATCCAAATTTTCTTATTACCAATCATCAGTACCGGTTGCGAAAAATAGGATGAAATACAATTTCCCTCTCCCCTGATTCCTCCCTTTAATTGCTGATTAGATGCATAGACTACACACGAACAAACAACACTCAACATAAACCCGCCCCCCTCCCCCTCCCTGTATCACCTACCCATCTAGGCATACCTATAGAGCTACCTCCCAGCCAAAATCCCGATACTCTCTATTTCCCCACTTTCGTTGGGGGCAATTAACTATCGGGCACACTATCCTAGGCGTGCCTGGCACTCCGGCGTCTCCATTTATCACTTATCATTTATCCCATCCCTCCCACCCGCCGCTTCCCACCTGATTTAGTATAGATTTAGTTAGATACTATTTTTTCACATGGTTATTACATTATATGAAGATCTACCGTCTAACTTAAGACCACATAATTACAACTTTCCAGACACTACTTATAGCAAAAAACTATTGCTACACTGTGGGCATTGCAAGTTTTAATTAATTTGATGCAAGCTGTTTTTTGCTTGGATGCGTTTTGTCGAGCCATGCCGCGGCATCCCCTGGTGAAAGGAAGAACTTGATCTCATCATTAGCGACAATTCGAAGTTTTGTGGGGTATAACATGGAGTATTTAATACTCAAGTCTCTGAGTCTCGCCTTTACGTCACGGAATCTGGTTCTCTCCCTCTGAACATCTTGTGGGAGATCAGGAAAGGCGGAGATTTTCTTGCCGTTATAACTTAAGTCCCCCATATTTCTTGCAAGTCTTAGAATTTTGTCCCGATCTTTAGACTGCAGTATTTTTGCTATTAAAGTACGAGGAGGACCGCCGGGAATCGGGGCCCTGCCGGGAACTCGATGCGCCCTTTCTACAGAGAACAAAGGGGAAAGAGCTTCATTTCCTAGGCTTTGTTTCAACCAGTCCTCAATGAACTTTTCAGGCGTGTTCCCCTCCACTTTTTCTTCAAAGCCTACGAATCGTATATTATTTCGACGCAACCGTCCTTCCATGTCGGACATTTTGCTACGCATCTCCACTAATTGATCAGAGATGGATTTGACCTGATTTTGCATAGGACCTATAGTATCTTCAATCTCTGAGACTCGCGTCTCCACCTCCGTTACTCTTGCACGTATTTTCTGTGCATCATCGCGCAGGAGCATAATATCGGATTGAACTTTATTAATCTGTTCTGATAGACGAGTTTCGCAGGCAGTAACCGCCTCCAGCACTTGTGACAAAGTAACCTCTTTTTGCTGTGAACTGTTCCCACTTTTGGTGGGGGTACTCTGTGGGGTGCTCTCCCTTGAGCCAATCGGAACCTGTACCTGTGCACGGGCATATTTTTCCAACCTAGCGGCCGCAAAGTTCTGACCTGCTTTCGGCATGATAACAATTAAGGTAGTTCTCAGTCCAACTCCCGGGTAAGTTTAATACGCAAGCAAGGTGTCACAGTTAGATTTGCAGTCTATAATACTATTGATACACTATAGGCAATTTTTATTTTCCAGTGTGACCTGATCCTCCACAGAAGAACTTTATCTTCACCACCAACACACTTAGGCTTTTATCATTTATCCGATAACCCGGATTTTTAGCCGTATCTCGGTAAGTACTGTATAGATATGGGACTTGGCTCCAAGATATATAAACGTTGGAGTTGTTCCTATTTTAAGCCTTTTTAGTGAACAATAACCACCAAACAATCAATTATCAACTCTAAGTGTGTGTGGACTTACCAGTCCGATGTTTTAACCTGCCGGCTGCAGCTCCTAGACCTTTTTTCTCCTAAAAGAAGGATTGCTGGCATCTGATGGGAATCCTTACGGCCGATGTATTGTATTGCTCAGGGACGCCGCTTGTTTAAGGTCTATTGTCCCTTTTCTGAATGTCCTTGTTCCCTGAGTCCAGGAACTTAACACACCAGAAATGCACACCAGCAGTGCACTAGGCAGGGTCCTCTGCCTCAACAGCAGTGCAGGGAACACACCGGTACAAACTCCTGCACACCAGCAGTAATATATGTCCAGCAATTGGATGTTTAGTGCAGGGAACCAGCAAGTAATTATTCCTGCTTAATAGCAGCAGTATATGCCCAGCAAGCGAAGGTTCAGTACAACAAGCCAGCAGGTAAATACCCCTGCCCCCTGCTTAGTAGTATATGCCAGCAATACAGGTTCAGTGCAGATATCCGACAGGTAAGTGCTCCTGCACGTGTCTGCCCAGCAAGTAAAGGTTGGAGGGAGGGAGATTGCAAAGGCAGATACCTCGGCGTTTCCTGCCCAGGGCTACTCCGGTCACTGTCTAGGAGCACCGGCAATTCGCCCTCAGCGCCAGAGATTCTCTCCCCACTTAACAGGGTCTGCGAGAGCTCCTTCTGCGCCCCGTTGTGCAGAGGTCAGGAAGCCGCTCCAGATCCAGGTCACCGGCGGATCGTCAGCGGGTCAGCAGCGGGTCGTCACGGAGCCAATCATTCTTCAGCGGCGTTACCCCTCGTCAGGGTCAGCTGGTGCTCTCACGAGCGCTCCTACCGACTCCCGCAGTCGCAGCCAGAGAGCAGCTGCACAGACGGTACACTAGCGGGTCATCGGCAGGTCAGGCAGTGGACCGCGAGCAGGCAGCGGGTCCCTCAACCACAATCATCCGCCCGGAAGCCAGCACAGGTGGGTCGGGTGGGGAAGGATTTTACCGGCAGGGAATGGAGACGCCGGTCAGCTCAGTCATCCTCCCTCACTCACACGCCGTCGTGGCCGTCGTGGCCCCGCCCCCCCCTGCTACGGACCCTTAGTACAGTATTTCTACAAATTTTAACATAAAACAAAATGTAAGAGAAGTATCCGCAAGTGCCCAAATATATATGAGAGTAAAAATAAAAGCTAATATTTATCAGACTATTTTCTGTACCAATAAATGCAACAGAAATGAAGAAACACGATAAGCTTCAAATGTGTTTGGTCAGGCCATGGGCTTACTAGGAACCTTATCAGGTTTCATTAAATGTGCAATATAAAGCTACAAATCTAGCTGCGGAATATACAGTAGTTCAAGAGCAATATTTTCTATTCATTGGATTACAAGATACTGGAGTTTGTTCTCACATCCGTTGGAAAAGTGCTTTCTGATCTGCTTTATAATAGCTTCCAAATACTGTATACTCGCAGGATTCCATTATTAGGTGAACATTTGTCCTCCGTCTGCTGAAAACCATTTAGGTTGATAGACCATTCTAGGCCGAATAAGACACCACCATAAAAAAGGCAAAAGATTCCAAAGTTTCTGCATCCTCCTCCTCCTAGGTATTAAGACATCACAGCAAGATAAGACTACTGGAGCCCAAATTCTGATTCCATTTAAAGTCGCAATTTTCAGATACCTTCTAAATATAGTTAACCAAGGTCACTAACGCCGTACTAAACATATCATTAGCATCCATAAGCCATACATTGCACAATGCCAAACACAACTGAGTCGCTCCAAGCGGTGCAG
This sequence comes from Crinia signifera, assembly GCF_055691185.1. Taxonomy (NCBI): domain Eukaryota; kingdom Metazoa; phylum Chordata; class Amphibia; order Anura; family Myobatrachidae; genus Crinia; species Crinia signifera. The sequence goes on from NC_139217.1 coordinate 350,428,695, forward strand.
TTTGCTGTGTTTTTCTTTCAAATACTGCATTATATTCGCATCACAGACCCATAAAACCATGTCTCACAGTATACTGGAGACAGAGCTGTGACTAACTACATAGGAATTAGTATTAAACACTCAACACTGAAAGTCACAGATAAAGCACAGCAGAACTTGCCATGAGTAAAAGTAGCGATTGCTGCAAAGCAGAACTTCGTATATAGATACTGTTGTACAGTAGCTGTCGCCCAGGATCTAGCAAACCGAGAAGGGCTTTTTGTCACAATTAGAACCACAGTGTACGTCTCCCAGTAGTAATTGTTTCCAGATTTGCTCAGGCCATTTTTAAAGTCTCACTGTCTACTGTACACAGATTTCAGGATTATCTAAATCTTCCACTAATCCTGAAAAGGTGCATTGTTGAGGATTAAAATGGTAGCCATCTTAGATATTCAAGCTAGATATCAAAGCCTTAGATGCAGTCACCAATTTTGGTTTGTCCCTTCTTTGCGAAATGGGTAATTCTGTATTCGTGAGAAACCTAAAAACTTCCCATCTGCTATTTTCAAGAATTTGCAGAAATAAAATTACCAATAAAAAAAAAAAAAAAGTCAACCGGATTGTTCTCTTCTTTCAAGAAATACTTGCTATGAGACCCTGCACTGACTTATTAAGGCAATAAGTACAAATCAGGGGTTTGGGGGGACATTGTTGTTCTATTTGAAGACCTTAGCAAGCTCAGCAGCATGTGGTCAACAGAAGCAAGTTGAATCAACTCTTCCACCCATCCAGGAGATGTTTTGTTTAAGTGAACAGTAAGCAGCACAACTGAGGTGGGAATTATCCTTTATAAGATGTCCACTACTAGAAAAGGAATACAGGTTCTTCTTGATCAATGTGAATTTGGAATGTCTAAAGCTGGAGAGCTGGAGAATTCTCCAGAAAAGAAAAAAAAAAAGTAACATTTCTCCAAAACATATTAGTCTGGAACAGCACATATCCGGACACAGGCTCATTTAAACCACTGACATGAATTAAAAACAACTGGATCACAGAACTGTTTCGGAAAAAAGGGAATGTCGAAGGAGTGTCCATAGTTTTCTGGAACATTGGTATTCAGGACCAAAAACCTACATCTCAGAATTTTCACAGGGAAAACTGATCTGATGAGGGTCTGTGATATCTGGAGACTACTCAGGAATCAGCAACTGTTGCAATCCTAGTGCTCCCTATATACTGTCTGATCTGTGTCACAGGAACAAGACCCAGTCGATCTTGAACCCTCCCCACTCATAGATGTCTACAGCTGCTCCCTGTTTTTGATTAATTAAAAAGCTGTACTCGACTAGGAGAATATTTTTTCTCTTTTACATGGAAACATTGGGATTGAATCTAATTTGAACTTAAAAAGCACCAGAGGTCATATTCTCATTTTTCTGTGTTTCACGGTATTCGGTGAAGGATTACGGTACCTTCAGGAGGACGATCTTTTGGCTGTTTATCTGCGGTCTATTTTCCCCTATTTGTTTTCGACACTGTGGAATTGTTTACCCTTTATAACCAATGTGTATCATTTCTTTGCCAATTTACTTGTGTTTAAGCAGAGCTAAAACATTGGTAAACTGTAATATTAATAATGAATTAAAATAAAGAAGAGCTTGAACATATGTAAAAATCACACTAGAAACCAACACAACTGTAAACAACTTACTGTACAACTATCCCGTAAGGTATCAAATTTACGTTGGATCTCATCTCTGTGTGACTGCAAAAGTGAAAAGAACATTGCATTCATATTTAGTCAAAGATTTTTTTGCTTCCTATAATTACAAATATGTCATCAAAAAGGACACCAGTCTTATACCCTCAATGCTTGAATTTCCTCCTCTGCCTCTGCAGTGGTGTCTTCCAGCTCAGCTTTTGCTTGGTGCAGCTGGCTTTCTAGAACAGAACGCGCTGACTGTAAAGAGGCAATCTGAGATTCCCTTTCCTGTAGCGTCAGTTGCACCTCAGTTAATTGCGTCTTCAGCTCCAACTTCTGCTCCTCATGCTCCAGACTAATCTACAATTGTGAACACATCAGTGTCATCAGAAGAGCACTGATAGATTATTTATTTCTTACCCCACAATATACCACCTCCAAGATATTCTATGCTTGAATGACAAGACCAAAATCTGCAACCTGCTAGCGACGAGATTAATCCAGTCTTACCACTTATATATGTCAATGGTAGTGTTGGTCGATTATGAGCAAACAGTTAAATATATATATATATATATATATATATATATATATATATATATATATATATATATATATATAAATATATATTAGCACAGTCTGCTGTGAGCTTTAGACCAGATAGCATGCCTGGAATCAAACATTGATATGATTGCTATGTGTATTGTAGCCATTTTGAGCGATAGTGTTAGTACCTGCAGAAAAGTGGGGTCCCGTGAAGGGGGCTGCAGGCTTAAATGCATTGATCAATTCATGAACCAAATCTCCACTATTTATTATCAGTTAATTTAGTGTGTGCAGAGCCCCTACAATGTCTGTTATATATATATATATATATTTATATATAAAAAGGAAGATGCAGGGTGCGCTAATGGATGTGATTGCGACAACTGAATAAAATCACAATTTATTAATAACAGTAAACAGTGCCCTTTGGGCCAAGAGTTGACATCACAGTAAGTAGATGATACACTTCATATAACAAGTGGAATGAGGTAGTGTCCCTGAAGTGGAGCTTTCCAATAACGAATATAATTCCCAACGCGTTTCGTCATATAGAATGACTTCCTCAGGGGCGATGGAAGTTACACTTCATACATCAAAATTTACTGGATAGGTTCTCATTTAAAAAGAGGTGGTTCAAACACAGATTCCAGTAAGATGATAATTCTGAAACACCAGGTTGTATTTAAACAAGCCACAGGAGGCAAGGTTACAAACATCTTAAAATCAGGACAGTCCAGATCACGATACAAATTCAATAATCCCCGGCCAATCACTATGCAGAATAGTCAACCCACTGGTGGCCGAATGCCAGATTTTTTAATATTGAAAGGATCAGGTCACAATAACTAAGATGACTCAACCATCACAGGCCATAAAAACTCCACAGTAACCGGATGTGTACAGCAGGGGTCCACAAACTAGAACCCCTGCTGTACACATCCGGTTACTGTGGAGTTTTTATGGCCTGTGATGGTTGAGTCAACTTAGTTATTGTGACATGATCCTTTCGATATTAAAAAATCTGGCATTCGGCCACCAGTGGGTTGACTATTCTGCATAGTGATTGGCCGGGGATTATTGAATTTGTATCGTGATCTGGACTGTCCTGATTTGAAGACGTTTGTAACCTTGCCTCCTGTGGCTTGTTTAAATACAACCTGGTGTTTCAGAATGATCATCTTACTGAAATCTGTATTTGAACCACCTCTTTTTAAATGAGACCCTATCCAGTCAATTTTGATGTATGAAGTGTAACTTCCATCGCCCCTGAGGAAGTCATTCTATATGACGAAACGCGTTGGGAATTATATTCGTTATTGGAAATCTCCACTTCAGGGACACTACCTCATTCCACTTGTTATATGAAGTGTATCATCTACTTACTGTGATGTCAACTCTTGGCCCAAAGGGCACTGTTTACGGTTATTAATAAATTGTGATTTTATTCAGTTGTTGCAATCACATCCATTAGCGCACCCTGCATCTCCCTTCTTTTTTCATCTCTAAAACCCTGGGTCCTGTCTAACAGGGGATCCTGCAGTGGTGCTGCTCTCACTCTGTTTTGAGCGCAATCTTGGGGTATTGCTGTGTTTGTCATATATATATATATATATATATATATATATATATATATATAAATATTAGTTATATACTATGCTGTTGCATCCTAGAAAACGATAGATAGAACCTGATTGATTGCTCTGGGCAACATTTCATTTAAGATGCTTTAGTAATACACCCCATAGACATTTTGTTTCCTTACTTGTTTATGTACCCTTGCGGCACCATTTAAATGATAAAAATAATAAAGTTCACACATATTCAGCGGCATGTTACAAAGAATAACTTTATCTTATTATCTGTGTTTTATTCCACAAAAACAGATGTATCAGAAAAGCAAACAATTGCCAAAGCTTTTAACCTCTTTGTTCTGATAAACAAAATCTTCCTTTGTCCATATTTTACCTCTCGCAATCTCGTCTCCAACTCTATTAGCCGGTTCTTGTCAGCATGTTCCTGGTTATTAATCCGTTCCAGCTGTTCTTCCAGCTTCTGATTCTGGGCCTCTATTTTCCCAGCCTGAGTCTCCAGGTAGAATTTTTGTTGGCGAAGTTCTGAGATCATCTCCTCCTGGGCTTTCCTAAAGCCACAAACCAAGATAAGAGTTTGTCAAATATAATATGGTTGAAGTTCATGCCATACATAGTGAAAGTTCTCTGTCCCAAGGAGCAAGTTTATCAGATACCCACATGTTCCTTTGAGTAAAAAGACTGCTATTTGCTGCCAGTTTATTAGCTTCAGACAGTTCTGCTAATCTTTGTTCTAGAGACTTGATCTTGGACTCCAATGCATTGATCATCTGAAAGATTTATAAAGTATCAAATTATTCCCTTCAACAATTAGGTTTATGGCATCTTGGAAACAATCCTTTAGCTGAAAGGTGTCTATGTGTTCTTCAGTATTTTTGTTTTTACACTAATGAAAAACCAGTGACTCCTTCCATATTACTCACTGCCTTCTGTTCACTTAGTATGGTGTTTTTCTCAGAAATGTCTTCTTCATTTTTTAATCGTAGACGATCAACAGATTCTTTCTCTGCTGTGTCCTTCTTAATTTGTGCTTCAAGACTCTAAGGATTAAAATAACACATCAGCATTCTAAGATCTATACAAAAAACAAGAAAAGTAAAGTAGACACCATTAAAACTAAAGGGGAAATTTATTAAGGGGGTATTCAATGTGAGGGTCACGGCAGTCGAGCTTGCTTGACCGCAGTGACCCAGTCCCGTTCCCGGTCAGCTACCGAGAACATGCAGGCAGGATTCAATGTCCCCCCTGCAGTGGGACAAGAAGGGGGCGTGGACGCGAGTTGCGGCATGGAAGAGGCGAGCTGCAGCCGGCAACTCGTCACTTCCCGGCCGTTCTCGGCAGAACGAGCCTGACAGCTTGTGATGTCAGGCTCATTCTGCAGAGATACACTGCTCAATGCTGTCGGGGAAGAAAGAATTGAATAGGGCCTAGCGGGCGTCTCCCTGACTGAGATGCTCACCGGCGATTGAATACCCCCCTAAAGCTCAGAGAGTCACATTGTTAAGAGATAATGGACTACACCCATTACATTGGCTGTGTTTGAAAAATGACAGTTTGCTGATTGGTTTGTAATTTTATCTCGAGTCAGATAAATAATCCCTCCACCCAAATATCAATTCATATTGTCCACATAGTTTCATGGAATGTAATACTTAATGTAACGGTGAACTCCAGAAAGTCAACTTTTAACAAACAAGTGAATAAGGAGTAGGGCTTGCTCAGCCAAATCTCGGACATCATTCTGACATACATAGAAATTGATCGCAGATCAAAACCATTTGGCCTAACCTTAAACCCTATTTGGTCCTTATTCCTCTGTAAGGATATCTTTATGTCTATACTGTGCATGTATAAACTGATCTACGGTCTTAGCCTCTACCACCTCTGATTGGAGGCTATTCGACTTGTCCACAACCCTTTCTGTGAAGCAATTTTCCTCAGATTTCCCCTGAACCTACCTCCCTCCGGGTTCAGTGTATTTCCTCACTGAAGAATCTGATTTGACTTTTATATTGCTTACCAATGTGCTTATTGCAACACACAGAACTCAATTCCAAGTATCAGAGAAGCGGTATATGGCAGAATATATGAATAAACATCGGACCCTTGGCCGATAAACTGGCGGGCATGAGGGGAGGGGGTTCAATGTACTCGAAACCCCCTCCCGCCTGCGTGTGTGCCTATACATTGCTCAAACATGGGACTACGGACTCGATGCCCTGCCAGAAAAAGCAAGGAACAACTCCTAAGCAATTCAAAGTATAAAGGATGAGGACAAACTAGCTAAGCCTGTGACACAAAACACACCCATAGCCAGAAATAGGACTATACTAAAACTAGTGCCTTAAACTGTATCAAAGCATGGAATATTTACTGGGCATTAAATCATTAAACTAAATACCCGGACTCTCTCTTCATATGCTTGTTCATTTTGCTTCAGATGAACATCCAAATGCTGTGCTCCCATTTGGGCCTCACGATAGTTTTCTTCAAGTTCCTAAACAAAAAAAATTCAAAAACGGTAGGTGTCAGTCAAACAGAATATGATGGGGTAGATGTATTAAGCGTGGATAAGAGATAAAGGGCCGGCAGCATCTTAGGCCTGATTCAGGTTGCTGAACATTGCAGGTTACCAAGCCAACCTGAATCAGGCCCAAAACGCCACCCGGCAGAAGGCCCACACAAATTCGCCCCATTCCGATTGAACTTGAATCAGGGCCAAAGCCAAGATAAAGTAGGGGGTGATAATGCACCAGCCAATCAGCTATGTTTGAAAAATAATAATTAGGAATTGATTGGCTGGTGCGTTATCACCTTCTACTTTATCTCCACTTTGTTTCTTCACCAGGCTTAATACATCTGCGCCAATATTTCATGAAGATCTTTTGTAAAGAACAGACAGGTAAGATTTAGAGCTGAAGTTATTTATTTAAGAACAATCGATCAATGTATAAAATGGAAAAGAGCAACATATCTAAAAATTGCTTGAAACTCAAGTGATTTAAGGCCAACAATGCAATTAAGAGAAAAGGAACTTCCCTTTGACATTGGAGTACATATCTTACCATTATTTTTTCAGCCATTTGCTGAATTTGCTGAGATTTAGTCTGAATATCTTCTTTTAACTTATTCTCTCTTCGCTCCACATTCTCCAGTCGCCTTACTTGGTTTTCCAAGGAATGCCGTCTTTCCTGAAAGCCAAATAGAATTACAAGCTTTCAGACATCTACCAGAGTAGAACATACAAACACCGGTCAACATTCTAAGCCCCCCAAAAAAGCAAGATACTCAATCATAAAGCACCTGCTGCCTGCTGGTTCTGTTGTCCAATTCCTCTATCATTTACATAAATTACACAACTATTAAAATATTATTATTAGTAAGCATTTAGAAGAATTGCTGAGTATTAATAATCCTAAAAGATATCGGCATTGCAAACCTATCTTCAGCAACTCTTATGCACACTATATAAAATGATAAATTCAGCATACTGTATCACTCAGTATGTATATTTAAGAATATAAATAAGTCACGTTTGAATTTTTGTGTGGGTTTGGGTTGTGCAGAACTACATAATTTATAGGCACAGTGTCCTTAGCAGGAAACATGTGGGTGGGAAACACTGCAGACAAATTATAGGCATTATAAACAAGCGGTGTCATGAAGACAGGAATCTCTCTCTAAGGTAAAAAAAAAAAAAGCGTTTCATTAAGCTAATTTCACATTGCATTGGTAGTATTAGATGATTGTCCCCTAATTTTGGGATTATTATTATTATTATAAAAATCCCAAGGTTTAGAGTTGTGACAAGCATTCCTTAACAATATTAAGAGTGAAACTATTGCCTCACTTTCAGCACCTAAACCTTTGATACATTCACCTGCTTTAACCCTTTGAATGCCAACATCTGTGAAAGATGTGCAAAATATCCATAAAAGGACCAGCGTCACTCACATTTGTTATATAAATTCAAATAAGAACTTTGTGTATTTAAAAAAAATCTTATATACTGTATATAATAAACATTATAGGTCACTATGATGAATAAATATGTTTGCTTTGCAATTTTCACACCTATTTTGGCAAATTCACTTGGCAATCAAAGGGTTAAAAAAAACATTACACTTAGAAAATTACAGTAGAATCGCCAACAAGGCACGCTGGGAAAAGGTATATTAAATCATTATCACTGAAAACCTTTAATACTGTATTGGTACATTCAAACTTGTAACATTATAATGTAGTTCATGTACTTATTTTACGTCCATATACTAGGAAAAAATTAGAAAAGTGAGAAAGAAATTATGAACTGAAAACAATGTAAAAACCTGTGCCAGGTTGGTTGCTCCCAATATTTAGCCATACACTTTAGTTATGTTATAGAGAGCAACACAGTGATATGCCTTGAAGCCTTATTAAATCACTGAAATATCATTACATTTCTATTTTTATTCAATATCGTTCCTAGGTTTTTCTGTGTGACTTGAGAACAGCGCAATAGTTAATCCATTCCAGTAATGTTATAGGTCTTTCATAGTACATTACTGTATGTCCACACCTCAGCTTCAAACAGTTTTTTCTTTATTCCATCATTTGAGTCCTCACGATTCTTAAGTTTCTCCAACTCTTTTTCTGCTCTTTCTTTAGCTTGGCGAATATTTTGGAGCAATTCAGTAGCTTCGGAACTGGCCTTCACTGCCTATAATATAAAAAGAAAATGAATGGAAAATATACAAAACAAAGGCGGGAATTCAAATGTTTTATCGCGCCTGATCTGCAGTCTAAAAAGATGGAAGATCACGGGGCGATATTCAAACGGTCAATTTTATCACACATTTGATGCCCATTGAAGTCAGTTTCAGGCGCGCAAAGCACCTAAACCTAACCAAATGGGTGACTTTTCTCAAGTTTTAGTTAAAAAGATAAAAAAGGAGAAGATGTATGCCCACCTGTCACCAGAAACATTTCAATACTGGTGGCACGCTCGCACGGGTTTCAGGACCCAACAATTGAATTCCCCTCAAAATGTTCATAATAATACAACACATTTTTGATGGCTATAAAATAATATAGCCTAAAAACTTTTGCTAAGCCCTTATTTCATGTAGTAAATTCGGCAGCACAGAGTATATAGGCCCTGCTGCAAAAAGATGAACACTGAGGCCAGAAATCAATCCAGCTATAAGGTGCAATTTTATGTTCTTACCTGGTTAATCTATAGGGTACACATACTTGAAAATATATTTAGGCTGTGCAGGAGGAGACTAGACAAACAGTTCATTTTTAATTTACAGCAACCCAGGCTTCTGTTTCCTATACCCCACCCCCAATAGACCAGTTAGCAAGCCGAAATGCAGGAGAGAGAAAAAGGAGAAGGACGACCAGCACACAAACAGGTCCCAAGCTGCTGACAAGGGATCCAGAAACAGAGGAAAGCCATGCAAGCCAGGTACATCATGGTGGCCACCCTATGTTGCGAAAAGAGGAGTTACCCCGGGTAAGAAAATATATCTCCTTTTCTTCATCATACCAAAGGCTTGAAAAAGGATGTCCCAAAGTTATCCACATATGAGAGGGAGCACTCCTGAGCTGCAATGAAAAGCCTTTACCTGAAAGGCTCCTCCACTGAATGGAAAATGTTAAAAGCATAGAATTCGATAAAAGCATGGTTTGATGACCTCAAGGCCGCCTTATAAAGTTGCTCTGTAGAGGAGATACGAGTGGCCCAAAAAGTTTGCACCAACCTCCTGGAATGAGCCTTTACCATGGGTGGAGCAGAGAGGTCCTCAGTTATTCTAATGATTTATGAAGACCGCTATTGCATTGTCAAACTGTACCTGGACTGGATGGTGCTGGACGAGCGGATAGAGATGCAAGACAGTGCATAATGTTGATCAAACCCGGCCGTCTTGGAAGTTGCTATAAGAGGTAATACCTAACCTACCAAGAGAAGATGATCATCAATAAGATTAGTTCTACCAGGTGAGAATTCCCAACCTGAAGATGACCAGGAATCAAACTGGCCATACTTCACCATGACAATAGATGGAGACTAGAGAGTCCAGGATCTGCATGCTAGAGTGTATTGCCACTTGTGAATTCTGTCGTGTAGGTCCTGAATTTTGTCCGCAAAAGATGAAGACCCACTGAACCCCAGAGTCCAGCAAGACCCCCTTATGGAGCATCTCCTGACCTGAAGTCAAAGAAGAGTTTTCCTAATTGATGATACAGCCATGGGACTGGAGAAAATCTATCGTGAGACAGAAATGATCCCCGAGGACATCCAGAGACTAGGCCAGAATAGGACTATCATCAAGGTAAGTAATAATTTTGATATCTCTGTGCCAGAAATAAGCTGCCATGACTTTCGTCAAGATACAAGTAGTTGTGGAAAGACCAAATGGCAATACCCAAAATAGCAATGTTCCACCTAAACCGCAAACAGGAGAAATCGCTGATAACTATGCAAGATAGGAACATGCAAATAGGCATCCTGGGTGTCCAAAAAGGCCATGAAATCCCCCGGCTCCAGGGTTAGTATAATGGAACGCAAAGACATGCAAAACCTGTGGACTCTTAAATACTTTTTTTTAGTATCTTCAGGTTTAGGATTGGTCATTTGGCTTCTAAACTTGCCCCTTTCAGACCATACATATTACCCAGTATTTTGCTGTTTTTTTACCATTTGAAAACAGTACTATGTGTGATCTGAATGGTCCAGAGTGAATTTACAGTCTGTGTCGGCTCCTCAGGATGGTAAGATACCAGGACTAAAGTGAAAAGATCGGAAGTCGCTTGAGTGATATGTGGCACCAAAGAAAAACACTGGTTTCTGCAATCCTCAAGGGTGTTAGTCCAACCTCCAATGGCCTAAGTGAAAGCTAGGACTGGACTTGCAATAGCACAGAAATTAGATGAAAATCTTTGATGAAGGGGGGCGTGGCCTGACCTTGGAAGGAACAGGACGTGTGGATCCTGAGCTCCTGCTCTGGGCCTTCCACATCCATCCCAATCCAGAGCCCTCAACACCCATCCAGCCCCAGAAAGACCCCCTACAGCTTGGGGACCACAGGAGAAAGGTGTGGGAACGGCCGCGGAGTCGGGGGACCTTTATGTGAGGTCCCTGCGGATTGCGGCCTAGTACCCCCTAGGAGCCGGGGCCTCGATTTCTTCTGCTGCCCGCCGGGGACGAATCCAGCCCAGGAATATCTCCCACAGCGCCAGGCTACCCTGAACAGCCTCTTGGAGAGCTCCCCCCAACCCATCTCAGCCCGTTGGAAGCTCGGCAGCCCCGCATCTAAGGTAGGGGGAGCCGCCGGGAGTATCAGAGCCTGTGTCGCAGCCGCCATCTTGGAGGTGGCGCGGCACGACAAGGCCTAGCCAGCGGCCCCCGCAAAGTTCGGCGGACCCGCGGACCCCCACCACCTAAACTCCCCCTGCATAGCGGCGCATAGCCGCAGGTTAATACCTCCGCTGGGAGGGCGGAGGGGTCCCCCAGACTCCGGCAGTTCCCGAATCGCGGCCGCCATATTGAAGGTGGCGGCCGCGTTTATCAGTGAATTAAGGGATGTGCCAGCGGGGAGAAGTGGTTTAACTACTTCCCCCCCCCCTTTTTTATCCTCTCTTCCCTACACACAGGGGATACCCCCCAGAGCCCAGTACTGGCCTATCACCCCGCTGCCCTAAGGCCCAGGTAGCGGACGCCATATTGGCAGTGGCACACACAGAGGAGTGGCACCCTACAGCACAAAAGCATCCCCCCACCTACTGGGCACATGTAAGGTCTGCTGGCCCCCTGCACTAGGCCCCCAGAAAGTACATTGGGCCCTTCTCTGCATCAGCCCCGACGTGAGACCAGTGAGTGCCCTTCATTGCACAGATACATAAGGGGGTCATTAACCCCCTTTGCACCTGATCATCTGGGGCTATATAATAATTAAAGTCTGCCTTTCATCATAAGGGACTCAATATACAGATAAAGAGTGGCCACACGTGAACTGTTGTGGGGAAATATTTGAAAAGCTGAAAGGGCCCTTTCCCTTCCCCGGATGTTCAATCCTTTTATGGCACTCTGACTGCACGGACTTATCATGATATTTTGAGTGTGTCGGACATCCCGCCTGGTCCGGTTCTGTCCCTCAGTACCAACTCTACAAGAACCCTTAGCCTACTGCCCCCCCCCCCCCGGGAGAATTCAACATAGCTGTTAAGTGACTGCCCTCCGATTCGCTTAACCCGGACTTGAAATGTCACACAAAAACAAAAAAGCTCCGCAAGCAGCCGGTAATTTCTTCGGCTCCAAAGCCAAGAATGTACCTAGCCCCTCACAGCTCGCAGACTCCCCAACCCGTCAGGAGCTAACGGATACTGCTATTGACCCTCATACCCAAGCGGTAATGACAGGGCTCCTCGAGGGCGTACAAAATGCATTCAAACAGGAACTGGCCAAGGCAGTTGCAGAGTTTCGCACCGACTTAGCAGCCATTGGCAACAGAACCGATGCATTAGAGTCCAAAACAGACGACATCTGCCGGTCTCAACTACGCATGGACAAAGAACTTTCCAGACTTCACGAGGAACTGGAGACCCTCAAGGAGCGTCAAGAGGACCAGGAAAATCGATCCCGCCGCAATAACCTGCGCATCCGCAACGTAGCGGAGTCCGTTCAAGGGTCTGCCCTACCGGCCTTCCTCAAATCTCTGTTTCAGCACATCATTCCAGCTCTATCGGATGAGGATTGCTTATTGGACAGAGCGCACAGGGCTCTTCGCTCAAAACCTCCCTCTTCCCAACCCCCGAGGGATGTCATTATCCGCTTTCATTACTATCAGACGAAGGAGAAAATCCTAGCAGCTACCAGGGATTCCGAGCACATACAATTTCAAGAGATGCAGCTGCAAATTTTTCAGGATTTGGCCCCCTCAACTATCCAGAAAAGGCGTGATCTCCAACCAATAACCAGAATCCTTCGTCAACACAACATCCGCTATAGGTGGGGTTTTCCGTTCATGCTGCATGTCTCAGCTAATAACACACTACACAATATCAAAACCCTGGCCCAAGGACAGGAGCTGCTATCCAAGTTGGATCTTCTTCCGTCTCCTCCGGTGGAAGCAACGTCGCCTCCAAGATCCCGTCGTCAGTCTCCTCCTCCACCTGAATGGACAAGGGTTTCCCGACTTCGAGTGGAAAACAAAGAACCGAACTGAACTGTCTTGTTAGCTGATGTCACTTAGGTTCCTGTTGAGCCGACCTAAAATGGGTGAGATTTATCCATGTTGTTGAATGTCTTCGGACTGTTACTGCATGCCCTTCACCAGGGCATTTTCTCTCTCTATTTTCCTTGTAGTTTTAGCAATAGTTAATATGTTGATTGTAGGTAATTACAGCTTACACGAACTCCCCCCCGAAAGGGACAGTACTGGCCTAGGCGGACCTGATTCCAGTTCCACCTCGCCGTCTTACCACCCCCCCAACACTCCCTATCTGTAGTAGTTCATAATGTATGTTGATTCATTGTATTTTGTAGCGGTTCCCCTTGGGGACCCTCTTTACCAGGGATTTCGCCCTCACGGGCTTTTCTTTACTCTCTTTCCTTTAGTCAGTCCCCAATCTGTGGGGCGTCCTCTCCCTTCCCCCTTCCTCCTCCATTCCCTTGGCCTCTTGCTCCCCCTCCTCCCACCCTGGGGTTGGTATTCATCCCCCTCACAAGGCTCCTCCATAGCGTTGTACACACACACCTATCCATGGCCCTAAAAATTTTATCAGTAAATGTTAATGGTCTAAATGCCCCTAGGAAACGCACTATCCTGCTAGAAGCTTGTAGGAGGGAAGGGGCATCCATTGTGTTCTTACAGGAAACACACTTTACAGGCAGGCATCCTCAACTGAAGGGTCGCTCGTTCCCAAATAATTTTTTTGCATCAGCAGATTGTAAAAAGCGCGGTGTGGCCATCCTAATCCGCAGCGATGTCCCCTTCACTCCTACCAGGACAATTGCGGACTCAGAGGGCAGATTTCTTATAGTGATTGGAAAGCTCAGATCCTCGACCGTGACCTTAGTCTCCCTGTACGCACCCAATCAAGACCAATCGCAGTTCTTTGACACCTTCTTTAAGAGACTGGACAGAGTGGCGCAGGGACACATCATCATAGGCGGGGACTTTAACACAGTAATAGATCCGATGCTAGACAAATCCCCCTTGGCCCCCCTTCCACGCACAACAGATACCCCTAGAGCCACACGCACCCTCATAGCCGCCATGAAACATTATGGAATATGTGACTCTTGGCGTCTGAAATACCCACACTCAAGAGATTATACCCACTTTTCGGCCCCTCACCAACAATACTCCAGAATCGATGTTACTCATCTCCTCCTCCCTCACTTCACACGTTAAGGGAGCGGGCATTACTCCATTCCCCTGGACAGACCACGCCGGGACCATCATGGACCTTGACCTCTATGATCGGCCACCCAGTACCAGAAGATGGAGGTTAGACAACTCCATCTTGGACCACCCCTCCTCTTTGAAGGAGGTTAAAGCTGCCATCACTAACTATTTTAAGGAGAATCCCACATCCGACACATCTCCTGGCATTGTCTGGGAGGCTCATAAAGCAACAATTAGGGGCGTCCTTATATCTAGGGTGGCCTCGGTCCGGAAAAAATGGGCCTCCCAGATACAGGTGTTAGAAGCAAAGCTGGCTACCCTACTGGAGCATCATAAAAGCGCACCTACCTCTAGCCTGCTATCCCAAATTGAAAAGATCAGGGGCCAGTTGAATACTCTGCTAGCTCACCGGGCAGCCAAAATCCTTCTAAAGCTTGGGCAACGCTTTTATGACAAAGCAGACAAGGCTGACACCCTACTAGCCAACAAACTTAGAAGGCAGCAGGCCTCTAGGCTGGTTGAAAAAATACACTCTCCAACATTAGGATCCTGCACGTTTGATCCGATAGAAATAGCCAGGGAATTCCAACATTTCTATAATTCCTTATACAATTTAAAAAATCTCCCCGTCCCGCCCGCTTCCGTTAACGAAGAAACGATCTCCTACCTTGCAGATATCCCCCTCCCGATCCTCCCGGAGGCCCAACTGGCCACCCTAAACGTAAGGATTACAGAAGAAGAGGTGGTAGCGGCAATCAGGTCAATGCGTTCGTCGGCAGCACCGGGCCCTGACGGGTTTTCAGCCATTTATTATAAGCGCTTTGCAAAAGAATTAGCCCCCCACTTAGTGGTTCTGTTTAACAACATACTGGAGGGTGCT